>NC_081168.1:7702309-9054809 GCF_012432095.1 Onychostoma macrolepis | reverse complement strand
AGAGAATCTTTGGAGGAGCTCAAACTCCGTGTTTCTCAGCGACAGGCCAGAAACCTGACTGATCTAGAGAAGATCTGTGTGGAGGAGTGGGCCAAAATCCCTCCTGCAGTGTGTGCAAACCTGGTGAAAAACTACAGGAAACGTTTGACCTCTGTAATTGCAAACAAAGGCTACTGTACCAAATATTAACATTGATTTTCTCAGGTGTTCAAATACTTATTTGCAGCTGTATCATACAAATAAATAGTTAAAAAATCATACATTGTGATTTCTGGATTTATTTTTTTAGATTATGTCTCTCACAGTGGACATGCACCTACGATGACAATTTCAGATCCCTCCATGATTTCTAAGTGGGAGAACTTGCAAAATAGCAGGGTGTTCAAATACTTATTTTCCTCACTGTACATAATATAAAGAAATATTTCTTAATACAATGTTGCTTAATTTTTTTTTTTTGTGGAAACTGTGATTAAACTACCTTTCAAAACTTTATAAGGGTTTATATTTGAAATAGATGCTGTTCTTTTGATTGTTCTATTCATCAAAGAATCTTGATTGTTTCCACAAAATATTAAGCATCAAAAACTGTTTTCAACCTTATTAATAATAGGAACCACTGAGCACCAGTAATAATTGATAATAGAGCACCAAATCAGTATATTAGAATGCTTTCTGAAAGGCACTGAAGACTGGAGTAGTGCCTTTGCCATTACAGGACTAAATCACATTTAAAGGTTTATTTAGATAGAAAACTATTATGTTAAATTGTAGTAATAATTCACAATAATACTACGTATAGTATGACTTGGATCAAAAAATGCAGCCTGAGCATACGTGACTTTTTATAAAAACATTCAAAAACTTTGTATTTCACTTATTGCTTGTAATTTTTACATTTCTATCATAGGATCGGCCTGCAATTCAGCTGTACCAGCCAGGGCGAGGAGCCGTAACCGGGGCGGAGGAGGAGGAACAGGAGGAGATGGACCGGCAGCGGAGAAGAGAGCCGAGCGGGAGCCCAAGAACACTCAAGAGAAAGCTGCTGAGTGAGGAAACAGCTCTGTGCTGGCATAACTTGATGTCTCGAGAGAGGAGGGGCTCTGTTCTAATCAGGACAAACACCTCAAAAACATGGTGCTGCCATCAAAAGAAATCCCCCCACTTTAAAAAAAAAAACAACTCTCTGTCAATGACACGAGAGCACATACATGTTGCCCTCCAGTGCCTGAATGAGCCCCCCAAAGTTTCTGTTCATGAGCAAAGCAAGTCCTAACCGACGGTTAGATTTGAGAGACTGGGCTTAATCACGAGAGAAGCCAAAGCGATTGGACCACGATAACTCAAAGTGACCTTACTTTTGGTACACAGCCAAACGTGTTTTACTTCACATGCTTTTCTGTTTCATAGTTTATAAAAGGTCTGATCCAGCTTGCTTATGATTTCTCACTGTTCCGTTTTAGAAAGATCTTTCGCGCCTTACCCAAAACCTACTATCATTTCAGACAATCAGTAGTAAATTTGTGTTCTTTGAGCATGGATGTAGCCTGCAGCTGTTTTACAGAGCCTGCTGATCTACGATGTTTCTGTTCTGATTAGGGATTGGTCAGGTGGAAAAAGAGCCATGCTTTATAATGCTGATGCCTTGATCACTGTCAGTTCTTTTCTGCAAGTCGACTAAATTATATGCAAAAACAGATGTGGCCTTTTATAGTTTTGGAATTTAAGCATATCTTACTACTCAGAAAAATGCAACTTCTGGTTAGCTTGGTATGGAAACTGTGCTGTCATCCAATTGTATGTTCCATTGTATCTAATCCATAACTCAAAACACAGCTTGTTTTCCTTTTATAGTTGCAGCTTTGTCAAAATGTGAAGAGTAATAAAAAAACAAAACAATAAATGAACAACCTATGTGTTACTTGTAGTATTTAGTTTTCTTTGTCAATTACATTTCTTTGGTCAAAAAATGTAATTGTTTTAATTCCATGAAATGGGTGCCCTTTATGGGTGCTTTTTATTTAAAAATGTGATTTTTTTTAAAGAAAATTTATTTGAGATTTCAAGATATTTTATAGTGTTAATAAATTGCAATTGTGTCACCTTTTTTTTACTATTTTTTTATATTTAAGTTTAAATATAGCTAAGACTTTAAAGTTCATAGTTTTATGGTTTTAAGTTAATTTAAAAGCCGTGTGCTTGATGTTGTTTTATAAGAGAGAATTTAATGCTGATATTGCTGAATACTCACATAATAAGTTTCAATAACTGGTTGTTAGCTGTACAAAAATAAAAATGCAAAAACAAAGTAATATAAAAAGAGGAGATAATTTTTCTTGAAGAGATTCATTGTCATCCTGCTTTTCTTAATGTATGTAATTTATTGTACATTATTTTAATTAATAAGGGCCTTAGGAGGGGTTATTTATGATGTTAAATATGGTTGACTCATTAACTGGGACAATGTTTTTGTCTAGGGTGAATTCAGGTAAAGTGGGCCATTTAAGTTTGATTGTACTGAGCTCAATAGGTTTGCACTTTCAGAGCATAACAATAGTTCTTAAAGGACACTATTTCTCTAAATGATAAAATAGTTTTGGTTGATGTAATATGACACTGGTGGGTTGGCCACAGTGTCATGGTGAAAGGTAGAAAACCCTTCGACATGAGATTTTCATTTCTAAATTATAAGGTTGCTCACTAAATGGAAACAAATATTATTGGCACAGGTCCTGTTGTTAACAGGGAATAAAATGCAAAGAACAAAACATTTTAAAAATGTGTTAGTTTTCTTGTAAGGTGTTTAAATATTGCTGGCCCACTTTGGCTGAATGTGTTAGATAAAGTGGGCCAGTGGGATTCAGGTAAAGTGGGCTCATTAAATAAATTGACATTCACTGGTTATTTTATAGTTGACATGTATCATTTACTTTTTTAGAAAACAGAAATTAGTCTGCAGTCAGGACATTCAAGTCAGATGGAAGAAAGGAAAGTGAGAATAGAAAGGAAGTCAAGGCATGAAGTTCAGTCTGTGGAGTAAAGAAAAAGCCAGAATATAAAGTTTTAAAATATAGACACATAAAAAGTCAATTTAAAGTGTTTAGAGAAACAGACAGAAACACATTTTTACATGGTTACCATTTGAAATGTTCCTCATTATTTTTTTTGGACTATTTTTTGCCGCTTGTGTTATAGTCACATTTTTAACATATTGTAGAGTTCATTTTATCAATATTCTAATTTCTGAATATTCTGATATTCAGATTTAACCAAATTTAATATGTCAACACAACATGTTCTTTCAGTTGTTTGGAATTTCACGAATGAATTAAGATGAGGATTTACACGTGATTTATTGTACTCATAATCTGTGGGTTATATATTTTTGGATTTGTTAAATATGTTGTTAAGATGCCCACTTTACCTGAAAATAAATTTGTCTGGAGTACATGACCTCAAAATGTTTGTTGGTATATATCTTGCAAATAAAAATGAACTATATTCAAATTGAAGTATTATAGCTGGACCTTAAAGTTAACAAAAGTAAAAAGAAAAGAAAAAAAACATGAAGGTATCTAAATTATACCTTTTACAAAAAGAGGCCCACTTTACCTGAATTCACCCCTATTTAAAACTAAAACTAGCTTTTATTAGAACTAGGCACAGCCCAAACAAGAGAGTAAAGTAATTGTTTTGTTGATGTACAGTAGAATAATGCCTGTAATAATACATCAGAATGAAAAATTGCATGCAAAATCTAATTTTCAAAAAGTGAATTGTACCCAGTAGCATGTGATCCGTGGAGCCGCTGGGTGTCGCTGTGATGTGAAGGAGCGGCCCAGTGCGTGACTCGGATATACAATGCTTGCTTTTCCCATGGTTCCTTCTCTTCGACTACCGCCATAGTGGTGAACGGATAGCCATCTGCCAATGGTAAGTGAAAATCCTAAAACATCCGTAAACAGGTAGTCGTTCTCCTGTAAATCTCTTCATTTTTGAATATCAATCGACGTTCTTAGGTCGTGGGATTTAGTATTTGACAGATTGATGTTCGGAAAGTAATAAGATCGTTGCCCGTCTTTCCGCGGTGAAGAGACGCTGGATGAAGATAGTTTGACGGTGTGCCTCACATTTCTATTTCAGGCGTCTCACAAGACTTTCAGAATCAAACGCTTCCTCGCTAAGAAGCAGAAGCAGAACAGGCCGATCCCACAGTGGATTAGGATGAAAACTGGCAACAAGATCAGGTAAGTTGACATACTGAACACTGCTGAACTAAGTTATACCCGCACCTACATTACCAAAGTGCTAGTAGTCCTTGTTTCTGTGGTTTATAGTAGCCAATGAAAGCAGGACTGCAATTACAGTGCTAAATTTGTGGGAGCACTGTCATTATTCCTGCTGAGAGCATCCTTCTGCTCTGGAGTTGTGAACACTGTCATGTCCCATATGACACGTGAATGCTCTGTTGTGGAGACACGTTTCATTGGATTATAATTGCATTTTTTTACAGGAAGATGAAGTGCACGATGAGCAACTCTGTGCTTAGCAGTACTTTAATTTGCTGCTGTAATGTTAACAATGCATTAAAGTGATATATGGGGTGTTTATTACACTACAGTTTTTATGTAATTGTTGTTGACATGCTTGATGGGTTATTTTGTGTCATTATAAACCCTCTTATTCATGATTTTGAGAGATTCATGACAGCAATGCAGTTTACTACAAAAGCCTAGAGCAGGGATCCTCAAATCTGGTCCACAAGATCCACTTTCCTGCAGAGTTAGTTCTAACCCTACTCGAACACACCTGAGCATGCTAATCAGTGTCTTCAAGATCATTAGAAAATCACAGGTAGGTGAGTTTGATCAGGGTTGGAGCTAAACTAAGCAGATTGGCCCTCCAGGGAAAGATTTGAGGAATTCTGACCTAGAGTGTAGTGTAATTGATTTTAATGTGTGTTTGCCTCTGTGATGCTTTATCTTGGCAAATCTCTTTGCAGGTACAACTCCAAGAGGAGACATTGGAGAAGGACCAAGCTGGGCTTGTAAACACACGGTTTACTTCAGCTTCCCCCTCTGTCTGTTCCCTGCCAGGACCACCAACTCATCCAGAGCTGGAGAGAAGCCATGCTATCTGGAACAGCAGTCTCTCTTTTGTACAGATATTCTGGTTATGTCCTTGCTGAACAATAAAAGATTTGTCATCGAACCAGAAGTATTCGTATCCTCCTCTTTTTGTGAAAATGTCAAAGTTGACATTTTCCAGTGGCTAGATTTGCAATGTTGTTGTGCACAAAAAACAGATTTGGTACTAATAAACAATTTTACTGGCTTTCACTGAGCTTTAATGCTAATTCTCAGAAAGGATCAACGGTTTAGGTTTATATTTATCTATGTGGGTTTCTGTGGGACTTAGAATTAAGTCACTGACAAATAAAGGCCTTAAAAAGGTTAATTTCATGCAAAAAGTCTTAAATTCATAAGGTCACCCAAGTGCGACTGCAAAACAGAAACAAAAAAAAAGAAGGTTTGCAGTATTTGTTATTTAATCATCCAATTACTTGACCTAAATATTTAACTTCAGGTCTATTTTGATTAATTTAACAAGTGAGTTGATTAGCAAGAGCAAATGACAATGTGATATGAAAAATTGTTTTCCATGTTTTTTTCCCTGTGGATATTTGTTTTAATCAAACTTAACGTTAATTGAACTTTTTGTACAGTAAATGTTTTTTCCATATTCTAATGGTTGAGAGCAAATAATTTAAGCCTTATAAGTAAAATGAATTCAAATGAAGTAAGGTGTGTGTGTATATATAAACAAAATACTGGTGAGGCGTTCATTGCAGCTTGGTTTATTAAAAATATTAAAGTTCATCATCTAATACCCAGCACAGTTATAAGGTTAAGCAATTGCCACATTATTAAACATACAAGTTTTATTACTCAAAGGAGCAAATTTCAAGTGTATAACAATAACGACCTGAAAACATGATTTTGGTAAAGTCTCAGATCTTTTCAAGCAGACCAACATTGTATAACAGCCTCTTAAATGATGAGAATCGATTGCGTGTGATTCCTCCTGAACCGTCCACCTCAACTCTACTTTCTTGAGTATGTTCCTCAGCTGGCTGTGCTTGACACGCACTGTTATTCACATTCAAGTACCCTACAGAGTGTTCATCGTCCCAAGCTCCCAGAAGCTCCTTCATTTCTCTTGGTGCATTGTGTTTGAGATACTGCCATGCCCTTTTCCCACTGTAGTCCATGACATCTATATTAGCACTGAATGCACCAACCAAAGCCTTCACGACCGTGTACTGGTTATGCATGGCAGCTACATGAAGAGGCGTCAGGCCTCCACTGCCTCTCAAGTTCACATTCACTGACAGCCCCTCTTTTTCTGCATGCCCCAGAAGCTGAATCAGTGTCTCGTCCTTTCCATTTTTGGCCAACCAGTGAAGAGCCGTAAAACCACTGATAAAGTCTTTTCTGCTCAATAAACTGGGATCTTCAGCGAGAAATTCCAGCATAGTGTCATAATTTCCATCCACAACAGAAAGCATCCACGCGTGCTCCATAGGATCCAAAGCCCAGAGCGCGCCGCTGTTCAAAGTGTCCCCATACGGAGCCTCCTCTTCCACTGGCGATTTGTTTTTGGATGATAAAATGCTTGACAATCCAGATTTATTATTCAAAAACAACTCTTTCAAATACTTCTTTCGCATAGCGGGGGTGAGGGAGCCCTTCTCCGACGCGTCCACTGACAGTCTGCGGGAGGCGCTGCTGCCCGATTCCTCCAGCTGTTTCTGAAATCTGGATCTGCGCGAGGAGGCGCTTAACACAGGAGACACGGGTCGAGCCCCATGTCTTGACAATCTCTCCTCAAGATTTAAGCGGAACTGGTTTGTTAGCCTGCTTTTAGGGGAATCTGTATTACTTACATTATTGCCCGAAGCTTCGCATTCTGAGACTTTTGGTTCTTCTGAAGGCAGTGCAGCTTCTCCCATAGGGTCATTAAAATGTTCCTCAGAGCTGATGGGCCCCTCATACATGCTGGCGGATCCCTGGGAAGTGATTTACTTAGATAAAATCCAAATTGAAGAGGCTTACATAACCAGAGAAAACCATCCTCCTTGTAGTCACTTCTCTTGGCTATAAATGTTCAAATCTGGGTGGGGAAAATTAATATATTATGTGTACATTACATAATTAATTAATTATCTTAATAAAAAGATTATTAATCTTCATATAGGCCTATTTTACGAGGAAAACAAACATGGCTCGTTTAGTTTTCTCCCTGGGGAAAGAAACGCGCTTCTTCCTCATTCGTGTTCCTCTTTTTACATTTGCTTTTAAAACAAAACATTCACACTAACTTCTGTTTTACATTATATAACAATTTAATTTTTTTTAATCTTTGCATTTTATGTTTTCATAAATTCAGCTGATTTACGTCTGATTAATGTCCGAAAGGTGCAAATTACATCGCACGTTATTCCTTTCGTGTTCTCGTAAAGTTTTAAGAGAATTGTAAGTTTTATTGATGAGTGTGAATGAATACCTGTCTCTCAGGTAAACCATCCGGTGGCGTGTCACCTGTTGTCCGCACAGCTCTTCAAAGCAGGCTATTCTTCCCTCGTCCATATAATTCAAGTTGTCTAGTCTCAACCAAATAATTTCCTGCGGGTTGTAGGGCTCCACAAACCTTTGAACGCTTGGTATCTCTCAGTTTCTCCTTTCTGAGAAGCAGAAAATGTTTTCTGTGAGCTAACCTAAACTATTCGAGTGTGTTTTCCTCGCAGTGGCCATTTCCGACGTCCAAACCCTCCCCTAGATAAAGTCTGAAGTTCAAATACCACTGACTAAATCAACACTTGTCTTCAAACCCACGACACTTGCAACTTGGCTGATCATTGGCTCATTGGATGATGGAACCGAGAGAAAAAAAGGCAAAAGAGTTTTTATTTTTTTTATTTTGCAAACTTAACCCTGCTTAATTCAATATGATTTAATATGAAGAAGGTACTTCCTTATGAAATGTTACGCCAGTTTTCAAATAAATCACTTTCCAGCAACATACGAATATAATATTCAGAAATATTAAAATGTAAGATTTAACATATGTAATGTAAATGAGTCAAATGCCTATGCATAAAAACGTTAGGCGATGACATTTTAATATTATAATCATATTAAAATGTGTTTAAACGGGCTTTGGACTATTACATTTAAGTTAGTAGACCTACGTTGCATATTTGCTTTATAATCGTAACATATTGAAATCTTGAGTATTTAAAACATACACATTTACGCCATGCAGCATCCTTTACTGTAGACCTGTAGAAATATGCATTTCAGCGTTTGAGCTGAAGAGGACTATACCATTTAATGAAATGGGGGTCATATTGATTGTGATTACGATATTTTGATTATCAGATTGTTTTGAGTGTTGTAATCATCAAATGATGTGTAATTCGGATATAGGTTAATTTCGTATATAATTATAATTTGAAATTGTGCGATTACAAAAATAACAGAAGCCGCCATGGTATCAGTCATGAATGGTACAGTCCATCGTATCTGAGTTCGGCTCTGTAGCTTCGCTTTGCGTGCGCGCTGCAGTTTCCTGTGAAGGGTTGATGCAGGAGAGAACCATGGCGGCCACTGAAATAGCGCGACAAGCGGTAAGAGCACTGTTTTATTACAAAAATGTGCTTTCGGTTAACCAAACTTGACTGGCGATTGTTGACAGATATTTTAGCGGGTGTGGCATATAGTGGAATCAAATAGGTTTCGATTTTCATTTATTCGTGAACGTGATGGCCCGTTATCAACAAGCTGATTAATTATACAGTATCTAAACGTCTGTTACTGTTTGTGTACACCGTTAGAATATATAAGCACGTTAATTTGTAAATTTTAAATTATACAGCTATATCCATGCAGCTGTTTTGTGGGAATTGGCTAAATGTTGAGGGCCAACAATAACGGATGAACATCACGGTTTGAAGTGACCACGACTGAGGGGTTTTCAGAAACAACGGTTAAAAAAACAAACCGTCACATTATCGAGCGTCGTTGTATTGTAAAATCCATTTAATTCGTGCGCGTCTAGTACCGTTATATTTAATTGCATTAGCATCCTTGTGTCCCCTCAGCACGCTGGGCGTTGTCTTTCATCAAGTATTTCATACATTAATGTCAGAAACCTGCGTATAAAACAATTTCAGATGGATTTTGTAGCAGCTTGTGTTCTGTTCATTCTGACGTCTCTAATGTGAATACGTAGCTAACAAACATGAGGCAGCAGGCTCGAGCCTGAGCTCAAAATCTGGTAGATATCATAAATTACGTGTACATCAGTCTTTACTACTCAAACCAAGGGTTTGATCCAGTATGTTCTGGTTACAGAGCAGCCAGTGTTGTGTTTCAGTCCTGATGACCCCCTTTGGACTCCTTACAGTTGTCTGGTTTGGGAATGTTGCACATGTGGGTCAGATTGTGACTGTTTGTTCAGTCAATAAGATGCTCTCACAGTCTGACTTCTCCTAGTTGCCTGTTTTGTAGTTAATGAAATGTGCATTTTATGGTGAGTGTTATTCCTCAGTAATCCTCATAACAGAACTGATCATCTGCGCTGATTGGTTCTCACTGAAATGATTGCACTTTTGATTACCGTATATTGCGGTTTAACTTAATGTGTCCATTTGGATAATGGAACTTTATCACGTTAGACGTGTGCTGATTGAATGCTCACTCTTCATTTGTATTATTTTAGCAGAAATCAAATGATTTGGCACGTTCACTCGGCTCATCGCATAGGTCACATATGCAGACACCTACACACCAAAGGATATGTTGTAAATGTGGGCAGAAAGCCTTTCCTGCCAGAGTTTTGGCAGGCCAGGTGGCAGACCTGTGTGAACAATGGTAGAGGAAGTGCTGAAGAATAATATGGCCTAAATTCTACATTTGTGTTATGTTATTTACAACCGCTTTGCTTCATAGGTATCTGCATTACTTCATAATGGTAACATTTGTCTGCGACTGCGAAAAGGTTTACGTGTCTGTTTGCCTGAATGTGGTTTCGACAGTTGAGATCAGGCCGGAAAGAGGAAGTGCACAGAGCTGAACCTTTGAGATCTGTGCCATAGTATTACAACTGATGTCAAAGCTCTTACAATGAGGTGCATGTTATGTACTTTTACTCACTGAGTTGACTGTTTCTTTTTGCATCCTCATAAATTAAGATGCTTACAATGTCTTTCCAGTGCTGAGAGTGAGAAACTCTGCAAGTGATCTTTTTTGGTGGAAGTCATCATGCTTGTTTCATTCATATGGTTTGCTTTTATTTCATCTTAGGGAGAAGGTGCACGTGCCGTCCCACTCTCTGGTCATGTTGGCTTCGACAGCATGCCGGACCAGCTGGTCAACAAGTCCGTCAACCATGGCTTCTGCTTCAATATCCTCTGCGTGGGTGAGTGTGTCATGCGGGAGCTCCTTTTTTCCTTGGGGCGAAACTAACCATTTGCTTCGGTGTATGTCACACCCCTTCACTGTGAACGCATACTGATTCTGTCCTGTGACCCACTTACTATACTAGTACACCGATGGAGAGCAGTTGCAGGAACTTGCGATTCAGTTTCATACCCTGATTTCATGTGTGGCTTGCTAACTGGTTAGACTTTGTATTTCTTACTCTCTAAAACACTTAACAAAAAATAGGGGAAATAATCTTTCAGACAATGCTGTTTTGCATGTTATTTGACCTGTTCAGTAAAATATAATACAAACAAAGCTTCTAGGGGAAATACGCTAGCCTGTGTCATCAAATTTGTCCCTGTACGTTATGTTGTGATGATGAAAATGTTGTGGGAGTCAGTCAAGGTGTGTGCATGTGTTTTGGTTTGGCAGAGAGACTGTGCCAGCTGAATTCGCCTCTTGATTCCAGGTGGTGTTTACTGTAGAGTTAGTTTGGACTAGCGCTGGTGTGTGTATTTCAGTTCAGTGTTGTTTACCGTTGGGTTGTGAAGTTGTAGTTGTTCTAAAATGTATAACAAAGAGGGTGATGTACACACAAAGGAGCAATGCATTTTGAGTAATCAAAAGTGGGTAGAGGAGGCCAGACGTATGCTTAAACACCACAAGGCAGAGTCCGACTGAAGCAGTGTGCAGGTTCACCCTTATTTTTATTAATAGGTGAGTGACGTCATCTGGCCTATACCTGTATGTCCGTTACAATTCCTAGAATAGCTTACTATTTTAACTGGTAACATATTAGGAAAAAAGTGTTTCTGTAGGTTAAAAGGTAGAGCATGGTGCTAACAACACCAGTTTGATTACTAGGGAATGCATGAATTGATAAAATGTATATTTTAAATGCAGTGCAAGTCATTTGTGTCTACTTACTAATTACATTTTCTGTTTATATATTATGTTAAATAAATGTACAGTATTTAAAATGAACACTGTAGTATATTATATTTTGCATGTTTGCTTATTTTTGAATTTACGTTTATAGTAGATATAAAGTTGCAGATGCAAAATTATGTTTAATGTGGACTGCAAGAGAAAATAAAAATTTATATATTTTTAATCACATTTATTTATCATCAGGTTCTTGATAATCTTGTCTTACAAAAACAACAGTGTGATGCAGCAGTTAGTATTTAATAATAACACTGAAAATTGTTTGTAAAATCAACAGTATGCTATGAGGAAATGTTTATGGCAAACTGTGCATCAGGCATTTGATGCCGTCCCCTCACTAAAAGAGGCCTTGTGCCAATAACCCAAGTAAAATTCTAGCTAAATCTTGTGCCTGTGGTACTATGAAGTCTTCATGGTTTTGTTATTCACTTTGTCTTTTGAATTATTTATATGAAGGCAGCATTGTTTCAGACTCTTTGTTAGCATCCCTTAAAGTTCAGGGCATCTTCCAGGGCTTTTATCCCATTTCTGCTAAAGCTCTAAGGAGGTAACAACAGAACTCTAGAAACTAGTGTAAAGGGAATTTGGCAAATGCCAAGAGACTATTGTCAAGCAGGCCTCTCTCTCCTCTCTTCGTTCCTGATCATTCATATGCAGGTTCGGCTTCAGTGCTTCAGGTTTGGTGAATGGTGAGTGCTTTGGCATGCTGTAAATATCATGCAGTGATTATCTGGAGAAGAGATGAGATTCTTGTGATTCATATAACCATCATCTTTGATTGAGTTATGTGATGATCAGTGTGTGATGCCTGCATTACCTTTAATTCAGTTTCAGGTTTTTCATACCTTGTGATAGTCACTGCTCATCAGCATTTGATCTGGGTAGAGTATCGTTGCTTTTATTTTTAGGTGTCAGATGAGGGTTTTTGCTCATGCCTGCAGTGAGGGGCCTGTGGGAATGGGATCTGCAGGCTGAGTTTATGAAGAAATGGCAAATGTGAGCCATCCATATAATTAACATTCTGGTGGTGTTGCATGATGTCCGTTTCTACTGCGCTTGTGGTTGTCAGGAAAGCAAGAATAGGACCTTTAGGCAGACTGAGCCAGGATTGCTGCATGGCTTTTAGACTTTTACACACCGCTTATGCGGGTTAAAATCTGAAGTGTATGCATCAGCAAAATAGTGCACTTTTGTATTAAAGCTGATGTGTGTAATTCTGATGCTAAAAATTCCTTCTATCCTTGTCTATCCTTGAGACAACTATAATATAGCAAAGCTTATTTAATTATTTAAAATATCTCTCATGCCATTATAGAAAAAATAATTAATTAAGAATTGTGTATGTAAATGGTAATATATTTAAAGGCTTAAATTTAGAGCCTGGTAGCTTATTGCTGTGTTTCTTCCAGGCGAGACGGGTTTGGGAAAGTCCACCCTCATGGACACCCTGTTCAACACCAAATTTGAGGGTGAACCTACACAGCACAATCAGCCTGGAGTACAGCTCAAATCCAACACTTACGAGCTGCAGGAGAGCAACGTTCGCCTCAAGCTCACTGTGGTCAACACTGTAGGCTTTGCAGATCAGATCAATAAAGAGGACAGGTGAGGTCTGCTTGTGATCAAATGAGGTTAAGGAAGCCAATGCTTTAGCTGCTTTAAACAGAGAAAACAATCATATGATGATCCAGAATGTTAGTTGTAAGCTTCCACTAGTACGTTTGTCATTTGATTATAAGTAGAATATGCTTACTTATACCTAAAGGGATAGTTCACCCAAAAACAAAAAATTGCTATTAATTTACTCAATCTCAGGCCATCTAAGATGTAGGTGACTTTTTTTTTTCTTCAGCAGAACAGTAAAGAAGATTTTTAGGTGAAAGCGTTGTCCTTGACAATTCACCAAATTTTCGTTTTTGGGTGAACTATCCTTTTAATAATGCATGGAAGTTTGTTGTTGGTTTTAATTGTCAATGTGTGTGAAATATTTTATAAACATAATTCATTATTATTATATGTTAAACTCAGCATGATATGTTTCATAATAGATAATAAACCTCAGATGTGAAACTAAGATAAGCTTTGTTTGTCATTAGTCATGACTGCAAAGAACATTGTCTTGGATTTCTTTTTTTGAATTCTACAACAATTAATGATTGCTTTTTACTGATAAATTAAAAGATTCCACAGAGGATTTGCTACCCTCTAATGGCCTTGTTTATTTTGGGACTTCAGAGTCTTTGATGAATTTTTTAATAAGAAAAAAAACTTAAAAAAGAATGTTGTTCCTGCTTTTCTTGATCTGTCATGTGACACTTGTGTGTGCAGAGCTCATTATGATATAAAGGGTGTATGGTATCAGGAAACCAGATATAGCCCCACTTTCAGGTTTCTGATGCCGTAGGCCAAGAAAGTGCCAGTTATAAAGGATTTTCATGGCGTTCAGATTTGACTGAAACAGCATGTTGTTAAGCTGAATGGTTGTGACAAGCTTTATTTTGCCTGCAGATGTGCTTTTATGAGTCTTGAGTAAGGGTGTGCGATATTGAAAAAAAAAAAAAAGATATCTCTATATGTTTTGGATAACGATAATCAGACAATATTTTGCCGAGTGTGTTATTGTGCTGATATCTGACTACCGTGGACAGCTGCAGTTTTTGATATCCTTCATATTCTGTGTGTCAGTTCACATCAGTGATTTAAAAATTTAACTTTTCATATAAGTTTAAATTGATTTTTACCTTTTATGGCAATTTTACCTTTAATAAAGCCATTTTTTTTTCTAAATGTGTGCATCTTTTGAGTCAAATTGTTACATTTAATCAGTCAATTATAATAATAAGATATTAGAGGCTGTTACCAAACAAATGAAACCAGTATCAACAAAATTATTCTTTGCAGAAGTTGCATCTGAAGTGGCATTTAGATGTATTTACACACTGTTTAATGCAGCTCAGAGGGACATAGAGTGCTTTAACCTGCAGTTACAAATGCATAAAGTTTTGATATTTTAAAGACAAAACATTGAATACTGATATTTCTAATTATTTTAAAATGAATAGATACTTTGAATGTGAAATTAAGCCAGTAGGTGGCAGCTAGTCAGTGCTACTAAGTGAGTCACTGTGACTGAACCAAATAATTTATTTTAAATGGTTGATTCATTCAGGAGCGAAACAACATCGTCATGTCGCTCAGAGATGCAAAACAGTGCTGTAGCTGTTTGGAATCATTTTTTTGTTGGTGAAATGGAGCAAAAATAGGCAATATGGTGTCTAAAACACAAGTCTCTTAATATTATCTTATTGTTTATTGCACTGTTGTATAAAATCAATATAACATTTGTAATCATGCTTATTTTTGAAGAAAAATCGGCACTCTTCGTGTGATTTTAACTATATGAAATTATATATATATATATATATATATATATATATATATATATATATATATATATATATATATATATATATATATATATATATATATATATATATATATATATATATATATATATATATATACATACACACACACACACACACACACACACACACACATTTTCTGCCCCATATCTTGAATTTTGTGATCATTCATCATGCAGTGAAAGAACACTCTAAATGCGCACGCGCTCTAGTCTAGACTTCATCACGTCATGTAAGCATGCACTCCGTAGGTGTTTTGTTTGGTTTTTGCAAAATACTCGATAATTTCAAATTACATATCGTTAAAACAACAATTACAATATTATCGCAGACAATATATATCGCACACCCCTAGTCTTGAGCTATTCAACTATTTATAGATGCCTGAACCAGTACCTTTTCCCCTCAAAGCTCATAGTTTCATTACAGTTCTGTCATAAGCCTGTAGCCTTAAACTCTTTGTATAGTAACACTAATCTTACTTAAGTGTGAGTGTTAAGTGTGTGCGTGTGTGTGCGCGCGTGTGTGTATGTTTTGGCTGGAAGTAATTATTTCCATTTCTTTCATTGTTCAACTTGCAGTTACAAATCTATTGTGGAGTTCATCGATGCTCAGTTTGAAGCGTACCTTCAGGAGGAACTGAAGATTAAACGCACCCTACACAGTTATCATGATACACGGATCCACGCCTGTCTGTATTTCATCGCTCCCACTGGACACTCGTTGAAGTCCCTTGACCTGGTTACTATGAAGAAGTTGGACAGTAAGGTTAGTGATGCATTTTTTTTTTTAAATGTTTGATCACACCTAAGTTTGACCAGTCTGATGATATGGTCAGCGGTAGAAATATCTTCTGCACAACTTCATGACTGTAATTCATACTTTTTTTTTTTTTTTTTTTTAATTCTAGCAAATACAACTTTTATAATTTAACTAATAATATAAGTAACGGCTTAGCATTATTTACTGTTTCACTGCAGAATTGTTGATGTGGGTTATTAAGCATTCAGCTGATGGCTATGCCATGTTTAATGTCATTGGAGCTGTGTAGATGGAGTCAGTGAAGGTCAGCTGTGTAATACTGCATTCTCTTTCATCTCTCTCTGTGCTGCACAGACTCCCTGAACAAAGATGCTCTCTTAGATCTGAAGCTGAGCCTTACAGTTGCCTTGTATGCTTGAGATGAGATGCCTGTGTACTCACACTGTGGCTAAACCTTTATTTAAATTGCCTGTGTGAACCTCACAATTCATCAGTAGTAAATTACAGGAAACAGACCAAGTGTAAATCTAGTGGCCAGGCTACTGAGAATAGTATTTAGATGGTGGTGTGGGTGGCAGGGAGTGTAAAAACTGAGTGAGTGGGATCAGAGCACTCCATATGTGCACTTGTGTGTGTGAGAGAGAGAGAGAGAGAGTCATGAGTGGAGGAGGGGTGTTTGATTATCCCCCCCTATTAGCATTGTTAGCACTTATCCTGCATGGGAAGTTTATATCCCTCACGAGACCTGAGATTAAAGGAATAATTCATCCAAAAATAAAAATAATTTACTCACCTTCAAGTTGTTCCAAAACTATGTCTTTCTTTTGTGGAACACACAATAATTTTTAAAGAACATCCAGGCTTTGTTTTCTGTAATATATAATGAAAGTGAATGGACAGAGGTTCTCCAACTGAACTATCTCTCTATAAATGTCCTCTCTGAATTGGTTTCAAAGTGAATATCAAATAGCTGCATATGCTTAATTCTGTTCCAGTTTGAGACACATTCAAATGTGAGCATGTTGGGCTTATGTAAGCTTTCACAGCATTCTATGGAGTTCATTTTAATTGCATTAGCTGCTCCTAATTAAAAATTTAAAAAGAGATGTCTATTTGTGCAAATACATGTGTCTGCAGCAGCCTCTGCACAAAGTAAATGCAGTCTTTTTCAGCACTCTGTGTGCCATTTATTCAGTTTGCTCAGGCATAAAAGAGGAGAGAAGCTGAGTATCTATATTTATCTGGACTTAGCCAGATGTCCTGAGGTTGCTTTGAGTTGCTTACATCTGTATTTAGTCATTTATTGCCTGAGTGGTTGAAAGTTAGCTGTCTGAAAAGGAAATATTTACTCACTAGAGCTGTTTTGGGTTTTATATGCACTTTGATTGTCATCTTAATTAATGTGTATATAAATTGATTTCATTTCTGATTACTGATTATTCCCAAATGCCTACAAAAAGTCTTTCTCCTCTTATGTACAGGTGAATATCATCCCTATCATCGCCAAATCAGATGCCATCTCAAAGAGTGAACTTGCTAAGTTCAAAATTAAGATCACAAGTGAGTTGGTGAGCAACGGCGTCCAGATCTACCAGTTTCCCACTGACGATGAGACTGTGGCGGAGATCAACTCAACCATGAATGTAAGTAACTTGTATTCGGCCAAAAAATCTTAGTTTTCAGCCGAAACCATTTTGAAGGGTCAAAATCATTGAGCAATGTTTTGCTCATTTAATTAGAGCTTCTCCGATGACACGTTTTGACTGTGTCTGTGTTTTACGTGTGTTCACAACCTGGATAAACTACTCAATAATTGTTTAAACCATAGGAAAATGTAAAAAAACCCAACAAAAAAACTATTTATTACATTTTAATAAATGTATGCAGTGAATTACATACTCCATTTTATTTTCATTACTTTTTTGTCTTTCATTATTTCATTATGTCTTTATTTAACGTATACTTTAATAAATCATTTAAATTTCACAACTAATTAAATTGGAGTAGAAACATGAAATGATTTGATTAATTTATCGATTATTAAATAAACTTATTTTTGGTTTTCAGGAAGATGAAAATGATTTTGGTTTAAGTTCAGTTACTGTTGTTACATGCACTAAATATGATGTTCTTTTAATGTATAGAGTAATAATTATTAATATTGCTTTCATTTGCTTATACAGTGTGTGCAGAATTATTAGGCAAGTTGATATTCTGGTCATATTTCTTTTCCAAGAACATTTTACCAATTCCAAACCACATCAATCTTAATAACTACTATTGATTTTGTATTTAATCATTTATAAGTGATATATAATTGTCCATGAAGGCTGAAAGTCAAAAACTCCTTATTTCAGGTGTGCAGAATTATTAGGCAGGTTTTCTTTTACAGATAAAATGAGCTAAAAAAGAGATTGAACTCAAGAATAAAAGTGAAAAAATTATGAAATGCCCATGAGAAGGATGCAATACTAATGCAATATTAGAATTAGCAAAGGTTAGGTATGACCATTGGGCAGCGAAATGCACATTGGGTCAGCAAGGTCAGAAAAACAGGCGGAGAAGAAAAGACACGTTAACTGCAAAAGAATTAAGAATTAATGTGAAGAATTAGGTGAGAAACCATCAGGCACCGTTTAGTCTCCAGCACCATCATTTTCTAGAACTGCAACCTTCCTGGAGTCTCCAGAATTACAAGGTGTCAGGTTCTCAGAGACTTGGCTTGGGTAAAAAATTCTTTAAAATGACCCTCAATTAATAAGAATAGCATGCTGAAGTGTTGTGAAATACATGAAGACTCTTGTAGGACCAGCATCACATCCTCTTGTGCCACTGTTTGAAGAATTTATCTTCCAGAATCTGGCAGTAAGTTTTAGGAGCTCATTTTAATTCATCTCCTATCCTGAAAAGTCTGTCTTGCAGGATTGATTAAAAATGAGCTCCTAAAACTTACTGCCAGATTCTGGAAGATAAATTCTTCAAACAGTGGCACAAGAGGATGTGATGCTGGTCCTACAAGAGTCACTCTCAACTTATCTGTCCATAAAGCCTATAAATAATTAGTCTTCATGTATTTCACAACACTTCAGCATGTTATTCTTAAGTGAGGGTCATTTTAAAGAATTTTTTACCCAAGCAAGGTCTGACACATTCCACTTGTGGACTCCAGGAAGGTTGCAGTTCTGGAAAATTATGGCGCTGGAGACTAAATGTTTCCTGATGGTTTCTTACCTAATTCTTCACATTAATTCTTAATTCTTTTGCAGTTAACATGTCTTTTCTTCTCCACCTGTTTTTCTGAACGTGCTGACCCAATGAGCATTTAGCTGCCTAATGGTCATACCTTAACTTTGCTAATTCTGTTATTGCTTTAGTATTGCATCCTTCTCGTGGACATTTCATTATTTTTTTTACTTTTATTCTTGAGTTCAATCTCTTTTTTGGCTCATTTTATCTGTAAAAGAAAACCTGCCTAATAATTCTGCACACCTGAAATAAGGAGTTTTTGACTTTCAGCCTTCATGGACAATTATATATCACTTATAAATGATTAAATACAAAATCAATAGTAGTTATTAAGATTGATGTGGTTTAGAATTGGTAAAATGTTCTTGGAAAAAAAATCTCCTTGCTACGTTTCTGAGCCTTGATCATGTTAGGATCCTTGCTGTCTATGGAGAGTCAGGGAGCTCTAGGAATGCATCAAAAATATCTTAATTTGTGTTCCGAATATGACCGAAGGTCTTACAGGTTTGGAACTGTAGGGGAATTTACAGTTAAAAGCCAAGGACCAGGTGTGTTGAATGAAGACCAGGAGTCAGAGATGCGATCAATTAAAGAAAAATTTACTGAAGAAAATAGTTTCTAGTTTCATCAGCAGAAGTCAGCTTCAACACTCTCGATGGAGTTCGTAGGCTGCTCTGTGTACATGTTCCAGACACCAACAGTTATACTCTAACAGTGCTCACTAATTACGTCAATACATAGGTAAGCAAGATTCTGGTTGGTAGATAAACTTAGAAAATCTCCACACATAGATGTAAAACTTGAAGCATATATTCTGGACATCAGGGTGACGGCAAATGATGGTTTCCTCCTAGGGCTCTCTCTGCATCTAGCTGCAAAGACAGACATTCACACACATACACAGAGAACACTTATCTGTACTTCAAGGTTGCCGGGCTCAGCCCTGAATCTTATCAATTTTAACTACACACACAATGAGAGCAGCTTTTTAGAGAGTAAAAAGACAGAATATAGCCATATTAAACTTATTTTCTGACAAGCATAAATTATTAAAAAATAATTATTCAAGAAATATTATAATTAACATTATTATGAGGGCCATTGTAGAACTGCAATCCACTCCTTCAGAACGACTTGAGGGTGAGTAATTAATGACAGAATTTTCATTTTTGGGTGAACTAACTCTTTAAGCTTTGGTGTGTAACTCATCCCACATTGTATGTTTCATTCTGATATGAGTGATACCTAAAATTGTGCAGATAGTTGAGAAAAGGTTTTGCCTTTGTTTCTGTCTAAAATCTAGTTACTATGTGCGATATAAGAGAACAAAATGTACTTGCAGTATTTTGTATTATATGATTACAGAAATAAGATTAAGAATGATGCATTCCTCTTCCACTTGAAATCCTTTTACATAGAATCAATCACAAATGTACTATGTCCTGTTTTGCTTGGAGACAACATAGCTGTATTTGATACTTAAGCGCTTGTCCAGTTCTCATTTCACATCACAGTTCAACAGTTTAAGTGAGAAGGAATCCATATGGTGTCCAGCTTTCCTGCTTGTCTTGTGTTTGCTCACAGGAAATGACACCACATAAGGAGAGGCATTCTTCTTCAGTGGACTCTCACAACATGTTTTTACTGTGGGATAGAGACACTCGTATAGAGCAGGCTGAATGAATGAATGTCAGTTCACCACACAGCCTGTGCCTGCGGGGTTACTGTGGAGGTCTTCCAGTACTGGTTAACCATTGAAAACAAAGATAGCTGACCTCAGGTCCCTTCCCACTCATTTCAAGTGGGATGTGCTCTCATATTTTTTTCTCAGAGGTTTTAAAAGCCAATCTTGTCTAGTAGATGTTATCTTGACAAGGTAACTTTTATGAGGGTTTCGCCACTGTGAGATGTAGTACTTAAGTAGAGAGGTGGATGCTGTGTTATTCCTCTGTGTTAACGCTCTCTTAGAACCATACTGATGGACAGACGAATGCATTTAGTTAAACTACTGTTTTCAGCAGCCATTACTTCAGTCTTTAATGTCACATGATCCTTCAGAAATCATTCTAATATGCTGTTTTGGTGCTCAAGATTTATTTATTTTTTTTATCAATGTTGAAAACAGTTGTGCTGCTTAATAATTTTGTGTAAACCGTGATACATTTTTTTCAGGATTCTAGAAAGTTACACAGGATAGCATGTATTTGTTAATTAAATGGATTTAAATGTTGCATAATCAAGTCGGTTACTGTCAGAACTTAAAATAGACTGGAGTATTTCTGCTAAATTATTTGTTTGTGGGTTTTTTTTTATTTTATGTGCTCTACAGGGTCATTTGCCTTTTGCAGTGGTGGGAAGCACTGAGGAAGTGAAGATTGGGAACAAGATGGTGCGAGCACGCCAGTACCCTTGGGGAACCGTCCAGGGTAAGTACTGGTCACGTCTTCTAGAGGAAATGACACTAAGCTCTTCCCTCTATTTGGCCCTGGCCTCTTTGTTCAGGACATCCAAACCCATCCCGTCCCTCCCTTTCTGCGGCGCTTAGCCTGAACACTCCCTTTCAACACACCATCCTCTTTCTCTCTTGCATTTTTTCACAGCAGGGCAGAATGCTAATGTATTAGGGCTGTCAGAATGAGAAACTGAGCTGTAATTTCCATGTGACTAATCACTGTGGAGCAACAGGAAAATGACGTCACTATAGCAGTGATTGGTTGATAGCGCCGCAATCACAATCCCTTAGTGCAACCTATCCCAAACTGTAGTCTATGTAAATATATTTTAAAACTTAATTTATTCCTGTTATGGTCGTCTTGTCTTAAATGAAAAAGAGGATTTACAGTACAATGATGATAATTTGTCATGTTCAATAAGCTGTACAAATCCACTTCATTCACAATTTGTCCTGTCAGTCTTTGTTAACGTGTGGTATGCATGCAATGATTTGATGTGTAAGATTATAGCAGCAGTGCTCTGACTGCCCTCAGGCTGTCTGTGACATCACTCTGAATCTCTCTCACTCTCTCTATCAGCACATGAAGCCACAGGGCAGCTCACGTGCTCTTACTTAATTTAGCCTGATGGAAGGCTGACATGACTGAGGAAAATATGGATATATGTGATGTGTGTGATTTCACGCATCACTGCTGCTGTGTGTCAATTGTTTACTCGTGCTTTATAGCACATAGTTTACTTGATTAATGCTCAAAGTTACGTGGATTAAAACCATGTAGAATGTGATGCATTTGCATGCAAATGTATATCAGCTTGTGTGCTGGTAAAAAATCCTGTGAACTTTTGCACTGACAAGCACCACTCACGATTTCTTCAGCAAATGTAAAAAAATCTATTTGTTTATACTGTTACAATAACAGCTGCAGGGAATGTTGGTAGTGTTAACAATGCTAGATCACAGCTGGTCAGAGTTATACAAACTGACTGTTAAAAGAGGTCATGTCCTTGTATCAGTGGTATGAAAGGGAATAATGCTATCAAAAGTCACATTTTCCGTAACATCAATATGTTAAAAAGCGTCTATTAGAAACTTTAAAAGTGTCTTTTAGGTTCTGTAAATGGTCACCATTTCTTATAAGCATTTTTTAATCACATTGTCTTTACAAGATTTTTTCTTTTTAAATTCAAATATTCACGTCATACAAAACAGCTTTTATACATCTATAAGAATTAAACACTTGTTGAAAATATATTGATGTACCACTATTACTTAAGATGGTGTCATCTCAACTTTTCCGTAAACTACCCAGATCTTTAACTCTTAGACTAACTCCAACCTTGAAGGTAATGCAGTAATTAATGTGTTATTCCCTTCTCTTTTCACGTGCCGGTATGACTGCTGTAATTGGTAATTTTCCATTGGACATCATGTGTTTTGTGTTTTCCAGTGGAGAATGAGAATCACTGTGATTTCGTGAAGCTGAGAGAAATGCTGATCAGGGTCAACATGGAGGACCTGCGAGAGCAGACTCACACTCGCCACTATGAGCTATACCGCCGCTGCAAGCTGGAGGAGATGGGATTCAAAGACACAGACCCTGACAGCAAACCCTTCAGGTGAAGAGCATCACAATCACACTGAATGATCTGAAAAAAGTTCTCCACCACAACCTATGACAGAAAGATTTATAGTCTGCATTTACAGGCATGGTAAATGTTAAGGTAAAAGGGATAGTTCACTTATATATGCACCCTCATGTCATTCCAAACCAATAAGACTTTGGTTCATCTTCAAAACAAATTAAGATAATTTTAGAGAGACCCTTCATTCAAAATGTCCAGCTAACCAAAACCTAAAAGATCCAAGAAGATTAAAAAGGCATTGTAAAGCAAATCCATATGAACTGAGTGGCTTAATCTCAGCGATTTAATTCATTTTAGGTGAACTATCCCTTTAAAAAAGCCTTTTGTGTGTGGTTTGTTCTGTTCAGCCTCCAGGAAACATACGAGGCCAAGAGGAATGAATTCATGGGAGAGCTGCAGAAGAAAGAGGAGGAGATGAGGCAGATGTTTGTCCAGAGAGTCAAAGAGAAGGAGGCAGAGCTGAAAGAGGCAGAAAAGGAGGTTGGTTTTGTTTGTTTGAAGACTGTAATTATAGCACTTTTGTGACAAATGTAGCCAAAGTGTTATCCACAGCTCATGCTATACATGGTATGTATTAGGGGATTCAACGATACAGTTAGTCCACGGTTCAATACGTACCTCGGTTTTTAACGACTGTTTTCGGTTCGGTTCGGTTCGGTTCTGATGGCTTGGCACATCAGAGTGCTTTTTTGCAACAAATTAACAACAAAACACTCGTGTAAACCTCTGCACACTGGAAAAAGTGTGGATTATTATATATCCGCTTAACATTTCTTTTGAGAGAGGTATTATTTTTTTCAGATTTTTTCCCATGTAATGTGTGTTTCATTCATACTGGACGCAAGAGGGCGCCCTCGTGCAGAAAATCCACATATGCATCATAGAAGTAAGACTGATGATGTTCCAGGAAATCCCTAGTATGAATAAAGACATTGCTATTGCTGTAACTGAATAAAAAGAAGATATAACGTTAAACGCTTTGAATGATGAAATGTAAGGCAAGGCAGGTTTATTTATATAGCACATTTCATACACAATGGTAATTCAAAGTGCTTTACATAAAAGGAAGTAAAATAATCGTAAAAAAAAAAAATCACAATAAAACCAGAAATTTTAAAAACGTTTAAAATGAATTCAGAACAGTTAGAAATAAAAATCATTGTACATAAAATGCAGTGCAATCAGTTTGGACGTAGCACAGTGCTCATTCAACAACTGCACAGATAAACAGATGAGTTTTGAGTCTGGATTTAAAAGTGGCTAATGTTTTAGCACATCTGATCTCTTCTGGAATCTGGTTCCAACTGTGGGCGGCAATGTAAGGACAATAAACACTCACCTGCGACAATATATGGTTTATCTGTGTTCTTCAAGCCATCTCGGGTATTTTCATAATGATTAAGTATATTTGTAAGCCATTTCTAATCGACATGGCCTTTATTACAGTATAGAATATATTTTCTGCCTAATTCTGGGGAAAGGAAGCCACATCAGATCACAAAAGGAAGTTACTTCAAACACTGTTGTGAAGTAAAACAAGTTATAATGTTCTCTTTTGTTGGACAACAAGTTTAGAAAGGCTTATCATTGCATTTCATTACAAGGGAAGATGCTCGGCATGTGTTGCTTTTTCAAATATAAGCGGGGGTGTGTCCTTATCTCAGCATGTGAACTCACGGACACGCACACACACGGCCAATTCTGAGAGTAATAAAACACACGGATATTATTTAAACACAAAACCGAAAAACCGCAGTTCACGAGCGCATATTGAACCGTGGATGTCGTATCGAACAGTTCAATATTATATTGAGAATTGTGACATCCCTAGTATGTATACTGTAGTAGCTGTATAGCTGGTCTGGATTAAACAATCAAATGCATCCAAACATTTTTTTTTTTTTTTTAATTGTCAGTGTATACTTCTATAAATTTAACTATTTTACTGTAGCTTTGTTTGTTCAGTAACATATACTGACTCTGTGGTGTTCACGTCACAGCTTCATGAAAAGTTTGACCGTCTCAAGAAGCTTCACCAGGATGAGAAGAAGAAACTAGAGGACAAGAAGAAGGCTCTTGATGATGAGCTAAACGGCTTCAAGCAGAAGAAGACGGCTGCTGAGCTGCTGCAGGCCCAGACTCAGCAGGCAGGTAGCTCTGCCACACTCAAGAAGGATAAAGAGAGGAAAAAGTAAGTATTGACCTCCACATGGTGCCTAACCCTCACAACCTTCCCTTCCCGAGATACCAGAAGATCACGATGCCGGAGAACATGTGTGAATGTGTGTACATGTGTGTGTGCATTTCACTGGACGCTCAAGTAATATCGCAAGGAACGTTAAATTTAGATAATGAATAATAGTAATGGAGTTGACAGTGCAGTGATATGAAAATGAAAGCTCTAGTTTGAGAATATACACTACTGTTCAAAAGTTTTTATGATTTTGTTTTTTAAGAAAATATTTTTATTCAGCAAAGATGCATTAAATTAGATGTTAGGTTTACAGTAGTCAACATTTGAAGTGGATCAAAGTTGTCCTAAGGCAAGAACGCATTTTGGTTTTAAGACAACTTTGATGAAAGGTTTTGATCCACTTCAAATGTTGACTACAATAGATTAGGTTTGTTTAAAATAAATACTGCCAGTTTTTTTTTTTTTTAAATCACATTTTCCACAAAATACATTAAACAGCACAACTGTTTTCTCTGTATTTTAATTAAATAATGCATGCTTGGTAAGCATAAGATAATTATTTAAACAGCGTCTTACCCCAAGCTTTGGAACAGTAGTGAAGATACTCATATTGTTGTGCATTTATAATATAAAATATTCACTACATCACTTTACATTACCCAGTCTGGTGTGTGGTAGTCTTTTATCACTAGAACATGTTCTATATCGTTATTATATATGCTTTAGAATTCTAATTTTCATGGAATTAAATGATTACATTATTAACAGTACAATATTGCATTGCGATCAAGCACATTCAATCTGAAAAGGGTACTAATAATCAGAGCTCAAATAAATTGCTTCAATAATGCTGGTAATCACTCATGGTTGTGTATTCAAGCTGATTTGCTGCATTCACCTGAGTGTTATATGGGAGGAAGACACTTGCACTGACAAGGTTTACTTTTTTTGTTGTTTTTTCATATCAATCTCTTCTGTTTTTAACTCTTTCTCCCCTTAAGCTTCTTGTATGCCCTCACAAGGCAGCGCTTTTCACAGCAATGAGATACTGAGGAAACACTGTTAATTGTTGGTGTCATGCAATAAAGGTGCTTTTTATTTTTGCAGTACATAATGTGCAGGATTGTCCAAATCCAATATTTCAGATCAAACTTACAGCCTTTACATTAACAGTCCAGATTCTTACCACTTTCTCCTCCACGCTCCTGAGTGTTATTTATTCCTGTGTATATATCAAAGATAGCCAGAGAAATGGTACAGTTTTCCTCAGTGCTCTTGCAGGGCAGGGCATGTAGAGTATTGTTGTTTGATGTTGCATGTAAGGTGTCTTGTCTAGTTTGTGCACGTGTCATGTACGTCTCATCCATGCTGTTTTCCAGTTAACTCCTCACCTGCTCCCAGTCCTGCATGAGACACCTTATGCTGGTAAGGCTTTCAAAGTATCTCTTAAGGCACAAACCCTCATTCGGGAGGGAGCTAAATTACAAAAACACATGTAATGATGATGGTCAGTTAGACTGATCCTGTAATTGCGGTGTTAATTTACTGCAGTAGTAATTACAGCTTTTCCTATTCATGCTTAAAAGTGATGGTAATGTGAAGAACATCTCTGTGGCAGCAGCAGCAGGGGATATTATGTCACCAGCGCCAGGCGAGAGTTTATTGCTCTCTCTGTGTGATGTGCAGCCATCTGCCATCTGAATCCATAACAATCTGCTGTTGTTTGCACTCCACTGCTCTTCCACGATCTTGCACAAAAGAGCCTTTAATGGCTCGGCTCCTACAGCTGGGTCACACTAGTCCACTACTTGGCCTTAAAATAATGCTGTTGAGTGAGCCATCCCTTGCCACAGACATCTTAGCAATAGTTAAAGAACACAATTGTTAAAGTTGGGATATCCGGTTCATGTACGTAACACAACAGAAGAGACCTTGTTATGAATTTTATCTGGTAAAAAAAGAGAACAATTCTAAGCCTTACCGCATACACCCCCTGCAACCGCTTTGAAATGTTTTAACAGATGCGCGACTAACATTTTGGATCATTTTTTTAAATTAATGTGTGAATACAACAGTGTGTAACCTGTAGGGAACAATAATCTTCCTTCTCTCTCGTTTCCAGTTCAGGATTCCTGTAGAAAGTGCTCCCCCTGCCCGCTGTGAATGAGCTCTTCCCCCCTCAGTGTTCCTGAGCCATGCTGTTCCCGTTCTCTCCCCCCCCCCCCTCTCTCCTGTCCCGTCCCCCCAGTTTCATGCATAACACAGCTGAGGAGGGATAATAACTGTGAATGGAATCCTTCTTTAGATTAACTCCTTTTTTAGATTGTTTAACTCCTAAAAAATTTTACATGCGATTTTTCTTTGTTTTACTTGCTGTGTTATGATGTCATGATGATATTGCTTTGTTCTGCATGACTAGTGTTTGATTCAACTTTAACATGCGTGGCTACTGTTGTTGTGGGTATGCAGTAGTTGAGTACACAGGTTAAAATGGGACAAATTCTATTAGTAGTACCATAATTGTCATTAGTGTTATAATTGGAAGATGCATGAGCTGCTTTCAGTTCAGTCATGCAGTGAGATTTAAGGCATTTTACCCTGTTTTCTAATGGAACATGATATTTTGTCTCATTTTAGCTCATGCATGTTATACAGATGCTGTCTGGTGATCTGTAGCCATACCTCAATGTTTTTTTTTTTTTTTTTTTTTTAAACTGTTATTGCTATGCTTGTATTAGTTTAGAAAAACTTTGGCACATCTCATCCAAATGTAAGCACCTTTTATAACTCTTTATTTTTGTGACATTTTATTTTTCACAAAATTAATTAAAAAAAAAAAACTTTCTAATAAATATCAATTGCGAAAGGATCAATATTTGTATCAGTAATAAAGGGCATTCTTTCATAAACCTTTAAACTGTGGGAAAGTCATTGTGTATGAATATCAGACAATTAATCCTACATTTTATTATTTGCATTATTCATAAAAGTGTGCATGTTTATGCACTCAGGGTGACATGGCCGGTGTTTGATTTGCTTACTCTGTATTGAAAAATCTTGATTCCTCAATTTATGCTTTGATTATTTGCTTTAGGAAGGAGCTGGACTTTCACCTATGAAGCAATTTATTACATCTTAATGCTTAACGGAGTATATATAATGAGACTAATCATACATCTGAATTTATTTTCTAAAGGTTTGGCCTGTATTCTCAAGTGAAGTAATTTGACCACCACCACAAGTCAAATGACATAAACGTCATTATAAGATCCTTGTATGAGGAAGTTTAGTCTAGGCGAGTTTTCTGAGTCACTGCACAGTTACAGTTAAAGATAGACTGTTCAGCAAAATCAAAGTGATTCTGTTGGTTCTATGCTGGATGACAGTGTTTTATATTGTATCTGGATGCTGGTCTTTCGACAAGTGGTATTGATGTGATTGATATTTATCATCTATTAACGCTTTTGCTCCCTCCAGTGTCCCTGCTCACTGCAGTGTGTGTATTTACTTTCCTTTGCAGTAATCCCTGGCTCTGCACTGAGTAGTATGGCTTTGATAAGGGACCAGGCCCAGACTCTTTGGTTAACCGGTACCCAAAGGCTAAGGGGAGGCAGTGTGGACCAAGCCCTCTGCGTTTCTCATAAATCACCTCTTGTATTTTGATTTTTGGGCTCTTTCTGCAGCTTTTACTAACATTTGTATTTATTGTGTTACCAAAACCTTTGCTTAAGGCTGTGCTTTTTTTGTGGTGTGATTTTTGATGCTTTGTGTGACTAATATGCTTAAAGGGAATAGTTCACCCAAAACTTAAATTTGCGAAACCTTTAATCACTTCAGGCCATCCGGGATGTAGATGAGTTTGTTTCTTCATCAGAACAGATTTGGGTAAGTTGGCATAACATCAATTGCTCACCAACGGATCCTCTGAAGTGTGCCGTCAGAATGAGAGTTCAAACGGCTGATAAAAACATCACAATAATCCACTCCATTTCATCAGTTAAAGTTTTTACCCATTCACTTCAGAGAATCCATTGGTGAGCAAGTAATGCAATGCTAAATTTCTTCAAATCTGTTCCGACGAAGAAACAAACTCCTCTACACGAGGGCGAGAAATTCTTTAGGGTGGTGAACTATTCCTTTAAAGTTTGTGCCGCTTCAGAGAGGTGGGGAGGGAAAATGCAATCATTACAATCACTGTCCCAGTTAAGCTGTTTTATTCTTCGCTAAGCTTTAGATTGTGTTAATGTTGACCACAATTTAAAATATAGAATGCAAGATGAGCTAATCCATGCACATTTAAAAGCAAATTCACAATGCATTTGAAGTAAGGCAGAAGGACGGTGTGTTCCTATCCGCCCACATTTCGAATGCTTCATGCTTTTGGCTGGCAAAAGAAAAATCCGAGTGCCCATTTCCAATTGACTGAATTAAACTTGTCTTCCCACTGGTGCTGTTGAGTTTAGTGGCCTCCTGATACTTTCTCTAATCTGCGTTTGTCTCCTCTCTTCTTCTAGCTTCTTTTAACTCTGTCTTGGCCACCTGTTGGAAGAGGGGATTGCAGCTTCCACGAGAACTAAGCGTCCACTCCTCTTCTTCCTGTCTTTTTCACTCCGTCAGCCTTGTTTGAATATTTTATTTCATTGTTTTTTTTTATTTTTAAACTTTCATGCTGTGTGCCCTGTTGAACATGGCCTTATGTGGGCTTAACATGGTATTTTTCAACAAATATTAGCTCTGTTTCCTAATTAGGGCATGCTAAGCAGTCCCTCATTAGTATTTTTACAGGCATCTTTGCTGGTGACACCAGAGCCAAAGCTCTAGTAGAAAGGCTGTGAACTGAAGGAGTTTTTTCAGTTTAGCTTTTTATGTCTATGATATTGCCTTGCAGTCTCAATCTGTTCAATTAAACAATCGTTTTGTTTCTTTCATGAATACATGTGTTTGTGAATGAACCTGCATGTCCTCATCAACATTAACACAGAGTAAACTGTGGGGAGCGAGCGGATACTAACTTATTTGCAAACACTATGTATAATTTAGGGTGTGAATTAAGCTGAGTAAGATTATCTTTAATACGACTTGATGACATTTTGACACGCTGGCTGTGAATTTTGAGAATATTCCAAAGAAAATGGGCCCGAAAGTTCCTGATTGTTAATGAAGCAAAATGTGTTAAGCGAGAGATGTTTAATTGTAATTTTAATGAGAATCTTTATTTGAAAGCATGAGGTAAATATAAGCAAAATCTGAGAGGTTTGTATTGTATGTTTTGTAATGCCCTATACATTTCAAGTCTTAAATAGTCTCAGCAATATAGTTATACTTTATTTAAAATATAATCTTAAAGAATAATGACGCACCTATCGAAATACCATGTAGGTCACATTCAGTGCCACTTTTTTATATTCTTTATCTTCTGTTCTTTTGCATGCCCTGAACATACTTTTGTTTAATATATGGAGTTATTCTTTGCTTAGACATATTTACACTTCAGTGCTTCTTAATTTGGACTATTTTATTACATGTATTTATTCCAGGTACAATGTGCAGTTACATTCGATTCCCATTTTGCCAGATATTGCGTTTAGATATATGTCAAGGGTTTTCAGTCATTTAATTTAAAATAAGTCAGTTACGAGGTACAGACAGTCATGCATATGTGCAGTACATATAATTTTTAAGGACCTATTTTGCGTATCAATGTCGAGACATGTTTTACTGATTAATGACATTATTGACAAGTGACTGTTTTCTGTGTGAAACATTGTCAAAACTGACCTACATTTTTCTAGTCATCTTCCATATTTTCCCCTTAATGTCAATTACCCCCACCCCTGTAATACAAATTTGTGAAATATTTAACTGTAGTAAGATTCCATGGTGTACATTTTCAATAAAACATTTAAAAACCTGATATGCTATTTCATAATTTACCCTCCAAAAGATATATATATACATACACACATACACTTTTTTTATATATTATTATACTTATATATATATATTACTGATTTTACCCTAAAACAAGTATGAGTTCAAATTTATATAAAATATTTAAATTATATATAAATATAAATAATATCATAAATACAGCTATTGTAGGAATTATATGAAGAAAATTTATTGTAAGTCAGTCAATTCATTTTTCACGCAATACTGCTAAGATGAGAGGAAAATTAAGGATTTAAATGCTATGACCGTAGGCATAGGCTGTGTCTCAAAATCTAGTCAGCTGCCTACTAAGACAGCATTTTGGCGATCATAGTCGCGTTCAAACGCTTGACTGGAGCCTAGACAGCATAGGTACAGAGCTCTCTAGCACTAGGCTGTGAAACACGGCCACAGCGTGTCCTGCGCGTCCATCTCTGGCCACTAAGAGGCGCTGTAACTCAGGAGTCATCAGCGCTCCGTCACTGGACTGTACAGTGTGTCCTTCGTCCGCGCACAGAAAATAATAATATTTAGATAGTTTTTGTTTATTTTACTCGATAAATATGTCTACTACGACCGGTGGCGGAGAGTTTGGCAACCCTCTGCGGAAATTTAAGCTGGTTTTCTTGGGCGAGCAAAGCGGTAAGTGTTGAGATATGCGAGACGTGGACAGAGAAACGGACAGGCCAGGTGAAAGGATGCTACAGAAGGATACATGTTACCAAATAAACAAGCAAATAATTATCTGACAGTTTGGACGGATACGGTTGTGGACGTGCACTTAAAATGCCGTAAAATGTACAGAAAACGGTTGTCATGACCAATACACGAGCAGAGACATCATGTGGCATTGAACATCCTTGCAGTATCCGAACTAACATTATATTAGAAAGATACGACATACGATTATTAACTCAATTATGCTTTAACATACAAAGTACTTGTTATTTGTATGTCTTTCCCCTCGGTGTTTGTGTATTCTCGCATGTAGACATCGAAGGAAGCCATCAAGTCCTTGTATTAGCATGTTTGTGTTGTCTGGTCTTAGCCACAATAGAGATCTTCCATCTTAAAAGGCCTTTTATATGTGATCACATCGATCGTTCGTGTTTAACACATAAAGTGCAAATAAGATTGCGCTACAACCGTGAATGAACATGTTTCGATGTGTAAAACAATAGTATCTGTTGTAAGGATGGCCGCTAGCGGTTAGCATTTAGCATGTTTCTAACTAGCCGGCTGTGTTATAATCAAGATCATGAGATCATAAACCACATCAGGGATGTTTAACTGCCACATCATCCACGTCACCTCTACGTTTTCTGTTCATAATGGCTGGATCGGAAGTAAAACCGATCTGCCAGCTGTCGTAAACGAGTTACCGCCTGTTTTAGTCTGTATTGATACGGTATGTTGCTGTGAAAGCAGGACGGCGACACCCATGTTGCCAACACAGCGATCAGAGTTCAGACTCATCCTGCAGACCAGTGCATCCCCTTCCCTTCTTAACAGCATCTTTGACATTATGCTTTCGATACGAACACCAAACATGCTGTCTATGTGTAGGGAGCACACTAGGGTTTGAGACGCATTTACTGTGCGGTCCCTATTTGTAATTTCTTTGTTTTTCTCTTCCTCCACAGTGGGCAAAACTTCACTTATCACCAGGTTTATGTATGACAGCTTCGATAATACCTATCAGGTAACACTTACTGTGATTGTCACAGCCCATATTATGTTCACAAATGCTTGCCATGTTACTAATATCTGCCGAAAGTATTGCTGACTTTGTCAAACCTGTAACATGAAGGTTTGGTTCAGTGGTGGTTCCTATAAGAAATTTAAGAAGAACGCTTACTAATAAAAATTCTGTTGTTTTTATTCCTCATCTTCCTTGGAATACAAAAGGATACTTTGTAGAATAGTCATGCTCCTATTTTCCATACAACAAAAGCATACAGTATGATGACCAACAGCTGTAAAGCTCTGTAGTTACCATCCAGAATTAATTTTTGGCAGATTTAAAATTTACATTATTTTTTATAAAATAAAAAAAACATGCATATTATATTATTTTGACAATGGCAATGTAAAGCTGTTTGTGGCAAATGTCTCAGGTCATGGATTTACTTGCAACATCGTATCATACAAACATGATTGTGTTTTATCTTGAGGCTTTCAAGAGTTTGGGGTCAGAAAGATTATTTAATATTTTTAGAAGAAGTCCCTTATGCTCACCAAGAACAGACAAGATTTATTTGATAAAAATACAATAATAAATCAGTAATAATGTGAAATATTATTGCAATTTAAAACAAATGTTTTCTATTTGAATATATTTGCAAATGTAATCTATTTATGTGATGCAAAGCTGAATTATGTCAGTCAGTGTCAAATGATCCTTCAGAAATCATTCTAATATGCTGATTGGTAATCAAGAAACATTTGTTATTTTAACATTATAAATATCTTTACTGTCACTTTTAATCAATTTAATGCATCATTAAATGCTGAATAAAAGTATTAATTTCCTTAAAAAAAAATACTGATCCCAAACTTTTGAACAGCAGTGTAAAATGGTAGATTTTAACTTGCATTTGGTAATTGACAAGTGTTGATTTAGTTTGTAGCTCTCAAATCATGTTTATACATCTGCATATGATGCACATGTGAACCAAATTTGATATTAAATTGGATGCAGAGTGTCTTGATAAAAAAAGTTTGAATATGCACAAGAGCAAAGGAGATTTTCTGTGAATAAGGACAGTTTTATATTTTTTTATTTATCAGACACTGGTGACTATGCATTCATTCTAAGGAAAAAAGCAGTATAAACATTTTGCAAAATCTCCTTTTGTGTTCCACAGAAGATAGAAAGTCGAAAAAGCAAAGTAAATAATTCTTCAACGACCGATTTTGCAGTGTGCGCCAAGTTAACTCATTGTTTTTCTCTACAGGCAACTATTGGTATAGACTTTCTGTCAAAAACCATGTACTTGGAAGATCGCACGGTAGGACAGATCAATGTTTCTAGAATAATTTCCAAGGAGTCTCTGTGTGTCCAAGCCTTTTGTTTAATTGGAAAGCTAGCATGTTTATATAAAGCCTGGTTTAGTTTAAATATTGACTAGCAATGTTAGTACCGGTATAGTAGATGGTTTTGACACACACTGGCTCAAGTCATTCACCTTGATGTTTTTCTAATATCACCTGTAAAGTCTATAAGACAACTTTATTTATTTATTTATTTGAAGTCCGTCAGGTGATTTCACTGTGTCTGTCACAGATTCATCACAGTTATCATTTGCGTAATTCCTGGTGCATGCTTGTAGCTCATCACACTTATGTCATCAGTTTGTCATTTATTTTGATTTCACCTTTTTAAGTTCGGTTGTGTCTTTGTCCACCTCACCCCACTCTCTTCCATGGCTGGGTGCTGAATGGGTCCCCATGCCTGTTGTGCTGCATGGATGGTCATAGATTCGGCTACAGCTGTGGGACACTGCTGGGCAGGAACGCTTCCGTAGCCTCATTCCCAGTTACATCAGAGACTCAGCAGCCGCAGTGGTGGTCTATGATATAGCAAGTAGGTAGCTAGTGCTCCTGCTTCACCACATGGTGGGGTCAAGTTGGGTACCACTTGAGTAAATGGCACTCATGTAGCTTTATAAGTGTGCTGGTTTATTTGAGCATTCCTGATAAAGTTAAATAAAGCAAAATAAAATAAAATAAAAATCACCCTCATGTTGTTCCAAACATGTATGACTTACTTTCTTCTGTAGAACCCAAAAAGACAGATGAAAATAAGTAGGATCCAAAACAACATTGGACTCCATTGACTTGCATTGTATTGATTAAAAAAACACTTATTTCCTTCCAGTTTTAGCATTTTTGCACTGGTTGCTTGTAAAATTTAGGATTTAGTTTAACATTCTTTTGTTTGTGTTTAAGGTTTTTAATGGCGTTGCATCACTTTTTTATATAAAATGCTCTTTGTTCCTATTAGGGAATTCTCTTTTGCTATTTTCCAATTTAAACTTCCATATTAAATTTTCCCACACCTGAGAAGCGATGATAGGATATGAACATGATATGAGAGTTTTATTTTCTCTCTCCATACAATGGAAGTCAGTGTTTTGGACCTCACTGACTTTCATTATATGGACTAAAAACATTATTCAGAATACTTTGTGTTCCACAAAAGAAAGAAAGTCATACAGATTTGGAACAACATGATAGCATGCAATTGATAATAAAGTTAAAATTTTTGGGGCTTTATGAAAACAATTTGGGCTTTTTATGAATATTTCAAAACCATAAAGCGATGTGGTTTAGACTGAAAACATGTCCAGCAGTACTTGCATATATGGAGTGCCATTTGCAAAGCATCTTGCAGAAAGCAGCATCATTCAGAGAACAGGAATGGAGAAATGCCTTCAGATGGTGTCTCATTTCCTAAAATCTTGAAGTCATGATCTATAAATACAGAAATTGGTCAGCTTTGTAGGTGCATTTCTCCATTTCCTTCATGTTTTGTTTCTTTGATGTTGTCCTTTTCTTCTAACCCTGCTCCCTTGCCCTATCCTCTCTTTATATCTTCTTTTCTCTGTTCCTCCTTTGTCTTTCACTTGTTTTCTTTGCACACCACGGTTTGCTGGTCCCTCAGGTTCGGCTCCAGCTGTGGGACACTGCAGGGCAGGAGCGCTTCCGCAGCCTCATTCCCAGCTACATCCGAGACTCCACTATTGCTGTGGTGGTCTATGACATCACCAGTGAGTCCGAGCCTCACTCATTGGGTCAGCAGGGATTTATGCCTCCAGGGCACAGTTAGCACAATACGCCAGATGCTTCTAGGTCATGGCAGTTTATCTTAGTATGGTTGCTTGGGAACAATGATATTTTTTATTATTTCATTCAGAATACATAAGTTAAGTTAACAACTTTATTAATCCCACAAGGGACAATTCAAGTAGGGTCGTAGCATCATATAGCAGACACAAAATATCACATAGACGGTATAAAAAATAAATGAAAAGTAGATTTAACATGCTTCTCTTTTAACAGCAATGAAATGACCTGTGCTTTAACTTAACCGTCCTCTGTTTTGATGATCTTCATACTAACCGTCTGCTTGCACACTTTCTTCTAAGAAAGCTTGTCTTTGAAGTGAATCAAGTGTGATTTGACCACTGCCAAATGTGGATTGTGCAAATTGATTTTCAATCGATTAATCAATCATTTCCAACACAAAATACGAGTCCTTGCCTGACTTTTTTCCCTCCTCTGTTCTTCAGATCTCAACTCTTTCCAGCAAACCTCAAAGTGGATAGATGATGTCAGAACAGAGCGAGGAAGTGATGTCATTATCATGTTGGTTGGCAACAAGACAGACTTGGCTGATAAAAGGTACAGCAGTTGGAGGTGTTTGATAAACACATCCTTTGTTCATCCCTCAGACTTCACGTTTTAAGTTATTTTTATGTTCAGTTTTCTCCTTGTCATTAATTTGAATATTATGTTGAGCAATTTGTGCCATTTTTGTTTTTCTGTTTGATCATATTTTCTCGTGTTGATTTATATTTGATTTCCCATTACTACTTTTGTTTTTCATATCCATTCTAATTTGAACTGTGTCCACATCTGCACTATGGACTATGGCAGGCAAGTGTCAGTAGAGGCAGCAGAGAAAAAAGCTCGGGAACTGGGTGTGATGTACATAGAGACCAGCGCCAAAGCTGGCTATAACGTCAAACAGGTGGGTGAAACGATAGAGCTGTAGTGCAGACCTAAGATTATGTAATAGAATCTGTGACATATTTTCGATTTCCATGGAAAATCATTTTGTCTCCGGTTGTAAAAATGAACTAAACGCACAATGACAGTAATACATTTACAGTACAATCCTAGCAAACTAACAAGCAACAACTCAAATAAACATATTTGCGTGATCGTCTTGAAACCGATGCACAATCAATGTGGGGAAATTTTCACCCTCACTTGAAACTCACATTAGTGCAGATTCCCATTGAACTGACTCCATTTCAAACACAATTTTTTCGTGATTGAATCACCAAACCTGTCAGTTGTGTTCTGTCCAAGGAAACCAAAAAGAAAGATGCAAGGAATTGTGACATTAACACCCACATGTATTCTGCAGCCACAGAATTTAGCAGAAAGCTCTGCAGATTTCTGTTGAATTGAAATGAATGTCATTCACAAAGTTCTTTACATCTCCTACCTCTTGTGTGTCCTTTTAAATATTTTGCGGCGATTGATTGTTTTCAGCTAACAATAATTGTCTAGCTCACTTTAACACATTTTACCATATGTGACCCTGGACCACAAAACCAGTCTTAAGTCGCTGGGGTATATTGTAACAATAGCAAAAAATACATTGTATGGGTCAAAATTATCGATTTTTATTTTATGCCAAAAATCATTAGGATATTAAGTAAAGATCATGTTCCATGAAGATATTTTGTAAATTTCTTACCGTAAATGTATCAAAACTTCATTTTTGATTAGTAATATGCATTGCTAAGAACTTCATTTGGACAACTTTAAAGGCGATTTTCTCAATATTTAGATTTTTTTGCACCCTCAGATTCCAGATTTTCAAATAGTTGTATCTCGGCCAAATATTGTCAGATCCTAACAAACCATACATCAATGGAAAGCTTATTTATTCAAAATTGACACTTAAGACTGGTTTTGTGGTCCAGGGTCACATATCTAAACCCTTTTTGCAGACTTTTCCCCTCAAATGCGGAAAATGGCCACAGATTCTGTCTTGGTCTGGGCAATAACTATCTATAAAAGCACTGTATACTTGGAGCTGTTCTAAAATTTCCTTATACAAAGTCAAAATTATTCTCTGTCAGAAGTCAAACAAATTTGTAAAAAATCCTCAGATGCAGTGTAGAAACATTAAAGGAGTAGTTTAACCAATTTCAACTTATTTATAAAGCACTTTAAAACAACCTTAGTTTACCAAAGTGCTGTACACAGTTACATTGACCCAATCACACAATAAAATAAATGCGTCATTAGGAAAACACAGTCACAAAACATTAAAAGCATGAGAAAAAAAAGATATGTTTTTAAGAGACTTTTAAACTCAGACACTGAAATAGCTGTTCTAATAGATAATGGCAAAGTGTTCCATAGCTTGGGGCCAGCAACAGCAAAGGCTCTATCACCCCTACATTTCAATCTGACTCTGGGAACCGAAAGCAGATGCTTAGTCTGTGATCTGAGTGATCTAGCTGGATTGTGTACAATAATCAACTCAGAAAGATATGGAGGAGCAAGATTGTTTAGAGCTTTAAACACAAATAACAGAATTTTGAATTGAATATGATAATAAATTGGTAGCCAGTGCAATGAACATAATATAGGCGTGATGTGATTCCTTCTACGACAGCCTGTGAGCAAACGAGCAGCTGCATTTTGGACCAGTTGCAGACGGTGAGTAGATGAGACAGGCAGCCCGTAATATAGCGAGTTACAATAGTCGAGTCGCGAGGAAAAGAAAGCATGAATTACGATCTCAAAACTCTTCCTGTTTAGGAAAGGTTTAACTTTCGCTAATCTTCGCAGATGGTAAAAGCTGGCACTCAAAATATAATTAATTTGTTTGTTTAGCTTTAGTTCGCTGTCTAGTATAATGCCCAAATCCTTGACCAATACGGGGAAAGAGGGCCCAGATCAACAATGCTCTGATCAGTTTTATCATTTGGCCTAAACAGAATAATTTGAGTTTATCGTCATTCAAATGCAAAAAATTATCGGTAAGCCATGCTTTCAATTCTTGGAGACAGGCAGTTAGTTGGTATAAAGCAGACTTGTCATTGCGCTTAAATGGCATGTAAAGCTGGGTATCATCGGCATAGCAATGATACGACACATCAAATCTCCTAAAGATCGAACCGATAGGCGAGAATACCAACGAGAATACCATGGTCAACAAAATCAAACGCTGAACTGAGATCTAAAAGCACTAAGGCCACAGTATTACCCGAATCAGTAGATGTTAAAATGTCATTAAAAACCTTTAAAAGGGCAGACTCTGTGCTGTGTAACTTTTTAAAGCCAGACTGAAAAATATCGTAAATACAGTTATGCAATTGCATAAGTACTATTTTTTTCTAGAATTTTTGATAAAAACGGCAAATTAGAAATCGGTAAACTGCAGTATCAAGTGAGGGCTTCTTACAAATCGGTAGGGTTGGGTATCGTTTGGTTTTTTTTCGATACCGGTGCCAAATCGATACTTTTAAAACGGTGCCGGTACCTGAACCGATACTTGTTATATATATATACACAGGTATATGTATATATAAACACTTTATTTATGCAATTCATGAAGCTCCAGGAAATCCCCAATATGGACAAAGGCATTGCTATTGCTGTAACTGAGTAAACAGAAGATATAAATGTTTTGAATGATAAAACAAATACATTAAACACTCGACTACAACAATATATAGTTTATCTGTGTTATTCAAGCCATCGCTGGTATTTTCGTAATAATTAAGTATATTTATAATCCATTGCTAATCGATGCATTAGTAGCCTATGGAACATATTTTCTGCCTCATTCTGTGACAAGAAGCTACATCAGATCACAAAAGGAAGCATTTAACTGCTGTGGACTAAAAAGGTTATAATGTTCTCTTTTGTTGGACAACAGGTTTAAAAACGTGAATACAAGATAATTTTAGTTTTAGGCATTTTAATTTAAGCTAGGGCTGGGCGGTATATTGAGTTACCGTGATATATCGATATATTCTTTACAAGCTTGATACGAGCGCAGCTGAAAATATATCTAGGGAGGACACAGACTGAACTGCTGCAGAGAAAGTGCATAATACAATTTGTTCTAAACGTGACAAGCTTTATATGAAGGGCTTTAAAAAAAAAACTCGTAAGATATACTAGCCCATAGTTTATAGTTTCAGTTTAAAGCGGCTCTGACAGAAAGGTTGCGTGTGCCGCTGACAGACGTGCTGTTTAATGTGTTTGAGACGTGCTGTTTTCCCTTAATGCATACTTACATTTCACAGGTAATGTGAACTTACATATTCTCCATCTGTAAATGTTAGAAAGCCATGGAAATATTTCCATTTTGCCGTCATGAAGTGCGTGAGCTTTTGCTTTGCGATTCTCCGCTAAACTTCACAGACTTCATTTAGAACATGCGCGCCAAACAGACGGAGCGCAATAACTCTGACTAAAATATACATTTTGCTGAAATATTTGTAGTTGGACAATAAATGTGATATATGCAGAATTTTAAACCTACAAGTAAGTGTATTTGTATGATAGCACTAACTGTAAAGTAATGGGGTAATCAAAACAGCCATTTCTACTCAGTCTGTGCTTTATTTTCATTTTTAGTTTAGTAAATTTAACTTCTGCTTTAAAAGCATTATTTTTGTTTTTAGATTGAAATGTTAGAATGCAATGTGATTTTAACCCTCTTTGCACATAGTATATGCCTACATGCTTACATTCACTTTATTTGTTTAATCCAAATACAAAATACCGAGATATACCATATACAACACATCAGCCAAAAGATACAGAGATATGAATTTTTGCTCATATCGCCCAGCCCTAATTTAAGCATGTTTAGTTTAGCTAGTTAATGAAACGCTACCTGCTGCAGTCAGAGCAAGTGTAATTTCTGCATTCACGCGCTCCTCGGATGCTCTCATTTCCCGAGTTGTGCTTTTAAGTAGGAATGTGAAAACAGCACACTTGCGTTACTACTACAAAGATTTGTTGGACTAGTATTATTTGAGCTTTCCGACGTGAGTTCACGTGCATTTTCTCAGTCGGGAAATTATTTTTCACGTGCGGTGCCGGTGATGATGCTTCTTACGTTCGTTTCGGAGAAACAAAGGAAAAATATTTTAATCGATCGCTCAGGCATGGCACCGAAATCTCTGTTCTGATTCGGTTCTAGTACATACCGGTTACGTACCGGTGCCATATTGGTACCGGGTTTCGGTACCCAACCCTACAAATCGGTGTCACAGAAGCTACTTTAAAACATTCAGGTACAGTCCCTGTCTTTAGACAGTTAATGATCATCACTATGTCTGAACCAATAGTATCAAAGATTTGCTTAACAAATCGTGATGGAATAACATCAGAGGGATCATCATTTATCACCCTTATGTTGTTCCAGACATGTATAACTTTTTCTTCTGTGGAACACAAAAGAAGACATTTAGCAAAATGTCCATGCTGCTATTTACTGTACTATAGAAGTGGATGGAAAGGAGTTTGGACATTCTTCTATTCTTCTATGTTACTCTTTCATGTTCCACAGAAGAATGCAAGTCAAACAAGTTTGAAATGGCATGAGGGTGAGTTAATGATGACAGAATATTAATTGCTTTAAGGGATATTTTAATGACCCGAGTGCCAACGACATTATCATCACTTCCCCAGATAGGGTGTTCATTTATTTTTTTGTTGTAGATTGTCCTCAAATAGCAAATGTGTTCTCTGTGAATAGCCTTTTGTTGAACTGCAGAGCAGTGATCTCTTTTCAGTGGTACGATTTTAGCCATTTCTCAAGTTTTCAACCTGTGACGGGGTCCTATCAAAACACTAATTCCTCTTTTTCCCCATTACTAATGTGAACCTCAGTCAGTCTCTGTCTCTTTCTCTTCTTCTTGATGCAGTTCTTTTGTCTGTCTGTATTTCTTTCCTTTCCCCCCTCCCTGCTCCGGGCAAGCAGACAGATTACCACGGAGGAGGGCGAGCAGAGGGCTAAGGAACTGAATGTCATGTTCATTGAAACCAGCGCAAAGACTGGCTACAATGTCAAACAGGTAGAATCACTGAGAAACGAGGACGGCCCAGCCTACCTTCGCTCCACCACTCTATCTTGTGCCTCCTTTGGTTTCTATCTTTCTCTGCCTCACCCATCATTGGCCATTCTGCCCCCGCCTCACATTCACAGGTTCACTGTGCTATTGGGCTGCTCTTCAGTTTTTGTTTTGTTTCGTCGGCTTGAATTGTTCCTCATGTGTCACAGATGTCCTTTGCATGTTGACCAAGCTTCACTAGAATGATTCTTTTCTATGTGTTGTGTTGTAGCACCACTTGCAATTCACAGACTGGATGTAGACATTTCATTTGTGCATTGTGATTTTTATTAGCGTATTGTATTGCTTTTTATTGTCAGAAGGAGTCTCTTTAATTTTGTTTTTTTGTAATGCTAGTATCATCAGAAATGCATTCCTTTTATATCTCTACCCACTGGGAGTTATGATTTAGTTTAAATAGGGGAGACTGGGGGTAGCTGCACATGAGAAAGTTGTTATAAGTGATACGCTACTGTTCAAAGCATGGGGTTTTAAAAGACAAGGACACATTAAATTGATCAAATGTTGACAGTAAAGACATTTGCAGTTGTACAAAAGATTTCTATTTCAAACAAATCATTTTCTTTTTAACTTTCTAGTCAGTCATCAAACAATCCTGAAAATTGGATCTCATTTTCTAAAAAACAAAACAAAAAAAAACTTAAGCATAACAAATTTTCAACATTGCTAATAATATTATGTTTCTTGAGCAGCAAATTTCTGTATATCATAATGATTTCTGAAGGATCATGTGACACTGAAGACTGGCTGATGAATATCACAGGAATAAATGACATTTTAACCAAACCTTTGAACTGTAGTGTATATCTCATTAACTATGAGATTTTGAGTCAAACGTCCAAGTAGGCAAATGCTTGTGTTATCTAGCAGTGGTTTTGTATGTGGATTTAAAACATTTATCTCAAGTCCTTTTATTCAGCTTATTAATTACAATATTTGTTGGCTAAAACCAGGTTAATTTTTTTTAAATACTTTATTTCTGCAGTTTCATTACTTTTTTCATAGTTTTACTATTTTAAATATACATGAAAAGATTATAATAGGTTTATAATTGTGACAATTTACCCCATATAGTATGACAACATGCCAAAAAATATTATCACAAAAGATCAATGTGTTCATTGAACTGCAAATTTTCCAGTTTTTTTTTTATAGATAAGATGTCTATAAATAATAATCTATCAATTAAAAAGAAAAGAATCTGAGAAATGTTGACTTTAGCAAAATGTCTGATAACTAGCCCCAGTCTCCCCTACTACTAAGTTATATATTATATTATATATTATATTATATTATATTAAAAATGCATTGATTTCTGTACATTTGGCCCAAGCATCAGAGTTTCTAAGTAATGATCTATCTTTTTTTTTTTTTTCTAGCTGTTTCGTCGTGTTGCTGCTGCTTTGCCTGGAATGGATAGTACACCAGAGAAAAGCAAAGAGGACAGTATCCTTCACATGCACCGTAAAGTGCTTCTGACAAATATGACATCAATCGCATTAAAATGTCACAATCAGTTTGTCCGCATCGGCCTGATAGCAGGAGATCACAAGCCAGGGTTTTAAAATCACATAATGACATAATCTCACAGAAATGAATGTAAGGTAATCCAATGGTAAAGACGCTAACTGATCCTTAACCTGAACTTTCAGTGATCGACATCAAACTGGAGAAGCCTCCGGAGCTGCCCGTTACCGAGAGCAGCTGCTCGTGCTAGTAACCACCCTCGTCCCCCGCCAGGCCCTGCGTCCCCCTCACTCGGCCCCCTCACACACAAACAGCTTGCCTCTCAGTGGTCACTCGCTCCTCTCACGGCCCCGTGTCATGAGCGGACAACCTTTTCTTTCTCTTCGACTCAGTGACTTTTCAGAGTAACCGTGTGGATGTGCTATTACTCTGTATTACAATGGATTCCAAAAATACGTATATTAATGGGGAAAAAAGTAAATCACAGCATAGATTAAATGCTAAATCCATTCAGATTCTCATCTGTTCTGGCTGCATGGCATTACATGGGGTTGCAGACTGACATACACTCACATGCTCTTGAGTTTTTTCACACATCAGTGCCATCATAGTCGTTGTGAATTTACCATGTTTCAGAGCTGGGGCTGATGTCATCATTTTAGACATTGTTTTTAATTTCATTTATTGTATCGAGAGGCTGTAAACTTGTGTTGCTGATTTATGATTTTTTTTACATGAGCATTACACTATTTTGTTAGTGTTTTTTGGGCAGTAGTTATTTAAAGAAAGATACAGAAGGGATCTCTTTGGAAATTATTGTTGTGAGATATCATGGACACAATATTCTGTATAATTGGATGTTTTCGTGTTAAATATGGTATTCGGGACCAGATATCATTTAAAGGTTTCAGGAAATACACGTGTATGGCCAATAAAATAGCGGTTTTGTTTGTGACGAGCCTCATTCTGGATAGGCTAATTTTATACAGGAATCTTCGGAGGGTTGCATGGATGTAGAATGCATTGAGCTGTGGGGAAAAAAATTAGGATTCAACATTCTTAGAAAAGGGAAGTTGCTTTGTAAACGTATTTAATTTCGTTAAAAACTCAAAACTTAAGATATTTCATGACTTATCCAGAACTGTAGTTACAAAACCTAACGTTAATTGTAATAACGTGTATGTACTAACGAAACACTTCGTTCTGAGCTTGGATATGGAAAGCAATTCACACTAATTCCACTTATTTTCAGCCTTGTTTTTTTTTTTTTTTGCTGCGCAAGTTAGGAACAGCATGCAGTTTAGAGACGGTTTAACACAAAATGCCTTGCTTGTTTTGTTGTCATAGTGCACCAGTTCAGGCCACAGCGCTGTGGTTTGCTCGAGCCTATTAACGTCGCATAGAACTAATGAGGTTTTGTTAAACGGGATGTTTAGATTCCTTCCTTCAACACAGCTATTGCTTAGTGTACAGACACGTCTTGGTATTGCTCGTCGTGAGACTGTTGGTTTCATGTGTTTATTTATTATCTCACTAGTTAGTGAATCAGTGTGTCGTATGCTTGACCGGAATGGCAGTTAGCAGTGTGTGGGAATCAAAGGTTGATGTATAATTTGCATTGCTGCCTTGCTGCTGTATCACAAAGACCTAGTCGTGTCACTATCTTGATCGCGTTAAAGACTTTCACGCCCCATCTGTAACGCTGGGTTTCTACAGTATAGCTTGAATGGGCTTTTATTTGCTGGAGAGGTATCACCGAACCCCCAGTGCTGTCGCTTTTCCTCTCGTTCAACTGTAAACCGACAAATCCTTTCATCACTAAGACTAAAAAAGGGCATCACCGGTGTTTTCAACATTAACATTTAATATGGTTTGATATGTAAGAATTAAAATAAATAAGAGTGAAAACCCTCCTGAACAGCTCTGTCACGTGTCACTGACTGAATACTCAGCTGTGTGCTATTCTGAAGTGTGTTGGTCTGTTTGAAATACGCTGTCTACTAGTGTTTAGCAAGTTTGTGTGAACAAAGTACTATTATTATATGCTGTAAAAAATGGAAGGTTAAAGAGACACCAAAATGTATCACATGAATAAAGATATTTCACCAAATGTGCTGTTTGTGCTGCTTTTAGTTTCTGTATGTAGATACATATACAGTCAAACCACCAGATATCATTTTTGATATTTTTTCCTGGGTGCAGGACATTATAGTTCATGTATGTAAGTGAGGATGCAAAATACATTTTGTCACATCATACCCAAAAATTCTTCATACAGTGGACTACCAGTAAAATTTATAAAAATTTGGGACTAAAAAAAAAATATTCACACTTTGACCTGACCATGTTTTGCTCTTTAATTACCAATGCAACCTTTTTATACCACAGACTGAACAAAATTAAGCATTGCTTGGTAATTGGTTAACCTAAATTGGTATTATGTGTACTTAAATTTAACAGCTGAATAATTTTTGGTTGATTGTAATCCATTACATACCTTTCTATATCAAAGTTATCTGACATTATCAAGATGAATTTGTTCTGACAGTTTAAATCTAGAGTTCTTGTCATATTGTATTCCCATGTTCTAAACTATAACGAACAAAATGTGATAATTTGAGTCATGATGAAGGTGTCTAAATGAATTTTGGTTTGACTGTATAGTGCTGGATAGTAATAATGGACTACATTAATATATATTATTACAGATAGTAAATTTCATTCATTATATGTTGATCACTCTATATGCAGTGGCAACAAATTAATTTTTAATTGACTGATTAAGCCCCATATTTTACAATACATCAAAGAGGCCTTATAAATATTGATATAAATATTACTTGTATAATAATATCCACAAAAGCAGAAAATATATATAAAATCTCTCTCTCTAGCCTTTATATAAAATTAATGATCAAAGGAGACTTAATGTACTTTTTAAAATTGTAGTTTTATCAAAAAAAAAAAAAAAGTTGGTAAATGTTTAGTTTTATGCAATGTTCCTCTTTATGCTTTTTGTATTTTTAAAATTAAATAAGTTATAAATGTGTTTGTATGTTATAAACTTTTGTATATAGGCTATTTAAAAATATAATATTAGGGTGAAGTCAGCTAAAATGGGCCACATTTTGGTAAATTACTTAAATGTGAAAAAGTACAGAAGTTTTAAAATGATGAGAGTTAGAGTATCGGCAGGTACCTTCTTGAGCCACGGCACAACATTCAGGTAAAATGGGCCAATATAAAAAGAGAACAACACAGGTCATTTCAGCTTAAATCATTTTATTTTTAACAGTAAATTGACACTATTTTCTTTAGTGTGCCGTAGCAACTCCATAAATGTATTTCATTAAATAGAAAGTTGAATGAATATTTAATTAAACAATGCAATTAAAAATGAACTGATCATGTTTTATAGGTGTGCGTTTCTGTGCATTGGTGTCTTTTGTGTGCATGTATGTGTGTATGCTTGTATTTTTTTTTAAAGACTTAAGATTTTGTATGGATACACAGTAGGTCTATAAACCTATTTTCACCCTCAATTTCTGTGTAAAAGTGTGTGTGTGTATGCAGCACATTTTACTGAAATCTTCCTTTCTTTCCCTTTCTCTTCTCGTCTCTCTGTTTCCTTTCTTTGTTTGTCCTCCTGCCATACTGTCTGCAATAAAAAAAAAAAAATTTTTTTTAAAGACTATTAAGATTTTGTTTGGATACATATCTAGGCCTATAAACCTATTTTCACCCTCAATTTCTGTCTAAAAGTGTGTGTGTGTGTGTGTGTGTGTATGCAGCCCATTTTAGCTGAAAAGTGTGGCCCATTTATAGCTTGACCAGCCATTTCTACCTAAAATGACCTTTTTCACAAAGTTTCTTTTATAAATTAAACTTTTTTATTTGAAAGAGCATGTCAAAACATTGCTCATAAACCTTTGCTTTGTTGGTAAGCTTACTTATAATTGCTTTAGCACCCTGATTAATGAAATTTTCTATGTCAGGCTCAATTACATTACAATTTCTCTGACAAGCTTCATGAAACACTTTGCCCTGCCCGCCTTAAAAAAACTCAGACCAATAAAAATTATTGTTACATGTCAACAAGTGTTAAAGCAATAATGCAAGATCAGTTATTGTGATTTTCTGTAAAAACGTAAAGAGATATGATGCTACAACCTTATTTGGCCCATTTGACCTGATAACCCATATTTTAGCTGACTTCACCCTATGTTTACTGCAGTATGCAAAAGGTTAAATAATGATGGTTTAATGTTTTTTAAACTGTTAGGCCCATTTATTAAAATAAAGGTTTTTAATAAATTTCATATTTATATTTTTAAACTCTTTAAGTTCTCTTTGGCCCATTTCTTAAAATAAACGTTTTTAATAAATTGAATATGCTGTTAAACTCTGAAGTTCTATTTGACCCACGGTTGGTACCATATATAGTCCATAGAACACAAAGCACAGAAAGAGGCATGAAATTCAGTTTCTTACTGATGACTCACTGCACGAGCCGGTTGAATGATGTGCCGGTGATTTGACGGGTTTCGGTCGGTGAACACGAGGCGGAGTTCAGAGCTGGTCTTAGCGGTTCCGTTATGAATTAATCATGCAAATCAGCGGAGCAGTAGAGACCACTGGTCCCGCACCCGGATGACCAATCAATACGGGCTCTCCGGCACACCCAGTTTGTGCCAGTTTTCCACAGTCTCACTTGAGAACATAAAAGCCAGCGAGCGAATCAGGATCATGTCAGCGTGTTAAATGACCGTGCTTCAGCTTCAGCGCTGATTGACTAGCTGCGCACCTCAGTCTGTAGTGTTGTAATACACCTGTTTTGTTACCGGAAGTGGAGACGAGGTTTTTCCACACGCACTCGCTGACGCCAGGTAAGGAATTTGTGAGAAAAATCTTGTCGAGCTTGAAAAGTTAATCTGTGACTATAATAGCTACACCTCATCTTTTGCGAACAGAACAAAGATACTCGGTTTTAGTAGAAGCAAGATCTCTCAAACGGATCTTGTTATTTCTCGCAGTGTTTTTGATCGGAGAATCTACTGTTTCAGGTATGTCTCGCGGTTCGGGAATCATTCCAGATGAATCCATGTTTAATGAGTTCAAAAGACAATGCTTGTCCACGGAGAATTGGGTCAGTAAATATGATAAAAATGACATGGTGGTCTGGGTCGAGGTGGCCCCTTTATCTACTTCTACAAACAACAAAGGGAACCTCTCCAAAGTGCACAAAATCAAGGTAAGATGTCGGCCTGCATCTAATTATTTATGATGTTGTCGTGCGTATATTGTTTGATTTGTGTGGTCTTTAAACTTATGGTGTCGTGATTACCTTTTTAAAATGACTTAAACCAGTAGTTTTCAGACAACAAATGGAAATTTTTAGTAGGAACATTAACATTACCACATCATAAAATGTTTAATAGGTCATTGGCTAGACATTATTCAATAGTAGTTATGAAAATGTAAGGGTGTGTGTTTAATATAATTTTATTTATTTTACATATCTTTTCTATGGACTTCACAATCTCTTTTTTTTTTTTTCTTTGTATAACATGTCCATTTTAATTTACATGTTTAGTCCGTGTGTACTGCTGCCATAACAACACTAATGCAAATGCGTTGTTTCCAATACAGTGTAGGATGAACATAAAGGATGTATCAGCTGCCACCATGTATGATGTGCTTCATGACGGCTTGTACCGGAAGACATGGGACCCTACAATGCTTGAGAGTCTTGACATTGCTCGTCTGGCTCCTAACGCTGATGTGGGCTACTATTCATGTGAGTCATGTCATCTTTAAAATCTCAGTTAGGGAGTTATTTCTTATCTTATGGTCATTCCAGTGGGATTTTGTTAGTCTCCGTGGTAGTCACCTATCATATTTTGAAAAGACTTCAGCACAGAGGCTTATCGCAGTACAATAAGAGCTGAAGAAAAGGCTCATGGGAGCATGTTTTTGTGTGTATTTATAGCCAACGTTCTTGTCAGCTTTGTTCCTTTTTTTGTAGTGGGTGTTTATTGGCCTGCAGGTCATATAAATGTTTCTTTTCTTTTTTTTTTTTTTTTTTTACCCTTTATTCACAGGGATCTGCCCAAAGCCATTGAAGAACAGAGATGTGGTGACCCTGCGCTCGTGGCAGGCATCTGAAAATGACTATGTGATCATTAACTTCTCAGTGAAACATCCGGTACGTCTTTTATTTACTTACACCTTCTGTTATCATGTGTTTTATTACGTACATCAATTTAGAACCAAGAATAGCAAAAATAATGACTCTTTTTGAACAAGTTTGCATCCATGTCCCCACATTAGTGTAAGAGAAAATGTTTTAACATCAAACATTATGCTCATTAAATAATTATAATCTATTAATACATGCATTTAAAAATGTTGCATATCTTTATAAAACTCTTGCTGTCGTTTTAGAATTTTCCCCCACGGAAGGATCTGGTAAGGGCCGTTTCCCTTCTGACGGGTTACCTGATTAAACCAACAGGGCCTAACAGCTGCGTTTTCACATACCTCTCACAAGCTGATCCCAGAGGTATGAACCGATTCCCTGCTTCATTTCAAATGTTCACCCATAATTTATTTACGATGTAAGAGTTTTTAATTTCATTGCTATTTTGTAATTTTTTTTTTAATTTTTTTTTTTTGTTTTAAATCTTTTAGGGTCTCTTCCGAAGTGGGTTGTCAACAAAGCATCTCAGGTCCTGGCTCCAAAAGTAAGTAAACCTACTTCGTCTCTTACTATTGTTTCTGTGGATGTACTCTTTGAGGATGCGAGTGTCTTTCAATGTGGGCCTGCATTTAAGGCTTGTGAAATCACAGTTGTTACTATGGTAACCTACTGGAAGATCTTGTACTGAAGACGCTCACGCAGCACTTGCTGTGCCAAAAGTGAAACTTGTTTATCTTGTTCTGTCTGTATGCTGCATGACTACAGTCATTCCTTTTATTTACAGTAGAGAGTGTCGCTTGGGCTCCTTTTAAACGCATCGCTTTTCTTTTCTTTATTATTCATTCGTGATGATCACTAACACCGCAAGCAGTGACATTTTACACTTTCTAGAAACATCTTTAATAACTCTGCAGCCCTCATTGAGTGTTCAGATTGTTATCTAAAGATAACGGATGTAGATGTTCTTCTGATTAAGAACAAGAACTCAGTCTTGCATTGAATTGTGGCTTTTTTTGTTCATTTCATAGTCTTGTGAATTATTACTGCATGTGGTAGGGCTGTGTGCAGTGTTCCCAGACAGTATCTCTGTCCAAAGGGCACTGATAAGATGGACTGTACATCATGCTTGGTGTTTATAAACTATTATTGAACACTGAGGTGTTTGTCTTTCCATTGACCATTGATCAGGTGTTAAGGTCTTATAATTTTATAAGATTTTAGTCTCTCGTGCTCCTCTAGGTTGCATTTATCTGATCAAATAGGATCAATATGCTGATTGGCTGCTCAAGAAACATTTTATTATTCTGAATGTTGAAAATAGTTGTGCTGCTTAATATTTTTGTGGAAACCATGATACTACCATGTTTCAGGTCTAAAAGGAGGAGGATGATTTTATTTGTGGATTAACCGGATTGTTTCTTGTCCAGTTATACTGTTGTATTAAAACCCAAAACAGGCCCATTTACTTCGGTTTAGAAGTCAGACTTTATAGGCAGTATTTCACACAATGATACTTTGTGCTGCCAAAAATGCTGGAGACCCAGATAGAAACTAGAAACGGTGTATTTGGAGCTGTGACTGAACAAAAAGCACTGCACAGCTTGAAAATGAAGTACAACTGGATTCCATTTTCATTGTCTTTGATCATTTTTTCGTTCTTGTGTAACAAAGTTCAGTGTCACTTCCGCTGATACTAGTGCCGCTCCCTCATTCTCCTCTGTCATTCCACAGGTCTTAAGAAGCGTCCATAAAGCCGGTCAGAACTACCCTACGTGGAAGGGAGCAAATTCTCCAGATCATAAGCCGTGGCTGTATCCCATACAGAGCGAACTGGCCATGATGGATCCAGCAGAGCTGTCCATCCAGCGCGGAGACTCGCTCGAGAACGTGGATGAGAGCTCGACCAGGGACGTTCAAGAGAATGAGGACAGCAGCTAAAACATCCAAACGGACAGTCTTTAACTCTGGTTCGTGTGACAGGGTCAGTCCAGTTACCTCTCTCCCCACTTATAGCTTACTGATACCAACATTCCTCCTTCCCGTTCACAGAGTAAGTGTTTACAATCACTGGTGCACAGATCTGCACATTCCCATTACCCATATCTGAGTTTCTTACAGCATTGCACGTGCGATTAGTGGTGCTTATTTGAACAAAAGAAAATACTTTGCAGTTCTGCTTCTTAATTTAATTTAAAAACCCTTTTAAAGCTGGTTCATAATGTTAAGTGAGACCTTTTTTGCTTCTTTAATTACTAAATGATTTTGGTGAGGCTACGCCTACATTCTATTGAATAGGTTGTTTATTTCTTTATAAATGTAGTCAAATGTGTAATCTTTGTTTTAAGTCACCATGGTAGGGGAGCGATTCCTCTCAATGGCATTCTTTTGTGTTCGTATATTTATGTCTGTGTGCCTTTTTTAAAAAGGTGTGTCTGTAATGGCATGAGTGACACCAAGCAACCATGGGAGAAAACCTACGTTAAAGGCCCTGTAATATGACCAAAGCAGTCTAAGACACAATGTGGTATTACCTCAAGGTTTATTACTTGAAGTGGTATTAGTTCATTTGCCTGTAACAGGCAGAAGAAAACAGAAGGCAGAGGAATGTAATGAGAGCTTTTCTGTACTTCTGTTATGTATGTGCCCTTGAACATGAAAGAAAATGACATTAGCAATAACATGATACCAGTAGATCAAAGTTACCCATATTTTTGATGAATGGGTTTTCTTTCTGAAGAAGGATGGATATGTAAACTTGCGTGTTTGATAACTTGAATTATGTATATGAAGTCCTAACTCAATGAAGGGTAATATGGTTTTATACCTTAAAATTTTAAATAAATTATGCTTAAAATGCTTCTGAAAACTCCTTTCTTTTTTTTCTCCTAATAAGACTGTTGCATCTTTTAGTGTTTATTAATGGCACTGCACCATACTAGTTTACATGTTCATGGTCTAATACACAGCATTTGCATATAAACAACCATCTGTTCCACTGAGCTCTAATAACACAGTAAAAGCTACGTTTGAATTTTGTGTAATGAAATGTAATTCTATAAACTGGTTCAATGTTGAAGGAATATTTTGCCAAAAAAATGAAAATTTGCTGAAATGTACTTTCCAATGGAAAATTGGTTTACCCCCCAACGGATCCTCTGCAGTGAATGGGTGCTGTCAGAATGAGAGTCCAAACGGCTGACAGAAACATTAATAGTTCATGAGTAACTGACAGGACTCCAGTCCATCTATTAAAATCTAAAGTGAAAAGCTGTGTGTTTGTAAGAAACAAATCCATAATAAAGAGATTTTTGGATTTTGATGTGAGAGGACAACAGACTGAAGAAAGCACTATTAAGGATTTTGGATATATTTTGGCAACAAGCAATGGTTTGAAGTTAAAACGTTTAAATGGTGGATTTGTTTCTAACAAATGGGCAGATTTTCACTTTACAAGACATTAATTAATGGACTGGAGTCGTGTGGATTATTGTGATGTTTTTATCAGCTGTTTGGTCTCCCATTCTGACGGCACCCATTCACTGTAGAGGATCCATTGGAGAGCAAGTCATGTAATGCTAACCTAACCAAATATGTTCTGATGAAGAAACAAACTCATCCAGATCTTGGATGGCTTGAGGGTGAGTAAATTTAACAAGATCTGAGAATATAATATTCCCTTCTTACATTTCCCCCTCTCCACTTTGAGACTATTTATTTTTAAAAATGAACACAAAAAGTACTTTTTCATGAGCGCATTGATTTAATGACAATTAATTAGTCAGTAGCAATATGTCTGTCAGCAGGACATTAATCATTAAACAACTAAATGCTTTGCATTGGAATACAAAATTGAAATGTAATCACAAAAAAGACCTAGTTATTAAAATAATATATGATATATTAAACAATTTCAGCTTCATTTAACAAATGCCAATATTAATAGCAGATCATAATTTATTCATGATGTAACTGCCTATAGTCATTTCATTCAATAAATAACACATCTGCCATGTTTTCTTTTCATATGCATGACATATCTCATAGAATATGCTAATTTTCCTAGAGGAAAGAAAATGAGAAAACCGAAAAGAGGGGAAAGTATCTGAAAATTTCACCAGCTGCATTTAAAACTGGCACAGCTCAAAACCACCACTATGGGTGAAGGAGCATGTCGTGAAGTGTTTGAAGATGATTTCTTTGAGCAGTGTCTTAGTCAGAGAAGATAGTTAGTGGGAGGAAGATGATGCAGAGCAGCTGAATGTTTCGCTGACACACCAACGCCTCATCAGCTGCGTCACTGAACCAGATCAGTCATGAAGTTCAGCTCTGCCACCTAGTGTACAGTCCTCTCCTTCTGCCGCTGGTAGTCTAGAAAAACAGATGCATAACGTGTGTCAGCTACTCCAACTGAATCGGTTGACCGAAATGTTCACTACTGTCACATTTGGTTTAATTTGGGTTTAAAAAGCACTTAATTCTCAGTAATATTATCAGATTATTAGATGCTATTAAACGAGAACAAAACTTTAAATGAGCTGGATTACAGTATTGTCTTCAGTAGAGCTACTTCATAGCTGAATCCATGTTGAACTGACTTGTGCTAAATGACACTGTTAATGACTGCTTATAGCTGAATTTTCATAAGTGTTTTCATGTTTCAGTTAAGTTCAACACTGAATATTTGAACACTATCGACACTTGTCTTGTTTTACATGAGATGTTCTGCAGGAGAATTTAAATTTGTCTCATATTTATAGTTTGCAATATTGCTTCTGTTATTTCCCTGTTTATTACTGAAAAACTGGTTTAAAACCATCTGTATTGCATAAAGCACTTTATAAATAAAGGTGACTTGACTACAGTATCTGAATTAAACTGTACATCTAGAATAGAAAGAAATACACAACTTGACTAGAACATTATAAAATATATCACAATATTAAATAATTCACTACATATTGAAACCATCATGTCTGATTTGGAATGCATCTCAAAGAAAAGGAAGAAAATAATACTCACTGTAAGGGAAGTATCGAACCTTCATCAAAATCTCTCTTGCAGTCTTTAAAATCTCCACAGCCTAGGAAAGAAAGCAAGATCATACCAATTCTGTTTAGAAGATGAGATATCCAGCATGATTCTGTCTTTCAGACTGACATATCAGATTTTACCTTTGAATGCTCAATGTCTTGAAAGTCCACGTCATTGACAGAAAGCACTTGATCGCCCTCTTGCAGTCCTGCCCTATGGGCATCTGAATCTGGCACCACCTGTCAACAAAACATTGAGCAAAACCAAGATGAAGTCAAGTCTTTAGCTGAAACATAAACGAAAAAGGTTTTAATTGGCAAAACTGACCTTTGAAATAAATATACCAAGCTGGGAGGCCTTTCCTCCACGGATATTGAAGCCCAGTTGTGCACCAGGCGGCTTTTTTAACACTATAGTGCGAGGTAGGAACTGAGTGAGCTCATTGTTGTAGTCAGGGTGATGTATCCTCTGATTATAAGAAATAAAAATGTAAGTTAGGTCAATATGATTACAGAAGGCGAGTTGAAAACGTAGTCTTCAATAACTGTCACCTCTTGTGGAGGGATCCATGCAGGAGGGCTCTCATAGGAAGGAAGAAACACTACTGGCAGTTGATAATCATCGTATGGAATCTTTTGGTCCATGTTATTCGAGCTAGACATGAGGGTGCCACAAAATAAACAGTGAATTTATGAGGACAATCGTCTTCGATATATTATAAGCCTAAGGTTTCTTTTCTACTTTTAAAGACTGAAACAGCTTCCTTACAAAACTGTGAATATACTGATGGCTAAAAGCATGAAATGACCAAAGATTTATAATCAAAGGGATGTAAATTCACTCTCTACGGTTCTCATTGTACAGTTAGTACAGCAAGCTAGCTTGCTAACACTCAACAGTAAACACAAAATGCGCTGCACAGTGAGCTTTAGGCATGCAAATTACCAAAACGCTGCGCGAATGAACGAACGATACAAATATTCTCATACTAAAATGAAAGACAGGCAAAATATACAGCTGATTTTGCTCGACAATTTTGTTTTTGTCAGTCAACTCACCAAGAACTCCTCGAGCGAACCATTAGCCCCGCCCTCCCACATATCATGTGACCAGCACTTTTTTCTATTTTCTTTCCTTTTTTTCTCTTAACAAAAACTATGGAGGTAAAGAAAATATTGATATTGGGACAGTTTAACGCAAAGTATCCAAAGACCTTTCAAGTGGCCTCTCGGTCACTTCCCTGACAAGTCGCCTTCCTGTCTCGTTGCTCATTATTTTTCGTTGCCCAAATTCAAGAGTATTATTACATACCTCCCCAGTCTAGGGATGGGAAGGAGTAATAAAGAAAGTGGAGGAATGGAGGGAGATCTCTCTCCTCCTCCGCCCCCCCTCCTTCTACTGACTCACACGCAACACCAAACTTCAATGCAAAACAATACAATTTATTGAACACAGAGAAGCACACAGAACTTCAGGAAGGGTCAAGGCCAACATAAAACATACTAACTCCCAAAAGCAATCTACCTAATCTAACAAATAAAAAGAAAATAAGAAAAATAAATACAATATACTACACTATCTCCCTCGCTATCCTTAAACAGGAGGGGGAAAAAAAAGGGTAGACAAAATAAAAATGGCAACCACTTCCCTACAGCACTCCACAAAGAGAAAAAAAGAAACAACAAATCTTGGTCTTACTAAAAAAGTACAAAACTCATGTTTGGGTTAAATAAAACCTCCCACAAGAGGATTAAAAAGCTGTTACCACTTTTCATCAACAACATGTTAACCACAAACACAAACAGGAAACCGCCAGCAGAAGACACGCTTGCTCCAAGCCTCCACACTCCAGACATCTCAGCTCTGCCTTTTAACTCCAAACAGTGGACCAATCAGGAGAGTGCAGTCATCAACAAAGTCATCTACTAATTGAACTCCACCTGTAAATCCTCATCAACGTTAGAGAGAGAAAAAAAAAACAAGCAGAGCACATACACAAAAAGGGACACTCCCACAAATCCTGGGACATAACACCCCCACCACAAGTTTACAAACTAAAAAAATAAGTTTGTATACAATACCACCTCGTTAATGCATTTAGCTTTCCATTGAATGGACCCTGGACAGGGCATCGGCCACAACATTATCTGAACCTTTCTTATGGCGAATATCAAGATGGTATTATTAGACCATCAGGCACCACCGCATCAATCTATGATTCGAATTAGCCATTCGTGACAAGAAAACAAGAGTGTTATGGTCAGTGTGAACAATAATTGGTTTACAATTACCTTCCAAGTACACTTCAAAGTGCTGCAACGCTAATAACAATGCCAACGCCTCTTTTTCGATAGTGCTATACCTCTGCTGGCATGTTGAAAACTTCTAGAGTAATAACACACAGGGTGGTCAATGCCATCACGGTCCTCCTGTAGCAGCACTGCTCCAGCTCCAGCAGCGCTTGCATCCACCTGTAATTTGACCGGAGGGCAAAATTTGGAGCAGACAACACTGGTGCATTACATAAAATATCTTTGGCAGCATTAAAAGCATATACATATATCTTAGAGGTACTGAGAAGGTCTGTAAGTGGGGAAACGACAGAGGCAAAGTTTTTACAAAAACCTCTATAGTAGCCAGTCATCTCCAGGAATAAGGCCATGACCTTATATTGCAGGAAATTGTCAGGAGTCACAAAGGCAGAAATCTCTGATGCCCGAGCAGTCAAGGGGACTTGCCAGTAGCCTTTGAGAAGATCCAACTTGGTGACAAACTGCGATGAACCCACTCGATCAACACAATCCTCCAACCTTGGTAGAGGAAAAGAGTGAGGCTTAGTGATGTTGTTTACCTTCCGGTAATTCGTACAAAACCGCAATGAAGAATCTGACTTTGGCACCAACAAGCAAGCGGAACTCCAAGGACTCTTGCTAGATACCGCCAAGCCATGCTGCAGCAGATACTCCACCTCCATCCGCATAACCTCTCTCTTCTTGGGGTTGACCCTGTAAGGATGTTGCTTAATGGGTACAGCAGTCCCCACGTCAATATCATGAGTTAACATAGTGGTTTGCTGCGGCACATCAGAGAATATAATGGAATGATCTCCAATTAACTTAACAACATTCTCCCGTTGCTCCTTAGAAAGGTGTGCAAGATGTAACTCAAGGTTATTCAAAATATCAGAATTCGGTAACCTAATACATGATGTTTGAGCATCATTTACTTCCAAACTGTCTTGTTCAGGACAGTAAGCGGAGTACGTAACAGAGTGAATGATATCAACAGTAGAAACAACATGTGCAGACTTTTTTATTTTTTTATTTGACTCATCCCTGGCAACATAAGCCTTCAACATATTGACATGACACACACGGGTCTTTCGTCTCCGATCAGGAGCTGGAACAACAATTAGTTTCACTTAGCTGCCTAGCAACAATATAAGGTCCAATAAACTTAGTTTGCAATGCGGATCCAGGCACCGAGAGTAAAACCATTACAGAATCTCCAGACTGAAATTTACGAGAAACACTTTTCTGGTCATAACGGGACTTCATTTTAGCTTGTGTGGCAGCCAGATGTTCTTTAGCTACTTCACAAGCCTCTTGAAGACGAGCACGGAAAGAACTAACATATTCCTGCACAGTCACTGGTGACGGAGACTTAGATATCAGCTGTTCACGGAGCAATTTTAAGGGACCACGAACTGTGTGACCAAAAACAAGTTCAGCTGGACTAAACCCTATGGACTCTTGCACAGACTCACGTGCTGCAAACATTAACAAAGGCAGCCCCTCCACCCAGTCTTTGCCGGAAGCAAGGCAATACGCACGAAGCATAAACTTGAGTGTTTGGTGGAACCAAACTGGGGGTGGTAGGCACTTGAGGTTTGATGACTTACCCCAAGTTCAGTCAATAGGCCTTTAAACAATTTGGAGGTAAAGTTGGTCCCTAAGTCTGTCTGTATGACTCTTGGCAGACTGAAAACAGAAAAGAACTTCACTAACTCCTTTACAACAATGTTGGCTTTAAGTGATCGCAGGGGAACAGCTTCAGGGAACCACGTTGCCGCCATCATGGTCAGAACATATTGATGGCCAGACTTTGCTCTTGGCAACGGGCCGACACAATCAAGAATCAATCTCTCAAATGGTTCTCCCATCACTGGAATTGGTTGTAACGGTGCTGGGGGAATCATTGTTTTAGACTTCCCTGCCACCTGACATACATGACAAGACCGACAAAACTTTGAAACGCTGGATTTCATACTATATAGTTTTAGTAATACCCAGATGACCGGCGAGCACATTCTTGTGAGCAAATTTTAAGACCTGGTCTCGGTAGCCAAAAGGTAGAACTATCTGAAATGAGGTATTCCAGCTAGCCTCATCGTTGGAAATACTAGACTTCCACCGATGCATCAAAATACCATTGTCCCTAGCTTTAGGATATTCGACCAGATCCACTGCTGCATCAACACAGTTCCTCAAACTCTGATCTAATTTTTGGGCTCCAAACAAATTTCTTAGAGGTACTGAAATAAAAAAAGACTTGAAGGGTATGTTCAGTATTTTTTATTTTTTTTTGTAGGCAAGATTAGGTATGTGCCTAATCAGAAACTGACTTTCAAATATTAACCTACTCTGAAAAAGTAAAAAAGTCTGTCAACAAACCCTAGTCTCCCCTGTTGTCCCCTAGTCTAGACTGTTTTAATAGAAACAGAAGCAGTGGCTTCAGTTCCTTAGCTTATACTGTAAATGTAGAAATGTAGAAATGAGAAATAATTAACTAGGTTTAAAAAAAAAAAAAATTCACTCTACCTCTTCTTGGAAAGACTTGAATGTCACATTTTAATAAAAACATTACATTAAGAAATATACAATGTCTTGTTATACTTTGAAGGTCCATGATTATTATAAAAAGAAAAATCCAATCTAAGTTAAATACTATTAAGTAGCCTATTCACATTCTATAAATATAGGCTACATTATATGTGTAAAACCACAAAATGAGAACAGCATAAAAACATTAGCATTACATTTTGTTTACATTACAGGTCTTAAGAGCTATGTGGAAACTTTCAGTAACACGGAATATTACCTGTAAATTAGTAAAAGCTATATAATTGAAGTTATATAAATGCTCTTTTTTTGTCTGATTTTTGTATTTGCTCCTTAGGCTAATTCATGTTTATGGATACGTTCCTATATTTTTATGCAAGTGTAAATAAGGGAGGAAAAGCCAAGCACATGTGGCACATATTATACAGATCATATTATATTTTATTTTTATATATTGTATTTATATTATATATTGTATTTTTTATAAATGATAAATGATTATATGTTTTATTAGCCCCACATATATTATTAAATTAAAACTTTTTTTAATATATGAAGTTACACGTTATTTTTCGCAGCCTTGATGTTGATGGCCCAATCACAGCTGTTTGTGTATAAGCAAGATATAATGCATTTACAGTCTCTGTATTATATTATAGGAGAATATTAATTTTGTCAGGCAGAAACTCTTGCTTTTAAACGAATGGGAGCTCAACTCTTTGAGCGCCCTCTGCTGAACAGTGCTGGTGCTGGTCCATACAAAGCTGCAAAGAATGTGAAGCTCATTCATTGTTAGCGCCTCATTAATACTCAGTCCACGGGATTTATTTCTCAGCATGAGTTCGAGTGCACAGACTGCCGAAGAGTGCTGAAGTTTGAGAGTCTGAATGGGATTTCACTGTCAAATGTACTTCTTTTCTTAAGCAAGGTAAGGTACCAATGTGCATATTTAAAAAAAGTTTGCTTTCTCGGACTAGATCTGTTCTGATCTAATATTACTGAAAGGCGTGCGAGCTGAATATCGTCAGGTGTGTGTTAGACATTACAGGTGCTTATAGCATCCTTATAGGAAAAAACCCCTGTGATTTAGGTAAGCCGTACTACCATTAACAAAATGCACATATTTACAAAAACAAAATAATTTTTGCAAATCACGGGTTATGAAGAGGTTAAACCGTGTTTAAAAAACGCTTGATTTTGTTAAATGTTTACTTGGATTTGGAGATGATTAAAAAATTGGAAGTTAAAGGCTGTTGCAAATGAAGAAATGTGTCTGTGAGGTCGTTGTGTTAAACTGAATTTAACCTTAATAATATTTTAATACCCCTGGGTTAAAAAAAAAAACATGTAAATGCCCCATGATGTCACTGAACTGCGGATCAAGACTTGAGGTTGTGATTTAGTTTTAGCATGGGTTGAAAGATCTCGCAGTCAATACGATGGTACTTAAATGCTTTGATGGTACTTAAAAGAAAGTGTGACAACAACTAGATTATCTTATAAGGCAGAGCTAGTGTATTTTGTTTGTAATATTGTATGTTCTAAGAAAACGGGCGTATGCTTTAGTATCACAGCAGTCTGAAGCCTGTAGTTCAAGTTTAATGAAGAAAGTGAAATTCAGGGTTTCTTCGACTGCTTAATTATTTTATTTCACAACAAGTCACATGCACTGTCCTTAACAACATGTGCCTTCACTTGGCAGTTTGATTTATGTGCAGGTTTTACATATAGTTTTGCATAGGCTGGTTTTCTTTTCCTTTCTTTTTTTCTTTAATACTTAATTTGAACAATGAACATTTCTTGAAATAAAAAATAAACAAATAAAATCTTAGACTTATTCTGAAACGCTTCAATAAAAGAGGTATGCACGGGTTATGAGTTGTACAGTTATCAAAAGTGTGATGTTTGTTTTTGTGCTACTTTTCATCAGATTTTTTCTTTGTAATATATGAGCACAAACAGTGAAAGCCTGATGATGGAGTGGATTTGCTGAAGTTTTAATGCTATTGATGTGCTTCTGTGTTTTACTAAGCTCACAATGTTCTTTCTTTCTTTTTGACCCTGTTGAAAATGGGATACAAAGTGTTGTTATGCACAGGGGTAAAAACATTTGTCGTGAGTTTTTGAGATACAAAAAGCTTCTTCTGCAGAATCTGGATGCCAACTCCTCTAACAATCTTTTGTTTGGCTCAGCAGTTCTACTTGTGTCAAATATATTTTATTGGTCACTAATAAATGAACATACACCCAAGAGAAAATTTGTGAAATGTTGCTGTAGATGGTTTATAAGTAAAGGTTTTTACCAAAATAATCCCTAGAAGTTGGTTCATACGGAAAAGAAAATGCCCTTTAAAACATATCCAAACTCAGGAAAAGAAACAAAGGAGCTGTTGTCTGCTGATCCAAAACAGGATTATTTTTATAGTGTTGGACAACCTTTTGAATAAGGATGGCGTCTTAGGCCATTTAAACATATATGAGTTACAGTTGACAAAGTACTTGTTGTCTGACCTGAAATGGGGAGTTAAGCGACTTATTAAATGTGCTGCCATACCTGTCTGTAGATCCAGAACATCCACTAAACACTTGACGAGTTTCCTTTCTTCTTTGTCAAGTCTGAAGAACGTGTTTCGCCCTGGGATTTTGTGAAGCGTGTCGCTGTTGGCAAAAATGCTCTATGCTCCTTAAAGAAACCGCACACAGCAATGGTTACAATGTATGAGGGTACATTCAAATTTCAAATAGACTGCTTTTCATGCTTTTACTAAAATAGGTGTGTATCCTTTTTGCTGGAATAGATGGTTTATTCTCGAATGTAGACTTTTTATCAGGAATTGCACTGACCCACATACACTGATATATTGCCATGTTTATCGGGGAGTCAAATCTGACATTTCCCAAGTACTTGCATTGAGGATGTTTAGTTATGGCTGACATAACATTACACTCCACCACCAGCACAGACTTTTACATAGTGGTGTTTACTTGGCTGACAGACGACAGACAGTATAGCACATTGAAGAGTGAATATCTTACTTGAGCTTTAAAACTAACATTTGATGCTTTTATGATGTGTATGAATTTATGATAATTGCGACGATTGGTTTGCTAAGTGAAGATTTGAGATGAGGTGCAAGAAGTGGAATTGTCAGCTTTCCATTATTGGGGATTTGTAGACATTTGTGAAGCATTGGTGGACACATTGTGTCACTTATGCTTAGCAAAGCTGCATTTATTTGATCAAAAATACAGCAATACTGTGAAATTATTCTGCCACATGCAGAATTATCTGCACAAATTGAATTTATTGTAAAAGTAATTTATTCTGGTGATGCAAAGCTACATTTTTAACATTTCTTATTATCAATGTTGACAACAGTTGTGCTGTTTAATATTTTTGTGGAAGCCATAATCCTTTTTTTTTAATACTCTTTGAATAGAAAGTACAGCATTTATTTGAAACAGAAATCTTGTAACATTGTAAATGTCTTTACTGTCACTTTTGATTAATTTAATGCATTCTTGCTGAATAAAACTATTAAAAACAATTATCTTACCCTAAACATAATTGTTATAATGAATTAATGTATATTCCTTTAGATTAAGAAGAGTCTTTTAAGATCAGGATAAACATTCAGCAAACTTTATCCAAAGGTTCGACTGGCAACGTGCAATTGTTTTTATTTCTACAAATGTGAAAATATTTGTACACAAGCACATACAATTATTTTACTTGTATTTTGGTTCTGATACGATTTTCCCTTCCTGTTGTGCTAACCACCTCCTTACAGAGTTGCCTTTAGCAATTAAAACACTTGTTGCTTAGAAATGTTTATCTGATCATGAAGCATTTTTTGGTTTTCCAGGTTCAGTGGACGTCAAAACACATCCACTGAACCTGGAAAACAAAAAAATGCCTCCACAGGAAGAAAGTCTTCATACCATTGCAGATTATATTTCATGTTATGCACAACCTGTCAAAACAAGGGGCAAGGCCTTTTTACTTGCTGCGAAAAATCCTTAATATCTCATGTCAGTTGTTCATATAATTTACAGTAGGACACTCAAATTACCATGTTCCAGCATCAGGCAACTTTTGATTATAGTGTATATTTAAAACAGGTTATATTGTAATACATATTTATCACTTACACAGGTGTAGCTGTTAACTTAAGTTGGGAAGAACATTCCATCCTCTTATTAGAATTGAGTGATTGATATGAAATCTTTCCCACGGGTTGTCTTGTAGTTTTCTGCTTCAGGGCTTTGAGAGCACTGCCACTCCTTCATAATTACATTGAACCTTTCCATACCTGCTGTGTCATGTGACTGGAGCCTATATTTTTCTCTCTCTCACCCTTATTCAACGACTTTTAACTAACTAAGCCAGGCATTGTGAGCTCAGTTCAGTTTTGAGTTAAAGAACAGGTTTCCTTGCATAACCACCATCTTGTATTCTCTTCCCTCCTGCTCAGTTTCAGGTGTGAAGCAGTGAGTCATTTCATAGTAAACACCTGCACCAGTATAAATGAGTTAACCTCACTACATACCGGACAAGACCCCTATTCATCCATATACATTCAGCTGGAATCATTAGATGTGGGAAAAAAACACAATGTTCTCGATCTGCCAAACCTGCCTCAGAGGAATCTACAGTTGTCAAAGGAACAGTCAAAATAGAAGACAAAATGTGAGATTTTATTCTTTACACTTTGCATTTTTAATCACATTTTTCCACATTGCAAAATGAAGTTGCATATTAATGATGCACCCGTTATCTCTTAGAATTTGCAGACAGTTTTCACTTGACACAATCATTTGAGAGAGGCGGAATAGTTTACCATGTCTAATAAATGTAGAATAGAATCAAAGAAAATTGTTGTCATTGAATGCTTCCTTAATGAACAATTATCATGTAAATGTTCTTTCCTTTTAAGTGAGTACAAAGCTGCGAGAACTGATGATCATGACAGGCAGAAAAGTATGTTAATTGGTAGCCTGGATACAAAAGCAAGGCTCTCAATTCTTTTGATTTGTGTCAGAAACAATTACCGCTGCATTCAGAGATTTCGAAAACCCTGTGTGGGATGGACTCATAATAATCAGCTATCATAATAACCACTCGCTTTAGAGATTGGCCCCGATTTTGAATATTCGGATCAGTAGGCGAAACTCAGCATGAGAAGTCGATGGCTGTGTGCCAATGCCCCCCAGGCGCTCATTTGTGGCTAACCTATGACTTACAATCATCACACGCAAACAGGTGGAGCATTAAGGGAAAGTTTTGAGTAAACATTTTCTTTTTAGTGCTGATGCATTTGTTAGTGTCAGTAAATAGGACAAAAAGAAAAGGGATGATTGAAGTGTGCACTCTTGCTTTGTTTGTATATAGAGGGCTTGCTGCTGGTTCTCCTTTCTGTCTTTTGTGTCCATACTTGCCTTGAGTTGGATGTACGTTTGTTTTATTGCCTTCAACGACCGTGATGGTGTAAACTGGTGAGCACATAAACACAATTACACATGTGCTGATTATATGACCACATTGTATGGCCCAGTGTTTCCAAGTTTACATGTAATACCTGGTTATCATTCTGCCATATTGCTTAATTTTCCTCCTGCAGGGAAGCCTTCAAAACATTAAAAAAATGGGTGAACTGGTACATGATAGTGATGGTCGTTTCTGTTGTGCTGGCCACATACTGCCTCCTTCTACTGGTAAGAAGAGAGAATGGGAACATTAGAGGGCATAATGAGATCAAGATTGCTCAGCTGGTAGCGTAAATAATGGTTGTACTAATGAGAACATTCATTTTTTTTTATTTTCAGGTATTTGGATTACTGCATTTAGCCATCAGAGAGCCCTTGAATTTACATTGGCTGCATAAGGTACTCTTTACCCTTTCAACTTGTACTTTTTGTTGTTTGAAGGTTGCATGAAGACTTTTTTTTTTTAAATTAATACATTTTTAATTATCTTTTTCATTATTTTTGCTACTTCTTAAATGCCTTCTATGCATAATTACTGTATATATAGGTACCCTTGTCCCAGACACAGGCTGTCCATCTTAAAATCAGTTATGAAAATATTATATAAACAATTGTTTAAAACTATAATGCAAAAAGTGCAACAAGTTTTAATAGTTTTTAACACAAGTATGGCTGCTTCACAACTTATTTTCACCACAGTGAAAACCATTTTGCCCCTAAATGTTATGTAAATGTATCAGTTATGATGCATAAAAGCTGACTATAAAATTAGCTTTAAAGGGGTCATCGGATGCGACATGAGCTTTTACAAGTTGTTTGAACTGAAATGTGTGTTGGCAGTGTGTTGGCAGTGTTCACTCTATAATGATAAAGATCCACCCAGTGTTTTTTTAATTTTTTTTATCTCATTAAATTACATTGGCTTGATATGAGATGTAATCTAATGAGTCATTCTCAGATGCCTGTCTGTGTGACGTCACACAGACCCAGGCCCCTCCCACGATTGTTGATTGACACTAGTGTTTTACCTTAGACCCGCCTTGAGTGAGCTGTCATCAGTCCGCCATTGTTTCGACACCGGAGCAGGAGTAGATGAGAATAGCTCCTAAGTGATTGAGGTGTTCTGTTGTTGGATGTAATAATAAACAAAGCAGTTGCCATTTACCCCCGACATCTGAGCCACTGAAGACGCAGAGGATTACGTTTGTTATTGAAGGATATGCACCTCCCGATCTACCTAAATGCGTTTGTTCGCGCGAATCATTCGTGATCCAGCTTTACCTACAGAAGAAGTGAGAATAAGGTTCTTTTATGAATCTTTGCAAATCGCCTTTCCTAATAACGTGCTAGTTAGCAAGTTCCATGGCTAAAGTAAACAGTATCATGAGAACAGTTCGTCACCCCACGGAAGAGAGGGGCGGGGTCAGCAGAGCTCATTTGCATTTAAAGGAACATGCACCAAAACGGGTTGCTGAAAACAGAGCTGATTTTGACAGGGTAAAAAGGGTGTTGTTTTACACTACCATTGAGAAATTTTAACCAAAGTATGTTATAGACTTTTCATTACCACCCTAAAGAATCATAGCAACTTGTGGAAAATGGGTATCCGATGACCCCTTTAAAAAGACCTCAGTGCTCATAGTTGAGGAAGCAATCTCATATTAGTTATCTTTAAAACTTGGGTAACAATTTATATCATTGTTAGTCATTGTGGATAAAGGAAGTTCACAGGATGTTAATAAATTATCCCAGTACATTAATTATTCTCTGTTCTCTCTTCAGGTGTTTCTGTTTTTAGGTCTCCTCACTGTTACTTTAGGCACAGCTGGATTTTGTATAAAATGGAAAGATGAGTGGAAAACTGTCTATATGTCATTTCAGGTAAGAAGCTTTCAACCAGCCTTCAAACATTCATCTTTTCAGTACTGGTACATTGTCCTTTATGTCTTTGCAGCTGGTTCTCATTGTATTTCTTGTTACCTTATGTATTCTAAATGGCAATGTGATATTTTACAATATAATGCATATCCCTCAGCAAGATGTTATAGTATGCTGTATTTATCACAAGACTGTCACTCAGGTGTCCATATCTCTAGTTACACCACTATTGTTGTACTGCACAGTGTATTAAAATCCCCTCTTTGGTTTCCCGTAGGCCACTGCTCCTTTCCTGCAGCTGGGTGCTGTGGTGGCTTTGACCTTGATCAGCTGGCTGGTGTTCCAGAGTTATCATAGAGCAAAAACAGCTGGTCAGTGTCTCCAAAACAGCTTAAAGTTTAATATTTTCTGACTGAACATTATATTGCTTATTATATTGCTATTTAACAAACAGATAAATGCATGGACATTAAAAATTGAGTTATATTAGTGTGTACTTTCTACCTTTGATGTAAATGTGAAAATTAGCACCAGTGATGCCTTTAATAATGCCAAATGATGTCAGTCCTTGTGTCTGAATATTTTTGTGGATGTCTTTGTCTGTGTAGCTTGTAAGGTTTTTATAATGATGACCTTCCTGGTAGTGTCGGCTGCTGTGTTCCTCTGTCCTATTGCAATCTGCTCTCCATGCATTACCAATAATCTTCCCCCAAAACCGGCCCTCGTCGGCCACCGTGGTGCTCCGATGGTAAGTGTTAACGCCTTTAGTTGTAACTTTCATTTTGAGACATTCTTTCCTTTTGTTAAAACATGTTTACACTGGCGTGCCCATCAAAATCTCGTCTTGTCTGTTTATTCGTGTCGTTGCTGAACTGCATGAGGATTTTCACATTATTTATTGGAATAAATTTGACATGCCACACGATGAGTCATCTACTGTAGCTTCTGGATCGGTTTAGGATTATGGCATCGTTCCCAGGTTATAAGCTATTAACTTGGGGAAATGTAATTCATTAGCATGTCCGTCTGTTGAAACATTTTTCAAACATTAGTAATTTATAGATCACAGTTAATAATCACAGTTTAAACATTTACAGTCATTACAGAACATGCAGTCCACATCCAGAAATATCACTTGAATAGCTGACTATCTACAATTTATGTACAACCTGTTACCTTCCTCTAGCGCGGGGAAGGTGGAGGAGGTGTTTTGATATCTGAAGCTTTGTAGGTTTGATCTCCCTGCACTCACCCGGAGACTGGAGGTTAACTGTGAATAAAAACAGAGGCGTGTGAAGAACACAGATGCTGCAGCTTTTGAATTTTGTTTAAACAGGGCATGGAAACCTGAGCATATTTATGTAGTAAAATAATGGTCTCCCTCAAAAAAAAGTGTTTTTGCCCTTTTAAAGGTGTTTTTCCCCCTTGTGGTAACAAGCCCAGAACATAAAATTAAGAACACATATTGTTAAATAAAGTAATGAAATCATTTGTTGTAGTAGCACAGAATAAACCTGTAGATGAAAGTAAAATTGCAAATTTTATTTTATTTTGTGTGTGTATATACACATCTGTGTTTAGATGGCTCCAGAAAACACCATGATGTCATTCAGGAAGAGTATGGAGTGTGATGTGGTGGCATTTGAAACAGATGTGCAACTCAGGTAACAGATTGTGCCCGAAACACTTGCTCCTATTTTGTGTGTATATTTATGTGTATCAGCATCTTGACTTTGCAATATCTGCCCACTCTTCTTTACAAAAACTCTCCAAATCTGTCAGATTGTGAGGGCATCTCCTGTGCACAGCCCTCTTCAGATCACCCCACAGATTTTCAATCGGATTCAGGTCTGGGCTCTGGCTGGGCCATTCCAAAACTTTATCATCTTCTGGTGAAGCCATTCTTTTGTTGATTTTGATTTATGCTTTGGGTTGTTATCGTGCTGAAAGATGAAGTTCCTCTTCATCTTCAGCTTTCTAGCAGAAGCCTGAAGATTTTGTGCCAGTATTGACTGGTATTTGGAACTGTTCATAATTCCCTCCACCTTGACTAAGGCCCCGGCTCCAGCTGAAGAAAAACAGCCCAAAAACATGATGCTGCCACCACCACCATGCTTCACTGTGGGTATGGTGTTCCTTTGGTGATGTGCAGTGTTGTTTTTGTGCCAAACATACCTTTTAGAATTATGGCCAAAAAGTTAATCAGACCATAACACATTTTCCCACATACTTTTGGGAGACTTATAATGTGTTTTTGCAAAATCTAGCCGGGCTTGGATGTTTTTTCTTGCCACCCTACCCTATAACCCAGACATATGAAGAATATGGGAGATTGTTGTCACAAGTACTACACAGTCAGTGCTTGCCAGAAATTCCTGCAGCTGCTTTAATGTTGCTGTAGGCCTCTTGGCAGCCTCCCTGACCAGTTTTCTTCTCATCTTTTCATCAATTTTGGAGGGACATCCAGTGCTTCACTGTTGTGCCATATTTTCTCCACTTGATGATGACTGTCTTCACTGTGTTCCATGGTATATCTAATGCCTTGGAAATTCTTTTGTACCCTTCTCCTGACTGATACCTTTTAACAATGAGATCCCTCTGATGCTTTGGAAGCTCTCTGCGAACCATGGCTTTTGCTGTAAGATGCGACTAAAAAAATGTCAGGAAAAGCCTACTAGATATACAGCTGAACTTTATTTGGGTTTAACCAGAGGCACTTTAAATGATGGCAGGTGTGTACTGACTCCTATTTAACATGAGTTTGAATGTGACCGCTTAATTCTGAACACAGCCACATCATTTTAGTTTTTTATTTTTACTCCACCTTTCCTAAAAGATTTCAGTTTATTTTTTAATTTAGTTGTACAGGTTATAGTTCACATTAAAGGTGGAAAAAGTTCTGAAATTATTTATCTTGGTCTCATTTTTTTTTTTTTTTTTTTTACATTACAGAAACCTGGCATTTTAACAGGGGCGTGTAGACTTTTTATATCCACTTTATGTGTGCGTGTGTTTAATCCTTTTGTCTTTCTTTTTTCAGTAAGGACATGAAGCCTTTTCTTATGCATGACAATGGTTCAAGCTTTCTGCTGCGAACAACTGATGTGAAGGATAAGTTTTTAGGTCGAGATGGCGACACAAACACTAACTTCACATTGCAAGAGTTACAGACTTTAAATGCAGGCGAATGGTTTGTAAGGGTGAGGACAATTGTTTTTTTTGTATTTTATCTGTAATTATTTTCTGTATTTTATTTAAAGTTTTCAAGTATGTATGTATATATATATATATATATATATATATATATATATATAAAATACACACACATATATTAATATATTATATATCAAGTTATATATAACTTGCACCTTGGACCCTTTTCCTACAGCCTTGGTGAAATCTAACCTTTGTGCCATAAGTCCCCTGATTACTAAGGTTATAAATCATTCCCTTCAGACTGGTCATGTACCACTTGAACTGAAAACTGCTGTCATCAGACACAGCACCGAAACAGCTCTAGTGAGGGTCACAAACGACCTGCTGATGGCAGCAGACGCTGGTTCTCCATCTCTTCTCATCCTACTGGATTTGACTGCAGCATTCGACACTGTGGACCATAATATTCTTCTGTATCTACGTCACACCATCAGTCTCTCTGACTCCGTCTATAACTGGTTTTCATCCTACCTTACTGGGAGAATGGAATATGTTGCCTTGGGATAGGCTAAATCCGTGACACACAATGTCACCTGTGGTGTCCCTCAAGGCTCAGTGCTTGGCCCTCTTTTGTTTATAATATATATGCTCCCTCTCGGTCATGTCATCAGCCGGCATGGAATATCTTTTCACTGTTATGCTGAAGACACTCAACTTTACCTTAAGATCGACTCATCCACTTCTGCTGCCCTGTCATCTTCCACCATGACTGCCTGTTTGGAGGAGGTAGAAGCCTGGATGAGCCAAAATTTCCTGACGTTGAACAGCTCAAAGACTGAAGCCATTCTAGTAGGCACCCCACACCAGATCCAGACATCTGTAATTTCCAGTATTACCTTTTCTGGCCAAAATATTCCACTCTCAACATCAGTTATTAATTTGGGTGTTAAAATGGACTCTCATCTCACCTTTGAGACTCATGTTAAACAACTGTGCAAGACTTCATTTTTCCATCTTAGGAATATTGCTAGACTTCGTCCTATGCTCACTCTAGCAGATGCGGAAAAGCTTGTCCATGCCTTTGTTTCCTCCAGGCTGGACTACTGTAATGCGCTCCTCATTAGGATCCCTGGCAAAAGCCTACAGAAATTGCAGTACATCCAGAATAGTGCTGCTAGGATCCTGATGAGGGTGCACAAATACGATCATATCACACACATTTTAAAATCACTACATTGGCTTCCTGTTTCATTCAGGATTGTTTACAAGGTCTCTCTCCTTACCCATCAGTGCATCCATGGCGACGTCCCATCATATCTTAAGGAACTCCACAAACTTCCAAACGTACACTCCGATCTGCTTCAACATATCTATTAAAAATCCCTAGGATTAAGCTTCGCACTATGGGAGATCGGGCTTTCTGCTCAGCTGCTCCGAGTCTGTGGAACGCTCTCCCTGATCATTTACGGACTCCACAACCTGTCGATGTTTTTAAACGTGGTCTCAAAACCTACCTTTTTAGCAAAGCCTTTGAATTAATTTTGTATCTATTTTGTAATATTTTTCTTCTTGTTTTAATCTGTAGCACTTTGGGATTCTGTGTGAATATAAAGTGCGTTATAAATAAAATGTATTATTTTTTATATATAGCTTTTATATAGTCCAACACATTTGACAGTAATTGCTGTTATGCAACAATATAATGGAAATAGAAATGTAAAACTATTTATTACACAATTATATTATAAAAGATCTTTTGTAAAGACAGCTCATGCGCCATTGCATTTGAATGCAAACTAGATCAAGCAGCACAAGTTCTTCATGTCTCTGTCAACATGAGGAGTATCTGTTGATTAGAGCAAACAACCTTGAACTCAACTGAAGTTGCAACTTTAATCAGTATGAGCAGATATTGAGCAGAAAACAAAAAATTCTCCCACTTTGCATTTGATGTTCAGATATTCCGTTTTAGATCTTCAGCTGTGTGATGTCAAAATGACAAATTTGTTTATGTGAAAATGAGATCTTTTGATTTTCAAATATAGACAGATCCATTTCGGTCAGTGTCATCGCTCTCAAAGGAAGAGAAGATGGAGGCTAACAACCAGACTGTGACGTCTCTTTCTGAGCTCTTAGTCATGGCCAAAAAGCATAATGTCTCCCTCATATTTGACCTAAAAAATGAGAAAAATTCAACAGGATTCCACAACAGTGACTCCTACTACACCACTGAAACGATAAAAAAATCAGGCATCTCACCAGAAAAGGTAATAATAGCAGTGAAATTTAATAAATTACATTTTCAGCAACTTCTTAGTATGCCCTTTTTTTAAAAATTGTTTTAAATGTCAGAATCCTAAAACATCTTGTTTTCTTCTATTAGTATTATTTTAGTATTGTGTATATACAATGATAATATGTATTAGTTAAACAAAGTTCTATTTACTTTTTTATTTCAGGTTAGGTTTAGTAATTTTAGTACTTCTGCTTATTCACTTTATTTTATTTCAGATAAATGGGCAACATTTCCATTGAATGTAATTTTAATATTGTGTATAACTTTCAGATATGGTGGCTTACTCCAGAATATAGAAACGATGTGAGAAAAATTGCACCAGGGTTCAAGCAGGTGTATCATAATGAACAAGACATGAATGCGGATGGTGGAAGCTTTCTGAATATGAACTACAATTCATTGAGTGCTCACAACATAAGGTAAGTGTATGACTGGAGCAGCTTATCTGACATGCAGGGACATGATGCTGCTGCCATTAATGTTGGTATGAACTCACAGCCTTAGGGAACATTCTCAGGGTTTTATTTTCTTACAAAGATGACAGAAATGCTATGAAAAATGAATGCTGATCTGTAGCTTAAAGTTACAAATGTACCTTCTAATGATTATAGTAGCAGGGATGCAGAGTTACCAAAATTGATGATTGATGAAATTTTTTCCAGACGCTATTGTCTCTGGTTGGGTGCACCTGTCATTTTGTAATTTTACCTGACAGTAAAGATGAAGAAAGAATAAAATTTAACAAGAAAATCTTGACTGATGAATAAGACTGCATGTTAAAACGGTCCTGCCACTCCTGTCTATTGTGCTGAGAAAACTGGCTTGTTACGACCTGTCTAAAGGTCGCTGATATGGAGCCAAAGACAAGTAAACGGAAGGAAGATTTGTGTTCGTTTTTATTTTGACTTGAATTTTTTTTTTATTTCACTGCACAGTGATCTGCGGAAAAAAAACGTGTCCGTGAATCTGTGGGTTGTGAATGAGCGCTGGCTCTTCTCATTACTCTGGTGCTCCGGGGCCAGTTCAGTGACCACCAATGCTTGCCACAGCCTCAAAAACATGTCTAAGCCTGACTGGCATCTGGTAAAGCTCAGCCTATCTTTTCACCTATCACTGTCTATTCTGCCATAAAAGAGAAGATGTTTTTCGCTTTCTTATTCATATGGGCTTGTCTGAATATGTAACTCCTCTGGAATCCTTTGTGTGTTTTTGTTTCTGTCTTTGCACGTAACAATGAAAGGAGCCTAATATCTACATGGGAATATGGATCTCGGTTGATGTGATATCATTGCTGTTGATGTTTGGCCTGTTTCTCTGGCAAAGGTAAGCAATGAAACTCAGCACATACAGTATAATGCTGTTAAACTGATTTTAATATGGTTTTTTTTTTGTTGGAGATTTTAATGTGTAGATTATAATAGCTGTAAACCTTTTAATTGTATATTTAATTACTTTTCTAATATTGTTAGTGTTTAACAGAATTTCTCTTTTTAACTTTCCCATTGATAATACATTTATAAAAAGTATTAAAATTGTTACACCAGAAACAATTGATAATTTAAAAAAATATATAAATTATTATTGTGTATTATAAATTCTAATGTTGATTAAGTTACAATATAAATAATTTAATATAAATGTATTGTATATTAGAAATGGTAGGCTAAGTAAAATGTATTGCAAGTAAGCTAGCCATGATGTTAATTATTACAGTTATTTATTTCAGGACTTTTAAATTAATTTAGTAAAAGTAGTCAGAAGTGCCACTAATTGAAGAGTCACTCGAATGTTGGAGCAGTGAGTTTATAATAGACATTTTTCTCTTTGTTTATGAACAGGAGGAGGAACCATGTTTTTCGTCGGAATATAAACGAGAGAAGTGTACCCCTGCTTCCTCACTGAATGATGCCAGGGCAGTTCCTTTGTTCACTTTTTGAAGGACTGTATGTGGGCATTGTAAAAAAAACACACCATATTAAATGTTATGCAGTAAATTCAAATAATTTGTGCTTTTAATGTGGACTGCATATACAAGACATTGTTTAATTTGAGAATTTCTATATTTCCTCATTAGGGCAGCATTATTGTGCAGTGCTGCCACCTCTTGACAGAGCTATGTCAGCAGAACTGCAACTTTTCTTAAAATGACAAGACTTTTTACAAGGGTTGTTTACTTATGTGACACTTTGTGAGATATTTTTGTTCATTTTAAAGTGTTGGACCTGTCCCGAACCTTAACCATGTTCAGTGTCAATAGCAGAAAAAGTGTTTTGCAATGCAACCTGAGCACAATAAGTATAGTCAAAGACACCTTGTGTTTAAATAAACAAAATTTTTATATAGATATGTACATATTTTTAATTGCAATTTTTTTTTTAATAGTGGGTTTTTTTTTTTTGGCAAATGGGCATTCAAGACAAAATAAGAGGTGGTCTATGTATAACTGTATTGTTGTGTGTTTGTTTAAAAAGCATATGGGAGATCAGGATTGGTTGGACATAAGATCTGTACAGGGTTCACTTTGGGGTCATAATATTTAGGTGTTGCTACAAAACTGAATGTTTGCCCTTTTGACCTATTTTGGTTCTATAAAGACATCTATAAAATTACTTTATATAAATGTTAGTAATGGGAGACATTTTTTCATTTGTTGTACAGTTTGGATACCTGTGATTAATTATGCTTTCCAGCTGACATCATTTATTGCTAATATAATAATTATTATAATTCATGATATTATTAATTTTTACATCTTTTGCTCATCAAAGTGCCCGTTTATACCTTTTATACCATACAAGTATGTAATGTTTCAAGAATCATTCACTGAAAACCCCATATGGATTGACCTCAGCCACAAGTGCACAACTCCAGTCAACTCCAGTTTTTACATTTTAATTTTATAAGGAAATATTTTGTGATGCTGAATGTGAGATTTTCATCAAATGAAAAAGAATCGACCAGCCAATTTTTAATGTGAATCCCTTGTATAAAAATGGTAAAAGCTATTGTTGTTTCGTAATCTTTCTGTTTGTATGATGTAAATATAATAAAGCAAAAGTTTCAATTAAATTGACCACAAATAATTTGCATAATGCTACTGAACGTGTCACCAACCAACGCACAGACTGAAGGCAGGTCTGGATCATGTGAGTGGAGCGGAGTGACAGAGATCTGTAACAAAATCCACTCCGGGATTTTCATTTGTCCAAAGCGTTGATAGAGCGATATCTACTTTAAAAAACCGCAACTGATCTAATGCTTCCCCCCTCATTCTAATACAGTCCTTATTGCTATAAAAGGTCCTATCGGTAAGCCAATGACAGCCGAGTATCAGTTGCACGGGGAGCGGAACTCGGACATCTTTAGGTTTCAGCGCCATCCCAAGATCCGAAGCTCTCATCTGTTTTATGGGGTTTATGCTTCAAAAATGGAAAAACGATGTGCCTGGGGTACTTGTAACACTGATTCCAGGTATCCTGAGAGGATGGGCAATATAATTTATTTTATTACATTTCCTGAATCCAAACAAAACAGAGCAAAATTCTCCCCAGGTATTCACCCCAATACAAATTAAGAAAAAAACGTTCATTTTCTGGTTGTCATTAAGTTACAATTTTCATCTGCTCAAGCATAACGTTAATGTTATCTTGTGCTTTAGCAAGGTATCTCTGGCTAAAACTAGCTAACGTTAAAGTTAGTGAGTCCATGCATGCTAACGTACAAACTTAAATAGCCGACTGTTCTCGCGTCTTGTAACTTACAGTGTAGGTCAAAAACACACAAACAAAGGTCTACATTTCAGCGCCTCTCCATATTAAACTGGTTAAATGTACATTAACTTAATCGTACCCTGCGATACATGAACAGTGTTGATGCTGTATGTTGACATCCGCGATCGTAATATGAGACTTCTCCCGCTTGCATTGTGATCTGTAAACCCTCCTTCGAGATACGTATTTGTTTTTTAAATATTTTATAAATCCCTCCTTGGAACATTTAATTCCCATTTGGTGGCCTTCTGTGTCCAAAATTGTGCAAAAACATCGTGGGACAAGGTTTTCACACTGCAGCTGTCATTGAAAGACAGTGGGCAACTCAGTTTGTTTGTCCGAGGGAGCAACAGTAACTAAGGGGGGCGGGGCTTACCGATAGGTCAAATTGGGCTTCTACCGACTCCTTCAAAGCAGGTTCACCGTTCCTCCAGTAGGTGGCACGCGATACTTCGGAATAATAATTTCCATGGTCAAACTTGCATCGCCCTTTTCTGGCAAACGCGGTATGTTTTCTAACGAAATGAATTTCAGGTGTATTGTGATAGTTTGTAACCCATTATTTTCCTTCCTTTCTCTTTGCTAGCCACAACTTAATACATCACATGATTAGCCTTCGCAGTTATACAATAAAGCTGTATGTTTTCCCCCATGAAGACAAGCTCATTAATAAACTCTGTGATCATTTATCCACAATTTACTCGTGGTTGAAGGATGAGTAAGACCCTGTTACTGCAGACCGCCCTCCACTTTCACTTGCTTCCCCTCAAAACTTCCCAATGCTGGAGCCCAAGGCAGATAACGGGAATCCGCGGCTCTCACTGCTTCCACAACAAGCATCTGCTGCCAACTGGAGTAACTTCTATTCCCGTCTTTAATACTTGAACTTCCCAAAAGAAGCAATATCGTCACTGTGAATGGAAAAACTACGGCAAAACTGTTGAAAGTCTGGTCGGAGTAACTAGAAAGTGACAGCTGACCCGAAACGGATTTTTGAAGCGTTATTATTTATTTTGAGAGCGAGTCAAAAGGTTTCAACTGGATTTACAGGATCCGTTTTCTAACAGTCTTCACATCATGGTACATAAATATGGTAAGTTCCGTTAAAACAGTTAGCTTCAGTCGTTATAAGAAGACGAACGATATCTTATAATCAAGACTTGGCAAGTGATTTCATTGTTTTTAACGTTTTTCAGTTTCGATACAGCCTATGTGTATTTTCAAGTAGGAATCTTTTGGAAACCCCATGGGAAACAGGAAGCATTAGTCTGAAGTGAGATTATGTAACTTTTAATAAAACCGCTATTCTTTACAGAAGCTCAATGAATGTCAAGCGTAGCTATAGGCGACGTACTGACTCTGTTTAACCCATCACAATCAGTGATGTTTATGTGGAAACTCCTACAACCTTTACCTTTGCCTTATCTCTTCTTCCCTTAAACCATCACTTGAAAGATTCAGAAACCCTCAAAATGTTCTTATGCTTAAAAATCTGTCAATACCACTGTGTTAGTGAAGCATTATTTCATTTAAAGAAAGCATAAGCACCATTTTCAATTAAAACTTTTAACATTGTTATTGCTGTTGTATTGCTTATTGGATATAACATATACATTTTCAAGCTCATAGTTAATATGCTGAACTAAACCTGTGATCACTCTTCTAGGACACCTGTGTGAACATGACAACTAACTGGTTAACAAAATTGTAGCATCACTTGTTATCTAATGCATTTTAAGTGTGAATTAGGTGTCTAACTATATATATATATATATATATATATATATTATAATTTTTTTTTTTGGCCACTTATATGGTCCCTTTTATTCCATACGAGTAACCCACCAAATAATACAGGCTGTTATGCAAGACTAATCATTCATTTCTTTTTATCTGCTTGCTGAAAAACTTTTAGACAGCCCTGGTTGAGTTGAACATCTGGCTACACACCCCTTCTAGGGGTTCTTGTAATTATAGGCAAGTAATGTCAGATTTCAAGCATCTAGCATGGTGCAGAGCCTTTTCAGAATTAGACATGCATCTAAAAATGTCTTCAGACTGTCAGAAAGCAAATGTAGGTAATGGAAGAAAGGCATTAAAATGAGTAGGAGTTGTACTGAAATAGAAATGCTTGTCTTCTCTTTTATTTCAGATACCAAAAGAGCAGTTGGGCTACTGAACCAGTACCAGGCAAGTCTGACGAGCCCAGAAGAGCAGGCCCTGAAGACCAGCGTGGAGAAGGTCTCTTCCATCTTTGGCAGTCATCTTTTTCAGGCTCTGCTGGGTGAGGTTTGTTTCTGTGTAAACTCTAATGGCTCTCAAAACAAATAATGATTAACTGTCATTATTTAGGGCTGTACCACTTGACTCCAGTACGTTCTATACCAAGCAAAATGTTCCAAGAAGCCGCGTTACAGTTTGTTCAGCTTTACTAAACACTGGTGATGTTTTTCTAAATGGTACATTTTGGTTTCAATGGCTTAACAATGGCTTTAGGATATAATAGTTTCATCAAATAATAAACTAACATTACTTACGCGCCTTACAAATAATGAGGATTTTAACGAGTTACTTATTTTGTTCAAGAGAAATCAGACCCATTGGAACGTGCTCATCTTTTGGACTCATTTCCATTATCCAAGTTTTGATTTATTTGATTAAGCCACATGAATAGGTTCTTTCAGAACAAAAACAAAAGGTTGTCTGTTTTTAAACTGAAATCTTACTAAATGGGTCCTCAATGCTGGCTCTAATGGCTTGATCTTTTGCACGTATTTGAGACTTTCTGAATGTTTACCGAAGTTTGTGGCACTGTTCTCAAGTTACACAACGAGTCAGACTTTCACAACCCCAGCTGATTTATCAGTACTGTGGATGTGCTCTTGTCACATTTTAATGATGTCTCACAACAGCCAGAATAAGAAAATATAAAAGTAACAATAGGTATCACTGTCATGCCAGATGCATCTAACAAAAATAAGAGATTTCCAAACTTATTTTTAGTTTTTGTCCTGCAAAGGAAACAAATTAGTCCCATTACAAAATGGTTGAGTGGTTATCTTAATTAACGGGCCCAGGCTTTAATGAGGCCTGCCTGCTGCTGTTGCTGTGATGCAGAAGAGTAGTACCACAGGGGCCGTGATCAAGCCATGGGGTTGCGTTGCCATAGGACGTGTAGTGAGGAGAGGGAAAGGTTTCCCCTGATCTTAACTCATGGGTTTTCTCATATGCCATCGTGCATGATAGGCTTATGATGTAGTATGTGATACTGTTTATTTATTTTATTTAAACCTGTAAATGTATAAAGTAAATCAAGTTTATATAATTTAAAACAAGTAAAGGCTATTGGAGAAAATGATTTCAATACAAGAAAATTTCTTAATTTTTGGATCACAAACACTACTCTCAAATGCAGTAAAGATCACAATATTGTGGAATATTACAATTTAAATCAGCTGTTTTCTATTTAAATATGTTTTCAAATGCAATTTATCCCTGTGATGCAAAGCTGAATTTTCTGCATCATTAATCCAGTGTTCAGTGTCACATGATCCTTCAGAATTCATTCTAATATACTGATTTGCTGCTAAAAAAAAAAATCTTATTTTTTAACTATGTTGGAAACAATTATGTTGTTTAATATTTTTGGAAACCATGATTTTTTTTTGGATGAACAGCATTTATATGAAATAGAAATATCTTGTAAAAAGCTGCCATTTTTGAACAATTTAATGCATCCTTGCTGAATAAAATGATTAATTTCTTTAAAAATATTAACAGTAGTGTATGAACAGTTTTGAACAGTAGAAGTTGTTTCCTTTTTTAGTGGAAAATCATTTGGATTCTGTTGAGGGGATTTTACCATTTATTATTATACCTCTGTCAGTACAGGAAGTGTCAGTTTTATTTTTTCATAGTGGTAAGCTTTGTAAATTAAGGGGTAAAAGGTATTGCCATTTTTTAAAACAAACATAGCCCCTGCCGCTAAATGGCATTAAGGCATATATACTTTTCTGTGCCTCTAATAAAGCTGTTTGACTAAAGCATGCCAAACAGATGTTGCAAATACTCTCATTTATCAGGCTTTGAATCAGTCATGAGAGTCTCAGCTCGAAACTGGCATAGCACAGTAAGAGGATAAGGATTCCACACATTCCAGAAAGAGGCTGGATCATTAGCGGGAATGTGGGATAACATGTAGGTAGATTGATAAACAAATAGTTCTTGGCCGCAGTGAAGTACTCCCATCTGACCTCAGGCCAGATTAAGCAGAGAGTATCACTTTGTGCAGGATGGCCCATTCTCTCTCTCAGGTACCGGGGAGAGGGGTCATGTGAGGCTGAGCTGAGAGCAACATGTGGTTTCAATCATCTCTCCAGCCTCTTGGGTGTTGGCCAGAGTTAAAAAAGGGAATACAGTATGAATTCTAGCAAAAATGAAGCAGATTAAGAATGTATTGTCAGATGGAAAATGTTTAATATTATATTATTGTATATGAAATATTATAGTATTTTTATATTATTATTATTATAGTTTAATATAGCTTTTAACATTGGGTTTTTAAGTGACAAAATATCACGTGCTTATACATGATGTTTAATCCTCAGACATTAATCTCATTCACATAATTGAAGTGTTCTTAGACTCTAAATTGAAAGCCCTTTGTTTTATGTGACATCAAAGAAAAAGTGATCATCGAATATATTGGGAATACAATGAGGCTTGTAACAATTCAGTTTTGTGATGCACTGTGGGAGGGAGGAAGATTCGACCGTGGGCTTGTTTGGTTGTCTGCATGATTGCACAATTTCGAACAAAGGTTTTCCTAACTGCACACTCATCCCTTTGTTTCCAAACACACAAACAGACTAGGGATCACACAGGTTTTGTGCCCAAATATGACCCAATATCAAGGCAGGGCTATTTTTATTGCTGGGGAAAACAGACAGTCCATAATTCCCCAGTACTTTCTCAGTACAGAGTTTCTTTTTGTGTTATCATGTTTTAGTTCCTTGTAGACAGTTTTCAGTATTTGTATATAAATAACAAGTCAGCCTACTTCGCTTTCACCTTATATCAAATGCTTTTTAATTCTCACTAATGCTGCATTTATTTAATCAAAACTACAGCAACAGTTGTAATATTGTCAAATATTATTTCAATTAAATATATTATATATAATAGAAACAGTTGTGCTGCTTAAAATTTCAATATTTCAAAAGAACGGTATTTATTTTAAATAGATTTTTTTGTAGCGTTATAAATGTTTGTACTGTCACTTTTGATCAATTTAATTCAGTAAAATTATTCACAAAAATGTTGCTGACCCCAAACTTTAGAACGGTAGTGTAAGTCTGTTGAGGATCTGTTTGCTTTAAAACAAAATGTCACAGTAAATATTTAAAAAATGTAAAAATGTTATAGCTGCGTAATAGTTTTACAAGTAACCTACAGAGGAAAAGCGGTGAGAATTATGTTGAATTCACATGATAATGCATGTAAAATATTTTGTAAATGAAGTATAACTTACCATATAATTACTGTAACAGTACTGTTTTAAACCATAAAATGTAGTTTAGAATCAGTATATGTGGGAAACTGGTTCAGGATGGTTTTTAACATAACAGCCGAGTGTTAAAAGTCAGTTTTCAACAAATCAAATATGTGCTAACTTAATATTGACATTGAAATGAGGTGAACCAAGTGAAAAGGAGAGCAGTTGTGTAAAAATGATTCTGTGGAGAGGACTGTGTAGTTAAGCAAAAGGACTTTTTGTTTTTTGTTCAGTGGCCAGGAATTTATGTGGTCTTTTAGGATTTACTTGGCTCTGGGAACATTCTGCTGAATTTCACCAGGACTTTGTCTGAAATAAATGTGCCCGTATATCAAAGTATGTTAGTCTGTTTTGCAGAACCGATTTTTAGCATTCAGCTGTAAAAAAAACATTTTAGTGCACACACAATCTGTTATATTCATGACAGTAAGTAGCCCTAGACATGAATAATCATTGATGTTGCTTGCTATGTTTCACTCAATTATGCATTTGAGGGGAAAGGTCTCCTCGATGAAGACATAATTCATACTCGCACGTATTCAAAGACATTTAGGACAGCTTTACTAAACGAGGAGGTGTTTCTGTCTGACACACTTATGCATTTCCATTCATCCTACAGCTGCATGTTTTATAATCATGCAGCATTTAGTGGAAGACTCTACGCTTTAGTTTACTTTCCCCGTCGCTCTCTTTCTTTTCTCCGCTCTCGCTATTTCTCATCTGGCTCTGACCAGCCAGGCGATGAAACCGCTTCCCACACACTATTCTCCTCCCACTCACACAGGCTCACACAGACACAGCCATGATGAGTCACATAGCCCCATTCTTCTACTGTCTTTCCCGCTGCACCCCAGTGGGACTCCATTACTGCCCCTAACAGCCCCCCCACACACACACACACACACATACACCGTCCGCATGCGCGGCCAGTCCGAGTGCACTGCTTATTTCTCCAAAAAAAGAGTTGCTTTTCTCTCAAGCTCTTTCTTCTTCCGTCTTAAAAAAGATTCGCTCGTTTCTTCCAGTGCAAAGGGGGCCGAGAGCACGTTATGCTTCAAAGGCACAGCGAGGTAACAAGCATCTCATTTTGTTATTAGTGCAGGCTGTGGGCCAGTGTGGGAGTGTGGGTGACATCAGCAGTATTGTCTCCCTCCATTCTCATCAGCTGGTCGTCCCTCTGTTGGTGACCACAGGCCACGGCAGTTAGTGACCTGAGAGGTAATGAGGTAAGACGTATAGAGAGGAAGAAAGGGTGGGGTGAAGAAACAAATTATTCTTGTTGGAAGGGGGAAGAGGTGGTTTGTGGATACGGCCAGGATAGTAGCAGTCCCGTTAGGAGACCAGAAGCATCACAATCTTTGATGTAACCGTCAGAAGTTATTAAAATAGGCCCAAGTATTAAATACGTAGAAATGAACACAAGCACGAATGCTGTTGTTCAAAGAATTGCAGCCGTTCTGATATTTAGACCACCAGAATGATTATGATGCTGCCTTTATGTTGATATTGAGTAACTCATGTTTTATACACAATATGTGACCCTGGACCACAAAACCAGTCTTAAGTGTCAATTTTTTGAAATTGAGATTTATAAATCATCTGAAAGCTGAATAAATAAGCTTTCAATTGATGTATGGTTTGTTAGGATAGGACAATATTTGGCTGAGATACAACTATTTGAAAATCTGGAATCTGAGGGTGCAAGAAAAGTCTAAATATTGAGAAAATCGCCTTTAAAGTTGTCCAAATGAATTCTTAGCAATGCATATTACTAATCAAAAATGACGTTTTTATATATTTACAGTAGGAAATTAACAAAATATCTTCATGGAATATGATCTTTACTTAATATACTAATGATTTTTGGCATAAAAGAAAAATCTATAATTTTGACCCATACAGTGTATTTTTGGCTATTGCTGCAAATACACCCCAGCGACTTAAGACTGGTTTTGTGGTTCAGGGTCACATATTTTGAGATATTTTGTCAATTTTTTGCAAGTTCAACCTATGTCTCTGTGTAACACGCAGTTCTGAATAAATCAACAAATAATTGAATCGGTTGAGTAAATGATTCACTCACTCAGGAGTGTAATTTATTTCCCAAAATAATCAGTGTTTTTGAGTTGTAAATTAAGCAAATTAAGCATGGATGGTAAACTAAGTGAATAGTAAATTATATAATGAGTCATTGAGTCTCTTATAGAGACACTTGTCATCACCTACTGGCGAAACAATATAAACCTACAGAAAAAGTCAATGATGAACTGACGGTCTGTTTTTTAACACAAACAAACAAGAAAGTGCCTCCACATTTAAAGACCGGAACTAACTGTCGGTCGGAGCAGTTAAAGGTGGAAAGAGCTGCAGTGGACAAACAAATTGTTTAATAACCAATTCTGAAAGTGAAAATGATTTTGGAACATATTTTAGAATGAACCATGAAAATATGGGGCCATGCAAGCTGCGGTCAGATTAGCAAAAATTTGGCTAGACTTCGCTGGTAAAACAGGTCCACTGTTTGTTGTTACAGAACTTACTTTCAAACCAAGCAGCTTTCTGTTGGTCAGTGAGCAAATTCGCTTGACCAGTTTGAAGACGAGTGCAATTTGTGTGGGGAACTCCAGATCACGCGGATTCCTATTAAAATTACTGGAATTCTGCTCAATTTCTCTGAGGGAATGGTAAATGTGACTGCACTGTTTATTCACTTGCAACTTGAATAGGCATGTGAGAAAAAAGGAGACAACCACTTTGAGGATTCGATTTTTATTTTTTATTTTTTTTGTCCAAATGCTTGTACCTTCAGAAAAGCTCAACAATTTGCTGCAATTACCCCTGCAACACCCCCCTTTGTTTGATTCCAGTGGTCCAAGCAAGTTTCTCATGTACTGATTTTATGTGAGTACTTATAATCCCACAGCTCTGCTCTAGTGTGCACTGATGAGTTTAACATGCTATTCCAATTGTTCCAATTTGCACAAGTGTAAACAGCTCACAGCTTTGTGCTTGACCCTCAACACCAGAGCCACTGTTACCTCTGCTAATGTCTGCAAGCACTGTGCTGTCATGAGTGAGTCACGTTAAAAGCCTCTCTGAGTGAATGTGATTGCTCCAGCTCTCTAAACCCAGTATGGACAGGAATTTTGGATGAGGCTGCTGGATGATATTTATAGAGACCCACAATAGTGGGAATGATGCTCAAGTTGAGCCAAAAGTTGGTTTTGACATTGATCTTGACCTTGCTCACTTGACATGTGAAGACTGTGCACCTGTGCTTTTTGGCATGGCTTAAAGACTTTCTAATCTATTGATGGGGCTCATAAAATGTTCACAGAAATGAATATTCTGGCATAATTTACTCACTCTCATGTCTATGGAACCCCTAAGGAGACATGGTGATAGAAACATTGTATTGCAATGCAAAACATTCGCGTTGTAATGTTTCTTCTTAAGGTTTTGCTCTAGAATGCAATGTTCCTCTTGGTAGTGCAGAAGTTTTGAATGAAAACCCCAAAGTATTGAAATCCTCGTACCTCATTTTAATTCAGCAATAAATGTTTTATGATTGAATGCAAGGACCTCCCATTTTTTTCTTCAGTGATTTCAGAGTTCAGTGAATAAGAACTGTGTTTTTCAAGCAAATCTATTTTATATCTTCACAAGACTTAAAATATAGCACACAAATATGAAGTACTTTTATGATTTATGAAGTTTTTGGTCCTTTTGGGAGTCCCATCCACATTCATTGTATGAAAGGTGGAAATTCAGATATTCTGCTAAAATTCTCTTTCAAATGTTTCACTCAAGAAAGTAAGGCGTACAGGGTTGCAACAATTTAAAGGTGAGTAAAAGACTGTTGCAAATGGGAAATTAAATTTTTGGGTGAAATAATCCTTTAGCATAGATGTTTTGTTTTTTTTCTCTCTTGGTAGCATAAATGTTGGAATTCCAGCCTCATTTATGCTATACATTTTTTATTTAATATATATTTTTCTTTGTTATTAATCTAAAAATGTAACAGAGGTATTACATATTTCAGCATAAATACCTGCATTATTTAAATAGATTCCCTCAATGACATCGCTATTCCATTATTCTCAGATATTCAGGAATGCTACGAGGTTACCCTGCAAATGAATGCAGCACAAAACGGAGTTAAAGACAGCAGCTCTGTGGACACATGGGAGGTAAGAGCTCCAGAGAAAGGGCAGCTTTATTTTACTCACCCTCATGTTTTCCAAACCCTTATATCTTTGTTATCTTACATGAATCTGAATGATCTGGTTCTCAAATGTAGCTCACTGACAGTTGAAGCAGTTAATAGCTCACAAATGGGAAGATTATCAGTGAATAGCTTAAATTTTACCTGTTATTCAGACAAAGCTTTCATGTGGTTTCAGAAATGCAGTACATGAATCCTATTGACCATACTTTATGATACTTTTGTAGTGCATTTATATCTGTCCCCAGTACTTTTCTTTGTCCCCAATAACAGCGATTAGCACAGACAAAGGTTTAGAAAAAACCCTAGGGGAGGGAAGTTTACAGAGAAGTGCTGGACAAAAATAGAAAAAAAGAGAGAAAGAATGAAAGAGAGAGCATGTGGAAGTTACAGACACTACAGAACATTAGTCATATATAGAAAGCACTGCAGTGATAACACCAAGCGCTCCTCGGTGGGCTGTGTGATGATGTCACCAGGACCTTTCATTACAAGTGTCTGCAATCACGTGACTATGCAAAGTATTTATAGGGAGAGTACAGAAAATAACCTCAACTTCTGTCTGGATTCTGTTAAAAGCAACTGCAGTGAGGGAGGATCACTCTGTGGTCTCTCTGAGGGTTCACACAAACATACACTCGGGTCTGACTAAAATAGTCTCTGTTCGTCCAGTAAACGAGCGCCCCGTGATTGATGTTTTTAAAAGATTATAGAATGAAGTTTCCCATCATCTCAATGGTTTCAGACAATCCGAAATCGGGGATTCTGTGGAATTATTAATTATTAATTTTTTTTTTTTTGTTGCAAACAACTTTGCAAACTCAATTCACTCCAATTCTTACTACACCGGAAAATCAAAAATACTTGTTTAAACTGTTGTGTTTTTTTTTCAACAAGGAATAAAGCAATTTCCTAAAGCTTCATATAAGCTGATGGGTTTTAGTGAGTGTTCATAGAAAATCAGGCTAGAATATCAGGGTAAAATTCTTATCAATACATCCAAAATATAGTTTTATATCTTGTAATACTTGAAAACACTGCACAACAATCATTTAATGGCAATGTGTTTTTAAGACCCATGAACTTAGTCTGAACTAGAATGTGCCATAAAGATGCCAGTAATCACAAGATTGCACTGGATGCATTAGTTAATACAGATGATAGTGATGTAAGTAGGTTATGCACATTGTTTTTTTTTTTTGCATACTTGGTTAAAGGATAATTTTATGAAAAAAATAGAATTTTGATTAAGTAATACATGCATTTGAGTTATTATATAGTTATTAAAATATATAATTTCAATTGTATGGTTCATTTATTACAGTGCAGTATTCAAAAACATGCACGTATGTGGACAAGTAAAATGGTTGTGGTAGATGTTTAGGTAAAAACCCAGCAATGATCGATTTTTATGCAGTTTTGATTGAAGCTAAACTCATTAATAAAACAAATGAAGAGTGGACATTTGGACAGTCTCTGTGAGCATAATCTTCCCCATTTCAAATCCCCAACTGGCAGTTTCCAGAAGCATCATTTTATTGTGACACATGTTCCACAAAAATACTGCAGGGGTCACTATGTGATGTGTGGTGGAGACCATCACGGGCCTCAATCTGAGTCTGTGTCCAGGCACAGCCCTGTTCTGTGGTTCTCTGAGAGCGAGCGAGGCTGGATCTGAGTGAATGTCCAGCTCAGGCTTCATTAGCATTCATAGCATGCGGTCACCTGAGAGACGTTAAATGAAATGAGTCTGCAAATTCCCTGATTTGGTGCAGAAGGAAGAAAAAAAGACCCTGGAATAATTTACAGCACAATCATTATAAAGCCTTTGTGTTAAACAGCAAGGGGCAGTGGGCTTCCCTTTTGTGTTTTATATTAGCCACAGTTACAGTGTTACATAATTTGGTATCTGTTTTATATCTGGGAATGCTGGTTAAAAATGTTTATTTAAATGTATCAGGCTGTACATAATCCAGCCTCAGTATATATAGTGTGCAGTATGTCATGTGTCAGCAGTGATTCAATGGCACTGGACACCAGCAGCGCCTCCATGTTCCTCTCTGGGTTTGAGACTGCAGCAATCCTGCATGTTCTCGGCTGCAGTGTCGATCTCGTAGCTGAGCCGGTGATAATATGACGGCAAACCTGGGACTTGGCAGCAACTATTTTTCCTATCAGTTCATGGTGGTCCAATGAAGGCAATGATAAAAACGGTAAATTTGCATTGTGTTTTGTTAAATGTTGCCTGAAGGCAGTTTTGTGATTGTAGATGTGACTTTATTTGTGCTTTTTTTTGCATCAACTTAAATGGGTGTGGCTTGGCCTACTGCTGCAAACCTGCATGCCTCTGTGTGTTTGTTTATATGAACACACTGTTATGAGAGTATCAGAATAGGACAGATCCTAAAAGAACATTCTAGAGTTGAGTTAGCATTTGGGAAGGGAAAGTGAGAGAGCCTTTGTTCCATCTGCTGTCATGGCCTTTTCCAAAGGCTGCCCTCTGCTGCCTGTGGCCTGTGAGTGCGTGATACATTATGATAAACAGGTAGGAACTAATCTAATCAAGCCTTGGTTGTGTATCTTTTCATCTAAAATGCGATATGAAAATGTTGTTTTGATTTTATGTTTGCTGGCACTTGTTTCTCTTTTATTATAATACAGATGTCTGTCCATCCAAACCATATGACAAATGGTAATATTTGCCTCTCTGCGATACTTTACTTTCCGTTCGCATAACAAATAACTCTTAGTGCCCATGCTGGAATATTCCACATCCCAGGAGCAGTTGTTCATTATTTTCCTGTGGATTTATTCTATAAAAAACATATATTTAAAAAATCTATAGAATTTACATTTTTCAAAGAATTAGTTATTAGATTTTATGATGATTTTTGCTATGTATTCAGCAATCTAAACATTAGCTTGGACTACGTTGAATACTTAATATTGAATACACTGAATATTGAATATTGGTTACATCAATTCAATTATTATTAGTATTTTTTTTTTTTTTTTTGGTCTAGCTATGTTCTGGATCTGTGTGATTTGTACTTGCAGACCTCGGGTGAAGAGGGTGTGTCACGTGTGCGAGTGACCAGCAGGAGGAGCTCACAGAAGGTGGAGAGAGTGGCTGGACTAGTAAGCCGCTCTCATATAGAGACACCAAAGGTCAGTAGCTGTTAAAAACTTTATTTATAACATATAACACCTTAAAAATGGTGCTTTTAAATGTGTCATGAGATCTTTCCTGGCATAGGGATTTGTTACTGTGTGACGTAGAATGTCTACTTCATCTCAGTGCCAGTGCTCAATGGGCTAATGGCCTAGGATCAGTGTGGTTTTCAGCCTTTTGTGTTTATGCTGCATTTTTAGATGCTGTCTGAAGTATATCTTTTAGATGCTGTCTGAAGAAATACTGTAATTTTCAGTGTTATACGCAGCACAGCAAATCAATATCAAAACAGTTGTTGATATTTTGGTTAAACCTGAAGCACAGCTTGTAAAAAAGTGCATGCTAGGCTTTTTCCCTTATGGGAAAACCTAACTGTGGAAAACCAATGCAGTGGAATGCAAAAACACATTTTGTGTGTACGACTTGCCAGTATATAAGTTCTTTGATCATGCATATGTGTTTTTATGACTTGGAAACTTTAAAATGTAGTTTTGTGTGATATGCTGAGCATTGTAGTGGTGAATTTTGCTGAATAAACGCTGAGGTTTTGCATCAGCTTGAATGGGTTGGAAAATTATAAACAGATGACTGTATGCCATCCTTTTGCAGAGTTTAAATTTATAGCAGGCACTGAATTAAATAAAAACATCATCATTTCCATAAATATTGTAAATTAAAAGCCTAATACATGATTTTTGTACTTTTTTTTTGTAAAGCAAATCTTTAATGAAAAATATCAAACAGAATTCCTTTGAACATATTAAGACATTGTTAAAAAAAATCTGGGCTAGTTAAAATATCAGGATGGCAAATAGAAATTTTGTATAAATCCTTGTTGGGCTCTTGGTGATTTTTTACATTTTATAATTTTGATGTAATCATAAAACACATTTCCACTGATTAGAGTTTGACCACAAGCTGATTTAGAGATGTTTTCCATGACACATATTCATATTAATGCATGCATATGGATGCTTGCAGTGCATTTGTGTGTTCACATATGTAGATAGTAGCTAGGCTGCAGTGTAGCTGAAACAGGAAGAAATAAGCCATGGTGACGCTGTTAATCACCCAGTCTTTCAGAAATACTCTGAGCGAAGGCACAACACTCAGGTCCTACTATATCATGGCAGCTCTCATTTTCACGTCCTCCCAATCACAGCACCCCCAGCGGCATGTGGCGGCACATTGCCTGCGGGCGCTGGCGTTTCATATGAGCGGAGATCTAGTGCGAGGGACGGGGGTGTGAGGTGGAGATGGCAGTGTGGGTGTGGTCTCGGGTCGTGGCTGAAGAGCGTGGGACCGCCGCGTTGAGAACAGAGAGCCTCCATTGTCTACATCAAAGCACAAGGCAGCAGCGTTCTGTTGACAGCAGGGCTGGCTGATGCTGAGCTGAATGTGGTGTCGTGTCTTCCACACATTAGGAGGGGTATGAGGTGGAAGGGAGGGATGAAGGGAGAGCTGCAGAGGGAACGAGAGTGGGGGAGGATGGGGGGAGCGAGGCGAGGGCCGGTGCAGTGCAACGCAGTTAGAGCTGGAACGGACACCTAGAGCTCAGCCTTCCGCATGTTGCCATGGAAACCAAATTCCTCCCCCTACTTGCATCCCTACAGACTGGTTGCCTCTCTCGCTCCTGCTCTCGTTGTCGCTGTTTTCCTGTCTCTGTTGCATCTTTCTGCATCTCTCATATGTGTTCAGTCGCATAACATGGCGAAAAAACGTGTGTCGCATCAGACAGAGTGTTTATGCGATGCTCGAGATGAGACGATGCAGAATTAACAATGCAAAATATGTATTTGGCAGCACAAAGGAATCTCTCTACATTCAGAACCCTCTCTATGATCAGGCTTTCTCATTCCCAGTCAAACATTTTGAGTTACCCCCACTACATTTTACCTTTGCTCTTTTCTGTTTATCCTGCTCTCCAGGCCCGTGCACGATTCTTTTACTCATCCCTCTTTTTAACACCTACAACATCTCACCACGTACACACTGCAGTACTAAATACGGATGTCACTCCTGTTCTGAGAGTTTAATCCTGTTTTGTACACATACAGCTCGTTTAGGCGAGTGACAACCACAGTCTACGACCAAATTCACTTTGAACAAAGTAGTAAGATCCGAACTGCACAACGAGTTGTTGATGACGTATTTAAAGACACATCAGAGCACTAAAAATAGTTCACACACAGTTTGGTTTAATGGAATTGGAAACCACACTCTGCACTATTAAACAAACAAACAAAAAATGTAAATAAAATTAACTGTCGGTTAAGTTCAATTTGTCTTAGTTATTCATTGCTCTATTGTTTTTTTTTAAATAATTGACATTCTTTACTATCTTTCTTATCACCATCTTTATTTACTTTGGTCACTGTCAAAAGGGCTGCATGATTTTAGGGGGAAAAAAAATGTAATTGCGATTTTTCTGATAAACTTTTTTGAAATAAAATGTGATTTAAAAAAACGGCACTTCTTTGTAGGGCTGCACAGATTTTGGCCCAAAATTTATTTGATATATGTGACCCTGGACCACAAAACCAGTCTTAAGTGTCAATATTTCGAAATTGAGATTTATACATAATCTGAAAGCCGAATAAATAAGCTTTCCATTGATGTATGGTTTGTTAGGATCTGACCATATTTGAAAATCTGGAATCAGGACGTGCGAATCTGAGGGTGCAAAAAAATCAAAATATTGAGAAAATCGCCTTTAAAGTTGTCCAAATGAATTCTTAGCAATGCATATTACTAATCAAAAACGACGTTTTTATATATTTACAGTAGTAAATTTACAAAATATCTTATTTTTTTCCTTTTTTTTTTTAAATACAAAATATCTTCATGGAATGTGTTCTTTACTTAATATACTAATGATTTTTGACATAAAAGAAAAATCTATAATTTTGACCCATACAGTGTATTTTTGGCTATTGCTACAAATACACATATGATAATATGACTATAAAGTACAGCTACTATTATTAACTACAACAACAACAACAAAAACAATAATTATAATAACAATAATAATAATAATTATAAATTCTAATAATTATTTTTACTACGTACAAATATTAAACACTATGAAATTGCTATCTGTAATATAATAATTTTAATAATATAATAATAATAATTTATAGTTTTTAATAATAATAATAATAATTCTATTTTACAGTACAACTGTACAATTTCAGTAGCCTACCAATATCTTTATAATCTTCATTATCAATCATTAAACCATTAAACTTTCATTTTGGTGTTACTCATTACATGTTTGGGAAGATTGTTGGTGCATATTACATTCCCAAATGTGTGTTATATACAATTGTGGACATGAGTTGATGATTGTTAAATTATTGTTGTTATTTTATTATTGTTTACTGTAAATATTATTATTTACTGTAAGCCATGCTGCTCTGAGATGCTGAAAACACCAGATCACAAGCTGCTCACGTGTACGTGAACACAGTGCCGCACTTCACTCTGAAACATGAAGCGCATATATTTAATGAAATTGCAGCCTTTGCGATTTGATAATCCATTTCATTTTAATTAATCATGCAGCCTTATCTGACGTTATTATAGGCATTAATTAAGGCTATCTAGGGGACTTTAGTCCATATTTGTTCATATAGACATTATTCAGCCCTCTCCTATTGTGTGATCAGGACAATTCAACACTGTTGTCAATCCCAAACACTGGTTCTATGAACGTAGCCTCAGAGGCCGATAATTTAGGGATTCATTCCTGCATTTAAATGCGGCTGTCACTCTCGCAGTGTACGTGGCCCTTATCAGACCCTCTCTTTTCTTCAAGACCTCTTAGTTCTCCAGTCATTTCACAAGCATCTCATATTCCCTTTCTCTCTTTTCCTCTCTCTCTCTTTCTCTCATTTCCCTTATCATTACGCTGTCAGTCGGATGTGCGGTGTTTGGTGCAGCAGCTGTTTTCTGTCACCAGGCCTATTAATAGGAGTCACAGCCTTCACAGGCACTTTAGTTTATTGTGTCAATGTGGAGGAGCAACAACTCGATGAGTGTTTAGGTAAAAACCCAAAACCCCTTCTTGGCCTTGCAGCTGCACATTCATTGCAATTCAAAATGTATAGTGTTTGCATTTATTTTATGCATTACTAATTATTGTATCGTGTTTATGTTGCCTATTCAATATAGACTATAATCACAGTATTTCAAAGGCTGCCCTGCACCTGTTTCCTACAGCAATTCTCTGCAGTTCATTCAAAGGAAACCTTCAAGAATGTTACTGCCCCTTTAAGACTGCCTGTGTCTCACCTTGCCTTATATGGACATACATCCTGTCAGGTGACAGGAGTGCAGTCACATGGGCTGCTGTGAGAATGCACAGAAATTCCAGAAATTTTCTATAGATACCTTCGATGTGAGAGAATATGTGGGGGTTGTGAGGCCGACTGGGGGTTATGTAATGTGGGAATGCAGAAACTGACAATGAGGCTGTCAGATGTAAGATATGCTGTGTGTCATGAAGTACACTCTACATCCCTTTGTAAAACCATAACACAACCATTCTCAATTATTTCATAAATCAACAGTAGGCTTTCTTCCAATTTCTCAAGAGTGGGTCAGAGATTGGTTTTCATTCTCCAGGAATTCTCTCAGTGTATTCATGCAGTATATAATACTATATATAATATCTGCAGATATATTTTATTAACTAAGGATACTCTGATTTTTTCTTAGTTAAAGAGCAGTCGAAACCTTCAAGCAGATAGAAGGTGCATTCTTAAATTGTCTCTTTTTTTAACCGTCCATCTGTAGTACTTTTCTTCATTCAGCCTGGGAGGATGCATCTGTCTCTACCATCACACAGTCTCTCTCTATGTGGTCGTTTGCAAGAAAGAATAAGGCTGCAGATAGAAATGAAAATATGTTTTGTGTGCATATTTGAGCCATATTAAAACATCCTGCACCAGCTTTAAATCAAATAATATTTTTAACATTTCTACACGGTTTTGCACTGGCTTTACATTTGCATATGTAATTATTGTTGCAAGAACATCTTAGATGACATTTAAGAGGCACTTAAATGTTACTCGCAACGCATGGCCCCTTTACATGCATTAAACTATAAGCTTTTTTGACAGTGGATGTGGTGCAATGTCTTGGTCTGAATAACTTAACCATCTTGTTTTTTTCTTTTCTCAATAATCACCCTTTGTGATGTGCCTACTGATATTCTAGCTAATATTGACAGACATGGCCATTGATTGGCTGTGACTGTCTTTTTTTAAGATTTGATATTATGTAATTCTTTAAGGAGCAGCATTTTTCCCTAGAGGTACTAGAAACGCCCACATGCACTCACACTCTGGAAGATACCAACACAAACACATGACATAATGCAAGCATGAAATGCATGCATATAAGCACGCTCCGCTTCCCTGCCTTCCACTTTCCTCTTCATCCTTGGCCAGCTACATTAAAAATTCCTCTATGGAGACCATGGAAGTCTGCATCCTATATGAGAACGTGCTATATAGACAAGGGGAGCAGAGGGAACAGGGTGGTCGTAACATGTGCCCAGTCATGTGTGCTGTGACGAATATGCTTGCATTGCCTTTTTTCAGCCACCAAGCACCACCCGTACGCTCCCCATTGGCATTGGCAATGTTTCTGTGTGATCCTCGCACCGTTCTTATCTCCGATTGGCCCTCCTCCTGGAAATCGGAAAGTTTGCCGGAATAGTATATTGTGGTAATGAAGTGAGTTACCGTTGCATATAATTAAGTGTGGCTGAGCCTGCTGTTTGTGCCTCCTGGTGGGGTCGGAATACAATAGTGTGCAATGCCTATTAGAACTGACTCAGGCACAAAAACAAGTGAATTCACACATGCATAAACGGAGAAACACACACACAAATGGTCATGCATGCATATAGTCACATCAGTAAACACTCAGTTGGTTTCTAATGTTTATAGTCTAGTATATTTGTAATAGTACAACAGTCTAACAGGCCAACATCTGTTTAGATTCAGCTACAAATTTGTGGCATTTCAGTTTAAGTAATCTTGTCAAATCCCTCAATAGGAGTGTCACTTGGGTCACTGGTTGTAATCAAATTAACATGGATTTTTTTAGTGCTGTGGAAGTATTGCCTTTAGGTATGCAAATTTTCATCTACAATAGTGAGTAAATTCAGTAATGTCTTAACATAAAGAAATAACAATAACAAGAAATTGTGCAACTCAAGACTCTGATTCTGTAGAATCCAAGAATTTCAATAAGCAATTTTCTCAAAATCAAATCCATTTTGTACTATCTTCAAGCATTCTTTTTTATCAGCAGTTGAATGTAAGTTTCATAAAAATGCAACATTTTGAGCAAAAAGCTGAGAAAATCGCTTTTTTATCAAATACTACATCTGGATCATATTCAGTACGATGATCAAAGCAAAGAGGCAGTAGATTGCTTGCACTGTCCATTACCACTTCCTGGACTGACATTTCACTCGGTAACATCTGGCAATTTTTATTTATATGCTGTTTATTATATGTTGTTTATTGTGGTTACATATGAGTTCTCTCATTTCTGCATCTTTGTTATCTGTGTTTTTGATCAGTACATTCTGGACTCATTCAGGTGGTGCATAATAGCATCCCCGAGTGTATAACTGTGAAAACCCGGAAACACGGAAAATTCTGTGTTTGGCAGGGAAGCATAGTCTCATAAATAAGCAGGGTAAGAGCTAACAATTATATATGAAAATATGTGAGTAGAAAACTAACAGGAAATATTGCAGAGAACAGTCTCACTTTAAAAATATGGATTTTCTCCAATCATTCCACACTACCAGATTTTGGCTATATTCATTTAAGAATACAAATGTGTTTTGACAGAACATAACTATGAGACGGCTAGCAGTTGAAAGCTATAGGTCTGAAAAATTATATCAAATGTTATTTTCATTCATGTTTTATTCTTTGAAGACAAATATTTTTTGGTCTTTGATGTAGAGCAGTATTTTTTGGAGTTTATCGTCAAGCATTTTACATATTTTCATTGCTAGTTTGTAGTTTCCAAAGTGTATGGTTTATTTTATACTAAAGTAAATGAACAAATGAACCTAATTCACAAAGAGATTAAAACATGGTCAACCATCAGCCCCTTATGTAGCCCGTCTCCAGTATAAACCCTCAAGGCAGGTCTTCGGTCTTTCTTACAGTGAAGCTGTGGAGCTGAATGCAAGCAAGCTCTCTGCATCTCCATTCGGGCTCTGTGTGCTGGCTGATTTTCAGGAGCGCTGGCCCTTTAAGAGCAGTCACTGAAGCAGTCAGTCCTGTGTTGGTGCTGCTGCTGATGGCTGTGCTGTGAGTTGATTGGCTGTGGCTGTCAGGGCTGAGGTGCTGGAGGGATGCTGCTACGCATCTCCCTCTCTCTCCCTCTCTCTCTCTCTCTCTCCCTCCCTCTCTTTCGCTTGCTTGCATCCCTCCGTATAATCCACATCTAGGGCAAGCAGGCTGAGAGTCAATCCAGTGCTCAGCTCCTCTCTGCCGGCTGGGAAAAGAGTGAGAGAAAGAAGGCAAGAAAACGCTTCCCAAAGCAGGAGGAAACGCAGAAGGAAGAAATCTGGCAAGCAGAGACATACAGAGGAAGATTTGATCACGGATATCATTTATATAGAAATTGTTTATATATATATATATATTTGTACACACGCATATCAATATTTATAGAAATATATATGTATACATATATACCTGTATATAACTGTATTTGTGCTTGTCTGTTTATATCAATATTTTTATATGTATTTGTGTGTGTGTAAATATATACATATATAAACAAATGAATATATATATCTATGAATTTATATACGTATCACTGTGAACCAACAGAAGCAAGAAGAGAACTCGACCATCGGGGCTGGTCTCTGATTCCGAGATCACATACACTATTTTTATTATATTTCCAAACCTTTTGCATCGACCGGAGGGAGACCACCAAGCTTTTTCTATTTTTCATCGCCCTGTTGCTACCTCCTCGTCTCATCTTTTTCTCAATCGGGAGGAACAAAGAGGAGGATAACAAGGTTGGTGAAGATTCCTGCTGCCGTTCCGTGAGCCGAGCTGCACTGCGCGCTGCGTTTGATCTGAGCAGGCAGCAGCAGCAGCAGTGAGATAGAAAGAGACAGAGAGCGCCGCACCGCGTGAACTAGCCAGCATGCACAAACATCACCACTGCTGCAAGTGCCCAGAATGCTATGAAGTGACCCGCATGGCCGCCCTGCGCAGGATGGACGCCCCGGCATATGGAGACTGGCAGCCCGAACCCTACGGATACCCGGCAGGCTATGGAGGCGGCCAGACCTTACCGCCCCAAACCTCGGGCGGAGGAGGGGGAATGGGTGGTGGGGGTACATTGGGAAGAAGTAAAGGGAAAATGATGTCAGCTGGGGGTCCTGGAGGCCCCAACCCCAAGAGCCAATCCAAGGGCGGCCCCAAGGTGAACGGTAACAACTCAGGAGGGCAAGGAGGATGGTGGCCCGAGTGCACCTGTTCCAACCGGGACTGGTACGACCAGGTAAATGCCGTTTCTGTGCCGCTGGGGGCATTGAGAGTAGGCAGCAGGCGGTAGGCAGTCGGTGTATATATGCTCGCTAGGTTGAAACTGAGAAGAATCAGAAAGCTCCCCTGTAGCTGCTAGAAGATGCATCGTTTTTTCAAGGGATTCATCCAGTGTTGATCCTTTCATACTGCATGTGCTGTAATCTTACAGTATGCTCGTCAAGATTGATTCTTGCAGAGAAGGAGTTTAATCTTCATGTATTTACTGCTCCATCAGTGCTTTATGGTTTCATCAATCCCCTACGTACATACTTATCTAAACCCTCATCTGACAAGGATTGACAGGGCCGCTGTGACCACGCAACAAGTGCATGTAGCTCCGCCAATTTAATTCAAGGATGGCAGTGACCTGCCAACACTGCTGACCAGGCAAAACACATGGTCAAATCTAATATCCAGCAAGTAACAGATTCTAGATTTGTGAGGTGAAGATGTGAATGTTTTATGGATGTGTGTGTGTGCACGTTTCTTATTCGTCTCCAGTCTGCTGTTCTAGTCTCTCATTGAGAGGTGACGCGTCTTGTGAAGTATGATATACACTTTTTGTCTGTGACTGTTCTAGCTGCATTTTAACCTCATATTCAAACTGAACCAGGGAGCAGAAGCTGTAATTAAGTGAGGTGTGTGTGTGTAAGTGGCAGCAGGGGTGGGGGAAGGGTCGCTCTGAATGTATAAAATGGAGGAAGCAGGCTCTCGTGTGAGAACGAGCCCGCATGCATGCTCTGTGCCTTCAGTGTGCGTGCATGTCTACGGTGTGGGGGTGCGTGCGAGTGCACAGGTTTTTATTGGTATTTGTGCATGGCCGAGGGAGAGAGAACACAGAGAGAGCGGCGGAGACGCAGAGAAAATGGAGGGTGAGATCTCGGTGGCAGCGAGGGTGAAATTTCACCGAGCGCAGGGAGGGAAGGCGTGAGCAAGGAGCTGACTAATTCTGCCTCCGTTCAGAGGATGGGAGAGGCATCAGTCAAAAGCAGTGCGGTTTTTCACTCATTCGCTTTTGTTTTAATCATGAATTATGCATGTGTTCTTGGCAACATTTGCTGTAAACCGAATAAATGAACCCTCAAGATGTGACTGTTTATTCTCTGTTTCTGCGATAATTTCCTTCTCATTTTGATGTATGGCGTCTAGAGAGGTGAAATAAATCAAGCATATATCGTCTCCTGTGCGCCAAATGCAATACCTGATAGGCACGAGCACTCCTAAGGCATATTGATGGAGTGTATGTTTAATTAATGAGAAGGAAATAGTTTAACAGGGGTATATAGGACAATGACACTATTAAAGCTTCTCGTATGTGAGGAGGAGACCATGGATCATCTTGCTGGTTTCTCCTCCTCTGGCCAGGCTGTTGCCTGTCAAGATTATTAAAGAGGCTTTAGTTATCTTTGAAGGCCTTGTGGATGTGTTTCATTTGCCAAGGCTACCGCTTCTGGGGAAAATTTGAATGAATTTCGGCTAAGAATGAGGGTTGAGCAGTAAAAAGGGGGAAAACGTTCCTCATTAGGGGGGGGGAGAGGATTGGCAATCATCAAAACAGAACAGGAAAGTGCTGGTAATAGAGGTGAAAGTGCCAATGTGGAAAAGAGAGAAATCAGCCAATAAAGACAGGCTGGTTGAGGAAACAGAGTGGGTTACATAAGAGAAGGCAGTTGGTGGAGACGCTTTGAGAGAGAAGCTGTGGATTTGTGTGCTAGCTGTTTGCCCCCGACTTTCTGTAAGGCCACATTTATTGGTTTCTAGCACTCTGAGTGTGTATAATATATAAACACATTCGTATCTGCAGAATACATTATATTCATTGCGGATGAAATCATGTAGAAGATTCTCGTTCGTTTTGTGGCAAATAAAAAGATCGGCTTTCTCGCACTGTGTTATTGTGGCCAAATTGCATCACCCCATCGCTTCAGCTCTGCGTTGTGCTTTAATGGTGAAGTGTGTGGGGTTTCTGCACCACCAGCATCACCAAACAGAAAATAACTGTTTTTAACATCCCCCATTGAGAAACCAAAACAGATCCTTCCCCTAAACCATACAAATTATTTTTTTCCTTTAATAGGAGCGTTTGTATATTTGGAGAATGTATTTAAATGTTAAAAAACAATACAGTTTGACTTTAAAGCAGTATCGCCTATTCATCATTTGTTCATTGGTTTTAAAATCAACATAGAACCAGTTTTCACAACTCATTTAATGTATTTCTGATGTGTGAAACTGGATACTGAATGAGAAAAAATGTAGGACAAGACTTTTTTTTTTCTTAATCTATGCTTAATTTTGTTAATCTGAATTTGATTGGATTGTGAAATGTGAACGTTAACAGAATGGAACCAGATGATTAGGAAAGAGTGGTGTAAAATGTTAGAAAAACAATGTGCAGTGGTGAATCATACACAATCTGACCAATAAATACTAATAGGGTTAATGTTGATTTCAAGATTATTCTCTGCATTAATTCAGTAGATATTTGATGAGGCAGTCTCAAAAGACATGGTCAGCTGTTGGAGGACAAGAACATTTCTTCGTCAAAGTAAGGGATGTGTGTGGAAGGACTAGGCATCTTCAGAATGAACCGCCTGTCTCCACCAGGCACCAATTTATCATTTTGTGCTCTTGAGCTTTATGGCACAATCTCATGGTTACGATTAGTGTTAAATAACAAATGCCCCTTACATCATTCGTTGACAGAATATTATACTTTTTTGATATATGTACCTATTGTAAGTAAATGAAGATATCTGGGGGTGATGCATACTGTATGTACTGTTCTTGCTAGTGCTGGATGTTTTTCTGTTGAGTTTTTGTGATTTCTTTATATTAATATTAACTTCTCGATGGGGCTATATGCTAAATTACACTCCACATCCTGCTCGGTCGCCTGTCTGTCAGTGTATGTGTGCTCAGGAGCTGCATGCATCACATATGTTGAAGTGTATTTGAAGAAATCTGTGGGAATGAAGGAGCAGATTTTAAGAGAGGCTTTACTCCTCAGATGTCCTCGGCTCTTACCCCCAGCTGCGATACAGACAGCCTCCATCTTAGAGATGAAGCTTCTGCATCATATCAAGAAGGATGTTTTTTTGTTAACTCATCCTTGTAGCTGCAAACATATGGACCAGGTTGAAATATGTGACAGTATGTGTTCTGGCTGCATTGCAATTAGAAAGGCAAATGGATTCTGTTTTTTAGCTTCTCGTTGTCTCATTCATAAGATCAACCATTACTATAGATGATTCATAGATCATTATCTTCCTCAGTCCTCCCGAGATATGAAACTTAACAAATAAATCATGTTAAATGCTGCATATTAAATAGCAGGGGAACTATAAAACATTTATTTTCATCAGTAAAACAGTAGTAAAGCAAGCGTAGCATATTTCTCGTGTCTACTACATGCAATATTTTATTAGATAAAATATTAATTGAAGAATTAAAAATGGATATTTAATAGCTCTTACACTTGCGTCACTGCATGAGTTAAGCAGTGAATAATATTAATGAGCAACAGGCATTTAATATGTAATTATTTCCTGGAGCAAATGACGCATTGTTTTTGTTAGCCCTGTTGTAATTGTCCTAACTTGGGTACTGTGTAATTCGGTTATATGGACACTGTATAAAATGTCACTCACATTTTATTATCCTATGTAGAAATGTATTTATTTTTTTGTCCACATTGTGCATTCTATAAAGACAAACATAGAATATTCAGTTAAAATTATTAATTAAAACCTTTTAAATAGATTTAGCCTAATGATTTGGTGTGGAGCATTGTTTTCATATGCTGCCATATATTATATTTTTATAAATACATCAATACATTTTTTATTTTATTTGTAAGATTACGAAGTTAAATGACCAGTGCATTGTGTAGAAGCACTTGTCAGCATAACTGTTGCCATATGCCATCAAAAACAGCTTTATCCAGTATCCTGGACAGTTGCAATTGAGAGGTTATGAGAGCGGACGGTAAATTTGTTTATATATTATTTAAACTACTGCATGACATGACCATTAGCTTCATGTCTAAGGTCTTTCTTCAAGCAGCAATATAAAAATTAAGAATCTTTGAAGATATAATAAGAAGTATTTCCTGAAAATAAAAATTCAGTTTAAGTTATTAATGAAACTACATTTCCATCAAAAACACAATTTGTTGTGCACCCACATGCTTGTGTGTCAACATGCTCCTAGCAGTTGAAAGATTAACGGCACATTTTAAGAATCACATTTATCCATTTTAGGTTACATGCGATACAACTCCTTAATGGTTCCTCTTGCAGATGCCCAGTGTAGCCAATTTATGAGAAATCTTGATCAAGTATTTGCATTCATTAGAATGAAGCCTGGCATCACAGTGCATTCAGTGCAAGACAATGCAAGGAATACATTCAGCTTTTCTTTTTTTTTTTTTATAAAGCATCTCATTAATGGTGCACCCTGCTATATCAGAGGTGATATTCTGTGCTCTTGTGATCTCAGCAGTAAGCCAAGTTCCTCAGTTGATTATGCATGTCATAAATCAGGAGCAGGGCTAGCATATGTGAGCGCTTACGGATGGATCGCTAGCTTGAGACATCAGCATAGACAGTAATGTATTCATCTGAGAGGAGGCTGGGTTTGTGAGAGATTTTAACAAATTGGATTTTCATTTGAAATGCGGGGTTTTGGGTTGCAGAAAGGAAATGGGATGGGGGTTGGGGGTTATGTTGTAGAGGAAGATAAGGCTTACCTCATCCATTCCAGACGAGACCAGTTTAGGTTTGGTCCCACGAGACACTCCTCTTTCCACCAAAACCAATATATGTCCTTCTGGAGAACTGAGAATTTATCATAAGGCCACACATGTGAAGACAAAGTACTACAAGATTAAATGAGAAAATGGAAGTGTAATATATATTAATATATAGATTTTGTCCTCTTATTTTTTATTTTTTAAGTATTTATTTTTGTAGGATCAAGTTTACGTGATCAGACTTGATTTATCTCAATAAATCTTAAATATCATGTTTGTAAATCCCATTAATATAGGGTACATTCTGCTTTATTCTATTTTATTTATTCTATTGGATGCATCTCATCTGAAAATATTCTGAATTTTACTTTGCAATTATTAGGAAAACATACAGTATAGTGCATTAAATATTGTTAATTTTGTTGATTATGTACACAGATGAGGTAAATCCCATCCTTGTGCAACATTCATCTAAACATACTTGACACTGACAATTATTGACATTGTCATATGCTTTTACTGTATAGTATAGCACATTTGTTAAATGAGATAACTAAGACTTGCCACATTTCATACTCAAAGTGTGTTCCTTCAAATGGAAACATGGTCTTGTAGGAGAACGGTGTTTGATTCTACCCAACACTGCATAGGTACCCAATTAACTTTAGATGTTGCCATAGCGACAAGAAGGCTAGAAATCCTGCTGCCCGAGAGAGAAAGCTGAATTCGGTGACATTTTACAGACATAATCGTGCATCTTCATGACAGCATTTTTATTTGCTGACGCTGCAGTTACCATGACATGCAGAACTTCACAAAATGATTTTTTACTACATTGTGCATGCACTGATCAGTGATATAATCTTTGCAGCCTGGGCTCACTATATCACAGTATCCTACTCTTCACACTACACACACATATGCAGCTATTGAAGCAGCTGGCCTGGACAGGAAGATGACCACATCCTATAGTTCATTTCATTTACAGCATTATGTTATTGATCTAGAGATCTACAAGACTGAAAAACCTACCACATTTGCTCAGTAAGTGATTGTTAGAGTTCGTTGTTTCACGGCCTTCTCACTGCTGATTAAGTATCAGTTGTCAGAAGGCTCAAGGATGCTGAATGCAATCCATCAATCCATCACCCTACTCAAAAATATTTGCCACACACACACATGCAAGCCTTTATAAACCTGTTCTTAAAACAAAATGTACTCAGCCTATAAAAAAAACGACGGAGGAGCGCATAGAAAATCACTGCAAATGCACTATAAAACGGAGGAGAAGGCACACTGCAATATTTATGCATACTTTTAGAGTTGGATTTTACACACCGAGAGAGGGTAAAGATGTGTCCCTGAGAAAACTTTAAAGAGATAGTTGACTGTGTTTTTATGGGACCTAGTGGACTTGCGGTGTGATAGAAGTTTGGTTTGATCTGTGATGAAGTCTGGCATTGTATATGCATAGAACTTGTATGTTCTATGCTGGCCATTCATTTTATATCTTTGGCTGTTTGCCTGTTTCTCTATTATCTATCCGTCCAGTGAAAGAATCCACTGTTGAGGAAATGATAATAAAAATGTCTGTTGTGTTATCTGAATATTTGAAACAGTGTGAAAAAGAAACAAAAATAACATGTTGTGGTCTTGTACTCAAGAGTGAGTGTTAGTTCTGTTATTATGTAAGCTCCAATTTAAACCATTTAATGGCAAAGCAAGGTTTGAAATTATTTCCATCAATATTTTTCACTTTTAGCCCCACCACAAATTATTAACTATTCTTTTTTTTTTAAGACCAAAGGTTTTTACTTTGGAATAAATGGAATTAAAAATTATGCAGCTTTACAAAATGCAGTGGCAAGCAGTGTAAAACATTTCAACATATCCTCGTTTGTGTAGATTATTCTTATTTAAATGGGCAGAATTTACAACAGAATGTTCAATACATCACAGAAAACCAATTGCGCAAGATTGCAAGACTAAAAAGTACATGAATATGATCCACAAACGAAAGAAGTAGTGCCAACGCAGCACTGACCTGATAAGGGAAAGTGACGGTTCTGTCATCTGGCCCAAAACTGTCTCATGTTGTCCCCTAGCCATCAGGCCACTCTTATTGTCGAGCCCTAAGTTTGTTTATGACATTTGTAGAGTTGAAGAAATTGCTCATCTGTTAATCTTTGGATCTCGTAATGAAAAATGAAGCACGTTATTAAGATTCAAGTCATCCGTTGACCTGCAGCAGGATGTTTCTGTGCACTAACCTACTGCGTGAGCTTTACACATTGTGATATTTCCCCATATAAATACATTTGTGTGGGTGTTAATGTGAGTGACTGTATTGCTCATGGCCATTGACCTGTCAGCCATATGCTCTCAGCTGGCGGCCCTGTTGGAGCGCAGCTCCCCTGCTCCGCTCTGTGCCACACGTGGGGTGGGGAGTCGAGAGGGCTGTTTATTTGTTTGCTCACCTGCTTTGTTTCATTTCTTGTTTTTGTTGAACGCACTGGTGACTGTCCTGGAAAACAGAAGAATAGCGGTCAGCTTACTCATCTTATTCAGTTCTGGATGCATCCACCATGCTGACAAGGAAGGCAGACATGTACACATGCCACCGAGAGCCACGGCACAAGCGTCGCTTGCTATTGCAGCATTGTCACAAAGCCCTCCCTGCTGCTTCAGTTTAAGGGCTAACATCGCAATGAATTTTAGAGCCTATTTTTAGAGAGCTTTCACAGTCATTCCCTCTTTTGTGCCGTTACTCTTCCCCTCTCCCTGTGTGATGCTTGAAATATCAGTGGCTGCATTTTGCGCCGGTCGGCGTTAAAACTCCCACACGAGATCATAGAATCTGCATGCATCACAATCAATAACTGGAGAGTGCTGATCCACGAGCCTCTGACTCTCTCTGTGTGTTGTGGGAGTCTGTGGGTGCTTTTAACGGAGCTTTTGAGCTTTCCAGTGCTCGTAATTTTAGACCTTTTTGGCTTTTACCTCTGCTGTGGACTCACTTGTGAGCGTACAGCAATTGCAGTCCTAGAATATTCTATGTGCAGAATTGCTTGCGTTCATTGCCTTTCATTAATTTCAAGGGATGTAGTGTAACGTACCTTGTGCCGAGCTCCGACCTGTGAGTAAAATTACAGCAATAAATTACAATGTAATTAACTGACAGATGGGAAAACTATATTTGTGCCAAAATGTTCTTTTATCAGATTTCATTTAGTGATGAGGCATCGGTTAATTATATCTTTAGAGTACAGGTCATTGTGCTCTGCACAGCGTGACCCGTGATGTCCAATTTGTGAAAATTTATGAATGAAAGTCAAACAGATTCATGAATCACTACTAATCGATAAGATTTATTCTCACTTGATAAGCATTGAGTCATTTTTGATTATTGCTGATCATTTGATTATTCCTGTTGAAATGAGCCAAGAACCATTGCTGTGCAGTGTTGTAAGACTTACTTTATACCGACTGTTTAAAGGTATTGTAATTAAAGAAAACATTCAAATGTGTGACAAAAATACAATTGGTTATTTTTTTAGCATAGGTAGGCCCAGTTGTAAGGTTGAATTGATTGATGAACTTTGTGTGTTGTTTTGGGAGCCACACTAAAAAAAAAAAAAAAACATTTAAGCTTTCCACTTTTAACGTTTCATAAAGCAACATTTGACAATTTGTTTTTAAAACAAGCTGAAATACTTTCACAAAACAGAGGGATTTATGTGGCACAAATGCAGTCATGTTCACTAGAGTGACAGCATTAACTGGAGTACAAATTTACAGCAAATGCAACTAGAAAAACACCCTACTAGTTTATATAACTTCACTGAAAAATTGTGGAAAGCAGTATTTCACTTTATATTGACTATAAAAATATGATGTAAAATGTATGCATGTAATTTCCCAACTTTAAAAGGTTATTTAGCACCCAATTTTTCCATTGGTCATATAAAAATATTTTTGTTGCATTAAATGAGGCTTTTAAAAATAGAAAAACTGCAAATTTATATGCAAATTTAAATGCTTTTTCATCCCACTCAGATAATGTTTATATGAGACTGCCAGTAAAGAGCGTTTCTTGCATGCAGTGATGCTCTGTGTGTCATCTCTCATTGCTGCATTATCTAAGTAGCCCTTCAGCCATTTTCTGGACGTTTCCAATTTTTGTAGTGTTTTAACCATCTTTTTTCTTCATTCTCCTTGTTCTCATCCCTTTTCCCTCAAAAGTTTCTTCACAGCCTCCAAAATAGCATCTTTCTTCAGAGAACATTTATGCACATTGCTTTAACACTGTTTGCTAATGCAATTAGTGTTGTCGGTCTCTGTTTCTCCCTAAAAGGATGTGCATAAAAAGCAGCTGTAATTACACCACTGTAATTCTTGCACCTTTAAAATCACCACAAAAACCTTTGTTTTGTCTGTAGTTGATACAAATACGTATTGTAAAAAGAGAGATTTTATATAATTTATATCAGATAGTATATATATGCATCTCATTGGTAACTTTGATAAATCACTATCAATTACATAATATACTTAGATCAATATAAATGGATATGAAAATATATAAAAGTTTGTTAGTATGCATGTTATGTAAAGTAACTAGATTTGAAAATTTTCTGAGACAATGTCCTCCTTCACTCAGGAGATTTTTGGGATTTTTAAAATCCATTTTATCAGGGGTTGAGGATTGTTTTGAAAAATTGATCGCTTAGAAAAGTAATAGCACATCTCTCATTAACAAGCTGCGTGATTTGAAGCGTCTTTTATGTCCGTAGCGCAAGCGTGTGGGACGAGCTACGCATCAAAGTTTAATTACGTAGGGTTACTGGTTCTTTGTTCCTCCTTTGTGAATACCACTATTAATGTTATTATAAAGTGTCACTAATTCATTTTTCATATGCAGCGTTTATTCCGCCTTACCTTATTCGGCTCTCAAATTGGGAGTGTTCAGGCTACATGCGTCCCATAGTGACTCATGTCAGGGCACATTAATGTAATCCAGTTTTTTAATCAGATCTTTGGCCCTCTAGAGGTTAAAGCTGTTATGCTTTTCTAACACATTGCATTGGCTTCATTGGACATTGGCTGGATGGAGTAATAATGGTTTGCATGTATACATCCACTTGCACACAGACTTGCTCACTCATGCTTCCTCTCCAGAGAGATACAAATCAAGCAGAACATCCCTGATATCTGAGCGTCCCAGCTGCCTCAGGCCACAGATACAAGGGGGTTGTGCCGAGCCTGTACAGATAACGTGCTGGATTATCGGCCCGCCGTTACATGGTTTGCAGGCAGCGCGTCTGTGTTTGATTTAACACTTGAGTTTTACGGAGGGGTTGGCTTAATTCATTTACAGCTCAGCTGAGAGCTAAAGGTAGAGCGTTGATACAGGTGTATGTAGGTTGATTGCCAATGTACTTTCAAGGAAATGCTTGATCTGATTGCAGTTTGGGAAATTTTGGTAACGTTTGGAGAAATACATTTCTACAGTTAATTTAAAATCAAAGCATTTGAAATGAATTCATTTAATTTAAATGATCAACATTAAATTATTTCAATACTACAGTATTTGACATGCATGTATATATCTAACAGTCTCTAAAATATCACATACTTGCTTGCAAGACCCACAGAAACTTGTGACATGTTGGCAAGAAGCTGAGATGCTAAAGCACACACTAGATGCTTCTGCTGTATTTTTGTCTTGCAGACCTAAAAAGCTTTATTATTTTATATTAGTCATCGCAACTTCGTGACAGTGTGGCTGTACTGGGAAGCAGAAGAGTGAAAACAAAACAAAAAGAAAGAAATCCTAGGCTCCCATTAAAACGTTTCTTAAAGCATTATTTTCTCTGTTAGCTCTGATGTTATATTAATCTTGTTTGATTAATATAACATGATTGATTGTTATACATGTTAAATATAATAAGTATTTGAACTAATCATCATTTAGCATGGTAGTGATAATTGATAATAATCAATTTTCATTCAATTGAAATATTTAAAAACGATAATAATGTAATACTGTTACATAAAATCTTTAGCAAATCTCAAAATTAATATACATTTTTCACTTTGTAGTACATTATAGAATTATAGCTAGAATTATTTGTGACATTATTTCAGTACATTTATTAAGCCGTTTTCTTTGTGGCAGCACTTGGCTGCTCCCAAAAATGTAGGTGATTTCAGATTTATTATTTCAATGCCCCCACAATAATGGTAAAACCTGACCTCCACTCACAAAAAACGCATACGTACATTCATGAATGCTTACGTAAGCTCTTTAGTACACTGCAGGATAATCTCGTTGCATATTAACCCCCATAATAACATTTGGGAATGCCACTATATTGTGAGTTTGCACTATTTTAGTATACTGACTTACAGGAGTATGTGGCTTGTGTAACACAGAGAGTCGCCGCTCTTTGAATAGGCTGCTGGAGTCGCTCTAGTAGATCCTGATCAGCCAGCTTATAAAACTGAATGTGGGCCCTCAGTGGATTAATATTCCACATTAAAATTCCAATTATATAATCAGCCAAATCCAAGCACTGCATATGCTCATCAGAATCGCTGCAGAGCTTGTGATGGCGAGGGCCAGCGTTTGAACCTGAGAGAATGACGCAATAGAGGTCTGCTTACCGTGAACACTCTAATATCATTTTTGCCATCGGTGTTGGGCTGACTGTGTGTGGTCATTCACAGAACATCCCTCGCTGAAGCAGTGACAGCATGCCAGATTTTTAATGCTTTAACCTCAGGGGACGTGAGGCCGCCGTGACATTTTGAACCTCCCGACACAACCCTGAAAAAGAGCAGCACTTCGCATTTTCTATGACTGTTCAGTGTAAGGAAAGGTGATTAATGTCATGAATTATGGGGAATGTATGAACCTCCCAGCATGTGTCTGTTTAAAAAGGCTGATTGCTTGACAGCTCTAAATACAATTTACATCCTCTGAGCATTCTCTCGTCAATCTGTCCACTGAGAATATGGAGTAATGAGCAAGAGTCATTTATGTAATTACTTTTGGTTTATGAGTTATTAAATAAAGCTCAAACCCAAGTAAAAAGTCTTTGAACAATGTAGGAGAGTTGTTAGCCTGAATAAAACTGTTTGACATTGGATCTGTCGAACAAGTGACCTGGGTGCACATGTAGAATTTAGTCTGATTGTGTTTGATTGTTCTTTCAAGGTATTTGATCTCTGTGGAGATTGTTTTTTATTGTTCACTCATGACAGACAGAATCCCATCTTTCATGATTTACTGTAATAATACGTTTCTAGTCATCTTCATAATGTCCTTCCTTTCAAATCATAAATCCTTTGCCGTTTTGATTGGCTTTATTTTAGTGTTTTTTGTGTGATCCTTGCTTACATGGTTGTCTAAGGTTGAAAGTTGAATAAATAGTTTTAACTCTGCTTAATACGCTATTCAAAAAGTTTTTTTTTTTTGCAAGATATGCTCACCAAAGCTGCATTATCTGATCAAAAATGCAGTAAAACAATAATGAAATTTTACGATTTAATCTAATTTTATACATTACTCCAGTCTTCAGTGTCGCATGATCATTCAAATATAATTATAATATGTTCATTTGGTGTTCAAGAAACATTTCTTATTATTATCAATGTTAAAAACATGCTGCTTAATATTTTTGTGGAAACTGTGATTTTTTTCAAGATTCTTAAATAAAAAGTTCAAAAGAACATAATTTATTTGAAAGAAATGTTTTGTAATGTTAGAAAATTATTTTCTGTGATTTTTTTTGATCAATTCACTCCATCCGTGCTGAAAAAAAGTATTAATTTCTTTTAAAGATTAAAAAATGAAAAATCTTGCTGACTCCAAATATTTGGAAGGAAATGTATATTCTATAAAACAGGTAGTTCTGGCTCTAAAATACAATTGAATACAATATTGGAAATACCCAATATATATCTGTGACTTTACGTCAGTTTGCATAGTTTCTTGACAAATGATTTAAAATAAGGAATTTAATTTTTTTATTGCCAGGCAAGATGGATTTATTTGTATAGTTATTTATTTATTTTTTGGAATTTTCTGTGCTGATTTTATTTTGTGATATGCAGCCATTAAACATGTTAAAGCATAAATAAATATTTAAAAATTAATACACAAGGGAGTTTGTGTGGAAATGTGTGAATGTCGGATGTTCCAATTCTGTGGAAATTCGCAAAGCTTTCTGCTGAGTTTTGTGCTTTCTCCATATGGACCAGGCTATTACATAACAGAAATAGATGGTGAATAATGTAAGTGGCTCTGAACAAAATAAAATTGCGTCTCTACATGTATGAAATAGGCTGATATTAGAAGTCCATTTAATTTTAGATCAGTATATACTTTCCTTTTACCTAACCATAACACCCGGCCCACGTCACCTCTCTGATGGACTGAATCATATTCTCAATGCATCGTACGAACAGTTCCTCCACTTCTGATTGCGAATGGTCTGTGTGTCCTCCGATCAGTGGGCGTGATAAAAATGTGAAAGTCAGTGACGGTCACTCCGATCACAGTGGAGATCTTCGCTATGGGGCTTCAGTTCTGATATTCTCTGTCTCCTGTCCAAGGTGTGCAAGAGAGACTGCAAATCTGGCCTCTCTGTGGGAGGCAGATTGTTTTGGCAATTCCTGATGTGATACAAACATTTAAAACAAAGCCTCTTTTCACTGCTATTTGGCAGTAAATACACCAGCATATGGATAAACGTCCTCATGAATGTATTCATAATTGCACACAGAAAGTAGTGGCACAGCACTTGTTTTTCTGCTGTCGTTCTTGCCGTTGTCCTACTTACTGTAATTCTTCACTTTCGACACCTACACAAATTGGTCAGCCAAACTGAAAGCAGGCACACGAAGTGAATGGAGCGATGTGGGTATGATGGAGTTCAGGGGTGTAGCCCTGATCCCATAGTCATGACTTGGGAAAGTGTAGAAAGAATGGAGTCAGAGGTGCCCTTTGACATCTGTGTTTGTTGTTTTAACACAGCTCTCAAAGGATTTTACTGTGTTCTCCGTGACCCCGGCGCCGCTCCTGTGCACTCCGGTGCCAACTGTGTCTGTGCTCATCTCTGTGCTGCCTTCAGGTGGCCTGAGCTGCTCGCAGGAAAAGCTTACAGAGACAGTAATGTCTGAGCCTGTGAATCACGTCTGCTGCACTTTTGCCTGCTGCACAGAGCGTTATGGATTGCCAGAGTAACTGCTGGAGATGCAACATGCAGCAAGGTCATGATGTGAGAGGATGAGGCCTGCCAGAGCAAAGCTGATGTCTCATAGACATTCGCTACATGGAAAATTACAGTCAGTATTGCAGTTCATAAAGGAATAAAATTCACTTGAAAATGAAAATTGTCATTACTCACCCTCATGTCTTTTGAAACCTGTACACTACAAAGATGTGTATTTAACTTACTAACGAAACTGTGTAAGACAAGTCTGGTTTAAAGAATTTTGCTGGTTCATTAAGACTTATATGTAAAACTTAAAAAAAAAAAACTCAATAACTTAATTTAAAATACATTCTTTCAAGTCTTAATGACTGAGGCAAGTTGCTTTACGTTTTTAAATTTGAATAAAATGAAAACTAAATGCATTTCAAATCACATGAGCCAATATTTTATTCACAATAGAACACAGATAACATAACAAATGTTTAAAGAATTTTATGCACAAAATGAGCTCATTTAAAATTTGATGCCTGTTACAGGTCTCAAAATAGTTGGGATAGGGGTATGTTTACCATGGTGTAGCAGCTCCTCTTCTTTTCAAAACAGTTTGAAGACGTCTGGGCATCGATGTTATGAGTTTCTGGAGTTTTGGTGTTGGAATTTGGTCCCATTCTTGACTGATATAGGTTTCCAGCTGCTGAAGAGTTTGTGGTCGTCTTTGATGCATTTCGTTTAATGATGCGCCAAATGTTCTCTATAGGTGAAAGATCTGGACTGCAGGCAGGCCAATTCAGCACCTGGACTCTTCTACTACAAAGCCATGCTGTTGTAATAGCTGCAGAAATACACGTCGTCTGGAGGGGAGCATATGTTGCTCTAAAACCTTTATATACCTTTCAGCATTCATAATGCCTTCCAAAACATGCAAGCTGCCCATACCGTATGCACATATGCACCCCATACCATCAGAGATGCTGGCTTTTGAACTGAATGCTGATAAAACGCTGGAAGGTCTCCCTCCTCTTTAGCCCGGAGGACACGGCGTCCGTGATTTCCAACAAGAATGTCAAATTTAAGTTTAAGTTTAAATTTGGACTCATCTGACCATAGAACACTTTTCCACTTTGAAACCAATTCAGTCCATTTTAAATGAGCCTTGGCCCACAGGACATGATGGCGCTTCTGGACCATGTTCATATATGCTTCCTTTTTGCATGATAGAGCTTTAGTTGGCATCTGCAGATGGCACGGCAGATTGTGTTTACAGACAGTGGTTTCTGAAAGTATTGCTGGGCCCATTTAGTAATGTCAGTGACAGAATCATGCCGATGAGTGATGCAGTGTTGTCTGAGGGCCCGAAGACCACGGGCATCCAACAAAGGTCTTTGGCCTTGTCCCTTACGCACAGAGATTTCTCCAGATTCTCTGCATCTTTTGATGATATTATGCACTGTAGATGATGAGATTTGCAAAGCCTTTGCAATTTGACGTTGAGGAACGTTGTTTTTAAAGTATTCCACAATCTTTTTACGCACTCTTTCACAGATTGGAGAGCCTCTGCCCATCTTTACTTCTGAGAGACTCTGCCTCTCTAAGACATCCCTTTTATAGCTAATCATGTTACAGACCTGATGTCAGTTAACTTAATTAGTTGCTAGATATTCTCCCAGCTGAATCTTTTCAAAATGTCTTGCTTTTTCAGCCCTTTGTTGCCCCCGTGCCAACTTTTTTGAGACCCGTAGCAGGCATCAAATTTGAAATGAGCTCATTTAGTGGATAAAAGTGTAAAATTTCTTCGTTTAAACATTTATGTTCTCTATGTTCTATTGTGAATAAAATATTGGCTCATGTGATTTGAAAGTCTTTTAGTTAAAAAAACGTCCCAACATTTCCTGAATTCTGGTTGTAATATGACTTTTTCTATTATATTATATTATATTATACCTGGAATATAGTTAAGTAGGTCATTTTTGGCCTTTTTAAAGCTTGGCAGTACCTGGTCACCATCCTTTTTCACTGTATGGAAAAGAAAAGTGTGGACATTTATCAAAATGTCTCATTTTTGTGTTCCTTGAAGGAAATTCATTTTTCCTTGGTACAAGGAAAATAAATGTAATGATGGCAGATGATGGCAGAATTTGCATTTTGTTGTGAACTCTCACATCAAAATGCCTGAAGTCACATTTCTCGTAATGACAGCTAGACAACACAGATTTCAAATAAAATAAAAAAATAAAAATTCTGATTGAATATATTCCTCGTTCTTGGCACAGGACACCACGCAGAGGAGTGGGCACAGCTCTCAGCTTAGCAACAAGGGGTAGCAACCAGCTAGTAGCAGAGAAGAAACGAGCATTGGACTCAAAACAACACTTGTTATTCGTTTCATTCATTCTATATGAATGTAATGAAGTACGGTAGCATTTTAATATAAATCTCCACAGCAGACGCAGTGGCGTATCGCATCCCTGCATCAGATTCTCTCTCAGCCTGTTGTGATAGAATGCAGAGCACTCTGACTTCTCATCTCAATGGTGACTGAGGCTGTGTTCACAGTGTAATGATAGAGATGATTACAGCACTGCTGCGGCAGTGGTTCACGTAACCTGGCAACAATGTGATCAGACAGGGCAGGGTAGATTGAATTATTAACCCGTATTTTGCTGATGTGTTCCTCGTCAACCGGCTCCCGCTAGTCAGACTGACGCTGCATAACTCGCAATATATTACATACCGTAGACGCTAAAGGCACACTCGGGCTAGCTTGGGTTATTTATAGCCCCTGTAATATTTAATATCATCATTTAGCGCTAGTTGAAGGTCAGATTGGTGACCTCGCTGAGGCTCATTTGGAGCCGCTCACCATGACCAAACAGAACACACAGCCAGAACATGCTTCAGTAACTTTGCAGAAAGGACACAGAAAAAACTGTTTAAGGACCCTTTACGATCACAGTAATTCAATTCATAAAGAGCCCAAAATGAGAAATCTGTCATTATTTATAGGGGTGCTCCGATTGATCGGCTACCGATCACTATCGGCCGATAATCGCTTGGGGATGTTTGATCGGCGGTCTCTAAAAAGGCCGATCTCAAAAACCGATCTCAAGCTGATGACGCGCCTGCCGTGAGAGGTTTGGCACGACATGCAGCGGCACCGTCTCTGTCTCTGGCGCGGGTGAAATAATTATAATGCTGAAGGTGAGGTACAATTCATATTTCTTCATTAAATAACTTATAAAGTAATTTGAAAACCTTGTGAGACGTAATTTCACAAACAGCGTGAGTGAATCACCGCGCGCTTTCTTTCTCTCAAAATGCGCAAATGGCTTCAAATCACATCGCGTCTGCACTATGGGCTAAGCAAGCTGCACGCTGCACAATCGAGGCAGTGTCGCCTAGTCACTAAAGTTTATAAATTGCATTTATATTTAATTCTTGCCAGTGTTTAAACCATTCAGCACTCGCGCGCTCTCCCGGAGACCGTGCGCTCATGCACAATCGCAGCGCACATTCCTCCGTTTGCAGTGAGTATGCTGTGCGTATTTTTTCCGCGCTCATGTTAATGGATTGCGTGTGCAGTACACGGTTGCGTCCGGCAGTGCGTTCCAGGAGCGGTGCATCTGCAGCAGTGCAGAGATCGTTTCCGCTGCACGCACTGAATTAAAGTGACAGCGCATTGTTTGCGTCAATATGAACATGGATTGACACGAAAATGAAAGCACAGTCAGTGCTGCTTCTGTACCGCTTACGTACCACACATGGACTGCATACGCACTGCAAACGGAGTATGTGTGAACCTGGTGTAAAAGGCCGCATCACATACAGCTCACGAAATCAGGCTTGTGCTGTGTGTAGGCTGTATTATGCAACAATTGCAGGATTGTCAAACCAAAAATACAGTGCATGATCAAACATTTCAGTGAGATAAATATATTTTTTTGAAAAAAGGGGCTCCACCCCTTCAAATAAAAAAAATCCTCTCTCACAAGTGTCACCTAAGAGGGGAATTCATTTTCAAAAATAAAATTCAAGCCCTGAATAAATGTTTGAAAATCTTGATTGGATCAACACTATAAATAATTCTACATGATAAAAAGAAGGTTTTAAAAAGATTGGTATCGGTGATCGTATCGGCAGATACTGCTTTCTGTGATCGGCAGTCGGTGATCGGCCTCAAAAATCCTGATCGGAGCACCCCTAATTATTTACTCACCCTTGTCGTTCCAAATTCGTGTGCAGCTTTTTTTCTGTTAAATGAAAAATAGACATTATTCAAGAATTGTTACCTGTAGTTCTTGCCATATACTGTACATAAAGATAAACAGAGCCAAAAAAAAAAAAATATATATATATATATATATATATATGTATATGTATTGGGGCTGGGCGATATATCGAGTTTGTATGATATATCGATATATTATTTATAAGCAATACGGTATGAGGCAAGACCGTTTATATCGATATACAGTAGTTTGATACGAGCGCATCTGAAAAATATAGTGGAGGACACAGACTCAGCTGCTGTGGAGACAGTGCATAATCCAGTTTGTTCTAAACATATGACAAGCTTTATATTAAGGGCTTTAAAAAGAAACTCGTAAGATATAGTATAGTTTAGTGTTGTATAGTTTAGCGGCTCGCCCCGTCAGATGCTCGACAGAAAGACTGCGTGTGAGGCTGACAGAGACTCTTACATGAGCTGTTTAATGTGTTTGAGATGTGCTGTTTTCCTTAATGCATAACTTACATTTTACAGGTATATTCTCCGTCTTTAAATGTGGTACATTAATGGGTACATTTCTGTACCCTTTAAGCACACCCCTGTTCCCATTAAACTCACATCATGTTTTATTAAAAATTCTTGTTTATTTTAAGGAAAATTTTTAAAGAATAATTGTAAAAATATATATATTTTTGAAGGTACAACGTCAATCACAAAAAAACAGAACACTAAAATCAAGCAACAAGGCATTCAAGTCGATCAGTTATATATTCACAATGAAGTGTCATTTAAGCACATTGCAGCATCTATACTAGTCCACGTTCAGCTAAGTAACACATTCAAAAATCAAATAAAACATTTAATACATGGGGATGAACACAGAAACTAGCCTCATTATGAAACCTCTTTTTAAATGGATGTCAGTTTATAGATAATCTCTTATGGCTGGAGTACACTACACAATTTTTGCCCCGATTTTCCCCAGATTTACAGTCTGGAGAAGTTGATGCTAGTTGCCAATTAATCGAAAAACGAATCGAATCGAAAATCGATTAACTTAACTTAAAGTGACAACCATCAGTTAATATTTAAAGTCTGTTTATGAAGTATTTACATAGACGTTCAGTGTGGAAGAGCTTAAAGAGAGCACACCTAGCCTAATTGGAGCAGCAACAATTTTTAATACATTTCACGTAATACTTATTAAAATGACAGGATTTTGCTAAATAAATAGTCTAGGTCGTGTATTAAGTTCATACATATTTTAATATGAACAACTATTATTAACAATATCTATGAAATTATACTTTTTCTTATTGATGTCACGCTGAAACTGTGTGATTTTCATAGTAGTGCACCCTTTAAGCTCACCTTACAATAATATGAAATCCTTAAAAATTACAGCACTGTAAAACCACAGACCAGCAATAAACTGTCAATTTATAATATTATGGATGTAAAAGTACAAGCCAGTAATGCCTGTGAAGTAATATATTAGCGTAGCACACAATCTTAAACAGCTAGTCAGCTAACTGTGTTCTGTAGCATCTGCGCTATGTTGCTAAAACTATCTTTTGAATCTAACTTAATGATTTCCCACATCCAAGTTCCAGGTTATAATAAGCAAAAGTCTGAACAATAATCTCTTAATTTTACAATAAGTAGTGAAACTTACCCAAAATAAAGGCTTAAACATCTAAAAAATGCACATTTAAGGGGCTCCTCTTTTGGTGAAAGTTTTTAGACAGCTTTCAAAATGGCCGGCAGACAGTGTGAACACATGGAGACCCATACCTCAGCGTGCAATGATCTGATTGACTTGAAATTACAGGAGGTATGTAGTAACAAACACATCAATTGGTTAAGACATCAAGTAGGATAATAAATTATTTTTTCTTTTTATAATCTGATCTCAAAAATGGAAGTGTGCTTAATGGCTACATTTACCCTATTTTTTTTATTTATATGTTCCATCAAAAAATAACAGCATACCAGTTTGGAATGACAGTGACAGATGGAGATATGTAAATTATGTCCAAAATATACCCTTTATTCAGTTTATTTACAGTCAGTGGTGCTATGGTAACCAAAACACTGCCATTTTGAGACACGTCCCGACTTGATTTCTGCATTTTCCCATATGTGTTAAATCACCCGCAACGTGTTTCTGCTTGTGCTTGTTTTAGAGTACAAACAAAAACAAAAAATCTTTCAGATGTCCATCTCTCCTCTCTATCACATATATTCCTGCGTCTCTGACTTTCCCCTTCTGGTGTCCCTGAGCACCTGTACCCTAGCGCAATGTTGGGTGCATGGTAATTAAGTCTTATTGATTGAATTGCAGCGTGGCTTATAAAACCCACTGAGGCTTAACAAGAGAGGATCTAAGAGTAGCTACTCCTCTGTCTTAGTTTCTTCTGTACATATTCAGTATAAAATCTCTGCTTTTGCTTTAGGACATCAACTCAATCCAAACCTGTTAGCTGTATTTCATTCAGATATAGGAAAATTTGTACTTGTTTGAATTTAGCATTGTTTTATTCAACAAACAATTTAGCATTGTTTTATTTAGCATTGTTTTATTTAGCATTGTTTTATTGGGGAAGTCGTGGCTAATGGATAGAGAGTCGGGTTCGAGTCTCGGTACCGGCAGGGATTGTAGGTGGGGGGAGTGAATGTACAGCGTGACTGAGGTGCCCTTGAGCAAGGCACCGAACCCCCAACTGTTCTCCGGGCACCGCATAAATGGTGTGTGTTCATGGTGTGTGTGTGTGTGTGTGTTCACTGCTGTGTGTGTGCACTTAGGATGGGTTAAATGCAGAGCACTAATTCCAAGTATGGCTTTCTTTCCTGTTTGTAAACCTATCAGAACTGACCTGCGGCCTATTTGTGGGTTCCCACCCACCAGGTGTGAAAATTTCAGATCTTAGACCCTCCTAGGTGTGCTGTAGTTTTTAACTCATGAAGTATGAGTTATTTACACTCCAAATGAATTGCTCCCCTGTATAACTTGTCTCTATATCAAGCAGGAATCATCTGAGGGTATAGTATCTGACAGAGCTGCCTTCATGATGGGATCAAGTGAGCAAAGGATGTTGGATTTCAGATTAATGTTATATATGCTACTTTTTTGATATATGGTAAAGGATGCATATAGTTGGAGGGGTGGCATTGCAACTGTTTTTATTTAATTTCAATAACCAGCACAAAAGTACCAAAGATTGCACGCAGACACACACACACACATATCCCTTGCGCTGTGCTGAATTTCCTTCACCTAATTTGGTGACCGGCCCTTTAAAAATTGCTTGTAAATATCTCATTATCCACTATTATCACCAATCTTGGATTTAATCTTTTTGTCACCTTGTTTTCTTTCAATTAGCACAGTGGTCGCATTGATCTGAACTTATGCACTTAAAGTTTTGAGTGAAAAAAGCATAATCGGTCGATAATTTTGTCAGCATAAGCTCAGATTAATGAGGCCTATGACCAGTCAGTTCCAAAAAGAAATATAAAAGCAAGTTGAAAAAAAGACTAAATCAAATATTTAGCAATAATAATAATTTAATATTATAATCATTATAATGTTATAAATAATAATATATTATTATTATTATTGTATGTGCAAGCTTCATGCAACTTTGATTTTTATTGAATATTCAGGTAGGAGTGTAATCTAAAAATCTTGAAAAGTTAGTGTATTCAAATTTGTATTATTATTATTATTTTTATTATTATTTAAAAGAAAAAAAAGCATTATTTAAAATTTGTATTATTAGTTACATAAAAATGTGTGTGAAAGAGGTCAGAAAATGTTCAAAATAAACCAATTAAGTACTGAAAAAAAATTTTTTTCTATAATCATCCTGTCCTGTGTGCTCTTTATGAAACAAGAGCTCTCTTTTATATAAAGGGTTATGTTTAGAAATTAAATTGATATGGTTTAAAATGTCAAGCATGTGCTGATATGGAGCACGGTCACACCCAAAAACTGTCTGGCACTGAATGCTGCAATTGCTGAGGCTTGAGAAACGTGTGATTGACAATAGCCGGTACCTACGCCGTGTGATTCGAACAGAACCGAATGGAACTGGGTGGGCATGTTAATCCCACTCTAGTTTGTGGCTAGAATGGACCACTGTCATGGCGTCATCGCCAGCGTACGTCCTGAGAAAGATGAACGAGGGAGGGCAGACTCTGCCCGCTCCTTCCAGTCAATGCAGAGGCCAGAGTAGCCGTTGCCATAGGAACACATTGATTATTTAACAATTTGGATGAAGCGCTTGCCCCGGTGCTTGCCTTGATTCAGTGAGAGCCTTTGTCGGATTGCGGTCCCAAGGGTCTCTGGCCAAGTCCAATTAGGAAAGCCTGACAGGGGCAGTTGCGCAGGGAGCTAATGCAAATTCACTCCTCTAATGAGCAAACTGAAGCTACAGCAACAGTTACAATAAATGAGCTGCCTATCCAGAGTATTGACTCGAGATACAGAGACATGTTTATTCATTGATTTTCCTAGGTTGCAACAGATGGAGACAGATCTGGCAGATGAGCCATCAGTGGACACACATGGAGATATTACAGTTTGACAGCAGTTCTGTAGATGTTACAGAGGTTTCTTAAGAGAAAGAAAAGAAGCCAGTGTGAGAAAACCAAAGACAGAGTTTGAATAAGTAGATGATGAAAGTCAAATTTTGTTTACAGTACTTGGATGTTCAGACACAATGTGCATGTAAATGTGTGTGTGTGTGTGTGTGTGTTGCAGCTGGAGATAACGGTGCTGTGACAGCTGGCTGATAAAAAACAGCCTTTAATGATTAGACTTTGAATTAAAAGGAAATTAAGGGATTTATTGTAATCTAATCCAGATTTGTCTAATCCCTCTCGTACCCTTTAGTCTTTCCCTTCTGCCACATCTGGACACCCTCCAGCCTTGTGCTGTTTGTCACTTTTTCTTCTTACCGTTTCTGTATTCTCACCTCTCTCGAGCCAGTCTTATGTGACTGCAAGCATTTGTGAACATCTGGAATCAGTCTGGATTCTTGTCCAGGGGCATCACCACTGAAAATGTCAAATTAAAGGCTTAGTTCACACAAAAATCAAATTTCTGTCATCGTTTACTAACCCTCATGTTGTTCCAAACCTGTATGAGTTTCTTTCTTCCATGGAACACACACACACTCTCTCACTCTCACTCACTCACACAAAAGATATTTGGAAGAAAGATATTTTGGTTACCACACTGATGTGGTGTGTGTATTTTGCTAATATATATATATTCAAAATATCTTCTGTATTTTTAAAAATATCTTCTTCAGAAGAAAGAAATTCATATAGTTTTGAAACCATATGAGGGTGAAGAGTACTGAGTGACAGATTTTTCTTTTTTGGATGAACCTGCCCCTTTAATATGTAAAGGAGCCCTTTTAAGTGGAACGTTTTGGCTAAATGTGAAATATTTATTCATACATCTATTGAGGTTTGCAACTCATTTTATTTCTGTAATTGCACATATTTCAGATTGAAACAAGATATTAATGAGAGAAATTTAGGACAGGACAGGATTTTAACCACCTGTAATTGACTGGATTGAAAAAAGTGAGTGTTTTGTACTTGAATGGAGCCAGATGTTTGGGGCAGGTTTAAATATTACATTTATATAAAAAAAAAGTAATGGAAGGATCATTTTTTACATGTGGAATAACATACACTGATGAATCATGCGCAAAATGTGCATTAGGAGTTAAAACTGATTTCTGATTCCATGCCATAATTTGATAGAAAGAAGCAATAAGTAAGCCATTTAATGTTTGTAATTCTTGTATTCTTAAATGGATAGTTCATGAAATGAAAATCATTTACTCTCCCTCAAGTCAACCCAAACCTGTATGAGGTTTTTTTTTCTGCTTTGGACATAAAAGAAGATCATTTGAAAAATGTTTCAGTGATTTTTATGTTTTGAACATTAATTGAATGCACAAAATAATAGAAACATTTATCAAGATGCCTTTTGTGTTCTGAACATCGTATAGGTTAGCAACAACATGAGGGTGAGTAAATGATGACAGAACTTTCTTTTTGAACTTTGAGGTGAATGTTAGCTGTATGATTAGCTGTGGCTAGTCTCAGCCAGCTGTGGCACCACTTGCTCACCTGCCCCTGTCACAGCGATTTGGCTGGCTCAGCTGAACCTTCAGACCCGGTCTGCTCAGAGCATTAAGAGACTGTCACTACCGCTGCTCCATCATGCTTCTCATTGATGTGCTTTTTTAAAAACAGAATAACCATTGTATGTACACAGCACCGGGCTGCATGTTGCTTTTGAACATCTCACTGCATAACAATGGACAGCAGCAGTTGTGTAGGGTGAAAAAAAGATTAGAGGCTCAAAAAAAAAAAACAATTCTGCATGACTTTACCCCAGAAAGCCCAGGGCTGGTGACGCCCCTGTGTGACTCCACCACCTCACCTCTCCGTCATCCCTCTGCTTTTTAATCTGGGATAGAGAGTTATGAGCAGTGATGGTATAAGCCTCTCTTTAGGACATGGACACTTCAGGTCACGTATCGCTGTCACATAGCTCAGTGATACCGCTGCACATTCATCCACCGGCTCCTCCAAAGACAGCGGCAGCATCCTGGATTACTGCGTCTGAGATTATCATCCTCCTTTATCTCGTTTGCTTGTGTTGTATGATAGAAACATAGAGATTACTGCCCATATCCCCTAGACCATGACGATGGCTTTTTTTCTGATGGGGCCGATAGCGTAGGAGGTCTGTTGTGTTATTACCGCAACACATTTCATGCTTAATTGGCATCTGGAGAGTTAATGGTATTGTATGGCAGGCTGTATATTCACCTGTTTTCTTGCATCGCTTTCTCTGGAATATCTCCATGGATGAGAGAAGAGGAGGGCACTGATTATAAAATGCTTCGGCCTTGTCTGTGGTGCCTCTGTACTCAAACGTGCCAATTTGCGGCAGCGTATAAGTATAATTTATTGTCCAATATGTTCTTGCATGGTGTACAGAGGCATTGTGCTGACATTTTGCACTTATGCTTTGCTCTTCTGCAACTATATAAGGGGGTGTATACAATTCACTTGTCACAGAGGCCTTTTCACAAACATATCAAAATGATGTCTGACTGAATTTATTATTGTCATTTTGCTCCATTTGCGCATAGGCTGATGCACTCAGGTGTTAGTGCACTGTTTTTCACAGTTTTGTCTATTTTTGTCAAAGGGTTCTCATGTCTGTTTTTGAAACTGGCGAGCCAATTAGCAATAGCAAATAGTGAGAAACCTGGACTTGCATACGGTGTAGTGTGAGGCAGACTTTAAATGAGTTGATGATGATGATAGGAAAGATGTTTATAGTGTGAACTTGCTGTTTTATTAGCCCACATACCTACATCTGAGATTTTAAGAATGGACAACTACTAACACCACTCTAATATTTAGCTGTCTGATCACTGTGTACAGAACCATTGAAAATGTGGGGTCTGTATGTTTTTTTTTTTTTTAAAGAAATTAATACTTTTAGTAAGCAAAGATGAATAAAATTGATGGAAGGTGACAGCAAAGATTTATAATGTTTGATCATGTTGTTCTTGAATTTTCTATTGGTCAAAGAATACTGAAATGTATGACAATTTCCATAAAAAATATTTTGCAGTGCAGCTGTTTTCAACATTGATAATAATAAGAAATGTTCATTAAGCATCAAATTATCATATTAGAATGATTTCTGAAGAATCACTGAAGAATGTAATGATGATAAAAATTCAGCTTTGATTTCCTATTGTAGGAATATCATATCATACTTGTTTTTATTACTTTGTCATATAAATGCAGTCTTGGTGAGCATAAGAGACAAAAACATAAATCTTACCAACCCAAAACTTTTGAACGGTAGTCTGTGTTATCTCATATAAGATTGAATCGATTGGTTGACTTTCCGTCTTCCGTGGAACACAAAACCAGATATTTTGAAGAATGTTTCAGTGTTTTTTGTTTTTTTCCATGATAAACTGGAAAAAGCAACTAGTCATTGCATCTGAAATGTCATTTCCTTCAAGTGAAAAAAACAAAAAAAAAACATTTAATATACATGACACTACTCTTATAAAAATCATACTCTCTGGCAGAGTACATAGTGTTTTGTGTACAGTAAGTACAAAGTGTATAGTACATCATTAGGGACGCAACTAGAATCAGTCAGCACTCAATATGTAAATCATATTGAATTACTCACTCCTGATTTCCTATAGTTTTAACACAAAATGGGGGTTGATGCTCGTGCACTAAAATAAGCGATGCAAAAGCAGAAGTCTTGTAATATTGCATTTGTTCACCAATAAGATTCTTCTAGACTTTAAGAGCAGCTCTTTACCCAGTGTTCAGAGGTCTAGATGGAGCCGCTGCTGCGCTAACCTCTCACGCTAGAGAGCTAGCTGTACCTGAGTGCTGTCTGCACCTGTGAAAACCTGTCACGAGGAAGGAAGTGTCAGGTGAAAATAGAGGTGGTGACGTAGGAAACGCTTTTAGAATATGTTCTTGTAACTCAAATGGTCTTTTCAGGTCTTTACTGGCTTAGAGAGGTGCAGAAATTATTCAGGGTCTGCAACCGAATCACAATCAGCCACAGCTGCTGTGACAACCACAGGGAAAGTGAGTGGGGTAAATATTTGTGCACTATAGCTGAACATTATATAAAGCTGTCTGCAGTAGTTCTACCCATTTACACGACTGTTTAAAGCATCAGTGCACGCAATATACATTTAGCAGTCAAAGTGATCTTAGAAATGTGTGTTATTTCATGTTATGTGTATGTGGATTATGGCATGGCTACTAAGAAAGGTAAATTACAAGAGTATGTTTTACAATCAATGTTCATATTAACAATAATAGCACTGAAAAGAATATATCTCAAATTAAGCTTGTTTATGATTGAACCAAGCAAGAAAATTATTTGCCAATTGGGTAAAAAAAAAAATCGTACTTCAAGCAAGGTATATTCTCTAATCTTACAATATTTGGTTTCTTGAGTGAATTTATCTCATTTAAAAGATGTTTAGATATTTTACTGCAAAACAATGTGTGTGGCTTGATTACAAGAGGTCTATGGGATTTAGTATGAATTGGAGTGATAATCTAGTGCTTCACTCCTTAAGTACTAAAGGGGGTGGAGAGGTAGTGACCATCTCCTCTCTACTAGTCACCCGGCGGCCCTGTCAGCATCACCTCACCACAGATCAATCGGATCAATACTCACAAACACAACAAGGTTTGCATGTGAAAGGCCATGAATGTCAGTTGGTCCACAGCCTCATTCATATGGTTTGTTAAGAGCATGGACTATTCTATGGACAATACCTAAAATGAGAGGAGGACATGAATTTGTACATTCCTACTTCTTTGTTATATGTAAAAGGTATGATTTACCAAATTTTCCATTTGTCGTTTGGCTCTAATGTTATTTTCTTTCTTTTGTGTAACACAAAATAAGATTATTCTGCAGAATGTTCAAGATGCTCTTGTGTATATGAATGTAGATGGTGACTGTCAAACTCCCAAAGGTTCTTAAGTTTTGGTCTTTTTCCGTAAAACAAAGCTATTGTATGACTTGAAATATAGCATATGAGTCAAATGGACTACACCGATGGTTCTTTTTTTGGTATTTTAAACCTTTTTAGAGCTTGACAGCCCCTTCTGAATGTCTTTCATTGCTTTATGGAAAAAAAGATTCAGAATTTCTCCTTTTGTGTTACACTGAAAATAATTGTTTGAGTTTGGAAGGAAATTAACCCACTCTGGAGATATTTTCAGTACAAGACCGAACAATAAACAAAATAATTCCATCTATTGTGTCTAAATGGAAGACTAAAATGTTACTAAATGTAAACTAAATGTACTAAAGTCCCTTATGCTGTATTTATTTGATGAAAGAAAAACAGTAATACTGTGAAATATTATTACAATTTTAAACTTTTTTTTCTGTGATGGCAAAGTTTAATTTTCAGCAGTCGCTACTTCAATTTGGTACTCAAGAAATATTATTATCATCAATACTGAAAACAGTTAATATTTTAATATTTATAATTATATAATAATTATAATACTTAATATTTTTCGGAAACAGTAGAAATCTCTTGTAACATTATAAATGCTTTACTGTCACTTTCAATCAATTTAAAACATCCTTTCTTAATAAAAGTAAAAAAAAAAATGTAATCATAGCCATGTAATCATAGATATTTATGCGATATTGCTTAAACATGAAAAATTGAACTAGCCGGAGGGCAATAACACACATAGTACTGTCTCTCCTCGGCTCGACTGCAGTTCTCTTTCAACGGCAGACCACAGGCCGTCTGTAATCTTCACACCTCCAGTCCTGTCCTCGCTCTTCCCCCTGAAGCGTCACATCATGGTGATGATGTACCATGCTCTGTTGAGACCCACTGTTCCCATGGCATGCATTTACTGTCTCCTCATGACAGTGTGCGTGTGTGTGTGTGTGTGTGTGTGTGTGCATACGTGTGAGCCACCAGCCTCACACACTGAGGTAATGTGCATCTCTTCATCTCACAGGCAAACCCTCCCCCCATCATTGTGAACGCAGACTCACTGGATGCAGGCCCTTATGTAAGTATCTGCTTCATGCTCTCAGCACCTCCAGTAGCGCCTGCCTGCCTGACTGCCTGCCACGTGGAATTATCCCCCTCAACCCGGTCAAACTTTTCCCAATGTACATGAGATAATAACAATAAAAATATGCACCGATTAAATGACAGCAGATGTGGACTGTAGCTTTAATGCCGAGTGCAATTATTATTTAACCGTTATAATGAGTTGTCTTTGACTGTTTATCGGCCCTATGCCTTGTACGTGATTCATACCACTCATTTTTATTGCGCTGAGTTTACAGTGTTTCTGCTTTTACATAATTAATTATAGTTGTGACCTTCTTGTGTATAATTTGTTGGCATTACATCATGTCTAATGACTCTGTTTATGAGTCTGTTATTTTTCTTTTGTCTATTACAGGTGAATGGAAGTGATGGCATGTATAAATATGAAGAAATCATTTTGGAAAGGGTAAATATCATTCAGCTATTTTATATGTCTGTTTTTTAGGGTCTTGTCAAATTTGCCAATATTCTCCTCCAAACATTGATACCTATGGGGACCTGGACACTAGATGGCAGTAAATGTTGAGCTAATGCCTGAAATTGAACTTTAAGCAATGTAATTTGGTACATTTTCAAAACACTAGTCTCACCACAAAACATTAGGGTTGGAAATGATATTAAAAATAATTTGGTTTAATCTCCAAAATCATCTTTCAGTATTGTTAATCTAAACATCAGTTAATTTAGTAGTAAAGATTGGTGCTGCTGAATGAAAAATGTTAAAGTATTGTAATGATCACTCATCACAATTAAACTGACATAAAATCTATAATACATGTAACATCTATTTAATATGTATTCGAAAGGTGTGATCACAGGATGTGATGCTAAAATGAGGCTTTCTGTCAATACTTGGGGTAAAACAGTTGTCAATACTTTAGAAACACATATAATGATCACACAATTTGAAAATCTATAGATATACCTAATTCTTTGTAGATTGACCATTAAAATCAGTATGATTAAATAATAGTTGGATTACATAATGTCAAATGTATTGAAATAAATAAAAACATATGCAAATGAAACGAAAGACATGTTTAGACGTGTTGTGAATAAGTTACTTTGTGATTTTGTTTCTTGTATTAAGTCAGTTGAGGATAATAATTAAAAAAAAACTGCATTTTGACAATATTTTTGGACTACTAAACAGTATTGAAAATGCACCACTTGTCAGATAGTACCATGCAGTTCATCATGTACAGGCGCTGTTCTTATCGAAATGTTCTTAAGAAGAATTATCATAGCAACTAGCATGGTCTTTCCATACTTGAAGTTTGTTCAATGCAAATGAATCTAAATCCGTCTGCATAGGCCATTCATTAAACAGCAGTGGATGTTGGATTTGGGTGCATCTCTGAGCTTTCAGCATAATTGTAGGGATGTTCTCTAAGTGCCATTTCTGCATGCTGAGGCCTAAATAAACTATGTTAAGATCTCACACGTTAAAAGGTCCGTGGGTGTGTTCGCTTCTTTAGTGGGAGCTCTCGCAGTGGCTCTGGAGCAGGAAAGGCACACTGGGATGTCTTAGCTCCACTCTGTACTAATTTGCTGCGACCGTTGCTCATTAATTATAGAAAATAATAAAGTGAAGTCTTTTCTCAGCTGTCTGCTTTAGGGCCTATCTTTTGAGATGTGACTGTCAGACAGACCAGCCTGTCTTAGCTTTTTGGCACTGGAATGAAAACAGCAGTGTAAGAAGTGATGAAGTACGGAGGGAGGAAATAGGCGGAAACGGATACGATTTTTGGATTCTTGAAATGTGCACCACAAATTCCTATATTTAGCAGCAGAAAACTGTCCATGCCTAGATAGTGTTTACAAAGTATTGAGAGCCAGGTGTCTTCCGAAAAGCAGATGCAAACTTTATCCAAAATCTTCATGAAAACTCTGCATATCCTCATCTATAATAATCTACTCATGTATGTCGTCAATAGGGCAACTCTGGCCTTGGGTTCAGTATTGCTGGAGGTGTGGATAATCCACACATTCCTGATGATCCAGGAATCTTCATCACCAAGATTATCCCAGGAGGTGCCGCCGCCATGGATGGGAGACTAGGGTGAGTGATACTTCTCTCAGGATCTTATATTTCTTTGTGCAAGTCTAGCTTTTTTCCAAAACCTACTGAGCTGCTTACATAGGCAGTATTTTAAAGCATCATAGGCGGACTCCCCACTCAATGGCTGTTTCAAAAGTTAGACATCTTAATTATCCTGCCTAGTTTGACCAAATTCTAAGGTTGCATCGCGTGTATCCTTTGGTGGCAGAGGCAACGATGGCAGACATGCCAAGAGAAACCTCAATAGTGAAATATCTATAAAAAGTTATATGTAATTAAAAATGTACTGTTTTCCTAAGCATTTTTATCCTATTAGAGTATCAGCTTAGCAGCTAACTAACAATGTCAGCTTGACAACATGCTAACTCCAAACTATTGAAATTGAAGTTGAGTTCCCAGCTCTATTTGTTGCATATGGAGTTGCTGTCAATTTTACAGTTGCTTGGAGAAGTTTTAAAGTGCCCCTATTATGCCATTGTAAGGTTCCTAATATTGCTTTGGGAGTCTCCTAGATAGATATACATGCATGCAAGGTCAAAAAACATTTTTGTTTTCTCAAAATATCACCTCATTTTCCAACGATTCTTTCAAAGCAGTTCTAAGATTCAGTCTCTCTATACCCCTCCTTTCTGTAAGCCTACTCTGCTCTGATTATTCAGATGGCCCAGTCTGTTGTGATTGGTCCACTGTGTACAGTGTATGTCGGAAATGATTTGCACTTTGTCATTCTGTATTTTAAACAAGTGTTTTGTGAATCTCGTGTTGAACTCCCCAAGATTAGAGAAGCAGTCGTCAGTAGAATGTTGGGAACACAGCGTAAGACACAGCATCTTCTTGACATAATATTAACCACACGAACAAGCTACAGTGTTTGATGGCAGGACAAGTTGTTTGTGGCTGGCCAATGTAGAACATAGATTTGAATTATTGACCACTCAGTTAGGCTTTTCAGAGTCTTTATTTTGGGAAACAGTAACTTTATTTATTGTGTAATTTTGGTCTTATAACTTTGCAGATCGTTTACATTCACATACAGCTGCATTACACTCTGCATGAAAGGCAATATTTGAAATGGCATAATAGGGGCACTTTAAATCCAGTCATTTCAATAGGAGTCCATGCAATTGGGAATTCTGCATAACAGCGGAACATTTCCCCACACGTTCAAGTTTTCATGTGAATTTGGCAAGTTGACCAACAGAATTTTTCTTGGTTTGAAAGTGACTTCTGTGTATATGGTGCTTTAATGCGTTGCTACACTATTGACAGGGAACGATGATTTCATGCAAAAAAATAATTTCGCTGTTCTGCGTGGGGAAATTTACCATGACGTAAAATTTTGCCAATGTGACTGCAACTTATGTTGAGCTTTGCATATTGATTCATTATGAGGTTCAAAGACAGTTGGCAGATAGGATGCTGTCACAGAAGGAAGCTGCCGATATAGGCCGCAAGGCAGCTCACTGTGTTTTTGTGTATATATCCATTACATTGCTTTATTATATTGCTTTATCCTTCTTGTGTCTCAGGGTAAATGACTGTGTTCTGCGGGTGAATGATGTGGACGTGTCAGAGGTTGTGCACAGCAAGGCAGTAGAGGCTTTGAAGGAGGCCGGCCCAGTGGTCAGGTTGCTGGTACGCAGAAGACAGGCTCCTCCTGAGACCATTTTGGAGGTCAACCTACTCAAAGGGCCTAAAGGTTAGAGGAGCTAAATGTGCACACCAACACATTTGAGACAGATGCTATTATGTATGGTATCTCTATTAAAGCAGTTCTGAATTATTTTGAATTAGTTCTGAACACAGATTGACCCCTTTTACTTCTTAATGTGCGCAATGCATCAGTGCACATTTTTCATAATATTTTTCTCACTGAATTGCTTGTTTCTCTTGGAAATATGCAACATAAAGAAAATAAATTGGGTTATGAGTGCCATTTCGTGTTGACTTCAACCTCGTAAGATTAAAAATGTAACCTCCTGGTTAAAAATTTAACTCCATTCCATTCACTCAAGGTCTTGGCTTCAGTATTGCTGGCGGTATAGGCAACCAGCACATCCCGGGCGACAACAGTATCTACATCACAAAGATCATCGAAGGTGGGGCGGCACAGAAAGATGGACGTCTGCAGACAGGCGATCGCCTACTGGCTGTAAGATTTCACCTGCACACATGCATCTGTGTACTTCACTATATGTAGAGCCACACATTGCATATATTTGCAAGGCTTTTTTTTCAGTGAATTACTTTATGCTTCAATGAACGCAGACACTGTTGTAGGCTATTATGTCGTATTATAGACGATATATCTCATGTGTGAAGGTTTATAGGCCACAGTGTGATTGATGTGAAGCTGAGCGCAAACTCAAACAAGGACACAGCTGTGATAAAGAGAAACACTTGCATGGCACGCAAGTGCCAGGGACTGAGCATGCTTTGACATGGTCATAAATGTCATAATTAAAAGGCTACGCATCAATCATGGCTGCTGTAACTGCAGACATGTAAAGTGTGCCATTACTTCCCTTTCTTTTCTTGAAAATTATGGTTTTAATTCAGTCGGGGTCTTTTGATTTTCTGAACAGAATACCTAGAGTTGGTCAAATTTTAATTATGTCTCTGTGTAGTCCATCTACAAACCAGAGCAGATGCTGCATCAGATAACACTATTTACCATTGATTTTATTGGGGATGGTGCATTGCAAGAACGTAGGATCTGAAAGTGATGCTCTGTCATGTGCAGGGTTGGACAAAATTCTAAATTTAAGTATTATCTTCCTATTAACTAATGAGTTGGAATTTGCAATGAATTTAGCTACTTTAGCAATAGCTTCCCTAGTGAAAAATAAAAATACTTAAATGTATTTGAAATACATTTATTTCATGCTAAGTATACCACATACATTTTCACATTTATGTACTTAATAAAATAGCCTGCAATTGTACTTTAAGTATACTAAACTGTAAGTATACAATTATACTAATTGGAACAACTAATTTTGTGCTAAATGCACTTTAATTGTGCAGAAATAGTGCTAAAGTACGATTAAAGATATGCTTAGTATATTTGATTGTGCTAAAGTGGAACTATTGCAAGTACACTTCAGGTACACTTTAAGTATTTTGCATTTAAAGAATGATATTATACAATTCTCATCAAAAGTGACATTAAAACACATTTTAGACTTAATATTAAGAAATGTACATTGTGCTCAAGTAGTATGCCAAATAAAGTTTAATTATAATTTTTATATCAGTAAGTTTCGAGTTATCTGTCAGTAAATACATTCATAGATTTTAACTATACTTAGTATGAAATAAATGTATTTTAAATATATTATATATATATTAGATGTTCAGTTTGCATCATACTGTTTTGTTTTAAAGACGTTTAGATAAATTAACTAGGGTAAAAAAAAAAAACATCTTGTGAAGTTTCTCCACTTGACTAACTTGCTACTTTACTAAATATAATAAATAAATATTTAAATATATATATGAGTTAAATACTCTTAACTGATGCTTTTAATACTTAAAATTTCTAGATGTGCAAATATTGATTATTAATATCTTAAATATTATACCCCATTTTCTATTTTAATTTAACTCATTTTAAAAAAAATAAAATAAAGGAATACCTTATAACTCTCTAAAAATAATGCAGTTATTTGCTTATATGTATTTTGCTATTTATTTATTTACAACCTGAATTCCGGAAATCTTGGGATGTTTTTTTAAATTTGAATAAAATGAAAACTAAAAGAGTTTCAAATCACATGAGCCAATATTTTATTCACGATAGAACATAGAGAACATAACAAATGTTTAAACGGAGAAATTTTACACTTGTATCCACTAAATGAGCTCATTTCAAATTTGATGCCTGCTATAGGTCTCAAAAAAGTTGGCACAGGGGCAACAAAGGGCTGAAAAAGCAAGAAATGTTGAAAAGATTCAGCTGGGAGAAAATCTAGCAACTAATTAAGTTAATTGACATTAGGTCTGTAACATGATTGGCTATAAAAGGGATGTCTTGGACAGGCAGAGTCTCTCAGAAGTAAAGATGGGCAGAGGCTCTCCAATCTGTGAAAGAGTGCGTAAAAAGATTGTGGAATACTGTAAAAACAACGTTCCTCAATGTCACATTGTAAAGGCTTTGCAAATCTCATCATCTACAGTGCATATAACATCATCAAAAGATTCAGAGAAACTGGAGAAATCTCTGTGCGTAAGGGACGAGGCCGAAGGAAGACCTTTGTTGGATGCCCGTGGTCTTCAGGGCCCTCAGACAACACTGCATCACTCATCGGCATGATTCTGTCATTGACATGGGCCCAGGAAAACTTCCAGAAACCACTGTCGGTAAACACAATCCGCCGTGCCATCTGCAGATGCCAACTAATCTCTATCATGCAAAAAGGAAACCATATGTGAACATGTTCCAGAAGCACCATCGTGTCCTGTGGGCCAAGGCTCATTTAAAATGGACTGTTTCAAAGTGGAAAAGTGTTCTATGGTCAGACGAGTCCAAATTTGACATTCTTGTTGGAAATCACAGATGCCGTGTCCTCCGGGCTAAAGAGGAGGGAGACCTTCCAGCGTTTTATCAGCGTTCAGTTCAAAAGCCAGCATCTCTGATAGCATGGGGGTGCATAAGTGCATACGGTATGGGCAGCTTGCATGTTTTGGAAGGCACTATGAATGCTGAAAGATATATAAAGGTTTTAGAGCAACATATGCTCCCCTCCAGACGACGTCTATTTCAGGGAAGGCCTTTTGTATTTCAGCAGGACAATGCAAAACCACATACTGCAGCTATTACAACAGCATGGCTTCGTAGTAGAAGAGTCCGGGTGCTGAATTGGCCTGCCTGCAGTCCAGATCTTTCACCTATAGAGAACATTTGGTGCATCATTAAAAGAAAAATACGTCAAAGACGACCACGAACTCTTCAGCAGCTGGAAACCTATATCAGGAAAGAATGGGACAAAATTCCAACACTGAAACTCATAACGTCGATGCCCAGACGTCTTCAAACTGTTTTGAAAAGAAGAGAAGATGCTACACTATGGTAAACATACCCCTGTCCCAACTATTTTGAGACCTGTAGCAGGCATCAAATTTGAAATGAGCTCATTTTGTACATAACATTGTAAAAATTTTAACAGTTTAAACATTTGTTATGTTATCTATGTTCTATTGTGATTAAAATATTGGCTCATGTGATTTGAAATTCTTTTAGTTTTCATTTTATTCAAATTTAAAAAATATCCCAACATTTTCGGAATTCGGGTTGTATGTGTAAATAATTATTTGATTGATATATTTTTTTTATTTAATTTTAAAATTTAAATATTTATTTATTGTTGTCTCCTGCAGTGCATGTTAGTTAATACATAATAAATAATAATAATAGTTTTTATTAATAATAAATAGTTTCTGTAGTGTTTAGGTGCCCCTACAAAGGAAAAAGCACTACGCCTTTCCAGCTTCCCCTCCCTCTCGTCCTTCCTTTTGTGACCGGATGGTTGAGAGCCGGAGAATGGAGCGTCGTCGCCGAGTGTGGGGCCATCCGGCCTCCGCTTCAGTCGCTTCCTTCCTACATCTTCAAATGTGCTGTCGTGAACATTCTGAGTCACGCTTCAGAGACCAGCTGATGTAACATGCGTGTGTGTGTCTGCCTTCACAGGTGAATAACATTATACTTCAGGATGTGCGTCATGAGGAGGCTGTGGCCGCCCTGAAGAACACTTCAGACATGGTCTATCTGAAAGTGGCCAAGCCAGGACCAGTACATCTCAACGACATGTACGCCCCACCAGACTACTCTAGCAGTACGTACCTTCTTTTGCTGATCTCCATCCACCCTATGCCCTTACGAGCTTAAAATCTGTCCATTTTAAAGCTCTAGCACATGACTATTTTTACTGCATTGATAAACATGAAAGGGACTTGGTGGTTATGTCAATTAAAATATAACCTGTGTCCCTATCTTCTTTTATCTTTAACCCTGTAATGAAAGCGAGTGGTGCAGTGCCTGTGAGTGCTGTGGAGTTTTGTAACAGTACTGTGGTGTAGCAGTGGGCGCTGTTTTCAGACACCCACACACACTGCACTGCTGCTCCCATCACAGCACCAATCCCTCCCTCCCACTGAGAGACGAGGCTTTCACACAATCCACCTGCACAAATGGACACAGCAGCCAAAATTAACTTTTTACTACACCTGCCAATGGTGGCTGAATATCTCTTATTGACTATGAAACTGTATTTTAATTAAAATATTTTATATATTTTATTTATTTTGGTCAGTTGAAAAGATAAGATAAGCCAGTCTCTTAATGAAAGTCTCTGAATGAAAGTACACCTATGATATTGTTCCTCAAACAGTATTTTTGAAGGTTTAATCCAGGAATATTGTGCATACAGTAAATTGCCCTCCAGAACTCAAAATGGAATTGTGGCCAATATCAGCATGAATCCTTTTCAGACATAAATGCATTAAAGTAACCTGAAATTATAATTGAAAGCAAGCAATAATGATTTTGTCTTTTGATTAGATAATAGTGGACATGCACTACCGTTCAAAAGGTTTTTTTTAATGAATACTTTTATTCAGCAAGGACACATTAAATTGATCAAAAGTGACAGTAAAAACATTTACTGTATGATGTTGCAAAAGATTTCTATCTCAAATGAATGCTGTTATTTTGATCAAAGATCCTGAAAAAAATGGTTCACAGTTACCCCAAAAATATTGAGCAGCACAACTGTTTTCAACACTGAAAATAAGAAATGTTTCTTGAGAATCAAATCAGCATATTAGAGTGATTTCTGAAGGATCATGTGACACTGAAGACTAGAGTAAAGGCTTCTGAAAATTCAGCTTTGCCGTTAGGAGGAATAAATTTCATTTTAACTATAATTTTAAAACAGGAGACAGAAAAGAATGGAATAAATATTTCACAATATTATGTTTTTTTTTTTTTTGATCAAATAAGGTTTTTCTATTTTGTATTGATAGGTTTCTGTGTTAATCAGTGCATCTTTGGTGACCATTAGAGACTTTAAAATCAACATAAAAAATGTTACCAACCCAAAACTTTTTAGTAGTGGATATGCACATCACAATCAGACATACTTTTTGGCAGCTGTGATGTCTGATAACTGGATTAAATTTGACCCAGGTTTCTTAAATATTATATTTGTATTTTACGAATTTGCATTTTTTATATATCTATAGTAGGGGTGTCCCCGACTAAGGATTTTCATAGTCGAATCAGAATTTTCGAATCATGCCGATAGTCGACTGATAGTCGAATCATATTAAAAAGATAGTTATAGGTTAAAAGATAGTTATCATTAAACGTCAGCGAAACCCTTAAGAATTCACAAATTTCTTTCTTTTCTTTTTTTTAACCAATAGTGCTCTCATTATAATGTTATGTAGGCTATATGAGTTATAACGTTTTGCATTTCTGTTTTGAGCTGCGTGCGCAGAAGATGAATGAAGCATATGATAGCCGGTTTTTAATCAAAGGGATTTAACTCATTTATCTCACATAGAATACGCTTCGTTATTTATATAACATAACGTTAATATTACGACTTATAGGCTGTCTGCACAAAATGCCCCGAATGCACATGAACGCGTCTGCGCGGCTCTGAATGAACTCCTTTTGTGGACGCGTTCTTCACGCAATAACATGCAGAAACACAACTAAACACTAAAAAAATCACAGCGTTTTATTATAATAGAGTTCTCATTATAATGGTATGTATATGACAGTGCCAGTCATAGTTATTAATATTCTGCATTGTTGTTCTGCTCGCACCGAGCGCTGAAGAGATAATCACCGTATAGTACTACAATGAAGCGCTTTACTGTAGTGTAACAACCAAATGCATCATAAACGAGATAAATAATATACACGATATAAATAAACCGACTGAAACGTTTTGAAATCACTTGTTGTACCCTACCTGATCGGAAAAAAAAATGAAGTCTTCCACTCTGCCTGTGTGAATTTCAGTCTTGTTAAAGATTTAAATCCCTGCCGCCAAAATGGTCCTCTGTCGGTGACGGATTAGAAAGCGAAACTTTAATCTACAGGGGAAATTGGATTTATTCACACACTTTAATATTTATTTAAAGCTTCTTTCTTTTAAGATTCTTATTTACAGCATTATCATAATAGGCTGTATATTAACTTATTGGGAGAAACCCGGTAGTTCTATGTGAAATCACACACTGAGCACCCCTGTATAGCCAAAATGGTATGATCATAACACCCCGTGAATATTCGACTGTGAGATTGGGAGTCGAATCAGGCTCCTCAAATCGAAGCATCGAATCGTCGACTATTCGGGGACACCCCTAATCTATAGCATGTTTTCATAGTTTTGTAGTTCATGATGTTGTCATCAAAATACGAAAAGGATTTATGCAGATAATGTCCAAAAACCTTACTTAGGCATTATATATTTATTTAAAATGCTACATTCTTTAGTAGAATTTTTGTTTGATTTTTAGTTGTGTATTAACCTTTAGAATTAAGCTATGTATTATGACGCTGCTGTGTTACACACACATCTACAGTCCCAACTACATCCTAGAGATGATCTGGTCCTCTGTAACTACCTGGTTAAATCATCTGCCTTTTTTTCCCTTTACTGGTCTCGGCCTCCCTCCAGCCTTTCCCACCATGGTGGACAACCACGTTGGACACAACTCCAGCATGGCCTACATGGGAGGCATGGAGCCTAAACCAGTGTACCCACCGCCCCAGGTCACCCCCTCGAGGTACTCCCCAGTCCCGCGCCACATGCTGGGGGAGGAGGACTTCACCAGGTCAGAGTCATGGATTTACTTATCTATTCACTCACAATCACTCACTTCTTCACTCCAGGGTTCCCACGACCATGGAAAACCTGGAAATATCAAGGAATTTTAACATTTCCAGGCCTGGAAAGTCCTGCAAATGGAAATGTTCACAGCTAATATAGTTTTTTTTCTTAAATACTTCAGCTCTAAAATATTTAATGAGTGAGAAATTGTGACCAAGTCAATTGTAAACCAAATTCTCATGGAAACCAACTAGAAATGTATTGGTCAAAATATGTGGGAACCCTGTCACTCACTCAAATGCCACTTTTCAAATGCACTCGTGCACAAATAACAAAAAAAAAAAAAAAAAACACTTGCATGTCCATATATATATTTGATTAGAAAAGAACATTGTTTTCCCACAATCTGTGCTACAGTTCTTCAGCTTTAGTTGTTTAATTTCTTTTTGGCGATACTGTTCACATTTTCTGATGTAACTGGGCAAAGTTAGAACAAATAAAAACGATTTTAAGTAGGTGTCGAGTGTGGGCTGAAGAACGTCTACGAGGTGTGTAATGCCTCTCTGTGGTGGTGTGTTTGTGAACATTGCTTTAACGAACCATGACTGGGTGTATAAAGTCTCCAACACGAATCCCAACACGGCAAACAAACACTCTGGATATAAGAGATGCTTCTGGCATGGGGTCAAATATTTTGAAGTCATGGCCACTGTTGCCTGGAGGTGAGATGGGTTTCACCTCTTTGAGCATGGACTCCCTGGAGCCTGTGAGTCAGCCCGGGCCCCAGAGCTGACTCGTCCCTCTCTTGCCATCCAGCTGAATGCATCCTCACTTCTGCATGTGTGTGTTTGTCTCCGTCTGTGTGCATGTGTGTGCCGTACGTGTCTTCACACAGTATGTCTCTGTGTCTGCTGTCTCTGTGTGTCTGAAAGCGCCCCATTTACTGTGTGATTTCTGTACCCCCAATAGGGCCGAGCCCATTTACAGTGCCATCCACAAACCTCATGGGGACACCAGCCCTCCCTCCCCCCATCTGTGCAGCAGGGGGTCTGGGGATGTGGGCTGCGGCCCCGCCCCGCCTGCTCTGTGTCAAAGCCTGGTCCCGTACACCGGCAGGTACTAACCACTGCTTCTCGCTCTGCCTGGCTTAGCTTAGCATAGCATAGTCTAGTTAACCTGACAGTTAACCCCCGCCCCGTAAGGGCCACCCTCCTTCCCCCAACCTCAGCGCAACCTGCAGCGCAACCTAGGTAAGGCCTTGAGGTGAAACCGCTCCCTGCCTTGAGCCGCGTATTCATTTACGCTGTGGAGGAGATGGGGCACGTTGTTAACTTGTGGTATTAAAATCCTTAAGGCCTGTTCACACTGTCACGAATGTTTGGCAGAAAAATTTGGTCCGCTTTTCGCATACGATTTGTCAGTTCAGACCAATGTGTGAAGGACAGGAGATGGGTTAAATGCAAATGCAGATTCACTGTCTAACAGTAGGTGGCACATTTAGAAAAGCGGGAAACACCTTGGTTATTCTGGGACACAATGCGCTATGAAACTGTACATGGATTCACTGTACATCTATTCACTCACGGTCAATCACTTCTTCGGTCCTGGAAAAAACCTGAAAATATCAGGGGATTTTTTAAACATTTCCAGACCTGTAAAAATCCTACAAAAGGAAATTTTTTACAACAAATTATAGTCTTTTTTAAATACACTGGCTCTGAAATACCAGCTAGAAATTATGAGCACAATCTATAAAATAATAAAAATTTCCTGGAAAACAACTGAAAAATAATCAATTGATTCAAAAAGTGTGGGAACCCTGTCACTTACTCAGATGTCACTTTTCAAACGCACTCATGCACAAATTACAGAAAAATCCTATTGGATGGCCAGTTTTATTCACTGTGAGATGAAATGTAAATAAAATCAGTCGCATTGATGCCATGCAAATGTTTGTGGTGGTCTGAACAGACACATTAACATTCATTCAATTTAAAATGTTTATCGCACCAAATTTTCATACCGGATATTTGTCTTGATGTAAACAGACCTTTAGGCACCTTTAGAGTCAAAAGAGTCACAAATGAATGAGGGCTTTCAACTTTTTACCCCGGTCTAGCCGTGTCTGTCGTGTTCTCAGTGTGCAAATTATTCAGGAGGGTACTTTTGGAACACAGACAGTTCAGGTTTAAAGGGATAGATTTCCTCACCCTCATGTCCTTTCAAACCTGTATGACTTGTATCACTATGAAGATATTTAAAAAAAAAAGACCTATACAGTGAAAGTTTTTCAAAATCTCTTTTTTTTTGCGTTCCACAGATGAAAGAAAGTCATACATTTGAGTAAATAATGGCGGAATTTTCCTTTTTTTTTTTTTGACTGACTTTAATCTTGCCCAACCTAAAGTAAATAGTCTTTTGCTGCTCCTACCATAGCATCTTAAAGACATTTTATTTAGAAGAGTTAAGGTTTTTATAATAATTTTGTGACAAGTAAATCAACAATAAAGTGATAAATATTGCCACTAATTAAGCAGAGGTATCATTCCATACTGATCCCAAAGAAAGCTCTCAAGTAGCCCACTATTGTTTTCTCTTTAGAAAATGCAACTATTTAACGCATACTTACTTTGAAAAGGCTATTAAAATAACTTGAGAATCCTGCAGCCTTTTGCTTTGACTTTATTTGACAAGTCAATAGCATACAATTTGCATTGTAAAAAGCACTATATAAATAATGAATAGAGCTCAACACCCCCAAACTTCCCCTAATTCGAACCCTGCCCATTTTGTACATATGTATAATCCCAGATAGTATGTGAGTCTAAGCCATCCTCCTTTACCAGCCCATATAATGTCCTGGTGTTTTGTGTGTGCTCTTTGAAGCAGTCTTAGTCTGAGTAATGTACTGTGACTGGCTGTCTGGGATGGGTATCATCCACTTTACGTACCACTATGTGTCAGTGCTTGTTGTTCAATCCTTGCATACATACTGTACTGTAGTACAGATTCTGAAATATACCAGGCTAATCATTCAATTTATTTTTCAACAACCCTCACCCAACATATTAACCTTTAGCACATAACTCGTCAGCAGCTCACTTGTCGATACCACTGATCATGCAGTTTATCAAAAAGTATGCACTATTAGCAGATAAACCTACAATTTAGGTCTGCTAGAATCCATATCTACATTGAAATACTAGAACCATACAGAGACCATCAGAGACACTATGCTTTTTTTTTTACCCAGAAATCACTAGCAGTACCCATACAAGTGCATAAAAATGTGCTAAAAAAAACCTAGAACAACATTCAACACAATATGAAGGATACTTGTTTATATGCAAAGCTATTCTTCCACAAGGATGTGTGTGTGTGTGTGTGTGTGTGTGTTATCATGAATGTATATAACAGTACTGTCCTCCTGCACGTGTATGTTTGTATGCTCATCATCGGTGTGTATAGTAGCATTACCGTAGGTGTGACTGAAGCAGTCACAAAAGATTCATTATTCTCCAAACACATAAATACACACTCACGGAACCTTCCAACACAGGAATGTTTGGCTTCTGTTGCAGTTATGTAAATATAAACAGTAGGGCCTGCTCTTACCATAAATGTATTGGGAAGTGAGAGGCTGATTCTGCAGTCAGACTACAAATGAATAGTGGCGCACATTCCTGAAGCTGTCATGATTCATTTGAATGGGGGAAAGCAGGCCACAAACACACACACACACACACACACACACACACACACACACACACACAGGGTGCTCTGCCAATGCCCATCACACACACAGATACACTTAGACAGTCTGTCATAATGTGCTGACATGAACACACACTCCCTTTGACATGCAGCCCAAACATACACACACACAAACACACACATACAATATGAAGCACAATATTTAAACCTACGCAGGGCTACGCCTACCAAAGTACATAAATAGTGTTCTATTATCCCACTTTGCTCTTCACTGTCCCAAAGTAAGCTGTCAAAGTAAGTCTGAACCTTATCACAATCACCCTGGAGGTCTCCCTAGAGGCTAATAAAAGTTGTTTACAGGCATATATACTTTGTGTTGGTGTACAGTGTCAGTTCACTCCTGGAGGATTCTGCCAGTGTGTGTGTGTGTGTGTATATACATGACTCAGTCACAGGAGAGACTCAGATAGGCCCTCTACCCATCTGTGCTTCCCCCACACTAGCATGGCGGTCACGGACACATTTAGATCCCTCCATCTGACCCAGTACACACTAACGGCCTCTTGGCTTCTCTACCAGCTGAATACATTATGGAGATTCGGGGGAGATCTCCCACCCACCATTCGGATTGCAGAACACAGTCGGCCGTGCCGCCAGTCGGACAGGCTAATGACAATCTGCTCGCACACTCATGTTCACAAATGACGGACATGCATTTAGAGATGCTCACAAAGCCAGACAGACATAGAAATGTGTATAAACACACCATCTCAAATTTCAAATAGTTCAGGCCATTTCTGACCATGTTTGATTATGGTTTTCAGAAATGGCTTCCTTGTATGAGTCATGGAGTTTGTTTTTCCATTCAGTGCATTACATCACTTGGTGAGACTTGATGTATTTCATGACTAAAGAGTGCCACATGCACAACAGGGTGAATATGAAGCCGAATAAATACAGGTTGGGAATTTTTGGAAAGAAAGAAAAAAGATTAGATGGAACTGTTTGCACAGAAAGTGCTGAAGGGTAGAGGTGCACCAACCATTTGTAGGGTCTTTATTTTGGAGTTAAAGTCCACATTAGGGGCTTAGTGACCTTTATTAGTCATCTAGTTTACCTCTATTAATAAGCAGTCTTTAAATTTGTAAGCAGATGTAGAGTTGAAAGGCTGTGCATTGCAGTCTATCTGGTTATGGTTCATGTTGCAAACTATAATAGATATATAAATTAAATAACTCAAAACATTAAATAAAATTATTTGTATATTTAAAAATGTAAATAATAAGTGTTAAAGAATGGATGATTCAAAGATTTTGACAGTTTTAAAATTTTATAAAATTGTATAATTCAATTTGTTTTGTCTTGCATACACAAGTGAAGCATGGGCACCATGGGAACATTCATTGTTAAGATCGGTTTCATGCAGGAGAGCAGCTGTGAACTTATTCATTCACTTAATCTTCTCTTTATAATATATAATAAATATGCACAATTCAAATGTTTGAGTTTATTGAGAATTGAATTATTTAAAGAAACGAATACTTTTATTCAGTAAGAATGCACTGAATTGGTCAAAAGGCATTTATAATGTTACAAAATAGTTCAAATAAATGCAGTGCTTTTAAACCTTTCTTTTAAAGGATCCTGAAGGAAATGGCATGGTTTCCACACGCACACAAAAAAGCATATTTATGACCAGATTGTCATATAAGAATAATTTATAGATTTTACATTTTGAAAAATATTCACATAGAAAAGTTGTTTTAAATTGTAGTCATATTTGACAACATTACTGTTTTACTGTATATTTGATATTTGATCAAATAATGTTGCATTGGTGAGCGTAAGAGACTTAAAAAAAAAACTAAAAAAAAACATATAGAGGGGTTGAACAGGGGTACGTTTTGGCAGCTTTACTCAGTGACGCACCTGATTGTAAACTGTTGACACGCTTGGTTTATTCTTAGCTCCTTGGAGAGGCTGGAAATATCTTGAACGTCTCTTGGCGTGAAGTCAAATGGGACTGAAGTAGTGTGTTCTGAGGAAGAGATCGGTGGTTTTTACCCAGAGCTTTGAAAACGAAGAGAGAGCAGCCCATAGCAGCCATGAAAGCCATGAGCCTGTGATCCTGCCAAAGAGAACATGTTTTCCATTGAGAATTATGTCTCTGCGTGTTTCCAGAGAACAGTATCCACTGTGTCCACCATTAATCACCCAACCAGAGCCAATTACTTAGAGCGGAAAGAGAAGCAGACAGACTGCACTGGGGCACTTCAACCCTGTAAACCTCTGAGCCTTGTGGTCATCCTTCAATGAGGTCGGGAAATTTCATCCTGTGGCACAAAGTTGGGGTGGTGGGGGCACATATGCCATAAAGATTATTGGAGTAGGAGTGACAACCATAAACACTCTACAAAAGTTGATATCCGCCATATCCACCTTGTTCTTAACGAAAGAACAGGCATGGTCATTTGTGACTTGAATGTTTGAGGCTTCTGGTGTCAATTGCTCTTAGTAATTTTTAGCTGTACAAAATAGCTCGTTATGCTGCTTGATATTGCAAACAGGTATTTCTTTTATTATTCTAATGTATTTTCATAATGCAAACACACTGGTTTTAGCACAGCACAACAGTTTTAACATTCATTCATAGAAAATAGGTTACCCTCCACGTTGCTAAATAAGGTGGATGAGACAACATATGTACAAAATAGACAACTTTTACTCACTTAATGCACATTTCGGTCTTTCTAATCTTTAATTACAAAAAAAGTAACTTCCTCTCTCCTCTGAAGCAACTTTCCTTGTGCCCTGGCATCACTTAGGCCACATGGACTATTGGATAATGTTAACCAAATAAATAGCTTTTTAGACTTTTATTTGACATGCAGATACAATTACTCATTTACGAATAAGCTACTTTTCATGATCCAATCAATTCCTGATCGATAACTTCAAAATCAAGGATGTGTTATTGTGTTGGACGGTGGATGGTTGGAGTATGTTGATGTGGCTTGGTAAGAGTTAAGTCTTACCCTGTTGCTGCAGGGGTGACAGCGTGACAGGCGATGTGGTGCTGTTTCCTATCACTCCCCCTACACTTAGAGAAAGCACACATATAAACATACGGCACTTCACGGCTGGTCTGGACTGAGATACAGAGTCCTGGGATAATTTTCTTCATAACTCTGCCGGGTAGCTAGCGGCAGGCACCATGTTCACTGTTAACATCTCATCTTCCTTGCCAATGGTAAAGTCCAATGTAGAGAGACGAGGCCGGACAAGCATCACCCTCATGAACAGGTACAGTAGGTCCAGGTAGTGGTTTGAGTGAGTGACTGTTTGCATTTGATAACTGCTTTATATTGTTGTGCACCAGGAAGCTGTGAATTGTACAGCTCTGCAATAGCAACATATTTGCTGTCTGTTTCTTTATTTGCTTTAGTATAAAAGGAATGACTTTTAAATAAATTCTTAGTGCTAACCTCCCATCTTTTTTTATAAAAGCATATGTTCACTTAATTTAGAACAAACATTTATTACTAGACCTAATAAGTGTTTGATCTAGACATTAATAATAATTGCCTTTAATTAACTCAGTTAACATAAAATCAGTTTCATATGCCTCTGTTTTCATTCATTTTATTACTTCTGATTATTATTTAATCAACCTGATCTTAGTGTTTAATCACAAAAGCATTTGGTATCCAGGTTGTGTGCCATTCAGAAATGAATTAAATTTAAATTGAGGTAGCAAACATAGAATTGCAATTTGAACTTGAATTATTATTTTTTTTATTTTATACCAAGAATGTATAGAATAGAATGCTTTATAGAAGCAATGTTTGTGAAAAGAAACTTTGAATATTGGCTTGATAAAGTTTTCTTGAAAAAAGATTTGAAGGTTTGTATGCCTGATGGTAGAAGCAGGGTGGTACAACACTTCATTTCCCAGAACCCATTGCCAACTGCATTTAAATTCATCTTCAGTTCATTTCAGTTTTCTGTGGAAATTCAATGTCTTGAATTACAAGTGCGCAAACATTTTCAGTTTTGAATTATTCACAACCCTGTCTGGTATTTCTTAAGGATTTTAACAGGTTTAATTGTAATGTTTGTTTGTAAAGTATCAACCTTGCATGTTCAAAACAGGATAACCAAACGAAATTCATTCTTGTTCGAGTTAATCAATCACAGATGTTTAGCATACATGTTCAAAATGAGTATGTGTGTGAGAGCATTTTCAATTTGTCAGCTTACAGCAGGGATAAGACTACAATAGAGAGGAACTAAAAAATAACATTGTGTACAAGAGATCCATCAGAGAGGCAGAATGCAGGGAGCTGTTGTGCAGGCCATGGTTTTACAGTGTGTCATGTAATAAAGAGAGGTAAAAAAGGTGATTTAAAATCTGTTTACCACCTTCATTAATTGATTCACACTCCAGTACACCACATTCAGTTTGTATGTTCACTATGTATGTTTCATATATGGACAAAACACTTCTTACAAGCATAACTCGTCCGCTCACATAAAAGTGCTGTTTTCATCATCGTAAAGCTGTACCATGGGCAACGGAGGTGGAATGGCTCATGTCAAGAGCCAGCCGAGTTCTGTGGTAATACAGAATTCTAATGAGAAACATGCGTACTGCACTGCTGAAAGCTGGGAGCTGTCAATACAAACCTGGATGTGTGTTACATTTTAGGGAACTAGTTTTCATGTGTTTCTGCAGTACATTCGGAAAGGGTTTTTGACGAATGTATTCGAGTCTTGCTGGTGTGCCAGATCTGGGCAGTCTGGAATGCTTCTCTGCCTGCAGATGAATCACGGCTGCTAAAACAGTACCGCAGTCCTGCACGAGGCAGGGATGAGCTCAATGTGTGAATGCGTTTTGTGCCCGAGTGAGAAAGTGTGTTAGTTATCGGTGTGTATGTGTTAGCTCATTTCTGGAACAAATCTGGAGCACTTGCTGTTTAGCTTTGTTGTGGATGAAAGTTTGCCAGTCTCCTCTAGTCGTGACTAGAGCGTTGTGTGCTCTCATGAATCTGTTCATCTCGATTTCCGCTCTCTGTAAGCGACAGGAGGAAAACGAAATGCAAAATAATAATTTACCTTCTGGCTAGACTGAAACATTATTATTGTTCCTTTGCCCTCTGAATTCTCATTCTTTCGTGCTGCAGTCTGGGATGAATGAAGCTTTGTGAATACTTTTGAAACATGTCTAAAAACCACCCCACTCTCAAACTTCTTAATGTGGTTTTTCCACTATATTTCTTTTTTTTTTTTATTGCACATACATGTCTGTCTTTCGTCCTCTCCCTGCTGCTGTGGTGATCCGAGTCCATCCTGATCTCTGATACTGTTCTTCTGCTTGGCAGGGAGCCGCGGAAGATCCTGCTGCACAAGGGTTCCACAGGTTTGGGATTCAACATTGTGGGCGGGGAGGACGGAGAGGGCATCTTCGTGTCTTTCATCTTGGCAGGTGGGCCAGCCGACCTGAGCGGAGAGCTGAGGAGAGGAGACCGCATCCTGTCGGTCAGTAACTGTCCATGACACTCAAGTTCAAATAGTGAAGATGGACAGCATTAAAATTACAAGATGTGTCTTGTGAAGTGTCTTATATGGAAGCCAGTTTCCGCTTGGAATAAAAATAATTGAAAGGGTAATTGCAATATTTTATCTCCTAATTCTAACTTTTTTTTATTTTTTATCCCGAGGCGGAAACCAGCTTCCATAGTCTTATGTTCACCAAGGCTGCATTTATTTAATCAAACATACAGTAAAAACAGAAATATTGTGAAATGTTATTACAATTTAAAATAACTTTTTTAATTTTAATATATGTTATACATATGTGACCATTGGACCACAAAACCAGTCATAAGGGTCAATTTTTGAAATGTATACATCATCTGAAAGCTGAATAAGTAAGCTATCCATTGATGTATGGTTTGTTAGGATAGGACTAACTATTTAAAAATCTGGAATCTGAGGGTGCAAAAAAATCAAGATATTGAAAAAAATCACCTTTAAAGTTGTCCAAATGAAGTCCTTAGCAATGCATATTACTAATCAAAAATTATGTTTTGATATATTTACAGTAGGAAATTTACAAAATATCTTAATGGATCATGATCTTTACATGCATAAAAAAAAATCTATAATTTTTTTACCCATACAATGTCTTGTTGGCTATTGCTACAAATATACCCGTGCTACTTATGACTGGTTTTGTGGTCCATATTTTATAAAATGTAATTATACCTGTGATTGCAAAGCTCCAGTCTTCAGTGTCATATGATCCTTCACAAATCATTCTCATATGCTGATTTGCTGTTTAAGAACTATTTGTTATTATAACTGTTGTCAACAGCTGTGTTACTTAATATTTTTGTGGAAACTTACATTTTTTCAGGATTCTTTGATGCATAGAAAGAACTGTATTGATTTACTCCCACTTTCAATCTATAATGCATCCTTGGTGAATAAAAGTATTCATTTCTTTAAAAAAAAAAAATTGCACTGACCCCAAACATATATATATTCTTTAGTGTATATTATATGAAAAGAAAGAGGAATGGATTTTTTCATGATTCCTAATACAATCTGCTCTTTAAATTGGTATGAAGTTTTAGAGCTGACATTACATCATGTGATTTGCGTGAGTGTGTGGTGTGTGGGGGTTGTTGTTTTAATTTGTTACCATGGTATTGTCCCAGGTGAATGGTGTAAACCTGCGCAATGCTACCCATGAGCAGGCTGCTGCTGCACTGAAGAGGGCTGGACAGACGGTGACCATTATTGCCCAGTACAGACCAGAAGGTAGAGTGGCTCTTTCAGTCTGTATCCATGATGTTTGTCACTGCAAAAGAAACTGTGCTCCCTAGAGGACAAATACATGAGATTAACAATGACAAGAGATTTGAGCTGATGCATGCAAGTTAGCTTTTTATAGGGTCTAAAAATATGCAATGATTCATTTAAGAGCAATAAATCATTTAAAGTCTGATTCTAAGAAAAGATCACCTTTGTACTTAGAAATATTATGTGAGATTATTGCATCAAGACCCCAAATCGCTCTCACTTTCTTCACACACCCATGTGTGCCTGTTGTGTCTTGCCTGCCTCTGTAATCACTCCATCACAGTGGCATACTACTGCATGTCCCTTTAAGAAAGGTGAACTACTTAGCCTCGCCTAGTTTTATGAGAAAGAATCCTTATTTGCAAATGAGGACATTCAGTGACTGATGATTGGCTGGCTTTTGAAGAATTAAGGGGGCAGATTTTTGTTTGACATACTCTGCTCAGTGAAGTGTTCAACTGAACTATGCATGGAAACAGCGTGACTGCGTTTAAGTTTCTTGGAATTCACTGGACTGAATCCTAATTTGAGTCGAATCTTTTTAAAGAGCTGGTTAGATTCTAAATATCTTTTTATAAGATGAATCACGGCTGCAACAAATTGAACTAGGAGTCTTGGATTTTGGAACATTTATAGCCTATTATTATTTTCATTAACGAAACTAATCGGAAATAGGCCTGTGTGTGGCTTGATCGTTACGTTTTAATGTGCCACACCGTGCGATGACATAAAAGAATCACTGAATCCGGTTCTTTTAAATGAACTGTTCAAAAGAACCGATTCACGGAACTGATTCGGACTTCCCAACACTCGTTCACTCGCTTGAATGAAAGTACTGGGATGAAACTGTGCCAGAAGTAGGAGGGATCAACCTGAGGGGAAAAAAAAGAGGGGGAAAAGAACTAAATGGACTAAAAACCACAGCGTGAAGGAAGAGCCTGACTTTACCGTATCTGAAAGCTTATTTTCGGCGCAGGGTTAGGTTTCATTTGCTGGATCACGAGAGAGTCTCTCTGACAGGAGATATGGAATAAGCGCGCGCTGGTCGCGTGAGCGGGACAGATTGAAATCCCGCGTCTCGAGCGCGAATGAAACTCGGTTTTAAAGAAGAAGGTGCCGCTGTTGGAATGGGAGGAGCGAAGCAGGACAGACCGAAACATTTTCATTAAACTCTTACTATTTGTTTACCTTTCGTGTCGATTTGAAACTTAAGAAAACGTTTTTTTTATCCTCACGCCGATGTGCGGCATTCGCTAGTTTATTATTTATTGTTTGACTCGTTGTATCTTACCTAAAATGTTTTTGGAGTGAGCTGGACAACGAGAGGTTGAGCTGAACACAGCGCTTTAGCCGCCGCCGGGTAAGATCACCTCAACTTATATTCATAGAGTATTTTCAGGAAATATCTGTGTAAATTATGGAAATCACAGTGTGGTTTTATTATACGTTAAACTGGCGGTAGAATTGCTTTATGTGCTTCGATATGCTGTGCTGAAAAGGGAAAGCGCCGCTGTTTGTGTTCACAATGGATTTCTGTTGTCTCGAGTTACATGTTCAACATAGTGTATTGCGTTTAAAGATTAATAAAAGTCATGAAAACAACTTCTGAAGCTGCTCAGCCGTTGGGCTGACGTCATGAAGGTTGTTTCTATCCTAGTATGTTTAGTCAGTGAAGGTTTGTGTTGCTGCGAGACACCGGTAAAGTTTGCTCGAGGAGTTCGCGAGAAGTGTTTATATTCAAACCATAAACACGACCAAAGACGGCAGCAAGTCATTTAGTGCTTCATATTTTGTATTATCATAAGCGATATGGTGCTTCCATTCAGTAAGAAGAGTAGGGTAGTTCACCTTTGAACTAAACTTCAGTTCTGCCAGTATGATCCGGCATATTTGCACTTTGAGGCCTGACGTTTCTTCGTCATGTTTGTTCAATGCGTTATTATATGGACCTTCCTGCAGATATCAGGAGGACAGGTGCAGGGAAGGGCCCATTCAGGAAGTCACTTCACCTAAAAATGCTAAACATTACTGTCAACTTCTAGTTTATTGGAAACTGCAACACAAATCTTTGTAATAGTGTTTATCTTGTTTATGTTAAATGTGTTGCTGCTGCTTATGATTTGACACTTTCAAATAATTTCTCTCTAGACCAATAATATCATGTCAAAGATGGTGTTAACTATCTGTAAACACTAATCAGAAAACATGGATGGATTTGACTGGCACAGAGGATAGGAAATCAATTAGTCCTTGACAGGATTTGAAGTGCATTAATAGCCACTGTAACTAAAATGTAGTATGTCAGTGCATAGTTCATTCTCTGGTGTCTATGTGAGCAATGACAGGAATGTTGCCGTGTAAGTTATCTGTTTCGGCACGCTCTCCCTCATATTCCTCCTTAGTCAGACACTCCTGGAGTATAAATGGCCTGCCTATCCCTCCCAAGGGCTCTTACGTCTACGTAGAAATAGAAGTGACACATTAATTTGTGCCAGAATAGCTCATTGAATTAGGTGGGAACCAGCACTATGAGAGACATTATGGCTTCTTACTTGAGTGTGTGTGTGTAAGAAAGGGACATAGTCTATTTGTAGACTGGCTTCTGTTAAAATTTGAACTCCTCTTGTCATACATTAACTTAGGGGGCAGTGATTGAACTTGAACTGTGAAGCATTTGTTTCTAGCAGGGACAAACGTTCACAACACATTTTCTTATTTGCCCTTGCATTCCACGTTAAGCACATAAATTACACCTTATATTTTTTAAACTATTAAAAGGAAATTAGCCATATATGTTTTCAAATTCCATGCTGTTGATCTGACTGCCAACTTACTGCAAATTTAAAATTATTTTTTGACCTTGTACTTTTTAATGAATATCATAAATCAATCTGGCGGTGAAATGACAGACTTCTCCTATCATTTCCTCCACTTAACACTGCTCCTTTCTTACGGTCAGCTGTAACCTCATCCAATCAACAACCAATGAGTAGATTGAAGTCCCCAGTCTGCATTTGTTTTTCTTTTCGATAATTCGTTTAATTTTAATGTACGTAACGATGCAGAAAAGATTGTCACTACTTCAGGTTGCATCTTTTTTATCTAATTGATACATAATGCACTGGAACACTAAGAGCAACCAAATCTTGTTGCAAATCATTTTTTGCATCATTTGCAAAATAGCCGTTATAGCTCCATGTTAAAAAAAAACAAAGAAAAGAAAAGAAAAACATTAAAGGATCTGGACATCGAAATAAGGATGAAAACTCTAAACAAAAAAGGCACTTTTTCAAACAAGTTTTTATTTTTTTTGGCATAACTGTTTCATGAAGTTTAGTTCTTTTTTTGGTTACACTTGAAGGGGTGTGCATAAGACTGGCATGACACCTTCATAATCATGACATGACACATGTCATGAATATGAAGGTTTTTTATGCATGTTTATGACAACTGTCATTAAGTGTCATTCGCTCAGTTAATGCAAAGATGACATTGTTTGAGATGTCTTTGTTATGGGTTAGGGGTAAGGGTAGGGTTAGGTTAAGGTTAGGTCAAGTAATGTCATCTTTGCATTAAAAAAGACATAACTGAGCGAATGACACTTAATGACAGTTATCATAAACATGCATAAAAAACCTTCATATTCATGATATGTGCATGTCATGTTTATGAAGGTGTCATGCCAGTCTTATGCACACCCCTTCAAGTAGAGTGTTACCCTGTTTTTTTTTTTAGGGATATTATTTTTAGATATGTATAGTATATCTGTTATATAATTTTTTTTTAGGGATGTATGTCTGAACTATACTGGCTACCGACTGATATTATTTATTTATTTTTTTATGAATATTGGTTGTATATCGACTGGTAGTGATTGGCTTTGCTGTCATCTTTGCTGTCTCACTTAAGGTAATCTTCAAAAACTAATAATTTAATGACAGTGTTAAATCTAGTCTTTAGCAAGTCACAAAATGAATATGCATTTTTTTCACACTGTACATCATTATAATAAAATGTCTTTTCGCATGGAATTAATTCATAAACCTGACAAAATAATCAGAACTCTGTTTGTGGTACCAACTTGCATGCCTGTTAAGAGGGCTGTATTAATCATAACCTAGTCCCTATACATGCTTTCACATTGAAAGCACATGGCTGCAATATTATATAACTGCATTGACAAAGAAGCAGCCTGCAGCCAATCCCCATTCCCCAAAAATAAAAGCCCTGCACATAATGAAGGCAAGTGAGGCCATGTGAGTGTGAGGCAGAGCTGGCCCAGATTCTCCCCAGATCTTGTGTTGACGGGTCACACTTAACGAAGACCTTGCGCTTTAGCATTAGCCTTTGAATGTTGTGAACTGCGTGTCTGACAGGCTGAGAGGACCCAGCTGTCTGTGTCGTCTGTCATGTGTATTGTATTACCCGTAGAGTGTCTGACCAGTGGGGTGAATTTACTTTCTGCTTTATTCTTTATCAGATGAGTGCAGTGGATTTGAAGCTATTGATGTCTAATTAGAATAATAAGCTTTATATTGAAAACCAGGTTCTCTCTAATGCAGTATATTTAGCTTCTCTTTTTTTGCTATAATTGTTTTTTCAAGAAGTTTGCCAAGCCATTTCCTTCCACCTCTCTGCTGGGGTGTTCCCCTGGTTACAGGCAGGTGGTGTCAGGTTACTTTACCTTGCCCTGTCATTCCAGCATGTTGTTAACCCGTTTGTGATAGACAGGGCGTTTACAGAAGCGCTCCCTGCAGGCGCAGTTTCTGCTGACAATGAAGTCCAAGTTTCGACTTTGTGTTGAGCTTTAGACTTGGAGTTACTGCCATTATGAGTTTTCAAGTTCTCATATTCTCATAAAAATTGGAATTCCTGCCTCAGGTTCTGTTTTTTTGGAAGATCCTTGGATACAAGGTTACAAAGCAGGTTAAAATCATAAAGTCTTTCTTAAGGATGATCTATATTGAACTTACAAGGTAAATCCCAGTGCTTAAGAAAACAATAGTCTTTCCTTGGCTATGCGTTATCCTTGTTTGCTCGTGCATTTCAGTGTGTAATTCGGTTGCTAAGCTTTTGAGTTGCCTGACCACACTGCAGCAGAGGTGTACACGTTTAATTAAAAGCCCGCCGAACAATTGGCCATCATGCTTCAGTGCTGCTCCCTAAAACGAGAGCCTTGTTCACTGTGAAAAATGATTATGGTCCTGACGTTTGTTGGAGGTTTTCATTCCTTTATACTGAATAGTGCATGTTCTACTTAATTAATATGCATAATTAATTATCTGGCAGGAGATATTAGCGTATAGCTCATGCAGATACATGATTAATATCCATCTGTTCTCCAGGTCATTAATCAGTTCTCAATAAGCTGCTGAGCTGTCCTTCTCTGCCCTGCGCTACAAGCACATCCACTCATAAAACCTGGAGCAAAGCCCAGAATATCACTGTAAATATAGGTGTTGCTGACGGATTGTGTGCCTTGTCTCTTTCCAGAATACAGTCGTTTTGAGTCCAAGATCCACGACTTGAGGGAGCAGATGATGAACAGCAGCATGAGCTCTGGCTCCGGCTCCCTCCGCACCAGTGAGAAACGCTCCCTCTACGTCAGGTATCCTCTTCATCCTTGAATTCGTTCATTCACTTCTACAGATATTTGATAGATATCGCAATAGTTCTTTTTCGATCAGTGGAATCTTCATGTCAATCAAACAGACAATACAAGTAAAATTCTAGTTAAAATAATCAAGGCATGTTTTCAGCAGTTGAGTATCAGTTTTCTTGCATTTAATACCAATGAGGCACCATTTATTGCTAAAAAGTGTTCAATTATACATTTTCATCATCAACACATGCAGTTTTGTTTGTAAAAGATATCCTAAAATTCCTGGATAATATTATTGGCATTCTTGGAAATTTTATAATTTTTACCTGAATAATTTCACCAGTGTTTACAACTTTATGGTAAGTATTCTATACTTATTCAACCAGATTAAATGAAGAGAAGTGCTCACTGTAAAGAAGTTTAGGGTTCATTTATGGGACTATAACCAGTGTCTCTGGACATGGCAGTGGGAATGTCCAGCAAATGGTATATAAAGAACCAAGGGAATCTACAAAACAAATCCAAGGTGCAACAGTTTGCAACCACCTCTCACCATCTGAGTGAAAATGGTCTTCATGGTAGAAAATGCAAGAAGACTCTTGTTTTGGTGTGTGTTTTGCTGCCTCTGGCACTGGATACCTTGAACCTGTGCATGGCATCATAAAATCAGAGGTCTGTCAAGTCTTTTTAGAGCGGAACATTCAGCCCTGTGTTAGAGATCTGTAATCAAGTCATAAGTCCAGAGTTCTCCAGCAGGATAATGAGCCAAAACAGGCCTCAATAAACACTTAAGAATGGTTGAAAATAAAACTCTGGAGTGTTCTGAAGTGGCCTTATATGAGTTTGAATCCAAATGAACATCTGAAACTAACTGCTGGGAGAAGCACCCATCAAACCTGAGAGAATGGAGCATTTTGCCCAAAATGAATGGGCAAAACTACCAGCCATTGATTAGGTTTAATGATAAGATCTCATATTAAAAAGCAGTTGACATTTTGATGTCTTCTAAAGAAATGATCAATGTCTGATAATAGTTTTAACTTTCCATATTATAGTTATGTGCATAATAAATATATAATCCACCTAATGAATGTGTGGCCTCCTGATGATGGCTTGCACCTAAGGTGAGCTGTGCTCAACACAGCGTTCAGCTGCTGCGGGTTCATGAGTCAGTTGACCACACGTGTTAATGTTAAGTGTGAGATCTCAAGGCGTTTTCACATTCCTGCGAATGAAGTGATGAGATAAGTGTGTCAGAATGGTACAGGTGTGTCAGTCAGTGCTGATCCCACCCTGCGCTGCTCCATCTTAAAACAGGCCCGATGTTGTCCTCAGTTTAGCTGTGTAGCAAACTATGTGTGTGTCTCGGTGGGCTTGTAATTAGTGTGTCCTAAGAGAAAGGTATGTAGAAAAACCGGAAGACTTGCTCCACTGGTTTTGCTCCTTTCATTTGGATTTACCTGTCTGACAAGGTAAAAACATTCAGCTTAGAAAACAATGCCTGACTGTGTTTCTGTACTCAGCGTCATCTGCCATCTGGTTTCTCTCTCATGATTTTATGTGGATCTTCCATCACCATTGTGCCCTTCTGTGCTTAACCCCAGGTTGATCCGGGGGACTGACTGTGCAGGGATGTAGCAACAATAAGAAAAATAGTGGCAACATTTGCCCAATAGATTTACTTTTATTCAACAAGGACACTTTCAATTGATCAAGAGATAGTAAATATTTAAAAAATGTTACAAAATAACATTTATAATGCTACAAAATATTTAAATTTCAAATAAATGCTTTTCTTTTGTACTTTCTATTCATCAAAGAATCATATAAAATGTATCACTGTTTCCACCAAAAAATTAGGCATCACAACTGCTTTCAACTTTGATAATCAGAAATTTTCTTAGTTTCTTTAGCATGAAATCAGTATATTAGAATGATTTCTGAACGATCATTTGACGCTGAGTAGTGGCACTGGCTGCTGAAAATTCAGTTTTGCCATCACAGTAATAAATTGCATTATAAAAATATTAAAATAGTTATTTTAAATTGTGATAAAATGTGACCGTATTCATGTTTTTTTTGTTGTTGTTTTTTTTTTCTCAATTAAATGCAGCCTTGGTGAGCGTAAGAGACTTTCAAAAACAATTAAATAATTGACCCCAAACTTTTGAACAGTGCTGTAAATTTCAAATTAATCTTGCAAAATGTGGGAGGATGTACATATATATTTCTAAAGTGGTTGCTGTGGCTTTGGTAGGAAGTGTATTGTAAGTTGCTTTTAGTGAGAAAGCATCTGCTAAACAAATTTAAACAACAAAAAGGTGCAGATGTCCAATGATGTACTGTTGTCTGTGTATGTGTATTCCCACACCCGTCCTTTAATCAAACACAACAGATGTTTTACAATGAAACCTGAATACTCACTCTTCTAGTGCACTGTTGATGTATGTATTGTTTCTTTTGGTTTTCCCAGGGCTCTTTTTGACTACGATAGAACCAGGGACAGTTGCCTCCCTAGCCAGGGCCTGAGTTTCTCCTATGGGGATATCCTGCATGTCATCAATGCCTCCGATGATGAGTGGTGGCAGGCACGGCTGGTTACACCCCATGGGGAGAGTGAGCAAATTGGGGTCATACCAAGCAAGAAAAGGTACAGTACTGCCAACAAGCCCAGACAGAATTACAGCATTTCCCCTGTAGTAATTGAGTTGTGTTCATTGCCAATCATACAGTATATATATATATATATATATTTTTTTTTTATCCACAGGGTGGAAAAGAAAGAGCGTGCACGGTTAAAAACAGTCAAGTTCCACGCAAGGACGGGCATGATTGAGTCCAACAGGGTGAGTGAGTCGTCCTCCTGCTCCTGTGACCGGCTCATGGGAGCTGCCCCACTTCCCCTGAGTGTGGGATTTGGTGGCTTCTCATAGTATCCTGGAGGCTCCTGTTACTGAGAATCTCATTTCTCACAGCCACACAAACAAAAGCTTACAATTACAAACATGCACTGTGCCATCATAATCAGCTATGATGGTTAGATCAATTCTTCTCAGTTCTGGTCCTGGAGGCCCCCCAATACTTCACATTTCTGATGTTTCCCTCACCTGATTCACCTTTTCTGCTCATTAGTAAAGTGCTCTATAGCCCTATTTGGATGGGACTAGTTTTCTAAACTGCGTTTGAGTTTAGATTCTTATCACCCGACAACTGTGATTTTCATGTACCAAATCGGACGGGACTAACATCTCCGTGTTTATAACAGAGGTGGGAGGGTCAGTTTTGTACACCTGGGCGTTGCATAGATCACGTGCTCTGTATGCGTGCATTGTGTGTAGTCATTTGGATTGATTAACATTAGTATAACCAGTTTTACTACAAATACAATAGTTCAGCTATGGCTAGTATAGCAAAGCCGTGGTTAATTTAACTTTTTTTTTTTTTTTTTAAACCATGTTTAATTTTTGTAAAGGTACATATGTAATTAAAACATTATGCAGAAATGAAGACGAGTTATCTTACCTGACTGATATTACAGTAGCCAGTCTTAACAGTTTACGTGATCTGGCTCTTGATTTTATTTTTTTATTTCTTTGCCAGAAGTAAGAGCGTTCATGGTAGGGGTGTGAATTGTCACTGGTTTCACAATTCGATCTGATTACGATTATCATGCCATCGATTAGATTCAATTCAATATCACGATGCATCATGATTATATCAAATTTATTTTGTGCATTTTTATTAAATTATAGAAGCAGGCTACTTTTTAAAGTAATTAAAATTAAGAATTTTTAAGAAATTAAGAATTTAACTAAATATAGCTTCAAAACATACAAGCAAATATAAAGTAATAAAGGGGGAAAAAGACAATTACAAGTGATAAACAAAAAGTACTTTAAGTATCTGAGAGTGCTTCAAGTATCCGAAAGTTTACAGACAATCATAGTTGTGGGTTTTTCTTTTTTCCTCAGCATTATTGCCGTTTGAATGCTACTGAGACATTATTATTATTATTATTATTATCATTATGAGATCATAAACAGTGGCAGCTTTAGGCTAATAGGCTGCATTCACACTAATGCAAGATCTATTTCGACATATCAGATGTTTTGTCCTGATCTGAAAACAAATTGTCGGCAATCACAGACATTCACATTTGGACAGGATTAGTTTTCTCAGAGGATCACAGAGTTTGCCGAAAAACAGTAGGTAGTTTGCTCTGGAATTATTACAGAGGTTATGTGAGAAAAACACAAACGTGGCAGATTCAGACAGGATTAAATAGCAAAGTATGTCTGTGAAACAAATTTCTCTAACGACTCCCTGTAAAACAGTCCCGTCCGAATAGGGCTTATGACCTGAATTGACTGTTGGAGGCTCTCTAGAACCAGGATTGAGAAACACTTTATTGTATCTTAAAAGGGTAGTTCACCCGAAAATAACAGTTGTCATTTATTTACCTTCATGTTATTACAAACATGTATAATTTTCTTTCTTTCATTAAACACAAAAGGAGATGTTTGGCAGAATTAACGACATAAGGGTGAGTAAATAATGACCAGATTTTATTTTTGGGTGAACTAAACTTCTAAGGGTGAAGTGTGTAATGGACTGGTCAGGATGCTCAAACAAATAGCAATGTTTTGAACGTACACAGTGTACTTTCTTTAAAGAAATAAATAAAAAGTCTCCATATGGCATACTTGTACACTACCATTCAAAAATACGAGGTCAGTATGATTTTTTTTTTCTCAAATAAATTAATACTTTTAGGACACATTAAATTGATCAAAAGTGGAAGTAAAGACATTTATCATGTTATAAAAGATTTCCACTTCAAATAAATGCTGTTCTTTTAAACTTTCAATTCAAATAATCGTGAAAAAAAATTATCTTTATTTTAACAGCTGTATTCGGCATTGATGTTTCTTGAGCACCAAATCAGCATATTCTAATGATTTCTGAAGGATCATGAAAAATCTTTCCAAGCCCAAACTTTTGAATGGTGGTGTAGTTGACTCTGCACATTTAAGCGGAAGAAAAAAAAAGTATTTTAACAAAAGAAATTGCACACTTCACTTTTACCTTTTTTTTTTTTTTTTTTTTGCCGCTGACACCCATGATTTTCTTCTGCAATTTGTGCAATGAAGATATTTCACGTCTTTCATTGTTCTGTTATGTATTCCCTCTGTTACATTCACAGTTAAAATGTCAAAACTTAAAATGAACTTTAAAACATTTTTTTCTGAATGTAGCATCCAAGTTGTTTAAATTCATTATCCCCTCTTGTTTGTGTGACCATTTCATCTTTGGTTTTATTTTTGCATGCGTGCTGTGAATTACATTGAAACCCATTCTTGTGTTTTTTTTGTGTTTGTTTCATTCCTCATCCCCATTCCCCCACCATCGGCTCGTCTCCACGCAGCCAGTCAAAGTGAAGCGCAAAAAAAGCTTCAACCTATCACGCAAGTTCCCGTTTTACAAGAGCAAGGAGAATATAGTGCAGGAGTTGGTGGAGACTGAACGTGAGTATGAGCGTGACGAGGGCTCTGACTCTGTCCTTCATGCTTCATCCTGTCACTGTCACTCACCCTGGAGACGGCTTCTGATTGGCTCTTGACCTTTCTGTGAGGAAACAGAGCAAATCAGGGCCTCTCTGGCCTTTGTCTCGCTCTGAGGGGGACCTCAGCACTTCTCACAGGTGTGAGGCTGCACTAACACTCAAACGCTGTGCTAGAACATCCATCAGTGTCAGAGCTGTTTAGAGCTGCTCCCTTCAGCATTTGAACTTTATAATTTTGTTACTGGTGAATCTGCATGGGAAGCCCCTTAAATTACAATTGGACAACCCAGATCTTTCATCGCACAGCAAGGTGATGTTAGTATTGCTTCATCCCTCGAGAGTGCAACACCTCTCTTCTCCCAGCCTCTCACTAACCTCTTTCTTCTTCCTTTCTGCTCTCTCTCTTTGTTCTTGCTTTCACCTGTCGGGACGCTCAGGACTTCCCAGGGTTAAGCGATGACTTTTATGGATCAAAGAGTTTGAGTAAGTGTGTGGTTCCTCTTGTCAAGCAGCTGTTCCCTGAGCTAACTGAACCGGCTGTGCCACACACCACACACACATTATTCTTTTTTTTTCTGTTTCTCTCTCTCTTTCTCACTGAATCTCCTCTCTACCTTAATAGTCATCTGCTTTTTGAAAGCACACATTATTTGCAGTTCGCAACTCATTTTAGTGACACATTTCAGAGTGAAACAAAATGTTTAGCATCTAAAGTGAAGGACTTGATTATATCCATCGTGTCTGTTAGAAGGTGAAAAGTGGGTGTAACGTACCAATATAGAGCCAGGCCTAATGTGAGTTTGCTAAAACCATGCTTAAAAAGAGAGTTATCATTTGGTTAACTTTATCCAATAATCTGTATGGCCCACGTGAAAACAAAGCAATTACAGAGGAAGTACAAATGATTACATTTTGAAATATGTAACCCTGTAAACAGTTTGAGCCTTAGACAAAAATAAATAAATGGCCTTTTTTTTGTTAAATATCATGTTTGATACATCAGGCTTTTATAGCTCGTACAGTATGACAGTGAAAATATGGAGCTCATACACAAGTATAAAAAATAATGCAATTTGGTGCAGATGCTGATATTTATGACCAAAAAGGAAAGATAATTCCGGTAGCTTATAATGTAAATCAAGATCTTTATAACAGACTACTTGCATAAAATGCAAATAAATATTGTCACTCTCTCCTAATAATTTTGAGGATGATATTTGCTTAGTTTTATGATCAAAGCTGAGAAGTTTTTATTGCATTTAAAACATATAATGTAGTGCAATACAATGATTGAGAGAGAGGTACAAATAAATGTTTCTTAAAAGCCTGGTGTATCATATTTCATTGTATCATATACATTGTAACATGGCTTTTCTAAAAAACAAAACGATGTATGTATAATCAAGTAATGCTAAGTTAATTCCATCCAGTAAATATTCATCTTGAAAAATTACTAACAATATAACAGTTATTCTTACGTTTACTTTATAAAAATCAGTAAAGAATGCACAGCAAGAGACTCACAAACCATGATCTGAGGTGATGATCATGACCATTTTTAAACGCATAAATCATTCACACACAAATATTCTTAAATCAACGATCTGATGGCCATTTGATACACTGAAGGGAGAGTGAATCCACAGCAGACTTCTTGAGGTCCCATAGTGTCTTTAGAGTCAGCTCATACTGGGCAGGATTGAGTGCGTGTTTAGTGTTTAATGTTTTAATCATGTTGCCACTGTATCTAAGGGATGTTTGTAATTTGATTCCTGTAAGGAATCCAACACTGGCTTGTTTACTTTGGCATGAGGAGCAGTATCACTGTCTGATGAACCGAGCACTGGCAAGGTCATAGGAAACGCTCAGCACGAAATCTAAGATCACTAGGGTCGTAGGAAAAGGAAATACTTAATTTCCAATTGCTGCCTCATCCTACCATTTCCCTTCTAAGGAAACGGCAGCCATTTAAGTGCCCAAAAGTTCTCTCTGTTTGTTTTCCTCTCTTCACTCAGCCTTTTCTATTCTTGGCACGATGGTACGGGAGGGTGTATAATTTCATTCCGAGCTCTGCTGGATATACTATTAATCTTATATATAGGCGAAAATGTGCATTGTGACATTTCTAAACTTCACTCATCTTACATCCACAGAATGCTTGACGTCCAACACCAGCGACAGTGAAAGCAGCTCCAGTAAGTGCCTCTAAACATCCATTTTGTGCTTACTGCATTAAATCTGTAGCAAAGTATTCTGCAGAGGTGCAGAATTCCCTTTGATCAGTGTCATGCTATTATCCTTTAAATGCTTAAAAAAATGATTCATAGCTATGGTCATGTCATCTACAAGTTCATTCCAGTGGTATTTCAAGTGGATTGTTTTTGTACTGAATGATGATAAATGAAACCTTCATATTTCATACGGATATTTTTATCTTTTCCCGTCATGCAGAGGGTCAGGAAGACACAATTCTATCATATGAGCCAGTAATTCGACAGGAGAGTAAGTATTCAGAATTTGATATATTTTTTACAAGGTTGTAATTTAGTTTTACATTACCAATTCCCAGTCTTACTCTGACCCTTAATCCTGGTTTTCACTGCCCACATGTCAACACACAACAAATTCCAACAGTTATGTTTTTTGGATTAGTTGCTGCATTTTACATGCGCAGTTATGATCTAGTTTTTTTGTGCGGTCAAGCTACAATCTACTTTTCTCTGCTCAAGTATACATGACACAAGTTGGGTGTGTTTGTGTTTGATGTAGCAGTGTGAACGATCACAGTTAAACAGACTGTTTTTGCTTTAGGATTTGTATATGTAAATAACCTATTTTATGATGCCTTTATTTCTTAACGTGAAGTGTATGTGCAATAGCTAAAGCTGTTTTTCATTAGGGTGGGTCAAGGTGTTGAATAAACAATAGTTGATATGCAAATATGAACGTCATCCAATAATGTGACCATTTGTAAATGATGTGTTTGCAGTTTAGTTTTCTTAAATGGTCTGTGTGGACTGGGGAGGGAGCTCGTATTTAAAAAAAGAAAGAAAAATCCTGTTTTCCATGATATGTCCTCCATGAGGAAGGCCAAGAAATTATTCTCAAGGCTGGAAGTTTTTGACCAACATTGATTTGGCTTTCTTTTCAGTCCATTACACAAGGCCTGTGATTATCCTGGGTCCAATGAAGGACAGAGTAAACGATGACTTGATCTCAGAGTTTCCCCACAAGTTTGGATCCTGCGTCCCACGTGAGTGTAATAAGAAAAGGCCATGCTGGCTGCATGTACATTTTTATCATCAAATGTTTTAGCAGTACTTGTAAAAGTAACACAAGACATGCACACGTTTTTTCAGATACAACTCGTCCTCGACGAGAGAATGAGATGGACGGGCAGGACTACCACTTTGTGGCTTCAAGGGAGCAAATGGAGAAGGACATTCAGGACAACAAATTTATCGAGGCCGGCCAGTTCAATGAGAATCTGTACGGGACCAGCATCCTGTCTGTCCGGGCAGTGGCTGAAAGGGTCAGTGACTCCCTAGTGTAAACATGCCAGAGGATCTGAACTCCTGTTTAATCCTTAAATATTTTCCCTGTGGCAATTACTGTGTGCAGTGAAAGTGTGACATGGGATGAAAAGGTTCCTTTAATCCTCTTGTAGGGAAAACACTGTATCCTGGATGTGTCTGGGAACGCCATAAAGCGGCTGCAGCAAGCACAGCTTTATCCAATTGCCATTTTCATCAAGCCAAAATCTGTGGAGGCCCTAATGTAAGTTTAAGATTTTGTAAATTATGTATACACTACCGTTCAAAAGTTTGGTGTCATGTATATCATGTTCGGTGTTTTTCTTTGCATTTTTTTTTTTCTTTTTTTTTGCGTTGAGGATGCGTTAAATTTGAAGGTTATATATTTATGTTAGAACATTTTTCTATTTCAAATAAATGCTGCTTTTTTGCTTTCCACAACAACAACAAAAATAGCAGCACAACTGTTTGAAGTATTTATATTAAGAAGAAATGTTTATTAAGCAGCAAATCGGCATATTAGAATGATTTCTGAAGGATCGTGAGGTAGTGGCTTCTAAAAAAATCAGGTTAACACTTTACAATAAGGTGTCATTTGTTAACATTAGTTAATGTATTAACTAACATGAATGAACAATGCATTTATTACACTATTAATCTTTGTTAATGTTGGTTAATGAAAATACAGTTGTTCATTGTTTGTTCATGTTAGTTCACAGTGCATTAACTACTGTTAACAACTACAACTTGTGATTTTAATAATGCATTAGTAAATGCTGAAATTAACATTAACTAAGATTAATAAATGCTGTAGAAGTATTGTTCATTCTTAGTTCATGTTTACTAATGTTGTTAACTAATGAACCTTATTGTAAAGTGTTACCAAAATCAGCTTTGCCATCACAGGAGTAAATTACATTGTAAAATATATTAAAATAGATCATTTTAAATTGTAATAATATTTCACAAAGTTACTGTTTTTAATGCAGCCTTGGTGAACAAAAAATACTTTACAATTTTTAAATGGTAGTTATCTACATTTTGTCTCATAATTCTATGCATGTGCTTATGCAATGTGAAATAAGTAATGTACTTCTTTGTGTTTATCAGGGAATTGAATAAGAGGCAGACATACGAGCAAGCCAATAAAGTCTTTGATAAGGCAATGAAGCTTGAACAGGAGTTTGGAGAGTATTTCACAGGTAACCCCCACCATCATGTGATTTCTCTTAACTGTATCCAGAGGGAATCTTTTAGTCCAGCCCCTCTGTTACTGTTTAACAGTGTGCTGTAGAATGACTGTTGCTCTCTCTCTGTCTCCACAGCCATAGTCCAGGGTGACTCACTAGATGAGATCTATAATAAAATCAAGCTGATCATAGAGGAGCAGTCAGGCCCTTACATCTGGATCCCGTCCGCAGAGAAGCTCTGAGCTCGCCGCCTCCACGGAGCCCCCACCTGACCCCCGCACCCTCTCCCACCCGACACCTTTCCCTCCTTTCACTGATATGTTTCATATCAAGTTTTAGTGTCATCATTATGTTACCCTCAATTGAAAGACGTCTTATCACCATTACTGTGACTGTGCACACCCCTGCATGAGTTTCTCAGCAATTCCATTCAAGATTGGAAATGCCATTCCTAAAGAAATTTTTTGTCATGTAAAACAAAAAAGGGAAACCTGAGCGAATCCTTTCGTGCGTTTCGGACGGACTTGAAGATGAGAATGTCTCAACGAAGCGAGAACGGGGAGCCGGGGAGTTGGAGATGGTGGCACGAGCGGGAACCTTGTATATGTTCATTCGATTTCATGGAAAAAAAGACGTTCGTGGATGCTGTGCGAGGTTTTTTACGAGGACTAGATACAGTTCAAACCTGCTGATGGTACCGTCACTGCTCGTGTTTCTAACGGATAAACTTCAAAACAGAACTCACAAACCAGCTCGCTTTACTTGATCGGCTGCCTGGCCGTTTGTATGGCGACGCGTTCGGAAGCAGAACAAAATGGAAAACGGGGTTTGAGTCTATACATTTATATTACTGAAATCACATGGAAAATAAAAACCCTACGGAGAGATTTTACTACATATTACGGTACACATTTTACACTTCACTAGAATTGTCTACTCGGAGGGCTGTTAGATTTCATTTACTTGTCTTTGGGTTTTTGTGTTCTTTCTTTCTTGTGGTTTTAGCTGCTCTGTATTAAAGATGGAGGTAGAGAGGTGTAACTGGGCTCTCTGCAGACCACCAAACTGCCTTACGATGAATAAATGCTTCTGTCAAATTCCTGTCAATCGTGGGGGGGGGAGGGGGAACGACACAATATTCAACCTATCAGTGCTTAGAGGGAGACTCGATTTTAGTGCTATTTGTGAGTTTCCCGTCATCCTATTGGAGGCCTAACTTGTGAGTGCAATAGACTTAAGTGTCTTACCTCTGTGAAATCCTTTTTTTGCAAAGCTTTTTTTGTCTTAAGCAAAATCCAATTTCGGCCGCCATTGGAGTTGTTGAAAAGCAGACAGCCCACTTGCACTTCCTCTGCCTTCCATGACTATATTCTCTTCAGACTGAACGGTAACAAGGTACTGTCCTGTTAGCTGCCCAGGAGCGCAGCCTTAAAACGGGTAGAATCAAGACAATAATTGTATTGGATGTCCTTCTTGATATTAAAGCGTTAGTGGAGCCTGAAATTGACCGTTTTCCCCAGAACTCGACGATGGTTTGATTAAATCTGTTCTTTGTAATGACAGCTTTTAAACGATTTTTTTTTTCTTCTGCTCCTTCATTTCCGGGCTGATGTTTACTCCACTGTGTTGAGCCTTGTGCCGGGGCGAGCTTGGCGAGCTCAGGAATCTGATGGATAATTACTATTTTTTTTTTCTTTTTCTTTTTTTTTTTTACACGACTAAAGGGCCGCGATCATATTGTGATGGAATAGAGAGATTATGAACTCAAAGGGATGATTTTCTCTCCTCTAACTGAACACCCAGACATGCTGATATATTATACTTGTGTATTCTAAATATTTAGTCCTTTTTTTATTTGAAACACTTTGTAAGCACTATGTCTGTGGTTGCCCTTGGGTTCAGCCGGAGAGAACGGGATCGCGACTGCACAGGATACAGAAGTACAGTACTTCCTTCGAATCTCTTTCTTTCTGGATCCCGCAGGAAGCGAGGGAAGTTCCTGGGCCCACTCTCTTCCCCCGCCCCGCCCTGCAGGCATTTTTCTAAACAGGTGTGATCACCTGCCAAGCGTCTCTGCGAAATCAGCTGTCATACCTGTGTCAAAACCAGAGTTCAGGGAATAATCGAAGGGAACAGAGCCATTTATAAACTGCTTACAGACTGTTTTAATGGGTATGATAGCTGTAAAGTGTAAATATCCCCCTCACTTGTGCTTCATGCATGTGTGATACAACTGGGACAAACATGTTTTATAAATCACAAATGTCAGGTAAGTAAACTTTGAATTTATTCTGAGATTAATTTCCATACAAATGTGCCGTAACGTTGGTATTTCTCTATAGAAAAAATATCTTCAGCTGCCTATCAGAACATTTTTTAAGTGAGTCGGGAACCAGCTTCCCTACAATACGGCCTGTCTACTTGTGATATCTTGTGGAACTTGTCTGAGTGTATAGATGAAAAACAAATGTAAAATATATATATAAATATATATATATATATATATATAAATATATATAAAAAGACATGCAGACAGCAACCCATAGAGTGATACTAAACTAAACCAGGAGCTTAATGACTCATATTAGCATAGATCTGGTCCTCTGAGGTGACGAGCAGAAAAGCAGCTGACTGTTCGCACCGTTGATGCCGGTCAGCCGTGTTGGTGAAGCCCAAAGAATTTTGATTCATTGTACTATATTTCTAATGAAGTGGATTGAATCAGTGCAGCTCTGGTGTACTAATGAGGGTCTCTGCTCCGGAAGTCACGAGCGTGAAATGGGGAGGGATTGGGTCTGATTTGTCTTTTTGAGTGATTATGAGTTTTTGATGTGACAGCACACCTGTGCAGTAAGTGCTTGCAAATATGAACCCTTTGATTGTACAGTAGTGTCCTCCCCATGATTACAGGTGGTACAACCCATCAGGACACAAGGAAAACTGCTCTTTTATATCCTGGTCAGGAGGGAACACAGTCCTACCGATTATTATTATTAATATTATTTTTGTTTCGTTTTGTTTTTTTCTTTTTTTGGACTGGACAAGAGTTTATTTGTTTGGAAATAAACTATGTGACTCTGTTACAATTTCAATGCATGCATTTTTATTTGTTTTGTATCGCAATGCAGATGTTTTGAACTAGTCAACCGAGAAAAGCTCAAACAGATAACCGGATGACAGGTAATAAAATAATACTGCCTAAAAATATTTCAGATTAAATGAATATATGAACCATTTCATAACCGCACGAACAAACCCCTCAGATGCATTTTACATCTCTTAGCTTCTCAAAAACATGCACAGAAATTCACACTACATATTAAACACGTGCCGTTAGACCTGAGATCTCCATCTGCGACTGAAGCCGCCATCATTCACTCCTCAATAATGAGATTCTTCTTTGCTTTATCCAGCCTGTCCAACACCTCACTGTACAGACCCGCCATCTGGGGAGACACATTTCATGTATTTTATTCACACCTTGCCATGTTTTCTTTTATCAAACAACATGAACAAAATGTTTTTATTGAATATTATCTTGTGAATTCTTGAATTCATTCTTGCCAAATGGCACATTTAAACTACTAGCTGAACTACTGTATGTTGTTTTAACTACCGACCCACACAGCTGTAACCAACCCTGCTGCTCTAATTAAACCTCCTACTGAGGTGACGAAAAAAGCAGCTCGCGCACCTGACTTGAGGCAAGGAGAATATGAAACATGAAAATGAAATCCAGCGCTTTGGGTCGGGCGCTCAAGCAGCTGTAGAGCAGCCCGTCGGCCTCCTGCAGCGTTACCTGAGAATGATAGCTGTCCTGCAGGGAGCCCAGGTGCTTCAGGAAGCTCATTCCCAGCCCGCACCACCTCTCGGCCTCGGGATACTGAGCCAGACTGTAGAGCAGGATTCCCGTATTCCACGCTCGGGTTAGCAGCCACAGGATCTCCAGTTCTGGAAAGTCCTCGGGCTGTGTGAGAAAGCAAGACGTCCGTTAATGATATCATGGAGGAATGGATCAGATGCTATAATAATAATAGCTGCGGAATTATATAATGCGATTTCATATCGATGGTGTCGTGAAGGTCACGAATTCAGAATAGCACCCTGATGCTTATGCAAGTTTTCTGCAACGCTAGTTCAAGATAAAGGACACAGGCGAGATTTCAAATTAGCATCCAAATTGGCAGGAAGAAGCTGGTGAATGGAGGCATCTGCTAACTGAGGCATAACTAAAAGCCCATTGACAGAAAGAGGAGATTCTTTCAAAGATGGGGATAATTGCAGGGCTGAGCTGCAGCGGGTCGTGTGTGACGGCTGCTGAGTCACAGTAACCAACTCACTGCGGTTGCTATGATGGAAAGAGCTTCCTCATAGTAGCCCCACACTTCCTCCAGCACGCAGGGCTGCACCTCAGACACGCCGCTCGGCAGGGTCAGCTGAATCAGGCTGTGTAAACAGTTACTGTGACACACACATGTATAAGGAGTGTGTCATATGAGGAACAGTTTTGTGTCTTTTGTTATCTATCAGTGTGCTAAATTCATTGTGTAAGTTACGCTCGGCTAGTCAGACCTGCAGTGCGCGAGGTCAACCTGTGGCTGTTTTCTGTGCAGAGACAAGGCGATCCTCAGTGCTTTCTTACACAGAACAGGGAAATGGGCTGGTGGTTCCATCGCCAGGACTGTAGACACAAAGTACAGAACCATCAGAGCTTATAATGTCATTTCATACAGTTCCAAAGTTTGGGGTCAGTAAGATTTTTTATTTGTTCAATATTAAGCAAAAAATATTGTAAAGGATTATTACAATTTTAAATATGTTTTCTATTTAAATATATTCAAATGTAATCTATTTGTGACGGCAAAGGTGAATTTTCAGCAGCCATTGCCCAAGAAACATTACTATCAATGTTGAAAACAAACACACTGCTTAATATTTTTATGGAAACTGTGATAATTTTTCAGGATTCTTTGATGAATAAGAAGGTCAAGAGAACAGCATTTACTTGAAATAAAAATCTTTTGTAACATTAAAAGTCCTTGCTGTCAGTTTTGATCGATGTACTGCACCCTTGATGAATAAAAGTATTCAGTTCTTTCAAAAAAATTTAATAAAATCTTGACCCCAAACTTTTGAATGGTAGTGTATATTCACACGTAAAATACGTAATTCTTTTACGTTATGGATCTAGAATCTGACCTGCGATCATTTCTAGCAGCTTGGTCTCAATGCAATCCAGTTCCAAAACTGATTCGAGCACAGATTCAAGCTTTGGATCATTTATTTTGGCCCGGGCTTCAAACTCGTAGAGCAGCAATAATGTTTCTGTTTTGTCTTTAGAGGAAGTGCCTAATGAGGAAAGAATGTGCCAGAAAGACGATTAAGATCCTTGTCATTCTGGGCAAACAGGTAGAATCTGATATTTGTAAAAGAATGAAAATTGTAGGTGACACCTGATGCTTTGATGGTCATCCAGATCTCTTTACAGAGCTGAATGTGCTCTAGAGTCTGGGTCAGGAGCTCAGTCTGAAAGCACAGCAGATATTACACACTGCGCCCTCTGCTGGTTAGTCATAGTAATAAGGAAAAACTGAGATCAGAGAACTTGTTTGTCAAAACTTTCGAACTTCAAGGTCTCCTATTGTCAAAAACAATATTGAGAACCCCCTTCATGGGCTTTGATATTTGCTTTTGTACTTCTGCTGGAAATAATGCTTGTTTTCATTAACAAAATGAAGGGCTGTCAGTGTATTAAAATAATCAATAATAATTTTTTAGACTTATAAATAAATGTATATGAATATGAATATTTAATAATTGTATTTTTATGTAAATATTGCATATACAAAAATAATATTTTAATTTTGCAACCCCTAGAAAAGTGACCAGACAGTCAGGCAAACTTCCAAGGGGGCACAATTGGACATAAAATGATTAATAATAGGTCAAAACAAGCATTAAAATGAGCTAAATGAACTAAAAAGTAAGATATTTCTTCATTTAATTCACCACCTCAACAACTGTTTTTATTTTCTTTGAAGAACCAGGGAAAACTTGTATTAATTATGTTGCCTAATTTTAAAAGTGTGATTTCTTGGCCTGGACAAATCATTAAATTATTAAATTAATAAATGATTAAAACTCGATTGGCTTTTTTATAATGATTTTTATAATACATTTTTCTCTAGTTAAACAAATGCATAAATATTACACGCCAGCAATATTTTTGGGGGTTGAAATTGTTAAAAATATCTATTTAAAAAAAATGTTCTTTCTCCTAATCCCTTGTCCTGGATATCACAAATGAAAATCATTGGTTAAAATGAATGGGAATCTTTAAAGGGACAGTTCATCCAAAAATTACAGTTTTATCATCATTTACTCACCCTGACCTGAAACCCAAACCTGTTTGAGTTTCTTTTTTTTCTGTTGAACACAAAGAAGATGTATTGAAGAATGTTGGTAAACAAACAGTTGCTGGTAGCCATTAACTACCACGATATGAAAAAAAAAAAAACCATGGAAGTCAATGGCTATCAGCAAATATTTGGTTACCAACATTCTTCAAAATATCTTCTTTTGTGTTCATATATTTTTGGGTGAACTATCCCTTTAAGAATGTTCAACTTCTGGAATCCAGAAATTTAATTTATAGAGTATTGGGTCTCTTAATAGTGTTGTGGACAATGGGAGGCCTTGGACTCAGTAATGCTGAGAAAGTACAGAGGCCCACTAGTGAGACACTGCATCTGGCTGAAGACCACTGATGTGAAGAGTTTGTAGCTTAAGAAAGCAAAGAGGAATTTCACTTAGAAAACCCTTGAAATGAGCTTTTAAACATACAACTTCAGTCCATGTTCAGAATTTATACAGTGTCAAGTTTCAAGGCTCCACCTTGTCTCTAAAAAGCAAGCAAAATGCTTCTTGCCTCCTGGTTATTGTTTAATCAGGTGGAAGTGATGAACTGCTAAAAATGAGTGAGCGATCCACCTGTTGCTCAGTGTGATCAGAGCTCCTGCAGATCTCCAGAGATGCAGCAGCAGCCATCAGCAGACACGTCTTCTGCCCCATCAACACGCCTCGGTCTGGGGCGCACAGCTGCGACAGCTGCCCAGCCAGACAGCACATCACACATCTCGCTTTAACTACACTTAACTACAGCTACGGTATTAGCATGTGGGTTTGCGTTAATGTGATTATGAACTAGCCTACAGCTACTAAGAGGAACTGTGCTTGAACTTACCTGGAAGGAGAGAAGAAAGAAATCCCTCATCCTCACAGGACTGTGCTCACACTGCAGGGCTGAGTTCCACGCTGACAGTTAAAGAAGACAACCTCATCACAACACACATACAATCAAACACAACCAACAAATAGATAAATGTCTCAAAAGCTGGAGGTTTAGGAATAAAGTACAGATTCTCCTGAACCAGTTGGCGTCTTCTGAATGCTGCTGTGCTCCGTTGCCATGAACATGGCTGATTTGTGATAATTTTTCAAGAGCTGTAAATTCAGTATGCATACAGTAAATCAGCGTGGAGAAATATGACTGATTAAAACAACAAAGTGTAATGAAATACTATGGGTAAATGTACCTGTTTTTAGGTATGACAAGAGGATATCCAAGTTGGCATTCCTGTTTTAATAACAGATAATATGTGATAGATAGAGATGCAGCTTTGCTGAATTTGCGCCACTGCACCACTGATCTACTAACCTGATTTCCTCACTGATGTTTTCCATTGTTGTAAGAACAAGTCGTACTAAACACCTGACAAAGAAAGATGAAGAAATTATGTTTCTATAGCAGAAATACTTGATGTGCTCCTGTTTGCTGCTGATATAAGCATTATGGGCTGAAACTTAGGGTCAAAGGTCAAAATGAATGTATGACTGACCTCAAAGCAGTGAGGATATGAGTAACATCTTGTGAGTGCTCACACAGACTCTCTAGGGCTTTGACGGCTGTTTCCTGTTGCTCATGCTGTGGTGAAAAATACTGCTGAAATACTTCCGAGGTACCGACAATTATATGGCTTATTAACCCAACAAAAAGGCACAGTGACTGCTGTCTTATAATATGTGACCCTGGACCACAAAACCAGTCTTAAGTGTCAATTTTTCGAAATTGAGATTTATACATCATCTGAAAGCTGAATAAATAAGCTTTCCATTGATGTATGGGTTGTTAGGATCTGACAATATTTGGCCGAGATACAACTATTTGAAAATCTGGAATCTGAGGGTGCAAATAAATCAAAATATTGAGAAAATCGCCTTTAAAGTTGTCCAAATGAATTCTTAGCAATGCATATATCTAATCAAAAATTACGTTTTGATATATTTACAGTAGTAAATTTACAAAATATCTTCATGGAATATGATCTTTACTTAATATACTAATGATTTTTGGCATAAAAGAAAAATCTATAATTTTGACCCAAAATATTTTTGGCTATTGCTACAAATATGCCCCAGCGACTTAAGACTGGTCCAGGCTCACATATTATTGTGTTGAAATATACAGGATAAATGGTGAGAGAAAAGTCATAAGAATCTGGTATAATATGGCCAACCTCGAGGGCGATCTGTGCGGCCAGGCTGAGGAGGTTTGCAGCTGCGTTCTCAGTCACTAGCAGTCTGTCCTCACTGGTGACCGGATTCTGAGCCAAAGCGCCAATCTCTCTCAGAGCCACGGCAGCTTATTAACACATTAAAGACAGACATTCACATCAATTTTTATTTACTTATAGTGATTTCTGCGGCTGATTTCCATTTGTACCATTCAAAAATGTGGGGTCGGTAAGGATTTTTTAATCTTTTTGAAAAAAGTGTCTTATTTTCACAAAAGGCGGCATTAATTTGATCAAAATACAGTGAAAATACTGCGAAATATTATTACAATTTAAAACAATTGCTATCTATTTTAATACAATTTAAATTGTAATATATTCCTGTGATGGCAAAGCTGAATTTTGAGCAGACATTACTCCTGCCTTCAGTGTCGCATGGTCCTTCAGGAATCAGTCAGTGATTTTCTGCTCAAAAAACATTTCTTATTGTTGTCAATGTTAAAAACAGTTATGCCGTTTAATATTTTTGTGGAAGCTATGGTACTTTTTCAGGATTCTTCAAGAAATAGAAAATTCAGCATTTATTTGAAAAATCTTTTGTAATTTAGCTTAATGCTTCCAGACAAAAAGTATCAACGTGGTTACACATTATTGTACAAATCAAAGATCAATTTGTAGCCAATCAATTACTTTCCAGCCAAAATGTTTTATTAATTTCCATGACTCTTCCTGGCAACTGTAAAATTGTTGCTTCTGCGTAGGTTTTGCATGATCATTTGACCCCTGGTTATTTTACAGAGACACTTCAGACACTCGTGTGACTTTACATCCTCTCCATTACCTTTCTCTGCATTGTTTTCCAGTACAGCGATTTTGTAGATGTTGAACTGTGTGAAAATGTTGCTTGGATCAATCCTTGCTGCCTTTTCTATAGCCTCTTTGGCCTTCAACAAGAATTGAACAATGTGGCAACTTTCACAACAGACGTGTATGTATGAAAACTTGTGTCCATGTAATGAAATGTTACCTTCTCAATTTGATGCAGGTGCAGGAAACAGGTGGATCGGTTTCTTTGCAGTTTAGCAAGGTTTTGATCCAACTCGCCTGCTCTGTAGAAGCTCAGTGAGTAGTTATACCACTCCAGAGCTTCAGAATAGTTCTTGGCCTGTGCAAGACAACAAACATAACAGCTGTCTCACTGAACCCAAACTAACAAGCTCTACTTGATTCATGCTGCAACTATACAGTACTATACAAAGAAAAACATATCCACACAAAATCACACAGGGAAATCTTTTTATACACACTACTGGTCAAAAGTTTGGGGGAAGTATTATTTTTCTTTTTAAAGAAATGTATATTTTTATTCAGCAAGGATGCATTAAATTGACCAAAAATTGACAGCAAAGACATATTGTATAAAATATTTATAAGACATGTTTATAGCGTATGATAAAATGTTTCCAGTGGAGGTAATAGTACTCTTATTTGTAATTAAATGATTATTCAATCCAAAGTATTTATTGCATTTCTAAAAAGGTTTTAAAATATATTTTAAACACATAAAACTGATGTAGTACTTCAAAGTTTTTGGAAGCTCTATCCCACAGAAGAACGTGGAGAGATGATAGAGTCTGAGGTGCTAGTTGTTTTCCAGTGTAATGTCCTAGAAAACAATTATTAAACACACAATTCAGTAATGACATGAAACACATTCTCGGTTACTAATATTGAATGAAAATTACCCGTGATAGCATCCTCAATCTTCTGCTTGGCCAGCAGCTCTTTGTCCCGCTGCAGCAGCAGCTCTATATGCATGAGCAGAGCAGAGCCCAGTTCAGGAGACGACTCAAAGTGCTGACACACCCTCTTCAGGAAGTCAAAGGCCAGAGACTCCCTGAAACAACAACATATACCTGGCCTTGTCAACCACAGATTTCAAGAAGACGATTTTTTTGTGCCTGTTTAGAGAGAGATGAGCGATCATACCTGTTCTCTTCCACGAGCAGTTTTACTGTGCTCAAGCACACCTCCAGAGGAACCTCACAGTCTAGTAGCTCTGACAGCCCTGACGTGGGAAGGAACATGTTAAGGGACACATTTGTGGGGTAGAAAACATACTATGCTCAAACTGCAGTTTCAGCAGAGATACCAGGCTCACCAGACTTTATTGCCTCATCTGGGCTGCGGCTTTTAATTAAGATACGAATCTTCAGATACAGGCCTGACAACTGCATATGCTCCTGAAAAGAAGACAATGAAACGACCAAATGTGTGTGCTACAGCCCAATCTGATGGTCTGCTTTGTCAAGATCTGGTTGCACTAGGAACTCTTTACCTTTTTAGCCAAGTTCACAGCATTAAGAGCTTTCTCCAGGTACTTCTGACAGTCCCAGTCTAGATAAACTTTTGCAAGAAGTCTCAAAACTTTGGCCTGGAGGAATGGGAAGTAAGATTACAACGCATTCAGGCAATGCAAAAAAATCTGAGACCGCACTGAAAATCTGGGATTCAATTTAGACATGGAAATAAACAGAGTTTGGACTTTGACATTAAATGTCATTGTTTGTGAATGAACATTACTTTTTAACTCTATATGATCCTTATTTGATCATTTGAAACATTTATATAAATGACAATAATTTACAGTGATCAAAATTTTTAATTGGTGGTCAAATATTTGATCCCACTATATATCTAGCTGATAATTTCAGTGTTGACTAATATTTCTTACTTGCATCTCTGATCCTGGTGAGTACTTCACATTCATCTTGCCTATATCATAACTTTGGCTGAAATGCAGAAAAAGTTTACATTTAAGGAACAGTGTAAATACTTAATTATAGTATTACCAATCATACTGTAGTAACAAAAATTAAATGAAAATTTTTAAATATGTTAAAATACAAAACAGTTGTATATACAATACATATTACAGATATCCCTACCTTAGCCAAAATGTGCTCTCTTCATGCTTTCCCTGACTGTAAGTGTCGACCCCAAAGTTGTAACACATGAAAGAGAGATAGCCAGTCTAAAGGAAATTTCACAAAAGAGTGTTGTTATTTTCTTAATAGTTTGTATTTTCTAAATCTCTCTCTCAAACCAAAATAAGCAATGCCACCACTTGACAAGCTGATGACAACAGTTTTTTCCACCTCTTTAGGGAGACGCAGAAGCATTTCTTTACATCGCTGTATGCATGACACTGCCTCTTGATGTTGTTCTTGAGAAACTGCCTATTGAGACAACAGAAAATAATTTCAATCTGAAAAAAAAACATAAATATTTTTGTGTAAATAAAATCACTGTAATAATCTGCTAAATCTAAATATACGCATTAAATATGCACATTTGATCCAGTGGTTTTAAGAGTATTCAGACATTAATTTTAGGCTAAGCGATCTCTGCTCACAGATTCAGCTTGATATGACAAAACCCGCAGCAGGTCTTTCTCTATGTCTCCCTTTGGTGTGTTTATATCTTCTGCACAATCTCCATGGGAAGTGAGTCTGCTGTAAAGAGTCTCCAGGCTCTGTGAAAGTATCAATCTTAGTTTCTTATTCTCAGAGTCACTAAATTAGAATAATAATCATGGGTATTTTCAATGTTCCAATTTACAGTGGCTGCATGTATATTATATTTTATTCATGAATTTATTTTTGCATACATGCAAAGTCTATTTTTGTTGTCTTCACAGCGAGATTGCATTCATACTGTACGTACATTGACAGCAAGGCTCAAAAAATCATCAGCAACTTTGGGTTTTTTGCAATCAAGCCATGTTCTTCCCGTTTTACTTGCCATCTGAGGAAGATATTTTAGAGTTACAGTAATATACACAGTAATAAAATATGCCAGAAACAATGCAAAAAGACTGAAATGAACAAATCTACTGTTGGAATTTATACAAGCTAAATGGATAAAAACAAAAACAGATTTCACAAACCAGTATCTGCCTGCGAACAATATTCTCTGATGGGTTCTCAGGCCCGCATAAATACAGAAGTCTGCATGCCACATGGCGCACTGAAACATGTGCAGTGAGTTAAACAAATTAGTAGTTTATCAAGTAATTGACATCTGTGCAAACATCTGGAGATAGACTTTGAAACTTTCTTTTGTTGGTACAAGATAAAATATCTATATGACAAAACAGAAAGACAGATGATTGGCAGATACACAGATATATTAATAAACAGATACAATAACAGACAGAGAAAAATGACTAAGACCTTTGGCCTTTTGCTCTTCTGTAATAGTTGAGCCAACACGTTTGGTCACTGCCCAGTTCCACAGCTGTATGGCGATTTCCTCCAACTACAAAAAACAATTGCATTGTTGATTAAAGATTAAACCATAATTACCTCATTTTTAAGAAGCTTTGTGTCTCTTAAAAAATAAGGTATGTCAAGATAACGAGAAAGTACTAGAAAAAGACCTGATAGCGACAAAACAAGACAGAAAATAAAATCACACATGATTTCTTGTGGCCTCCGTAGATTTCAACTGAGGTGGGCATTGCACACCTGTGAATCCTGTAGTTTTGCTGCTGTATCTAGAGTTGAAATCGCTTTGAAGAGAGTTTCAATCACCTCGTCCAAATCTGAATCGATCTGTCTGTGGAGAAGTTTCTCTGACAGGTCTGTGAAAGAGACAGAGTCAGTCTTCAAACACAAAACAGCTTCACATGCTGGGCTAAATCACTTCATGACAAGGTAAGCTGAAATAATTACAACAGATAGTGCTAAAATTACCAATAATATCCATAAGAGATCAGTTATTTTATAAACGAGCGTAATCCCTGACAGAGCTAACTGCCACATATCTTCCACAAAATAGATTCTTACTTTTTACATCGACAACAAACTGCTCCATATTACGGTCAGGTTTGTGTATTTTAATACACAAGTCGAGTAACGTAATTTAAAACGGTCGAATATATTTTGTCAGTATTTTGTGTGTGTCAGTGACAGAAACACGACCCCTCGCGACCGTCCGCCGCCAAAAAACACGCACGCGCTGCAGTGCGAATGTAATTCTACTGTATGGCCACAAGGTGGTGTCTCACACACGGTTATGCATTTTCTCTAATTCACCTCTCCCTCACATATAGATTTAATTTATTGCCGTGATAAAACAATAAAATAAATTATAAAATACAATTATTTGTGACCATGGACCACAAAACCAGTCATAAGAGTCAAATTTTGTTTTAACTGAGATTTATTCATCATCTGATAGTTGAATAAATAAACTTTCCATTGATGTATTGTTTGTTAGGGTAGGACAATATTTGGCCGAGATACAACTATTTGAAAATCTGGAATCTGAGGGTGCAAAAAAATCTAAATATTGAGAAAATCACCTTTAAAATTGTCCTTGTAAAATTAGCAATGCATATTACTAATCAAAAATTAATTTTTGATATATTTACAGTAGGAAATTGACAAAATATCTTCATGGAACATGATCTTTACTTAATATCCTAATGATTTTTGGCATAAAAGAAAAATCGATAATTTTGACCCATACACTCTATTGTTGGCTATTGCTACAGATATACCTGTGCTACTTATGACTGGTTTTGTGGTCCAGGCAGGGTCACATTTTAATAACAGTAACAGATATTAGATAAAAATGTACACTGTTTAAAATATCTAATAATATTAATACTATTAGGCTATATAAAATATATCAGCTAAAGGACAGATGTAAGCCAAAATTTGCATTTAAGTTAAATGTTGAACTACTCTTTTCATGCATACACGACTGCAGTATATTCAGAATTGCCAACTCTGTCCTGTTGAAAGATTTGGGCATTATGGTATAATAGCATTGTTTAAGCATAATATTCATCACCTACTGGTAGTTAGAACCTCATTCACCCTCAAGAAAGTATGTGTTGATAACGCTGGAGTTTTTGTTTTAACAAGGGAGGTCATTGTTGAGCTGAAGGAAAGAGCTCAAGCTGCGTACACAGAATCGGTTGTGGACTCTCTTATTGTGTTCACTGCACTAGATTCAAAAATAAGATGTCTTAAAAGCCCACTCCTTTCGGTGCTCGGCTTCCAGCAATTGTTTCTGCCTGAGTCTTATCTAGCCACCGTGCTGGCCTGAGGGAAATGTGATCAGTTCAGAGGGCTTGATTGCACAGGAGAAAGAAAAAACAAACATGATCCCTATGACATGTGGTCAGAGAGATGCACACAAGATTTCCTAAAGTCTGCTACATAAATAATATAAAAATAATAATAAAGAGGCATATTTATACATTTGTGCCAGATTTAAAAATACTTCACCTCACAGTACGATACAAGGTCATTAGTTGCTAGCCCAATATAATATTTAAGAAATACCTAAGTCAGATCTCTGCTGCCAAACAGGAAAACATGACCAGAAATGTCTTAGCTATAAGTAGATTCCCCAAAAAAAAATAAATAAATAAATGAAAAAAAATAATAATAATATATATATATATATATATATATATATATATATATATATGCATCAAATGACAAAAATAAAATAAATGAATAAAAATTAGCGCTAATGCAAGGGTGTTTCTAATGCAGCGTCTATGGGAGGGATGGTAAATTTGACATTGTTCTCTCTTCTGACTGCTGTTATCAGTCTCTCCGTTTTTCCCCCCTTTTTTTTGAAAGTCGTGAAAAAACTCCACAATAGTGTTTCTTTTGCTATTTGAGCAAATGGAAATGCAAAAAATATATTTGTGGTACTCTCCCATTCACCCAACTATGACGACTTTCACTGCTGAGAAACCCAGAAATGTGAAAAAGGTCTATAATAATAATAATAATACAGTTATTACTTTTTAATTACATAATATACTTATATGTTTATAAATATAAAACATTGTAAAACAAAATATGATCGAATTACATCACACCTCATCAAAAATAGGTGAAAATACATACAGATTTAAAAAAAAAATAAAATTAAAAATTCTGCATAAACATTGTAGAATAAAATATGATTTATGAAATATAAGTGACATCCCACTTCATCAAAAGTAGGTTGAAATAACTAAATCCTTAACATTATCAGCTACCTTCATTGTTTCTGAGTCACAGAAGTAAACAAACTGGTAAACGGTCATCAGTCTAGCCTATATTCGATTTTCAATAGCCCTTACTTTATCACATTAATCACATTATCCTCCAATCGATGGGAAGAAAACCTCATGTCTCATTAACAATACCTCATCAGCAACCTGTATTTTGACATTTTTATTTGTATGTCTGTTTAACAGATTTAACATCCTGTGCATTTGAAATAATATAGATGGAAGGACATGAATGGACAATGTGATGCCGTACGTTGCAGGTAGCGTGTCCCCATTCATAACATCAAAAAGACAAACGGTTGGTGGTGCATCCACACACCGTGGGGTGTTGGAAGGTGAAAAGAAGCCCCATGATTATTTACTTTGATATAAAATTAGCAGCACATCCTGTTAGTAAAATTTAAAATAAACCCTGTAAATATTTTCCCAAGGCATTTTGACTGATATGTTATCAGACAATGTCTGTTTACCTTTGCACCTAGATATTTTAGGGACTGCTGAGGTTTGAAAGATTTTAGTTTAAAACGAGGGTGAAAGCCTCTTCACATTCAGAGAGGCATCTGGGTGGGATATTTCACAGAGATAAAATAAATCTTTCTTTTAATCAGACAGAAATAGCACAAACATTTAATTAACTTAGTTTAATACTAGACAAAATATCTTTATAGATATCTGTAGGTGGATTTCGTAGGAAAAGTGCGCGTGGAGTGAGGAGTATCACTGCAGGGTTACTATGGTGACGTTGCGTCCTTCCGTCCCTGCTTCACTCATATAAAGCCTTCGAGAGGGAAAACCCCAGCAGAAAAGCCAAAGGCAGTGGTGTGCTGTATCATTCGGTTGGCATTAGTTCTTTTCATCGTTATATTATTGTTAGACCTTCTTTATAGAGTCTAGTTTTCATTCACTCAGTTTTAGGAAGGAAGAGCAAGCGTCGCACCTGCCCTCGGGAGTAGTTTGGTGCACCGGGGCAGGCGCTGTACCATGCGATACCTTTACAGTCACTGAGAGACTACGAGAGGTGTTTTCACTCCAGAGGCATCACTGAAAGAACAGTCTCTGTCATATCAACGGGAACTACTATACGGGAACTATTTAACCATACACCGAGAAAAATAACAGAACTTGGACTATTACAGCCTCATCCAAATAGGCTATAAAGTGACAGCTGATTACGCGGAATATATCATCATTTTAACGGACGAAATGACCTCTGTTCAAGCCTCAGCCAAAGGCTTCTTCACTTTTCAGCTGCTTCTCAATTTCTTCTCATGTGGTAAGTGCTCGCTTTTTGTAATTTTTCTGCGCGTAAAGTGAAGCTGGAGGCGATCTTTGGCTTTCTATGGGCTGCTGTTGTACAGATGCGGTTTGAAGTTCAGCTGTTAACTTTATGGGCATTAAATGATCTGTATGTAAATGCATGAAAACAAATGTGGATGCAATGATGAAAACATTTTAGTATTGTGCTAGAATAATAGCCTACATCTGATGCCATTGTCAACTGTTTATTGATATTTCTGATGATTTTCATTCTAGAAAATGTATTACAGTATGTTTGGTTGTCGTGAGTTTATTGCACTTTTCAAACTATTTCGACTTTAATTACTGAAGAAGAGACCATTATGAAATTATTGTGTCAGATTAAATGGATGGGAACAAATATGTTGACATGATGTCTTTTGTTGCAGCGATGACATTTTTGTTCTAGAAAAACAGTATAACTTATCCAAATGCATTAAATTGAGTGATTTTATAATGATAATTTTATAGAAATATTGAAATATAATACTTTTTTTCTCTCATTCTTTAAAGTTAACCTACTTTGATGTCATTGGCTATGTTTCTCAAAACCGAATGCGCTGCCTATGCCTATAGGCTTCACAGATTGTTTGGTAGGCCTACTTCATCAAATGCATTGTTAGAACCCATTTTGGGGTCCCAGATTTTGTCTAGGTAGGCAGCTCACTGGGTTTTGAGATCCATCAGTCATCAGCAGTCTGTACTCTGGCACTAAATGAAATGCTCAATTAGAAAGCAGGAGGTGATCTCTCCCTGCTGGGGCTTAAATTTTTTTACTGACGTTTGCTCATTTTTCTGGGGACCCCAATCATTCCAGGGACCCCCAGTCGCCGCCACAGCTAATGATGGAAGAACAGTTGGGCAATGGGCACTTCTTGCATTCCTCCATCGTTTGGGACTATAGTTCGTTATTATAAGTCATTGTTTAGTTATTCCAAGAATGAACACACATTGTGTTTGAAATATCAGGTGTGTTTTTGATAACATTCAAAACATTTTATTGTGAATGGGTAGTATGGGCACATCTCCAGTTCCAGTGTTGTTCTCAAGTTTGACAAGAGAAGATGTGTTTATAAGAGAAAGTATATTGTTGACTCTGGCTGCTTGGACTTCTGGCTGCATCTCCTTATAAACAAGATTGATAGTAAAAGATGGTTGCCATTGTTCATTGTGACATAGTAGTTGTACACTACAGATACAGGTCTTCCTCCTGCTGTCCAAACAAACAGCAGCACTTACTCTGATCCAAACAGAGGAAATACTACTCCCCCCATGACTTTTTGGGTCTTCAAGCTTTGTCTACATGGTCTCCAAGTAGATTTCCTTCGCTGTCCTCGTGCCGAGCGTGGGAAAGACACATGAAGGAAGCGGATGGAGAGGCAGGAGGCACCCTGGAATTGTTCTGGCAGTAGAGGTCACGGAAATGTGACACACCTGAGTAAAGATTCCTTCCCCAGACTTCTTGCTTGCTCCTCTACTCCAAATGTGTGTCAGTTGCCCCACCTCAAGACAATGGTAGAGCGGAAGAGCATGCCATTATATTTTATATGTCAGGAGTGTATGGTTAATCCATTAGACAAAAATAGGCCATGAAGATATTAGCCGTATCCCATTTTTGGTGGTTACACTGTGATTATTACATTTAAGACCAATTTTGTAAGTGCAATTGTGTTAATTTATCCATGTGGTGCAACTATATCATGTGTTGTCTGATAAGTCTCATGATTTCATAGAAATTAAAAATTCATTTGAAACGGTTACATTGGAAATACGAAATGAGTCAGAGCCACTGGTCAAACTCAGCACTAAATCTATAAATTGGACTTTAGAGAAGTGAAACACATTTTGACTTGGCTGTTAGAAGTTACTTGCAGGAACGAGAAGGATTAAGGATAAAGTCTGTTTTAAGTAAGAGAAACATCCAATAATGCTGCTCTGTAGAGTGATATAAGGCATCTTGAAATGATCTAGATATTGCCCAGGGCTCTGTTTTCAAATTTTGCTGAACCATTTAAAGGTTAAAATACTCTAGGAATTTTACACATCTGAGAACCCTCTGCATTGCATTACTTTCAGGAACTCACTGAATACGTGCTAGGCAACTCGTACTTGCTCCTTTAACATCACAACTTTGCAGTAATACAACATTTCATTACTGACTTAACAAATTAGGTCTGTTTCACATTGTTTGGATATAAGAAGCGCGTAAGCAGAGCATAACTGTAGGCTCTCTTCGTGCTTTAAGTCTAGAAGCATTTATGCTGCATAACAGAGATATGGCTGTATACAGAAAATAAAATGATGTCTGATATCTTGATAACAGACATACATTTTAAAATGGTTATCAGGAGTTGGCCATTGAAAACTATTACAAACTTAAAAGTTGTTAAATTATATTTGCATGAGGAAATTGAACCACATTTTAATTCAAATGATAATGGATCTACACGGAACATAACCTAAACTGAAGCTGTGTACAGCTTCCATCATGTGCATCAAGCCTGACAGACATTTTTCTCAAACAGTGTTATTTATATTGCTTAATAAAAGCCTACTGTATATTGCAGATGATTTCGTTAGTTCAGTGCACTATGTATAGTCAAAATAGGTTCAGTACTGAATCTGTACTTGCACCTAGCTATGCAGAACTTACTCAGGCAGTGTAAATACAGTAAGCTAATGATATGGGTGACATATATAGTTGTTTGAACATGTTCTATACAAAATCGTGCCTGGTTTAAACTTGCTCAGTGTGATTTCTTTCTGGATTACATTCTATTTTCCAGGCTCAGAAAGAACCATAATGTTCCTTCTGAACAGCCGTTCAACAGCAGTGCATGTTGGGAGGAATACAGTAGGTAGGGGTCAGCCAAGTGCAATTCAAGCTCATCCACTCAGCGGTGGGGTGGCGCACAAGTACAGACTGTGCACAGACGTCCTTCTTTCTTTCTCTCTTTCATGATTTCTGGCTTGCTTGCTTGCTTGCTTTCTACACATTTGCAGTCTTCTCCATTTTCTCACTTAATTAACATAAAAACATTATAGAGATATAACAATTACTATATTTCAGCATCTACACCAACGGAATAGTAATGTTGTTTTAAAAGCGCAAACTCCAGTTATGTCATCTGCCACTTTAAATGCTTTTAATTGCCTGTCTAAAATAAAAATAGATTTTAAAAACTTTTTTTTTAACTTTTTTTTTTTTTAAAGAACCTCAGGCGGTGTGCTTCGAAGACCATGTTTTTAGTCATGGGTTATTTCCTCTTAAGTTATCTTTTCTCTTTGACACACTAGTTAGTCTCTTTGCAGGCCATGATGGCTGTTCATGGTGTGTTATATTGCAATTTCAAGGAGAATCTCCAGCATGGAGTATAGCACAATCCCCTGAGCTCCAGAACATATTGTGGAAGCTTATGGGATTCAAATCCACTTATGGAGACTGTTTCCAGGGTTCTTCATATTCCATGGTTTCAATATTTGGTCAAATATGACCAAAATTACCATGCAGCCAGTTGTTCTTTGTTTAATTTACCATCTTATTTCATTTTTCATACAAGTTGTGTTTATGTGTTGGGTTTTCAACTCCACCATCCAAAGACCAATCCAGGAACTAATAAAATCTGCATTCTCCATTTCTGTTGTCTTAACCTTACGGCTTGGCAGGGAGCAGTAGTTGTAGCAAAGGGACTTGCAACAAGAGAACACTTCAATGAATGAGAAGGCAGGCAGCACAGTTGGAGGCGTAGTAGCAACTTTTTTGGAGGGTGGTCTCTAATTTTGTTTAAGTGTTTACCCTTCAGTCCGCCATCAGCTCCTTGAACAACTTGTGAATTTGTTTTACTGTTGTTTTTTGTGGCAGACTGGACCATCATTAAATACCATTAATTATGTAAAAGCTTTATAACTAGAAGCAGAATAACCACCATCGAACTACCACATGAATTGTAGTAAATTTACAAGCAGACATATTATTACAGTTTGTTATATAGGCCTAGCTCTCAGGAATACTTGATTTTAATTGGCCACTTGTGTAATGTTATGGTCAAATACTTTTGATTATCCTATATGTGCTCATTTCAGGCTTGTATCACTGTCCTATCTCTTTCTTCTCACTTAACAACAACAACAATAATAATAATAATAATGGGTCCCACTTTATATTAAGTGGATTTAACTACTGTGTACTCACATTTAAATCAATCATTTGGTACAGTGCATTTATTATGTACACCCATGTTTTTACATTGTACTTCTATTTAAAACATTACCTGCATGTAATTAGATCTGTAATTATTTCATGTCATTACATTTATAGTTACAATAGTCACCCATCCCTTACAACTTAACCCACCCTTAAACCGACCCATAACACTAAACCTGTCCCTAACCTTACCAGTATCCCACCTCAATAGCAGCAGAAATGCTAATAGAATATGAACACAATATGTATTGTACTGTCAGTACATAGTAGTTAAGGCCACTTAATATAAAGTAGGACCAACTATAAGTCGTCGTATAATGTACAGACGCCCTGTTTTTTTTTTGGGGCAATAATGAACAGCTTACTGTACATTACCAGACATATTACATGATTTATGATATAAAGTATATAGATTACATAATGAGGGAAACTGTACAGTCACAGTATCTCTTGTCATAATATGTCAGCTTATATAGCCAAATATCCACATAAAATTTCTGTCTCAAAATTCCAGTATTTATAGAGTTTTACCTGTCCCAGAAGGGTACTTTTTCTTCTTCCAAAAAAGACAGGAAAGAAATGAATATGTGATTGGTCGCGTGCAACAGTTGCCTGACGTGTTGGTTCTGTGCCCATGGACACGCTTACTATTGTTTTACATTATTTTTATTTATTAAGAATCCTTCGTTGCTTGTAAAGCTTTGAAATCACAATGGATACTGTGGCAAGGTTAAATGATTAATAAATTTCTATTGTTGTGTAAGCCCAAAAAAGATTACCCCTGCCCCGTCCTCAGAGACTGCTTTACCGGCACTGTGCATCACATGGGTGGACGGGAAGCACAGGCAGTCATGTACCAGCCACAGAGTAGGGAATTCCGCATATTATGACCAATGCTTACTGGGCAGCGACAGGATTTCCTCTCTACAAAAGACAGTACACAAGTAATTTGAATTACATCTGTAAAAAAAAAAAAAATCAAACTCAAGCATCATCTGACTTCATAAGTTCCAGCTTTTTAACATGCACAAGGGACCAATGATACATTATGTTTGCTGAACAATATTTGGTCAAAATGTTTTGCAACACAGTGCTGATATTATTTATAGTTCTCCAGAAGTCAGCTTTCCATGAAAGCCCACACATCATTTCAGTTTAATTTCAGAGTGTTTTTGTCTTTCATCTCATTCAACATTTAAATCTTTTTGAAGGCTTGTCTGCTCTTCTGGACATGAACCTTCTCTTGTTCTTCCTCACAAAACTACAAACATCAATTAGGACGCCTGATTGACTGATTGGATGATTGTAGGAGGTCAGGAGGAGCGCAGCCTTTGACAGTGACATATCTTTTATATGTTCCCATGGGAGGCATGTAGGCTAATAATGCTGAATATGGCAACCCACGCAGCGTCAGCGCTGTGTTTTTTCCATTCATCCATGGTTGTCCTTTATTTTTAATAGGCTTTAATGGAAACCAGGTCCCAGGCCCCTTGAAGCACCACAACAAGCCTCATTTTTGGCATTTTTCAGTCTCTGTGCTGGAGGAATGTAGTACACAGCTGGCGGAGAGGGGGGCGAGGTGCCGCACTGAGGTCAGCACTGGGCAGACATCAGGGGCAGGTGGGGGTCTGTGTGCTGTGGGAATATGTGGGTGTACAGGGACAGAGACGAGGTTTTTATGAGAAAGTACTCTTCTTAAGTGGGCTGCTGGGGGCCCCTGCTGAACAGGGCAGCTGTGAAGACAGCGAGAGTTGTTGGGTTTTATAGGATGTAATTCACCGCTCATGTTTGCATGCAGGCAAACTGCTTCTGAGGCTTTGAGGGAAAATAATAATATGTGGATGTCAGCAGGAGTCAGTAATTCTCTTAAAAACGTATTTGGTATCAGACCAAAGTTTCTGTGTGGTAAGCAAGCATTTCAGAGCGGTCAAATCCGGTTTGACTCACTCTAACTAATATCTCTCTGTTGTACAGTGTGAACAGCATCTTCTTGTAATTCTGATGTAATGGATTAAATGTTTCTACAGTGCTAGAGTGTTTCTAAAACATCCTGATCAGAATGTGTGATGACTCCTAAAACAAAATGTACAACATATGAGCTTAGGAAATTTCATGATGAATAGTGTCTGTCTGAGACGGGAGGTGGACCTGCAAAGTTACTGTCTGACAAAGTTTGGTCTGAGGCTTTTTGTCATGATTTATGAAAGACACCAACATCACAGCAATGACATTTTTAATGTGTGTTTTATTTCATGTGTAAATGTAAATCTACAAATCAAATCTGTCTAAATATCTACAGAATAGATTTGTAGTTCAATAAGAGAGTCACCATAGGGGAGGGTATTTTTTTTTTTGATTAGGACATCTGCAGTTATGTCTGGTTATGTCTCATCTGGTCAGAGGGTAGTATCAAGCTGATAGAGGTGTGTACTTTGCGTGAAAAGCTCCAGTTACATCCGCTCCCCTTAACTAACCTTGGACTGTGAAACAACAATGATGTTGAAGCATACTGAGAGGAAGTTCATATTAAGTGGCAGTGTTGGTGTAGTAAGTTCATTCTGGCAATGCAGCTGTTTTTTTAAGTCATGTGTGGGGGGGGAACTACATGAGTAATAGAACATGACTTTCATTATTATTAGTAAGTGAGAGAGAAATTAATATGGGTTTCCATGAGAAAAAAATTAACATTGTGTAATGCTGTTATCATCCTGATAATAATCCTTTTTAGCTTCTGTTTTGGACACAGACGCCATATTACAGAACTTTATGATCTTAAATCTTAAGTTAAGATCTGACTCAGATAGTTACCAGAACTATTATGGGTTGTTCACACTTCTTTTAACTTGATATGGTGACATGTGTGAGGTGCAGAAAAAGAGAGGATGTCTGCAAATGCATAGAAAAACAATGAAAAAAGTGAACCTGTCCACACAAAACATGTTTTTGCATTCCATTTAACCATTTTTTTTTTTTTTTTTAATGTAAATGTACACTAGATGGATGTCTTCATCTTTGCATCACTTTTTTAGTGTCTCACGCATGAGCGTTGTGCTTTTAGGACTGAAAAACTGGTGATCTGCATTCGAATCAAAGTTCATGCTGATCTAAGATTGTGTTTTTCACTGGGGAGATTTCCCAGAAGGCTGCTCTTATAACAAAAAAAATTCTAAATAATACCGTTTTTGCCTGGCAACACAAATAACCTGCAATACAATGCCACAACAGAAAGCGTTCAGGGAGTAAGTTCAAAAGAAGGAAATCACTTATGAGACGAATGTCACCCGTCCTGGGCAGCAGAGGGAATGATACCGTTTCCTGTCCCAAGCGTACTCATGGCTCCTATCATCAGCTTTACCTGGCCCCAGACCAGCAGTGAACCTTCACTGTAATAATAGCACACAGAAGAGATCTCGAGAGATCCGAGTAAAATGAAGCTCTTCATCAGAGTATAAAAAGGTGGCATTATGCAGAGGGCAGAAAATAGGGACTGATTGATGTGAAGGATGTGTTTAAGGACATCTGATTCATCTGGGTCTGCCTTGTTCTCTCATGTGCTGACAGAGGTGACCCCTCCGTGGGGGCACAGCTGTACCCCTGGCCTCCCTCCTCTGATCTAGAATGTATACACACGCTCAAACGCACTGTTTCCACATCTCTGCCAGCTCAAACCTGTTCAACACAGACAGTCCAGCTCAACATGAGAGTGGAAAGGCTATTGCATAACATTCTGAATCAGAGTCTCCAAATTACACTGTAATGATCTTGTACTTCCTAGAGTGTTCCATTTGTGGTTTGCTTAACCACAGTTTAGCATTGTGCTTGCATTACAATTCACCAGAAATAACTATAATGCACATCTTCAAAAAGATGACAGTCACTTGGAAACCTGGAAACTTGTTGCGGTGTTGTGTTACTATATTCAAAGCTGTCAGTTTGACCACATTGTGGCTTTTGTGGGATGTATTTGCGATGTTAGTGTGTCACTGATTGTGTGTTTTGCGATATTGTGTTTTCTGTAGGGTTGGTAGAGGGATCTCATCTGCCTGATCCACAGCTGCTTCCTGATGGAGACACACACCTTCAGCATGTTGGTGGCACGCTCACACTCATCTGCAGGTACTGTGTCCATTTCACACAAACACTAAATCTAGAATATGCTAATTTTATTGATATTATACAATTAAGCATTCCAGTATTCAGACAGAATAAATTTAAACTCAGTTTAGAATAATATAAAACTACCAAATTATTTTAAATAGCCCTTTTAAAACCATCTTATCAGAAATATCTTATTTTATGTTTCACAGAAGAAAGTCGTACAAGTTTGGAACATAGTAAATGAGTAAATGACAAAATATTTATTTTTATATAACTTTAATTCTGTATAAGTACTTGGGTGACAGCTGGTGTGTGTCCATGCACTGATCTCACACCATAACTCTTCAAAACAAAACTCATTTGCTTTGACATGGGATAAGAAGCTCTCAGAAAGCAATATAGTCCCAAAAAAAGCTACGTCATCCAAATTTAACGGAAAGAGAAGGGGACAGGGGACTTCTGAAACATACACATTTAAGACTCTGAGAGAGCATTCCAGCTATTGCAGTCATGCCAGGAATTCTGACCCCGAAGAATCTTAACTAATGTACCGCTTCCCTAGAAGGCCGTGTGAGCCAGAAGCTGATACTGTCTTTGGCTCTGGACAGAGATTTGAGGCTGAAGTTGCATGACCCATCAGTCTAGAGGCAGAAGCAGTATGTGAGATATGTCTGATTCTCCACTGGGGTCCTTAAAATGTGCCCTTTTAAAAAATAAACACTGTTTGAAACATTTGAACATTTCCATTCAATAAATACCTGTTCCCATGTGAAAGTGGGACACTAGCAAACTTTAAAACTTTCCAAAATAAACCCACTGAGAATATGGATGAAGAATCTGACATGCTCTCAGAGTAAAAACTCATTTTCAGAAATTCAGAAAGAGCTCTTGTAACATTTAAAACAAATGTAATCAGGAACCGCAGAAGCATCAGTCAATGAAGGATTTGTTTTAAACTGGTCTTTCTATAAACTCTCCTTATGCTTAATTCTAAAGCTGTGCTCAGGATGCCAATCAAAAACATCTGCTGTTGATTCATTTTAGTTACTTTTAGGATTACGTTTGTAATGTCAGAGTAAACTAAAAGAGGCTGCAGAATGTGTTTGTATGTGGTTGATTGTGTAATTTTCCTGATTTTGTTTTTAAGTTCTGTAATATATGACATGAATAGCTAAAAATCAAATGTTATAGCAGCAGATACTCTCTGCAATGATTATTTAATCTGGCATAAGTCTACTTGGCTATGAAATTGTCCTTATTGTTGCTGATGTTTTGTTTATATGGTGTGACTTACATTAGAGGATCAACTTCCCTGCACTGGAAGCTGGCTAAGAGAGATGTGTCATTGGTACGGATTGAGCCGTGTGAGGAGAGAATGCACAAGCACTGCAGCAAGCTGGTCATACACAACCTGATGCACAATGACACTGGCTTCTACACATGCAGTCACCAAAAATCTAGCAATCATGAGGTGTCCACATATGTTTTCGTTAAAGGTAAGATAATTTGAATACTTATTCTATAATGTTTTTAGCATAGACCCAGAGATTGTACAAAATTGGTTTAGTAAAATAAAACATCTCTTTGGATGATTTTTTTTTTTTTTACTTGAGTACATCGCTGTTTTTGGTTACAAATGATCCCTACTGGATAAACCAAGGAACTCGGCCCTTTCCTTCCAATTAATTGCCACAAGAGATTTTGAGGTCTCTCTTTGTAAAACAGGACCTGGAAAAACTCCAAGCCATTAGAAAAGCGTGAGATTTAAAAAAGAAATGAAGTAATGAGAAACGTCACCTCATTGTAGCCCTGACTGAAACTAGAACAAAGCCATAAACCTGTTAGCCGAGCAATGGAGCTAGTAACTGTGCAGCTATGACTGTGCACACTTAAAAGATTTGAATCACTGACAACTGGACTGTATCTGCAAGACAGAACCTAGCTGTCATAAGACTAGGAAATAGAAAATCAGTGACACAAAAAAGGTAGGATTTTATATTAAGCTGGATGTCTTTAGAGATGGAAACAGAGTTTGATTGTTCTGGAAGCCTGGTCTTTGATAATTTCCTGTTTGGCTTCTGCTTGGCATCTGCGTAAGCTGTTAACATTTTAAGCAAGAGTTTATTTAAATGTCCCTCAAAAGAAATTGTAATAATGAATTGAATTGTAATAATATTTCACAATATAGCTTGTAATCAAATAAATTCAGCCTTGGTGAGCATAAGAGACTTGTTTTTAAAACATTATTTTTAAAAAATCTTATCGACCCTAAATTTTTGAACAGTATGGTATGTCCAAAACAGCTGATCTGCAGTTTATCTATAGCAAAAGACGGTGATAACTTTAGCTGTGAAAATGACAACAAAGCTCACCAAGTCTCTGGCTCACCAACTGTTTTGTTTAGCAGACCTCTACCACTGCGGCCTGCTGCATGTATAGCCAGTTTATTACCTGATAGTCCCCTGGTTCATATCACTATGTGATTCCACTGTTTATGCGAGATAAGTTTGTTTAAAAAATCTATTTTATTACATGAACACTGTCAGCACACAGAAGATCTTGTTTGTTTAATCACTCCAATCTCGCAGCATAGCTGTACAGTAACATCCCCTGCTTCCAAACTGTTTCTGTTTCGCTATCCAGCAGCCTGTGTGGCAGTTTGCTGTTTAAAGAGAAAAATTATCTGACTTTATCTGAGATATTTAAGTGCTCCTCTAGGCTGGATGTCTAGGCATTGCCTGATGTCTGAGAATTCATTGATTAAAGATGAAATACTTTTAAAAATGCCATTTAAAATCATAAGTGAATTAATGAATTATGGTGTTTGTGATCGGTAAATTAGCTTTGTGCTAAGCAAACTGTTATTATTTTGTGCTTACTGTATTATTTTATTCATTTTAAATCATAGATCACAATCATCCATTTGTGGAGGCTCACAGTATAGCACAACCGCTTTATGCATATCGGGAGGATCCTTTTTTAGTGGTCCCATGCAGAACAACATCCCCGAATCATCATGTTATCCTTGAGACTGTGAGTATTTTTTTATGTTTTCAAACCCACTTAATGTAAAAATATTCACATATAATTTACAGCCACATGCAAAGGAGGTGAATGTATTACCTGCTTTCTATGCCTCAAAAGCCTTGAATATGAAAAAAAAAGAGGATGTGTTTTGTATGATCTGACATTGAAAAATGCCTTGGACCATGGGCTTCTCAGAGTTTCTCACATCCATCAAAGCCCTGAGTATGTGTATACAGATAGAGACAGTGTGCCATAGGCTCAGGGAAGCTCAAGGAGTCCTAAGGAGCCACTCTGTCTGCTTCCTGTAAGAACAGGAAGGTAGTGTTGAACTGTTGTTTTTCATTCAAAATAGAAACCCAGGCTAAAATAAAACACCTTTTTTTAATGCATCATGTCCATGAAGACTAGGTTAGGGAAACAAAGCTGTACTTGAATAGTAAACTTCTGTTTATTCATTTAATTTTAATTTAATTTAATTTGATTTTATGTATACTAGTACGCAACTTTTTACATAATATGTGAAAGTAGATTCGGTCCTCTAAACTGCACTGGCAGCGAACAACTTCAACAGTAGTATTTTTTCCACAATGACCATGTAGTGGGTCTATGGTCATTTCTCACAGTTCTTTGCTATGGATAAACACTTCTAAGCCAGATGGCACAGATAGTAATGTAACCTTCCTGCCATTGGAAGATCTGTGGCATTCGTCCTTCCTGTTTCCTTCCTTCCCTTCTTTCCTAGCAGGGCACTTGGACTCCGAACAAACAAAAGAAGCAAAATTGGGTATACAACTCAACCATGATCAGTTTCTCACAGACAAGCTCAGCCCTGTTTTCCTCATTACTGGATGGGCTACTAATCATAGGCCGTAAAAGCTTCACACAACTTGTTTCCTTCTTCACTGAAAGAACTGTCACTTGTAGGAAAATTTGTTAAATGAATTCTCTCCTCTTGCTCTTCAGATTAATAATCCTATGACAGATCATGTAAAAAGTAGGGTGGAGTGGGATCCAAAGAGAGGTTTCAAGATTCCCTTGAAACCTTATGACAGCTACCAAATGATTACGTGTATGACCAGTGTGGATGACAAAAAAATTTCATCAGTCTACATGCTCTTAAGGATAAGTGAGTCATTTTAATTAAGGAAAAAATTCCAGTTACACAATTATCTTTTGAAATCTGTCATTGAAAATTACAAAAGCTTTTTTCATGACATAAGCTGGATTCATGTTGGTACCTCCTGTTCTCTGTGCCTAGCCGTGGAGCTGAAAAACATTGGCATCAAACCAGAACGACCAAAAGTAGTGGTCGGTGACACCCTGATCCTCAACTGCTCTGCAGAGACCACTTACAATGGCATAATTGATTTTGAGTGGCAGTTCCCTAAGGGTCGGGTGAGTTATCAGGAGATGATAAGATGCTAAAGATGCTGGAGTTTTACCTAAAGCCATTCAGTATTAGATTAATGCTGTACCCATTCAGATCTGCTACCTGATTTGAACTGGCATTGTGTAAAGCTTGGCCTGACATCCTCTGAACTTCCTGTCTGTGCTTTCAGATCAATCACACTCAAGAAATGAAAAAGAATAGGGTCAAAGATGGTGAAACCATCATGATGAGTAACGCTTTAATCATGCCTAATGTGACAATGGAGGACAAGGGCACGTATGTGTGCAAAGCATCAATTGAAGACAAAAGGCTTCATTATTCAACTAAAGTAACTGTATACGGTGAGGATGTAATGTTGTGCCACTACCTTAACACACTTGTGCTTTTGTTGAAAAGTTTAATACATTTCTTGGATTTTGTTTTTCTGTTTGTCTCTACAGAGCGTCCATTCCTCAATGTGACCCATAATAAACGCAAAATCATCTTTTCCATAGAGGGTAGAAAGGTGCAGTTTGAGCCACGGGTCAATGCCCTGCCGGCACCAGACAAAGTGTTGTGGTAAATACATACTTTCCATTTAAAGAAAATAAATGTGACTCAAATTCCGTGAGAGGAATTTAATGTGTAGCAACCATGTAAAAGTATTCCACTAGTAATGAATTTATTGTATGATTATTGCATTGGTGTGCTATTATTTTTTTGGTATAGGTACAAAGATGGAGTTGCCATTTCAGAAAATTCCACATGTTATGAGACAGCAGGCTACAACCTCACTATAAAACAAGTGAGGCAGAAGGATGCGGGGATCTTCACTATCTCTCTGTCAAACCAGGAGAGGGGTCTCTACAGAAACCTCAGCTACAGGCTGGACGTCAGAGGTAATGCAGAAAGCCTGCAATACGATCATCTGAGCGTTTCCTTTGCTTCAAGCAATACTGGACCAAATAGTGCTGTCACAACTAAACACAAAACACTAATATAAATAGCTAACAGCACAAAATCAAATAGTTTTAGTTGCGTTTTAATTACATATCAATGAAGTTAAACAGATTCTTTAGCAAATTTTGAATGTGTTGTGGAGAAATCAAAGTAAGCAGATGAATTGATGTGCTCGTCTCAGAAAGTTCTGGAATGTGCTGTCAGAGCTGAGATTTTGATAATGTGCTGCCCAGATTTCCCCTTAATTTTTGGAAACCTCCCATCCCACAACGTACACAACTACAATTGCCTTCTTTGGCCTAATATAAAATATTTATTTTAATGTGTCTCTGTCCTCAACCTGAACCGAAGTATATGACATCATTACAGACCCAAAAGCAAAAACAAGGTCAAAAACAATGTAAACAGTATTAAGAGATTTCTGGTTGCAATTATTTTTGGGCATCATTCATCAAATCTGATGCTAAATCTTCAAACATGCTGTTTTTCTCTGTCATGAGCACAGATGCACTTCAATGAGCTCCATAAAGGCAATATTGCTCCCTGAATATTATATAAGCCTGAATATTCTTACTCTTCTATTTTGGAGTTATGAGGTGAAAGGTATTTTAGTGTTAGCCAATGATCTGCAAATGATCTGTATTTTTTCTCAGACTGACAATTTAAATGACTGATGATCTGTATGTCCATACGCACACAGTGAAGCCAAAGATCTTTGAGGAGGATGTGGCTCCAGGGGGCCCACAAGCTTACAAATATAACGAGGGGCACCAGCTCACCTGCACTGCATTTGGGATTCCCATGCCGAACATTACCTGGTTTTGGCAGCCGTGCGACCCCAGCTCTCACCTTACAGAGTAAGCGAATAGTACACCAAAAATACTGATTCTTGTTACTGTTCATATTCAAATTTACTTTGAATCAACAGGTCTTCTGTTTAGTATTTTACATCAGATGAAAGATTGCATTACTTCTATAAATTGTGACAAGGGCTGGTTTTTCTAGTAATTTCCACAAATTTTGGTTAAACAGTTGTCACCCTCCTGCATGGAAGATCTCTTCTCTTGCTGAGGTGTTAAAGTCGCTGATGAATGTTGGCCTTTACCCACAGCTCTCATTATTCAAATGAACTGCATCCGTTTCCTTGACATTGGTCCAAAATAAAGTATGCTTATTGATGAAAAATAGCCCCAGAGCTACATTTTGCAGTCATTGGCTCTGTAAATGTGAGGACGATTTATTGTTCTCATTCCCCAAGCTTGCATTGTGCTGAAAGCAAGAGCATTGCAGTGCAAATGCCAGCCTTTAAGTGAACCTTTATAAATGCTACGGATGTCCACCGAACTTAGTTGGTGTGTCATAACAAGATTTTCTCGTAATTGAGAGAAATTATTTGTCAAGGGGTACTGCCAAATTTGCGACAAAAATACTTTGTGCTTTGCACCACAGTGCCAAAATACCACTTTGCCTATTCTAAATATAATCAGTGATGGCAGTAAACACAACAGCTTATAATATAGATGGTGAGAAGACTTGATTTTCAACATCTAATGAGAGAGGTACATTGGAGGGTAATTGCAATGCCCTAGTTGGAAGAAAAACAGAACCATTCTTCTTTTATTTTCAGTAAAATTAATTTATTTCTTGAGCAGTGACCAAAAAGAAAAAGTAGCCACGTTCACACTGCCAGATTTGGGAGTTGTGGGAGTGAATCCTCTACATGATCATATTTTAGTTGTGATGTGCCATTAAGCGTCCATAAAATCAGTATTTTCGAGGGTCCCATGTTAGAGATATCATTATTGTGCTCATGAAGGTGATCTCTCAGAAGTCTTCTTAATCAAGGGGCTGTGAGAAGTTATCAGTGGTCCCTTGTTGACCACGGAGGTCTGGGATCAGCCTTATCTCAGCCGGCCAGAGAGTGGGGGTGTTTCCTTTGAACGGTGACGCATGACTCAGCCCTTCCTGTCACGCTGCGGTTTCCTCTCCGACCTCGACTCTCATTAATCCGATTGTTCCTCCACTCAGACTGATGCAAAACAGGTCTTTGGTCTCCTGCCGGTTCAAGGCATAAAACACATGACTTGGTACATGGCCCTCAAATTCAGAAAAAAAACATTCATTCATCAGGTTCCATGAAACCTTGTGTTTAACGGCAGAAGATAAATGTATTTGAAAGACGTTTGCTAAAAAAGTTAATTTGCCCAACAGTTTCCTTTTTTTTTTTTTTTTTTTTTTTTTTAAGGGAAGACCTGTTTTCTGTTTCTCACTGAAAGTAGAGGGTATTCACTGAAATCTTATGACTGTACACCTTGGTATTTCCTTGTGTACATCCTGCTTTGATGTCAAAAGGCAAAAACTTCCTCTGTAAGCTCTAGAGCAGAAAAATAATTCCTTATTACAAATGTTGGTTCGACAATTATGATTTCTCTAAATGTGTGTGTTTTTGTCTGATAGGTGCAAACCTTACACTGATCCTCTGCCTGTTGGAGAAGTCACTGAATCACACAACCATTATCCTCATAATCTGATTAAGGATGTCAGGAACAAGGTTGAATTATTAAAAAGTAAAAACAAGGTATGGATTACAGTATGTGCAATTTTGTTATTTATTATTAAAAAGTTTTTTGCCTTCAAAGATGCGCTACTTTTTGTTCCCTTAACTAGGTTTTATGCATAAAGAAATTAGTATATTTTTGAAAAAAAATAAAAATGTTCAGATCACGTACACTCACATGAGGTAAAAAGTAGCTGTTTTATTTTGCATGGAGCAGGTCTTGTCATATTAAGATGACATGACCAGACAAAGTGTTACTTATTTTATCTTTGTAATAACTCCTGTATATAAAAAATACTGAGTGTACCTTTAAAAATGTAAAAGATTTGTTAGTTAAAAATATGCCTTCTGACTGTAAATTGAATAATTAAGTGGAAATGTAGTAGTTTAAATGTCTGCAACTTTTAAAACCAAAGCTTTTACACAATGTTGAAACTGGGTTGCTAATCCAGATTAATAATACTTTCAGCTTCATTTTGGCTCAAAATAATTGACCTCAAAATATTGCAGTTTATATGTTCATGGAAAAATGCTGATTTAGAAGTGAACGGGAAGAATCCAAATCTGATGTACAGCATACATCTGTCTTCCATTTAAAACTCATAAAGTCTTTTGAACATTCACATCACTAAATTGCCCTTTTAGAAATAATTTTGAGAAAATAGGTCTCAATATAATAAAGAAACCACAAAAAAGCAACAATCTGCATTATGTTTCTAGACAGCACAGTCCACTTCAGTAGTCTTATTTGGCTGAAGTATCAATAGATTAGTGAAGAATGACATTCATTGTGTGTATGTGAGTGACTATGTGTGTGTTCTCCCCTAATGGAACTGATAGCTGAGGCTCATTTAGCTCTGCTGTGAATTATGCTACGCTTCAGTCATCTTCAGTGGAGAACAGAGGCCAGTAAACAGGGCAGCTGCTGCTTTGAGTGTTGCCCCAGGACAGAGTTTATACTGATATATCAGTCCATCTTACTGAGCACACTGAAGCCAGTAAAATCCTCATAAACAGAAGTTTCTCCCAGGACTATTCATGCACTGAATGTTGATTGTTTCAGGCCTGTTTTCAAACACATGAGATGACTTTAAATGCTATTTATGTACAGGGCGGCCATTGTGGTCCCTCCAATATGTTGAAATCACATAAAAATGTGTGAAATACTGCTACAGTATCCCTAATTGTTTGCTTAGAAAGATCTCCTATGTCTGTCACTCTATCATCCTTTGCTTGTGCTGCCAAATGTTACAGTGAACACTGCAGACATTATGGAAAACATCCCAGGAGGCCTTATTACCAAAACCACTCACCCAAAACTTAATGAAGCACATGTTTTCATTTGTAGCATTCCTCTACACTTCAATGTGACTGTACGTAGAGCTGCTGTAACCTACCAAGTCAAGCATGTATTCAACTGCAAATCATCAGCTAAAAGCACTGAATGATTTTTAGTCACCACCAAAAATATAAGCTTACAGCAAGATTTTCCTTATACAGCAAGATTTATGTGACACAGTATATTCTCACAGTAGGAATGTCATTTAAAACCAATCATGCCTGCCCTCCCTTGTGCTAGGAGGTTCGTTCTCACCATGGAATAGGTGTAAATTTTGAGGTTAGCTGTATTTAAAGGCTTTTGTGACAAATAGATGATGCTTTGCAGGGATGAAGCACAGCGGTCAGTGATAACAAGGCCCCATTTAACAGGGTGGGATTTGTTTAGGGTGAATTCCTTTCTGTCACCTCATATAAATTTTCCAGCACTGTGAATAACAGCCTGGTAAGAGTCCATCTGTGATGGTTCCTTGTAACCCCAAAAATAAAAAAGGGCTGTCACAGCAACTAAAAGACAAAATAGGAAGGTCACTCCGAATTTCTGATTACATCATCAGATCGAGAGAAATGCTAAATGTCACTCAGGAAATTTGTCACTGAGTTTATCCAAAACACTGCATGAATAATGGTCATTCTATAATGAAATTACTTAACATAGAATAGAGGTATGTTTATGCTGAAAAGTATGCCAATTATGCGTCTTGTTTTTCAGGTATATTTTAGTGCAGTGTGCCAATTAAAATCAGCTACATGTAAGACTAAACAGCGACATTACAAGTCCACAGACTTACATTAAATGAGCTCCACACCTCATTTCTGTCTGTACAGCAGCGTAATGTTATGTACAAAAAAAGAAATCCTAACCTTTGTAAAAATGATTTTGCATTAAATATTACTGTTCTACGTCTTTACAAACTAAAATAGACAAAACATTTAAATACGTGTTGTTCAGAGCCAAAGCCATGCTTCTTACGTTTCAAATACGTCTTATAAACAGTCTGTGAACCCCAGGAAGTAAGCTAAAAAAAATGAGTATATTGCTCCAGAAATACACCCGGAGTGTTTCATACCTTTTGATGTGACGGCCAGGAAAACAGATGTTGTTTGAAACTGAAAACAGAGCTCTGGAATCTGGTCTTTTGCCAAAAATCTGCATTATTATTATGTCTACATTAATGAGTTCCACTTCAATGGTGACAGAATTAAGCCTGGCATTTTAAATGTGTATCAGGAAATGACATGGAACAGAGGCACACCTTCTGTGCTTTATTCTATGTGCTGCATTTGGCCTTAAAACTCCAGATGTAGTCTACTAAATGTGTGAGGCTGAGGAGTGTAAAAAGGTCCAGTTGCAGTAATTTACAGTAAATTAGTCCTGTGACCCATCTGCTTACAGGAAATAAATGCTCAAAGTTTAATGTCATAGGTACTGAGAGACATGATATTGTGTTGTTCCTATATTTTCAGATTACTGGTTTACATTCCTAATGATCTTCATCCATTTCCTTAGACTGTAAGCATTCTGATGGTGGAAACAGCTAATGTGTCAGGAATCTACTCCTGTACAGCAAAGAATGAACTTGGGAACAGGACCATGAGAATCCCTTTCTATGTGTATAGTAAGTGGACCATTTTCATTTACTGAAAGTAAAAAATCCATCTTTAAAGATTTGTGGCAACCTGTTTCTATTGACTTGATTTAAATTTTGACAGTTTTCGTTAATTTGATTCTACCACATATCCAAAATACCAGAGTAGTACCATAGTGCTTTTACTACCTTTTTTGTAAATGTACCCAGATTTTATTTTCATATATAAAAAAAATACGGTACATCATTTTTGGTTATCCTCACACTCATAATTATGCAGTATGTCATTTATCTTCACAGAACATTTTGTATTTTTAAATGATCTTATAATATTTCACAAATTCCATCTTTGTTTTAGTCCGACTGCTAATAGTCTATTAACACTGTGTTTTATTACATAGTGAATTCTGGCTGATTTGTAACTGTACTCTGGGCAGTTAATGTGTTGTTCTTATGATAAAGCAGTATTGAAAAAATTTTGCAGTGAAAAAGCTCCTCACTCCAGGCAAAGGCTTGCAACTCCGCTCCCCGTTCTGCTTACATACTCTGGAATGGACTGTGTTGCTGGAATGCCAATCTCTGTTTTTAAATGTTATATGTAGCTGACTGGGGTCAAATGTATATGAAATGAGAAACCCATTCACTGAGTTACATAATGAAGAGTGTGTCGGCTGTCAGAATGTTCAAATCTGCCTAAATTAGAATGATGAGAAAAAACGAGCTGGAATCAATAGCAGCCGAGGCTCGGGAAGCATGAAAAATGAGAACTGTGCAATAAAAATGGAGACAGAAGATAAAATGGAGGATGTCAAGTGGCATGTCTCCAGAACAGAAAAGAAAGCCCCAGAGAATATGCTGTGCTATGCAAGAGGTGAAGATGACTTTGTGCGCAGGAATGCTGGTCAGAGGGATGAAATAGTAATAACAGCTGTCTCCTCTGGTGGGACGTATATTGCTGTGAATAAACAAGCGTTTTGCCGGCTCCCTGGAGGCCTGGCCTTAGCCTGGTTCCTATTGTAATGCTTCAGGTCAGCCATCGCTGCCGCCATTCGCCAGCAACATGCTTCCAATTAGGAGTGATGAAACAGGAAATAACTGCAAATTTGACATTCCTGGCATGGCAGCGTACAGCTTTGTGTTTTTAGTGCAGGCCAGAGTACGGTGATCTCTTTCAACAGTACATCTATAGCGTAGTTTCAGGTCCCTCATGAGCCATATGTTTTCTGCGTTAGTCACGCTTTCTCTAATTGTAGATTTACAGATTATGCATGAAAAGCACACAATAAATGCATCGTGTTGACTGACATGTTCAATGAATTGTTCTTTTCCAACCTGCTTCTTAATGTCTTATTTTGTTTTACCTTCACTAGATCAGGCACAGCCGTTTGAGATTGGGCCCTTGAAAGCTGTTGCAGGAGATGACGTTACATTGACCTGCAGAGGCACAAGATACCTCTACGATAGGTTGCATTGGTATGGTCCACAGAGCCACATAGTTCCCAAAGGCCAAACCACTCTTCGGATCGAGCCCTACAGCATATCTTTGTCCATCAAGTTGCCCAATGTCTCTAGAAACCACACACTGGGCTATGAATGCCAGGCTTTAAACATCAACTCCAATAAAGTAGTCAATGCAACATCTCTTTTGACTATTAATGGTGAGTTTGAACTACCAAGAACCAAAGAATTTTATCTTTATGAAAGCATCAGTGTACATCATATGATGTAATGTAAGACCCAGCTTATATTACTGATCAGCGAGAAACAAATGGCACTGGTGCGTGAATTGCAGGAAGAGGGGTTGTTGTTGTCGTTATACTTGCAGTTTTATGATTAGTAGCCTGAATGGTTGGTTAACAATTACTGTAATTAAATGCAATACAATACAATAAATTCAAAAAAAATATATATATATATAATTATTATAGTATAATGTATAATAATTTATAATCAAATATACATTTATAAAAAAAATACATGAAGTAAATATTATTAATATTGAACATTAAGGGAATTACTGTTTTCATGACAATAAGGCACTTCTCGTTTTCATTACTGTAATTTAATTATTGTACTTTGCAAAAATAATATAGAATCAGATGAATACATTTATTAAATTAATGTTATGTTTAACACATATTTAATTAATACATCATTTTTAATGTAGTAGTAAGAATGGGAGTTTTTTTCATTAATGTAGACTTCTGAGAATTGGGATTAAAGTGTCATCAGAAAAGAGCCATGAGGTTGATGTGAAAGATCTTGGCAGTATTCTTATAATTCACCCTTGTGCATGAATTGCTTGTATTGATATCTTTAATCAAATAATTTTATAGAAGTGTGGCATGTTAATGAGAAAAATGTTGTCTGAAACAGAGAGGCGAAGGCCCACACTGATGCAGAATCTGACCAATAAGGATGTGAACAGCAGCAGCACCCTGACTCTGTACTGCTTGGCTGACGGCGTGCCAGAACCCGATATCAAATGGTACAAAGACGAGACTCCTGTCATAGAGGGACCAGGTGAGAAAGCGCTAAATGGATTTATGTGCAGTCACAGGTGAAATCAGCTGTTTTACAGTGACTTTAAATGTAGATACTTCTAACAGGGATCTGGATCTGTTTTATATGTTGCATCTTTCAATAATGCTTTCAGGTATCAGTCTAAATGATGGCGTTCTGACCATTGAGAGGGTGAAGAAAGATGATGAAGGCATTTATGAATGTCTTGCCAGCAATGACAGAGGGGAAGCAAAAACCAGTGCGGTCATTACTGTAGTGGGTAAGTACTAACTCTTCACCTGCCTTTATTTAATATTATCATAACTGTGCAAATTGTCCTGTTTTAGAACTTTCACTTCCTTTGTGAAGATGATTCAAAATCTCGTAAGCACCGATTTTCCATGTATTAATGTAAACAGGACAAATGGCCAAACTTTGAATAACTACTGAATAAGAACGACAGACTAAGGCTGCCAGGAATACCATGCAAATTCCAGACTTTTATGATGAGGGTCTGGGAGTTAAAGTCAGAGTCCTCTCACAAGGGAGTTGACCTCTTCATAGTCTTTGAGGATATTCATTAATGACCAATGAGAAATGTCTTTAAAGAAGCAGGGGGTTTAATATGAACAAAGTTCTTGTCTCTGCACCCCTCAAAACCAGCTGCACCGCTCATCTCAGTAGTGAAATTCAGTTACACTGTATATCCTGTAAAAATTGGCTTGACTTGATTCAACAAACCCAAGCCAAACACATTCATTCAAGGAGAGCAGAGTGTGCTTTGAATTCTTTTTCCTTCCTCTTTTGGCAATCAAAATTCCTTTTGCTGTATGTAGTATGTGAACACTGAGTTGTTGAGTATGTTGTAAAATGTGGTTTTGTATTTGGTACACTTGGTATGTAATTACATGTACAAATGTTATTAAAAACATAATAATCTGTGCAGATAAAATTTGTTTGACAAAAACATTGTGATGTCTAATATTTATTAGACAAAAGCATTGTGATGAATATGGTACAGATGGTTCTCTTACTGAATACATGCTGTTTCTGCACACAGGAGAAGACGGTAAACCAAATATTGAGGTGATCATCTTGGTGTCTACTGGAGCAGCAGCAACGTTTCTTTGGATAATGCTCATTCTCTTTATCCGAAAATTAAGAAAGGTAAGGACTTGACAGTAGCTATACGTGAACTGTACCTGGACTACCGTAAGATGTTTTTAAAGTTCTTTTTTAAATGCAATATATTCCTTTGATGTTACTCCAGTTACGTCTACTCTGAAAACTTTATCTTCTAGTGTGCATACAAATGCTTATGTAACTTACAGTGATTTGTTGTTTTATTTCTGTTACTTAGTCATGGTTTTCTCTCAAAACTCTTAATGATGTGTGTGAAATGATCTAATCAGAGCCCTAACAGTCATGCAGCTACATAGGAAGAATGACAGAACTCTGTTCTATTTTGTCTGAATATTCTGTTTTATGAACTATTTATTTATTTCTACCAGCCAAGTTCAGCAGATTTAAAGACGGGTTACCTGTCCATCATCATGGATCCTGACCAGATCCCCCTTGATGAGCAGTGTGATCGTCTGCCCTATGACAGCAACAAATGGGAGTTCCCCAGAGACCGTCTCAGGCTCGGTGAGTTCAAAGATCTTTTTCAGTCACGTTTTCTAGCTAAAAATTGTAAAGAGCAAAGCATCTGATAAAAACAGGAATGAACAGGAAGTCCTTCCTGATTCAAAAGTTATTCGTTCATTGCTCATTAGGCTCATTAAAGATATCATGCTTCTTTAAGTAGTAACTTTTTCAATATTTTTAATATTTTTCTATATTCAATCTATATACTGTAGATGGCATAGCTCATATGACTTAGTTTTGGAAGAATTTCATTTAAAATGATTGATTCATATTGAAGTCTCTTTCTTGTGGTACTGAACATGTAAAGAGCCATAAAATACAAAGACAAACATCCATACACAGCTCAACACAACTGGCTCTTTCTGCTCCTTAATTGCCTTAATCCTCAGGCCTATTGTTTGAGAAAGGTGGGCATCAGGGTTGTCTAAGTTTTCAAAAGAAAATATTATGCTTTTATATATCAGCAAGCCGCTTCTGTCATTCAGTCTTAACTGCTCCGTGAATTTTCAGTGGAGGGTCAGTAAAGCAGTCCCAACCTCAGCAGGCTGTTTTAATTACAGCCTCACAACTTTCCTGACAGGGCATCCTGCTTGATTTATGAGCCCCCAGGACACGGCTAGCTCATGTAGACGCTCTCTCTCTTTCTCTCTGTAACAGGTAAAACTCTGGGCCATGGAGCATTTGGAAAAGTTGTAGAGGCCTCTGCATTTGGCATAGACAAGATTTCTACTTGCAAAACGGTGGCAGTGAAAATGCTGAAAGGTAACTGCAACATGTTATGTTTTAATGGGCTCCAAAGCCATGAAAATTGACATGATTTTTTTTTTTTTAAATGACATCAGCTGCATGAACTTCAAAGTTTCTGCAAAACCTTATGATAATGTTCTCCAGCATGATTTGGAGAGTGATCCAGTGAGCATCTTGTGCTTTAGTGGAAGAAAAAACATCTGTTTACACAAATTTACTTACTTACAGATTAGTGACCTAGAAAAAGACCACCAGAGCGTTTCTTTGTCTGAAATTTCATCTTTGAACTTTATTTTAATTCCCAGATTTTGATTGTGATTTCAGATTTTTAGACCTCACAATATAATGCTATCAGATCAACAGAAACGCAGTACAAGAACAGAAAGTACTTAGTTGAATGTAATCAACATTCCTGTAAGTTTTCTCACATCACAAATTTCCTCTATTAGACAGAAATGTAAAGCCTTTTTAGGGCCACATTGAATACACTGATGTAGTATATTGAATGCAAATGTAAATCAGATATTGAACACAGAAGTCCATAGTGGATCTCTTGGTATTCATGCATATGAAGATAATTAGCAGCTGTTCAGGGTACTGCATGCTGCATGTGATAGTCCACAGATATAAAACCTTGGACAACAGCATACGTAAGTGAACTGAATGTGCAAATACTCACGTAGCATTTATCACTGACCCATGAACAGATGTTTCTTAGTTCACACCAAACCAGAACCAGCATGCTTCGCATAATTGGTCAGTGTTTGCTATTTTATTGCTTATTTCCAAAATGTCCACTTTAATACAACAATATCGAGTCAACTCAGCGGATTTGTGTTATGCATTCAAGTAAAACAAATATTTTGGTCTAGTAGGACTGTATCCTCTTGCGGTTGTATTTGTTTAAACTCTGCCCGTCTGGTCAAATGTCTGCAGCATTTGTTTAGTAATGGTGCGTTCTTGCAGAGTGATGAGCGCCTCTCTGGTGGTGGTGGTGGTGTTTTGCCTGCTCTTGATGATGATAAATCTCTCGACTCATTAGATGTGCGTTACCACTAGTATTATTACATTAGTCTTCCCTGTGCATTAAACATAGAACTAGAGGCAAGACTGATGCCTCCTTATGCACCACAGGTCACCTCTTAATAAAAAGCAGTTCCCTTCATTTAAATCCATTCTAATTATCAAATCTACTGCCTACATATATTTTATTTCTAGAGAATTATGTGGGCCTGCTAGGCAGTCACTGTTTTATTACTTGCATGTTTTTTATCATCCAAAACATGAAAAATCTAAAATGCAAAGGAAAAATTAGTTTGCCCCCAGTTTGACATCATTAATAGTCTTCATGCTGGTTTCATTCCTTCCTCTACTTTGAAACAAGGAGCGCCAATATTCCTCTCAGTAAAAGTCACTGTGAGGTGTCTTTGGTATGAATCATGTACGAATTACTGCTCAACGTTGAACATAGCTCTCCTGTGTCATTTTGATGGGTCTAAACCACAGGAAACCTGACGTGTTAAAACAACAGCCCTCCAGTCTGACTTCATGACCTCAGAAGGTCACCAGGATAATGTTCCTGACCACATATTTTTCTAGAACGATGTACAAACTACCAAGAAACTCAAAAAGTGCTGTTTCTTACCTTTAGACAGCTTATAACAATGTTGCTGCCAGATGTTGATCTGTCCACTATAATTTATGGCGTGCATTATTTTGTCTGTTTAAAGTTCCTTTAAACACAATGACAGGCTTTGAACTTTAATTTTATACTTTCCAGTAACTTCCAAACTTGATGTTTATCCTGATTATCAAAGCGCTGATCAAACTGTTTTTGGTGGCATGATTTAATTTTTACCCTTTTTTCTTTATAGGACAAATATAAATAATAATATATATAATATAATACAAACTTATGTTGTTTATAGGACAATTATAAATAATAATATATTATAATATAATACAAACTTATGTATCTGTGAATATAGATAGAGAGAGAGAGAGCTCAATTATTTTATCTATATTTATATAGCTAAATTATATTTTTTATTTACTTAAAAACATTTTAGCATTTTAAATTTTAAATTTTAAGCCACAGTTGTGTCAAGATATTGATAGAACATCTCATATCCATTTGAAACAACAGTAACAGTAACTGAAAGCTCAGCCTTTTGACAAGAGACCTGAAATACAACAGCAATCTTGAGACCACCGCAACATAATCATAAATTTTCCTAACATTCCAAACAAAAATCCTTTATGACCATGTAAAACATTCCATTAATTACTTTTTTCCTCTTATCCTCTCCTCCAACTTCCTCTATACTCAACAGCCGGAGCTACAAATAACGAGTGCAGAGCTTTAATGTCTGAACTGAAGATTCTGATCCATATTGGTCATCATCTCAATGTAGTCAATCTGCTAGGAGCCTGCACAAAGCGTGGAGGTAAGAGGAAGCTGATGGAGAGAATTCAACCATGGCGATATGAGAAATTTGTACAATTTTTGAATCTTTTTCCTCTGTGTTTTTCCTTTTTTTTTTTGGTGTACGCTCAGGTCCACTAATGATAATCGTGGAATACTGCAAGTATGGAAACCTTTCCAACTACTTGAGAAGTAGGAGGGGTGACTTTGTGGTTTACAAGGTAAGCAGAACATCTCTTGAACAGTTATGCAATGATTTAACATGATGACGCATTATATTGACGGTAATGTGTGCTGATAACATCCACAGTCTCAGGACGGTAAGGCTCTGCGTTCCAGCTCCGGGTGTGATCTAAGCGAGCTCATCAAGCGCAGGTTGGAGAGCGTGGCCAGCACCGGAAGTTCAGCCAGCTCCGGCTTCATTGAAGATAAGAGCTACTGCGACTCGGAGGAAGAGGAGGAAGGTAGCGACTGAGTGTCTTCCTTCCCTTCTCCCCTTCTCCCTCTCAACCCCTGCCTCACCTCCACCCCACCCTCTCTGCTCTCAAGGCTCCGCTGATTGTTTTTTCCCCCTCAATCTGATAGTTAGCTTCCTTAGGGATTCATAAATACAACTGCTATTTTGTATGAGCCACTGTCACCCACTGCGCGCAGAGCTTTTTCTAATTTCCTTCCCCCAGACCAGAGCTAGTCCGCTGTGGGTACATTGGGTCGTGCTGTCCCATGCCGGTTATTTCTGGTTTGATAAACTGTTTACTCAGGTGGATGATCCACCCACAAGCCCCTCACTTGAGTATCATTGATAAAGTGCACGTCGCAGTCTGCATCTAAAAAAAGAAGCCACGTTTCATTGTGTCTCCCTATCGGATGTGTCTGTAGTAAACAGGAGAATTATGAAGGCAAAAATATTACAACTTAAGGGACTGAAAGAGGATCCAAACTTTACAGATTTGTAGACAGCACAGATTGTTACCAAAAGAGATTCTTGGAAATTCTGTTTCTTTTTTTGCCTGCCAAAACTTGCATTACAAAACAATGGTTTTGATTTAACTAATAGCCTGTTACCCTTTTCTTGCAGAGCAAGAGGATTTGTATAAGAAAGTGCTCACACTAGAAGACTTGATTTGCTACAGCTTTCAAGTGGCTAAAGGCATGGAGTTCTTGGCTTCAAGAAAAGTAAGAGTCTGAAGATTTCATGAAAAATATCCCTAACCCTTGTAATGAATCGTTGTATTCTTAGTTTGTTATGGCAGCCCATTTTAATACTAATTTCCTTTTTAAATAATTTTCTGGTTTGTAATGTTTTACGTTAATAATCAATCTCTGTATTTTGGCAACACTTTGAGAAGTTTTGTCCAAAACTCCAGAATATGAAAACCCAAATTACTTTATTGATCCAGCACACTCATTCACACACATCCAGCAGATGAGATTAATTGCCACACTAAATGAGTGATTAATTGCCACACTTTAGTATTGCCATACTAAAGATGCGGTTTAGCATATGTGGTTTAATCTCACCTCAGGTCAGAGTTTCCCTGATGGCAGTTCCATATGTTTTACATTATCACAGCTTTCCATCATGTGCTTCATCTGACAGCATACTGCCACACATGGTTCAAATAAGACACAAAACGTATCTTCACTGCAGTCCCTTTCCCTGGTCAAGACACTGAGAGTAGAAAGAACATACAGTTATATCCTGCTATTACAATAAACTGAAGTATGGTAGAGCATAATGTAATAGGATCTCTCTTTTACTTCTCCAAGTGTATTCACCGTGATCTGGCCGCACGTAACATCCTGTTGTCTGAAAACAACGTTGTGAAGATTTGCGATTTTGGACTTGCAAGAGATGTATACAAGGACCCAGACTATGTCCGCAAAGGAGACGTAAGTGTGGAAGATTATCCAATTACTTCATGGTGCAGTTAGGCTGTATAAGGCACACAGTGTTTCAAAACTACTTAGTGTGATGGACGCAAATGATAACGGTCCAAAAACCACTGACACTGTAAATGTTCATCTGGAAAAAGATAAAATGTTTGTTAATGCCAAGAGTCTTTGGCGTGCTGTTAGTCATTTTATAAGCTCTGATAATATTATTCTGGTCAAAGGATGTTTTCTTGTGGTCAAGTGTGAGCCAAGACGTCATACATATTGTATAATCAAATAGTGGTTTATAAGCTACAAGTTGTTGAATGTAAATTAATATTGGTAGTTGTTCCTTAACAGGTGAGAGTAACATGGTCCGCTTATCTTTTTATAGGCCAGACTTCCCTTAAAGTGGATGGCTCCAGAGGCGATATTTGACAAGATCTATACCACTCAGAGTGACGTGTGGTCTTTTGGAGTGCTTATGTGGGAGATCTTCTCTCTTGGTAAATATCATTGCTGTCCTAAGAGCGTAACTCACATTCTCTTTATTCACCTTTTCATTGGAGACACACACAGCACTGTTGCAACAGTTCAGGAACTTGTAGCAATTAAAGAGTTTAAAATACTCTTATTTTATTTTGACTGTTATCACACACAATCTTGATTTAATATTTTGGGGAGATTCGATTATGACTCGATCAAAGAATAATTTCAAGCTTTTATCATTTCAGGCGTTCAGTGCTTGGAACAGTGTTTTCTGCTCTGAGGTTTTCCATGAAACAAAGTGTCGGCTTTTCTTTCCTTTCTTCTATAGAGACGTCTCTTAGACTTTGTTTGTTTGCTTTACTGGTTCGGTGCATTTTACACCAAAGCAAAAAGCCCAAACAGGATTCAGCACCCATTTCAAAGTTAAACACATGAAGTAGGAAGGCAACTCAGCACATGCTGTGCTTCATCCAAATGGAAATAAAACGAACTCGAGGGTCCTCAATCAAAGACACCTGGCACAAACCAGGCTGCTCAAGAGGTGCCCTGCGCTATCAACCTCCTTCAGATGTGGAGGGCTATAACTATCAGCTGCTGTTAAATTTTTTTTTGGGAACAAAAAAGATTGCATTGTCAGCTTGAAAAAAAAAAACATTTTCATTCCACTAGTGCAATCTGTGAACTTCAACAATGTGTTTTTAAATCATAAATAGAGGTCGTAAAACAGGAGAATCATCTTCCATTTGATCAGGTTTCATTCCCAACTGGAAATGTAAACCCACAGTTACCAGGCAACATTTAATGTAAATGTCTGCCCCCCTCCGTAAATGTACTATAACTTTTAATAGTGTATTGTACAGTGTATCTTTGGCCCCTTTGTCATTAAAGGCTCTGAGCAAACAACTTTAATGTCACCATTCATATATGTATGTATGTGTATATATATATATATATATATATATATATATATTGACAAGTCTTCTGTGTTGTTAGTTTCTAGTTTGATACACTCTTTTTTTTAGATTTTTTTTAGATTTTTAGATGAAAGTGAAAGTGAAAGATGTATAAATAACACAAGATATAGATTGTGTATAGATAACACAATGCAAGGTTTTTCACAATACTAAGCAACCACTAAATTGTATATTTAACTCCCTAAACTTCTAGATTATTAATGTGGTTTCAGACTTTTAAATATAAATGTGTTTTTAAAGATTTGCCTTGTAAATGCATAACAAATAAACCAGAAACAACAGTAAAATTCCTCCAAATCTACATTCACTACATTGGGTGCAATAAACTCTGTGGGAAAATAGTAGGCCGTCATTTCGCACGTTAAAATAAAGCTAAAATAAATTTATAGGAAGACACAATATAAATAATCCATTGTCAGTGATATAGAAGGAATAGGATCTTAACTGATGACTCTGAGCTGTCACAACCACTGGGCTGCACTGATTTAAGTTGGTGTCAAATAGACTAACACGAAAAGTTTAGAAAAATTATTATTGCTACTTGATAGCGTCCATGAGAGAAAAGTTTGCACCGCACCCAAAGTACACTCTCATGTTTTGTGTTGTGGAATTGAATTTCTTGTCCCTGTTTTTCTAGGCACTCCACATCTACTGCACTCTGTTCCCAAAGTTGCAGGAGATTTCAAGCGCTGTTAATGTATTTGTTTTTAATGACTACCTAATCTATGTCAGAAGGGGGTTTAGATCATAGTTTAATGAAAGATTGACCTTTTCTGAGATTCATTGTTATGATCTGCATATTTTAGTGGTTATCAGATATTATTAAAAGGATTTCACTCAAGTAAATGAAAATATTGTTTCATGAATCATGGTTTTTGCAAGTGTGCAGCAAAGCCTCAACAGTGCAAATTCACGCTGTCTTAATAATTTAGTGTTTCTGGAGAAAACAGCTTTGTGTAGAGATTCCAAGTTCAGTCAGATCGGCCCCGCTGATGCTGATTGTGCAGAGGTCTTTCCATTGATCTCTCTGTGCTCCCAACCCACTTCACAGTTTAGTGAGTTTCTTGTCAGGCCCTTTGAAGTGGCCAGAGCTCTATTTCATGGAAAAGTCTTGATAACCCCATTATTCTCTTTCTTCTCCCCAGGTGCCTCCCCTTACCCTGGCTTACACATTGATGAGGAATTCTGCTGCCGACTGAAGGAGGGCACCAGGATGAAAGCTCCTGAATACTCCTCCTCTGAAATGTAAGAGTTGCTCTGCTTGTGTCACTAATGTCAGGGAGTCCTGATTTGAAGGCTCTTTGTCAACTATACATGTGTAACAATTGTCATATTGTGTACTGAGTGTTTTAATAAGTACTTTTTGAAGCTTTATTGGCACAATTTATTTTTTCATTTTTGTTGAGAGAAATAGGTTAGATAATATGTTAATATGTTAGATAAACTATTATATAACACAAAATTAATCTAGTATAAAAACATTTTATATTTTATATTTGCATGCCTGTTACCTATTCTAGAACATCCCACTGTATCCAAAGTATGCAGGGAAATATTTCAAGGTATATTTTTTATTTTTTAAATGTCTCTAAGTTCTGTCTGTGTGATCCCGGAACTTTTAAACAAACTTGAAGTGAGCGCAAAACAAACCTCACCTCTCTCTGTAACCCCCTACAAAACTCTAGGGTTATTAGCTGAAATCTGCACTCTGGGGAAAGAAACTCTTCTCCTATCGATACAGTTGAAGCGAGCAGAAATATCTAATTTCATTGCTTTGACACAAGACTGAAGCCTTAAATGGAAACAGATCAATTATTCACTGAGTAAAAGAAAAAGAGAAGCTTCTGATTGGCAGCTAGTTTATAGTGCAGTTGATGTGTGCTAGGGATCCATTACTAACTTACACCAATGCAGCTGAAACTCAAGTTCACATTAAAGGCTTCGGTCTACTAAGCAGCATGGGGTGGCCAAACACAGTGGCAGGGCCCCTGGGCATCAGACAAGGAAACCCACCGGCAATATACTCCCATTGTGGTTACAGGGTTAGAGAGCAAAAATGTGAAAGTTTTCAGATGTAACAAGATATAAGAGAAGAGGTCATGCTATCAGTTTTAAATGTGGAAACGAAGTGAAGTGGACAACTTCAGATTAGTGTTGCTTTTAAATAGGTGCACAGAACTGAATCGCCTCATTCTGAGAAAGAATATTCACAGCCTGTTCTCAATAACAACCCCTACTGCTGTCAAAGAAGTGCTCTACTCGATCTTCGTTTTGAAACTATGGGCTAGTTCAGGATGGTAATTTTTTATATCTGATATTCTGTCACTGTGTCATACCCACTTGGAAACCTGAATAGAGCACTTATGTTTAAAACATAGCACGTAATGCAAGTTGTCTCACATTTGCAATCACACACGCCAACTGAACATAACAAGAGGTCATGAAAGATGGTGATTGGAGATGACCTACAAAATGCAGTCCAGACCTCAGACCTGAATTGAATTTGACCCTCATAAATACAGCCTTTCTAATGCCAAGTCCTCAAAACCCAAAAGTCTTTCCATTCATCTTCAAAGAAATTGTCAACTAGCATTGCAGATAAGGGTCAATTTAATATACTATATCACCTTTAGCACTGATAACACTGTTCTTCAAGAGAGATGAGACACTGATCAAGTTATGTGCTGGCCTCAAGGTTAAACATTACTTTATTTCCGACCCAGGGAGTGACCCTGATCAAACTTTTTTTGAAGTTTAAACTTCTATTGTAAGTGATGAGAAGAAAGCAGCTCAGAAATAAAAACATTGACTGGGTAGACTGTCTAGACTGATTCATCCATTTAATGATGAACTGGTTCCCACTGTCCCTCAGGCTTATAACTATTCAATACACTGAACTAAACGCTATTGGCTGTCATTAATGTATTTCCATTAACATTTCCATAAGTGTGAGCACAACTTGAGAGGATATAGAACATCCTGGTGTATCGTTGATTTTAGAGGAACCACCATTTGCCATTTTTCTGAACTTCCTGTTAGTTTAAGGAGTCGCTCCATCTGGATTCATTAAAATAACCATTTTAGAGTCCTGCTTCCTCCTGCTAATCTCCTACACAGCCCACGAGAAGAATACCTCCTCTCCGATCACTACCTAATTCAAACCCAGATGGATATATTAGTTGATTATTGTAAGGAAATAATGAGTCATCAACTAGTACAGTAATTTTTCCATACTCCAAATTGCCCAATGTTGTGCTAATCAGACGGGATCAGAGAGTTTCATGGTTAACAGGCTTTATTTATATAAGGACCTGTGAGTGCACCACTGTAGTATAAACAGGATACAGCTCAATCATCGCCAGTGATCATTTACTCAAATGCCTAGTCGGTGCATTGACGCCTGAGTGTTTCACAACTGAAACTTAGCCTTCAGATAAACTTAACCATTACAGGCCACTGCAAAATCGAATAAAGGACCCCAGACGTCCCTTGTGGGAAGAGATGCTGACAGCTCGTGTAAAGCAGGAGGAAGTTCCTCTCAACACAAACTCTCACCCTGAGAACGGTGCAATGAAAACACTCAGCCTCACTCCTTGTGTCACGCACTGAATATTATTGATGACTGTGAATAATTGGATAAACCGGATTTGCAGACTAACCTAGAGGTCAAGGCAAAGGGTGTAATTCATGAGGGTTTGTGTAGCTGCTGAAGAATTGCAATTTATGATTATGGTGTAGTTTCAAAGGACGTTCTTTAACATGTGCCTGTGTCTCTCCATAGATATCAAACCATGTTAGACTGCTGGCATGGAGAACCATCCAAGAGGCCCACTTTCACAGAGCTGGTAGAGAGGCTAGGAGATCTGCTTCAAGCTAGTGTGCAGCAGGTAAGAGAGTCTCATGCACTTCATTACATTGAATGGGCTTCCCACAGACTTTTTTTAAATGTTTACTACTCTGACCACAGCAAAACCACAAGAATGTTATGGGATAAGAGATGCACTGCCATTACACAGGCAAAACCATGTTAGACTGTCACTGCAAACTGTGTTTAACAACTAGTCATAGATAAAAGGTGAATATTTTATGAATTTGATGAATGGAAAGTTTTAAAGCGAGTTTGGAGTGACTGTAAAGAAATGGTAAGACAAGCGAAGTCAACTCATGGGGTTGGTAAGATTTTTTAATGTTTTGAAAAAAATCTGCTCACAAAGACTCCACTTATTTGATCGAAAATACGGTAAAAACATTAATATTGTGAAATATTGTTACAATTTCAAATAACTGTTTTCTATTTGAATATATTTTAGTAGGAATAATAGTCATCCTTCAGTGTACTTCAGTGTCACATGATCCTTCAGAAATCATTCTAATGTGCTGATTATTGTTATCAATGTTGAAAACACTTTTGCAGCTTCATATTTAACTTTTTGATGGATTCTTTATTTGAAACAGAAATCTTTTGTAACATTATAAATGTATTTATTCAATTTAATGCATCCCTACTGAAAAAAATCATGATTCTATTCACTATTCACCAAATGTTTGAATATGTAGGGTATGGTATGTTATAGCAAATACAGGCATAGACATAAAAATGTATTTACATACACAAATCCTGTATTCTCAATTACAAAGATATCCAAAGATGAACATTTTGATGGTACAATATGTTCTGATACATTTTTCTTAGTTCAAGATGAAAGTAAGGAATGAATCTGATTTATAATATGGCTTGAAGAGAAGATATGGTCTCAGTAAAAGACTACACTACACAGCATAGAGATCAAAACATACTCCAAGCCATCTGAATTGGAAGCTTTCCAAACTCGCTCTTTCTCACATAAGGAATCAAGCTTAGAGTACTGCCTGGACTGCTCCTAATAACACCATCTCCATAAAACATATTCACACATTCCCTTGCAGATTTATGTACAGATTCCTCCAGAATCCTATAAAACTATATGCAGGGTGATGTCACAGTTTTAAAATGAGCTGAATGTTTAAACACCTTGTCTCTCTTAGGAGGGAAAACACTACATCCCAATCAACACGGCCCTGTTGACCAAAGCAGACCCCTCAAACCTGAGCCCCACAGAGGAGACCTCCACCAGACCTGTCTCTCTTAGAGACTCCGGGACGGCTTGGTAAGATAGCTTTATCTTATCCATTTAACGAATATATTCTCAGACTGATTCGTTTTTGTAATTCAGTTGTTATGAATCACTCAGAATGACAATATTAATGAGGACTATTTTAGAAATCTGTTTTTTGTAGATAAAGTTCTACCATCTATTTTCTGGTTTCCATACATTTTCCTGTTTCAAACATGCACTACACTTCATCCCAACGGCCTTGAATGCTTGAATAGTTTAACAGTGAAGGAAAGCACTAATTGGTTCTTGATAAGAAACGGTCCTCATAGGCCCCTCAAGGAATTTCCTCTTTTGCCACAAATGCAGTTTCAGGATTTATGCCTACTTAAGATAATATTTATCCAACCCTTGTGTTTCCATAGGTCCTTCAAGTATATTTGTGATGAATAGTGTCGAAATGCTGCAATCCCTGTTATCCCTTAAGCTGAATTTAAAAGATATCGCTTTACCCTGCTGCGCAAAATTAAATTAAAAATATTTCATCCAACATAGTATTGAACTTTTACTTGGAAACTGTGATACCGAACACATCCCTCTCACTGTAATGTGTTTCGTGTATTTGTTTGGATCTGCCAGACATGATGTCATGAGAAACCTTCCACACTGATCTGATATGCAGTATTTGATGCTTTCAGGAACATCAAGGTCCGCCCAGCGAGTGTGAAGACCTTTGATGAAGTAATCATGGAGAATGGAACCAACAATATCCACGAGGTGAAGAGCTGGTTTTTCACACTCCTTCCTTCATAAGAAAAGGCCCATTACGAACTAATGCAAATATATTGTATCTGTGGTTAAATCATGTTTGGTTGTTCACAGGGCGGCCAGTCGGACAGCGGAATAGGTCTATCTTCAGACGACCTGAAGACACTGAAGCGTCTGGAGTCGCTGGCCAGACCCCGGAGTTTCATGTCCCGAGTGTGAGTATAGTATATTCACTCCTATTTAGACTTTTTGCCTGGACCACAGGAACGGGTAGGTCTGCCGGCATATGCCCTGGAGACCCTCCCACTGGGCTGGAATGTAGATGCCACAATTGTCATACAGTTTCCCCCCACCATCTCCACACGACTCCAGCCACTACCCCTTTTCTTTGAGAGACGTGCCTGCGCGAGAGTCTCTCAGACAATGGCACAGTGGAGAGATATTGCCTAAGGTGACAATCTCAACAGCCAGACAACAAAAGCAGGGCTGGGCGTGTGACTTGTTAAAGCTGTCCGTAAGGTCTGGTGACTAGCATCTTTGTTTGTACCGCCTGGGTCATAATGGCCTCTGACTCCATCGTTGAAACATGCTACAGATATGGCACATGGCCATCTCATACAATAACATGCCTTTATTTTATTTAGGAAGTATTTGAGAGAGTGAGTGTTTAATACTGTTAGTGATTACAATATATTCCATTTAGGGTTCTATTATTTTTGCTACAGAGTGTAAGCTGGGAATACAACTTAAATATATTGAATGCTTAATAACAAATTAAGATGATCTCCTTAAAAACATAGTCAGTTCTTGCCTGAGACCAGCCTAATAATTTATTAACCACAGACTAAAGTGTGCTGGGGTCTGAGACATCATTGCTTGTTCATAAATGGGCCCCAGGGCAAATGGCGCTGAAAACTAAAGTGAAGGTGGCCTTTTAAATTATTAATGGCAGGCCATTGGGCTGGATGAGATCTGAGACGGCGTTTATGGTCTTCCAGTGCAGCAAAGGCCAGGGTTAATCTACAAAGGTTATCCTCTAAATTGCATTCAAGGCCTTGTGGACTATAACGGCATCCTAATATGTGAGGGCAGCGGTTTGGACCACCAATTGCAGCTAGACAAATAGTGATAATCTCTTACTGATTGGAGGTTTATGACTCAGACCTGGAGAGGCAAAGTGGTTAACTGACTGATCATGGTCATGCTGTTTAGAAGTGTTCAGTCTAAATATGTGATTGGCATTAGATAAGGGCAGCTGAGTGCAACAGTGGCTACACCACAATGCCAGGGCTATATTATATGATCTTTATCTATAAAAGGATCTTATTTTACGGTCTTGTAAAAAAAAAAAAAAAAGAAAAAACTATACTACCACTCAAAAGTTTGGGGTCAGCACGATTTTTAAAAAAGAAATGAATACTTTAATTCAGCAAAGAAGCATTAAACTGCTGAAAAGTGACCATAAAGACATTTACATTTACATTAAAATAAATTAATGCATTAATAAATGAATAATAAATTATTGAAAAAAAGAAGGGAAAAAATTTTTCAGCAGTAGTGTATAGATCAAGTATTTTTTGAAGTAAAGATGTCATTATCAAAAAATAATCCCCAACATGGAGAAATTTCTTTATAAGAAAAGAAATTGTCCACTGCAGTGTACAAATATGACTGAGTGAGTCCACAGCATAATACAAAAGAGACATCTGACCGCCGAATGCTGCGATCAACCAATCAGATTCAAGTGTTCCAGAGAGCTGTGTAACAATTTTTAATAACACCACATCACACTTCCACCATTTTTAAATTCCTCTACTGCTATGATTGATAGTTTGATTACAAATGAACGTAGTCAACAGGTTTTGATTAAAAACACTCTGTCTGGCCTCTGTCAGCACTCCCCCAACTTTCCATGTCTCATCCCAACTCGATATGATGAAAAGCTGGGCACAGCCTGCAACCAGCTGGCAAATCCATGCAAAAGTTGCCATGGTCACAGGCATGGGAAAAAAGAGCCACTCGGAGCATGTAGAGAATGATGTATATATTGTAAAGAGGTGGCCCCTGCCAAGGACCCACTCAATCACTGTCACCTTTGACCTTCTACTGCTTTACTGCTACGTCCAAGATTCTCCCTCCACATTGTGCCTCTGGATTCCACCTGGTACTCCCACATTTAGTATGCACATATGTGAAGTGCTTTGCACTGACAGCTCTGCTTCACACTGTGTACAAACCCCAATACATGCCATTTCGCATAGGCATTTACTGCAAATTATCGCCCCTTGAGAGACTATAGACTAAAAGCAATGCAAACTCCCTCCAGGGTGTCTGACCCGCTGACCTCAGAGGAAGAGTTATAGCAACACACAGAGCAAAGTACAACAGAATAATTCTATTTCTATTTCAATTCATTCAAATCGGTTTGCTTCTTCCACAGGATAAAGAGCAAAAGTAAGGAGTCAGTTCTGCTGGAGGGCGAGAAGGAGAAATACCCACCGCTTGTTCCCTCACTGGACTTGAGTCTGGAGGACTCCTCTCTCGACCCAGAGCTGGAATGTCATAGCCCACCTCCAGACTATAACTATGTGGTCCGTTACTCCACACCACCCGTCTGAGTTCATCTGCACTCCTTGGCCGCCAGAAGTCTCACCCAGTTTTGGAGGATCTGATTGGTTGGGTCCATTTTGTCTCTGCACATTAGATCTCTTTTATTTTCCACCACTTTTTACCACTTTATCCTGTACTGGACTGGTCATTCTGAGATTCACGTTTTCTCTTTCTGTGCACTTTTTCAAGGTAGTGTGTGTGAGTACAGTGGGCTGCCACTCATATCATTGTTGCAGTCTGACATACAAATGGACCACCTCAGGTATTCCTGCAGTCTACTGTGAACACAACTAGCACATTTTATTACAATAACGGCACTGTTTTTCCCAGCAAAATAGCATTTTTTTAAACAGAATGGTGGCTAATTATGAAATCATTTGTTCAGTGGTTAGAACGAGAGGACAAAGGCAATTCTTATTTTATTTCTAGATAAATATTTTATTGTAATGAAAACTGGAATTTTGGTTATATGGTATTTTATTTTTATTTTGCTAAAATTATTTCGGAGCTCACTAAAGCTCTTTTTTTGTTTTAGGAAAATATTTTTCTTTTGAATAAATTTCACGCATATTTTACTCTGTCAGACGCAAATGTCAAACAAAGACCACAGATCATGAATAAATGAATGTGCGGTCTGAAATTCCTTCCCAGAACACAATCTGAAATTGCAGGACACATTGATCATCAATGCTACGGATGTACATTGTATTTCCAGGTTCTGTTGCTTCAGTCTGAGGGCCGTTTTCCTGAGTAATTGCTCAATGAAGCTAAGATGAATCACTTTTGCTCCCGCATATAGTATTTTTATCATCATAGCTTTTAATATGGATCATTTTATGGAAATCAGTCAAGCTTAATGTCTTACACATGTCAGGACTCAGTTATCATTCAGTCTATCACTGTGAAAAAGGGTTCTAAAGCCTTAACAAGTAAATTATTCATGCACATTTAATAGAAAACTAATTTGGACCACAATAAAATGGCCTTGCTCTGTTCAACAATAGTTACACTGCCTGGTGTACTTTTCATATTTATGTTGTTTACACTACTGTATACATAACAGCACGTAATATGTTGTGCAGCTATTAACCAGAGGAACGTATTCTGTTACTGATTCAGTAGTCTTTCGTGCAAAAATACTACTAAAGCTTGCAGGGCAGGCTATAATATTGTCAACAGGCTGGTCGCTATATAAATGGTCATGATAATTCTAGTAAAAGCATGTGCACACCTGTAGATGCTATCAGTATTAACTCCTTAACATGATGGAATGGGTTGGAAATAATTGCATTGGTTAAATCAGATTATATATTGACAGTTGTAAAAGCAGTTAGGCCCATTATTGCTAATTATTGTTTTAAGTCCAAGTACTACATTCATTGTTGATGGACTGTCTTCCAAATAATGAAATGTATATACTGCCAAATGATGCTTTCAATAATGTTATTTTGACTGACTGGTTTTTGTGAAGTAAAATTGTATGCACTGATATTTTCTACATATATTGTTTTGTATTATAATTGTATTTTAACATTAACCAAGTATAAATAAAGATCTATATATTTATATATAGCACCTTTTCAGAGTCATGATTGCATTTGTACTAGTGCATAACAATGACAATGGTTTGCCTGTCAAATACTGCATTCTTCTGCATATAGCATGATTTCTGACAAGTCTATACATATTTCCAGTAAGGTTAGACTGACTATTATAAGATTCTTGGTGGAGATGGTTAGGCTGTGTGTCATCTGTGCGCTCTTCCTCCTGCTCCTTGGTCGCAGAGACACATTTCCTGAATGGGGCGAGGTGACGGCAGTCTGTCTGTCACCAGGACAATACCTCTGTGAGCAAGAAAAGGAAGGGCTTCTCCATCATTCCCATCACAACAGAGCTCCAAACACAAAACTTCCCAAGGGCCAACAGTGCCCCCCAGCTTTGCCGCTAAAACGCTAAAGGTGAAAAAGGTGCCTTAGGCATTGTTGCCGTTTCTGCTTGTCATATTAAAGATAAACAGTGTGTACTTTGTAAAAATTCACTTGATTTATTGAGGATTGGCGGTGTGTTATTGGCTTGTTATGAAGGTTATGAGACATGTAAACTGATTCAGGAATATGAGCTATAAACAAACAAGGGAAGGATGTTGGGAGGGTTAGGGTTCATCATATTCTGGCTACATGCGCAAATGTGGCATTCACACACACTTCATATTTTTCCAAGCTCACAGGAAGTACATACAGTCTCCGAGCTCTGCAGCTAATCAGAGTTCTCAATTTCCCTTGCTCCAAATGAATATGAATATTACGTGATCATGCATCATTTCCTACATTTTTTCCAGTTTATTAACCTAGAAAAAGTTCTAAACACAAAAATATCTATCTAAACACAACAATATCTATAGCACTAAATATCTATAATATCTATACTAATATCTATAACACTAAATCTATCTATCTATCTGTCTATATCTATCTATCTATCTATCTATCTATCTATCTATCTATCTATATATATATATATATATATATATCTGTCTCTCTGTCTGTCTGTCTTTGCTGTGATATAATTACAGTTTTTCTCAGTGGCTTTGGTGCATTTCTCAGATCAGAAATGAAATTCTCAAAACTACTTGTTCAACCTCCACATCATCTAGTCACTTGTGCACATCATAAAAGCAGTTTCTTTTTGTTTCAAAGCAGTTTCAATTCTTTTGAACAAATTTCGATTGCTTTGGTACATTCATGCAACTGATTATGTACATTTGTCTGCGGTTTCCTACATTATCAGTTGCTAATATCATGTTGCTCAAAATGTATTTTACAGTTCTCTGTGCTATAGTCTTACCCCTCAAAACATCTAGTCATTAGTTCATCGTATCAGTCATTAAATGCAAAATGGTTGATCGAGTTGTCATAAACTGTCAAGCATATTTTCTATACATTTCTATTAGACTTTTTGTATATTTGCCTTGAATTGTGCAGGTGAATCTTGACTTTCACTAATGAGGAAAATATAGATCAGAGATTCCTCAAATCTTTCCCTGGAGGGCCAAGCTGCTGCAGAGTTTATTTCCAACCCTGATCAAACTCACCTACCTGTGATTTTCTAATGACCTTGAAGACACTGATTAGCATGCTCAGGTGTGTTCGAGAAGGGTTAGAGCTAACTCTGCAGGAAAGTGGATCTCGTGGGCCAGATTTGAGGATCCCTGATATAGATCAACCAATTATAAACCAGCTTTCTGAAATAGCTCAAAGGTGCATCTCATGAAGGTGCATCTCATCTTCAATTGGAAAGCATATATAGACAGAGGACAACACAAGAGTTACAAACTCTGACGATGAATGAACATCCAGAAAACGATCAGGGTCAACAGCCGAGAGGAAGAAGAGGAGTAAAGATGCATGGTGGAAGGATACAGAGACAAAACAGAGGAAGAGGCCAAGGACATAGGCGCATATCAGATGAAATAAGGGCCACTGTTGTGGACTATGTTGTCAATCATGGCCTAACAATGGCTGAAGAGTGCAGCTAAATATTGGGAGATCAACCATATCCTCAATTATTCAAATATCAATATCCCACATACAGTAATGTTTATATTTGAAAGGATATATGGCATACATAAGAAGGTGCAGTTCACAAGGACTTTTCATTCTGATTGCACTGATATGTTCATTGATATACTTACTTTTGAGAGATGAACTAAAGATTTTGAGTAAGTTACAGGTTTTTGCAGGAAATCCACTGTGGGGTGCTGTTTGTATGAATTGTTTTGAGAAATGCATATACTTTTTTGCAAATATTAAGGATGATTCGAGAAATGCACCAAAGCGACTGAGAAAAACTGTAATTAAACATACTTTCATTCAGCAAGGACACATTCAGTTGATCAAAAGTGACAGTAAAGGCATTTATAATGTCACAAAAAAAAATTATATTTCAAATAAATTCTGTTCTTTTGAACTTTCTATTCATCGAAGAATCCTGAAAAAAATATATATCACAGTTTCCACAAAATATGAAGCTGCACAACTGTTTTTAACATTGATAATAATAAATGTTTCTTGAGTTATGTTAAATTGTAATATTACTTCACAATATATTTTTTTATCATACAAATGCAACTGAGCATAAGAAACCTCTATCAAAACGTTTAAAAATTAAAAAAATCTTACTTTTGAATGGTAATGAGGATTACCAGAGGATTTTTGGCCTTTTACATTATATGGATTGTGAATGCCAGTCTTCGTCTTAATAGTTAATAGTTTACAATGGAATCTTCTAAAATTATCTTTGAGAAAAACATCACGTATGCATCTAATTAAAGGCTCTTTCCTATTGGGACCGTTTTGTTTTTCTCATTCAACAATGTGTAAATCCCTGCGTTGCCACTTCCAGAGTCCCTTCCCAAGGAAAATAGCCCCCCGGTGGCAAGATACTTCATTAATCACTAAAACAGAGGTGGTATACTGCGGCCTTTGGGAGTCTGCCAAAACTCATTCCTGCAATCAGTGACAAAACGGAATGCCTTGAAATCCTATCATACCCCATTCTCCTTCCTCTGTGTAATTCCCATTAATGGAGTGTTCTTCCCTCCGCTCGCACTTCCCACGCTGTGTTCTGGGGAGGGAGTGCAGGGAACGGTAGGATCGGGATTGGGGGGAACCACATCCGAACCTCTCACCTACAGCCTGAGACAATTGTACCTCTCTCACCACAGATATGGCTTTTGCCAACCTTTTCCCAGAAAGGTAGCACCGAAAATACAAATAACCCTAAATATGTTAATAAACTCCCATGACGCCCAAAGGCAGGATCAAAGAGTTCTGACAAAATCACACAGACTGTTTGTCTTAAACATAGTTGTCTACATGACTTTGGCCTTCAGATCAAAGTAAATTCTTTTTGTCCCCACAGGGTTCCAATGACTAAAAATGAACTGTTTATAATCTGTCAAGAATTCTGACACTGAAAACAATTCAGAAACATCTGATCTACAGCCCTATGGGAACTCTGGACTCAAAACTGCTCAAGCACTGAACCAAAAGCTGTCTAAAAGCTACCGTATGCTTTTTGACAGGATAACCAAATATTCTCCTGGTTAATGTTGTAAAGAAAAACAAGATGGGATTACTGATGATGAACTCATAAATGATGAATGGTAATGTGAAACTGTAGCAAATGTTGGTAAAGTGGGAAAAGCTTTCATTAACTCAGTTTGAGTACAAATACTGAACTGATGGGGGTCTGTGGTTGTATCTGACAGAAGCCCTCAGAAAAAGTCAACAGTGAATTTGGACCAAACAACTAAGGTCTCACCAGTAATATCCATCCATACTGCCTTTATGGTCTTCTCATGCACCTATGTTTATGTGTATATTTAATAAAAACTTTTTTTTTTTTTATGTCTGTAATCATGAGTGTTTTGCAATACTGTAACTCAGTTTGGTATATGAGTCTATCTGTTAGTCTAAAAACAAAGCTAATGAACTTACTAAAAATGTGCTCCAAAATAGTGGGTCAGCCACTTCAAAAAGCATATGAACTATCCTAATATAATAATCTTGTAAGATTAGCCAGTAATATTGTCTCTGAACCTAATCATGTGTTGTATGATGAATTTGTACTGTTGCCATCTAATCGACGGTATAAGGTCCCAAGATACAGTCGAATTAAGTTAAAGAATTCATTTGTACATCAAGCAGTATTAGTGTTGAATAACTCATATAAAAAGTAAATCTGTCCCAGAGATTACAATGTTTTTTTGTTTTTGTTTTGTTTTTTGTGTTATGTTATGTTTGAGAAAGTCTTGTTTGTTTACGTGATAAAGTATTGCAATTTTGAGTGAACCTGCTGTAACGCAAGACAAATTTCAGACTTTGTCTGACAATAAAGTGTATCGTATCGTATATGCCGTCTTAGAGCAACTGATCTGTTTTGGAATTTGTTGGATACATAATTTTATAACCGCGTGTGATTCATAACCACAGTTTAGTATATTAAAAATAAGATTATGAGGAAATTATTCAACGAAACTTTGTTTATTCATTTCAGATTTTGCACAGGAGAATTAAACAACTAGGGAATGACTGCAGTCTATATAAGTCTATGAGAAGAACATTACAGCTAACATTTCTGAAATAGATCATATTTCCAAAATTGATCTTAAAATTAAACTTAAATTTAGTAATATTCTTATGAACAGTGTCATGACCTAATTCTCATTGTGGAAAAGAAAATAAGAAAACATATGATTCATAATTTAAACTATTTTGAGTGCAATCTGTCCCCAAACCATCATACATTTGGGACACACATGTTGTTATTTTCAAGTTTCCAAGAAAGTTGTAAATCTGTCATGCTGAGAGCATCACATAAAGCATTCTTCCTTTAGACAGACGAGAACTGAATCATTTCCATCATAAGAACTGTGCACAAACAAAACCTCTTCCTCTTATTAAGACTCACAGACTTTCAGCAGACTCACATAGCATTACGATAAAACACTTACAAATAACTAACTAAGAGAGAGTGGGTTTTTTTCTTAAACAAAGCAAAGCATCTTAAAAGTGTTCTGGAAAGCTCTCTTTAGTATGGTCTATTTTTGGCACTTCTCATGCAGGCACAGGCTTTAGTCTATATTTTACTCATTTGTTTCAGATTATGTGGAACATACAGTCTACTGAGACATTATCGCTAACGTAATTGTCATATCCAAACAATGCCCAGGCCAAAGTGCCACAGGTCACGCCATATCAGATTTTCATACTGACAATGACTAGCAAATCGCAATGTTACAACATTAGGCAACTGTGCAACAGAAATGTATCTGATTATATGTCACATACAAATCATAGCAAGTCATTCGCATAACTACACAGAAATGTGATGTTGCTCAGTGACCTGTAGACACTACACAATTTCACGCAAACAAATGACTTGGTGTATACTGCCCTCTAGAGATCCTTCTGTAGTTGTGCTGATGAATCTACAATGAAATCTCAAGATCATTTTTCATATCGTTAAGAAACGAAAGGAAATTATATAGAAATAACGCGTTGTAGGCTACCATAAATGTCAGAAAATGTGTCATAAAAATGTGTCCGTCCTGCAAACACATTTTAATTCATAGTGAGTCGCTCTTGCAGCTAATTGACCAGCAGAGGGCGTCACTGCGCTGTGCGTTGAGTCCCAAACCTACACCTGCATCAACAACGCGCGTGCTCACAAAACCCAGGTCTGGCCTTCGGATAGTTATGGTAGGCTACATTATGAACACATATTCAGCACAGACGGCAAAATGCAACATATAGGCCAATACATATCGTATATGACCATCATTTACACTTTTTGGTGAATTGTTTGGAGCAGCTTTGAAACAGTGTGGAAAACAAAAGAGTAGGTTAAAAGTTTAACCATAGACTCATTTACTATAGTTTGAGTTGAGCAATGGTCGAACAGAAAAAAAAATCAACTGTAGCAGTCATTAATACTGTTTTTCCAAAAGGGTCTTTTGAGATTCTGAAAAGTTTTTCATTTGTGACCCTGGACCACAAAACCAGTCATAAGGGTCAATGTTTTGAAATTGAGATTTATACATCACCTGAAAGCTTTCCATTGATAGTTTGTTAGGATAGGACAATATTTGTCCGAGGTACAACTATCTGAACATCTGGAATCTGAGGGAATATCAAAATATTGAGAAAACTGCCTTTAAAGTTGTCCAAATGAAGTCCTTAGCGATGCATATTACTAATCAAAAATTACGTTTTGATATATTTACGGTAAGAAATTTACAAAATATCTTCATGCAACATGATCTTTACTTAATATCCTAATGGTTTTTGGCATAAAAGAAAAATCTAGCATTTTGACCCATACAGTGTATTTTTTGCTGTTGCTACAAACATGTGCTACTTAAGACCTAAGGTTTTGTGGTCCAGAGTCACATTTGCCTGACTTCATCATTTGTTGTTGTTGATTCTTACTGATCTCGTGGGCTTACAGGCTATAAGTGAAATCATCAGTTTATTAATCATAAGCTAACATGAATCATGTCATACAACAGTTTACATTTCCTAACCATCTGATTTTAGCTTTACACTAGCACAGACATGAAGTCATTAGCTGGTCCAATCTAGAAAATAAATTAGCTGGACTAGCTGGTGGGGTCGAGATCAACAGAGTAGACCTTGACCAGGCTAGTTAAAGCTGGTAGACCATCTTGGACTTCAAAAAAATCAGCTACCATTTCCAAAAAACAGCTTAAGCTGATATGACATGATTTTTCCAGTAGGGGTATAGACTTAATTTGACATAAAATGTATTGTTTTTTAGCACTTTTATAGAAGAAAACTGCTTTAAATATTATGTTGCAGTATTGAAATTGTAGTAAATATATTTGTTATGAACTCTGAAGCGCTGTTTGGATGATCAGTCCCACTGTACCTGAAGGAGCAGTTTGAAGGAAATGCAGACTAGGCTATGTTCAAAGGTCAATCATTATTGCACAGAAATCACATTAAATATTGTTTTGACATATTTACATTATGAGGGTTGTAGCATAAAAATGACTGTACGCATAAAGGTTTTATCTTTGCACCATCACAAATCTGCCTAAATCTGTCCTACTTTTGCATAGTTCACTGTATCATACAGACACTGGATGATCTATGATGGCAATCATGATCGGCTGTTTGTTTTTCAAACGTTTAGTGAACAAACTGTAGGCTAAAATGAAACGAGTCATCTGCAGTTCAGTTACAGTATATCACTTTACAAAGACTTGGATAAAGATGAGACAGGTTTATGGATTGCCTTCCTGAAAATTATTGAAAATGTCCTGTTTTTGCTCAATAAAATTGATTAATTGAAATTATTTAAAACATTATTGTTAGTTGTAAAACTAATATACATGCATTTTATGACATTGTATTATTCGAAAGACTTTACAGAGTAATTGTATATGCATTCGTGAGAGCAAAACACTTTTTAAACTGAAAAAAGCTCAAATCACAAATTCTGGAAAACCAGTTACAGCAGGCTATGCAAAACATACAATTTTTCATATAGGGGGAAGTTGACAATGATAATATTTTTGTGTGGTGAATGAATGTAAAATGAATTGTGGTTGTAAGAAATTGTAGAATAAATAAATTTTTAGATGAAATGTACTGTCCTTTCTGCTCTAACATCTAAGACATGACAGTCGAGCCCGAACAAGCTACTGTCTGCATATGTTAATGCTTAAAATACGCCAGAAACCTCGCTGTAAAATGAATTAACAACTCGTTAAATATTTCGACTACATGGCGACACGCACGACACATTGTCGTCGCAGGTGATACCTCACATTTCCATAAACCGGAATTAGCTGTGAAGTGTGACCCGAGAGTGTCATGGTGTGAGGGATACGGAATGTGAAAAGTTCGTCTTACTTCAAGACACCTTCTCCCGCTTTGCACCTCTTTTACAAGAGTATCCTTTAACAAATACTCATGGACTCTGAAGGCGACAAAGTGGCATGGGTACTATGCAGATGTGACGTTCCCATATCCACAGGTTTAGCTCCATTAGAGAGAAAACAGCAGTAAAACTTCAAGCGACCATTAATCGCTGAAAGACGCTGCCTGCCCATAAGCCTTCTTTAGCAATACAATTAAAAGTAAAACTGTTGTTGTTTTCACTTGTGTAAACACACTTAAAATATAATATACAGCCTATTAGAATAATTTATATTAACAAAATAAATACAATGTAATAAAATATTATGCAAATATTATACAAGTCAAATAAATAATTGTATTAATAATATAAAACGTATAATAAAATATAACAAAAAAAAATCATTAAGTTATTTGCTGGTTTGAACTGTTTTTGTTTCTTTGAAGTCAAACTGAGAAACGTGACAAAACCCCTTTCAAATTGGCTTCTTGGAGGAAATAAAATAATTTTGAACTTTATTTAGGCCTACAGTGTAATGTGTTGATTCCTTAAGTCAGTGAGTCTACAACTCTATTGAATATCGATGCACACTGAAGAAGTGGTTTTGGGAGCATGCAAGTCTGAGGTGATGCGAGAATCTGGCGCTAGGGGAATCTTTGAGGGCTTGGTGGTGGTGTTATTGGCTGGTCATTTGAATGCAAATCGAGAGGTTTTGAAGTCGTGGCTGACGTCAGGAGGGCTTGGTTATACCTTTGCCACCTTGACAACAGAGTCACATCATGTTTGATTGAAGCACGTCAAGGACTACGTCGCGTGACCTGGAGATCATTTTGGACTACCACACTTGAGTAAAAAGTATCGAGTCAGGCCTTGGTTTTGAGAAATATTTGGGCTTGATGTATGGCTGGCATGTTGCCTTAAAAAAGTTATTTTAGGGGTTTCTTTCGAATCATGTACGTTGGATACCTTTTGGATAAAGAGGGAAGCATGTATCACCAAGGATCAGTGCGAAGATCTGGCATCAGTCTTCCACCACAGAATTTTGTCTCCACTCCTCAGTATTCAGATTTTACAGGATACCATCATGTGCCCAACATGGAGACACACGCGCAGTCAGCGGGGGCATGGGGCTCTCCTTACGGCGCACCGAGAGAGGAGTGGGGCGCCTACAGCCTGGGGCCTCCAAACACTATTTCTGCACCTATGAGCAGTTCATCCCCGGGACAAGTTTCCTACTGCTCTTCAGATTATAATGCCATGCACGGCCCGGGATCGGCAGTGCTGCCTCCACCAAACGAAAATATTTCTGTGGGCCAGCTTTCACCTGAGAGAGAAAGACGCAATTCCTATCAGTGGATGAGCAAAACCGTGCAGTCCTCATCAACAGGTAAGGCCAACAAATGTCTTTCAAAAAAATAAATTCATTAAAAAAAAAGCTTGCTAAGAATTTAAAATATATGGCATAACAAGCAAAAAGGAAACCGTTTAATTATTTATTAAGTAATACCTTAAAACATGTAAACCGCGCAATAATTTAAAGGTCTTGAAAACAGCGATCGAAATGTAGGCCTACAAAATGACTAGTTCATGCTTATGATTTATTTTCTCGATGCTGTAGAATAAAAATGACAATTTAAGAAATGTACTAAAATGTAGCTACATTTGGAAAAAAAAAATAATGATTAAAAAATATGTAAAAATATAGCAAAAACATAAAGAAAATCAAAATAGTTACTTTCTCTTATTTTGGTCTAATATTGGACAAATAAAGGGCAAATCGTACTGAATGCAACACTTAAGAATGTAATAACTTCACAATGTTTGATTGTTTTTCTCAAGTGGCACATCTGACAAAATATTATGAAATGAAAAGGCCTAATAAAGTCGAATATTTCTACACATACTAACTGTCCTTCTCCTCTTCATTATTTGCGAAAAAACTTTCACGGAATACCTAGGCTATATTAATATAGCTACTAGGCCTACTTGTTCCTTGACGCATGGGACAAATAGTTGTGGCAAAATTAAGTTGTTGGGAATTGGCGCCAGGGTCACTTGTAATGCTAATTTGCGACTCCCGTAAACAAGATGTGAGGTCTACTTTTCCTGTTACATTGTCTCAAGTTTTGAGGGTTATCTGTCATATTCAGGCGGCGACTTCTTTCAACACCTTTTTCACTTTGATATGCAGCAGCGCGTCTTCCTCGGTCTCTGTTCTTGAGGGTTATATTGCCTCAAAAGAGTGACAAATTTCACAGCACATAAAGTTCTCCTGTCTCCGGCGCATATTAAAACAACACGGTTAAAAAAAAATTAAAGAAAACAATCACAAAGTTACATGATTTAACTGTAAGCGGCCTTTTTCGTTACTACGGAAAGTTTTGGAAATGGCATGTGAAGTTAAAGAGGCATATTTAAAATGAGATGTTACACTTTATCGAGCTTTCACTAAGTGACTGCATCTGAACTTTTAACTAAAACATGAATTAATTGTGTTTATAATGAGTTTCCTCGTACATAAAGCTATATAGTTTTGGTCTGTACATCAAACAAGTGCAGCCTGCTCTTGGCTTGAGGAAAAGATTTTTGATGTTATCTCCTTGTAATTCTTTGTAAGACGTGTATTGTCTCTTAACACATCAATGGCGTTTGGGTATGTGTCTTTGCGTCTCTTTGTTCTGCAGTTTGTTCAAAAAATCTCAAAGAAGATCAGAAGCTCAATTTGCATATCTAGCAATGTAATCTTAGTTTATATACAATTGACTGAATATTTCAGTGGCGTTATGATTTAGTTAAAATGAGAGATCATAGTATTGTAAATGCAACGATAAATGTAAGTCAATATGATTAAAAATAAATAAATTATAACCTAGGCTATTAGTGCACAAGTTCTTCCTCTGCCTTAAAATTTTATTAATAGCAATGTGAAATTTTAAGCATTACGTTTAATTTGGTCTGACGAATTTCTTAATTTTATGAACATTGTTTCATTATTAGCCTACTACTCGTTTATTTCCCTTTTTTTTTAGGCAAAACGAGAACGAAGGAGAAATATCGAGTTGTGTACACAGACCATCAGAGGCTGGAGCTGGAGAAAGAATTTCATTTTAATCGCTACATCACAATCAGAAGAAAATCAGAGTTGGCAGTAAACCTCGGGCTTTCAGAAAGACAGGTAAAATAACTTCACTTTAGATTTTTACTTGGGCCTATAGAATATGATTCATCTCACTAATTGAAAACAATTAGACTTAATTCTTTCTATAAAAGTTTGTCCTTTGTCTTCACAGGTAAAGATCTGGTTTCAGAACCGCAGAGCTAAGGAAAGGAAATTAATCAAAAAGAAAATGGGTCAGTCCGACGGCAGCGGAGGGTCGGTCCACAGCGATCCCGGTTCTGTCAGTCCCCTTCCGGTTCCAGGGTCACTGAGTCCGTCAGACATACACGGTTCTCTGTACCCACCCCCAGGAATGAACGCCTTACCATCTATGAGGAACATACAGCAAGTTACTGTCACTCAGTGAACTCGAACTTGAAAGATCCAACTTTAACTGAGCACTCCAACACGCTGAAAGGACAGAACCGAACCGAAGCGGATTACAAACTATTACACGACAGGCATCAAGGCGCGTGTTGTGGATTAGGCTGCAACAGAAGAATCACGTTTTAAATGCAACGAAATGCTGGAGGCTCTTCAAATATTGTTTTAATAGAATAGTTTTTAAAATTAAGAAAAAAAACATACAAAAACCGTGAGACTAAATATTTTAATGGTTTGTTTGTGTTTGCTCAATTAAGATATAAATATCGTTTTCTGTATGTGGTGAGTGTATCTAAATGTTTGTAAATAAAATGAAACTACAGGTACAGCGTTTCTCGGGATGTATGATGATCCTTACCCTGGATCTCTTAAACTTTTATTATCTGTGTAAACCAATGACCTGCGATGGCAGGCTGTTTTATGCTCCAGTTTGTGTCCAAAGCGCACGTCGTTCACTTTCTTTTAACAGGGGTGATGTGCAGGTGTCACATACCTAATACGGGTATAACGTTTGTTTCCAATAATGTGTAAATAAAAAGTTTTGCAATAATTCTTTTTTTTTTATGGTGTCTTGATATTCTTAAACGAATGAAATACTGCATGCTCGTCTGGTTTAGGTATTTTGCTTGACGGACAGCAAGCATTTAGCCGACCTTCAACTTTCTTTTAAACGTGAGACCACCGTAAAATTAATTTCTTGTGTAACTTAATTTGGACCGCTCTCAGGCTGTAACATGTATTTCTGTGTGAGTGCAGTAGCTTATTCATTGAAATTGGATGATTAGACCAACAAAAATGGCTTATTTTGGGGTCAAATAGGTTTAGCAAAAACGATTTCACAAAAAAAGTACGAATAATGGCTTTAAAAATGAATCGTGGGAACAGCTGCATGTCATTAAATATCGAAAAATGGTTTACAAGTAAAGAAATGTCTGCTAGGAACCTATAAATCTATGCCTATTTGAGAATAAAACAATCAGTATAAATACTTCTTTTACAGCAAGGTGCATCACTCAGTCATCAGCGTGACAAGCTCTAAATCTCCCAAGTATTTAATGTTGTAATGTGCTTGGTATTTATTTATTCATTTTTAATTTCAGTTGAGAGTGAGACATTAGAGCAAATCAGCAGTTTGGTTGCAGCAGTTAAGAACACTGATTTCCCTGCCTTGCTTTTAGCCTATTTGTAAACAGTCTTGACATTATTATTTTAAAAGCATTAGAGGCACAAATCCCTTTGATGTGAGACTTGTATTTGTTTGATGAACTATTACAACAAATTATCACTCTATTGAACAACAATTAACCAAGCAGAAAAAATATCAGACGTCTGGTAAACACATCAAAATAGGCCTATATCCTAATATTTTGGCCTTTATCATTTAGGCTTAAAATTTTGACCCATATCATACCTTCTTGACAGTACCTGAGAAGCCAATTTTGTTATAATCTATTGAATTGGTTATAGGTTGAGGCTGAAAAAAAAAACCTACAGGAAGACAAGAAAATAATCACATTAAAATTTTGCAAAAATTCAAAACTTAATTCAATATTACACAGAAACAGGATTAAACTGAGCACAGCTTAATTTACACAAAACATGCAACTACTGGAGTTTTTAAAATTCTGTTTATTTAGTTGTATTTTTATTTATTGTTTATTGCTTTTTTTATGTGTAGTTTTATTTATTGTTACAAAATCGCACAATTCGGGGTTGTAAACATTCTGTGAAAAGGTTACAATTAGGGTTGAAAAACGAATTAAACAGCCCAAATATTTAATTTCAGCTCTTGAAACATTCATTTTGTGCATAAACTCCACACTTCACTCAAAATGTGTTAAAAAATAAAATTATTTATAGGCTATATTAAGAGTTTCAGGACCGTTTTGTGTACAGTGCTAGTCTTTTTTTTTAAATGCCAGTCATATTACAGCCAATGAACACGACAGTAGTCATTTCCAACATACAGTGTAGAAAAATATTCAATATAGACTACAATAAAGAAAATGAGAATATACAGTAAAAAAAAACAACTAATACAAGTAAAAAAAAAAAAAAAAAATGAAAGGGTATGATATAATCATACAAATAGCTTAAAAGCTTCACATAGAGACCTGATGCGTTTTGTTTGACTATTTTTAATATAATATAATCATATCTATCTGAAGCACGCGCTGCGATGACGCTCCCTCCACAGCACTGGTGTGATGATGTCATCGGCGCTGTGCCAGAGACGTCATGAGCGTCCTACTGCCCAACATGGCGGACTTTGATACCATTTATGAGTTAGAAGAAGAAGATGAGAGAATTGTGAGTGAAGAGCATCTCGTGAGATACTGTCCCGAGCCTGTGGTCATGCGTGGGGCTGGTCACATCACCGTGTAAGCGTATGAATGCGGCAGCACCGCTGTTAGTCACTGTTAGCTCATGTCTGTGTGTGTAGCCTCTATGCTAAGCTCACTGCATGTTTTTCTCGCTAAGTTGTGGTATCAAAATACTCGTAAACCGAGCTTCTCCAGCTGTGTCCTGACAGTGATTTTAAGCGGAAGAATCAGCCCTCCTTCCCCGAAGCCTTGTTGTTAGCGCAGAGATTTATGGTTTTATTGCTGCCCGTGGATAAAGGCTGCCCCGTAACCACACTCAAACTCATTAGGATCTTTGCTTTAATTTGAAGTTGTGGGTTACTGTAGTGTACGTACGCTGAGGTAAACTTACGAGATAACATTTTAGTTAATGCAGTCGCTTTCATGGGACAGTGCAAGTATTAATGTCATTTATGCACATATTTCTGAAGTTGAATCACCAGCTAGACCGGTGGAGATATGAGTTATTTTATTATTTAATGAGGTAAACAACGTGATGTTTCTACATGGGACAGCAGTACAGCAGAGCCTACTGCAATGGATTATAAACAGACATCACACAAGACACTTATACAGCCTTCAGATTCTCTGGCAATTCGAGATAAATGTAGAAACTCACCCTTTTCACTTTGTTGTGTCTGTGTTGTTTTCACGTCCTTAATGACATTTACATCTAACTGAAATGAACCCAGTGTTAACCAAGCTATCTTTTCCCCCCTGTCATGACAAACAGAGCCTTTGTTTGTAAGGTAATTTCTGCCATGTAAGAAAAAATAATAATAATTATGAGATTAAAAGTCTATATTGTGACTTTACGTCATAATTATGAGATAAAAAGTCATTATCACAAAGTCAGTTGACTCTTTATACCATAGTTTCGGCTTTATTGCATAATTACAACTTGGAATGTCATAATTTCAATGAATCGCATAACTATGGCTTAATGTCTCATAATTTCATTATGTTTATTTAATAATTCTGACTTTTGTGTCATAATATTTCTGTCATAATTGACTAGTAGTTCAAAATTTTTACATTTCATGTCATAATTTGAACTTTTTATCATAATTATTACATAGTATCTCATGATTATTATTTACCAATGCATTTATTTTTTGTTATGTGGTGGAAATGACCTTTAACATCTTTTTCCCCATAATCATAACCTTTTTAAAAATCTGTGTTTGCAGGTTTGGACTAAGCAACAAATTTGACTCAGAGTTTCCTTCTGTTCTCACAGGAAAGGTAATGATTTCTAACTCACGTTTACAAAATATATCTTATTGACTTTTATTTATGGTGTGAATAAAATATCTTTCCCTGTTGACCTTTAACCTTACACCATGATTCACCATGCTATGAGCCTTTGATTAATACAAAATCCCTTGGATGAAGTCTCTAAAATGGTTTTAATCCAAGCTTGCTGCGTTTTTGCAACAGAATCTGTCAATAAGTAAACCATCCAGGTCTCCGGTAGGCAGGGATCCCAGCGCTGGGAGGACACAGCTCCCAGAGACAAAATAATGAAAGAAACACTGTGCCGTCCACAAGAATAGGAAGCTTCCTGGGTCGGACGCTGAAATACAAAAAGGCTGCAGGGGGAAGAGCAGGCCGAGGGAAGTGCGGGGCAATAAAGCGGAGCTCCAGTATTGTGACCCAGGGTGACATGTGATGGATGAGGTCAGGATTATGATGACTGAAGGGTGCAGATCAGGCCTGCTGGGCTTTATTCCGAGTTCTTTTGCTGTTTGCAAAGAGACCTTTGCATCCTGTCATAAAAGATTACGACCCCGGTTTTATGGCGTACATACCCAGAGAGGAATGAGCAGCCATTCATGTTGTTTAGACGGCGCAGCCACAGGCCACGGGCTTATCTCATCTTTTTGTCCTCCCTTTGCCCTGAGAGTGTCAGAGCTTGGTTGGCAAGTTACAAGCGTGCAATTGCAAGATCTCCAGAGAACATCTGCAAACATTGGATTTTTTCTTAAAAAAAAAAAAAAATCCAATGACTTTATGTGGAGCTCCTTCTATTTTTCTTGTATTTCTTAAATGAACATTTTGTTGTTGTTTTCCTATTTATGTTCTATAAAAAAAAATGGATCTTTTTATTTCTATTTTGTTTAATATTCCTTCACTAACAATGCACAAAGAATCGTTTACTAGCTTATTTACAGTCCTGTTTTGCTTCTCTCCCATCTGCTCTAGGTTGCTCCAGAGGAATTCAAGACGAGCGTCAATCGAGTAAACGCTTGCTTGAAGAAGAACCTACCGGTCAATGTGAAATGGCTTCTCTGCGGCTGCCTGTGCTGTTGCTGTACGGTGGGCTGCAGTCTGTGGCCTGTCATATGTCTCAACAAGAGAGTGAGTCCTTCCTCAGACGTGACCGGTCCTTTCCCCATTAATCTGTATTAATTACTCACTGCCTCTTTTGAACACCTAATAAATAAACCCGCTCAGTGAGGAGGCAAGTAACAAACTGCATCCACTTATTAACTGTGTGTGAAACTGATATATGTCAGAAGTCATGGCTTGTTGAATTGTGGAAAGGTGGCTATTTTACAGCTACAAATTTTAAGTTATTGGCCATGACGTGCAGCTTACAAGGTGCTTAACTACGAGCTTCGGTCCATAAATGCTTCTGAAGTCTTCATGCCCTGGGAGTTTTATTGGCATTTGTTAAGCATGTGCTTGAAGAGTTTGACAGGGTGATTAGCATAAAAACCTGTGTGTGTGTGTCCTATTTTTTTTTGTGTGTATAATTATTTATTTGTATATGCTCATTTTTGTTTGTGTGTTTCAGACGCGAAGATCCATCCAGAAATTGTTAGAATGGGAAAACAACAGATTATATCATAAGGTAAGCACATTGCAGAATTAATCTCTGACACATAAAGATAAGGACAGCGGATCATCTCCAATTTAGCTGCCATGTTAAGAGCCATTCAAGTCTCGGTGTGTGGTGGATAACGATCATTAAAATGGCTGCTAACATTTGACCCTGTCTAATGCTTGTTGCCCTCGCAGCCATTTTGGTCTGATGCATTGATATAGTGCAGAGGCTGACCAGACTGTGGAAAGGTCAGCAGTAAAAAGCCACGTTCGTTTTGTTGTGTCTCGAAGCTTTGACTGACAGCCAGTAGCGGCGCAGACATGTTAAGGAAACTCAGCTAATCGCTGACCACTGCTTGACCTCAGCTAACCCTTGTGTATAAAGTGTGTCTGAGCATCTGAAGTGCTTGCGTCTATTTTGAAGATCTACCGCACGGCTTTGTCTAACGCTTCTCTTCCTGTCTCGCCTTCAGCTTGGGCTGCACTGGAAACTCAGCAAGAGAAAATGTGAGAGCAACAACATGATGGAATATGTAAGTTCCTGGATGTTGTTTTTTCATAAAAGTAAATAATTTCTTTTTCATTTTAGGGCTATAAGCTGCTACCTAAATTATTGCAAATGCACCACAAAATTAAATATGCAACAATAATTTAAAATCTTAAGAGACAGTCAGGGAAACTTTGTGCATCATCATCTCATTAGAGTATTCATCTGATTTATCATGCACAAGTGAGTTGTGATGACTCATTTTTGAACAGATTTCTCTTATGTACTGATTATTTTTAATGAGTCAGTCAAAAAGATTCAGCCTGTGACTGACTCACTTGTCGTTTTGTGACACATTCAATTTCATAGTTTTGTTTTTTGTAATCAGTTGTAAAATCATTCAAATATTGAAAAAATTAAAACATAATCTACATGTTCGAGTGATCATAATCAACAATGCTGTATATATGAAGATTTTATTTGCAAAAACAGATAACTGTTTTATTCATTTTCATAAATAATGTTTTTGTGTTTTGTGTTAGTTAGCTGTATGTTTTTAGTATTTAATCAAAACAACCCTACAGCAATTTGATTGATATTAATTGGAACATGATTTATCTGTTTTTGCAAATGAACTCTTCATATTTATTTTAAAAACAGGCAGAAATACACTTTTAAAACTGTGATATTTATGTGTCACAAGTACAACCAGTGACGGCATCAAATTGTACCTTATGTGTGGTAAATACAACTAGAAACACAACCTATTTAACCGTACCTTTCAAAAGTGTTATCTTTTGTGCTCACCCAGGCTGCATTTATTTGATTTGTATTCAAAATACAGTAAGAACTGTAATACTGTGGAATATTACAATTTAATATAACACTTTTTCTTTGTGAATATATTTTAAATGTGATTTATTCTTGTAATGCAAAGCTGATTTTTAGGCAACATTACTCCAGTCTTTAGTGTCACATGATTTTTCAGAAATCATTCATCATATTATATTAATGTTGAAACAGTTGTGCTGCAATTTTTTGTGCAATCTTTAAGATTCTTGGATAGTTTAAAAGAACATCATTAATCTTTTGTAACATTTTAAATGTATTTACTGTCACTTTTGATAAATCTAGTGTATCCTTGCTGAATAGAAGTATAGAATTTCTTTAAAAAAAATCTTACTGATACCATAAGATTTGAATGATTGTGTCTATAACTTTAAACTGTCGTAATCACAGTACTGACTGTTGTTAAAAGCTAAAGTGGGAAGCTTTGCACTCAGTGAACTGAAGCGTTTCTCAACAATAATCTTTACTGTGCCATTTGTAACTAAAGGGATAATTTGACTCCTAAATGTTTCATTCAGTCATATTTTCTTTCTTTTTGGTCTGGAGTTCTGCATTTTCTTAAGTCAGACCGTAAGGTTGTAAACCATGAGGCTGGTGATTTTGACCCCTCAAGTGTGCTTACATAACATTGTCTTTTTTTCTGTCTACAGGTTATTCTTATAGAGTTCTTACCGAAATATCCTATATTCAGACCTGACTAAAGGACTTCTGCTGGATCCCCGTGGAAGGCCCTTCATTCCTCTCCTTAGTGCCTTGTATATATGTTGGATTTAGGGTCTTCACTGGGTTTCTCCGAGACCCCTTCTCCCAGTACCTTGTACAGTAGAATTCGCAACACTGTCACTTTGCTTTAGAGCAGATTTTGCACATTTCCTGATGTAGTAGAAGCGCTCCTGTGTTGCACTCAAGACGTATTGTTACATATAACGAGAGATGGGAAGAAAGCAAACTCTGATACTGTTTAAAAAGTGCATTTACCCCAAAGAGCCATCAAGTCCTCCCTGCATACTATATTATGGTATTGTTACGAACAAGGCACCTTATGGTGTGAATTTGCCTTATGTTAAAGGACAACCTTTTTTAAATCAGACGTGTTTCAGTGCAGGAGTCAGAAGGGTGTGGTGTTTTAATGTTTTCAGAGTGCGAAGACTAGCGTTGGGGCTTTTGAAGCTAGTGCAGCAGATGTTTGAACTAGCTTAGAGGAACAGTCAGCACCGTGATCTGGCACTTTTGCGATTGTCTACTACACGGGGAAGTCAACGAACTGACTTGTAAATATCATGGACAGGATGTACAGTGTGGTATAACATGTTTACATTATGTAATTTAGCTGGTTATTAGTTTTTCGCCAAGATATTATTGTAGCATAGTTTGTTTATAAGCCGTGTCTCTGTAACTTAACAGTTTATATGGACCTGTTTACCCAGTAAGCCATAAAATGTACGTACAAGATGCCACTCGAGTTAGGGCTGAAAATTGCACTTGAGCACACAAGGACAAGCAGATTGTCCTGGAGGTTTTTGATATTGTTTTACAATGTCATTAGTAGAGTGTTTAAAAACGATTACGTATGCCAATCAAGCAAAATTTGTTACTAAGATTAATGTGTCATTCATTTTTGCGCCAAGTGATATTTACCTATTCAAGTTTTTGTTGGAATGTACTTTGTACCCAGTATTTTTTTTCTTCATGTTTTGTTTCTGTTCTTTCAGTACAGCTTCATCTTGGTTTGTGTGTGTTTTAGTTGTGTTCATGGATGCTGTATCTTGTGGTTCTGCTCCTGGGGTAACTACAGACACAGCTTCGTATATGTAAATGTTTAAAACTGCCCCTCATCTGTTTTCTGTAAATGTATGACATCTTATTGCTCCATAAACTGTAGACATGACTGCATTAGTCGAGTGCCTCTGTAGATGGTCTTGAGAGGGAGCTGTGCTTAATTGGAATGATTCTTTGCCTAGCAATCTAATGGAGAGAAAGGAATCTGCTCTCAGAACTGGTTCTGTTAAAGTACCTGTAAATGTTTGTCCCTACCTAATCCTGTGGAAAGCTTCAATAAATTCCTGATTTTGATGTTTTTGAACAACGTTCTCTTTATATGTATATTTGGCCGTATTTAAAAATAAGAATAAACATTAAAGGAAATTTACATATATACATTATATAATGTACCATTTTAAATTTCATTATTTTTAAAATGTGGCCATTGGTTGTTCTGTTAACAGGTTAATAACTAAAGTTAAGCTGTTTAATAAACTGTTCAATTTGATAGTATTTGAGTTTTATGCAAAGGTTTATTTTTTTATAAGGCTTATTCACTTACTATGATTACGTTACTGTCTGTGTTATAATACATATACAGTTTTTTAACTACTGCTTGATGTCACAGCTTTATACTATACAGTAACAGATTTAAAATCCAAAATACAACACAAATCTGTAGAAAGTAATCCTTAGAGCTTCAAGTATTATATTAGCAATGGAAATAATTCAGATTAAATAGATACATGGCATTAAATTTGTGATTCAGTTTACATTATGTAAGCGGGGGTGTGAAGAACAAACGTAACTCAGCATGAATGATTCAGATACAAACAGCTGCATTTGAGGTAGTCTGTCCATTTTCACTAGCTCTTTATGTATTTTAAGCTTCTTAAGTATTTAGCAACAGCTTACAGCAAAAAAATAAATATTTTGATATGTTGAGCTTTATATGGCCTCTAGGGGGCAGGCTAAGACACAATGAAGAATGTGGAGCAGTGTAAGTGCATGAAGTTTCAAATTTGGCTTAAAATGATGTCTGAGAATGTCCTGGTACAGGTCACCTGCATTTGCAATATGTACATTAGCCTTTAATATTTTTTTACTCTGTTCTGAAATATGCTATCTGCATTACAGTCAATGTTAAATCAACAAAATATCCTTTTGTACCACAGCTGGATTTCACATTCTCAGCAGGTGTTTGGTGGCTCTTGCACATCTTCAAATAGACCATCGGCGTTTATCATCATGACCATAAAATAACATTTCAACTTCAAATTCCAATTCAACAACAAATGCCTCATGTCATTCATGTTTGTCTTTAACAGTTGGCAACCTATTGCATTAGTTTAGCCTGTCAGCAGGATTTAAAACCTTTTAATCCTTGGTTCATAGTTCAAGGCTTAAATTCAAACTGCACAGGGCTGATTTACATCCCACACAGGTCCCCTGTGTGTCAGCACGTGGCCCGCTCGCCCTTCAAACTGCTCAGATGGTGTGATACTCAACAGGGCAAGCCGCAGATATTGCCTGGGAATACCACAGGGACTATAATGAACGATTTGCAAGGGGAGTGAAATATGTGGCTTTAGCATTAACTCTCGAGTAACAGTGAAAAGCAACACTGTAATCCAAACAAGGTTTAAATGTTGAAGCCACTGTTGTTCTTGCAGATGAGATTGAGCTACTGCTTAGAACAAGGATGTAATAAAATAAAACAAAACATTTTATTCTGTCATCATAACAACCCTTTCACATTTGCTGTGCTTGTCCAAAAACCAAACAACATTAAAACTGAATAAAATGCATTAAAAAGTAAAAGGGTTGAACATACAGATATCAGAGGCAAATAAACATTCTACAGTTGATGAAAGGCCAAAGATAACAATTGGCATTTTTGGTATACAAGCAATTAAGGCAGGTGTGGATCAGTGTTTGTACATATTCACATCCAAGGCACCCAAGAGATACATTCTTAAAAATGTGTCAAACAAGCCAAGCTGTGGTTTAAAAAACAGTCCATACTATCACCTCAACAGTAACTACATAGTTTTACACTAGTGTAACTATTCTCAGAACATATAACAGTGTAAAAAGTGTCATCAGAGCGGCCATCAACATGAGAATGCAATGTGGTTCAACTCTAGGTAGTGTCAAAATAATTACTCATATTTATTACCTCACTGCAGACCACTTGATGTCAATCATAAACCTTCTAAAAGATTATTACTGGTTATATATGGAAACGAGAAGTTCCATTCTAAAATATACACCCAGGCAAGTGGCATGATAAATATAACTTCTTTTTAAACGGGAAGTCAGGCTTGTCCAGTGCCCTCAAGTGCAGTTTTTCACCATTACAGCTCAACAAAGAGCAATGCACACTTGTGAAACACTAAATGCCTAGAATGGATTAAATAATATCAACCTTTAGTCTTTTTTAAATTTTGGGTCATTGATTGTTAACAGAGATCCTCTTGTTTTCACCTTGTTCTTAAGTGAAGAGACATCTCTACTCCAATAACAGACTTGTGCATCAACTTAAAATCCAGTGGTGGATCCAGTAACAGTGATAGAGTTCAGGCTAGTCTTTAAACCAGGCTGCCAGGCCAGGAGACCACGGTCAATGTGACTTTGTTCTTCTGCAGTTTCAGCATTGGGATCAAGGAGGAGTTATTCATGCCAACTGTGGTGACTCCATTCACAGCCACAATCTCATCGCCGCACCTGCAGGAGAGCATGAGGGAGTCAATAAACAAAGCAACTCCTTTTATTAAGGCAAACTCGCTGCACTCAAAAAAATGTTCATAATAGCTTGTCAATGATGACAACTGGAATACAACAATTAAAGGGATAGTTCACCCAAAAATGAAAATTCTGTCATTCATAAAATTACGGTTGAACCACTGTCACATGGACTATTTTAACAATGTACTCACTAACTTTCTGGGCCTTGAACGTGGTCGTTGCATTTCTGTCTATGCAGAGTCAGGAAGCTCTCAGATTTCATCCAAATTATCTTAAACTGTGTTCTGAAGATGAATGAAGGTCTTATGGGTTTGGAAGGAGATGAGGAATTTTCATTTCTGGGTGAACGATCCCTTTAAGTCACTTCTACACTACCATTCAGAATCAGAAAGAGCTTTTATTGCCAAGTATGCTTGCGCATACAAGGAATTTGTTTTAGTGTCATAAGCTTCCAGTTCACAGAGACAACAACGACACACAGACAATAAAAATAAGATGAGAATAAAAAAATACACATATGTAAATATAAATAAACATTCAAAAGTTTTGTGGTCAGTAAGATGTTTTTGTTTCTCTTATGTTCACCAAGACTCAATTTATTTGATCGAAAATACAGTAAAACCTGCAATATTGTGAAATAGTATTACAATTTAAAATAACTTCTCCATTTTCATATATTTTAAAATATAATTTATTTCTGTGACGGTAAAGCTGAATTTTCAGCATCATTACTCCAGTCTTCAGTGTCACCCATTTTTCTTTAAGAAACATTTCTTATTATTTTAAATGTTTAAAAACATTTGTGCTGTTTCATATTTCTGTGGAAGCGGTGACTTTTTTCCCCAGTATTCTTGGATGAACAGAAAAGTTCAAAAGAACATACTGCATCCTTGCTAAATAGAATAATTCATTTCTTTCAAAAACAACAAAACCTTATTAACCCTGAATTTTTGAATGGTAATGTTGTTAAAGAGGACAGGAGACTCACTTGAGGCGTCCATCAAAGTGAGCTGGTGTTCCAGGCACTATGGTTTTAATGAAGAAGGGCTGCTGGCCACGACTCTCCTCATATCCTCCCACGATACTGAAGCCCCAGCTCTCACTGTTGGTCTTCATCAGCATAATATCACGACACCAGTGGATGCAACTTGGGATTAAAAAGATAGAGTCAAATTATCAATTTTGCTCATGTTTAAGCCCATACGGCCATATCCAGTTGTGTTCAAAATAATAGCAGTCCAACATCACTAACCAGATCAATCACTGTTTTTGGTAGAAGTTATATTTCTACATGGCAAATATTTTACTAGTAAGTGTGGTAGAGTAATAGAAAACCAACAGACCCAACAGTCATGACATGCATGTCTGTGTAATAATTATTTCATTAATTGAAAAGGGCATGTTCAAAATAATAGCAGTGTGGAGTTTAATTAGAGAGGAAAATCATTCTGTGAAAAAACTGGTGTCAAACAAGTGGCCCTTATTTAAGGACGAAGGCAGCAAATGTTGTACTGTGTATTTCTCTCTGAAAATCGGAGTAAAATGATTAGTTCAAGAATAGCGTACTTTGATTAAAAAGTTGATTAGAGAGGGGAAAATATATAAAAGAAGTGCAGAAAATGATAGGCTGCTCAGCTAAAATGATATCAAATGCTTTAAAATGGCAAATAAAACCAGAAAGGTGTGGAAGAAAATGGTAAACTATCATTCGAATGGATCGAAGAATAGACAAAACGGCAAAGACTCAGCCAACGATCAGCTCCAGGGTGATCAAAGAAAGTTACCTGTGAGTACTGTAACAATTAGAAGACACCTATGTGAAGCCAAGCTATCGGAAAGAAGCCCCTGCAAAGTCCCATTGTTGAAAAAATGAAGAGGCTACAATTTGCCAAAGAAAACACTGACTGGCCTAAAGAGAAATGGCGCAATATTTTGTGGACTGATGAAGCAAGATTGTTCTTTTTGGGTCTAGGGGCCGCAGATAGTTTGTCAGATGACCCCCAAACACTGAATTCAAGCCACAGTACACTGTGAAGACAGTGAAGCATGGTAGCGCAAGCATCATGATATGGGCATGTTTCTCATACTACGTGTTGAGCCTGTTTATCGCATTCGAGGGATCATGGATCAGTTTGAGTATGTTAAAATACATAAAGGTTATGTTGCCTTACGCCGAAGAGGAAATGCCCTGGAAATGGGCGTTTCAACAAGACAACAACCCCAAACACACCAGTAAGCGAGCAGCATCTTGGTTCTAGACCAACAAGATTAACGTTATGGAGTGGCCGGCCCAATCTCCAGACCTTAATCCAATAGAAAACTTGTAGGGTGACATCAAAAATGCTGTTTCTGAGGCAAAACCAAGAAATGCAGAGGAATTGTGGTATGTAGTGCAATCATCCTGGGCTGGAATACCTGTTCACAGCTGCCAGACTCCATGCAACACAGATGTGAAGCAGTTCTCAGAAACCATGGCTATACAACTAAATGTTAGTTCAGTCATTCACAAGAAAGCTAAATCTTCAAGTATTTTTCTGTTTATACAGTAAATGTTTGAAATGCAGACACTGCTATTTTTTTGAACAGCCTAATATTCCTTTTTCTTCACTTTCTGTAAAGTAATAACACATTTGCTAAATTTTTCTTCATGTTTCGATTTAGAATAGAATGTGCAATGTTCCCAATGCATTTGTGTGTATTGAAGTAAAAGTTATAAGGATTTTGAGCTCTTCTCGCTTTTTTAAACACACTGCTATTATTTTGAACACAACCGTACTTGCCCAAAAGTTATAGAAGAGGACATCAAATTTGAATTTTTTTGCACTCAATAATCAATCTCTCAACATAAAAAAAAAAATTGTACCTGGGCAGGCCCAACCAGCGGGTCCAGAGAGGAGCCCAGTTAATGTCATCCTCTTTGGGTCCCTCCAGTGTCTCCATGTCTTCTCTGGTGCTGGATTCTCCATCCTGTTCCTCCTCCTCGGCAGAGGTTTGGATAACTCGCAGTGTTACTGTGTTCTGAGCAGCCTGAGTCTTTAGGATGGTCACCGCTTCATTGTAGGTCAGATGGGTCAGGTCGATATCATTTATACTCAGCAATACATCACCTGCAGCAGCCATGACATCACAGTTAACACAAGCATTGCACATGACGCTCAGAGCAGAGCATTTTATACGGAGGCATGAGGAGAATGACCTGTTTTGACGGTGCCGTCTCTGTGCAGGCAGCCCACCGGCTGCACACTTGTGATGTAGACGGGCAAACGGCTGCGGCAGTCTCTCCCACCCGCGATGGTGATGCCTAGAGAGTGTCGAGGCTCCTTCTTTAGACTCACTGTCTTCTCTTGACTGGAGAACCCAACTGGAGGCTCCTGAATCCAGATAATTGGATTAAACAACAGCTGAATTAAACAACTTGAACAATACAAACTTACTCAAAAGAATTTTTTTAATGTGGATGAAAGTAACAGCAATTTTTCCAACAGCTGAATTAAGTATATGCACCTTTCAAATAGTCATGTAAACACTGTGCCAGTCCAGTTATTGGCGTAGTTGGACTATCAGATCTAGATATTGCAATGCGATTGTAACTTGGTTTTATCTACTATGTACAATAACTTTATATTACATTTTTTTTTTATGTTTTTGAAATGTCTCATGCTCACCAAATTTGAAAAAAATACTGTAAAAACAGTAATATTGTAAAATAAAAATGTGAAAATTGCATTTATTGGATCAAAATACAGTAAAAATATTGTAAACTGTAATTTATTCCCGTTATTCTAATATATCAAGAAACATTTATTACTATTATCAATGTTGAAAACAGTTGTGTTCCTTAATATTTCTGTAAAAGCCATGATACATTTTATTCATATTCTTGAACTTTATTTGAAATTATTTTGTTCTTGTAACAATGTAAAATATTTTACTGTCACTTCTGATCAGTTTCATGCATCCTTGTTGAATAAAAGTATTAATTTCTTTCTTTAAAAAATAAATCATACTGGCTCAAAACTTTTGAACATTTAGTATACACACAGTAAACAGACTACAACTGCCTTGCGTTATGAGCATGCTCTGAAAGACAGAGTTGATGTTTTAATCCTTTAAATATTTAGGTATGGTTATAGTTGCATCATGTATACTCAAATGACTGAACCTCAACTACGCAAAAATTTACTGCAGATCCATTGTAACTGCATGTAAGCGTGCTTGATAAATAATAGTGTTTTGAAAAAGTCTGTATTTGGGGGATGGGTGAAAAGTGAAAGTTTAAGACGTGCCTGACTCCTGCGGTGAAAACATTTGTAAAAACAAACATCCCAGATCCTGCTGCGAAGCAGAGAGATGCGTTAATGTGAGCGGCTCTGCCATCATAACTCATAGATTGTGGCAAAACTCTCTCCTTTCAGCCATCTTCTCCAGACCTCCAGAGGGGGAGGGGCTCTTCCTACCCAGCAGGGTGGCCCTTCCTCCCAGCGTGAGCTCAAGCTTCATCTCCACAGGTGAAAGCTAACTGTCACCAGCTTTGATCCCCAGCTACAAACAAACACAGTGGCTGCAGCAGCTCAGAGAGCAGCACCCCGGCCTTTTGATCAGGGACGAGTCCCAGAAAGAGAGGGGGGCATCTGCTTTCATCTCCCACTACCCAGCCTGTGTTTGCTGCCTCTACCTTCAGCTGGTGAGGAAGCGTCACAAAAGCAGGGTGTGACTGGTCTCTGGGTGAAAAGTCACCTCGCACGCACACATGTGCAGGCAGCACAACCAATGAAACATGCAACCAAGCTTTTGCCAACGAGTCGAACTATAATTACAAAACACCTCTTTTACTTTTTGATCCATTTACACAGCCAGGCATTGTATACAGTGCATTCAGAAAGTATTCAGACCCCCTTCACTTTTTTCCATTTTGTTATGTTGCAGCCTGATACTACAATTGTTTAAATTATTTATTTTTCTCATTAATCTACACTCCGTACCTCATAATGACAAAGGGAAAACAGAATTTTAGAAATGTCTGTAAATTTATTAAGAAAGAAAAAACTGAAATATCACATTTACATAAGTATTCAGTGCAACAACACTTGAAATTTAGCTCAGGTGCCTCCCATTTCTCGATCATTGCTGAGATGTTTCTAGACCTTTATTGGAGTCCACCTGTGGTATGGAGGTACGGAGTGTAGATTAATGAGAAAAACTTTATTTAAAAAAAAAAATAGTATCAAGCTGCAACATAAAATTGAAAAAAGCTATGAATACTTTCTGAATGCACTGTAACTCCCTCATAATATGCAAACACTACAATACATGTGAATTTAACATTGCAATCCATGAAGCTATCATAATTCATGATTGAAAGTGTGAAATGTATGAGAAATTCATTTAGTCTCACTGACTTGCTGAATCAATGTCATCTCTCTTGTATGGTTTTCTTCACTTTTAGCCAGTGTTGTATATATAAATTACTGTTCAGATTAATTCTTTTATTCAGTAAGGACACATTAAATTGAACAAAAGTGACAGTAAAGGCAATAGAAAAAGCCTATTTCAAATAAATGCTATTCTTTGGCAAACATTCTTTTGAATGAAGAATCCAAAAAAGGTATCACAATTTCCACAAAAACATTAAGCAGAGCAGCTATTTTCAGCATTGATAATAATAATAAATGTTTCTTGAGCAGCAAATCAGCATATTAGAATGATTTCTGAAGGATCATGTGACATTGAAGACTGGAATAATGGCTGCTGAAAATTCAGCTTTGCCATCACAAGAATAAATCACATTTTAAAATATATTACAATCGAAAACAGTTGTAATTTTTTAGTTTGTAATAACAGTATTTTATAATATTACTGCTTTTACTGCCTTTTTATACATATATACACATTATATATATATATATATATATATATATATATATATATATATATATATATATATATATATATATATATATATATATATTTATTAGGGGTGTCAACGTTAACGCGCTTTTTATTTTAACGTGTTAATTTTTTTCCCGCAAATTAATTAATCGTTTGATAAGGTTTGACCCCAACTTCTTCCCGTCATCGCAGTGCGGGAGGTTATCTATCATTGTGTGATGAGGATACAGCACCAGTGTTGCCAGGGTAACGGCACAAGTGGGCTATTTTGAAAATACAGTCGCGGGAAAAATTACAGAGCCGTGGGTTGCGGTTTTTTGGGATACTTTCATAATGTCCCGTGGCCGCCCAAAGTGTATATAGACAATTAAAATAGATCCTTTTACTAATGTGTATTATACTTGGAATGTATCCCTGGCAACTTAAGAACGGAGAAGCGGTTGTGGCATCACAAACAACGTGAGTTTCAGCCAGAGCATAACGTTACATGTTAAGGCTTTTACACAGCAGAAATAAACATGACAACAGCCACTATAGATTATATAAGATAATAAACACACAATTACGATAGATATGGTCTGTATGTGATTTTCTTGAGATGAATGTGTACATCTGAAATGCTAATTTGTGCAGCGATATAAAAGGCCATAAATAGCATATTTTAACAACAGTATATGGCCAAATTCCAGATGTGATCGTAAAAGGAAGTTATTACAAACACTTGATGGTGGTTTAAAGTGAGTTCTGAGTAAAAGTGTACTATTAATCTCATAAATTGTCTTATGAAGCATGATGCTAATATTAGCTTTAATGCACCTGCAGAACCGATCCAGTTCTTCTTCATAATGCATTTTGTCATAATACTTCATGTAAGGTCGCAAGAAATGTTTTGTTGTATTTATTTAGAAATACTTTTGATAACAGTTGGGTAAATGTATACTGGGATTGAAGCGATGTGGCTTGGTAAACGTTTTATTGCCAGTTTAAAGGCTGATAATGGCTGAATAAAAACAAAAGAATAATGATAAAAGAATAATAAGGATTATGTCTCATACCTGGCGGAAGTGTGAAAGGTTCTGTTTCCTTAAACTAGTTTGTCATGCATTTCTTTTTCAACATTTCACAGTTCATGAATGTGATTAACGTGATAAAATTTTTAATCGACTGACAGCACATATACATATATATATATATATATATATATATGAATGGGATTGGGAGATTGGGCAAAAACTTGCATCACCCAAGTAACAGAGGTGGGTAGAGTACCCAAAAACTGTACTCAAGTAAAAGTAATAGTCTGAATAGTTACTTGAGTAAGAGTAAAAAAGTATCGGATAAAAAAAAACTACTCAAGTAGTTAGTTACTAGTTACTTTGGATCATATACTGAATATAGTCTATTTTTATTTAGATACATAGATATTTAGATAAAATTGTATATACATACATACATACACACACTCATACACACACTCACACTCATACACACACTCATACACACACTCATACACACACTCATACACACACTCATACACACACTCATACACACACTCATACACACACTCATACACACACTCATACACACACTCATACACACACTCATACACACACTGCTGTTCAAAATACTTTTAATGTTTTTTTTTTTAATGTAATTTATTTCAGTGATGCAAATCAGAATTTTTATCAGCCTGATTTATTATCAGTGCTCTTCTTTATTAGCTTTCTATTCATAAAAGAACCCTGAACAAAATGTCTCAGGTTCCAAAAAACATTAAGCAGCAAAACTGTTCCCTGTTGAAAAAACCAGCATATGCTGGTATGGTATGTTTTGAAGCATGGGATGCTGGTTTGAGCTGATTTAAGCTGGTCCTTTGCTGGTTTAAGCTGGTCATGTGCTGGTCCTAAGATGGTCCAACCAGCACATGACTAGCATAAACCAGCATCCCAGCTTCAAAACATACCTAACCAGCATATATGCTGTTTTTTTGTTTTTGTTTTTTTCCAACAACACTGGTAATAAATCAATATATTTGAATGATTTCTGAAGATCATATGACTCTGAAAACTGGAGTAACAGCTGATACAAATTCTGATTTGCATCACTGAGTTAAATTAAATTATATTTTAAAGTTTAACTATGTATTATAAATGTATGTAACCTCTGACACGGAGAAGAGTGAAAACTCCTCACATGACTGCTACAGAACATCTGAACATAACGAAACAAATGCACATTGACGGATCTTCTTCCGTCTGTTCTGCAAAGTGTAAACAAATGTAGCCTTTATTTCTGCAAGCGTAAATATTGTGAAAATATCAATATTAATTGTCTAGGCAAGGCATTCCTCCTGTAACTAACGCGTGTTTGGCGGGTGTTCATTTCATACTCTGTGACAGCTTATTTAATTAATAAATTATACAATGTATTTAATGTGTAAGGTACATGTACAACAAACTGGTAATGTCATAGTGGTATCGTGTATTGTAATCGAATCTATACCTGTGGAACCGAAAGCAAACGCGGTGTTCATCTAATAAAGATCTTCATAGCTAGCAATAGCCTTTGCAGATTTGCTTTCAACTGACTGTATATCCAGAGCCACGTCTTCAGCGCTCCTGATGTTACAACTCTGAGTGAGAACCGCTTCAGACGACTCCGCGCGTGCGGCAGGGAACTGAACGAATCATTCAAACTGATTCGCGAACCGATTCACTGGTCTGCCAACTGGTTTGATCAAGCCTTCGAACAGAATCGACTCAAAAGAATGAATCATTCGCGAACGGGCATCGCTCATTGCCCAGAAAAAAAGTAGACGGCGCGCCTGGAATAAATTGAAGGATTTTAAACTTGTATTGCATTAAGATAAAGTAACAAGAGGAGCGTCGCCCACAGTAACGAAGTAAAAGTACAGTTTTTTCACTAAAAATGTACTTGAGTAAGAGTAAAAGTACCCATTTTTAAATATACTCTAAAAGTATTAGTTACCCAAAAAATGTACTCAAGTAAATGTAACGAAGTAAATATAACTCGTTACTACCCACCTCTGCCAAGTAAGCATAATGGTAGGCCACAGCTACAACTATTTGTGCCTTTAAACCAGTCAAGATTATGCTTAGGGCTTGGGAAGCACGCTTTTTACCTTCATGTATTCAGATCGTCGCTTGAAGTACTGCAGTTCCGGGACCCTCCTGGCTCCTCTGCTCTGGCCCTCGCCACCCTCCTCCAAGAGATCAGGAAGTCTCATCACAACGAAGTTCACCCGCATTTCACATGCCTGCCACACATATCAGAGCATAACAATCACTTACATTGACTATAAAACCTGAAATCTCAATCTAGTGTTTAAAAGTAACAGATTGTATTAATAGTAGTTTGAGACATCCACTTTTTCTCTCTGAAGCAATTCTGTCTGTGCCTGGCTGTCCATCTGTACCTGTATGATCTGAGCTGCGCTCTCTGGGGTGCCATGTCTCAGGTCCTGTCCGTTGATGCCCAGCACTTTATCATTGTTCCTCAGTTTGCCATCTTTGGCAGCCAGTCCCCCAGGAAGCAGGTCCAGGATGAAGACTCCTGGCTCCTCAGACTTACGGATGAGTTTGATGCCCAGCGGCTCAGAGCGCTCACGCTTTACCAGGGTGACCTGGATGATGGTGCCGTGGTTCTGGTTGGGATTGGGTGATTGTGACGGGGGAGAAGCTGAGGGTTGAGCAAGATGCTCAGGCCGGGGCTTGAAGCCCTTCTCCTGCATGACAGTTAGCCTGACACGGGAACATGACTGCCGAAGCACAGCGATGGCACGATTGTGGGGGATGGATGCCAAACTGACATCATTGACCTGCAGAGATCATACTATTAGTATGATGTTGCAATGCAATGAAAGTAGTCATAGATCTTTTCTTCCATATTGTGTCGTACAGCCAAGTAAAACAGATTACCAAATACAGAAAAAATAATGTAAGACATGGACTTGGTTCTGTCCACCATTTATTGTTTGTGTGGAGGTAGCTCTAAATGCATGCTAACGAAAGGGATGGGGTTTATGCGTGTTGAATGATTGGAGAAATCTGGTATATGCCACCAGAGATAAGTCTGTTGTTTCACTGGAAGATCTAGTTAGTTTTATATATTACAAGTTCATTTTGAAACATGTATGGAACAATCATTTGCAATAAGTTAAAAAAGATGCATTTAGAAAATAGATTAGGTGATTTTCCAATTCCACCAAATTTACACCTAACACCTATGAAGATCACTTGGAGAGCCATTCAGGTTCATTATGAGTCATGTTAAAAAGCTAAAACAACACTAAAACAGGAGTTAAAGTCTGTACTTGGTCTTCCTTCATGAAGTGAAAGCATTGCCTTGAATGTGGGAATTCAGGTTAATGTCTAACCTTTATTTAAGTTTCAACCAGTACGCTTTGTTCTTTCTAAAGAACACCATATTAAAAGATCCTAAAATAATGCTGTTATTTATGCTTCTGGACCCAAAAAAAGAGAGAGAAAATCTTCCTGCCTGAGGCTTGGAACAGCCCTTTGTGATAATCAATGCTGTGTTGAACCAGAAGGGGAAAAGAGAGATCCCATTTCAAGAAATAAGATATCTAAGCCATCGACAGATCTCTTTACAGGCCTTAGTTCCCTAAAAAAAGTCAAAGAAGCTCCACTTGGGATACAGATCATTCTAGGGTTGACGGTTGACCTCATTCAGATTTCCATATATATGATCTCAGAGAAGACGAGCTGGAGGCATTCATTAAAACTCAAGGTTGAATTTGAATGTGAAGCCAGTCGTGCTGGTTCGCTTTACTAAGGCATTGTATTCCAGGACGGCCAGGAGCAGAAATCCTAGGAGAGCGTAGAGGATTGTGGGAACAAGAATGTAAATTTCCTTAACTGATCCGAATTGTAATTGAGAAGCATTACTGTTTAACTGAGCTTTTTAAAGGTGAATTCTGTAGTTTATTTACATGTTAAAATAGAAGAGTCATCTGAATAGTGTTACTCGCACAGGATGAAGACTGTACAAAGTGTTTTAATTATGTATTTCGCCGTGTTGAAATGACTGATGAAATGAAATGATGAAATGATGACAGACCAAGTTGCTTCTATTTTGCTGGGACAGATAAAGGAATTAATTACTGTGTACTAGTAGACCATGCTCTAAAACTGACTAGTGTCATTGTAATAAAATCCTGATCCACATCGATAGGTGGCAGTGCAAAATCTAACACCGCTGTGGTATCGGTACATAAAAGAACACAAAGAACAGTGATGCTAACATTAGCTAAAGAACTACTGAGTGCCCCTTTAATGTCTATCTGAAATCAGTCTCAATGAAATCTGAATTTTCTAATTTAATATAAGAATGACTCTCTTCCCCATCTTCCATTCTGGAACTACACAAACAAACTGTAAATAAGCTAAATATGGCCAATTAGTGAAAACTTGTGAAAAGTGGGTCAGTTCTATTGGACATGTATTGAACTAAACCTATTTTGATACATGTCCTATGACATAATTTGTCTACTCAACTGAAAATAGCTACATTTTTATATGGTCAATAATGTGCCAGCCAATGGAAATTTCCTGACATTTGGGAAAGCAGGGTCTTATGACCTTTATCCAGGGATGTGACTGCAATGTAAACACAATGACGCTGGGGTGTGCACATTGACAACATGAGAACTGGATAGAAAGACAGATTCAGAAAGATAAAGCCAGTTGAAAACATCTAATGGGTTCAAATCCATAGCGATTGACAATCTAAAACAAACATAATGGCATGGCGAGCTGAGATATGCCTCACCTCTAGAATATGATCTCCAGGAGCCAGCTTGCCATCCCGTGCAGCCAGTGAATCACGCACAATCTCCTGAATGACGATGTTGCCCAAGGGTGTGTCCTTCCCTCCTACTATACGCAATCCCAGATCCTCGTCTGGATCCTCTCGAAACAGCTCCACCACAGTGGCCTCTGCCACAAGACTGGACCTCAGAGGGGTGTCTGGGAAACCAAAAGACCATCAGGAACCTGACTTACAAATGCTTAAAAACTAAGTAGTTCAACATATGACATTAACACAAGCAGTTTGCTCTTGGCAGCTTTGGAATGAGTCATTTATTTAGGGAAGCACATAAATGTATGATGTAATATTCCCATAAGATATTGAGAGAGTTGCTAAGTGACTTTATGACTAACAGCATTTTCATTAATCCAGATGACAGATCCAGACTCCCCCCAGGTGTTTTGGAGCTTTAATCAGAAAAACGTTGATGTGAATCCCCATGAGTGTTCATGTTCTCAGACAGTGACGATTGTTGGTTTTAATGCCATAATTTATTTTGATGCAATATTAATAATATCCTGACACTCCTCAGCCATCTACTCACAACATTAAGGGCCACATGAAAGATTCCCTCTGTTTTGGTTTACCTAAAAGTAAACACAGCTGCAAATCAATTTCCTCAGCTTTTCACCGTCTGTGCTACACTCTTCTCACCTTTACTCCTGAACTACCAGAAATCAAAATATGTTACAACTGTAATTCACCAACCCCCCCCCCCCCCCCCCACCAGGTGGTATACAGTACAGAAAAAGAGATAAAGAGACAGCAATATTGAATTTTTAGTCATTACCAATAAACCAATAATTATTTTCCAACATTACATGTATTATTTTACCTAAATTCATTAAAAATAAAACACTAAATGCTAAAATCATTTTAAATGCTATAGAATGCTACATAAAATGAAACATTTTATATTTATTATGATATTTATTTGTTGTGTTATTGTGTGTTTGCAACAGAATGTTAAAGATTATGTTTAAGTGGGTGTTAGATGACAGCAAAGCTAATCTAGGGGAGGGGAAATATGCATGAACAATTAAATATCCAATACTGACCAAAAAAAAAAAAAAACCCTGCAATATTATCTGATAACCATTTTGGTACCGATATTCCATAAAATTATGCACATACTCCTGATTGTCATTAAATTTGGAATATCATAAATTCTTAGACATGGATCTGCTAACGCTCACTGGGTTTTGTAATAATATTTGTTAGAGTGCAAGAAAAACAGAAAGTGCTGCTATACCATCTTCACCCTCTTCAAAGGCCGGATTGACCAGTCCAGGTTCTGAGGGTCCACTGAGTTGACCTGTGCGTGCGATTGGGGTAGACTTGGCATCAGCTAAATCTCCATCTGATTTGCTTCCCTTTAACTCATTCCAGGAGGGTCTCTTTTTTCTCTCCGCCTCTTCCCTGAGTCGTCTGAATGCAGGACATCTGAGAAAGAGAGAATTGGAGCACACTGAGTCAGAGAGTCAACTTCTGCATCATTACTCAGTGGTCTGCTGTTAATTAACCTACAAGACATTCATTACCAGATGGCAGCAACAGTAACTAAAAATATCCTAAACATGCACCAATGCTGACTACTGCTCTGGATCTGCCATATTCAGGAGTCAGCAGAAAACAGCAGCGAAAAACAAATCAATGCTTAATCGGTTCAGTGCAAAGCTACATAGCATTTATCTATTAAAGATGAACATGCTCAGGGAGTGTGAATTATCAGTACGGAAAAAAGAGGAGCTATGCAGATGAAGACCCAAACAGGCTTTTCTGCTGCATTGCAGGGATGGAGATGGTACAGGTCAAAAAAAAAAAAAGGAGCAGAATCAGGTCTAGTCTTGGTTTCACTATGTCAACACCTCCCTCCCCATCCCACAGCTGCTCTCTCTGTGTTTACATTGGGCTGTCTCTGACCACGTGAACTATCAACCAAACAACCTTTAGACCATGCTTTACATCACAGAAGATAAAAATATGATAAAATGGCAGAAAGAAAATCCATGTAAGGGAGATGAACGCTGAGGCACAGGGTCATTCCATGCAGTGTTCCAATATTTTAAACAGTAGAGCAAATAACACCAAAGTCATGGGTTTTATTCCCAGGGGCTTTTTCCTTGTTTGCATAACATATCACCTATATCATATACTATGACTTTGGATTCAGTGAATCAACCATTTAGTGAATTATATATTTTATACTGAACTGCAGAAACTATAAGTTTGTGCAACTAAACAATTGTGAGCGGGGTTAAACACTTAATACCACTTAAATCCTTTAACTAAACAGGCAAAAATTAAACACGTCAACTCCCACGCATTCCTGGCAGAGGTGACGAGGCTGAACTATCTGCACACATTCTATAGTAATCACTCATGTGATTCCTAATTAACTCCATTATGTAAAAGAGAGTCACCCTGTTCTTTCAGTAGTCGGTCATACGGTCCACTCATGTCTATTCTTTAATCCTGCTCAGCTCTCTCAAATCTCTGTGTTCACATGAAACCTGGATAAGTGGAATTCCACAAATTTCTCAGCAGCTTTCTTAATGGCTACATGTGCATATTTATCCACCGACTTCTCATAACTGATTTAATTTCATTTCTTCAGAATGATATCTATGTCTACATCTCTTCGACTTTATGCTATGTTGCCCTAGTGATAGGTAAACATTTCCTTGGTGGTACGCACTAACCTGTTGTGAAGATGGGGCTGCAGCTCACAGCGTTGCATGTTCTGCTGGCACTCGCCGCGGAACGGGCACAGCACGGCCAGTTTGTCCAGCAGGTTGCGCACCAGCAGGCTGGAGGCACGGCATTGTTGTAGCAGAAGCCTCTGGCGGTCGACGGGGCAGAAGTCCTGGTCATGCAGGAAGTTGCTTAGGCAGTGGAAGCAGTACGTGTGGCCACATGGTGTGTCCATGGGCTGCAACAGAGGCTGGAGGCAGATGTGGCACACCAGCTCGTCATCCACCTCGTCCTGATATTCAAACAGGTGACTGTCCCGACCATCATGACACTGTCCACATTCCTTACACACCCGCGCCCACGTTACGCCACCCGCCGGTGGAGATGCCTTGGGCTCCGTCATGGCCTGAAGAAGTTAAGCTGGATGTCCGCAGGGCTGGAGAGCTTATGCCGCTTTCTCAGCTTGCAAACTCTACATCAGCTTCATCAGATGAGAAGCAATCAAATATTTCCAATCCAGAAAGAGAGCAAACTGCTAGCTGCTTCATCTACACCCAAGTTTCTGTTGGAAAAGAGAACAAAGAAAACTGAAGCTCACGTCAAGCATTCTTTTTTTGGCTCATGCCTGCTGGACAGGAAATGACATGGATCCACTTAACCACAACAATATGGGAAGAGGGCTGCAGCTGTATCCTTTCCATGAGTTTCCTCCCACAAAAGCAATCTGAGTTTGGCTAACTATCACTGTTAAAGTCATTAAATGGGTTAAGCTCTGTGAAATGACAGGAGGGCAGCAGTCAAAACTCACCTACTAGGGTGAACAAAGTAGCTGCCCAGAAAAAAAGAACTCAAGAATTCAGAATGAATAGTGTAGAAATTACAAGCTTGTTGTTAATGATTTCATGCCCGATCAGTAATGGGCCACTTCCCTCTGTGAGCCACATAATCTCTGCTAAATCCATCTACAGTGAAACCTTGTGTATCATAACCTTAAATATACTACATTCAAGATGTCATGTGGTCCGACTCCCTGAAAACTTAATTGAATTAATAATTCAATAATATTATTATGAAGTAATAACAACAAAAAATAAATTTAACCTTGAATTAGGGATGTAACAAGGAACCGCGAGCCGGTTGACAATCGATTAAAATGTGTGAAGATTCAAATCGTTTGAGATGCTAAACAAACCGCGATACAACTGGGGTAACTGCTCATGCTGTATGTATGCTGCATCATTGTTTAGATCATGATTAAAATGCAGTGGTTGCCTCTAATTTTAAATGGAAAGAGCACAGACAAAGCCTTAGTTTGTTCATATGAAGAGATTTATTTTATTTGTGTAACTTATTTATTTGATTTGGGGTTTGTTTTAAAATTTTAATTTAGTTTTTTTATATTTCAATTTCACAAAGAAACGTGCAGCACTAGCCTTATAAAAGGACACCTTTTCAATTCCTGTATAATTTGTCTTGAATCTCATCTTGTTAAAAAAACATGAGAAATCAAAATCGTGAATCGAATCAAATCGTGAGTTGAGTGAATCATTACATCCTTACCTTGAATAATATATTTAACTTGAAAAAACAAAAGATTAAAATGTGTAGTCACATGTATTCAAAGTGCAAGTAAAAGCTAAATTTATTGAAAAAAATCTTGAAAAACCAACATCAATTTAGTGCATGTTTTTTAAATTAGATTCTTCTTTTTATTTATTGTGGGTATTCATATGTCAGTGACCCTCATAATAACACTATAAAAAATTCTCGTTTAGAATACCATAAATACATAATGACAACACTACACCAAAACTACCACTGATTCAATTCAAACAGTTAATAACACAATGCAATGAAACAATTACCAACGACACTTCAATGGATGAGCAAAACAAACACAGTGTCCGCCATGAATGTGAGGTAATAAATCTCAATCATTATTCCAACCCACCTCAGATGCTGGCAGTGCAGTCAGACTCCCAGCAGCCACTGCATGAAAACAAGAAACTCAAGCCCAACAGCTGCGCTGGCCGCCTGCAGCCTGACTGAAACCAGAGCCCGTCATCTCAACTAGGGACACAGTGTGTTTGTGCGTGTGAGTGTGTGTATGCAAGGACATGCAGTTAAAGGGGACCTCAACAGACTGGAGGGAAGCGTTCAGAGTCCGGCTGTGTCGACCCAGGAGGAGGGGTTGAGAGCGTGTGTGTGTGACGGAGGATGAGGGGGAGTGTAGACTGCTGATGTGGTACTAGTGCAGGCAGAGCATTCTAAGAATCAAGCTCAACCTCTGGCCAATTACACAGTGAGTTATGCGTGTGTGTGTGTGTGTTGTTGTCTGAGGTCAAGCAGGACATATTTCTCTTACTCACTGACCTCCTTCATATGCTGGACATAACCTAGCAAGCGTAATAATTAACACAAAATCAGTGATTCACAACCCTCCAAAAAATTATTTGCACTGCATTTTAAATCAGTGGCAAGTCAAGTAGAATTAATTTATAACTGTAAGGTGGTGGTGGTGGGGGGATTGGTCTAACAGATAATACATATTAGGGGTTTTCAAACTTTTAGATGCAACAGACCCCCAATATTATTGAATATGATTAAGGAACTCTCATCCTCACATCTATGTATAAAGACCCAATTTATAATGTTAAAATTTTATATTATACATGTGTACAATTTTATTTGCCAAATATTTAATGTTCTATTACACTTTTTTCAATCTATAGTACTCTAATGTTAAAAATATAATTAGTTTTTCAGGATTTATTTTGTTTAATATTATTTTTGTTATTTATATTTTCAACATTGTTTTATGTAAACTTTTCCACAGACTCTCTCTTGTGGACCCTGGGGGTCCCCGTAGCCAGATTTGAAAACCCCTGATACACACACACACACATATATATATATATATATATAAAGAGTTCAGATGCAAGTACCGTCTGAAAGTTTCTTCTAAAATTAGCATTTTTCTTAGGATCCTCTGTTTATGTTCAGCTATTTCACTTTAATGGCAATGAAAATAACCTATTCATTGCCATTAAAGTGAAATTACCGAACCTACACATAGGAGCCTGAGAAAAATGCTCATTTTAGAAGAACATTTCAAATGGCACTAAGAAGCTTTTGCATCTGAACTCTTCATATCTATCTATCTATCTATCTATGAGTAAATATTGATATATAATTCTACTATTTTAACAATAACATTATCTTTCCCATCATCTAACACTCACTTAAAGTTAAGCTTTAAAAACACTATTGAACAAAATAATTTAGTAACACTGCTAAATGTCATTTTTTGCTAATACCAAAATATCCTATTTTCATACTGTACATTATCACGCTCTGATGCATAAATTCACTTACAGTATTTAAAATACCTGATGTTAGGTTTAATTACTGTTTTAGAGACAAAACAGTACAGAATGTTAATATCGGCCATAACATGAAAATAACCTACCAGAATTGTAATATTGGTGCAGCCCATGCAAGTTTAATATTACACACTGTAGAAAAAACGAATTGATGACTTCAATTCCAGGGCGCAACTGTGGTGCACTGAATGATACCAACTGAATATATAATATAAAACAATATTCTCATCATAAGATATGATTTGAGACCCTTCAATGAAAGTAAATATGCACAGTAAATAGTTAAAGTGCTTTACTAAACACCACCAACTAAGAGCAGCCTTGATAAACATTCTAAAACACCAAAACGTAGGGCTCAGTGATGTGTTTTGCTAGAATTACTTCCCCACTTGTCCACTATGACCCTGGCTAAGATAGATGGACTCACCCCACAGCCTCTTGGGAGTATCTTACACACTGGAGACAAGCAGCTTGTCAATCTCTCCTGTCCCGTAATGATGTAGAGTTTGTGAACCTCTCAAGGTTGAACTCCACTACAAAACCTAACAAATCTAAATCCACATACCTCCCTGAGTACACAATGTGTCATTTACCTGTTTGTGTGCTAAACAGTCACTGAACATTGACTGTTTCAAAGTCCATATATAGTGTTTCCAGATGTTAGGATTATCAGGGTGCTGATGTCATAAATTAGCACTATTCCTGTCCTGTCCACCGCCTACAGAACAAATGGTAAATCAAAGAAAACGTGAACACCCAGTCTGAAACGCTCTCACCTACACAAGCAGGGGCCATGAATCATTCCCTCAGACACACCCTTATAGAATGAATACACGAGCAATGGCACAGCCCCGACAGAATGACTAAGTTTGGAAAACATGAAAATATACTTCTGTATAGTCACCTGGGTTTTTCTTTACTACCCTCCAAGTCAACAGAAACAAGCAAGAAGGCCGATTAAACATTGTCTGCTCTAACCATTAATACTTGCACTGCCTCCAATCAACATTTCAGGCCTTAAAGAGACAGTTCACCCAAAAATAAATACAGTTTCATCATTTACTGTGGAACACAAAAGGAATAAGACGACATAATGACAGCTTCAGTCACCATTCACTTTCATCTCATCAGTACGCTGTCAACATCTTGTTTTGTGTTCCACGGAAGAAGAAAGTAATACTATACACTCTCAGAAATAAAGGTACAAAAGCTGTCACTGGGGCAGTAAGTTTTCAAAAGGTACATGTTTGTACCTAAAAGGTCCATTTTGGTACCTTAAAGATACATAGTACTTAAAGTGAACATATTTGAAGTTAATAGGTACAAAAGTGTACCTTTTGAAAAGGTACCGCCCCAGTGACAGCTTTTGTACCTTTACTTCTGAGAGTGTACAAGACAGAAATAACACTAGAAGTAAATAACCACAGAATTGTAATTTTCTGACTGAATGATTCATTTAATGTTAGAACAAGTTTGAACAACACACTTTCTCTTCTATGGGAATAAACAAGCCATCTAAATAATACACACCACAAGCAAACAACCAGAAGAATGGGACACAAAAAGTATGAATCATATTTGTTTACTTTTGGAGGTCTGTTGCAGTTGTTTATTCTGAAAGGAGACTCCACCTTCTCTAGGGGGGGGTAACTTTAACCTTTTCATGGAGTCTCAGACTAATATTAACAGCATACTTTAAAAACATACAACATTTTTTACTTACTAATACCAAATATCATCACATAGGCCTATAAATTATTTGACTTTTCTAACCTTTTTAAATCGGTCTGACCTACACGTTGCAGGTAGATGTGACACACGAGAAAGAAGAAGCCATAAATCATTCATCAATCACTCTGATGGTAACCTGGACAACCGAGTGCCCTTGAATTGCATGTTGGTCAAAGCAGAAATACAAATAACGCATGTGTTTCTTTGTTTAACTCAGCTTTATCTTTATATTCACAACGTGCCCAACCTGATAAAAACACCTACAATGTGTTCGAGGTGACCTATGAAAGAAGCGGTGTAATGTTCGCTTTACCGTCCTTTTAACCTTCATTTATTCACATTCAATGACAATAAGGCAACCACGGTAGTTTACAGAAGAAGTTAAAGCAAATATTGTTAGATTGGTGTCATATGTAAGAAAATAGACGCGCTGGATATTTCGCGCTCAAGACCGAAACTAGTCTTACCTGTGAGGATTTTCCGGAAGTAATAAAACAAAGACGTGGTCGAAATATAAAACATAAACCGTCTTCACTTCGTCTCATCTCCAAAATATGAGCATCTCATCATTTCCTTTCCCGTGTTTTAATAACTGGGCAACACGGCAGGTATTAATAAACCGTAGGCGACGCGACCAGCATGAGTTTCAGGCAAACAAGTCGGATCTGACGCTTTCAACAGGAAGTTTGCGCAGGTAGAGAACAAATTCACCTTTGGACTCAGCGCGCGGCGTGCAGGTGCAAAGATGTGTAACGCGGGGAAAATACTGCATTTGTGAAATATACGTTTTTTTAAAAAGGTTTTTTAATTAATTAATTTTTTTTTTTTTATAAAGTGTATACAATGCACAGTAAGTTATTGCCCCTGCAGTGCTGGGCTTGTCACACTGTATGGGGTAAGTTGCCACAGAAACAGTATCTAAACGTTAAAATATTTATGAAATACAAAGAAAATCATGAAACGGGAAAAGGAAAATGGAAAACAAAATTATCAAAACATTGTTTTGGCCAAAAATTTAAGATACAGTGTTGAGACAGTGTGTGTCTGCCTACCAATCAATATACAATACAGAAACAATAGACCTAAACATACTAAATAGGCTATAAAACGCACAACTGACCCAATAAGATTGTGACTTTACATTTATATCAAACACCCTCATCCTGAGAACACAGTTCAGTTAAAAACTTTCTTCATTTTGACACTTGTTTGAATGTTTTCCTGTTAGTTTTATTATGCTCACCTGTTTTCTAAACTGTTAGAACAAAAATGATACTGACATTTTTATTTTAAGTTTAAAATGTAATTTCCTAATGTTACTCTAATTCTAAAAAGTGTGTGACAACTAGACCTACCCCCAGTCTCCCATGCACAAAATCTTAATGGATTTATTTATGTGGCTTTGGTTAATCTGCAAGGCCATCTTATTTGTCTTCTGTATGACTGTAGCTATGAATATTGTGCATTCTCCACATGTTTTGACAATAGTTTGAATTCAGACAACACTTCATTTCAGACATCATTCGTTTTAGTATAATGCACTTGTCCAATTGTTAAGTGTCCTCGTTCAAACAGTTCATGTGTACAATTGTTTTATGGATGCATAATTAACAAATTAATTGCAAGGACCTTTGCTATATTCTCTGAGCGGTTTTCATCAACCGACAACCCAGCAGGAGTATATCTCAAATTAAACTTTTGATAATAACTATAATTTTAAGAGAATAACTCTTACGTGTCAATTATTCTCTCCTACTAGAAATCAGGGTGAGTGCAAAAAAGTCTTCCTAAATTATGTCCAATAAAGTAATAATTCTTTGTTTGTGATCCTGCCAGTTAAAAGGTCTTTGACACTTGAACAGCGTCGGCTTCTACCCCCTGCAGGATGCAAGGGAAGTCTCCCCTCATAAAACCTCTGCGCTGAGGCTTGTTCCCTCTGTGATTTATACTCCTTTAAGTCCAGCGCAGACAAAGACTATTGCTGATCGAACCAATCACTGTTCTTTGTTACATAATGTTGTTCATTCCTCAAAAAACTGTAGTGTCCATTAGAAATTACAGTCATTAGAAAAGTATCAAGGTCAAACCTACAGGCATTATGACAAACAAACGCTGGTTTTGCAGTGAATCATATAAATGTTTTTTATATGTGTAATTGGTACAAAATGTTGTTGTGTGAGCTTGTACAGTTGTTCAGCAACAATACACAGAGTGATGTACAAACATCATGTAAGTTAAATTGATTTATCAAAAGCAAGCTAAAAAAAATTGTTTTCTTTTGCAGAGATCAGCTGTGCGAGTGCCACATTTGTGCAGCTGTCCCCAGATGTTTACACTCACGATGGATGACTTGCAGTGAAAGCTTGTCATTGCGGCTGTGGTAAGTTATGTAACTTGTAGAAGAAATAATATTTTTTAAAATCCTTCAGTCTTTATTTTATCTATAAACTGATTGGCATTTATAACCATAGTTGGATCTGATAATGGTACAATACAATTCATCAAATGTGAATACAACAGAAATGAATTTTCCTGCATTAGTATAGCCACTGTATTCTAAAACATTCCAATTGTGACCCTGGCTGTTGACGGGAACGTCTGTGTGTATGAAGACACAGCCAACGTGAAAGGAAACGAAAAACAACAATGGCAACAATGAGTAACAGACTGACCCTTTTGCTGAATCAGTCCTATTGGCTCCTCTGTTTGAGCACAACTCCTACAAATAAGAATGAACCTGTTTGTCTTTCCTGGGATCGGTAAACATCCTCAACACAAACAGCAGTGTGAGAGAAGAAAGTCACACCACCAGGGCAGCTGCACTCTCACTGTATGTGTCTTTTGATGTCTGTAGGAGGGAACTGATAATGAAGGCTCTTACGTCTTAATTCTTTTAATTGTCCTTGTCGTTGGGCCATGAACAGGAATTAGACTCAATGCTTAAGACTGAACTCTTAATGTAAAGATTTTATTTTATTTTGTTTATACCTTTTCCAAACTTCTTGTCATGGTCAAACGGTCAATCCACCACAGATTTGATTTGATTCATCCATTCATTCATTTTCCAATCCACTTGTCCTGGATGAATGGCCAGTCCATTACAGATTATTTTATTTCATTTCATTTCATTTCATTTCCAGACTGCTAGTCCTGGATAGATGACCAGTCCTTTTATTTATTTTATTTATTTATTTCATTTTATCCATTCATTTCCAGACTTGTCCTGGATGGATAACCAGTCCATTTATTATTCGTTATTTTATTTTATCTTCTATTCAATTCTTGTCACGATTCACTAGGGAAGCCAGGAATGAGGAAACGAGGAGCTCTTCGATAACACAGTCTTTGTTAATCCAAACACTCAGGGACCGTAGGAAACACAGGAACACATGGGAAGACGTTCAGAACAGACAAACACTAACTGAATGGACTGGGGCTTTTAAACACAGGATAATGAGGGATGAAAGGAGACACACCTGGAATCAAATCAACAATCAACAGGAGACAGAAACTGGGTCACAGTGAACACATGGGGAGCAAAACACAACACAGACAGGTCCATAACCCTGACAATTCTATTCTATTCTATTCATTGGTTGTCCTCAACTGATGGCCAGTCCATAGCTGGATTTATTTTATTTTAAAACTTTTTTAGTAATACAAAGCATGTTTTTCTTATAGTTTTACGTGTGTGGATTGCAAGAGTGCATTGTCATCGAAAGAGAAAAGTCTTTGCTAGATTATTTAATTATCACTGATGTAATTTGTGTATGACCTCTTTCCTGTCACTATATAATGAGTCCAAGCCAATCTACATAATTACCTATACACATGTGTACTCACAGATATATATCCACTGTAACATCCTGCATCCTTCTCTTAACATGCACACTTACAGACCTGGTGCAGGTGCAGAGAATATTACAGCTCTGTTGCTAGGAGGACCAATGAAAGCACATTAACTCCACAGGCAGTTCCCCACATCTTATTCAATACAGACCCCCCTCCTCCCTCGACCAGACAGCCAGGCATCTGTTTCAGGCTGCAGCTTGCACCCCCAGACTTCAGGCTCTGTCTGGCATCCACATGCAGGCCCTAAATCAGTGCCTAGGGAGCACACAGACACAGCCCACCCCCGCTACGTTTGACATTCGAGTGTCACTTTAACAATCTTCAGCCATCAAATTGCGCAAATGTATTTAAAATCTTCATTTCAGTGTGCTATTTTGGTGAAGCATGTTCTTACTTTGCCCTTAAGTTCTGAGAAAGTTGATTTTGCTAAAAAGGAAGTTAGATTATTTCCATTAGGTAAATGGAACCATGATCTCCATTGTTTTAAGTCATAAATAATGCTCTCTACTCATCCATAACATATCTAATATAAATTTAAAGTACTTTGCTCAGTGAGGCAAGTGTGCTGTGTTAACTTTTCACTCCACTTCACTCCAAAGCGAAATGGCTAATTGCCCATCTGCCATTCCTCTTGTAGCTATCTGGCTCTCCTTGCAGACATCACCTCTGGGGCTGTGTTTGCTTGTTTGTACCTGTCATGTGGGCTTGCTTGTCCACCCAGCATGCCACTTGGTAACATCTTATCAGTTTCTTAAAGATCAAAGACCCATGGTGATCTTTATCAGCCGATATACCTCCCCTCCTTCTTCACTCGGCCTCCATCAAAGTACCAAAACTCTGTATACCATGCCTTTAAGCACTTTAGCCTTTCCTCTTCTTATCAACAGAGAAGGGGTTTCATTCTTCACAGTCCAATAAGGCCTTGGAACAAGAGAAAGAGACCAGACTGACCTGTGTCTTCACAGTTACATAGAAGAGCCCATTAGGGTTAACAGGGGGGTTAATTCAACATTGTAAATCTGAGCACGTTATGTAAACTCTCAGTCACTCTGTGAAGTGATTCATGTAATTTATTGTTTATTATGCTATAAATTTGAAAATGTTGATCTTTCTCCTTAGCTGATTTTCATCCAATATTGTATAATTTTTCTACCATTAAAATTTCAGCTGAATAGAGCTCATACTTTTTCTTTTTTTCCCCCACCCAGTAGGTCCTCAAGTGTATTTCAAAGTCAGCCTGACTGAACATTTATGCATTTATGGATGTGCAGACAGCACAGACGGTCTAGGGATAAGTTACCAAAGTCACGACCTTGCCCTGACCTGGGTTAAGGAAGTGGTCATGCAGCTCTGGACAAAGCTGTGAAGGAGAGAGGCTGAGAGGCCAGGCGGTCGTGCCTGAACAATAGCTGCCGCACATTCAGCCTGGGAGTTACACAAAGGCCAGAGCTGCCCCCTTCACCCTAGTCACACCTCACCATAGAGCTGGCATTTCACACTCCTCTGTGAACAGCCATTCAATCAAACTACTGTTTAACTTGTTTTTTGGGGTCTTGCTTTTTAAAACTGCGACATCATCTGTGTTAAATCCTGGCGCATACTGCAGTGTGTTTTTGGAAAAATGGTTTCTTATAATGGATTTACAAGCCAACATTATGTGCTGTTGTTTTAATTATGATGAAAGTAGCCTTTGATTCAAATTTAAGTATCCAGATGTAGCCAAGAAAAGCCAATAACGTTAACCATTTATTAAAGACATTTTAGACTGTTTAATGTGAAGGTGTTAGATGAGTGTAGTTAATGGGTACACTAAGATTTATCTGACCAAAAATACAGTAAAAATAGCGAAATATTATTACAATTTAAAATAACTGTTTTCAATTTGAATATATTTTAAAGTGTAAATTATTCCTGCTAAATTTCAGCATTTATTACTCTAGTCTTCAGTGTCACATGATCCTTCAGAAATAATTCTAACATGCTGATTTGCTGCTCAAAAAACATTTCTTGTTATCATCAATGCAGAAAACAGTTGTGCTGCTTAATATTTTATTTTTATCATATTTGATATAATATAATATTTTTATACAAGTTTATATAAGTTTTTTTAATAGTACATTCAAAATAACACCATTTATTTTAAATCTAAATCTTTTGTAATTTTATAAAAACCTTTTTACATAATGACCTTAAACTTTTGAATGGTAGTGTATGGTCAAAAAAAAGAGAAAAAAGTACTATTATAGAGTATTACGGTACATGGTGGTCTTGGAAGTACCAAGTACCATGGAATTTGAGCACCAAGGTATATTACAATGTACCACAGTATTACCATGTGATACAAGAATATATATAATTTAAAAAAAAATACCGGACACTGCATGCAAGTCCCATTAGGACCACAGAAAGGCCCATATAATCAGACCCTGGCACAGGTCACAGCCGTGAGCAGAAGATGCTCATGGTTTCATGGGGCCGACTGCTCCGTAGGGAGTCGGAGGCCCTAAAAGATTCTTTGTCTGAATCGAGTGCCCTACAGCAAGACCTAAGAGGAGGACTCTACAAGCCCCCCCTCCTTGTTACTCAATGGACTACTCCACCCCATTACCTGTCCCGGCTCTGGATCAAGGTGTGGGGGCTGCATATCAAACAGTCTCGGGCCTTTGATGTTCAGAGAAACACAAACACTGATCTGACCCGAGTCGTAACAGCTTATTTGTCCCCTTTAGACATTCATAGCCTCCTTGTTGAATGTCTAAGCCTTCAAAGGCTCCTCTCTGTTGGTCTGGCTTACAGTAGCCATGCTGGCTTTGAGAGGCCTGTGACCCACTATGTCGAGGCTCTGGAGGGAGGCCATCTGGCTTCCTGCTAGATTTGATATTGATTTATTGGTTGTACATGTGAAGATAGGAGGACCAGCTGCTAGGAGCCCAGGTCTATCTAGCACTTTGCAAGCCTCTATAACTAAATGGCTCTCATGAAAGTTTCTCAGTGCTCATAGTAATTATTCTTCATGAGGAAATATTAACACTGACCTAAATTGCCTTTAACAAGGATTCCCAAACTTTTTTGTCATCCGATCTCCTTTTATTTATTTATTTTTATTTATTTATTTAAATTTAACAACACATTTACATGTTCACAGTTCTCTGTTTACAGTTCTCATGTTCACAGTTCTCTGTCGGATAATAGTCACATGACTTGCATTTTAATAGTTATTTTATTTAAATATATTATTTCCGTTATTTTATTCAAATGTATTATATATATAATATAAAATCTAAATAAAAACATACTAGAAAAGATAATACATTTTAATAAAATAACTGAAATAATTCATTTAACACACACACACACACACACACACACACACACACATATATATATATATATATATATATATATATATATGATAGTAAATAGTGGATGTATTTAGCATGTCAAAAACATGCCAGAAGATGAATAAAACATAACTTTTCAGATTTATGTCTATTATAGAGTTTAATACAGTATTGTATAAAGTAGTATTGTATAAGTAGTGTTTATAGTTTTTATCATACTTCATCGCTACAAAACATGACAAAAGATGTTACAAAAACTATTTTATATATATATATTCCCTTTCTGTGAAGTGGATTAGTCAACTATCTGCAGAATTACCAGGTGAAGGGTGTCAGATCAGCCTTTTCTTCCAGATTATCTCCACATCCCCCTATCTTTCCCCTTTCCCACCTGGCAGTGGGCTGTGATGTGGCTGTGTTCTTGATAATGAGGTGAGAACTTTATTGCTCTTGTCTCTGGCCTGGCACCAGTTTGCAAGAGGAGGCCTGTCTCCAGTGTAGCACTGACTGACAAAGAGCGCCCTCTTTTGACACTTTACATTCACAACCGCTTATATCATGCAGGCCGAGGGTTGTGGAGGACCTCCAAATAATATAGTTTCCACTGGCTTTACATTATTTAAATAAACATATTCAATCGCAAAGAACATTTAATCATCATTTGTGAGCAGAAACGTTTATAAAGAGGGTGAGAAAGAGAGGCTAGTTTAGAAATTATTGCATGAGTCAGTCTCTCATCCTCCAGCACTCCATTTCAAAGCCAGGGATCAAGGGCAGACTTGCGCATGGCATACAGTGAATGACAATAGCTGTTCCCTCCGCTCACAGCCCCCTAAAGTAGAGAGAAGAGCAAGACAAAGGAGCTCTGGAAGTTCCCGGGTTAATAAGTCCAGGACACAGAGTCAGTGCGGGAGTCAGGAAGGGCACTGTGTGAATTCAAGAGGAAGTCAGTGCCCTATCCACTATAGTAGATGCAGATCACAGAGGAGGCGGGCGAGGATGGCTAACAGTGAATAAACAAAGGTGAGAACATGATTGAGAGACACATTAAAGTGGCCCGAGAAGATATTTTCTCTCGGTAGCACACAATGTGTCCGTCTTGTCAAGTCGCTCGTCCACTAATTGATAAGATCCAGCACATGCGCACACTTCACACCTGATCTTTCATAAGTATCACTCCATTATCTTGTAATTGAAGCCGCATACATATGACTGAAAGATCAAAGGAGTCCTTCTTGTCACACACAAAGGAAGTGCCAGGACTTTTACTGCTTCTGAGGGCTGAAAATTCACTCATTCTCACTGCGGTCAGATCACAATGACAGTCAACGTGACTGTAAATATTGAATGTGTAAATACAGTAACTCCCAGAGGAGGCTGTTTACTGTTTCACTATCTATACTGCAATATGACATAAACCTGGGTTAACTTGAGTGGTATGACTATCAGATGTTGAATAATCCGTCAATATGCAATGATAAAACGTCTCCCGCACTGCTCTAAGCTATACCAGCCCCCCAGCGCAATGCTGTGGCTCTTTTGAACAGACTGTCATTTCCTTCTCGGGGGACTGTTATTCCAGTAGCCTTTGTGAAAAAGCCAAGTGGCCCAGCTACAGACAGGAGGTGGGATCTTCACAGGCAGCTGAGGTTGTCGACTCAGCAGGGGAGGGAGGCGCACATCGCAGGAGAATACAGGCTGAAAACAAACACTAGCCCTAACAGGAAAGGAACTACAAGACCCTGCTGGGAAATTAGGGGGACTCATGTGCTCATTTTCATACATAGGGCAACATGCCACAATGTGGCATTCTTTATTGCGTTTGTTGTCGTGAAGGGTTTGAAGGTATGACTGGCACGGTGTAGTTGTTTATGTAACTCACAGTTTGGTGAATTACAAGATTCTGACACAAACAGAACACCCACAAAACCAGTCTCAGCTTTGAAGATAAAACCTGACCCCCTTTTACATGTATTTTACTAAATATTTGCTCTAAGTGATAAAACGAAGCCATAAGATTTATGAACAGGACGAGTTCCACACTGAACTGATACTAATGCATTTGGCAGATTCAATATGAAATGCAATCACCTTTAAATAGTAAAACAATTATTCTACTTTTATATACTGTGAATCGCTCTGCTAATAATTATGTGAGGTTATGAATGCATTGAAATATTTACAACATATTATTAACCTAAACAAACTGAATAAAAAGATATTCCACATATATTTTCCCTTGCTAATATTAATAATGCTTTACATACATCACTTTGTCATAGCAAAGGTTAACAGCATATTTCATGTGTAATGCATGTAATACTATCTGTGGTTTTGAGTAAAGACTGCCATCTGCTGGCTGTCTGACCAGCAGACTGTGTGTGGATCATCATAAGACACTGCTTGACAATTAATATATTTTGTCTATTTGTTGATTATATAGAAAGAATGTATTTGTCAACCTCTTAAGAAAAACAATACATACAATTATGAAAAGTAATACTTGTATATGCATGTGAGGAAAAGTACTACTACAGTCCTCGATGTCACATAATTCTTCAGAAATTCTAATATGCTGTTGAAAACTGCTTAATATTTTATGAAAATTGTAATTATGTAATGAATATATAAAGTTCAATATAAGAGCATTCATTTGAAACAGCAATGTTATAATGTTATAAATGTTATAAATGTCTAATGTCACTTTTGAATTTAATCCACTTTACTCTATAAAAGTATTATTTTCTTTAAAATATATAAGTTTTGAACTTGGGTGTGTATATGTTTGTTAATATATAGTTGTTTCTGGCAAATATTCTATATGAAGAATTATATGAGTTCATTTTCCCAAATTCAAAGTATAATGTGACCATCACTTAAGAAGACTTGAGAAGAACGCTGACCGAAAGACTACTGAGGACTATTATACAGACTATTGTAAAGACTTTCATCTTATTATATTTTTATTAAATATTTAAGCTGTATTTTTAAACTGTAAATTTCATGTATATACATAGCTGATTCATTATTTGTAACACTGTATTTTGTAATTGTGTTCATCTTCAATTGAAAATTCAACAAAAAGTTTAAACATAACTTGATTTCATGTTTTTGGGCCAAGACTGCCATCTACTGATCATTTACTGGTACTTTTCTATTACCAGACTATATCGATCACTGCAGCAGCATCAACAACTACAAAAAGTTACTGTTATTTGGACTGAAGAGAGATCAAATGGTTATTTATTTGCCCAGAATTATTTAAAATATACTGTTCATAATGTACATTCATCTAGCTATTTTATACTATCATAGGCCTATTATACGTTATCTTTAGCGAACAGATAACAGATATACATTCATTGTGTGTACGATGTATTTTTAGAAGAACAAACACAAAATATAATGTAAAAAATTAGTATGCTCATATTTCTATCCTGACTATTAGGTGACTGAGTTCTGATGTTACCCATTATTTCTTCTAGAAATAATAAGCCTATTCATCTCTCCTGCAACAGAAGCACATACAGGTGCTGGTCATATAATTAGAATATCATCAAAAAGTTGATTTATTTCACTAATTCCATTCAAAACGTGAAACTTGTATATTATATTCATTCATTACACACAGACTGATATATTTCAAATGTTTATTTCTTTTAATTTTGATGATTAGAGCTTACAGCTCATGAAAGTCAAAAATCAGTATCTCAAAATATTAGAATATTACTTAAGACCAATACAAAGAAAGGATTTTTAGAAATCTTGGCCAACTGAAAAGTATGAAAATGAAAAGTATGAGCATGTACAGCACTCAATACTTAGTTGGGGCTCCTTTTGCCTGAATTACTGCAGCAATGCGGCGTGGCATGGAGTCGATCAGTCTGTGGCACTGCTCAGGTGTTATGAGAGCCCAGGTTGCTCTGATAGTGGCCTTCAGCTCTTCTGCATTGTTGGGTCTGGTGTCTCTCATCTTCCTCTTGACAATACCCCACAGATTCTCTATTGGGTTCAGGTCAGGCGAGTTTGCTGGCCAATCAAGCACAGTAACACTATGGTCATTGAACCAGCTTTTGGTACCTTTGGCAGTGTGGGCAGGTGCCAAGTCCTGCTGGAAAATGAAATCAGCATCTCCATAAAGCTTGTCAGCAGAAGGAAGCATGAAGTGCTCTAAAATTTCCTGATAGATGGCTGCGTTGACTGTGGACTTCAGAAAACACAGTGGACCAACACCAGCAGATGACATGGCAGCCCAAATCATCACAGACTGTGGAAACTTCACACTGGACTTCAAGCAACATGGATTCTGTGCCTCTCCACTCTTCCTTCAGACTCTGGGACCTTGATTTCCAAATGAAATGTAAAATTTACTTTAATCTGAAAAGAGGACTTTGGATCACTGAGCAACAGTCCAGTTATTTTTCTCCACAGCCCAGTTAAGATGCTTCTGACGTTGTCTCTGGTTCAGAAGTGGCTTGGTAGCCCTTTTCATGAAGACATCTGAGCGTGGTGACTCTTGATGCACTGACTCCAGCTTCAGTTCTCTCCTTGTGAAGCTCTCCCAAGTGTTTGAATCGGCTTTGCTTGACTGTATTCTCAAGCTTGGGGTCATCCATGTTGCTTGTGCACCTTTTCCTACCCAAATTCTTCCTTCCAGTCAACTTTGCATTTAATATGCTTTGATACAGCACTCTGTAAACAGCCACACCTTTCAGTAATGACCTTCTGTGACTTACCCTCTTTGTGGAGGGTGTCAATGTTCGTCTTCTGGATCATTGCCAAGTCAGCAGTCTTCCCCATTATTGTGGCTTCAAAGAACAAGAGATACCCAGAATTTATACTGTAGGGATGGTCATTTATTCAAACTCAAATGTAAATATTCTAATATTTTGAGATAATGATTTTTGACTTTCATGAGCTGTAAGCTCTAATCATCAAAATTAAAAAAACATTTGAAATATATCAGTCTGTGTGTAATGAATGAATAGAATATACAAGTTTCACTTTTTGAATGGAATTAGTGAAATAAATCAACTTTTTGATGATATTCTAATTATATGACCAGCACCTGTATTGTAGAAAACTATTTTTATTTAATATATTTAGCTGTTTTGGTTTCGCCGAAAAGGGCATTTAAAAAGTCTGTTTTCAAACGCAATGCAGCACTTGGTTTTCACAGTCAAAGACTAGTGTATAATTGACATGGTGTGTCCATGATCCATTCATTCATCCTTGTTCATAAGTTGGCCCCTAAAGCGAAAAAAGAAAGCAAATTAAATTTGTTTATTGCTCTCTAAGAAACACGAGATGGTTTATGGCATGTCTTTCCATCTATAGCTTTTTGACAGCTATTACGGATTGATTTTTGCATGCAACCAAACTTGCGCTTGCATTAACCACACCCCTCCTTCACCAAAATATCCACCAATGTGACTGTCCGGCCGCTGAATGACAAGCTGCGCTGCAGCTGGATGGCTGTATGGTAAACAAATCCGTTAGTGTATTAATTTTCCTGCGGTTCTCTTTTCTGCTTTAACGGCTGGAGAACAAAATCGTTTTTCTTATGAAGTATGGCCACAGTCAAAAAGGACGACCGACTGACAAGTTCTCAAAGTTTACTCTGCGTCGGTTTTGCCGGGGTTTTTAGCAAAACTGTAACGTCGCCTCTGGAAGTCGTGAAGGTTTTGAATCAAATAGGAACGTTTCACTGTAAACGGGGATTCTTGCACAGCTTTGTTTTTATTTGTCAGAATGAGGGACTTCGAGCTTTTTGGAAGGGTAACATGGTTTCCTGTCTACGGTTGTTCCCCTACAGTGCCATACATTTAGCAACTTACAAAAAGTAAGTATTAGACATTTTTAATGTTTAATAATGAATGCTTGGTGATCAGCATTTATGCCTGATGTACGTATTGTTGATTTGTGTAATGCATAAAGTATGATATACTTTTCGATCTGCTCTGATGGTAAACAAAGAAAACAGGAAGTTAACGTGTTAGCGTTTGAAAGTAGACAAGTAAAAAGAATTGCCTTATAAATGAATTGTATACTAACAAGTGAGAACACATTTAAATATGCTTAAGAAGTTATATTTACAATAGATCGTTTAAAGAAATTATCATTTAAATTTCCCATTTTTTTCTCAGGGGTTTATATTAGTTCAACGTGACGTAACACATCACGCTTTCATTTCCTGACCAATCATATAGCTCAGAAGACCTGTGGCCTCATCCTGAAACTGCAATGGGCGTGGCCTTAATTCTGTGCATTCATAAAACGCCAGTTTCAGCTGTAGTGTTTCTTTGCTTATGAACAATGCACTTAGTAACGCCCATCAGAGGGGGCTTTCAGAAGTACTTCGTTGTTATACTGGTCACGTGTATTTTCACATGCTGCAGGGGTTAAACAGAGACACCGGAAACTGTTTTAGAAAGACCCGAACATAGTGTTCCAGTATTCCCGGAAAAAGAGAGGAGGGTGTATTCCGATCTGCTTTGAACACACTGTTCCTATGAAAAGAATTTGTGTGTACCTCTCGAATGCAAGCTTATGTCGTTGATTAATAATAATAAATGAGTGAAGAATATAATTTTTTAGTACCGTTTACAGTAATGCTATTAATACTATATTAATCTATATTATAATCAATGTAATAATTATCTGTACATATAATACCACAAAATAACAATACACACACAACAAAAATTTCTTTAAATATAAATGTTAATTTCTATTTAACTGCTAAAGTTCAGATTAAGGCTCAGATTAAGGCAGATTAAATTTTTCTATTTTTTTTTTTACACATTTTAAACCCAAAGTAGTGAGCCTTTATAATATATACAAATAAAGTAAACATTAATATTTTAAAACATTAATAAAATGTAAATAAACCGTTTTCTATGGCAAATCTGAAATTTCAGCAGCTATTTCTGCGGACTTCAGTGTCACGGACTTCAGAAATCATTCTGTTATGCTGATTCTGATATGCTCATATCATTTTTAGTCATTCAAAATAAATAAATAAAATAATAATAATAGGAAAATGGATAATGTCCTTTTCCGTTAAGATTACGTACAATTCCTATGCAATATGTAATTCAACATATGGGTAAAACACTTGTGAAAATGCAATACAGTAAATTCCTGCATATTAACACATTAGATTGGGTCATATTTTTACACACTATTTCTTATAATATAGCTACATAGCTACAAGTTAAGTTAAAAGTTCATTAATTTCAAGCATTTAACTAAATTTTAGCCTTTAGATAATTAGGTTTTTAATATCAGTTAGATGTGTCTGGTTGATATGACTGGTACTCTAAACTGTGGTAAATAATTCTGGTATATTGCAATATCACAACTATTCACTTCATTCTAATTTTGGCAGTATTGTCCACCTTCACGTTGATGAACTGGGTGATATCTCACAATGGAGAGCCATAGTAGCCGGTGGGCTGGCAGGCATATCTGCCGCTCTAGCAACATATCCACTGGAGGTGGTTGAAACCAGACTTATTGCTCAGAATTGCCAAGAACCAACATACAGAGGGTTGCTGCATTCTCTCTCCATCATCTACAGAAATGAAGGACTTCAGGCTCTCTACAGGGGCTTTTCCCTCACAGTGTTAGGTATGTACTTTGACCCTGTTTACACCTCAGAATAATCAAATTAAGGAGGCGGACAGTAGTGAAGTATTTTTACTCTGCTTTAAAAGTTAAAGCATTTTTCAAGTGTCTATACTTTAACAAGTGCTTTTCTTTAGAAAACTTTTACTTCACAACATTCCAAAGCATAATATTGTACTTTTTACTGCACTATGTTTCATATTAAATATCAGTTAATACTTAATTACATTTGAAATCTAGTACTTTTACTCAAGTAAAAGTAAAAGTCTAAAGTTTTACTTGAGAACAAGAAAGTACTAAATTTTTATTGTTCTTAAGTATGGTAAAAAACAACAACTTTTATTTATGAAATGTAGTGCAGTAAAAAGTACGACATTGTGCTTTGGAATGTAGTGAAGTTAAAGTTTTCCAAAGAAAAACACTGATAAAGTTTTTAATTTACTTGAGTAAAGTAAAAATACTTCTACTGTCCACCTTATAACCTATATTTAGAAACATCAAAACCAAGCTCATAACCTTCTAATTAATAATATTACTTCTGGATCTCTCACAATTCTGCTTGAAAAGTTAATGGAACTTAATGTTTGGATTACTGTGGATAGGTGCTGTTCCCTTCTCCGTTGGCTGCTATGCGGTGTATGTCAATTTGGATAAGCTGTGGCAGGAGCGTCATGTTCGCTTTACATCTTTGCAGAACTTCATCAATGGCTGTCTTGCAGCAGGAGTCGCTCAGACACTCTCCTTCCCGTTTGAAACTGTTAAAAAGAAGATGCAGGTGAGAATCTTTGAGACATAATGCTGTAATGCTATATCTTACCACAAGGGGGCACGATAGTACCAGTGTCGCAGATTTAAGAGTCCCTAAATTTGTTAAAAAATCATACCTTTTTAACTTGGCTGTGGCCCCTTTGTTCATTTATGTTAAGAATGAAACGTTAAAATGTTTTAAAGAAACGTGAATTTGAATTCTAAATAGTTTTTGCAACAGGTCACACAGAACAATGCAGGACACCATTATGAAGGACACAAGGCCCGGCAGCAGCTGAGAATGTACATAGTGTCCAGCGTCTGTCTATGCCAAAGATAAATTGTCTAAAGATAGCTGACCTCTCACACACAATACACATAATGGTGTATCTGATCTGGTTCCTATATGTTTTGTTTTGCTAAACTAGCTACAAAAAGTTCTGCTTTTTCCTCTTTTGCAAGTTAAATTGCAATGTCAGGAATAAATCTTCCAAAGCTGCTAAATGTTCTGAGACTTTCAGTTTGGTGCTAAACAAAGTCTCTATAGACAGTAAACAAAGCCCACAGAACACACATCAAGAGAGTTTAAGGGTAGATACGTTTAGGAGAATGCAGTACAGTACAGCAATCAGTTGTACTGGAAAACAAATGTTCATGAATTAAATAAAAACTGAACATTTTAGCTTATTCTTGTTTATAAATAACAGCGTCAGTATTCTCTTATGGAATCTTATGCAAGTATGCAATTATTTCTTAACGATCAGGAATATTTCTCCAATCTTTACTCTAGGCCCAGAGTCCTCTTTTGCCCCATTGTGGAGGAGTTGATGTCCATTTTAATGGAACGATAGACTGCTTCAGACAGGTCATCAAGAACAAGGGCGTCATGGCTCTTTGGAGTGGCCTTACAGCCAACATGGTGAAGGTGACGTGAAGGTGTTTTATATGCTTACGTGGTGACAAGAGATAAAAATAACCCAAGCACTGTATGTTTTCTGTGTAAATGGTTCTACAAAGTTTGATCTTTCATTAAAAACTCACAGGGTTGTACGACAAACATATTTCCTGAATGGCAGTCTGCTTATATGAAATTAATACAACAAATTGTGACATGAGTTTCTTGAGCTGCCGCTGCATGAAATGGCATGCTTAAATATTTTGAATGGGTGTTTGTGGAAACACCTTATATAAATAATACATTTCTACTTCCTCGTAACTAATATTATGTTTTATTTTGACATTACAGATTGTCCCATATTTTGGCCTGCTTTTCAGTTGCTTTGAGATGTGTAAGCAAGTCTGCCTTTACCAGAATGGCTACATCATTTCTCCACTAAGCTACAAGCCTAAACCAGGCGTGGACCAGAGCCTGGGCCCACATGAACTGCAGGAGTTAAAGCGCTACCTGAGAAACAGTAAATCACACAAAGCACAGAGTTCATCCATTGGAAACCGCTGGTAACTAATCCAAGAGGAGTTATCAGTAATAAACAGAACTCTGAAAAGTGCATTGATAATGAGTATAAGGTGTTTGTACGGCTTGAAGGCACAATGTATTATTCACAGTTGTACCTCTTAGTGTATTTAACTTCCGATATTAAGGATTCTGCATATGCATACTTGAAACAAGTCCATTTCGTACAGTTTACAGTACCTCAAACACATCAGACTTACACTCCACCGAAAGAGTGTTTTTATGAACCGTGGAAATGTAAAACCTCTTTTTAAATCACTTCTCAGGAAACATTTTGAACATCAGCTCAACAGTATAGAGCAATGCCTTTGTCAAACAAAGTATTAGTCTCTTACTGGATTTTAACTGTTGGGCCTTTTTACAGGTCTTCTGTTATTTATAAACCACATGCTTTTAGAGTCATATTGTGGTGCAGTTTTTGCATTGGCATATTTGATCATATATGACAGTATGATTTTGATTATGCATTGTAACGTAATATGTATCAGGGTGATCTGGACACATGGTAACCCAGTAACCACTGACTCTGATTCAGTTGTGAAAAGGACAAGATTTGTTTACTAAAAGTGTCTGAGTTTTCCATCGCAATATCAAGACATTTTTAAAAATGTGCCACGTTAAGATAAAATCTTTAAGCACATTGTAAAAATTCTGAAGAATAAGAAATAAACGTATCTTAGTCCTACTTGTCAACAGTTATACTTGTCATATGTTATTATTGTTGTATAATAGTATTACATAATACAAAAACAAAATTGAATTGCGTTAGTAGAGTTGGTAGTGATGCAGATAGTATTGATTTTGTATTGCCTTGTGTGGTCACATGTTCCCAAATGGATCACTTGCTTTGCCACACAGTCAAAAGTCATGTGAAGGACTTTGTGCTGACATGTTGGCCCTTTTTCTTTTACACACTGGCCCTTGGAGATCATTAACTAAAGACAGTCAGGACCGAGCTAGTGACAAACATGCATGCTATGTCACCTTGGAGAACTGCTTCTTGGCTTGACAGCTGAAACGACAAACTGGACAATCCTGATTCTCTTGCTGTACTGAATTGTCAGTGGGCGACACAATCGGTGCAAAAAAGTAACGTTTTACATATGACTACTTGGAAACACACTTTTCTATGTTTTAAGAACTTCCTGTTGTCATTTACGCGTTCCACCTTGAGAAGGCTTATTAAGGTTACCTTTCTAACTTTAAGCCATTCATCTCCGTCATCATAAAATGGCCCCGCCTCCTGGAATCTGTGACGTTTAGTCGACGGTCCAATCAAATCTTAGAAGCGTTGGGTACGTTTGCTCTCGCGAGACGAACCTTTTAAAAATCTCTTCTCAACTTTTCATTCGGCCATTTCGAATCAGCCGGCATTCCACGCTAGTCCTGCGGCAGAGCGGGATTGACCTCTTCAAGCTACACCTCCAAGAACATCCGACAATGAGTGAGACCGCCATCTCCTTCGCCAAGGACTTCTTGGCCGGTGGTATTGCCGCTGCTATCTCTAAAACCGCCGTGGCCCCCATCGAGAGAGTCAAGCTGCTGCTTCAGGTAAAAATAGGCAGTAATATCGGGATTATATAATCCCAGATTTTCAAGAAATTAGATTACATAATACACAAAAATGTGAATACAACCAGCACAGTGTATTCCTAGAAGAGTTTATGATTTAAATAAGCCCCAAGAGCATTTTCAGAGTTTAATCTGCGGTGTTTTATTACGTGTAATTGATCGTTGCATGTTGAGAGTTTAAGGAAATCTTAATCTTTGTGTGAGTAAAGGATGTTTTTGGTACACTTTGAGCCGTTTAAAATCGAGCTGTTCCTTAAATAATTCGTTAAAAGATCGACTAGGCCTTAAGTGCTCCGTAACCTTTACAAACCCTCCTCTAGAGAACATCCTGAGAAATGCCTCGAGCGCTTACCAAACAGCGAGCATTCGACTGGATTTTAACAGAGCTGAATGGGTTCGTTCCTTTAGTAGGGATTTGGAAGGACTATTTTTATTTCTTTTAAAACTCTTCCGCGAAACACGGTAAACCAGCATCCTCGCAGATCTCGCCAAGGTCGCGAGAAGGGGAGGCCTGTGAATAGCTAACGTTAGGCCTTTATTGCTAGCTTGCAAGCTAACGCTCGCCGAAGTCCCAGGTATTGTTTAAGAGGACACGTTGTTTTATGGGCGTGTCATTTACTAACATTTTGACTTAATGTTGCGTGTTTCTAGTTTTCGCACCGTTTTACAAGAATTTAATTGTTTTTGCGGACAATTTCCGTCAATTTTACGGAAACCGCCTACCGGAAGATATCGCGTATTATACTAGTTGCCGGCATTTTATCGTTTAGCACAATCACGTGTTCGTGGTTCCTCTTTGGTTTTGTTTTATAAAGAAACTGGTTTTAAAGTCACTTAATTCAGCTTAAGTTGCCTCTGTTTGAGACATTTGTAATCGTGGATGCTTCAATTGATCAATTTCAATCACTGTTTCCCATTGCATTGCCTTTCATTGTGTGCATTGATTGATTTTTCTTCTGTTTTTACAGGTGCAACATGCTAGCAAACAGATTACAGCGGATAAGCATTACAAGGGCATTATTGACTGCGTGGTGCGTATTCCCAAGGAGCAGGGCTTCGTGTCGTTCTGGAGAGGAAACATGGCAAATGTCATCAGATACTTCCCCACCCAGGCCCTCAACTTTGCTTTCAAGGACAAGTACAAGAAGATCTTCCTCGATGGCGTAGACAAGCACACCCAGTTCTGGAGGTACTTCGCTGGTAACCTGGCCTCAGGTGGTGCTGCTGGTGCCACGTCCCTCTGCTTTGTCTACCCCCTTGACTTCGCAAGAACCCGTCTGGCCGCTGATGTCGGCAAGGCTGGAGCAGAAAGAGAGTTCTCCGGCCTGGGAAACTGCTTGGTAAAGATCTCCAAGTCTGATGGCATCAAAGGTCTCTACCAGGGCTTCAATGTGTCCGTGCAGGGTATCATCATTTACAGAGCTGCGTACTTCGGCATCTATGACACAGCCAAGGGTGAGTTCGAGTTGCATTTGAGGTATTGTCATGTGTGCCATTGCTGCATTCACTACATCTTTCTATTACATCTTTAGGTATGCTGCCAGATCCCAAAAACACCCACATTGTTGTCAGCTGGATGATTGCTCAGTCTGTGACTGCTGTTGCTGGTCTTGCATCCTACCCCTTCGATACAGTCCGTCGTCGTATGATGATGCAGTCTGGACGCAAAGGAGGTCAGTTATCGCTTTTAAGATGTTCCCAGTACAAGTTGACAAGACAAAGCAGTGGATTGATCTTTTTCTTTTTCTTTTGTTGCAGCCGACATCATGTACAGTGGAACAATTGACTGCTGGAAGAAGATCGCACGTGATGAGGGTGGCAAGGCTTTCTTCAAGGGAGCCTGGTCCAATGTTCTCAGAGGCATGGGTGGTGCCTTTGTGCTGGTCTTGTATGATGAGCTGAAGAAGGTCATTTAAGCGTTTCCTGTCCACCATTCAATGTGAGATGTTTAACTGTAACATATCTTGTACATTTGGAAGGACTCTCAAATTCCGCCTTATTTATAGGGACCAACTAGTATGTCAGTACTAGTTGTACTGGGGGAAATTGTTTTTGCGGTTTTATTTTGCCCCTGTTTATCTCATCTTTTTGTTTCCCTCACCATACTGTCATTCCCAGAAAGAAAGTAAGAATTCCAGGTATTAAAATCTACCTGTTTTCCAGCCGGTCTGTTTTTAGTCGATGCATCAATAAAGACCCACTGAATGAACCTACACCGTAACTACTTGTGTGGTGTTTTTTTTTATTCTAGCTTTTATATCTTGCGTTACAGGTGTTGTGATTCACCCATTTGGATGGCTCCCACCCTGTTCCTAAATTCTAACAAACTCTGTCCCCACCCTTTAAAAACATGTCAGCAAACTGGACTACCAGAATGATTCACAGGCAGAAAGCCCTCCAAGGCCTTTTTTAGTGCCAGAATTTAGTGTGATTTCCTAAGGCAGTCCGATAGTAGATGCATTTTATACATGGTCTTAAAACAAATCCCCTTCAAACTGCACTGCAGAGTTGTCACTTGGAAGTGTCCAAGTGTTTATTCAGAGACTAGACATCTCGCATGCCTTTTAAACATGTTCCTGAGTGTCAGGCGGTATTTTATTTTCTTAAGATGCAACCTCATACCCTGTTGGACTTCCAGAGTTGTGCTTGAGTCTGAGCCAAGGACAGCTGAGGGGGGGACACTTGTGCCCCTCAATGTAATTCAGTCCTGCAACACTCTCATGGTTTATTTTGGAGTTCTACATATTGATGCATATTGGAGTATCATCTCAAGATATGCATGTTAATTTATGTTCCATCTGCATCTTTACATTTGTGGTAATTTAGAGATTCCTTACTCAAGTGTTTACCTGTAAAGACTTAAGGAATCTCTAAATTACTACAAATAGGCAAAGCAAGTTGAGGTTAAAAACAGTAAATGTATTCATTTACAGTAGAGGAACCATATGAAAGATATTGAAGGGAAAACATGGCATAAATTTGGCCTTCTGTCCACGTGTTGCAGGTGCCCTGATAACATTTAAGAAGCATGAATGAAACTGAAGGTTTATAACAGCTGCAAGGCTAATGGCTCTCCTCCAGTGTAATCCAGCATGTTAGAAAAGGTGGCTTGTGCGTGCCCTCTTACGCTAAAAACCTCGCTGACCTCTTAGCAGACATCAAGCTAGTTGTAAATTAGCACGCTAATCCGTCCTTGCATCACCTTCACTTCAAGCATGGCGAGTTCCTGAGTATGGTATTACAGGATGTTCAGCAGGGATAAATAGTGGATGGTGATGGTGATGATACACACTGGCCATCATGGCCTCCTGATTGGGTGCAATAAGTTGTTAAACCAATTTCTTTGGGACTAGGGGGGAGGGGTTAGTTTTCATAATATTCTTAAATTGTGTTTGATGAAACCCTTTTTGATTGTCTGACGCTACACTATCACAGTTATACATTAATAAATCAGTTGGTATTAATTTAGCCTTATTTATCAATAGAAGTAATAAACAGTAATATGAATTGTGCATATCCTATAAATTGTCAGTTGTCCTGCTAACAGTTTCGTCACTGCTAGGGGAGAAATATGTCAAGTCCAGTAGAACAAATTACAAACATTTTAAAATGGATCGCGTTATGCGTTAACAGGATGAGCCGATTACACAAGAGTCAGACTTCTTCTGACAGTCTTGGTGCGCGTGACGCAATCCTGGAAGGCGGTTCAAACTCGCGCTGGCTGGCTGCAGACTCTACTCGCAGATCACATGACTTGTACAGGTTCAGGCATAGGGGTCTATTTTTACGGGTTTAATCTCTGGCTGGCAGCGACAGGGTGCTGTACTCCATCACGTGACTGTAGAGGGTTAATCATATGCCAGCTGCATGAATTAACCTGTCCAGGAATCCATTTCTCCTCTGCGAACCGGATCGCTGTTCCTGCTGAAGAGGAAGGTTGTGCACAACCAGCAGTGATGAAGCATTCATCAATTTATCTCAGTGACTCGAATTCGTTCACAAAAAAAGATTCATTCGTTCAGTGGTCCTTTTTGTGGACTACAAGGTTACGCCAGTAGGTGGCAGAGTTGTTTCTAAGTGTTTCACTGAATGCAAGCCATTCTTGACCGAAACAAGTCCCCTTCCTCCAACCACCTGTATTATCAAACTCCTGATACAGACAACAGCTTATATAAATTATAGCACATGTGTTTTTGGTGTTCAAATTGTAAATTGTACTGAGTCTGTCCTTCTTGTCATTGTATTTATTATGCTTGTACAGCACTTTGGGCAACCTCGGTTGTAAAAATGTGCTTTAAAAATAAAGAGCTGTAATGATTGCCTTTGGTCATTTTAATTTTGTATAAAATAAATAAATAAACTTTGACTTGTACGCCTAGTTCGCTCAGTTCAGCACAAGCGAAAGTGAACTACAGCGAATCGTTCATTTAAAGATCTGTTCAAAAACACCGATTCGTTCATTAGAGTCGAACTTTCAAAATATCAATATTCCATGTTAATAACGCGGTAGAGTGCGTGACTGTGTGGTATAATGCATTTAATTAACAATACATGTAATGATGTTATTATACATTTTGTCACCTTGAACAAGAATATAAGTGAACAAATTCTCACCACCCGTTTTGCAAAGACCCTAATGAATGAAATGTAGGGGTGCCACCCTGCGGCGAACATGGTTGAAGAAAATCGCATGTACGGAAGTACTTCACCATATGCTTGAAGTTAATTTATCGCATGGTGCGTGCTTTACTCTTGTCATTTTTTACACAGTAAATGGTTGTCAGTAGTAAAGCGAAAGTAAACGAGAACTATTTGTTCATGAAATCACTGCAGGACCATGCAATTATTACCTACAGAGAGCAGACTATAGTAAATATTAAGCAGAAGCTCTAGGGAGGGCAAAATAGCCTACTACGACATCTTCAAGTGCACCAATCACGTCACAATCGCAAATTCTTCAAACCATAAACACTTACCTTCCGGTTATGCATTCAGTCTGTCTGGATGAAAGTAGAGGAGCGGGATGAAGTGTTGCGTTTAAGTGGACGAATGAAGCAATCTAATGCAAAGGAATTTCTTTCTGAACCTGGACCTTTTTAACAATGTACACTTGGCGGTGCTTCTTCGCCATTGTATTTGTACTTGTTTGGTTCTTCTCAGAGTTTGGACAAATATGGACACAAGCCTTCTTTTGTTTTTTATGCTTTTTCAATGTCCCTTTCAAAAATCAAGACCGTGAAACAAGTACTCAGACGGATGATCCATTTGTCGAAACAGAACAACAGGTAACAAGATTGTTCCTGCATATATCAACTTATGTGACTTAAGAACATTAAGAATATTTCTGCCTAGCTATTATTATTATTATTACTTTGAACATGTGCATAGTGTGATTGACACTGTCCTGTTGGAAAATCTAACTAACTAACTATATTTTGGAACATGGTTTCTAAAGTTTCAATTAGCTGGTTCAAGCTGGTCATTAGCTGGTCGACCAACTACTGTCTTGTTTCAAAACCTGCTGGACTGGACTGACTAGCTGGTACCTGGTTTCTTGCTTCTCCAAAATGGTCTTCCAGCTTCCACAATGTAAATACACATTGCTGACCAACTAGAAACCATTGTCTGTGTCCCAAAACAAAGATTCTGTCATAAGTTGGATTTTTCATCAAGGCAATTGAATATGTACCTGTAATGGTTATTGTAAATTGATGCATAACAAAGTCAGTTTATAGGCAGAACTAACTGTGGGAAGAATTTGGATGGCATCATTACTAGTAATTATTAAACTCTTTGGTTGAGACTAGTTCCGCTTCTCATGTCAAAAAGAAACCATCAGATCACTTTCTGTTCCTTATTTCTGTAGAGGTTCTTCCAGAAAGCAAAACCCCCAAAGCTTTTACTGACCTCATTTCTGTATTCATGACTCTGCTATCAGACATCATTAGTGAAAAGACTGGAATTTAATCCCTTGCACCTTAATCCTACTGTTTCAGACAAAGAAAGCTCACCATGTTGGTGTCAGTGATGAGACTGATGCAGCCAGAGCTGGACAACCTGTGTCTGAGACAATGCAAATATATCCAAATGTACAGAGGTCACTCCTCCAGGGTAAATAATACATTTTTGTTGTTTGCAAGCATCACCCCCATTGTGCCTGTCAAGCATGTCTGGAGATAGTAACTGAAGGAATTTTCATGATATGACCATGAGATTTGTTGTAAACATGACAGAACAGGAAGCAGAAGATCAGATAATATGGTAATATTTCATAGTTTTGTGTGGCATAGCACTTTCAGGAAATTTTATACCCTGTTCATTTCCTCACCAAAAGTGATAGAGACATACATGGTATTATAAGGGGATCATTGCAGTTATGCATGATTAAATTGATTTTTTTCAAATGTTTTTGCAGTGTTTAAATGTGCCTATGCTCACCTGGTCCAGCCATGGTACAATGTCCCAGAACTTGGTGACAGTCAGCCCCTTCATAGGGCACTACAGGAGGAGTTTAACCTGGTAGTCGAGAGAGTCATTTGCAAGGCAAAGAACTTTGATCTGTCGGCTACCAGTGTGGGTTGTATTAGGATCTTCACTCAGCACCTGCATAACGCAAAGCAGTCAGATGGGTGAGCGAGTTTGTCTGTGTTATGTACGCGTCATTTATTCTGAGAATATTATGTAATAATCACTATCTTTTTACCATTTCTCTTCCTGTTCTGTTTTATGCTTAGTCCATTTTAGAGACCATCAGCACAGCAACTGAGTCTTATGATTCTTGTGCTCATGTTTTAAAATCAAAGAATTTTTCTGCCAAATCTCATGGACTTTACCATCCCAACCTATGACTCATCACATGATGAAGTTCCAGGAATGCTGCTAGTAAAATGAGTCCTTATGAAAACCGGCATGCTCATTTGTTTACCTGTTTCAGCTCTCCAGTGTTCGGCTCGAGGTCTGAGGAGATGGCAGTCCTCAGGACCTTTTCTGAAGCTCTGGTGAGAAACCTTTTTCCTGAGTACCTTTGGGAAGCAAAACTCTACCAGTGTGTCCTAACTGAGATTGTTACTACAAAAGGTTAGTCATACTGACCTTTGTGCTAAATACTTTCTAACGATCTTTCTAATGATCGGAACATTCATCAGCTGTCTGGCATCAACATTTGTAGCATTCATGGTTCTGTTTAGGATAGTATCTCTGAAACAAGCATTACTTTGTCACTCGATGCTTCAAGGATAGTCTCAACATGTTTTCACTGCTTCAACATTGATCTTTATTCAATTTTATCTTCATTTTTGTGTGCCACAATACTCCTGGATATCAAAACAACTAATCTTCACTTTGTTCATAATGGTTATGGTGACAGAGTGAATTCTTTCTCTGACTGCCTCCAACGTCATATTTAATATACATTCAAAATGAAATTTGTTTTATAGAATTAATTTTGTATACCAAATCATGATTGTTGGTGCTTTAAAACCTTTGTCTTTCTTAACAGATTCCCTTAAAGGCTGCACTTTTCTGATTTAAAAATGCAGTGAAAAAGTGAAATATTATTACAATTTAAAACTGCAAAATTCAGTTTATTCCTATAATGCAAAAGCTGAATTTTCAGCATCATTACTCCAGTCGTCAGTGTCACATGATCCTTCAGAAATCGTTCTAATATGCTGATTTTGTGATCAAGAAACATTTCTTTTTATTATCAATGTTGAAAACAGGTGTGCTTCTTAATGTTTGAGCAAAACTTTGACCCCAAACCTTTTAAATAGTAGTGTTTTTTTAGTAGTAGTAGAAGTTATTTTTGTGATGTACTAATTGTATTGTCTAATTTCTACTAATTTACTGATATTTTTTGTTATTCCTGTTGTCCATCTCTAGCTCTTGATGTGCTCGTGACATGCCTCTGCAATCCAGACAACCTGAATCAGATGGTGGTTTTGCAGCTGGATAGAGTAACCTCTAAAAGCTCAACAGGAGACCTGCTAAACTCAGATAGGGAAGGCACACCTTCATCTTCCGTGGGAAGTGAAGAAGCAGAGGTGTAAGTTATCTCAAAAACACATAGTTTTAGCATATTCATCATATTAATCTCATTTGGTGGCTTAATTCTGGTTTTCACAAATTCCGTAGATTGACAGATGAAGCAGAGGATGGTCGGACTCAAGACACGAAAGAAAAGAAGAAGGGTGATGTATCTTTCTCTTTCATCTTAGTAATTTGATTTATGAGCAGTAAGTGTACATAAATAATGTAATAGTGTGATTTAATTACCTTTTTCTATGTTATCTAAGCAGGCAATGGGTTCAAAGAACGAATTTCTAAATTAGTTGATAAGGTCAAGTCAAAGAAAGCCAAAAAGAAAAACCATAAGAAGAAGAAGAAGGAGCAAGAGCTTTTGCAGAAGGCTTTATCAGCACGAAGATCTGCTGTTATTGAAGATGATGGTGCAAGCAGTAGAGAGAGCTCCATTAGAAACGGCATGGACTCAGATTATGTATGGAAAACATGCATATTGAATTGATTTGCATTAAGTTTTTGGTGCAACTAAGTTTGTCTGTGCTTTCTTTTAAAAGGACAGTGAAATGGATGTTTACCTAATAACAAATGTCCAAGAAGATATGATGGAGTTTAGACTTTCCTATGCGATGTGGCGGGTGGGGAAGTGGGCAGTCCGTGTTACAAATGTAAGGCATATGTTAAAAACAAGGAAAGCTAAACAGCTTGCAAGCTGAGTTGAGTTGAACAATTAAAAAACCCTGTTGTCTTAGGTTCAAAAGGAAAATGAAGAGCTGTGTTTCACGATTCACCTGGAGGAGAAAAATAACCCTGAGAATCTCAACTGGGATGTAAAAAAGACCCAGTCAGATATACTTAATTTTCACAGCCTCTCGCTGGTGAGAGAGGAAATGGTGAGGAATCTTCAATGCATCAGTTGTATCGAAGCCCATACTGTTTTGTATTATAGTCATTAATATTTTACTCTTTATTATTTATTATGGATTAATGTATGTAGTTGCTTGCTTTTAAAAGGATTTTCTCTTTCTGTTGTTTTTTTTAAGGATACTTCCACTTTACCCTCAATATCTGCAGTAGTCGAGAAAACAAAGCAGGATCTTGATGGTGCATATGCAGAAGTAGTTGGATCAGCCTTGGAGCACTTTTTACAAGTAAGCTGTCACACACACTATCTAGAATTAAAGAAGGGGTTATTATCAGTAGAAATGATTACTTGGAAATGTTTTCCTCTCATTTCTCTTCAGGAACTGGTTTCTGATGCACAGCTTGGTCTCACACAGCCTGTATTCCAGTTCTTCTGTCCCATTGTACAGCTGCTGAATAATAAGGAACATAAGGGAGGTGTCTGGAGTTTTCTAAATGGACTTGCAAGCTTTCTTAATCCTGGCCAAGATGAGGATGAGGTAAAAACAGATTTAGGTCAAAAGCTTAATGGAAACCTCATGATGAAACTGATGAAACGCTATTGTTCAAAAATTTGGGGTCAGTAAGATTTATTTGAAAGAAGTAAATACTTTTACTCGGCAAGTAATATATTAGCCAGTGCAACTTTTTCCAACATTAATAATAAGGAACTGTTTCTTGAGCAGCAAATCAGCATATTAGAATGATTTCTGAAGTATTATGTGACACTGGAGTAATGGCTTCTGAAAATTCAGCTTTGCCATCATACAAATAAATTACATTTTGTATTAAATTTAAAATGGAAAACTTTTTTTAAAAATTGTAATATTTCACAATATTACTGTTGTTACAGTATTTTTTGATACAAATAAATCAGCCTTGGTGAGCATAAGAGACTTCAAAACATTTAAAATCTTTGAATTGTAGTACATTTATAACAATATTTTATATAATTGTATCAATATACATACAGAAAAATTTTAAATCTTGTCCAAATAGAGCTAAATTTTGTTGATTTACAGCATATATTACAGGTCAAAAGTTTGGAGTAATTACGATTTAAAAAAATGTATGCTGTGTGTTACCAACCCCAAACTTTTGAACTGTGTATTTTTTATCAATATTGTATGTATTTGGATCAATATACATACATCAAGATTTGATGTCTTATCCAAAGAGCTAAAGTTTGTTGATTTATAGTAGAAATACAGAAAATACAGAAATATAGTAGAATGTCGTGGAAAAGTTCATTTATTTCAGTAATTCAACTCAAATTGTGAAACTCGTGTATTAAATAAATTCAATGCACACAGACTGAAGTAGTTTAAGTCTTTGGTTCTTTTAATTGTGATGATTTTGGCTCACATTTAACAAAACCCACCAATTCACTATCTCAACAAATTAGAATACTTCATAAGACCAATAAAAAAAAAACATTTTTAGTGAATTGTTGGCCTTCTGGAAAGTATGTTCATTTACTGTATATGTACTCAATACTTGGTAGGGGCTCCTTTTGCTTTAATTACTGCCTCAATTTGGTGTGGCATGGAGGTGATCAGTTTGTGGCACTGCTGAGGTGGTATGGAAGCCCAGGTTTCTTTGACAGTGGCCTTCAGCTCATCTGCATTTTTTGGTCTCTTGTTTCTCATTTTCCTCTTGACAATACCCCATAGATTCTCTATGGGGTTCAGGTCTGGTGAGTTTGCTGGCCAGTCAAGCACACCAACACCATGGTCATTGAACCAACTTTTGGTGCTTTTGGCAGTGTGGGCAGGTGCCAAATCCTGCTGGAAAATGAAATCAGCATCTTTAAAAAGCTGGTCAGCAGAAGGAAGCATGAAGGTAAACTGGTGCAGTGACTTTGGTTTTCAAAAAACACAATGGACCAACACCAGCAGATGACATTGCACCCCAAATCATCACAGACTGGAAACGTAACACTGGACTTCAAGCAACTTGGGCTATGAGCTTCTCCACCCTTCCTCCAGACTCTAGGACCTTGGTTTCCAAATGAAATACGAAACTTGCTCTCATCTGAAAAGAGGCCTTTTGACCACTGGGCAACAGTCCAGTTCTTCTTCTCCTTAGCCCAGGTAAGACACCTCTGACGTTGTCTGTGGTTCAGGAGTGGCTTAACAAGAGGAATACGACAACTGTAGCCAAATTCCTTGACACGTCTGTGTGTGGTGGCTCTTGATGCCTTGACCCCAGCCTCAGTCCATTCCTTGTGAAGTTCACCCAAATTCTTGAATCGATTTTGCTTGACAATCATCATAAGGCTGCGGTTCTCTCGGTTGGTTGTGCATCTTTTTCTTCCACACTTTTTCCTTCCACTCAACTTTCTGTTAACATGCTTGGATACAGCACTCTGTGAACAGCCAGCTTCTTTGGCAATGAATGTTTGTGGCTTACCCTCCTTGTGAAGGGTGTCAATGATTGTCTTCTGGACAACTGTCAGATCAGCAGTCTTCCCCATGATTGTGTAGCCTAGTGAACCAAACTGAGAGACCGTTTTGAAGGCTCAGGAAACATTTGCAGGTGTTTTGAGTTGATTAGCTGATTGGCATGTCACCATATTCTAATTTGTTGAGATAGTGAATTGGTGGGTTTTTGTTAAATGTGAGCCAAAATCATCACAATTAAAAGAACCAAAGACTTAAACTACTTCAGTCTGTGTGCAGTGACTTTATTTAATACACGAGTTTCACAATTTGAGTTGAATTACTGAAATAAATGAACTTTTCCACAACATTCTAATTTATTGAGCTGCACCTGTATACCTTTAGCTACAGCACAATGCAAATTATTGAGAATACTGCCACCCTCTGGTGATACTATGTTTTTTTTTTTCTCAGTCCCATTATCCCAGAGGAGAAGAAAATCTTGATAGAGCAGGAGCCTCAGCATATGATAACAGTGGACCGACAGCACAGCCAGCCTGCATCGACACAGATGAAGAGCCAAAGGGGGGCATTGTAGAAGGACCAGTGGCTACAAACGTTAGGTTTTGTAACCCTAGTGAAGAAACTGACACCTTCAAAAGTAGAGAACCAGATATGGAAGATCAGACCTCTGATGAACAGGATGTGGTTTCAGATGGACAGGAGAGTCTTGCTGAAAGTTTAGATATCTTTCTTAATAGGTCAAAATTAGTCAGTCCTTCAGGACACTCCAGTGACATCTCAAGCTTAGTCATAAACCATACTGAAGACATACAATCTGACTCAGTCGACGGCATTATAAGTACTCAGTCTGGGGGTAAAACAAACAAAAAAGAAAAGTTAACTCAAAAAAAGTCAAATGGATATCAAAAGGTCAAACTAAAAGAGAAAACCGGACAGCTCAAAGACGAGATGGCAAATCAGCCTAAGGCTCAGAAAAAGGAACCCCAGAACAACTGGGACCAAGTTGAGGCCACCAAAGCCATATTTGAGTTAGTTAAGGAAATAACTGGTATGATGTAACTCCCTTGTTCTGTTTGGCTTGTATGATTGCCAAGAACTGAAACTAAAACTGATTTTCTTTGCCATTCAATATTTGTCTTTACCATCTTCAGGTAACTCAGTCCTTATTAACATTGTTGATGCCATTCTAAAACCAGTCCAGCCTTTGGTAAAGAAGTAAGTATCCCATTTCATATGTATTCAAACACCAAAGATATTCAGCTGTAGATGTAAAGATAAGCATAAATTTTCTTCCCATGCAGGAAAATAAACAACTTTTTAAAAAAGATGCATCCCACTGAAGCTCAGATTGCGTCCTACATTGACAATTTCCGGGAGAAGATATGGCCAGAAGGAAACGCGCCCATCCAGCCTCCACATGACAGTGAGGAGAAACACGAGACCAAAGAAAGACACGAGACCAAGGAGAAGGCTTTGCAGCTTATAAATTCAAAATGTATGTGCAATATTTCCCCATGCCTTGGTCTGCCCACTTCATTTTTAAAAACTATTCTTTCATCCTAACTAATATCCCATAATTGTTGTTGTGGTGGTTTTAGATTCAAACTCTCTAATTCTCAAGAAGACTGATGTTGAAACTGTGTTCAAGATCTTCCAGGACACTGAGGAGAACAAGAAACTGGTCTATGTGAGGACTCTAGCTTAGATTCTTATGTGGTTAAATCCATTTTGAAACAAATATCCAGATTAACATTTATATTCTTTGTGTTTGTGTGTCCATAGATGCTGCTGTCATACATTCTAGGGGCGTTCCTACCCGGGGAGCCTGCCTTCAGTGCAATAGCTAATCTAACTGTGAAGGATTTTGTTTCATAATTGATAGATCTTTTTTTTTAATGTAATTTTAAATTTCAGTTTTTAAATGTGCATTATTTAATATTTTATGTGTATATTCAAGGATGCATTGTGATATACCTCAGAGAGGTCAGCCTTTTACTTTCACTTTGAGCAACGTGAACACTCTAAGATTTTTAAAAATTTTAATTGAACAAAAATGCCAGCCTCTGTTAAATGTAGCATTTTACTATTTCAAATGTACTGTAATTATGTTTCACTTCAATAATGTCACAAATACTTGGGTGTACGTTTTTAACGCATATTTAAAAAAAAAAAGATCGTTCACTCTTTGTTTCGTACCTTAAAAATGTACACTGTGAAGAACTGATTTTCTATTTTAATAAGCAGCACAGGTTACTCAGAACAGAATAGATAAAGTCATTGACACTGATCATTTTACAAGACTTAATCAATACATGGTCTATGAGGAATGTATTCGAATAAAAATAATGCCAATAAATATATTTTACTACTAATTGCGGATGATTTAATTTTTTGCACATTAGTAAACCGTAAAATAAGTAAAAATGTAATGGAGTTAACACTTCACTCCACTTAAAGTTACAATATTAAACGCTTCTGTACCTACCATGACGTAACGATGTTAGGCTGCTACAACTTTACGTGTTTGAAGGGTTTCCTCTAAACGGCTTGAAATATATCGCTATTTCTTATTTATCGAAATTACTCGAATTAATAAAGCCAGTCACAATTATGCTTTACTAATGGCTTCTAAATCACGAATAGGTTTTCAGTTGTGTGAACGACCTCACTTTTATATCATCGAGCAGTTGCTTGCCCCCCACTCTGTGTTGATTTGGTCCAGTCCCAGAGAGACGGGTTTAGTAGAGAAAACAGGCAGCAGGATCCAAGCAAGCGAACGGCTAACGTCGATATTTAATCGAATCGACGAAACCGACGTCCGTTGAACTGAAAGAAGTGAACCTGATTCAAAGTAACAACGTCGATACCTTATGTTTACGTCTTGGCTATCCAATTAAACCATGTCAACCCCAGCAAGACGGCGTCTGATGAGAGATTTTAAACGGTAAGCGACACAGAAAATGCTAAAGGCCCTCGGTAGCTTTTTGAACACCGGCTGCTCTCGGGCTTTAACATGGCGACTTTTCCCCACAATAGCCATTTATAAACATCATTACTCCTCTCAGATCTTGTATTTGGATGCTATCCGTGCAGTGTGTAGTGTTGTCGTAATGTAGGTGTAGTATATGTAATATAACTTCTCCGGGTAACTTGTTTTTCAGTCTCCAGGAAGATCCACCAGCAGGAGTTAGTGGAGCCCCGTCGGAAAACAACATAATGGTCTGGAACGCTGTCATTTTTGGGTTTGTATCATTTGCCTTTTTTTGACAGCGATGAACAGTGAACACAACACACTGGCAATTTTGTTTATCTCCGACTATTCGAGGTCTGTGAGATGACATCCAGCTTGTTGGCGTTAATGTAAGCAGTTTTAAATAGGCCAGATGGCCAGTGGTCCCCCATAAGAGGTGCTGGTTATTTGATCTTTGAAGCGACGGTGTCCTGAATAGAGCTGTGTGTTGTGTTGTGTTGTTGTGGTGAAGGAAACCGGTTATAATGTCATATCCGTAGACTGTATGCCTTGTTATTTTTGGATTACAGTAACATTAATGCGCAGGTCTGCTGCACATTGGCTGGTGATTTTGGCTTTGTTTCTTGCTGTCATGCCAAGTGTTCTGTGTAACCTGACATGTTGACCCATTTCTTCTGCCTACAGCCCTGAAGGAACACCCTTTGAAGATGGTAAGTTAAGAAAACAAACTTTTATGTTTATTTCAATGCAGCAATTGGAGAAATAACTTCAAAAGTTTAGGGTCAGTTAAAAAAAAAAATATTATTATTATTTTTGCTCACATAGGTTGCATTTATTTGATAGATAAATAGTTTACACAGTAATATTGCAAATTATTATTACCATTTAAAATGACAGTTTTCTTATGTAATTCATTTCTGTGATGGCAATGCTATATTTTCAACATTACCCAGTGTTCAGTGTCACAAGATCCTGCAGAAATCATTTTAATATGCTGATTTGCTGCTCAAGAAACATGTCTCTGTTATCAGTGCTGAAAACAGTTGTGCTGCTTAATATTTCTGGGTTTTTTTTTTTGTTTGTTTGTTTTTTGTTTTTTTAGGTTTTGTCACTTTCGGTCAGTTTAATGTGTCCTTGCTGAATAAAAGTATCAGTTTCTATTAAATAAAAACTTACTGACTCCAAACTTTCGTATAATGCTATATTTAAAAAAAAAAAAAAAAAAATTCATAACATTATTATTTATTTAAATTTGTAATCAGATTGTGTAACATTATAAATGTCTTCGCTGTCACGTTTGAATAGATTAATATCATAATGTAAACCTTAATTTAAATCACACTAACAGCTGAATAAGGATTGCGCTTTGGGTTCCAAATACCGACAACTGATTATTCTGTATGTGCCACTTTATAATTGTGTACTAGTATTTGGCATGGTATGGCTCTTTTTGTTTACATGTGGCAAATGGTTTTGCTTCATATTTTCTTTTTCTGCTTGTCATAGGAACTTTCAAACTTACAATAGAATTTACAGAAGAATATCCAAACAAACCTCCTACAGTCCGGTTTGTTTCCAAAATGTTTCACCCTAATGGTAAGTTTTATATTTCTAAAATCCTAGTATTGCATTTATGAAGTATGTGTCAGTGGACCATAAAATCTAATTGTATTTCTTCGTGTTCAGTTTATGCAGATGGTAGTATATGTTTGGATATTCTTCAGAATCGCTGGAGTCCAACATATGATGTTTCCTCAATTTTAACCTCAATACAGGTATGATATGTCTGCACTTCTTTCTGCTTTTTTGCAAAAACTACAGGGTTCCTATACAGTATGGAAATGTATGAAATTTGATTTAACTATTTTTCACGTCTGGGTAAGTACAGGAAAAAAAGAAAACCGAGTATTTAAAAATGTACGTGTTTCCAGATTGTTGGCCCATTCTATTTTCTAAAATACAAAACTAAGAATTTCTAAAAAATAAAAATTATCATACAAGAGTTTTTTTTTTCTAATCGGGTGTCACCATTACCCTATGCTTGGTGGATTTTAGTCTCACTCCACTCCTGATGAATCATTTTGCAATAAAAAAAAAAAAAAAAATATATATATATATATATATATATATATATATATATATATATATATATATATATATATATATATATATATATATATATATATTATTATTTATTATTATTTTTTTTTTTTTAGAATTAAAGAAACAAATTAGTATCATACAAGTAATTTTAAAGAAACGTTCAAATTGAATTTTTCTTCATTCAGGCTTGGTTTGTAGTAGTGTTGCCAAAAGTACCAGTACTTCAGAACTAAGTCAATACTGAAATATTTGAAATGTAATGATAGAGATTCTGCAGGACCGGTGGCACGTGTGAACACTCCGGTCAATCAGATGTGTAGAGTTAAGAGAGAATCCTGCTCAAAACTATGGCGTTTAAAGTTCTGTTTGCTTTCATTATGACCATGTAAATAAGAGATTTATTGTGCAGTATAGATATATTCATTGATTATAATGGGAGTTTTGGCAAGAGTGCAAACTATTTAAATGTGAGACTGAATCCGAAATTGCAATGATTGTCTCAGTGATAACCATAGCAGTGGATGAGACAAAAACAAAAAAAAAATCAAAATAGTTCATGTAGACTTGCCACTTGTTCTATACAATACATTTCTTTGTTCTTAATTTTATTACTTTTCACTTGACCTTTTTAAAGCAATGTTTACTTAATTGTAAAATATTTTAAGGGTACATGCTACAAATAGTTTTTGCTATGGTCCCGAAAACTGTGAAATTCACTGTGGTATTAATACCGACTACTGAAATTTTGGTTCTGTGACAACACTAGTAGTATTGGGAACTTAAATTGTAAATTCAGTATTGTGAACTTCTGTCTGGAATTTTGAATACTTTTTTTCTTTCTTTTTTTGCTTGAAACTTTTCTGTATGCCTTTTTGATGGTTTTATAAAAAAATGTTAATACACAATTCAGGTTGTTAACATACCTTTCATTGTCACAGTCTTTACTGGATGAGCCGAACCCAAACAGCCCTGCCAACAGCCAGGCAGCTCAGCTGTATCAGGAAAACAAGAGAGAGTATGAGAAGCGTGTGTCGGCCATTGTGGAACAGAGCTGGCGTGACTGTTGACCCTCCTTACAGTTCACATACGAACAATAGTCTGCCTCGCCAACAAGAGGAAAACCACCTTGCAAAGAATAAAATAAAACGCATCATGTTTTGAATCATTCTCCACGTACTCGGTAGAATTGTCTGTTCTGTAGCTGTTGCAAGATTAGAGTGCTGTTGTGTTGTGGTCTCCCTCTTCATGCAGAACCTTATCCTGGATGAGGATAAACCTTAGTTTAACAAAATATTGTTGCTAGGGTTACTTGCTTTTATTTGACCTGCCCTTATTTTTGTCATCTTATTTCTTTGGTTTTATGAGTTGCTCCTACACTGCGGGGCTGATTTCATTTTGGGGATTAACATGTTGGTTGCTGTTTTCAGTATGAATCCAAGTTTGAGTATCCTTGTTTGAATCCAGAGATTGATTTCTTTGAGTCTCTGCAATAGTGTCATACCGATTGCCACTTAATGTGTCGTTCAGAGTTCCAAATGAAACTTCAAGGACATTAAAGATGGATGTTAACATATATATTGTCTTGTATGGAAAGCTTACATGTTTCAGAAACATGCCTTTATAACTGCACTTGGAAAACCTGAACTTTTAAAACCAGTATGAAAATTGTAATGTACAAAATGTTGGAAATGGCCCTTTTTTCTTTCTTTTTTTGAATCAAGTGCAAGTGGTTTGTTCTTTTAATTAAGCAGTTCATGATGTTGTTTAAAGTGTTGCCTATTGACAATGTGTAATTGTTTGAAGGTACACAGTGATCTGTCTGTCCCACAAAGCCCCATGCCTGAGGCCTGGGATTCTGAATTTTACAAATTGGCATAGTTGAGCGCGTGTTAGTTTTCTTTTTTCTGTATTCACTATTTTGTGTCTGTTGCACCCCAGATGCATGGTTATTTTGCTCGTTTTCTTAAGTTCCATTAAAGTGCCGTTTATTTTCACATTAAATTGCTTCTCCAACCATATGGATGTGATGCTGTCATGCAGTATCCATTTAAGCTAATCTTCATTTTTTTTTTTTTCTAATGTACCAAGAGTGTCAGATTTGCACTAGTAACCCATGTAAGAAACTGTACATTTTTCTCACTTCTTGTAAATAAACAGTAAAATGAACTCAGTGGTGTTTGTTCTTGAACAAAGATAAGCATTTACATTTCATTAAATGAACTAGGAAATGGACAATGACCAGACTCAATTTAATGCGTCACCACAAGCAGACCGGTTGACAGTATTCTCAATGGCAAACAACTTCACAGGGATTGCTGCTTAGGCATTTGCCAGACAGGGAGTTGAAAGATGTAAGGTTGAGATAAATATTTAATTCTACGATCAACAACCAGAAAATGACAAAAAAATATATACTGTTTTGTAATTACTTAAAGGTTATTTTTATATTTCAAGTGTTTATCTTACAACAGATGAATGACTGAGTGAATGATATATTGTCCATTGTGAAAACATAAAATGGAATGTCATTTCAGAGAGGAGCACATGCTGCCAAAAGGCCCCACTAATATCCATGTCAATAAATATCATTCACAGGATACGTGATATGACAAAGTTTAGTTAGTAATGTGTGTTCATCATATGGTCTCAAACTAACCAACAGCAAATCTGGACGAACTGTACAGAAATACATAGTAAAGAGTGGCAAAAGATACACACTGCTGTCATTGAGAACTGACAGATTTTCCAGACTTCAGTCCACCTCCCGTTTTTTAAAAAATAGTTTACACTCTTCGGAAACATATTAACAAGGGAAGTAAAAGGTAAAACCGCTTTGCTTTTATTAATGGTCATCTGTTGGTTTCTCAGAGGCCTAGTCATTGTGAAGCCTGAGGTTTCACCAGTTCATATCGTCCCACCTGCCCCTCCTGCAGTAGCTGACCAATCAGCTGTTCCTTCTGAACTCTGCGGCTAACCACGAGGAAGCGCTGTCGGCCCTGTCCGTACGATTTGCTGCGCAGCCCGTATCTTTGGGATACTTGGTGTATCTGCCGGCGCTCTTCATTGTTGAGCTCTGTGGAGAAGCGCAGGTCATCTTGACGTTCTGAACTCGCATAATTCCGAATTATTTCCTCAATATCGCGCTTAGTCAGCTGATTACTCTGCCTGTCCATGTCCATACCGAGTCCTTCTCTGGTAAACTGCTCTTTGACTTTGATGGGCTCAGCAATGCCGTCTCCTTCTCTACCCAAACCACCACCCGTCCAGCCCATCTTCCGGAGTAGCTGGTTACCAATGTTGTCCTCCTTGATCTCCTGCCGCATGGATTCCTCGCCAGAACGAGCCATGATTTGATTTCGGGAAATTGCATCCACGTGGCCCTCCTTCCTGAGGTTGGACTTCACCACAGCTTGTGTGCACCGAAGAGTGGCGAGGGCCTCCTCTGCTGCAATGTGCTTCACCGTCTTTTTGGGTCCAACGCCCGCAGCCACATACTGACCGTCGAGGTAAACTTCACACCGCCAGCGATGGTCCGGCAGAACCGTGAACTTGTAGTCAGCAAGCACTTTATTAAACTGAGCAGTGTCATTTATTATGCAAATAGCGTTATCTGAGTTTTCAAGGATGACCAATTCACCTAGCTGCGCTTTCTTGTTGCTTTGCTGGGTGTAGCGACTACCAGGCTGGTCTGAAGCGTGGTTCCCTCCAGAAAAATGCTGCTGTTGTTGCTCTTGTTGACGAACAGCCTGGTTCATTCGTAACTTCCTTACCGCCTCCTCCGCCGCTGTGTGTTTTGAGCTCTTCTTGGTCCCTCTGGCTTGCGCCACCAGCTCGTCCTGCAAGTACACACTACAGAGCCATAAATTGCTGTTGGGAACCGGGTCAAAAGTATAATCAACCTTCATGCGGTTGAACGCAGCCGAGTTGTTGAGTATACAGATGGCATCGTGTGCATTCTCCATGATAACAAATTCTGTCCAGTGTTTGCTTCGGTCAGGCTCATACTGGCCCTTGGTACTAGGGGGCGGCTTGTCCTCGGGGTTGCGAAGAGGTGGGGGAAGGATTGGGTTTGGAGTGTTTACCTGGCACACCACCATGTCATTAACGTAAGTACGCTTGTACTGCCGTTGCAGGATACGAATTTCCACCGGCCTCATGAACAGCTTGACGGCCTGTTCTGACGCTCGGTCTCTGGCACCGTTTTTGCTCCCAGAGTACCCAGTGGCAAGGTACACAGACTGACACCTCAGTTCACATGCATATCCTTCAGAGGGTACTTTTCTGTTTTTAGGAAGGTCAGCAGGTGGAATATCTCTTAAATTAACATAGATATACTCTGGGTTTGTCTTGCAAGCCTGAATGCTGCGACTGAGTATGAAATTGTAGTTTGGCGTGTCGGGTCCACTCATGAACGCAGGATCTCTCAGGGTAACGGCAACGGCTGATGATACTCTGGTAATCAGCCTCTGTTTTTCATCAATTGTTGATGCGGGGATAGAAGACTGCAGTGAAGGTGTTGGAAGAAGGCCAGAGCCGCCTCTGCTTGGACCGTCGTATACCCTGCTGAAAGCCTTGCTGGAGGTCGGCCTTACCTGATGTCCAAATCCCAGTCCATGCCGTCCGCTATCCCAGGCTCCAGAACGTCCAGAACCTCCGTATCCATCAGCTCGGCCGGCCTGCGAGTATGAGTCTGATTGTCTGGCATTATGTGCCTCATATCTAGCAGTGTACTCCTGCTGCAGTTTGCCCATGAAGTTCGGGGTGGACCCTCTGCTGCCATAGCCAAGCCCACTTGTGCCACCTGAGGCCACGTCCTTGCTTCTGTGCTCAGGCCAAGAATCATAACCGTACCTCCCGGCCTCAAGGGAGCCCAAGGAGGAAGAGGAGCCGTTGCCACGGTTACCGTTATACGGAGGATGATCTTGTTCCCTTTGTCTTACATCATTCATCTCACCCCTCCTGCGTTCCTTCTCGTTTTCTTTTTCATCAGTTTCTCCGATTCCACTGCCACTGTTTCCGCCACTTACAAAGTGTACCGGTTCAAATCGAGGTCTAGATGTGAATTTTGACACAGGCATCTTCCTCATGGGCTCTTCACCTGAGATATAACATAATAATGCATGATTAAAATATCCATTTGCATGCAAATATGATTACTTATAATTTTGTTTTGTTTAAATGTGGAATAAAATATTTACATTTTGTTTATTTGATGCAAAACACCCAAAAAAAGTTTCAATGCTGAAAAACGTTTATTAAATGTGATACATAGGAAGATTGATCAATCGATAAACAGACAGACAGATTGATTTCAAACACTGATAGACTTACTTCCATCAGATGAATATAGCCTCTTTTTTGCTTCCGTGTTTGGAACTAGTTCATACGAGGGCATTTCGCCAACATCAATCCCTTCTGCCATCTCAAGCACCTTGTGCATCAGTTGGGAGCCATACCTGGTCAAAGAAAAAACAGCCATAATGTTGACGACATGCTTTGGTTGGCATTACTAATGTATAACTTTGCAATTAAGATGTTCTGTATAAATATGACACAAAATAAACTTGACCAGGACTTTTGTGATACAAGTATTCACTCAAACTCCCGCCAAAAACAACCCAACTGCCTAATTCTCACATCCTATTCAATCCAATCCCCACCTGCATCCCATGAAAACATGGTTAACCCACACCATCGACAGGGCCAGTAGCTTATCAAGAGCATTTCCCTCGTACTCTTCAATGTGTTTCACAATGAACTGACGTCTAGCTGACCACTGCTTGTCACTCTCGTACTGCTGCCGGTAATCATCGATATTACAGCTCCAATAACGAAGACCAGCGGGTTTACTTGAAACACACGGGCCCGTTGAATGAGGTCTGATCATCCCGGTGTTTGACGGTAGCCAGCAGCTAACCGGAAACAACGTAGTGCGCGCAGTGCATGCTGGGAGCTTCACACGGCTCAATAATATTATGATACACCGATGCAGAACAGTATATGTGGGCTAGCTAAAAAAAAAAAAAATCACGCAATTGCTATTTAAGTATAGAGTCAGATGCGGAGTGTCATGGAGTTGTTTGCGTAACAACCTTCAATATCAATATGGTGTTTGAATCAGTATGCTGTATGCTGTTTTTGCCCAGCATATTTACTACGACATTTGACAACATGATTACAGACCTCGCAACAGTCTGTCCTACAGATTTACAGCAACTACAGTGACATTTCTCGACACTGCAAAGGATTTGTATTTTAAATGGCACAACCGCAACTCTTTAAAATACAGCGTTCGTCAAACATGCACTTGTTATTTTCCCTTTATGGTTAAGCTAACCAGTAGTTTCAATAGGATGACACTGAAAGTGACGCAGTCACTGTTCTTCATCGTTTTGTCATGATGTTTATGCGCTTTTACGGTGAACTACACGACGATGCACACGAATGTATAGCATAACACTAAGTGAAGCTTACCTTTGTCGTACAGCAGCTCTGTTTACGTGACCTTGAGTGTGTAAAGCCGCTGCGATTTGAGGTGAATTCAGACGACAAACGAATCAGTTTAAACTGACACTGCTAAAGCTAATCCACTGCTGCAACCAGGAAAAGAGTCATTCATTCAGAAACAGCGAATCAATCGTTACCAGTAACAATCACTGCACTAATCTGTTAATAGATGATTAATATTCATAACATCCATTTGACATTTAACAATACTCAAGATTTGAAAAATGAAGCCAGACGCCTTACATACCTTTCTTCTCTTATGTAGCTAACTAATGTTACATGTACATGATACATAGGCTACACTATATTACCAAAAGTATTGGATCACCACCTTCTAATGAACAGGTTTGACTACTTTAGTAATTTCCATGAGTACAAATCTTAATGTTTAAGCATATAATGATATTCTAGGGAGTTGTGTGCTTCTAATTTTATAGCAACAGTTTGGACAGGACCCTTTTCTGTTCTAATATGACAATGCCTCTGTGTATAAGGCAATGTTCAAAAAGAAATGATTGATCGAGTCAGTGTGGAAGAACTTGACTGGTCTGCAGAAATCCAAGCTGAACACCTCTGGTGTGACTTTAAATGCAGATCTTGAGCCAAAAACTCTTTACCAAACACCAATGACTTGTACATATGGGTACAGTCATTTTAGACACTTCCAAAACTGTTGCAACAGAGATGGAAATACAATTTTTACAATAATGTTATGTTTCCATCTTTGTTGCCACAGTTTTGGAAGTGCCTTTTTCTGTTCTAAAGAAGGGGGTGCCCCAATACTTTTGTCCATATAGTGCATGTACAAGTCATTGGTGTTTGGTAAAGAGTTTTTGGCTCAAGATCTGCATTTAAAGTCACACCAGAGGTGTTCAGCTTGGATTTCTGCAGACCAGTCAAGTTCTTCCACACTGACTAAATCAATCATTTCTTTTTGAACCTTGCCTTATACACGGAGGCATTGTCATATTAGAATAGAAAAGGGTCCTGTCCAAACTGTTGCTTTAAAATTAGAAGCACACAATTCTCTAGAATATCATTATATGCTTAAACATTAAGATTTGTACTCATGGAAATTACTAAAGTAGTCAAACCTGTTCATTAGAAGGGGGTGACCCAATACTTTTGGCAATATAGTGTACTTTTAATGTTTTGACTATATATATATATATATATATATGTGTGTGTGTGTGTGTGTGTGTGTGTGTGTGTGTGTGTATAGTGGGAATGGGTATAATTTCAGGATGATTAAAAAAAAGAATCCCCTGCATCTATATAAAGTCATGATGAAGGATGAGAAAAGACTTTGATTGTGGTCCAAATAACAGTCCAATGTTTATTAATTTCACCATCACCACAGACAGGAAAACAAAAACGAATACAATTTAATATAATTATAATAATACATTTATCGTAAGTTGTTCATTACTACTCATATTTTACATTCACATACAAAAAGAAACTAAATCATTGTTAATCTGAGATCCCATGATAAAGGCAGAAGAAATAAACCTGACATCAGCATTAGACCAATGCTTGATTTCAATGTCATTGAGTTCACCTTAGTGTACAAGGCCTTTAGCCCATTTTTAACATTATACAGCTAATTTCTTTTACACAGGTATTTGCAGCAAGGAAGCATCTATAGTCTATGGCTCATGAAATGAGGTTGTTTGGAATCTGCATCTATTCCTGAGCGTTTCTCCTTCCGACTTGCTCCTCTCTCACTGGCTGTAGAGTCTATTCAAGGTTGATATCAGTCCTGGATTAAAAAAAAAAAAAAAAAAATGTTAAAGCCTCAAAGTCTAAGATTCAAAACAAAAACAAAAATAAGTTTAACATTTTTTCTCAACATGGGGAAAAAAAAGTTGAAATTGATACTTACACTTCTGCTCAATTTGAGAATGCACAAGTATGCAGTTAGAAAACAAGAAAATTATGCACTTTAGAATATTTCATAGGAGTGCCACTTTATAAACGGCAAAATTTGCATTACTTGAAACTTAAAATATGTTGTGGTCACAAATACAGAACTGTCCTTGGAAAACTGGGCTGTATATACCTCACACACACAAGCACCCCTCATTTTAGATATAAAAGAACAGAAACCTCACCTGCTGGTTTAGGTGACATCAGAACCAAGGGGAGTTCTGCGGTAATATCACTGTGTACAGAAGATAAACATGTATTGAGTACTTTCACTGTTCACAATGGTAAACCACATTACACCATATACTGCTGGATTTATTTTAATTGTTGGTTAATGACAAGGTAAATCTAAGGAGACTGTTCCTTGTTAAGTAGTGCATTATCAAGGGAAAGATCTTCTTTAATAACACAGCAAAAGTCATTAGAGAAGGAAGGAGGTAAAATGCTGTCTTCTATGACTCTTCACTGAGACACTGGGATGAAATGAAAAGATGCAAACCTTAATGTTAGGCTTCCCAAGAGACCACCTCCCATTACCAGGGTAACCTTAATTTTGTAGGAAACAACAAGGCCTTGCATTTGTTTATCCATGTTGGGTAGCAGACTGCAGAGAGATACAGAGGTTTAGATAAGTCCCCTTGTTTATCTGCCTGTGCATTTTTTTTAAATTTTTTTTTTGCTGTATAAAAATAGAGATGCTATTTGAACTATGACCATGAAAATCTGTCTAATACAGATGACTTTGACTTTTACATTTTACAACTACCTATGTAAGATAAATATAAAATTGTTGTAATAAATATTAACTGACATTGTTGAAGAAGCCAGGTTAGTGTCTTCATCTTTCAGTTTGCCATCCAGTGAAAGACCACGTTTCTCTTTGTTATTGGCAAGCAGAGGAGTGACTCTATATTCCTTCTCAAAGGTGGAGTTCGCATTAATTTGGTCCCTGTCACAAAAAGGGGTTTGTTCACCTCTCAAGAACAGTCAAAAACAAACTTTATGTTTTTTTGTTTTTTTAAAGATATGAAAAATGTGAACAATTATGATATTATTCGAGTATGATATTATTTAACATTATTTATTAAATGTGCTACAAAAATAATACAAAAAATTCTCAGTCAAATTCACAAATGTGATGTGAAGTTCTGTGCACTCACGCAAATTCTTCACTCAGGACACATTTGTGGTATTTGTCCGCTGAGTAAAGCAGTACATCTGTAATTTGGTGAACTGAAACATACAATGAGTTAAAGTTTATTGTGGGTCATTGTGGGAAAAACACATTGGCTACTTCTAGTTAAAAGCAATAATGAATCATTCTTAAAGGTGCAATATACAATTTTTAGTCACTAGATGTCGCAAGGAACCACCGCATCGCAAACAAAATCAAACACGTGGTTTTTCTGTGAAATTGACCTTTGGGCTGGTTTTTTGTTTTCCATTTTGGAGAATATCCGCTGGACGTAAACTGCGTACGCTGTTCTGTGTCAGCCACACCACACGGATACATCTTCTATGTTTCTTTACGCTTTGATTTGAACAAAAACAGCGTATGCGTGTGGTGGATACTCTCCAAAATGGCGCTACGCTGACGTGGAGGAGACGAATTGTTGAAAAGTATTCTTGTTGCTTCATAACGTTACGGTTGAACCACTGATGGTAGATGGACTATTTTGACGATGTGTTTTATACTTTTCTGGGCCTTGACAGTGTTAATTGTTTGGCAGTCAATGGGACAGTCACAAGCCTCCCGGTTTTCATCCAAAATATCTTAAATTGTGTTCTGAAGCTTTTATGGGTTTGGAAGACATCGGGGTAAGTGATTAATGACAAAATTTTCATTTTGGGGTGGAGTAACCCTTAATGTTCTTAACATGCCACCAATAGAAGGCAACAAATTACCATAGAGACCCAAAGGGACCATTAAAGTTTCCATTAAATTCCTCATTAAAACCATCGCAAATTCTATTAGGGTTTCTGTTTGTTTTTTTCCAGCAGGGTACTTAGCAGATATATATATATATATATATATATCACTTTTAAGTAGTTTAAATGGGTGAAAACTGGCTGTTTAGTTTACTAATATGGATAATAAAAATACTTACCGCTGACTTTGATTTTCTTCACTACTTTACTGGTTTCATTATTCACTTTCACTTTGACAGGAATGGGATCTCCATGATAGTAGAGCTGAAGGGTGAGAAATCAACCGTGAATGGAGAGACATAGAACTGCAAATGATGAAAATGATCAACAACAGGCATTTAAAACATTGTACCTCTTTCTCCATGGAGGCCTCCACATGAATTGGTTTGTCTGCAGTCATAAACTGTTTGTTGAGGTCAGTTTTAGGTCCGGCTGCTAGCTCATTTGGTGCATACTGGATTTTACGAATAATCAGACGGCAAGTGTCCCTATTATTGGTAGAAATATTGGAATCAGAATAAAAATGTATTCATTTTGATGGCGAGTATCTTTATGTTAAAATGGAGCAGTACATACTTCTTGTCAACTTTTTCATCTGTCTCGTCATCTTCATTTGCAATATAGGCTTTGACTTCATAGTCAACCCCACAAGGCTGTAAACGTAGACATGTTACATATTAGGGAATCTTAGTTTTCTGTTTGTGAGTGTATTTACACACGTGCATGTTTTTCTGCTACTGTACCTTCCCGGCATCCTCTGGTGCTGGTTGAAGGGACACTGAGCATGGAAGATGTGCTGGAATCTGATACAGAACAGAAGAGACACCAGTGAAGGACATCCTTGATTGTTTTCTCAATGCTTAATGCATAAATGTGAATTTACATCAAAAGTGAAGGGATATCCTTGGTCTCCAGCTTTCTTCAAAAGCGCATCCTGCATTGGAGTGTTTGGGGTCTTGGTTCCCTCAGAGGGATACATCTGAATGCGCTTTATCCAGATGTCTTTTCTGAAGGAAACTCCAATCACATCCAGATCCTCTCGTCCATAGCGGAAGGCACATGCAAGCTGTATCCACACTAAAAAATGAAATAATTTAGATGAAGTGTCTAAATGAATTAATTTAATGACAAATTTTCATAATGATAATGTATTAGATTAAATCATACCTTTTCTTCCATTAAGAGCTGAAGGATCAACTTTGAGCACCCCATCTGAGAGGGAAATTACAAGTCTTTTGAACTAGAGTAGTGTGTTTAGATATACATATATACATTTAATTTTGAAAAAGTTCAATCTTAGGGAATAATCTATGTAAAACAACGTAAAAGTAGCCGAGAACTTACCAACTAGGTCAACATGTTCCACATGGTCCACAAAGTCTCTTCTCCCCAAATAAAGGCATAACTGTAATCAATGATTACTGAGATGATTATCACGTGTGCTTGTGTCTTATGAATATGTTTAGAGCAGGGTTGCCAATTCTGTGGTTTTCCCATTGAGGGGGGTTGTTGTTTTCCCAACTTGACATATTGCATAAAATGCAAAGGTTCAACATATTACATGTTTTTATAATTACTACTAGCCTATATAGTGATTTAAAAATGTGTGTAATGCAAAATATCTATTTTAGGTCTTGGAGTGGCATGTTTTGATGTCTGGGCAGTGGGGTATTGGGCTAGTTTTGATACTAGGATCTGGCAATCCTGCTTGAGAGCATGTGCATGTGGAGCAGATGACATGTAATGGGAAGTGTAAATATGTAATAAGGGAGGCCTTACCGAACCATTGCCACTAGTCTTCTTGAAAACCCTGTAAAAACAACATTAAAATCTTGATATTATAAACATTGATAATCATTATGAGAGTACAATATCGTTTGCTTTTGCATGCTTTTAATATGTTAGTCTCCATGAGGTGATTAGTCATCTGCATATGCTAAGCTTTGCACTGTTACTTTTAAACTCTTGTGGTAATCCTGTCAATCCACTCTAAAAGGGATTTTTTATAATCTGGTAATCCACTAGGATTGAAGACCACAAAGACTTCTACAGATTTAATACTACTAGTGAACAGGGTGTAGGAGCATTACATGAAGGCTGCTTAATCTAGGTGTCATAAATATGAATAAAATATTGAACAGTCTGTAGGATACAGAGAAATTATAGTCTTAAATGCCTTTAAATGTTGATTATGATGTTTTGAATGTCTTTATGTCTCATATTTCAAGTGTTTATAAATGAATATGCACAAACTTACTTTGCCATGGTTATGGAAAGTCACCTGAGGCTTTCTGAAATAAGAAGTGAAACGGTTGGAGTGTAAAATGTGCCTGTAGAGGGCAGTCTTGCGATTTAGCAACATTAAAAGTACCAACATCCTTCCCTGAATTAAGAATAGTGTTTGGAAAACCATTCATGTTTGTATGTTGTCCTGCTGAGATTTCAATCCACTAGAGCTAATCAGGGAAGAGGAGATTAGCATAACGATAGACTGCTTCATAATCCTCCGGAGAAGCTGCACTCAGGATTAGCTCTTATCTGTTTCTAATGTGTCTCTGTGAATGAGGCCAACTAACTGCAATGTACTTTGAATATTCAAGCACTATGTTTGAAAAGTGGTTAGTCACCTTTGTTACTTGGTGCAAAATGAGTTGTACTTTGCTAAATACATTATATAAATGCGCATAAAACTTTTTAACAGAAGACAAGTTAAATTCCTTTAAAATGTGGGACTGCATGGCCTTTGGAAATATTTAAAAATACATAATTCAAATAATATTGAAATATTTCAAAGTCTAATCTGAAGCATACCCAACAAATAAGACGAATTAATTACTATTCATGTGTAAATGAGAGCAAATAAATCACATGACATATAAGACTTTTTTGGCCAGCAAAATTCATCCATCATGCCCTTGTTTAAAAATCACACTAGATTTCTATAGTGTGACTTAGTGTGTATGTTCAGTTAAATTGATTCGCTTGTGTGGTTCAAAAGTAATAAAACGAAGCAAATATTAAACTTTTTGTTGTGCAATAGAAATTATAACAAAACACAATGATCACAATCTTTTCTCAAGTGCAATCAAGATGCAAAGTCTAAGCATCATATGTCACATTTAGATGACTATCGTTCTCATGATCGACTATGAATATTCTTGATAAAGATGACCTCATTCCTTCAGGCTAGGGTTATATCAATTAGCATAATGATTAGTTAAAGGAATAACTGGAAAGCAAAACACTGAATATGCAAATGACCGATGCTCCTCGGTCTGTAGTCTACATGATAGAATCTTGTTATCTTGTATTTAAGTGCACTGTCACTGGGGCAGTACCTGTTTCTAAAGGTTCTAAAATGTACCATTTATATCCTAATATGTGCATTTATGCACTAAAATGCATCCTTTAGGTGTAAATGAGGTACAAATGTGTACCTTTTGAAAGGGTGCCATCCTATTGACAACTTTAGTACTAATTTTTCTGAAAATGTACAAATACTATGCTACATTTCAATCTTCCTATGAACAATAATGCTAGTCTTCACAATGAACTATCTCATATAAACTGAATCCAAATCAACAGCTGTCCTAAACTCTTTAACTTGCACCTCAAAGTCTTAAGTGCATTTTTCAGTGTGATGACAGTTCAGATCTTACCTGGTCTTGAGAGGGTGTCTTCTGCTTTGCTCTTGACTGTAGCAGGTGAGCACCGTAGCCAGTGTTGATAGTTTCCTAGTGTGATTCCCAGTTTGTCTTGTCCGCATTTATAGTGCAAACTCTCCTCCCTCTCTATGTTCATTTCACTCGCAATCCTATTAGTTGATTAGTTCTCGTCTTTTTCTGGCTACAATATGTATAAAAATAGACACAGAATTGGACTTAGAGATTAGCTATTGAGGAGTACATGTATGAATGAGAGTGTCAGCCTCAGGGTCATTTGGTTGGACGACAGAACTGTGATAATACGCTTGCATCTCTTGTCTGTGTTCAGAGCTCCACCTCCAACATAGCATGTGTCCATTTAGGGGATGCCCTCACCATGGCATGACTTTCCATGTCATGAGGCCAGAATAACAATAATAACTGCTCCTAAAGCTTCATTACATACAGCATGTTCATAACAGGATGAGCTTGGACAGACATCAAAGTACAATCAGCTTTAAAACTCCTACTACAACTGTTCCTGTTGGTATAATAAATTCATAAATGGTTTTCTTGGCATCGGTCTTCTAGGGTATGAGGTGGGTGTCATACTACTTTAGAACATCGGCTTCTTCAAAAGCAGTTTGAGGGATATTCTCATTTTATCCTCAGGGGGATTTGTGAACACGACATACAGTACAAACAGCTGGTTGGCTGTTACTACAGTATTTGCACTGCCCAGTACACTACACAACATTTCTTAGGCATAGCTTACCTAAAATTCACAGTGAGAAACCAACTTGCTATTCAATAACTCTAATATTGTTTGCATGGCTTAACAAAGAGGTCTATCAATCACACTTACAAAGCAGGTGGTTAAAGAGGTCAAATGCATCTGCACTAATGCTGAATAACTTCAGCTGTATATTTATATAGACAAGCGGAATGCAACTAAAACTTGATAAACCATCTTTTATTAGTAGCTTTTGCTTGTGGAATAAATTTGTCATGACTGACAATAATGCATATCTACAGTGTCACTGGTAACTGATCATCTTTTTGAATGACACTGCATCCACGCCACTAGGTGCCACTATCAGTTGTTTTACATGATGTACCTAAAACACAGCTGAGAAGATCCGTTTTTATGGTCCCAACTCTTTCTCAGATAACCTAAATTAGAAAAAAGGGTTTGTTAAAACAATATGTCAGTATAATTAATATATTAATTAAAGCACCTTAGTTATTTTTATTATATATTATCCTTTGAGGGTTTCATTTAAAGCGTGTTGGGAATGCAGTGTTGAACATTGTTATTTACAGAAGTAGTGATTGATGTAAACCTTTTTCTGAGGATGAAAAAGGATCAGACTGGGACATCTGGGCTCTCACCATACCTCACACCTGCTGTAACAGATGGTCAAAGTTTATAGGGCTTGTGCTCTCTGTTCAAATGGCATGTAAAGGTGTTTTGGTTCACCATTATGCTCTGTTCACTCTGACACCAACTGGTTTATTATGTGAAATTTATGATTACTAAAATACAGATGATATCAATACATACATCAAAGCTGAATGGACAATAGTAAAGTGATCACAGAACAAAACAATATTAACAGCCTGCAATTACTTCATGAATGTAAGGTAAGTAAGACCTATATCGCAAGCCGTTTTGACTTTTAAGTTTCTGTCACTGAAAAAGACACACATTACTACTGAACTACCACTTATGTTGGTTGTAGTGGGAGTTCATTAGTTATATTATGAATAATAATTATACAAAGTTCTGTAATGAAACTTTAGATGGCCGATAGGTTCTAACTCAATCTGATATAATCACATCATCATTCACATGGCACAACTAATTTTTTTCTCACATCAGCAGCCATTGAGCTTGCTTCTCAACATTCAAACACTCTGCTAGTGCTTGTTATAGCAGTTGTAGTGTGCTTCAGAAACCCTCCACCTTCCCCAGCTCCACCTGTATAGATCTGTTATGGGGTAGTTTCCTGTATGTTATATTATGTCATATACTGTATGTATGTCATATGTGCAGCAACAGTATTACTTACACACTCACAGCAGCATGTCTGTAGATGTATTAGCAGTAGCAAGTCTCGGTACTTGCTCTGCTGCAGCAGCGTAGCAGATATGTTCCTCCAAGACCAAACACATTAACTTTGTCATGTGCTGTGGCAGAGCAACTACAAAGACTTGTTACTGCTAATATATCCACAGACATGCTGCTGTGAGGATGTAAGAAATACTGCTGCTGCACATATAACATATATTTGAAAACCCCCATATGTAGCGTACATGAATCACCTTGTAGCAGATCTATACAGGTGGAGCTGGGGAAGGTGGAGGGTTTCTGAAGTGCACTGCAACTGTTACAGCAATCACTTGCTGTATACAAGTATTTGAATGTTGAGCAGCAAGCTCATTGGCTCCTGATACAAAAAAAAACAACAATAGCTGCACCATGTGATAATGTCATTCATTATGTCAGATTGAGTTAAACTTATCAGACTGCGCCATCTAGAGTTTCATGACAAAACTTTGGATAAAAGTTATAACCTGTAAAACTTCTAAGTCTAACTCTTAAAAACGGCTTGTATATACTTGGAGTGTTTCACAGCCTAATTTGTCTATGCTGATGTGAAGGTCCACATGTGTTTGTGACCTCTCAGTCAAGATCTGCCTGTTTATGCCAACAGGGTTGGAAACATGAGCAGCTGTCTCTATTTAACTGATGCCCATTTGAACAAACACACTCCTAAAGTCAGCATCCAATTTTTGTGTGCAAAATATTTGCAAAAACAATGTGTATTAGGGTTATTTTGGATATACAAGTTAGTCACTAATTAGACACAATCACATATGAAGTTTTTGCATGGTTACATGATGTATGATGTTTTTACTTAGAGACTTCCTAAGACTTCACTTAGGAAAATTGCAAATATGTTTTTTTTTTTTTTGTTTATTTCTCATAAAAGGAATGTTGAAAATGACATTTAATGATAATCGTTTCATGTGTGATTTTGGTTCAGAGTTATATTCAAATTGGGTGGTCTAGATGACAACACATGACTTTGCTATCTCCAAGCCACAAATACTTTTACTAAGGTTTACATCTCAGAATTTCCAAACCAAATTCTATTTTCAACTTTGCACTAAACATCTTGGTTTCATTTCCTGTGTTCTCATACGCTCAGTCACTCCCCAAATGACTAATTTAAATGACTTATCTAAAGACTGCAGACATGCAGCCTGTTACCTAAAACTCAGGAAGAAATCATGTTTGATTAGAGAAAATTTAAGTAGAGTTTTTTTTTCAGTAAAACCAAACAAAGTGGTTTATCATGAAGGGGCCAATTGTTAATGCTCATGTGCTTGGCTTGTATTCATAATCCTCTTTCCTAATGTCTTAGACCTTTTCTTATCTCCTCACGGTTCTAAGACAGACAAAATACACAAACATTGTTGTAACATGTTACTGGAATGATAGAAAGTTGTCTCTTGCGTGTCTCTCGATTTTCAAATATTTTCTTTTAATATTAACTACTCACTTATAGAAAGTAGGCTAGTAGATCTACAATGTAATACTATTTTCATAGGTGTTTTTAACTCAAGCAATTTAAATAGCCATATATTTCTATTTAAGCATGAGGGATCTATCTTTAGAGAGGGCAAATCCTCTTCCATCACCTGTTTGCTTCTCATAATACTTTGGAATAAGTAGGTAATGCTCTTTGCTAGTCTGATCTTTGCTAGTCTTAATGGCTCACTCTGAATAAGCGGCCAATGCAGTCAAAAATTAATGTGATTAAAATAAAGCTTGAGCTCTGCTTGGGCTAGGATTGGGGAGTTTTAGTGTGCAGTTTGAGTCATGATCCATCTAAACAGTTTGCCAAGAAAAATCTGGGAACAGTTCTTTGCCCGTTTTTGGTGCTAACAAAGGCCAATATTCCCTCAGGTGGAAGAGAAGAAATAGATCCTGTGACTGTATGAAATTTTGGACACTGAGAGCATGTCTTAGATGGCTTAGCCTTAGTCAGAGATGGACGTAATCTATTGTGTGTTTTGTAAACATGACCCAGGGGGTAATTGGATGGACTGTACCTTCAGAAAAGAACACAGAAAAACTGTCATGTTCAACCGTGTGACCTTCATATATGTATCCATAACCAGCCATCTAAAGAATATGGATCACACTCAGATGTTAATACCAGGTGTACACTCCAAATATGACGCCTTCATGTTTTTAATGAATCTCTTTTGTTTTTACTTAAAAATATCCAAAAATGTTAATCTGTGAAATAAGATAAATTCACTTGAGAAGCAATATTCAAAAGATATTTCCATAGCTTTCGGACAATGTATGTTTAATAAAAAGCACATTTCATCTTACTACACCAGTAGATATTTTTTCACTTGTTTTAAGTATAAACAAGTGAAAAAAGTGGAGAAAAAATCTGCTGCTGCAGCAAGAAAAAAATGTACGTTTTGTAGGTAGATACAGGGTAGTACTTTAAGAAATATCAAAAGTCTTGATAGTTTCTGCATGTCAATTTATTTTTTAGATAATTTAACTAGAAAAATAAGATAAAAATACTCATTACGAAGTGTTTTATTTATTCATTCATTCATTCATTCATTCATTCATTCACTCACTTATTTATTTATTTATTTATTTGATCACCCAAAAATAAAATGTTCATAAAACTTTCTTCACCCTCAGACCATCCAAGATGTTGATGTTTCTTCATTTGGGACAGATTTGGGGAAATTTTAATGAATGAATGAGGCATTTATATAGTGCTTTATTGTGTATTGCAATACACCCAAAGTGCTTTACAATCATGTGTGTGTGTGTGTGTGTGTGGGGTGGTCTCTCCTCAACCACCACCAGTGTGCAGCATCCACTTGGATGATGCAATGGCAGCCACAGGACAACGGCGCCAGTGCGCTCACCACACACCAGCTACAGGTGGAAAGGAGAGAGTGTCATAGAGCCAATCAAGTGGATGGGGATTATTGGGAAGCCATGATTGACAAGGGCCAGTGGAGGGAATTTGGCCAGGACACCGGGGTTACACCCCTACTCTTTACGATGAGTACGATGAGTGTCATGGGATTTTTAATGACCACAGAGAGTCAGGACCTCGGTTTAACGTCTCATCCGAAAGACGGTGCTTTTTTACAGTATAGTGTCCCCGTCACTATACTGGGGAGTTAGGACCCACACAGATTGCAGGGTGAGCACCCCCTGCTGGCCTCACTAACACCTCTACCAACAGCAACCTAGTTTTCCGAGGAGGTCTCCCATCCAGATACTGACCAGGCTCAGCCCTGCTTAGCTTCCATGGGCAACCGGTCTTGGGCTGCAGGGTGATATGACTGTGATCAAATTTGGCATTGCATCACTTGCTCACCTTTGGATCCTCTGCAGTGAATGGGTGCCGTCAGAAAGAGAGTCCATAGAGTTGATTAAAACATACAACAAGCAATCCACAAATCCAGTCCATCAGCTAACATCTTCTGAAGTAAAATCCTGCATTTTAACCTTAAACCATCGCTTCAGGCCAAAATAGTCTATAATCCATATTAACACTTCCTCCAGTTAAAAAAATCCACCCCCTCTTGTCCTCAAAACATCTTTGTCTCCTGATTCAGATGTGACATCTTTTTTTTCACTGGAGAAAGCAATATTATGGATTGAGAAATGTTAGCCAGAAGCAAGAGTTTGAAATTAAAAATGTTTAATGATGGATTTGTTTCTTATAAATGTGCAGGTGTTTTTGTCAGACATTTGGACACTCATTCTGACGGCACCCATTCACTGCAGAGGATCCATTGTTAGTTTATCTTATTTTATTTATTATTTAATAATTTTATAACAAAATGCCATAAATCGCTCATCCTCTAAAGTGACTTTTCCGGCTGACAATCTGTAGATGACACAGACTATTCAATAATTTTAACTCTAAGCAAATCAATGTTTTAGAAAATTCACATTCATAGGCTCCATTCTGGTGTGTAACACTTTTCATCATCCAAATAATTTGGGATGGATAAAATTAAGTTCAAAATTATATATTTTTTCACTCCGAAATGCATCACATTATGAAAGTACAGCAATTCAAGTTGACTCCAAATGCAAAATTTTAATGCAAATTGGAGCCAGGTATCAAAGCCACAGCAAGAGCAGAGCTGGAAAAGTGTGCATGAACTTTTCAGGTTTACAAATTCAGGGGGATAATATGTATGCTGGCACCTCTGAAAGCTCCTGCATGTCCAAAACCGGAACCCTCATGTGACCTGCTGTGGTCTATTGCCACAACATTAAAACAGACAACACTACAGATGAAGCGTGCGGTAGAAATTTCTAGGGACCGCCTGACTTCCTTCATAGCTACTTAATAGTGGAAAAACAATGACTTTTTATAGCCCACTCACAACAAACAGAGATTTGGGGGTGTAGTGCTTAACTTGTGTTTGGTGGTGAGGTTTGCAGACAGTTTTTGCTGAGTAGTGAGGGATGTTGTTAGTCAAGCAGCTGGAAACAGAAAGAGAGAAGAAAAGGAGGGCAGGAGGAGGAGAAGGAGGACAAAACAAGAGACGCAGAGAAAGGGGGATGATCGTATCCATATGGTGGAGCTTGTGTTCTTCACTTCCTGGACAGAGAGAGGGAGACGGAGAGAGAGGCTAGAGGAAGAGAGAGAGAGCTAGAAAGTCAAAAAGGAGTGAGAGAAAAACAACTGGAAGCGTAGCACAGTAACCCAGATCTTCTGAAGCTGTGAGCGGATGACCGGGAGAGTGCTGTAGAGACCGATTCAAAGCATGTGACCATGATTTAGTTACAGCGTGATTGTGAATGGGACAGGATGGGTTTTTCTGAAGATCCCTGGGAGGGATAGAAAGAAAGAATGAGAGAGACTGGAAGTTCCTAAAGCGCTGCGCTCCGGTTCATGCATCACTGATGACGTGAGGTCACGTAGAGGAATTCAGGTTAGTGTTTTCATTTTTTCTGCTCACTTCATTCTCTGCCATCTGGAGCTGTGAAGCACTTCCTTCCATTTGCCAGGGCTCCATCCGTTCTGATTTTACGTCTTCAAGACGACCCTCATGGTTTTCCAGCTTTCCTTATGGACTCCAGGTGTAGTTCTTATCCTAAGGCTTGTTGGTGAACCTCTGGCTGGAGTTAACTGTCCTTTAGTGGAGTTTGCAGACATCAGCTGAAGTTCTCAGAGGGGTGTTGCCTTGCCCTTATAAGGCAAAACCAACCGAGTGGAAAAGTATTTGAATTTGTGGTGGTACTGCTCCACTGCCCTTTTCATGTCTGCACAGTCTGAAGCTGGTGCTTGTCTTCACTCTTGGTTCCTCTTCTTGGATATGTTTGCACAGAGGATGTTTGCTGCCAGACAATAGGAGTGTTTGTCAGTGGGGTGGGCAGCATGTGTATGGACGCTCCACTCTCACAAGTGGAGTCGGCACAGATCACGAGAGGAGGAGGCAGGTCCTGGAACTGCCCTCAAGCCAAATACGCATTCTGCCTTTAAAACGCAAATGCTCATGGGAAAGCAAACACAATAGACAGTGTAAACAACAAAGCTTTTGGATGTCTTAACACTCTCTGGATCTGATTCTGCATGCTCAGCTTCTGACAGAGAGGGGATGACAGTGTGGACCTCCGGTTTTGGCATCACTGGAGATCAACAGTATCAATATGAGATCTTTCAGCGCTCTTGTGTCAACCTCTCTGGTTTTTGGAAATTAGACTGTAGAATACTCTGCTAGGACGCTCTTTTAAAAGCACCATGACAGCAGCAGCGTGGTACCATCGGGACATCACCCGTGTTCGAGCTGAAGAGCTGCTGGCCCGAGCAGGGAGAGACGGCAGCTTCTTGGTGAGGGACAGCGAATCTGTGCCTGGAGCCTACGCCTTGTGTCTGCTGTGAGTAAAACACTTCAAGAATGGAATACACTACACAACTTCTGCACACAATTGCAGATGAGTAATGAGTCAATGCTAGCTGCCAAAAGGCAGAACCAGTTTGCAGATTTTGGGTGGTTAGAATTGAAGGAATTCATCCAAAATTAACATAGTGTATAATATGCACATTTTTTTTATGTTCAGACTATGCTTTCAACCAGTCAGAGGATATCAGATATGTTTGATATTTTTAGCCAGATTTGCAACACATATAGTCATGCATCTTCTTGCAACGAGGAGTGTGAAATTTGTAACCCTGTACCACAAAAATAAGGAGATAAGAATACATTTGTATTTATTATATAGATAGGATAGATTGCAGGGGGTGCTCACCCTGCAATCTGTGTGGGTCCTAACTCCCCAGTATAGTGACGGGGACACTATACTGTAAAAAAGCACCGTCTTTCGGATGAGACGTTAAACCGAGGTCCTGACTCTCTGTGGTCATTGAAAATCCCATGACACTCATTGTACTCATCGTAAAGAGTAGGGGTGTAACCCCGGTGTCCTGGCCAAATTCCCTCCACTGGCCCTTGTCAATCATGGCTTCCCAATAATCCCCATCCACTTGATTGGCTCTATGACACTCTCTCCTTTCCATGGATGTATGGTTTGTTAGAATAGGACAATATTTGACGGCATACAACTATGAAACTATTTGAAAATCTGGAACCTTAGGGTGCAAAAAAATAAAAATATTGAGAAAATCACCTTTAAAGTTGTGCAAATCAAGTTCTTAGCAATGCATATTACTAATCAAAAATTAAGTTTTGATATATTTACGATAGGAAATATTACAAAATATCTTCATGTTACATGATCTTTACTTAATATCATAATGATTTTTGGCATAAAAGAAAAATCAATCATTTTGACCTGTACAATGTATTGGCTATTGCTACAAATATACCCGTGCTACTTATGACTGCCTTTGTGGTCCAGGGTCACATTTGGTAGTGTGTGATCATCAGTCGTTTGGTGTGTGATGACCAGTTTTCCAAAGTGTATGGTGCCTAGATTTTTAAAAACTGTTCAGATTTTAAAAAGTCATATAGTGTATTCCAGCCTTTACACACACTTGTTTGTGATGTGATAAATTTACCTAGAATGAGTTTGGCACCACACCCAGCTGTCTGTTCACAGCACTTCCTGGTGACAATGACATTTTTAAGTAAATCACAATAGCTACCAGGTATTGTCAATAAGTCAATGAACTATTGTAGTCCTTTTCTACAGTCTGTGCCTGTGAGATGGATTTTACAGCCATGTGTCTGCCTTCCCCATCAGGTTTCAGCAGACCTTTGGCAAGACGGTGACTGGGGCTACCTTTCAGATAGTTTAGTACTGTCTATCTCAATGCACATGAGCTCCAGGAGACAAGATCCAGTCTACAGCAGTCCCTCTAGGCCCCAGCTTTATCCAGGCCTTAGTTTTCCCTGTTTTCCTCCTGTTTCTGGCCCCTGTAGGAGGGAACAGGCTCCAGTGACCGCACTGCTTTCTCTCCACTGCGGCCCACAGCCAGACACATTCCTGAAGGCTGAGCCCTCCAGCTCCAACTGCTCTCCCTTTCTTTCTCTCTCATTCATTCTCCTTTTCGCTCGTTGTCTGGCTCTGGCTCATTCTTTCCCTTTGCCCTCTACCTCATCTCTTCTCTCTGAAACAGTTCACATGCAAAACATCTACTCACACAGTCACACTTCCTCTCTGTGCTTTGTTCTCTTCTTTTAGATTACCTGGAAACACTGAGCTTTTTAATTGTGTCTTCATTGGGCTCAGTTGAATACGTGTTCCAGGTTGTGTGGCACAAATGAGCACAAATTCTGGTTTATCTAACCTCCTATGGGGACAGAAATATGATCTTGTGTGATATGACACATACTGATAGCCTCAGTGACCGCATTAAGAGGCTGTCTTTTATTTGACTGTGGCCTTGTATATGGTATAAACTAACTTATACCCTACTTTCAGAATTTAACATGTTGCCTTGTGGCGACCATGTCAGGTGTGCACACATTGTGTCATAAAGCCACATAATGTTCCATTTGTGTGATTATTTAAAGGGTTCTATCTATTTTCCACTAAACATCAGATGAGAAGTTTAGCAGAATGTCTGAGCTGATCTCTTCTGTACAAGCTGATGAGATCTTAAGAAGGGGAAAAAGCACTATAAATATGGTACACAGAACATGTGCAGTCTTATGAAGCCGTATGAGTTAAAAATAGACTGTAGTTTAAGTTGCTCTTCAGTGAAAATCTTGCTTGACAGTCGTGGTCACCATTCACTTTCATTGCATGGAAAAGAGTAGCATGAACATCCATAAGAAAGACATTCACTACATTTTGATATTCATTTTTGGGTGAACTTCCACTTTATTTTACTGTATTATCTTAAACAGTCTGTCTCTCTTGTCCATAGGTTCCAGCGACATGTTCATACATACCGAATCCTCCCCGATGCAGATGGGTTACTGGCTGTGCAGGTGAGCAGACAAAGGAGTTTTCTAATCATATGCACAGTCATAAGTAAGAAAGTAAATGCAGGCGAAAATTAGGCAGGATGCCTTAAATGATGGTTTTACCTTTGAATGAATTTGAAATTTCACATGGAAATTACTTGACACTCATCTAGTTACTTTCACTTCTCCTTTTTCTTCTTCTTCTTCAAAAAAAAGAAGCAGAGTTCTTGCCTGCTGTCTGAAGCATGCAGCTGCGTGGTTTCAAATTGACCTCGGTGGCACTCGCTGTCAATAAAATGTTTCACACAGATTCCTCCTGCACCCACGCTCCTGATCCAGTAGGGAATGACTGGAATGGGTTTGTCTGTCTGTGTGGAGATTAAAATATGTGTGACATAATTGTTTCTGTGTCAAAGATGCTGGCCACACAGCAGAACTAGATTGTTGGTCTTTTTGCTAAGTCTTATCTATGCATGGATGAAATATCTTAGTGTGTGTCATATAGAAACACTCTACCAATAAGGTTAATGCTTGTTTTTAAAACACAGAATGGATAACATATACATACACAAGAAGAGTCATATTCAGTTGCTTTGTGTTGTGAAAAAGAAGCATTTTCTGAGTATTCTCCCCCTCCCAGTGTCTGATTTCTTTTAATCACTTTTCAAGAGCTGCACTCTTGGAAGGAAAACATGCTGCTATTTGGAGATTTTAGGGGAAATAATTAAACGTTTTTGCCAAAATGGTTTCATCGAGCATGCTTTGAAAATACAAGCTTCTAAAAAAAGGCATTCAAAGAGCGGGTTATTTTATTTGTCATGATGCCTGATGGTTTAAGTAGAGAGAGAGAGAGAGAGAGTGGGTGTGTGTGCACTTGTTTGCACAGTGGGTATGGCTAGTGGCTGTTCGCGGTATGTAGAGTTTGGCAGACGCAAGAATGAGGGCATCATAATGTAATTGTATCTTTGGTCCATAAAGCGGAAAAACTTAAATGTTTTGGGAGTTACCCTACCTAGACCAACTTCGTGTTGTGGCAAACCTAGCAGTTCTGCATTTTCTGCCTTCCTATTTTAGGATATTTTAGGATGCAGGATACAGTGTCTCAAATTATTTTTTGCCGTGTAGGTCTGTCAGAATTCCAAATATTTCTTATTTAATAAAAAGGATAGCCGATTTTAAAATATAAATAAAAAAATGTTAAATTATTAAGCTGTGATCAAAAGTTTAAAAACGAAAAAGTTCAAGACCTGTCGGCATACACATTTTGTAATGAAATCTTTCACACTTTTGATAGTATGATTTTTCCTGTTAATCTTCTAAACACTGATGTTCCCTTTCCACCTTCCCTTAAACAGGATGTCATTTTGTAAAGCATATTTTAAATACTTATTTTGTCCTGATCTCTGAATCTGTTTGCCTGTATGTGTTGTTGAGTCATGTGTTTTTTGTTTCAGGCCACACAGGGAGTGCAGGTGAATTGTTTCCGTACTCTTAGTGATTTAGTTGTGGGTTATCAACACCCACACAAAGGTCTGGTGGCCCCTTTGCTTTACCCTGTTATGCGTGAATCAGAGCCCAACGATGAGAGCTCAGGTAAGATGGGATGATAAAAGCCTAAACTGACAAAAAATCTCTCAAAAACGTTGTTAGTAGTGCTTTAATTCAGTGTTTGCAGCTTTGAGTTTATAGCATTTAACCAACACTCACTCCACTGCTGTGTGCTGTGAAGAAGGGACATTTTGGTAGCTATATAGATTACAATGATTCGAAGTAGTTTATACAAAACTATAGTGTTTTCGTTGTTTTAGTATAAATTTACTACAGTTTGTGTGATCCTGGTTGTATTTGTGCAATATCACTATTTGAATGGTTTCAGAAAAACAATGATTAATTTATTACAATAATATTTTTTTTATAAATATTTATCTTTATTATACATAGGCCTATAACAGACATTAAAACTAACAGTGAAGGAGTCAATTGTGAAAACAGAAACTTCTCCGAACGATTCACTGACTGAGTGAGTCTGATTCAAACCGCTATGGAGGCTGATTAATGAATCGTTTTGACTGACTCTTTTAAAAGAACCGGTTCAAAGAATCATTTGTTTGTGAATCGGACATCATGGATTTGTAACAGAAAACGATGTGGCGCGCTTATGATATCTGAAACCGCGTATGGACGGACACAAAGTTTTCCCAAACAGATTTAAACTTATTGTTGCTCATTTTTATTTTTGTTAGCGACTGTTTTAATCGCGACCTGATATTTTGTGTGAGGCTGCTAAGACAGGTGCAACATTCAAATGTTTAAGCTCAAATGCAGGTGTCTTCTTGGTGCAGATGGTGACGATGAGAAGCCAGGTTCAACATTTGCCACCCCTCCACCACGTGCAATGTCCCCTACAGGCCAGCCTCCACCTTCCGGTTCAGGAGCCCCTCATTTACTGCTGCAGAGGCTTCAGGAGCTCAGCCCAAATAGGTACATTCATTCACACATGACCTATGGATCAATATCAAACTTTTGGATCACATGTCTGTGCCTCTATATAAAAATGTCAATGTACCAATGTTTAAATCTGCAGTGCAGGCTGTGAGATCGTTCTGTTACTGGATGAGTATCTGCATGGTAATGTGTGTAAGGACCTGGAGAATGTGAAAGGAGGCGCATCAGGACTGCAACACTTTCAGTGCATCCTCAGCCAAGCATGCCACAGTCTGCATAGGTGCTGTTTCTCTAACATCACATGTCCCTTCACACCTTGCTGCAATAATTTGAAATAAGAATATCCGAATAATGACTGTTCCATGATTTATTCATGATTTGTTTACAATAGTGAGATTGACCAGACACTGTCCAGTTTGGAAACCTTAGCGAAAGTGTTTGATCATCCTAGTGGGCACCTCACCTTCTCCACAATGCAGGTACAACCCCCCTAAATGTTATTTTTACACACAGGCTAATGCAGGCTGCTCTTATCAATCAGTCATATTTTTCTTTAGTAAAATTTAATATAATTTAATAAATTGGCTTTACATACAACATTTTCCTGAAGCGAATGGTGAAGCATTGCACTCTGTGTGGCTGATATAGGGGACCACAGATTCAAAGATTTATTACACGTTCAAACAGGAATGGGATCTTTATTAGTCTTTGCACAGGAAAGCATCACTATTACTATAGCTCATACTTCTTATTAGGAAACTGAACAAAGCCCTAAGCCTAAACCCTAAGTTTATTAATGTATAATTTGTGTATAATAGCTCAAATCATCATTTGGAATAGGTTTACTGTTGCTTTTCGAAGTGATCTGACTTATTATCGCTGATGATTTAAAGGGTAGAAAAAAAACCCCTTAGACCAGTGGTTCTCAACCATTTTGATATTCAATATTCAAAAGCCCCACAATATAAGGCAAGTTAATTCCTCTGGTATTTCTGCTGTAAATATGACAAATCTGCTTGTTTTCCAACTTCTTTTATTAACAGAAACCTGGAGTGTTTATATAATAATTAACCACAATTAATTTTGTGTTTTGAGGAAAAATAGTTTACTGTACATCTTGATTGTATGTTTTTTAGCATTTCAATACAATGTTAATATTAATTGTATTATTACTATTATTATTGCAATAATATATACTTCTTTTTTTTTATTATGTCATCCTGCCACACGCTTGGAAGTTTTCTGAGGCCCCCTAGTGGGCTTATGTCCCCAGGTTGAGAACCCATGCTTGAGACCCCATAATTAGGGGCCAGAATATCATAGAGCCTTGGAGGCAAACTCTTTTAACTTGTGCCAAGAAACAATCACATAGCAACCACCCAGAATACCTTTGCAACACGCCAGATTGTCTTAGCAGCAGCATAGCAACACTATGCATGACCCACAGCACCCTAGCATTGTGTAGGCGACTTCTGCATGAGCATGCAGTGCAAAGACAACAGCGACCTGTAGAAGCAAGTTTCGTGGCTATATAATGCTCTGCTTCTTCTACTTTACCTCATATATTCCTGTTGTCTCATAAACTCTCTTTTTGTTAGAATACAGGGAAGAGCCCTGAAGAAAACATGGATAATCTACTTCACAAGCTCACTACCCTCTGTAACCTGTTGTCATCTCTGGAGAAAAGGGTAGAGACACGTATTACAAAAACAGCATGCAACCACGTGCACGTCATCCTTTTGTATTTCTGTCTTTATAACAATTTTATGATAACAATATTATGTATTTTTCAGGTTCTCAAAGCTTTGCAAGAAGCTGTAACCAATCACAACTTATCTTTGCAACCATCCACTCCTCCTGAGTCTGTCACAGCCCCCAAAAAACAAGCCAGACCTAATACTGTCCACAGCTTTCAGGTAGCACATTATTGTTGGTTGCTTTGCTCACTGGTAATATGCAAGTGTTTGCATTTATTTATGTGCATGTGTTACCCAGGTCAAGGTGGTCAGGTACGGCAGGCAAACAGTGTCGGTAGACATAAATGCAGGAGTGCTGCTGTTTGACAAGAAAACTGGCTCGTTCAGCGTGGAGACTGTCGCACACGACAGAAGTGAGTTTATCTTGCATTAAAACCTGAGACACTTTAGTCTCCATTATTATCATACAAGGCTAGTAAATGGCATCTATTGCTTTTATGTTTTAGTTGTGCAGTTGGTGAAGATTCAGAGAGGCCCTGCCAAGCTAAAAATGGTCATAGACAGTCATCACAATCCGCCGAGAGAACTTGTGTTTGAAAGCATGAAGGTGAGGAGAAAGACTTGAATTGGCTTACCTTAAATAGTCTAAATCTGATACACTGATGCTTCTCCCACAGAAACGAGAAGCTTTTTGTCGGCTGCTGCAGCTTATGAAGGCTACTCACTCCCAGCAGTCTGAGCTGGATGTCATCTCTGTGTTTGTGGGCACCTGGAACATGGGTATGGATATTCAGTATATCATCATTAACAATAAAAGATATTATGGCCTCAAGCATAATATTGCAGGAAAACATTTCACTGTTGTTTCTGTATTTTGCCTGCAGGGGGCACTCCACCACCTGGTTCACTTCGGACCTGGGTTACTTGCTGTGGTCTGGGTCTCACCCCAGATGAGTCCATCGCCTCCCTGCCACATGATATCTATGCAGTGGGCACTCAGGACAACCCGCAGGGTGAGAGAGAATGGGCTGAACACATCAGAGCCACGCTTCGAAGTGCAACCAACATCGACTTCAAACAGGTCTGACTTTATGAAATCAAAATCGTCATAGTAGTCCAGAACACTCCATGTTTCTTCTTCGTATGTGATCACATATCTATATGAATCATTTGATTGTCTTGCATTAAAATGTGTTAAATTGGTGAGAGCAGATTGTGAGTGTGTTTTTGTGTTTCTCCTGTAGGTGGCAGTACAGTCCCTTTGGAATATCAGACTGGCTGTGTTTGTGAAACCAGAGCATGAAGGACGCATCAGTCAAGTAAACACGGCTAGTGTAAAAACTGGCTTGGGGAACACACTCGGTACAAATCTCTCTTACTCAGACAAACAAATAAACACACTCACTAACTCTCCTTTTCCACCGTTTTCTCGCATCCTTTATATCCTTGTCTTTTAGCCAAGCAAAACAAATCAAGTGATAAATAAATCATATTGATATTTTTTAATGTTAAATTCATTCTTTTCTTTTTTTTTGGTGGTTACAGGAAATAAGGGCGCAGTAGGAGTTTCTCTTCTCTTTAATGGCACCTCAATGGGCTTTGTGAACTGCCATCTGACTTCTGGTAGTGATAAAGCACTCAGGTATTCACACATATATTTAAAATACTGAAGACCACATATCAGCCTAAATATACTTTACAAAGAAGAAGTCGGCACAAATTATCCTTAAGGCTGAAATACATTACACATATGTTTCAGTTGTGTGATGACCAGTTTTTCTCTGTAACCATTTAAAAAGTATAGTGCTTTAAAAATCTGTTCAGAATTTAACCAACGCATGACAAAAGAGAACATAAACGCATGACAAAATATGAAAATATAAAAAGATGACAAACGGATGTTAACATAATCAGTTAATTTATTGCTGAGTTGATGAATCAGTTGATTATTTCAATGTCTATGAATTATTTATTTAGGTCTGGTTTTTAAACAGCTAATAACAGACCACAGTTCGAAAACCACAGCATTAGATACCTGCTTAAAGTCCCCATGAAATGTTTTTGGCTTTTAGTATGTTATCTATAAGCTAGTGCTCCAAAACAATGACAAACTTCTACAAATCTTACAGTCTCTCACTTCTGCCAATATGGATGAACGATTTTAATGACATCACCCTGCAGCTTCTCATCAGATTTTCTGTCCAATCAAAGGCTCTTTAGAATCTGAAGCGTCCCGCCCCCAAAACTATAAATACATGCTGAAAACGGTCACTTGTTCACAGAAGTTAGTAATTTCTATATGCTTTCCATTTGAGCAAATGAAGTCTGGTTCCGTGTTGTGTTACGGAAACCGCTGCAGCACGCACACAGTGTGCTCCTTTCTAGAGACACGATAGCGCAGAGTGGATCATATATGCACGAATCAGCACAGACCACAAAATGTATCGGACCTGTTTGAATTGTGCACAGATTGCTATATTTTATAGTGATAATGGATGAGGCTAGGAGGAGAAACTGTTTGACAAACCCGGTATTAGAAACAGCACTGACAAGTAGAAGAGATAACACCGGTGCAATGATTATGATCACTACTGTTTTACTTTAGCAACAGTTTCCTATCGAATCTAAAGGGGTAATCTATTAGACTGTGGCTGCCATAAGCTGTCAGCTTTACCGCGCTCAGCAGCTCTGACCCGACCTTTCATTGGAAATTATGTCAAATTAACACGTAGGATGAGCTTGTCCAAATGCACACACTTGTGGTCTTTGCACTTGACACTTGACTACTACTTGCATGACGTATTTCCTGTATTTGGTCCAAATGTTAAAGTGGGCGTGAAGACAAGTGCTGATCTATGTTTCACTTCCAAATTATATGTAATATTTAATGTGAAACATCTAGATGACATTGTGTAACTATGTGTCGTACACTATCGTTTAAAAGTTTGGGGTCAGTTTATTTTTATGAATAATTTTATTCAGCAAATACACATTAAATTGACAGTAATGACTTGCCTTGCACTGATATAAAAGATTTCTGTTTCAAATAAATGCTGTTCTTTTGCATTTTCAATTCATCAAAGAGTTCTGAAAAAATAATGTTTTCACAAAAATATTAAGCAGCACAATTGTTTTCAGCAATGATAATAATAATGTTTTCTTGACAATCAAATCAGCATATTAGAATGATTTCTGAAGGATCATGTGACACTGAAGACTTGAATAATGGCTGCTGAAAATTCAGCTTTGCCATCACAGGAATAAATTACATTTTAAAATATACTAAAATAGAAAAACTATTTATGAGCAAATAATTGCAGCTTTCAAAAACATCGTATACACCCCAAACTTTAGAATGGTTGTGTATGTGTAATGCAATGTTGTGTAATGGTGAGTGTCTGTTTTGCATTGTTCCTCCTCCTTGTCTTAGGAGGAACCACAATTTCCAAGACATCCTCAGACTCTTGTCTCTCGGAGAAAAGCAGCTCGGCACTTTTGACATTAGCCTTCGCTTCAATCATCTCTTTTGGTGTGGAGACCTCAACTACCGCCTGGACCTGGATGCACTGGTCATATAGCTTTAATCTGCTTTATTTCTCTCTTTACTTATTCCCGCTCACTGCTTTTTATTTAACTCTGATCCATAGCCATTCAAACATTTCTCCAAGGAGACCCCATTAAGCGCATTGAATTGAACTGAGTTGTTCTGTAAATCCTTGTGGTATTTTGAAGGTCATCTGTCCCTGACTGAGGTCTCTCTTTTGCAGGACATATTGAAGCATGTTTCAAAGCGAGAATTTGAGGAGCTGATGTGTGCAGACCAATTGACTAGAGAGCGGCACAGAAGAAAGGCCTTTTTTAACTTTAGTAAGAACTGCGTCTGCTCTTCTCCTACCACGGACACCACAGACACATGAAATCAATAGATGTGATTACAGACACTTTAATATTTCGTTCTTGATTTTGTTCTTGCTTTCTCTGTTAAGAGGAGGAGAAGATCTTGTTTCCACCCACCTATAGATATGAACGTGGTTCTAGAGACTGTTATCTATGGCAGAAATACAAGTCCAGTGGGGTAAAACTTTTTATTTCTAATGACATCCTAACATCCTGTTTCCTGTTTACATGTATAGTGACCTGTGAATCAAAATGAGTGATATGATTGAAGTCATTAGGTGTGACAGCATAGAATATTACAATTACTCGTCTCATCCTTCTTGTTTTATATTATTTTGTTTTATTAAAACTATTCAAACTTTCCTTAGGTGCAAGTCAACGGGCCCTCGTGGTGTGATAGAGTTCTGTGGAAGTCCTACCCTGAGTCTCACATAATCTGTACCTCATATGGTATGTTATTCCTATTTCTTTCAATTCTTATTCTCGTTAGCGTAGAAGCTTTCTAAAAGAAAAAAGTAATGTGAAATGTAGTCTACAGTGGGGAAAAAATTATTTGATCCCCTGCTGATTTTGTACGTTTGCCCACTGAATAAAGAAATTATCAGTCTATAATTTTAATGGTAGGTTTATTTGAACAGTGAGAGACAGAATAACAACAAAAATGCAGAAAAATGCATTTCAAAAAAAGTTATGAATTGATTTGCATTTTAATGAGTGAAATAAGTATTTGACCCCTTCACGAAACATGACTTAGTACTTGGTGGCAAAACCCTTGTTGGCAATCACAGAGGTCAGACGTTTCTTGTAGTTGGCCGCCAGGTTTGCACACATGTCAGGAGGGATTTTGTTCCACTCTTCTTTGCAGATCCTCTCCCAAGTTATTAAGGTTTCAAGGCTGACGTTTGGCAACTCGAACTTTCAGCTCCCTCTACAGATTTTCTATGGGATTAAGGTTTGAAGACTGGCTAGGCCACTCCAGGACCTTAATGTGCTTCTTATTGAGCCACTCCTTTGTTGCCTTGACCGTGTGTTTTGGGTCATCGTCATGCTGGAATACCCTGTTTTCAATACCCTGGCTGGCTTCAGTGCCCTGGCCCTGACGGTACATGACCCCGTCCATTGTCCCTTTGATGCGGTGCAGTTGTCCTGTCCCCTTAGCAGAAAAACACCAACAAAGCATAATGTTTCCACCTCCATGTTTGAACGGTCCTCACCGTTCTCGTGATCATTGAAACTCCACGAGGTGAGATCTTGCATGGAGCCCCAGTCCGAGGGAGATTGACAGTTATTTTGTGTTCTTCCATTTTCTTCCATTTGCGAATAATCGCCCCTGACATCCTTGGACAGCTCTTTGGTCTTGGCCATGGTGGAGAGTTTGGAATCTGATTGATTGATTGCTTCTGTGGACAAGTGTGTTTTATACAGGTAACAAGCTGAGACTCGCTTTAAGAGAGTGCTCCTAATCTCAGCTCTTTACCTGTATAAAAGACACCTGGGAGCCAGAAATCTGGCTGATTGATTGGGATCAAATACTTATTTCACTCAACTTTTTTGAAATGTGTTTTTCTGGATTTTTTTGTTGTTATTCTGTCTCTCACTGTTCAAATAAACCTACCATTAAAATTATAGACTGATCATTTCTTTGTTAGTGGGCAAATGTACAAAATCAGCATGGGATCGAATAATTTTTTTCCCCACTGTATGTAACAGCCATGGCTAGACAAACTCCTTTGTTGGTTTGCAATTTAGCTCGAGGGAAGTAACTAAAACATCGGACTGCTATTTTTATAGCATTTTGGAATGAGATGTGTGTAGCTACCCTGCACTACAAAGGTTTACTTTGGGTACGATTGTAGGTCTGTGGTCGACAATCAGAGTCATATCCTGTCCATCTGTCTGCTCTTCAAACATGTAAATTTAGCCTCCTCAGCAAAGGCCTCCAACAAATATTTTGCTAGTGTATATGATCACAGCCAGCCCTGACCAGATGCTTAGTATTTCATAACTACATCGCATTAGTATTTTAGTAACTTTAAATGGCATTATTCAATGGAATGGGAATGTGATGTTTAATTAATTAAGTTATTTATTAATGGGATGTTACTAATGTTCAGGTGATGGTTTGTATGTTTTTAGACTCATTAAATAAAAAACACTGCCGCAATTACAGCTTTATTAATTGATTTTCTAAGTATGCACCACAAATAGGCACATATTAAACAAATATTTTTAATGATCCTATCAGGATGCACAGATGACATCTTCACCAGTGATCACTCTCCTGTTTTTGCAACTTTTGAAGTGGGTGTGATATCACAGTCTCCCAGAACAGGTATGGAGTCTTTGACACTGGAGTTTTTGACCTTTGGGTTATTGCATAACTCAGGGAGTTATATTAGGGGTTGCTGAACATGCATTTCATTAAGGAACCACCATTTCCCTTTGCCACTGAACACATTTTTTTCCGAGGCTGGTTCATTTTAACAGCACCAGCATGATGAAGCCTAAAATGATTTCAACTTTTAGATCATTTTAAAGGGTTAGTTCACCAAATATTTAAATTCTGTCATCATTTACTCACACTGTTGTTCCAAACTCAACATTCATCTTAGAAACTCAAATGAAAATATATTTCAAATCAAATCTGAAAGCTCAGAACAAACCACATTGGTTGTTGCATAAGTTCAAACTTGATATCATTGGTTCTCACGTCAACCAAGCACATTTGAACTTCCATTTACTTTGTTTGATGTGCTTTATATATGTAATTTGATAAATGTTTTTGTGAATAAAATCATACATTTAATTTTCAATGCAATTGTACCTCTTCAGAAGCCTTTGATGAAATGTTTTGATTTATATGGATTTCTTTTGCAATATTTTGATGAACTTTTCAGAACAGTTCATTGAAAATTTCTTCACTTGTATTTCAAAGATGAACAAAAGTCTTTGGGTTTTGAATGACGTGAGGGTGAGAGAATTTTTCTTTTTGGGTGAACTAACCACACAAATACAATTAGCTGTCAAAATTCAACAAGTATTTTTTTAAATTGAGTATTTGTTTAGTGCTTCTCTTAGTGTCCATCTGACAGTCCTCTTTGTTCATCTCTGCGAATGCAGAATTGGGTTCAGAGAGAGTCAGCATTGAGCTGGAGGCGATTGAGGCCATAGTGAAAACTGCTAGCAAGGCCAAGTTTTTCATTGAGTTCCACTCACGCTGTCTAGAAGGTATCTTTTGTGCAGTAATCAATGTTTCTTCAATGCCAATCTGTTTCCTTCTGAAATGTCAGGAGGTCATATGATAAATGTGACAGTTCTTCTTTCTTCTCCTTCTGTGTAGAGCCTCGTCGTTCTGCTGAGAATGACTCGCAGTGCTGTGAGGTACCAGGGTTTCTCAAACTTGGCTGGTCTTCAAAACAGTTCCCCAAGGTTGATACCATTGGCTCAGTGTAATCATTTGGTTTAATAAGGATTTGACACTTTTGGTTGGTACACAAATGAAATTTCTCTCTTGTCCTTCTTTTTTCAGCTTCACCCAGTGTTCTCAGATTTAGAGCATCTCCGCGATCAGCACTTGCTGTTGTCTGTCAAGTCATGTGATGGCTTTGAGTCATACGGTACATGATCAAGCCTATCATGTCTGTTTGAATGAAGTTCTCTGAAACAGTGGTTTCGTTTTTAGAAACAATTACATTACATTACATTACGTAACCAGGAATATGCACATCCTCTGAAGTTCTAGTGAACTAAGGGCACTGTTGAAAAATTGTGGTCATATTGGGCATGTTTACACCTGGTCACTTCATGCATTTTCTCTGATCGGATATCTATCTGATTTGTTAAAACGCCTCCAATTACACTTGGCCACATAAATATGTCTCCGCAAAACAGATATAACCGATCTTTAATTCCCATGCCATATGCAAATTTAACTGAGTTCATGTCAACGAAAGCAACAGTTATGCGCTGCATTTTATTGATCATCAGCTAATTTCAGAATCAAAGACTGCATCAAGAGTGGCATCAACACTGAAAAGATAAGTCAGTCTTACTACTTTTAATGAATATGATTGTGTGTTGAGCATCTGCGACTTACTTTCAGTTTCATTTGTGGCAGTTTGCACGTCAACTTGCTGAAGAGATACTCGGCTACTCCTCTGCAGCGATGTGCTGTCATATCTGGCATGTTATATAGCCTATAACACGATCTCACACGTTTAATATTTTAACATTTTGGGAAGAGTAAAATTTACATATGTGGTTTCAACAACCAGATGCATTTACACTTGTCCAGTTTTGTCTGGAATGTGTCCCAGACCACCTCCTGAAGTGGTTTGAGCGATCGGATTCAAATTCATCCTGAAAGCGTTTTGGCGGGTTTTACACCTGGACTTTTCAGAGAAAACGCATGGAAGTTACCAGGTGTATACAGGCCCATTAATTGTATATGTAACGGAACTTCTGCCATTTCAGGCGAGTGCAGTGTGGCTCTTCGCTCAGTAACAGGGAAATCGTCGGATCTATTTGAGACATGCTTGACTCACAGAGGAGAAGAGATGGGTTCTGTTCGAGGGCGAATCAGGGTTTATGTACCGCCAGACCGCCGAAGGATCCGGGAAAGGGTCTATGGTGGGTTATCCACGTGATCTCATTCTATCATTTCCTCAAATATACCCTGTTTTAGTTCCGCCTCTGCTTTGGTTACTATTTTCACTTTTCTATCTACCATGGCTTCCTCTTTTGCTGCTGTGCTGCCTGATCTTGTCCAGATGCATTCTGAGACCTTCACTGAAATATGACCCTTAACGTACTGCTCACTGAACACCCAGTGGCTTTATCACAGATGACTACAATATTTAAACATTTAGACATGAGACATATCTTCTGCACATTGCAGAGTGGCTCTGCATGGAGAAGGATGAGAAGGAAATAATGAAGGATCATTTGTCTCGCCAGTCTTCCAGTGCATTCTCAAACCAGTGAGTAAAAAATAGACAGGTTAATAAATAGTGTTTACTTTATCTATGGTAAAGTATTTTTATTCACATACTGGTTCAGATGATCGTGTTCTGCTACCTTTTTCCATTGGACATCACCCTGATTACACTTCATGTTCCCACTGTAGAGCACCATCATCCTCATATATGGCAGCGCCTAACAGCTACACCAATCCTGCATACTTCATTTTTGAGGGGGTGCCTGTGTTGCGAAGAGTCGAAGAGATTCCCTCATCCGGAAAAGAATCCCAAGTGGTATATGCCAAAGATGCTGTGATACAGCTCCCTAGAGTGACTGGAGGTCACAGCCATGGCAAAAAGTCTGCTCGGAGGTCCGACTTCACAGAGATTGAGATTCCTGGATCTTTAGCACACTATAAATCATCTTGTGAGACTCAAAGCGAACTGACGTCAACTGCCTCCTCTTATCAACTTTTCCCAGGTCCAGATGTTCCTAATACATCCCCAAACCAAAGACACACCACCTCCTCGAATACATCTTTACTGTTACAGTCCCATAAGAACAATACAACACAGGATTCAGTATCATCAGCCAAAAAAGTCACAAACTCCTACATGAACAGTTCTGTTTTTTCCCGGGATATACAGGCGCCACTCAAAGAAAAAGTCAGAAAGGACTATCAAAGGCTACATCAAGATCGGCCTCCGTCAATGAGAAATGGACCAAAGCTGTACCCATATATATCCACAAGGGTTCCCGTTCATGAATTCTCAGTTCCCTGGATAACAGAGCAGCCAACTACAGCTTCAGGAGACAACTCGCTTACAGCCCTCCAAATGGCTAAATCACTAAGTGAGGTGGATTTTCAGCCAGTAGACAGAAAGTACCAGTTTAATCAAATGTCGTCTCAGCAAAGGCATCATGGATATAACTATGGTTTAGCGAGTGAGAGAAACTACAGCTGGGAGAAAGAGGTAAGTTGAGTGATTTTCTGACATGGATTATGTTGTTTAGTGCACGGTGTAAATATGGATTTTAGGATTAGCTTTGGGGTTTAGCTTTGTTGAATACAAAAGCAACGTGTGTCCGCAGGTGTCAGTCTTACATGGAGCTCCAGAAACAGTGCGGGAGCTGCTCAGCACTCTGGGTTTGCAGTGCTACACGCTGGACCTCAGCCGTAATGGCTGGGATGATCTTGATTACTTCAGGTAAGGTTGATGTGATGTAGCCAAAAATATGACATAGACTTCTTCATTTGCTTCTGTTCTCAGAGCCATTTGCTTCAGTTATGATTCTAAGCAGCAATGGTGCTTCGTGAACATATATGCGTCAATGTGTGTACTCTTCTCATGCAGTGGTATTACAGAGGAGGAACTGTGTGCAGCGGGTGTGTCTAACCCGTCTCATCGACGAAGAATCTTGGAGAACCTTCCCAAGATCTGGGACTGAACTGAAAAGACTATCAGGTGTCATATCAGGAGACCATAAATGACAAGTTCAGTATTTGTATTATTAGTAAATATTTTTTTTTACTCTTCTTTGTAATTTTTCAAGTTTAAATTCCATTCATAATAAAGTTCATGTCACAATGTGTTCATTCTGTCCCTGTGGTCCTAAACATACAATGTGGAATAAACTACAGTCCAACACTTTCTTCTAACAATCCAAACAAATCATATTTATCACTGAAACACAGACTAGCATTGAGCATCTTGATACTCATACTTAGTTACTGTGTATATAATAGCACAACAAGTCAACCTTGTCTTATCTGAGCATTAGCTGTGAAATGTTCTGGTTCAGTACCTTGTCACAGCTTGCCTATATCCCTGTTTTTAGCCTAGTTACTGTATTTATTCCTAGGAGACCCATTATTATAAATTACCCTTTTAAAAGTGCATAAACCAATTGTTTGCTAAAGGAGTCAGCTGGTCCTTTTAAGAGGAATACATATTTTATTATTTACCCCAGGGATTTAATTGCAGTGATGCTGTTCTCCCCTTTACTTAAGAGATAAGCTCATGGATTTTTAATGCTTAATTGAACAAACAATGATTTCCAGTGTGGTCTTACAGCGCTGGGCCAACTGTAAATATAACCTGCAAAAAGAGGTAACAGAATAAGCACTGTTCACATTTTTCCTGTACATTATAGGTGTAAAATGATGTTCCACAGGGATTTAATACACATTGTAAAATGTCAGTCTATTTGTTTTTATTCATATAAAGCTATAAAACCAACTAGCTATGCTTAATTTATGATGTTATCTTGACGTTAACTGAATTCTCCCACCTCCACAGTCCTAAAGCCTTTATTCTTGCAATTGTATATCTGTAATTTGATAAATTATGTAAAATTTACTTTAGATTATGGTGGTTTTATAGTCACAGAAAATAATCGATCAAAGGGTGATTTTTTTATTTTATTTTAAATCTATACTATTCAGTGTCAATATTTGATCATCTTTAAACTTGAACCAATATGGTACAGAAGATTGTTTGTATAGAAACAGGATCTTTGAGAACTGTGTTTGAACTTAGGATAGAGCTGACTCTTAGACATATCAAAAACAATGAGTCTGGAGTGTTTGTAATGACATCAACATGTCCTAATGATGTCCAGAGACATGTCTTGCACAAGTGCAGTAATCTGATAGAGAAATAGACAGATGGATAGATCTAGACAGACGTACAGACAGAAAAATATGAATTGTAGAAAGTTCAGTGCGAGTTCACATCCTTGTGCGTTTTCGGCTGAAGAAAGCATCTCAGTGAGTCTGCCTATTACATTATTTTAATGATAGCTTATCACAAATAAACTTCCTTTCTACTCTTACATAAAACGTCCCTTTTTATCACTCCAGTAGTTTGTGGCTCTTCTTGACTCTTTATATCTATCTGCTTTTCCATGACACAAAGGAAAGTGGGCGTAGTAGGCGTATATTCTGCACTGGCCTGCCTGGCTTCACATGTCAGTTATTAGATTATTATGTAGGCCAGAGATGAAGAGTGAAACTGGGCTGTATTCCTGCTGACCTACAGTTTACATCACATTACTGAGTCATTGTCCCACTCACATTCCTGTACAATTTATGCAATTTCCCATAACTTAGATTAACCGCTGCGAAGGAAGTGGTTTTACCATATCAACAATGCAAACTAATCTCCCCAGCTTTCGCACAGCTGATCATTTTTTATTTCATGACATAAATTGTAATTTAATGTTTTTTTATATATATATATATAACATCCTAGATGTCAGTGATATACAATACAAACACAATGTCAAATAAATTTGAAAACAATATCACAGATTATTTAACTTCAAACTATGTATTTATTACTGCAGCCAACATCATAAAACAATTGTGCAAATATTCAATGTGAACTTTAACTCATAGCAATCATGCACACTATTATGGCACTCCAACTGATCACCAGCAGATAAAAGTCTTTCTTGCAGTAACCTTTTGTCCTGTTCGTTTAGCTTTCCAAACTCTCAGTCTTTCATTTTTACATCGTCTGCCCGGGCCAAACGCGGATCATATTATGTACCTAACAGCACACCTTGGTGATCTGATATAAACGTGTGCTATTTCTGAGTTGCTAAAGAATCAGTTACAGCACATGAGCATTAAGGTCTCCTCTCTAAGCCAGACATGCACGAAAAACCTCCCATTGGTCAAATGGGACTGTGTTTTAACTTTATAACTAAATATTAACTTTACTCCAAACAAATATGCATAAGCTCCCCTAGAACTCTCGGGAAACACTTTGTTACTGGATATGGAAAACCTGGAACTTCTTTGGAACTTCGGTGCATTATTATGGGATACATTTTGGGATATAGACACAATTCCTATATGGTATGTAGCACACACAGTCACATGGCTTTCTGGAAGTGAAACGACAAAGTGAAATAGAATAAAGGAAGGTCAACTAAAACGTTTCTAAAATATCCTGGAATTAGCCTAAAATATTAAGAGTGTCTGTCTGGAGTTGCTATATAAAACGGAAAGAAAACAGCACCATATGTGCGTGCGTTGGGGTTAAAGTGTCGTGTTACCTTCAAGGATTTTATCATAAAACAGGGCTGTATCGTTTACGAGAGCCAACATGTAATGTTTAAAGGGCATGTGAGATGAGCTTCGATTGTAAATTACTGTCTGTGTGATGGGCAAAGATGGCAGAAACTGATAAGAGCGTGATACGAAACAGATGAGTTCAAGCGATTTACTTTGGAAAATTACATTAAGGAATAACTTAGAAGAGATGCTCTTTTAATATCTAAGACTATGTCTTTTAATACCTTAGCAGGTTTCTCGTAGTATTTAAGAAAACTGATGAGATACTGACCAGTACCTGTCACTAAACAAACGTTGGTGAAATGGTCTTGAGGATCTGAAGGGAGAAACTTTGGCGCTGTTTCTCCGCCCCTCAGCTAATGCTCTCACCTAATCCAGCGCGCCACAGCGGACCAGGCGCGCAGTCCGATAAATCTGGATGCGTAAACCTTTTAGACAAGTTGTTTTATGAAACACTAGCGTCAACCATCTAAGTTCATGTTTTGATCTGTGAAGGGTCGTGTTTACCTCGTTCAGCTGAGTGAACGGTAAGTTTTAGCACGTGAAAACGACTCCGCGTGCTCCCCTTTCTCTGTCTCTCTGCTTTTCCAAACAAATTTATGTCTCATATACCCTAAACGTGTGCGAAAAAGTTTTTCTTTAGTTTTTGTGATTTATTACAAAACAGCATAGTTCTGAAACGGGAGATATGAGATTATTTCAGAAATTCAGTTATGAGAATAAATTTTCGTATTCGGATATGGATTTTGAATATTGTTTTAGACCTAAACCCTATGAAGAGTCAAAAATCAGATTTCTAAGCACACAAAAGTGTCTATACTTTGTAGACGCTTTCAGCCAGTAGTTTATGTTGATTTTATAGCTTGTGGCATAATGTTATACACTGAAATCTACTTTATTTTGTGTTTCTAAAAATTTCTGTAAACATCTTTTGTTGTTATTTTAACAGAGAAATGAATTCATTCTTAAGGAAAAGCGTCTCAGGGAATTTGTCCCTTCCGTACACCACACTGATACCAAGGTCTGAGAAGGAAGTGAATTTCAGCTGTCTCTTCAATGAGGAGTTCAAGTATATTCTGCTACCTGTATCATACTCCCTAGTGTGTTTCCTGGGATTGATACTTAACTCTGTGGCTCTGTGGATGTTCATCACTAGGATGAGGCCCTGGAAACCCAGTACGGTTTATATGTTCCATCTGGCCCTGTCGGACACGCTCTACGTGCTCTCCTTGCCTATGCTCATATACTACTACGCAAACCGCAGCCACTGGCCTTTTGGGGTTTTTCTCTGTAAGATTGTGCGGTTTCTTTTCTATGCTAACTTGTACTGCAGCATCCTTTTTCTCACTTGCATCAGTGTGCACCGCTACCTTGGTATCTGTCACCCCATTCGTGCTCTGACTTTGATCAAGCCACGCCATGCCCACATGGTGTGTGGTTTTGTCTGGACAGCTGTGATAGCCTGCCTGGTGCCCAAGCTGATTTTTGTCAACACTTCTCAAAGAGGAAATGACACTTTGTGTCACGACACCAGCCGCCCGGATGAATTTCACAACTATGTTACCTACAACTCAGTGGTGATGGTCCTGCTGTTTATCCTGCCATTTCTGGTCATCATGGTCTGCTACTGTTTAATGGCACGGACCCTTTGCCAACCCCGAAAGGGCCTGTCCCAATGTCAACCGAGTTCATCCCGCAAGAAGTCCATTAAACTTATCATAGTGGTGCTGGTTGTGTTTGCCATCTGCTTTGTACCTTTCCACATCACTCGTTCGCTCTACTACGCCTACCGTATTGTAGACGCAGATTGCAGGTCCCTTAATATCATCAACTTTGCTTATAAAATCACTCGACCACTTGCTAGCATGAACAGCTGTTTGGACCCCATCCTCTACTTCCTGGCAGGGGATCACTACCGCTCTAAACTCCTCAGAGCATTCACTAGACAAACTCCGAACACTCGTTCTACTGCGTATGTGCATGATAACAACATCGGGCTGGCCTTTAAGAACCCAGATGCCCAAGTTGGCACTGAGTCGAGACTCTAGATTCACATACCCAGACATTTTGGGTAATCTTTTAAAAATCAGTTCTGGTAGACTGCCGCAAATTTTGTAAGACATCCCAAGCATTCTCTGTCAACAGTCATCATTCTGCAGATACGTATCCAGAAGAATTCAGGACAGTCACTACAGCGTAGATAAAAGTAAAGGAATCTATTTGGAGAAAGGATGTGGTTTGCTTCCTTTTGTGCACTCCTAATGTTTTTTTTTTCATTCAGTGTGATTGCTGGTGCAGAGGAACTGCGGCTTGTTTTATAAAAACTCTTATGGCCAATCACTCCTGGTTACTTGTAATGTTGAAGTTTTTCACTGCTGGTCAAGGACACAACTTGGCAGTGTTGGGGTTCTGTCAACACTGAAAACAAAACCTACTCTGTATCCCAGAGATGGACTCTGGCCTGTGACTGTTACTACAGAAATGCCAGTACAAAGCCTTTTGTGCGTTCTGTTATGTCTGAAGGTCCTATGGTAGGAAATGAAGGTGTGAAATCGTCCTGCAAAAAAGTAGGACTTGAGTTTTCATAGAATTAACCAATGAAAGAAATTAATTTTGTATTGATTATTGAAGAATACCCATTTTATTGTACTCTTTTTGTTGATACTGAAAACATGGTAAAGATAAAATAAAATGCTGTTAAACTGTCGTTTATTTGAATCAAACAGAAGAGTTGGAAAGGCACTTTGAGTGAAAAGGTGAATGGTTGTGGGGGAGGTTGAAATTTGAACTGCTGTGTAGTTATCCCCGCTTGGCTTGCTTCATTCCTCGTACAGATGTTTTTCTCCTTTGGCAGAGCAGATCTACAGCTGTGTTGCTGTACATGTGTGTTTATGTATTTGTAAGTATTTGCATAGCAGGGCTGTATGAAGGAAAAAAGCTTGAAGAAATGAGATCCATTTTGGCGTATTGAGGAGAGTTTTTTTTTTTTTTTTTTTTTTTCGGATGTAACCTCTCTGGGAATGTTTCTCTGTGTTTAGTTTCTTTTAAAGTAATGTTGTATTTTATGACGGTCCTCTGGTCATGGTATTTGTTTCATTTTAAATTGTATTTACATAATGTGTTTTGTATTTACTTTGAAGTGGCTGAGTTTTCTGTGTATATCCTGTGTCTGTTTTATATGCCCCTCTCTGATACAAACAAAATTGCAACTAAAATAAATCAGAAGAAGAGACCATACTTGTATACAAAATACTTAAGTAAAATAAAAGGATCTATTTTATTTACAGGAAGCTGGAAAATGTGTTGTAAATCTGATAATTTATGTCTGCTATGTGCTTTTTTATACTGCCAAGCATTAATGGATCATTTACAACTTATTTATTGAATATTGTGTACACTGAAATGCATTTTTGTATAACTATTTATATCCAACAATATATATTTTACAGTATGAGATTGTGGGTGCCATTTAAGGACACAGACCAAAAGATTTAATTGTTTAAAGTTAAAAATTTAAATTTTCAAATGTTATTTTCAGAAAGTGCTTTTATTAGTATTTTTTAACATAGATATTACTTGGAGCAAATTACAAAAAGTAATTTGATAAATTCATGTGATATGGCAATGTTGCATTTAACTTTTTTTTTTTTTTTTTTTTGGAGATTGTGAAATAGTGATGCTCTCCGGGAAGCTCTTCATTTTTTTTTTTTTTTTTCTTTCCGTCAGTAGAGGTCCCCAGAGCTGTTTTCAAATGTTACTAATAAGGAATGAGTGCATGGACTTAATACCCACATCTCCTTGAGCTCTCTGTCCAGTGCCTTTGACTGTGATAAATAGACCTGTTGGCTGCTGCTTTTGTTGTGGGGTTGTTCAGGTCATGAATAGTTTAATGTGCACAGGAGATAGAGAGTTAATGTCCCCCTTTTTTTCTTGCACTAAAATCACCCTGAATATTTGGAAACAAATGGCATTAAATAAGTCAAGGCCTATACACAATACATGCATATAAACAAAAAGAGATGACTACAGTGTGGACTAAGTTTACTCTGCTATGGATTTCTGTTTAAAATGGGAAAAATATCTGTAAATAATCTCTGTGAATAATACAATTAAAAGCAAACAAGTGTTTGAGTGTTGCTAATTGCAAGTTTTGTTTTTGAAGTGGTAAGCCTGCTGTTATTGTAATACTTCCACAGGTAAATATTATACACTTATATGTTGTTGTTAAAGAGGGTGGGTGATGTTCTAAGTCTGACATTTATTTCTCTTTAATAGTCCTGATTTTCTCTCCCCCTCTGTCTCTCATGTCCTCACTGTTTTCATCCTCTCATTCTTGTGCACGGCCCAAGGACAAGGGTTGGGAGAAATCAATGTTGTGAGCACCGCAATATAATACTCATAAAAGACATTGAGCAATAAAACATTTAACTGCTGGAGAAGCATTTTTTTTCCCATCAGTTCTAGCAATAAGTAACCTTTATGTGTTTTATTTTTGTTCACTGACATAAAGGAGCTTTTACACAGTCTAAAGATAATTGATTTCTTTGGCCACAAAAGCATGTTTTCGATCAATCTCTATATAGCTCTGTAAAATGATAATAAAAGGTAATTGTACATATTAATCTATGAAACAACAAAACGTGTGTGGTGTGTGTATATATATATACACACATACACACACTTGTTTAACTATCCTTGTGGGGACATTCATAGGCGTAATGGTTTTTATACTGTACTTACTGTATGTGCTATTGCCCTACACCTAAACCTACCCCTTACAGGAGACTTTCTGCATTTTTAGATTTTCAAAAAATTTAATTCTGTGTGATTTATTAGCTTGTTTGCCCGTGGGGACCTCAATTTAGGTCCCCACCGTGACACAAGTCCCCATGAGTCTGTGTGTATTCAGGTTTAAGTCCCCACCTGAATAGAAAAACAAGTACACACACACACACACACACACACACACACACACACATACATTATATACAGTATAGTCTACATTTGAAGTGGATCAAAAAAGTTTTTTTGTTTTAGGACAACTTTGATGAAAGGTTTTGATTCACTTCAAATGTTGACTAGTGTATATACAGTGTGTGTGTGTGTGTGTGTGTATATATATTTTTATTTATATATATATATATATATATATATATATGTGTGTGTGTGTGCATAGTACAGGTTTACAGTATTATAATACAGGTATATTATATATTATTTAAATAATACAGGTACATTAAAACTATCATACATTTTTACCATGATTTAGAAAAGAAACCCACTAAAATGTCTTTCAGTGTAACGATAGTTCATGTAACAAAAAATCTTGTCAGGTACATTTAGAACAAGAATCATTAGGTGACATTAAATTTTTTTTTTCTCTCTTTTTTAAAAAAAAATATTGTAATTTTAATTACTTTGCCACTATATCCCATGTCCTATAAGTTGTACCTATTTGTTAGCAAGAACTTTTTTGCTTTTACTCTTTCTTTTATATATTTTAGTAAGTACAGGTTAAAGTATTTTGATTAATTTTTACATATTACACTGAACGACAACAGAACATTATTTTGCCCATATTTTGACATTTTTATTTTCACAAAAGTTATTTGAAACATTTAAAGTAGACACTTTACTTGTATTTGAAGTGCTGTCTATGTATATGAAATCACTTTTGTAAATTTAATTTTTTTTTAAATTTTAATTTAATTTTTTTTTTATAACAAAATATATATGCATATGCACACACACATATATGCAGTTCAAGTGTGTTTAATTTTTTAGAAATTTTTTAGAATTTTTTAACTTTTTCTTTTTTAGAGAAAGGTGACGTATGATCCTCAGGCAGCTCATCAAAAAGGTCTGGCGACAGCAACGTCTCTGTAGAAGATTGTGTAAGTTCATTGACATTCATGATACATCTTTGCAAAATCTGCATGTTAGTATTAAACCTGATTTATATAAAGATAGATGAGGAGTTCGTTTCTACCTACGGAGATGTACTTTTTAGAAGCAAACTGTTCAATCTGGGATGCATGATGACTTTACTTTCATGGTTGTTTGTCACATTCGAGAATAAACGAATGATTTCAAGGACGTGGACAAGGACTGAGATGCTGAGAGTGGAGAGGAAGAGTGACATAAAGAGGAAAGAAGTTCATTACCCAGCTGAAAAGGAGGCAAATGGCTTTCATAGTCGCCATGGGAACAGGGCTTTCTCTCCCTGACAAACCTATAATAAGGTACTTCACTGGCCTAAACACAATTATTGCATGCTAAAAAGGGAAATATTGCTTTCCAGTGTAATAGGTGGTAGATATTGATTCACATGGGTGTTCAAGCAGACCTTTAGTATAAATGTTTAATTTGCCTCTTAATTCGGATTTTGGCCACATGAACATTTTCACAAAAAACTTTTCTTAATCCTATTACTAAGTTGACACAGCAGTGAATGAAGGGAGAAAAATCTATAAGAGCAATTTTGTAGTTGTTTTAATATTCTTTTTTTAATAAATGTTTTTTTTTTATATTAATTTTTTAATAAAGCCAAAAACCAAACAACCATGTATTGTGAAATAAATGTGAATTGAAAAAAAAAAAAAATTATTATATTATCACACTAAAAGACACAAAGTATCAAATAAGATTACTGCTTCTCAAGCATCAAAACAAGTGTAATACAGCTTTGAATTGTTGTTGTAGTTTTTCAATACATTAAGAAGTGTCCTGTTTAATTAAACAGTTTTTTTTTTTCTATGCAAAAAAATAAATATCACACATTTTTACCATGATTGCCAGAAAACATCCACTAAAACATAATTACGTGTAGCAATCTTGTCAGGCATATTCACCACAAGAATCAATTTATGACATAATAAAAGACTAAATAATTTTACCCCAAATATTAATTACTTGTAATGTTACATTTTTTTCACTTATTCTTTTATATATTTTAGTATGTACAGGTCAGAATAAGTATGTCGTTTCAATTTTTACATAAATATAAGTGTTACACTGAATGACAATGAAACATCATTTCACCTTAACATGTTATTCTCCCAAAACTTATTTAAACCTTAGAAGTAGACACTTTACTTGCATTTAATGTGCTTTCTATGCATATAAAATCACTTTTGTAAAATTTCTTTTGATGCAGACATTTAAATGACTTTGACCCTATAACATTTTAAAAATACTGCTTAATTACATATAGATGAAAGTGAAAGTAAAATAGTAGATTGTTCTTATTTATTAGGGTTTATTAAAAGGTTCAAGATATAAAAGACCTTTTAGAATATAAAAATATGAACAAATATTCATTAAAATAATATTTACATTTATTCATTTCAAAACGTAACATAGATTTATTTATTTTTTTTAATTAATTGAAATAAAAATTAATTAATTTTATATTAATTGCATATAAAAAAATCTTCAAAGTATTGAAATCACAATATTTTGTAATAAATAAATAAATAAGAAAGCCTTCTCCGTAATGAGGGATAAATTGCTAATAAAATCCTAGACTTCAGTCAGCCGGAGGGTTACTGATCAATCTGCTCCGGGTGCAGCAGGGATGCTGGAGGCTCACGGCTGCGCTGGAGGCCCGGCTGTATGTGGCTGATGATCACACATATAGAGCCGGGAGCTGTGTGTAAGGGTTACTGGGGATTAAACAGCCCAAATCAGCTGGGCCACCCCGACCTGGGCAAATTGTTTTAAACCCCATTACAGCAGCCACACTATTTCCTTCTTATCAAGCCCCCTGCAGCTTCTCATTAATATTCCAGATATATGGCCGTGCACTCTGTATCATTGTCTATTAATGAGACAGATAATCATTCATTCAATTATCAGACCGTCAGCCCACGACCGTGCCCACCGGGTTAGCCTGGTTTCTCAGTCGCCGGGCAGGCTGGAACAGAGGGGTGCCAGTCAGGAGGTGAGGGTGATAGGAGGGATTACACCATATTAAAGCCTTTAATAAGACAAACAGCTTGGGAGGGTTAATGCGGAGCAGGTTTCAGGAGACCAGATATCTGGCTTCTGTTTTTTTAGAGAAACTTTTGAACAAGAAAAATTCCTGAATAAACGGGCACAGTCAACACTTTTAAACTGTGATGTGACATATGTGTTGACACGCTCTTTCTCATCTGCAGGTTGACCCTGACCTCTGTTGGTCAGAAGCTACTGAGAGATCAAGTGCATTGTTGATTCCTGCTGAGCAGCTCAGATCTGTTCTTCTGCTGTAAGGGCAACCGCCTAGGCCACGACAAACCACTGAGGACAGTGATAAACATGTCTCTTAATTGACATACACGCACGTAAGTATACATCAGAGCAACCAGCAAAGCAAGTGCACTCACTCTCCTTGAATGAACTTAACTTCTGTATGCGCCGAGTGTTTGCTGTTAGCGCAAGGCTGGGAGACGGCGGTCCGAGAGGGTCAAATGAGAATGTGGAAAAGATAGGAGGTGAAATGTTAACAAAATCATAGAAAATCCTGAGTTTGATAAATTCCTGCATTTTAAATGAACAGAGGCGGCCGCGGCTGTGGGAGAGCTTTGTCGCCGGCCCATTTTCTCGGCACAAGGCGTGCAGTCCCGGGGTCAGCGAAGTTACGAAAGTAATTAAAGCAGCTTGATTCACCGCCTGCTGCAGAGAAAAGAAAGCAAGCTGTCATTCTGATTTAGAAAAATAAATTACAATTTTAATAAAGGGGTGTGGGATGGGGGTGCTGCGCTGTCTGGGAGCTTGCTTGCTTGGATGGGGAAGGCAGCGGGAGGGGGTGGTCTAAGGGTTTCTAGCTGCCTACTTATCAATAGTTGCAATTTTTTGAAACCACATCGGTATTACATTGCGGAGGCACAAGTGCCCTTAAAAAAAGAAAACCCGGGGAACATTAACATACTGATTTCATGCGCGTGGCAAAGGGTCTGTGCCAATATCAGAGAGGACTCAGCACTCCTATTGTCTGCTAGAACTCTGGTCTCCTCTGATATGAAAATTCAATTATATTATAACTAGATCTCGCGCTGCGTTTTGACAGTCGACGGTAGCGTTTTGCCAGCTGCATCAGTGTGGGGGACCAGAGGGTCCTGATAGCGCTGAGGCAGCCTTTCAGCCATTGACATGTTTTCGGGGGACAAGATTACTTAAATGTGTCGCATTTAAGGGAGGAGAGTTAATCTAATGCATTGCCATTATCTCTCTCAGGTAATTCCAATACCACCCCCAATCTGCGTGTTTACGCGCATGCACATCCTCTCATATTCCCACTTACACTACACTGCCATCAGATTCGCTGCTGTCTCTCTGCTCGGCACAATGTGTGTTTACTATTATTTTTTTTTTTATCTAGTCATTGCCTGTAAATAAACAGGAAGTTTTGGCTGACGGGAATCGTTTTCTCAACGGCAAGCACTTTTTAAGTGACAGCTTTCATGGCTCTCTGAGAACTCGGGTTATTCAGTCTGAATGCCCTGAGAAGTGAGTTAAGTTGTCATTGAATTGCTTACATTCATTAATTCTTTCGCACAAGAGGTGCAGAGTGTGGAACTGTACCTTGTTAAAATGTATTGAGATGTTAAAATACATTGCTTCACTCATTTAACTTATGCCTTCTGAGATGTATTCTTCAGAACATGTAGAACTCCAAAGAGCAAACTCTGTGAATTTTGTGCAGTTACTTTGCAAAATTTCCTGTCACTACTGACTAGAGGAAGATGAATCAATGTGTTTTATGTTCATCAATGCAATTTTTGTGTCCTTCTCTCAGTGGAAATGTTTAGATGGTGTACTTACTGTTATGTTCAGGTCAACTTTAGGCCTTAAAGTTATAGTTCACCTTAAAGAAGGTATTTTGAAAGCCAAATTGGTCCATTGTCATTTTGACCCCCACTGACTTCAACTGCATGGACAAAAACAGTTTATTCTCTCTTGTTTTATATTCCATGGAGTAAAGAAAGTCATACAGATTTGGGACGACATGAGGTAAATGATAAAAGTTTTCATTTTTGGGCGAACTATCCCTTTAAGATGTGATGGTGATATTTGAATGTACGAATAGAATAAAGTATAGATAAGGCTAGAGAGTACCGAGTGAGTTGGAGAGTGTAGATATACTAGGAACCTTGATTGAGTTTCTTCCTTTCATTGTGTGTGTGTGTGTGTGTGTGTGTGGTTCTGTGTGAGAGAGGCCAAGACACAGGAAACGCCCCCCTCTTCAGCCCACAGCCCTGAGACCTAAGAGTGGACCCCCCATTAACCCAGCACACAGCACACACATACCTGCCTCCCCTCATTAGGCCGTGTTGAAGTACATGCTCACCCAAAAGAAGAATAGAAATCCTAATTAGTATTCTCTGCAGGGCCACAACCATTAGCACTTAATTAGCACAGAGAGCACCCCTCTTTCCGGGTGTGGGGTGGGAAGGGGGGTTACGTTGAGTACAATATTTCTGCATATTCACTGTATGCCTTGGCCATGAAGAGTTCGCTTTTGTTTCGCACATGTGTGCTTGTGTTTGAATGCACATTTCTGCGCTGTGCTGTGTTCCAGCAACTTCATATGGTTGCACATGGCCCGTTGAGTAAAATTGTTGCCTTTTGTTTCATTGGCCTAAAGATATGACAGTTATGGATCATGTCTGGATTTATTGTCATTTGCTTTTATGGTAAAAAAAATAAGCAATATATACACTGCAGTTAATGTAATTAGGTCAGTTACTTTTTTTTAATTCAATCTATTAATTTATTTGGAAATATAATAAAAATGCAATTCATATATACTATTAATTTTAATATATCTGTTTTATGAATTTAAATCTGTATTTTTGGGAGGACATGAAGATTTCAGGGTGTTACAGCTGTCTTTATCTTAATGAGGAAATGAATAAAACCATATAAAAAAATAAATAAATGTGCTTCTGTTTAAGTATATATACATACAGTTGTGCTCAAAATTATTCATACCCTTGGTAAATATGATCAAAGAAGGCTGTGAAAATAAGCCTGCATTGTTTATCCATTTGATCTTTCATTCAAAAAAATAAAAAATAAATCTAACCTTTAATTGAATTTTTAAAAAGTGAAAGTGGGGGAAAATCACATTAGGAAATAAATATTTTTCTCTAGTACACAGTGACCACAATTATTGGTACCCCTAGAAATTCTTATGATTAAAATATCTCTGAAGTATATTCCCATTCATATTTGCTTTTTTATTTATTTTTATTTTTATCACACCAGGGTGACTAGGAACATGAAATCGTCCAGCCTTGGCTTCCTGTTTCACAGGATTATAAATATGAGGAACACAAAGGCCAAATTCCCTTAATAATTGATCACAAGGAGTAAACCCTAAGAATATATTTCTGTTGTGCAGCAAAAGATCTTCACAAATTTAGAAAGTGGCTGTAAGAAAAGAGCTAAAGCATTAAAAATCCCCATTTCCACCATCAGGGCAATAATTAAGAAGTTCCAGTCAACTAAAGATATTACAAATCTGTCTGGAAAATGACATGTGTCTATATCGTCCTAATGCACGGTGAGTGGCCAAAGACTCTCCACGTAACACAACTGGAGAATTGCAGAGAATAGTTGAGTCTTGGGGTCAGAAAGTCTCAAAAAAACAAAAAACAAACAGCCCCTACATCACCACATGATTGTTCAAATGGGTTGCAAGAAAAATTCTCCTAGCTCATCCAAAAACAAACTCCAGCATATTCTATTGTTAGACACGACTTGTTAGGAACTTCAAATGGGACTGGCTTCTATGGTCAGATTAAACTAAAAAATGAGCTTTTTAGCAGCAAACACTCAAGATGGGTTTGGTGAACACAGGGATAAAAAGTACCCCATGTGTACAATGAAATATACTGCTGTATCTTTAATGTTGTGGGCCTATTTTTCTGCCGGAGGTCCTGGACATCTTGTTTAGACACATGGCATCATGGATTCAATTAAATACCAACATATAAAAAATTAACAACTGACTGTCCATGATAGAAATCTTATAATGGGCCGTGGTTGGGTCTTCCAACAGGACAATGATCTACAAACAAACATCAAAACCAAAACAAAAATGGGTCACTGAGCACAAAACCAAGCTTCTGCTGGCCATTCCAGTCCTCTGACCTGAACCCTATAGAAAATGAGTGGGTGAACTGAAGAGAAGAAGCACCAACATGGAGCTGGGAATCTAAAGGGTCTGGAGTGATTCTGGATGAAGGAATGGTCTCTGATCTCTTGTCAGATGTTCTCCAAACTTATTAGGCATTATAGGTGAAGATTCAGAGCTGTTATCTTGACAAAAGGAGGTTGCAAAAAGTATTGAATAAAAGGGTATGATTAATTGTGGCCAATGTGTATTAGATAAAAATATTTATTTCATAATGAGATTTCTCTCCCATTTTAAATTCTTATTCTCTAGTTTTTTGTAATTTTTTTTTAATAAAGATCAAAAGGATTAATGATACAGATTTATTTTCACAGCCACCTTTGATCATATTTACCAAGGGTATGAATAATTTTGAGCACAACTGTATGTAGCCTATATATATTAGGGGTGTCAACGTTAACACCTTAACGCATGTGATTAATCTAAAAATTTTAACGTGTTAATATTTTTTTATGCAAATTAGTCGTTTGATAAGGTTTGACCCCAATTTCTTCCAGTCATTGCAACATATTTGTATGTGATTTTCTTGAGTTGAATGTGTACATCTGAAATGCTAATTTGTGCAGCGATATAAAAGGCTATAAATAGCATATTTTAACAACAGTAAATGAACAAAAACCAGATGTGATCGTGAAAGGAAGTTATTACAATCACTCGATGGTGGTTTGAAGTGAGTTCTGAGTAAAAGTGTACTATTAATCTCATAAATTGTCTTATGAAGCATGATGCTAATATTAGCTTTAATGCACCTGCAGAACAGGTCCAATTCTTCTTCATAATGAATTTTGTCATAATACTTCATGTAAGGTCGCAAGAAAATGTTTTGTTGTATTTATTTAGAAATACTTTTGATAATAGTTGGGTAAATGTATACTGGGATTGAATCGATGTGGCTTGGTAAACATTTTATTGCCAGTTTAAAGGCTGATCATGGCTGAATAAAAACAAAAGAATAATAAGGATTATGTCTCATACCTGGCGGAAGTGTGAAAGGTTCTGTTTCCTTAAACTAGTTTGTCATGCATTTCTTTATTTCAACACATTTACAGGTAAATCCTAGTATTTTAAATTTGCGATTAATCATGATTAATCAGTCCATGACTGTGATTAACGCGATTCAATTTTTTAATCGATTGACAGCACTAATATATATATATATATATATATATATATATAGCTACTCTTAAACAGAATCACAAAGTATTTTCTTTTAATAAAAGTTATTTTAAGATATTAAGTTAAGATATTTTGTCCACAAAATTCAGCATCCAAGTCATACAGGGAAAAACATACAGTAACAAAAATATCACGATGCAGGAAATTTCATTCTGACAACAGTCTCTGCAGAGCCTCATGACTGTGTCAAGGTCTATAAGTCTCTTAAAATATCAGATAATTGGCCTTTTCTATCACATGGCAAGTTTAGTTCAGGGTGCAAAATATAGACGTGCAAAATGTGGCAATTAAATTTATGAATGATTAATTCATGATATCTGATATTCCTTGTGTAGATTGCACAAAACATGGATGCTGAGGATTTTATGCTCTTTCCCTATTCCTCCTCCAACTGCTTTCAGTCCTCGGCTGAGCCCAGGTCCGGTGCCTCCTTTCACTTCCTGAAACTTTAGAGGTGGAGAGCCATCATTTGACAATTTGGCCTGAATGGGGCGGCCGGCAGATTGAATGTCGTTTTCCCACCAGGCTTCTCCATCCAGCCCAGCGTGGAGGGGGTTGGACGAGGAGGATTGGGTGTAATGTGCAGAGTAAAATTAGCACTTTGATGGCAGGTAATGGTTTGAGATGAGTGCCACTGACGTAGATTTCCAGGAAGATCTCTCTTTCTCTCTGCAGCTTGCTCTCTCTTCCCCTACACACCTGTAAGATCAGACCGGGCCGGCCTCTGCTGTCAAGGCTGTAATTTGTCCCTGATCAATATAATTATGCAATTCCAGTGGCCTCCTCCCGCTCAGATGGACAGTTCTCTGGGGGACTAATCCCATACTTTAAACCCTGGGAAGTCACACAGACCAGATGCAGAGCACACCTCACAGCAGTCCAAATTAAGTTCCTTTAAAAGTCTTGATTATAGCATAATTACTGGAAAACAAATGCATGTAAGTGGCAGCAGTTAAACTCCCTGTTTTGATATACGTAGTGTAACAATATAATTTCAGTGAAACAAAACTGCCCCCTGTGGCATGTATGATAATGATGTGGATAACAGCCGTCTGTGGTTGGTGGGGTGTGAATGTGATGATGGCCTTTAGATGGGGCTACGGGCAGGGTCACAGTAGCAGTGATTTCTCACCTTTTCTTAATGAAATGGAATTATGCCACTTTGCGTAGAGAGCATAAATGCAACAGAAATTCTTTACCTCACATATATCTAATTATGAAATCAAATTAACCTTTAAGAGTTCCCTCTATGTTTGTGTAAGGCTTAATTTGCCCCAGGTTGCATATTGACAGATGGGTGCCGAGGGCTGTGTTAAATGTCTTTATTAATCTGTGCCTGTCATTTTGACAAAGATGGAAATAAAACACCACTTACTGTCAGGAGCCATCAAGACAATCAGAACAACAATTAAAGGCTGAAATGGATGAGCACAGAAAGGTCATCATTTATATGGCAATTTAGGAACGTGTTTGCATCTCTTCGATTCGGCCTGTTCACTGTTTATCCTTGGCTAAATGTTTTTTCTCCCTTTCTTTCAATAACAAACCCCAGTCATGCTGTAACCGTGAGCACTGGGCATCTTGTCTAAGCTTCAAAAGTAACATTCTGTTTTGTTTTATTTCAGATTCTCTCAGTTGCTTCTCTGTCATATGCTGTGGTGTTTTTCAGGAGCTCCAGGTCAGTTTCCCTACCAAGTTTTGTGGTCTGCCATGTTGTCCATTCTGCTCAGCTATTTAAAAAATGTTGAATATCAACAATGGCTTTCACTGGGGCATTGTCAACTTTTGTATGAAGCAATCTTGGCTGAATGCGATGGCTCCCAGTGCAGGGAGGGCTCGGCTCGGCGCTGCTGCGGAATGGAAGACTGCCGCTCGCCTGCCCTTCTCTCTCTCGTCTCAGCTCAAAGCGGCACGGTTTGAGAGTCTTACCCGGCTCTCTCCAGCTAAACAGTCTGCAGGACCCTAAAGATGCAGAGGGAAGGATTTAGAAGAGCGGCTGTGCAATGGTGAGTGTCTTTCTGGAAACTGCAGCTGTGGGCTGGAGTACATTTGGGGGAGGGGGGGGGGGGGGTGTTCGGGGGTGGGGGTGGGTGGATTTTATTAGCATTTCACTTCAGTCCAGAGGCTACACAGACTAAACTGTTTTTAGGATTTTACTTTTGACACAAAAAACATTAAGTTGTTTGTGAGACTTCCTGTTGTTCATCAGTGTCAAATTAAGTCAAGGGTTGTCATTCTGTTAAGTCACCATTTGTTAAAGCAGTCATTCTGCATCAGTTCTGCATCGTGAATTAATTAGTGGATGATAGTACTCCCTAAAGAGTATTCATAACCATTTCCTTATTTAAACATCAATCTTGAGTGATCAGATTGAAAGACTTCCAATATTCTAATATTCTGCAAGAATCTAATTTAAATTCCAAGAAGTTGTTTTATTTAAATTTTAAAAATGTAAAATTGTTGCGATTTATAGGTTCATTTCTTGCCTAATTTCTTGACATATTTGGACAAAAAAAAAAAAAAAAAAAATATATATATATATATATATATATAGAGATAGATAGATTAAAATATATATAAGAAATTTGGACCAAAAAAAGGTTTTATTGACAAAAAGATGGCACAAGTCCCTAAAGATATGGAGCAGTGCTCTCTCTGTGCCACATACAGTCTATACGTAGCTCTGAAAGGTAGTCGAATGTCTTTGTCAGGCTGTCACAGAGAGGAAGCAGTTAGCGTCTGCGAAGTGTCCCCGCCAGTGCAACCGCAACAGCTTGTATCTGCCATTGACATGTCAGTTTCCAGGGCTTTGAGCTGTCAGCCCTACTGCGCCCTTCTCACCCCAGCAGAAAGCGAGAGAGCGGAAGAAAGAGGGTGTTTGTGTGCAGGTTGGCAAACTGCCATATTAGTGGCAAACGAGAATACATGATAAAAATAGAGAAAGGCAGTAATGCACATTTGCTCCCGAAGGACCTGTAAGTGGGTAATTTTAAGTAATGTTCAGATTACGAAATAACTTGGTCCATCAGGACTTTCCTCCCTGATGGGTCAAACCAGTAATGAGTTTAATAAGTATAAAGATGTCGGTGGACTAAACCTTTGAGGTTATTTTTAAGGAGTAGCAATTATTGTAAACATTAGGGGCAGTGCACTACGTAGTGTCCACTTATGAGGGTCCGGCGTAGTCCTCTGTGTCTCCTCCGTGTCTCCCTCTGCCAAGGTGAACAGATTCATCCCCAGGCACCCAATCCATTATCCTGTCAACAACAGCAGGTCCCTGCCACAGTTAGCAGCAACACTGGCCGTAATGAAATCATCAGTAATCCCAAAACTCATCTCATCATACCCAAGGTAATTAATGCATTTGGAGGGCGATGGCTAACTCTTAATTAAATTATGCTTCTTTTAATGAGGCCTTTATGTAGGGTAAATTTATGGCCAGTATCTCCATTATCAAGTGCTCGGCGCTTAACAGAGATTCGTCATTTTCACCTCAAATCACTCGCAGATTAACGTAATGAAGCCCATGATTAATATATCAATTTATACTTGTTTGTTTCTTTCCTCCATAGTTAATAAATTACCCGGCGTAATTAGTTCTTCAGGATTTTGCCACAGCCAAAACCTCAGTTCTCCCTAATAATGCAGAAAGTATTATCGTTACGTATTAATTTTAGAATAATTTGGAGATAACAACTTTGTGGCATTAATCATATTACAAAATTGGGTGTATTTAATTAATTAAAGATATACCCTGCAAATTAATTGTGCATTTTCACAATATTATCTTAACTAATGAAGGTCTGACGAAGCGACTGTTTCATTTTTAAAAGGCACCAGATTAGTGGGATCTTAATTATGTTTAAAACAAAAGCCATCTGCTTGCCACATTTGGTGCAAAGCAAAATCAGACAACTCAGCATTCTCTGCTAAACAAAAAAAGAGAAAGTTTCTATTGTTTTGGAGAAACTGTAGTACATGGAAATGATTCAAAAGATACATGGGAAATAATGAGGTCTGTAATTAGCCAATGATGGCATTTCAGTGATGGCAAATCTGATCCATTTCTGCAAGTCTGACTGACAAAAGACAACATGGAGTTAACAAAATGCTCTCTGTGTGTTTAGCTCAGGATGTGATATTTATTTATATGGACCTTTAAAAAATGTATTTTACTTTAATTATATTTATTTATTCTTGTCTTGAGTTTTGAAAAAAAAAAAATCAGCTCTAGGCATGACACCCTAATCGTTTGTCTGACAGGCACTTATTCTTGAGACATTATAAACATTATCACATTGCTGATGTGCAGGAGACAGAGATACTGCTTCAACACATTGAGAAATTCCTTCACAGACACATTTAGCTAAAGCTAATAACACCTCCAAACTCAAAGACAATTGCTTGTGCTGTTAGAATTTGCTCAGTGATTTAATCAAAACTATATTTATAGTAATTTTCTGCTAAATTAAATCAGCGGTTTAATTGAAATTAGCTTTCACTGGGTTAGGATAAATGTAGTTAAAACTATTTTCATTTAACGCATCATGTACTAAATGTGGTTTTATTAATGTTTCGCTTAAAATTTTCCTCCTGAAAGTTAAAGATATTGTAGAAAAATGTTGTCATTGGGGAACAAATAGGGACTGTGTATTCAGACCATGTGCTGCATGCCTTAATGTCCCTGCAGATGATGTGTGCACATTAGCTTTATGCTGCATTAGATCAGAAATCCTATTCATCACTGACCGGGCTAAAGAGCTTCTCAAATGTGCCTTTATTCTTCTGTTGCAACATACTTCTCTTATGTACTGTGTGCTTACTGGGAAAATGATCATACTCCTTGTAAATATATACATAAGTGGCATAAATACATACAACACATCTGTATGTATTTGTATGTAGTGCACACACTTTAGACAAGCAAGCCTTGCTGCTAGTAAAAAAAGACATTCATTTAATGTGCAAAAAGCCTGCATACCACAATTAGGTGGGAATAGGTAGTTTTGTGTTGTTTGCGAGGTACTTGATAATATTAGTTTTGTGACAAACAGGACTAAACCAGGGCAATAAAATCACTTAACTAAGATGGTACAAGAATGTAATTTGCATCAGTGGTATTTTTTATTTATTTATTTTTTAAATATCCTTTTATATCTAGAATGTGATGGATATGTAATTTCTTCTTTTTCAGGTAAAAGTGCTTATCTTTTCTTGGACTGTATGATAACATGACAAAACAGTTAAACAACAGGCTGTGGACCTCAGTGGAAGACACATGCTCTAGTATACAACAGTGAATTACCTGTAGTAGCCTACATTTTCCTGCAGGTAATGGAATTTGACTTGAGAAAATCAAAGAAATGGATATGTGGATTTTCATTGAGGGAAAAAATATTCAGTTTTTACACTGTCAGATGCTGAAACTATTTGATTTCAGCTCTGTTTCTGATTTCCTGTATTAAAAAAAGTCTTAAATTCGCTGGGAAATGAAATTAAAAACCGGAATCTCATGTTTATATTCGCTGAGAAATGTAAACTGCGAAATTAATTTTTATTTATTTATTTATTTATTTTTTATAATTATTTTTGACAAACAGGATCATGGATCAGGATAATTTATATGGCTAACGGAAAATATTTTTTTCTGACGCATTCGAGCAATAGTGGCTTTGAGTCCCATTGTTATTCAATCGGTAGGCTATATCCTCTGCAAGTGATCGAGCAAAAGTTCTTAGCGCGCTTTACAAACTTGATGAGAATGGACAATGTCTTGTAATATTTCTGTATTCAAAGCTGGTTTATAATTAAATATTTATTATTCATATAGTTTGTTTCGATTGCAGCATTGAAACGCGCCTATTAATCAACTTAAAAAAAAATCCGTTAGATAGCCTATATGAGAAAAAAGGTGCAACATGACATCAAGTAGCACGTTTTTTTTGTTCACGTAGGCTATTAGTGACTCAAAATACCTCAAATAAATTAAAGTAAAATAAGCTAAAAAATAGCATTGTCCTTTTCCTATAAATTAGTTTTACAGCACTTCTGATTTAATTTTAAAGACCGAACTCATATGCTTCAAGTAAAAAAACAGGATATCATTCCAGTAGTGCGCAGTGACATCTGAAAGAAGGTCAAACTCAAGCCTCCTTTCTTTAATTGACCAGTGAATATTATTTTACCAGTGTCAGAACCAGAGGGGACGCAACCATTCAGCGAAATACAATAGGAATAACAGACCGTGCTGAAATTGCATCTTCATTTGCATATTCGGTTCAAAAATCATGCAAATCCCAAATGAGACGGTCTTTATTGTGCCTGCAATTGAAAAATCATTCTGTTAACCATGGTAACTCTGGCCTTATTCGTAGCCAGTCAGTTGAAACAAAAAAGTTATTAATTCATACGGTATGACGTTTAAATGGACTCCGGGGCAATGGTTAATGGTTTGGCGACATATAGCCTATATTTGATCTCATAAATGGGAGGTGATGATTAAATTAATATTTATTATTATTATTATTGTTTCGTTTTGGCTGTAGTGTTCAACGTATTATTGTTCTATTCATATTTTGTTACACAAAATACATGTAGCCTAATATTATTATTAGGCTATAATTTTTTCCAAAATGTATTGGGCTATTCACAACTATTCGTAATGTTTTTATATAGCCTATCCTTTATATAAATTGTATCTTATGTTTTTACGTTTTTTTTTTTTTTTTATCAAGTACAAATAGTAAAAAGTATTGCTGTATACAACAATGCCTCTTTACAGGAATAAAAACCATTTAAAATATTTATAGTTTTCCCGCATAATTTTGGCTCGTGGGTGTGTCGCGTGGAAGATTATTAGACTATCAAGTTCACTTATTTAAACTTTGTAGAGCGCGTACAGCACCTGATTAGGCTGTACCCTTATTAGAGTCGAAAAACAGTGTCTTTTGTGGCTCTGCGTGCGCTTTGCTATAATTTACTTCCACTTTAATTGTTTAGGTTGAGCTAATTAACAAGTGAATCCACGGGCTCGGAAAAAAAAGGACTTTACACGCTGATAAAGAATAGAAGTCCTGTGGTGATTTATTGTTAGGATATTGTTGGTATTTAAATAGTTCAGCTAATAAAAATCTTATAGGCTATCTTAAATTTCACAGCTCAAACATGTGACACAAGTCAGTAGGCTAACGAACTGATATTTATCAATGACACGGATAAATAGTTTTATAGATTTGCATTTACCGTTTATTTTTGAGTGATAATTAACACACAATGGCATCCTTATTGTATTTATCTGCTGCACAGTGACAGTTTTAGACTATTCGGGTCATTTGAACAGTGCTTATTGCCTGCTACACTAATGGACAATTCACTGCTCGGCCATCACACACGTGAGTGATTTTCGGAAGCCTTGTGGCTCGGAGCTCAATGATGTTGAACACTGGGAGGCTTTCCTGGTGGTCCTCGGCCTTAGCTCACGTTAATTGGGAAATTTGGAGAACAGGAGCCCTCATTACCGAGCTCCGGGTAACTGGGAGTTTTCCTTTTCCCGCTGTCTCCTACATTTCCATAAGCAGATTACAAGAGGATATGTTCCTGAAACCACTCGGATAAATCACCGGTTTCGTGGAATAAGTCTCTAATTAGAACTTTTGTCATAACGGCTGCTGCACCGCTATTCATATTAATGTAAAGTGATTAATGATGTTCTAAATTAAGATTTTACTTTTTTTGCCTCCCGTGAAAACAACGGGGAAAAGATCCACTGTTTTTGTTTTTCTCCTTGAAAAGTAGAATTAACTTTCATTTGTCAGTGAAAATTTGGTTATTTCTATAGCCTACAAATCACAGTAGGCTAAAAGACACTGTTAGTGTTTTATTTGATGTGACAAATTAACTTGACTAGGCTATAGGAAAAAAAAATACTGCCGAAATAAAATCTTAGGATAGCCTACTATAATTAAATAATTTAACGGGCAACGATTTATTATTTTTTCTTTATATTATAATGCTTAATTAGTACACCAGCCTAACCAGTTCACTCTTTCAAATTGCCCTGTAATGAAATTCTATGATGAATAATTTATGCCCTGCTTGTAAACCTCGGGCCTGAATAACAACATCGGGTAACAACACTCGCACTTGTTAAGAGTAGGCTAGTTTGGAAAGTAAATAACGGAGACGTGTTGGTGTGCATGTCCTACAAATCGGTCCCACACGGTGAAACTTCTCTAAATGGCCGAGTCGTTAGTGTGTGGTGTTAAAAGCCCATCGTGAATATTCAGTAGGCTACTACTGTAATCGTTCAGTCTCAGTGGCGGTGAATGTGTTAAATGGCGATGTTCTCGATGGACTATGTGCTAATACTGATCCATTGGAAGGTGTAAATTCTCCCCGGGAGACAGAAACCTCTCCCAGCAGAAACGCGTCTTAGGACTCGAGTCATTTGTAAATCACATAATAAGTCGCGGAATGATCGCTATTGACAGTAACTGGTGGTGTAAAAATGTAATAATTAACGTACACTCCACACTGGCGTGGCTGTTGTAAAAAGTTGTTTTTAGAGGAGATGTTTGTAGCTGCTTTTTGATGTTTTTTTTTTTTTTTTTGCTTCAGAACAATATAGTATTGGTCCACAGGGGGGCGTTACTGTATTAATTTTCTATTCACTATGTCGTCGTTGACACTTGACAAAAAGAGTATTTTTTAAAAACAACTGTTTTTGTTGAATGTTTGTCTTTACACAATTATAATGTAATAATGTTATAATGCAATAACAAGCTATGCTGTTAAATGAAAGTTATTAAAAAATTATGAGACAAAGAATTAGTTTTATGTTAAAATCGTAATTAGTGTCAGTTTTAGAAGCTTTAATTCCCACATTAAATTTATGTAGGAGATTCTTATTTAATAATAATAATAATAATAAGTAAAATCCTATATTAATGGTGAGGCAAAAGGTAGCTTACCATTTGATGTAGATAAGTTTTTTTGCATTAGTGGATACAAGATTGTCCTATCTCTCTCTCTTTTTTTAAAACTTTTAATTGATTGATTGATTTATTTATTTGTTTAATTAACGATTTTTGTGCTTGTCGTGCCATTGCAAGTGACAACGTTTATAGTTGTTTCAATAAGTAGGATCTAACCCGATTCTTGCCTTTATTTTATGCAATAAATTTTGCATGCTAATTTGTTTTTCTTGGGTTGTAGCTATTACGTTGAGCAGTTTTTTTTCGGGGGAAATTCGAGATCCATAATATTTATTTAACCTAATTTGTACTGCAAAAGTAGGGTAAGACTAACATTCTGAGTGAATAACGACCGCTATAGAACAATATTTGCAAAGTGATTACTTTTGTCAAAAGTGCAAAGATGCCCCTGCTGTATTTTATCCCACTAAAAGTGCATCCCGAAACACAGTGGATGGCGGAGTGTGAGGCGCTCTCTGATTGGTCGGCGCTGAGCTCATTGTTATGCTGTCAATCCAAATCACATGGCCGAGCCTCTATTAACAGCTGAGCCTAGCGCACAACTTTGCAGAGTTCCGTGGCAGAGCAGAGCAGAGCAAAGCAGAGCGGGACCGGTGTGGACACTTTTGAAACAGTTCGGTGCTTCTCACTTGACCAGAGTTTTATCGCTCTGAACTTTTGACTGACTACCGGCTACTATATTTGGTGAGACTCTTTCAATTTCAGCGTTTTATTTCGAGTGCGCGGCACCACTTCCAAGTCGTTTGAATGTATAACATGATGGAAACCGAGATTAAAAGCCCCCTTCCGCAGTCCAACACGGGCTCGGCGGCGGGCGGCAAAAACAACAGCTCCAGCGACCAGGACCGGGTGAAGCGGCCTATGAATGCTTTCATGGTGTGGTCCCGCGGGCAGCGGAGGAAGATGGCACAAGAGAATCCCAAAATGCACAACTCTGAGATCAGCAAGCGCCTCGGTGCTGACTGGAAACTTTTGACTGACGCCGAGAAGAGACCCTTCATTGACGAGGCTAAGCGCTTACGAGCCATGCACATGAAGGAGCACCCGGATTACAAATACCGTCCCCGCAGGAAGACCAAGACCCTGCTGAAGAAAGACAAGTATTCCTTGCCCGGAGGACTCTTGGCACCCGGTGCCAACGCCGTCAACAACGCTGTGTCAGTGGGCCAGCGGATGGACTACACGCACATGAACGGCTGGACGAACAGCGCGTACTCCCTCATGCAGGACCAGCTGGCCTACCCTCAGCACCCCAGCATGAACAGCCCCCAGATCCAGCAGATGCACCGGTACGACATGGCGGGGCTTCAGTACCCCATGATGTCCACGGCCCAGACCTACATGAACGCGGCGTCCACGTACAGCATGTCACCAGCATACACGCAGCAAACTTCCAGTGCAATGGGTTTGGGCTCCATGGCTTCAGTGTGCAAGACGGAACCCAGCTCTCCTCCACCGGCCATAACCTCTCATTCCCAGCGTGCTTGTTTGGGAGACCTGAGGGATATGATAAGCATGTACCTGCCCCCCGGAGGAGACAGCGCTGACCACTCCAGCCTACAGAGCAGTCGGTTACACAGCGTTCACCCGCACTATCAAAGCGCAGGGACTGGCGTGAACGGAACGCTACCCCTAACCCACATTTGAAAGACTCCTAAAAAAGACTTAAGTACTTCGGATACTTGAACGTTTTGATTTGCAAAAAAGAATCGAAGTTCAATTTCGTTTTTAAAAAAAAGAAACTATTTTTAATCTCAATGAGTTGTCCGTTTTAAAGCATTTTATGACGACATATCGGGGACTTCAGAATAAATTGTATTGCAGAGGAGCTTTTTATCATGAGCTGTAAAGCAATCAACGTCTGTAGAAGAATATTGGACTTCTGACTTATTTGCCGTCAGAGTTTGTCTCTATGAAAAAGGCACGTGGCTTCGTGAAGAGGCCGTATTTCAAAAACAAAAAAGAAAGAGAAATGGAGGGAGAGTATGTTCACTCATAAATGTTTACACTTATTTTTTAGATTGTCGGTTTTGTCCAAATCTGTGTAGTCTTTTTGTTGTTCATTTATGAACTAGGTTTTATTGAAATGAAAGACTGTGCTGGTCGCAAGCGCAAAGTTTGTTTTATTTATAGCGAGTTGTTTTTTTTAAGCTTGTGAACCATTGTACGTCTTGTTGAAATGTTCCACTTTTGTTTTGTGAATCTTCCTTTCTGTGATGTTATGGCAGTATCAGGTTAACCCATTATGTGGGACGGAGAGTTTTATTTAAACTGACGTTTCTACTCAAGACCATCCTATTCCTAAATGAATAAATTTGTTTTACAAAAAAAAAAAAAAAAAGCTTCATGGCTAGATATGATTTCTTTTCTTTTTTAAAATTCAGTGACTTGTTTGGTTCTTTAATCGTATGTCTACCAGAAAACCAGTGACAGAATTACTCAAATCCGCTTGAAGCCGAATGTGGTAATTTGAGGCGATCGGTTAAATGAAGAGCAAATAGGCGAATTCAGACACTCTCGCTACCAAGCAGATGCCAACACTCGTGGATTGTTATTAAACAATATAAAACAGCAAATATATTTGTGCCTTTCAAATGCCTAAAAGTACAATCGGTCAGTAAATTAATCAAATATCATTCTATAGCCTATATTGGACCACTGAAACTATAAAGCATCTCGCCCAAACACAGGATGCCCTTTTCCCTGACATTCCCTATCAACTGCTGTATATTGTAACTTTAGTTCTGATAATAGCCTACTACGAATCATAAAAATGAAACTTATTTCAAAATTCGCTGTTTTCATAAGATTTACTCGCTGTTGGTGAGACAACTCTCCTTTGCAAGATTATGCAACAAAAAATAATAAAACTAAATATCCTAAATGCATAAATGGAACAAAATATTTTTTAACTCGCATGAACTGTCATGCATACAAACTGTGTAATTTTCTCCTGCATTTTCACTTGTTGAGTCGTCCAGGTAAATACAGTTCCTCAGAATTATTTTGTATAATTATGGTTAACTATAAATATCTTTAATCCTTTGAGTTTGTCAAAGCCTGACAATGAAACGGTTGATAAATTCTGACAATTATGTTCATAATAAGTGATTAATGCAAGGATTATTTGGTCGCAATTTCACTTTATGAGCTACTAAGTTGTGGCCGATTTTTTTGGGGTCAGACAGAGGTTAAATATTTGCTGTACATTATTCAGTGATTTGAACATCACGCAATATTGTATTTTTGTCTGTGTGTCAAGCGACCGTTTTTGCCATACCTTTCTTGTTGTAGTTAGCCAAGAAAAGGAGGCACATACAAGGCTGTTATGGACTGCCTCATGTAATTTAGGGTGTAATTTCCACTACTGAGTTCTCAATATATAATATGTATAATAGCCTATATGTTTTGTCTAACATATGTTCGTAAAAATAAAGAATCTTCAATGTCTTTACAACATCTTTGGTTCTAAACAACAACAACAACAACAACAACAACAAAAAACAAACAAACAAAAAAAACTATCTTCTAATAAAGATACATTTTGGATGGATATGGTTTTTTGAAAATTAAAATATAGATGTAGGTCTATTTTTTTTTGTAGATCAACATATTGATTTCTAAAATCATAGATACTTTTGTAAATAACTGCTAAAAAGCTCTTAATGCCAGTTACCTAAAATTTTCCTATAACAACAGGCCGAACAACCTCTTTCTAACTGAGAATTTTGAATTGAGCAAGTTTTTTTTTTTTTTTCTCTCTCTCAGATGCTTGATTTAACTTGTTTCTGAAATATCACTTGTTCATCCACGTTCAATAATTATCCGTTCTGCAAAGCACCTCACATTTTCCGAAACCAAATCGACTCACTGATTTGAATCACTTCAAATAAAACTGTCAGGACGTGTTGCATTATAAATACTATCTGTATTTTTAAAAATTATTTTAAACCCTGCTTATCCTAATCTCAACCATTTAGACTTTTAAGAACTCAAATTCTTCTGTCACTGGTAATTTTTGCACCCAACAATATGAAACAATCTTTTTGAATGACATTGTCACACTTAGTGTGCAACAGAATTTCACAATATTGGTGCACCTGACAGTTCTACAGTATGGGATGAGTTGCACAGCATCCCGGGGCATTTATTCCCCTGAGCTGCTGAGTGCTTGCACTGGATGCTGTCTTTCCCACATTCCCTGACAGGTTTGATCCATGCCTCATTGCTGTGCTTGGATTAGCCCTGTGCAACTCTATGGATGCCAACAGATTAAACGGACCTCCCTGAAAGTAGTAGTGTGTTGGAGAGACGGCCTATCAGGTTATCATACTTCCTAATTTTAAAAGGAAAAAAAAATTAATTAAAGCAACTATGACAGATGCAGTGGTGAATTTGTTGCATATGTCTGATGTGAATGGTTTGCTGGGTACCAGATTTGTTTTTATTTTTTGACATTCACAGTGACAATATTAATATATTCAATTGCCAGTTAAAAAAAAAAAAGTATTTAAACTCACACGAGTGAAGCTGTACTGATAGCAGAATACATTAGGTCCCTTCCAGCACAGAGTGGGCCCCTCTCTCTCTCTCTTTCTCACTTGCTCGCTCAGTCATGTGGAGCACTGTGCCCACTCAGCAAGTGCAGGCATATCCCCACTTCTATCTGCTTATGACCTCACTGGAGCTGTTTGTTTAACCCTTTTTCCAAACCAACATAATTGCACACTACTGCAATCAAGCATGCTGGATTCGAAGTTAGATAGCATTAGAGACGGGAAGCTTTCTCACTTTCATTCTGCTGTGGGTATTTTTTAAAATATTTAAATATATATTATTCATACCGTATACCTTCCCCTATTTCTGATTGTTATGATTATTCCTGACATTTTTAAATACATGTGCCAATCTAAGAATAAAAACGTGGCACTAGTCCTGTATCAATTTCGTTCACTGAACCTGCTCAGCAACTCTCATTACGAACTCCTCATTCCAAATTGCTTGGTGTTTTTTCAGTATTCCCGTTCACAAACGTACACAGATTACAGTACGTCAGTTGAAAAAATGGGTGTGTTTGAAAAATAAGGTGAACAGGCTCTGTGGTATTTCAATGGTGCCAGACTGGACTTGCTGTGGTGTTGTGTACTAAAAACAGAATATCCTTGTATTGATTAGCAGGCTGGCTCAAGGCATTGCTGTTGGGCCTGTCCACTGGAGTGAGACTCATGTGGGCTGTGGGGACGGACTGAAGTCGAGGTGTGGGGGTGAGTTAATCTCCCTGAACTGGGGCAGATGTTGTTGACGAGCCCCTATTAGATCAGCTCCCGCCGTGGGAAAATGGCATCCAATCCTTACGGGGTCAGGACTTTGAGCTGACCCTCACGGTCTCATCCCACCTCAGAGAGCTGCCCATTCTCCTGCACTTTATCTAAGAGACAGGCTCACCTCTCTTGCCTTTGGCCATTGTCTTGTTTTACTATTGTATGTTTGCTGTTTTTGTACACGTAAACCTAACCTCTTCCTCTTCTTGCAGCACGTGTCACAATTTTGGTTCCTCTCTGCGTTTTATGTTCATGTATTAAATATGTGTTGATGCCTTGTTCACTTTTGTTTCACTTTTCTCTTTAGTTCACACATTTTGTTGTGCACATTTTATTTGCCCCCAACACTTCCATAGATGTTCCATAGATGTTAAAGGTTCTTCATAGAACCATCAATGCCAGTCTTTTTTTTTTTTTTCTTAAGGGAAGAAACTCAGGCATCAGGAATTTGGAATATGGATGTCATTTCTTATATGTATTTTTCAGATTGTCATACATTTGAGTAGTATCAGTATTATTTGACATTTAAAGATAATCACAAATCTAGTCTAGGTGAATGTGCCAACTTGTTTCTCCTCTCCAGTGGTTCTGATGTTTGTTGGTAATTATAGCCATGGTTGAATCTCCATGGCGTTACACAACCACAAAGAATGTAGAGTGGGAGGTTTAAAGGGCGGCTGCCGCTCCAATTCAGGGTTGGCCCTGCAGTCCAGGTGCAAGTGACTTGCATTGATGTCAGCATAGAGTAAATAATTCTAATGAATAGAGTCTTAACACAAGGGGCCTGACTAGTTTATGGAAAGACTTTAGCTAAAGAGCTATATATAGAGGGAAAAGCAGTTTAGACACTTAGTAGGTGATATTGTGTTGTAATTTGATTAGTCAAAATCTATTAAGCAATGTTTCAGAGTGCCAATCTGTGGACCACCTGCCTTCATGTATGTATGTAAAAATATGTAATATTTTGTAGAGTTTAGGATATGAATTTAGTTTCATTTTGCCAAATATCCATAAATTCCATTTCTGTGTTCCATAAATTCCCACAGATAACCACCAGTTATAATACAACTTTAACCTTTCTCTGGTGCAACCAGTCATGGCCACCCTTTAAGTTAAATGCGACACGTTTGTAGTATTTGGGATAGAGTTTATTCATTGAATAATTCCCTGGAGCTTCACTTGTCAATCACTGCGAGAAGTGGTGGCCTGAAGGGGAATTAGTCATGATGATATTTCAGTGAAACCCCTCGTAGAGCCGTGGAGCCTAAACTGAGAGTGTGGAAATTTCCCTGAATGTGGAACTACCCTGCCCTTAACGTCTACACTGCTCTCTTGGGTGGAGCAGGTGCAGGGAGTTTCTCTGACGCAGGATGGAAACAGGTTTTAGGGTGCCTGTCCAAGGTATAATTGGGTGGAGCATGAGTGACACTAGGGCAGATGGCACCATTTTAGGGACATATCAAACAAGTGAAAAATGTCAGAGGTTCAAAGCTTATGAGTTTTGTTTTATTCAACCTGATCTCATGAGAAAACTATTTTACAAGGTGATTTCATATGTATATATATATAAAAAAGTAATGATGAAGGTATTAACCTTTAAACGGATTGTATGAATTATATTTCACCAAAACACAAAGCAGTTACAAGTTGCCATAAGAGTGGCATTTCTCCTCGAATTCCTTCAGGGTAATAAAAATGGACAAGAAAGTTGTTGCCACACATTCTTAAAAATAAAGGTGCTTAAAAGGTTCTTCACGGCGATGCCATAGAAGAACCATTTTTGGTTCCACAAAGAACCATTCAGTCAAAGGTTCTTTAAAGAACTCTCTCTTTCTTACCTTTTTATAATCTAAAGAACCTTCTTTTGTGAAACAGAAAGGTTCTTCAGATGTTAAAGGATCTTTATGGAACCATTTAGACAAATAGGTTCTTCTATGGCATCGTGAAGCACCTTTATTTTTAAGAGTGTACAGTAAAATTATAGAGTTAAAACTAACATGGATAGCGTAGTTTAGATAATTTTGGTCATTATGGAATTTGCTGAGAAATGTTTGAGTAAATATTGAAGCCTAGTTGCAGGTTTAGCTGACTGCAGTATGACACATTAAGATTTCTTCTGAAACTCTAAAGGAGACGTGAGATTATTAGGGTCTTTCCCCCAGTAAAAAACAAAACCTGAAAAGCAGAAAACTTTGAAAACAAATTTGCTATCCATCTAAAGAAACGCTAACATCCCATCAGGGATTTTTCTTTGTGGAAACTTTTGAAGCAGGTCTTTATAGAGTCCACATATTTTGGTAAATACTAGGAGGAGAAAATGTTGATAAGTGATACACAACCTACATGTGCAATGACAGTGAAAGCAGTTGGGAAAGTAGAGACAATACGTGCAGTACAGAGGTTAAGGGGTTGGGGGCAGGGATGTGAAACTGGGGAGATTAGGCCTCTCATCTAGGCCACAGATATTGATTAGTGTAGGTTGGGTCATCGAGAAGAAACAGAGATTGACAGATGAACAATAGTCTTATGCCTGTGTGATGACTCCTTGTCATGTCTGTGATGGTCAGGGGTTTTGAGGATGCTTGGAAAATACGTACATTAGTCCAACTCACCAATCCCTCCTCTGTGTTATTGGTGAATGTCTTCACTCAGGTGAACATCTTGCAGCTCTCCACACGCATGGAAATAAGACCCTACGCAGAAGTGCCTCACTTGTTTATTGATTAGTTGCCATTGTCAGTCAGCCAGTTCTCTGAAAGATGTGCATTTGTGCACCAAAGGCTCATATTAGGGCATGTCTGGAGGGGTGTACAAATGTAACGCTTGTTGTCTTTTATGCTTCTTTTTCAGTAAGTGTCCCACTCCAGTTTCTTTCACTTCAGTTTCAGTGGGTAAGATGTTTTGATCAATAAAAGAATGATAATGAGCCTCAATGTTTTGTCGTTTTTTTTATTTTTCCATTTCGTGATGTATAAGGTTAAATGGGTCATTTACTAAGCCTCATTTTTGAACTTTTGAAACATTTTTTGTCTCTATAATGACATTCAAAATTTTTCACATTTTTCAAAATATCTTCTTTTGTATTCCTCAGAAGAAAGCAAGCCATAAAGGTTTGGAACGACATGAGGATAAATGATGATAGAAGTTTGTGAACTTTTCCTTCAGTTTACTCTAGACTTGAAGCACAATAGCATAGGGAATTGCAGTTAGACTGTAATACTATAGCATTGAACAAAAGACAGCTGCTTAGTTGTATTTGTTTTTATATTTCATGTCATTGTCAGTCACCCAGCATTGTGTCCTGCTTTTAAGTGCTGTCCTCTTTGGTTCTCCTCTATGTTTGGCCTTTAGAGTCTCAATCACAATTGCATAATATGATATTTTGAAATGCTTTAAAGACACTCGCATGCATCAACAGCCTTATTATTTTGTCCACTCCAGCCTGTCACTCACAGCAGCACTCCAGCGTCTATGAGCACGTGAGTGAGCTTGTAGAAAGATCAGTAGCTGGTGGAAGGTGGAAGGAACACCATCTAATGAGCAGTAGCCGAAGATAACGTAAAATAAACAAAACCCAGCATAAAAGCCCAGCTTTTTTCCCCCCACATTTTGGCTGCTTTTCATCTCATTGAAAGTTGTGTATGGAGATGCTGACTGCGCCTACAGGCCCCGCTTGTCAAAATAGTATTACCGTGGTTTTAAAGCTCATTATAACGCCCTGTTTCGTGGGAAACCAGTCTTGGCTTTTAACTGTGGGTTAAGGTGATATCCTTTTCACCAGTGCCTTGAAAATGCGCTATATAGGTCAAATGAGACGTAAAGCTCTGAAATGCGCACTTTGTCCCACGAGTCGAACCCGAAAAGTTCATTCGCATCCCTCTCTCCAAACCCCCGGCAAATATCACACCTCGGATGCATAAACATGCCTGAGCTCCACACATCAAGCCACGCAGGGGGCCTGGCCGGCTATAGAGCCGCACTGTGACACCAATCAGGAATGATGGCAGCCCCCTTTGTCATGCTAACAGGAATTGCCTCTTCTCTTATTCAAATGCTCTCCTTCTCTTTCTCCCTCCCTTCATCCTTCTCTCCTTTTCTCCCTCCTCATGGGCCATGTAAATCCATACTTAGAGAGTTTGAAAAAGAGGGAGAGCGAACGGGAGAGGGAGTGAGAACTCCCTGTCCCCAGAACCGTTGATCGGTGGGCCTCTCTCCTGGGGGTCAGCGTGGCTCTCGCAGCGCCGAGCTGTTTCCATGCCCAGCCGAGCGCATTTCATATTCAAATGCTCCAATCAGGCCTGTGACCCGCGGGGGGCTTTTTTACAGCCCGGGCCTTGGGTCAGCGGGTCAAGATGGTGATTTAATAGCCAGGGCGATGGGAGAAAAAAGGGAAAGGGGTGATTTAGTGACTGAATGAGTCATAAAAAAGCATTTTTCTTAAGTTGTGTCAGTTTGGCGCTTTTCTCTCTTCACCTGACTTAGGCACCTGTTTGCGCCGTTGAAGTGGCTGAGGACGTGTCAAAGTGACAGTATGAAAATCAAAGGATTGAGGTCCTTCTGTGGTGTGGTGTGTTATGGGGCAATCTTACCTGAGCATCTTGTTATTCATGTCTCGACAGGTGTGTTCGCTGCAAATTACATAGAGCTGGTATGTATGTGTAGGCTTGTTGTCATGTACTAATTATTTTGGAGACTGTCTTTGCATGTGAATGCTGAATAAAATTTGATGTTTAGTTGTTTTTACTTGGTATACGTCTGACATGCGGTGGTTTGCCCTCTGGTGTATACCTAGATTCAGCAGTTTTAGCTTTTACATGGTACTGAAATATACCAGAATGAATTTCACTACACACAGAAACATGTTTACATAGATACCTGCGAAGTGAACGAATCAGAACAAAAATGTTGATAGTCAAGAAATCAGAAGGTATTTGTTTGGTATTATTTAATGTTTTAATTTAATGTTTTTAATTGTTATTAATTCAGACTGTATGTTTTTCCTTCAAAATGAATTAAAATGTGAAATGTATAAAATTTTCCTGAAATACGCTAGTATTATTACTATTATTCTTACTATTATATATATATTTTTAACTATTTTACCAAATTAAAATATTGAAAAAATCGAATGAATCAGAAACTGAACCAAAAGGTTTATAGTCAAGAAATCAGAAGGTTGTATTATTATTATTTTTTTAATCTTAATTATAATTTTAATAATCAGTAACTTAAATTATAATTTGTATGAATATAAACTGTATGTTTTATTCTTCTTTCAAAATTATTATTAATTAAATTAACTACATTTTCCCCAGGGGTGCGCTTGTGTTTTTATTTTTCATTTGGACTATTTTAAGTGTTTCTTTCAAAAATGAAATATTAAAAAAGTGTAATCAAGAAATCAGAAGGTTATCAGTTGGGATAATTTAATTCTTATAATTATTTTTAATTAATTCAACCTATTTAAATTCTTTCCCCAAAATTAATTACAGTAATTCAAATATGAATATTCATTTTCTTGAATTATGCGCTATATTATTATTTTTAACTATTGGTATTTACTCTTCAAAATTAAAATAATAATTGTAAATATATGATAAAAATATTGAATTAAATAGGCTAATAAATTAAATGTTCCTGGAGTATGAGATAATGCAATCCAGTACTACATGTTTAGCAAGTGCCTCTTGTTTTTCCAAAATCTTTTCTAGACTGTCCTAAATACACTCTAATATGCAAAGAGCTGATAGTGATGGGTGTTTAGACGTTTCTTGATTGGGAGTCGTTAGTATTTAGCTTAAGTCCGTTGAGATGTAAAAGAGGCCTGTGTGTGAGAGCTGCGCTGCCCGCAGAAGCTCAGTAGCGGCCACCTCAGTGACTGACAGGTGGGTCAAAGATGGGGATTTAAGGTGGCTCGGGGATTTGTGTGAGGCCCAATAGCCAGCCCCTTCTTTTACCCTGACACAGTGAAGTTTTCAATGCATGATGATGTGTGTGAGAGGAAGGGAATTAAAGAGAGAGACTTTGCTTATTAAAGTTGTGTGTGTGTGTGTGTGCATGGGTGAGTTTTAGCACAACCTTCAATGAGCACAGCTGTGTCGGTGTCTGGAAGTGTTGTTCTTGCGGCCCGTGGAGAGAAAGAACTCCTGCAGGTCTACCGACTACCACCGTCCTGCCTGTCTTTCTTTCTGTCTCGCTTTCTCTGGTTTATAGCAACAGGCAGTTGCGTGACCAGGAATACGGCTGATAATAAATCATATCTACAAAATTATGTGCATAATTAACTTTTTATGTCATATTTTCTTTTACTTGCATTGTTTTGAGGATGAAGACATGCCTAATTTGTCTAGCTTCTGCCAAAATACAGAAATACAGTTTGATTGGATGGAACCTTGACATCAACAACAATAAATATGGCAAGTGTTTTCTAACCATTTTAAAAGCTGATAAGTCTATTTGTTTTGCTATCTATGATTATCATTTGCACTACTTATTTCCTGTTTTTAAGAACAGAACTGTGACCCATTTTTGAGTCCCGACCCACCAGTTGAGAACCAATGCACAACAGGTACAGGTTTGTTGCTGCTCATGTAATATTGCTCTTAATAATTACTAGAAAGACTTTCTTAATAATCCTTTAGTACTCCTCGAGCAGCATATTGAGGATTTAATGCAGTTTGACGGAGCTCAAGGGATTTGTGCTCTAGACCCTCAAAGGCTTCCCGAGTGTCATAACCCTTTGTGTAGAGCCTTTTAATGGAAAGGACTGCATTGTAAGGCAGGAGAATCACTGAACACTCAGGGGAGGAGTGTCTGATTTTCTGTGACTCTAAGCTGAAAACAGCCATACAAATGTTCTTTTCTTAATCAAAGAACTGTATTTTACTATTAAGATCATAAATATACTTCTCTCTACCTGAAACGATGACTAGAGCTTTTGGTTTGTAAGTATTATTTTGTAATAGACAAGTTTTTATTGATAAAGCGCATATATAAACAAAATCTAAATTGCAAATACATACACAAGATATAAAAAATGAAAGACAGTAACGCTTTAACAATAAGGTCCTAATATATGATTAAATGTTGAAATGAACATTGGATAAATTAAATTTAAGTTTAAACATACACTACCAAATGAAATCGTATTACGGGCTCAGAAAGCTTCACGTATTTGATTATAATAGCAGAAACAGTGATATTGTGAAATAATAGTCAATTTTCAGTGTTACGTGATCTTTCAGAAATCATATATTGATAATATGTTGATTTGCTGCTTCAGAAACGTGTTATTATTTTCAATACTGAAACCTGTTGTACTGCTTAATATTTTTGTGGAAACTGTGATACATTTGCTTCAAGATTATTTGAAGAATAGATCATTCAAAAGAACCGCATTCATTTGAAACATTCTGTACTGTTTTTACTGTCACTTTTGATTAATTTAATGTGTCCTTTTTGAATTAAAAAATTATATTGACCCCAAACCTTTGAATGGTAGTGTATTTGTATATTATAAATACATTTAAATAGACTGAAAGGAACAGTTATAGCAATGGGTATTTAATCTCTACCTATATTTAGTAATACTGTTATATTAATACTATGTCCTGAAAAAAAAAAAAAAAAAAATGATGGTCAGACTGCAAACACTTCTTTTCCAAATGTTCCCACACCACTAGCTCAATGTAATCCTATGATCTGTCAAATATAACTTTTTTAGCTCTGTTACATGCTAGACCTCCCACGCAATAATACAGAGTTTTCTCATTGTGTGGTTTTCTTCAGAAAGCTCGTAAAGTCTGAGAAAATCGATCCAAACAAGCCTTAATTCTGTCATTAGGTGAGAGAGAGACGCTCTGTGATTGGCTGCTCGTCTGCTCCATATTCAGAGGTGCTGGATGAGGCAGAAGGCCCGCTGGGAAAATGGTGTTGTAATCAGGAGCCGGCTGTGCTGCCTGATCAGGTATGAAGTCAGCTTCCACCTTCCTCAAAATCCTTCCTCATCTTCCTCTCGTCTCACTCGTGTGGAGCCTGTCCTCAGGTACCATTACACTATATGACCGCGAGCTGTTGATAGCTGGAGAAATGAGGCTGTGAGAGAGTGTATGTGTGGGGTTAGTGCTAGTAAGTTGGGTGGGGGTACTTTTTTGTTCCCACATTTGATTATTCAGGTTGGTTGAACTAAATTTCTGAACCCATAAAATTCAGATCCCCTTAGGGGGCTATTTACATATATTTCAATCCCCCCTCCTACAGTCTCCCCAGCTTCTGTCTTTTCCCTCCGAATGTGAAAAAAGAGGGCAGAGCAACCAGGCCTGTCTGGTCTTTAAGATGTCACTGTGGTGTGAAATATAGGCGAACAAGCAGGGCTTTGAAACTCAAACTGAACCCCCCTCCCCACCCACCCCCACATTTACCTTCTGTTTCTCCCTCATACACATACTTGCTCACAGAGACAACAGACCACCCCTCTCTCTCCATGTCGTCTCCATAGTTGGTGAGCGCTATGCCCACTGAGACAGATCCATCTCTGGGGTGGTGTGTATGCTTGTGTGCGCACATGTGACAGTGCGTTTGTGTGTTCAGTAGGTTGGTGGGGTCCAGGCACCAGACGCAGATGTTTGGGATGGGACTGGTGGGGATGCACCTGTAGTCACTCCATCATGTGCCAAAGACTCTGCCATCACTTAAAGTATTGGTCAAAACAGGTCATATAGCACTTTATCTTAAAGGGATAGTTCATCCAAAAAACAAACAAACAAACAAACAAAAAACCTTGTTTTAAATCTGTATGGCTTACAGTAATTTCTCCTGTGAAGATATTTAGCAAATATCACCAAAGAAGATATTAAGCAAAATGTTTTTCTTTGTCCATATAATGTCTTTTGGACCTTATTGACTTTTATTGTATGGGGGGAAAAAACAACATATTTTGGATATTTCTGCTATAATTATGATGAAGCGGCTTGTTTTCAAACTTTTTTCCATTAAAAGAAACTGAAAGTACCAATATTTAAAAATGTATAATTCCAATAGTTACAAAAAAAAGAAAAGAAGTTAATAGTTAAAATGATTATTTGAAGTTATATAAATATTTGTAGAATAAAACAAAGATTACTGTAGCATGTTTTACAAGAAATTACCATTTGCACTTCAAAATTTCACATTTAATTTAACATGTTACTTGTTGTTTCTTTGTAATTATTTGTAACATTTACTATCAATTTCTGAAATTATTTAAAAGTAAATCCCACACCAAGTGTGTTGAGAAGAAAAAATAAATATGCTTTTAGTTTACATTAGTATTGTTTCAGTATCATTGAGGTATATTTTGAATCAGTTTATTTTTATAATTTATTTTGATTGTTTTTTTTGTTTGTTTGTTTAATATTTGTATAGATGTATTATTTTTATATATGTTTTATTGCTGTTTTAGCATTTTGAGTTTTAAATTTAAATTCATTCATTTAAATACCTTTAAACCATCTTGTTGCCCCCTTAAAAGTTTGCTAAAGCCCCCTAGTGGGTTCCAGCCCCCTGGTTAAGAACCACTGGTCTACAGTTATATAAAAAGTGTATATAATAATGCTGCCTTCACGTGCTATCGGAAATTTCCTATTTCCCACTTATGAAGTCGTGATTATGAGCTTGTCGTATTCAAGTGCTTTAATGTCGGAAAGAATAAAATGTAACATCCCATTGGTTGACAATCAAATAAACATTCACCGCGCTATACATGCAGTTCGCTGACAATTCTGGAATTTCGGTCAAATACATGCTTATTTCACTGCTTATAAAACATACAATATGCTTTGCATGATCGTTCATATCTAGCCTATAAATACACTATTTTAGCGACAAGACAAAGGGATGTAGTTGTTGTGAGAACAGCATTGACAGCAGCAATGGTTGTCCCCTCCACCATGTTTAAAGTTTATGACCTGCCCAACTCGGAAACTCGGGTATCAAAATTATTTCCGAATTTCCCAGTAGTGAATACGACTTGAGAGGCCGTTCACGTCCAATTTCCAATTAGGAAACTCGTATTTACGATAATTCCAATAGCACGTGAAGGCAGCATAAGTATGTACTATTTAGTATGAGACCCTCATTTGTGTGAGATGTGTTTGTTATTGTTGGTAATGCCAATGTTTAAGTCGAAAGACGATGCTTTTTGACGTTTGGAAACCGTAACTCGCTGTTAATTTTACATAACACAAACACATGTCTCCTTGGATTGATTTGTCAAGGGGGCGTGAAATAGTTTAATTGTTTCAAATGAACACACTCGCGCCCCCGCATTGTGGATTAATTTTCTGACCGAAGTCTCAGAGGGCCAAGTCTTAAAATGCCGCATGGGCCCGGTGCCCGGCGGCCCGCTGGAGAGATAAAGAGAACACATATGTAGCCAGGCTCAGTCACGCTCCAGTTGAGCCATCGCAGCACAGAGAGTTACAGCCGGCGTGATGGGAACACTTGTTTGTTTAGGGTTGTTTTTCTGCCGAGTGCCATGGTCTGGTCGGATGGCACTTGTTTTGAGCGCTCCATCTGTGTATGTGTGTGTATGTGTTTGGTAAGTATCAGGAGGCTGGTGAGGGTGGTATTTGGGGGGTGGGGGTTTGGGTGGCATTTAGTCAAACAGTGTCCCTGGCCCCCAGTATCACCCCCCACCCTCCCCCAGTCCCCCCAGCTCGGCCGTGTTCGCTCCCCAGTGCGCAGGCAGAATGCAGCGTCAGGAGCCCGAGCACTGAGCTCCCATTGTGTATGCTAAGCAAAGCGGAATGGCCGGGTGACAAAAGAGGGAGGAGTGGGGCTCAGGGCATACAAAGCCCGGGGGAGGGAAGGGATGGTGGGGGGGGGAGGGGGCGTTCTGCTGCTGAGGGCTAAATAGACCCACTCAGCCCCCCAAACCCCATCCATAACCCCTGTCCCCACCTCCGAACAACGCACAGCCCTCTTTCCCGTCCCAAACCCTCTGGAGAAATGGGTGCCCACTATATGGGCAGAGCTGTAAACTTAAGGAGTCATGTTTGAGATTAATTTTGCACTGTTTTGAACAGTAAAAGGGGGTAATGCAAGAAGTTTTGAAATGCATGTTTTCAAACATTATACAGTTTTTTTTTTTTTTTTTTAAGTAATACTACTTCATAGTATACAGTGTGACTTTTTATATTTATACGCTGACTTTTATTGTGATTTTATTTCTTACAATTGCAAATACATACTACTATTACTATTATATACTACCATACTAAGAAAAATGAATTAATTAATACTTTTACTCAGCAAGGGCACATTAAATTGACCAAAATGGGCAGTAAAAACATATATGACAACAAGATTTCCTTTCCAAACAAATGCTAATAAATTCATCAAATCTTGTTTTGTTTTTTTTGTTTCTACAAAAAGGTTAAACAACTCTTTTGAACACTGATAAGAAATGTTTCTTGAGCAGCAAATCAGCATAATGGAATGATTTCTGAAGGATCATGTGACACTGAAGACTAGAGTAATGACTACTGAAAATTAGCTTTGCAATCACAGAAATAAATTACATTTTAAAATATATTGCAATAGAAATCAGCTATTTCACATTGTAATAATATTTCACAATATTGCTATTTTTACTGAGCAAAACACTTCTATCAAAAAAACAACTCCAACCTTAATATTTAACAGCAACTTAATTTCTCATAATTGTGATTTTATATCTCATAATTATGACTATTTTGCATGCTTACATATCATAAATGTTAGCATTACTCCAGTATATGGTTTTCCGTTTTATTTTATCAGGCAGTGTTGTGTGTGTCTAGTTTTATATAAAATTTCCAGCAGGGCCTGTAAGAAATGCAGTTTTACTTTGCCATATATGGTTTGTGCATATATGGTATAATTGAGAATAAAAGCTGATTTGACTTGATATTGCTTGTCTTGCAGAGTCTGGGACCCCAAGTGTACCTAAGCCACTATACCAGTCGGGCTGTCCATTGGGCGTCTCTGGGTGCCTTTCTCAATGATGATGTTCAAGTTAACATCCGAATGGCCTGCAGTCATGGAGAGCTCTGATTCTGCCCTGTGGGCTGGAAGTTCACAAAGCCAGGGGCAGGTCTTTGATGAACCCTCTTCCTCGTTCTGCCCTTCCTCTGCCCTCTTAGATGCAAGGTAACCTCAGCACATCAAAGAGAGGCTCCATACAGATTCCACTTGATGCTTTCCCCCCCAACACACACTCGCACCGCCCACCTCCCCTTACGCACACATACACCGGTCAGCGCATACACTTTACATTTGAAAAAAAACAAAAATGAATCACCCGTCCCATCTGTTTGGCTAGCTACTGGTCTCCTTGCCCCCTGTTTTTCCCAGTGCTGTAGGAAGTGGCTCGCCGGGTGACTTTTGTGATGTGAAATAAAAGGGAAGGTTTGCATTTGCTGCAGTAAGACCCTCGGAGCAACAATTCAGGTGCCCAAGACAACATACGACAGAAAGAAAGATGGCACCACCCAAAGGTGTGTATGTGCGCCGGGCCAGAGGTGAGCCTGAATGTCTCTCGTCAGCCTAGCGTTCTCCCGGCAGGCCTGACCCGTGGAGTCATTATCCCTCCAGGTAAATCACCTCGCAATCAGTGTGTCTGAAGCCCCCTGCTCTCCAGATGATTCCCCTGCTGATTGGCCTAACTGGACTCCTGTCTGAGGAACGATTACCCTGCATTGTTTTCTTTATGGCACATAGATTGAGCTGTTGTTAGCATTCGCTTGCAGGGTGGAGGCAGCGTGTGTGAGGCCAGGATGTGAGGATGTGCTCTGAGGTCGCTCTCTCTCTGTGCTTGATAAGAGTAACAGGAAAAGCACAGGCGAGCTTTTATTCTAATGATTTTGAATGAGTCCTTGAAATGGCAAACTATGATTTCTTGAACAGGAAATTGTAGCCAAGTTGGTCGAGGTTACGGCCAGATTCATCAACGGGAGAATTAAATGATCAAGAAATAGTTGGAACATTGTTAGTGAGATTATTTGGCGTTGACACTGGAAGAGGGCACTACTTTGACATTACTTGCAAATGAGCTTTTAAAAGCCTAAGTTCCGGAAGTGGTCAAGCCTTTTTATATCGCTGTTTATCACTTTAGACCTAAACACAAGATGGTATATTTTCAATGCCACTCATGAGCACAATTCTCCATGTTGGGTTTCTCTTCTATATCGGTAAACTGGATGAATTTTGTTCCCAGTATTCATGATGGACTGATAACAGAATTATTCACAAAGTATTGAGGTTCTACTACATCTTACAAAACATTGCTTCTGAGATATACTGTGCAGTTGTAGATGTCAAGAAGAAGGTTATAATAAAACAAATATCAATTCTCTTAAGGTCATTCTTGAGAAACAGTGCCTCTTTCTTTCTTTCTTTCTTTCTTTGTGCCATCCCTCTAATTTCAGGGAGTATTGAATATGGGGTTAAAGGTCAGTACAAGACTGGCAAATAACGACCTTAACTAGCAAACTTCATAGCATCAAATCACATGATTTACAGTCAGTATTTTTGTACTTTATGCCAATAAAATAAAAATCAATATAAAAAAGTTCACGTGGGAAAGCCTGGACTGTAGGCGAATGAGGATTTATATGTACATGTATATGGAATCCAAAAGTCTTAGATGACACAAGGATTCCAATATTCAAAATCAAATTTAAACATAGAATAAACAGACCAACTGAAGAAAAAAAATAATATTATGACATAAATATAAAAGATTCTGCACTATTTCTAGGTCACTTTAGGACATGTTATGTTATTCTTTGTACAGATGGTCACAGTCAGATGTAGTTTCCACTGAAGCTCTTTGCATCATTCTCAACATTTAATGTGTGCACAAAAAAACTAAGACGTTCTGCAATTCATAATCATTTTTCACCCAAATTTAAAAGTATTTTCACTACTGGTCTCAGACATGTGAACTCTATATATAATAGTATATACATACATGTACATTTCAAAACAGCCTCCTGTACCTTAGTTTTATATTCACTCAACACTTAAAACCGAGTCTTGTAATTCTGCTGAAATGTAATTATCTGCATATTTCTTGCAAGTATATACACCACAGGACAGGGTGTTTCCACAAAAGGAGTAAACAGCGAAGAACTGCTTCAAAGAAAGAGGGTCTATACATTATTATAAGGATTATGTATACATTATGAATCTTTGTAGCTCTTCTGTCTTTCATCTTTCATATGCTCATAAAAGTTGGTGGAAAGGTCTGTGTGTGTGTGTGTGTGTGTGTGTGTGTGTGTGTGTGTGTGTGTGTGTGTGTGTTTGTGTGTTTGGGGTGGGGGGCCGGGGGCATTAGGCTGGCTGTGTGAGGGAGTGTGTGTTTAAGGGGAGGGGGCCGGGGCAGAAACCTGAGGCCACTGTGAAGCCTGTGGAGACAAAAGGAGCTCCACGTGAGACTCAGGCACATGTAGGCTTGGCTTACCTGCTCACCTGCTCTACCTCCTCCATGAACTTTTGGCCCTGAGAGCACAACCTGCAGCCTCTTGCCACTGTAGACCACACCCTGTCTCCCTCGCTTCCTCTCGCCCCCTCCGTTTCTCCTCTCCCATCTCTCTCTTCTGACCCCTCTATTCTCTTTCTCCATTCACCCCTTCATTTCCCAGCCACTTCTCTTTCCCTCGGCTTCTCTCTCACCGTCCTCTCTGTTGCGTGTTTCTTTGTTGGTCCGTCCCTCTGTCCACTTCCCTCACCATTCTTCCTCCTCAGAGTCAGTGAACCTCACACTCTCTCTCTTTCGTAATCCTCAGTTCCTCAGCATCGTCCTCTACTGTTGCGTCGTTCCACACCGGACAAACCTGACTTTCAGGTCTCGTTCATGGGCAATATCAACTGTAAATGCGCTAGCGAGAGAGAGATGAAGAGGTCGTGCTGGGTTTGGGCTCCTGGGTGGGGCTAAAATGCCACACAGCTGAGCAAACCTGGGCCACCACAACAACATCTTGTGTTTTCTTTTTTAATCCACACTTTCTCTCGGCTGTCTGTTTGAGGAAGGAGTAGGAGGAGGAATGTACCAGACCCATTATGGGAAAATAATAGTCCCTGAATGCTGTTGGTTTTCTCTCTTTGTTAGTCTTCACCTAGAAGTACATGAAGCAGGGCGCAGACATCACAAACACAGAGCTTCTGCATCTGGTTCACATGAAAGGCCTGTGTACGGCTGATGTAAACACGCCATTAATGAAAGGCCAGATTGACATCATGTTGCTTTGAAGTATTGTATGGATAGTTGGGAAGTGTAGGAAGTTTAGGATCACCATCCATTCATGAGAGGATTATTGCTTTTTTAGATTAATACATTTCTTTCTTTCTTTTTTTTCCCTTAAAGAGAGCAAAGGATTTTGAAAATATCAAAGCAAAAATATCAACACATCAATCTCAATTCAATTCAATTCAAAACTGGTTAATTGGCATGACTGTAAAAAAATACAATACTGCCAAAGCTTGAAATCTATCTATCTATCTATCTATCTATCTATCTATCTATCTATCTATCTATCTATCTATCTATCTATCTATCTATCTATCTATCTATCTATCTATCTATCTATCTATCTATCTATCTATCTATCTATCTATTCTTGTCTGTCTGTTTATCTATCTATCTATCTATCTATCTATCTATCTATCTATCTATCTATCTATCTATCTATCTATCTATCTATCTATCTATCTATCTCTTGTCTGTCTATCTATTCTTGTCTGTCTGTTTATCTGTCTATTTGTCGTCTGTCTATCTATCTATCTATCTATCTATCTATCTATCTATCTATCTATCTATCTATCTATCTATCTATCTATCTATCTATCTATCTATCTATCTATCTATTCTTGTCTGTCTGTTTATCTGTCTATTTGTCGCCTGTCTATCTATCTATCTATCTATCTATCTATCTATCTATCTATCTATCTATCTATCTATCTATCTATCTATCTATCTCTTGTCTATCTATTCTTGTCTGTCTGTTTATCTGTCTATTTGTCGTCTGTCTGTCTGTATGTCTGTCTGTCTGTCTGTCTGTCTGTCTGTCTGTCTGTCTGTCTGTCTGTCTGTCTGTCTGTCTGTCTGTCTGTCTGTCTATCTATCTATCTATCTATCTATCTATCTCTTGTCTGTCTGTCTATTCTTGTCTGTCTGTTTATCTGTCTATTTGTCATCTGTCGGTCTGTCTGTCTGTTTCTATCTATCTATCTATCATCTGTCTGTCTGTCTTTCTATCTATTCTTGTCTGTCTGTCTGTCTGTCTGTCTGTCAGTTCAGTTCAGTTCAGTTCAATATTGCTTTATTGTCTGTCTGTCTATCTATCTGTCTATCTATCCGTGTCTGTCTGTCGGTCTATCTATCTATTTATTCTTGTTTGTCTGTCTGTCTATTTGTCATCTTTTTGTCTATCTATCTATCTATCTATCTATCTATCTATCTATCTATCTATCTATCTATCTATCTATCTATCTATCTATCTATCTATCTATCTCTATCTATCTATCTATCTATGTATCTGTCTGTCTGGCTGTCTATCTATCTATTCTTGTCTGTCTATCTGTCTATTTTTCATCTTTTTGTCTGTCTATCTATCTGTCTGTCTGCTTGTCTGTCTGTTTGTCTGCTTGTCTGTCTGTCTGTAATCAGCCAAAAATAGGAACAAGATCTGAGTCACCATTAAGATAAAAGCTAAATGATATAGAGAGTTAATCTGGGTTTAGTCAGCATGTTTTTTTACATCTCATTCATGGTATACATTACTTCATTCAACAAAATAAACATAGTACAAACAGGATGGTTTCCACAAAATATAGCCTGTGAATCTGCAGTTTTGTGTTTGGACGCTCAAAGGCTAACTCTCTGCTTGGGTGTGGGTCATTTCCTGATCTTTCTGCAGGTGGAGGCCTGACAGACGTGCCAGTCCTGCTGCCAATTGTCCTCCACCTCAGCCTGCAGACATGGCTTAATACTCACACACGCACACACACACTCACTCATGCAGACTTACACATGCATACTTATTTCAGCCTCATCTTTAAAATCACTCAATCATGCACCCGTGCCACACACACAAATACTCACTCACCTACACAGGCTACTGAAAGCACGCATGATTGCCAGCCTGTCAGTCACATCATATGTCAGCTACCTCCCATGATTCCCAGGCTGTCACACATGATCTCACACAGACCTGTTTGTGTGTTAAGGACATCAGACAAGAATGCAGATACCCAAAAGTAATACGTAGTGTTAGATATGTATTTTTAAACTCTCACTGTCGCTCTCTCACTCTTATGTGAACACACCTTTCTATTACATAAAACACCTCCCTCAGTCCCCTTTCCCCCACCCCAGCCATGTATGAAAGATGAATGACAGCTTACATGTTCCTATCAAACTCCTGATTTTAGAAATCACTCTATCAACACATCTCTCCCTCCGCCCTCACACGTCACAGCACGTAATGAGCAGTGCGTGAGGACAGCCTGTGTTGTAATTGCATGTTACATACCTGCTCAGGGAGTTCTCACACAGAAGATGACACAGAGAGTGTATAAGGGGAAGGCTGTATGCTAACAGTATTGAGTGTTATTCCTCTTGCTTTATTGAGAGTGACTTTCCATTTTATGTTTACCATAATAATATGTATAATATATGGACGTATATACACTGAAAATAAATTGCAACCTAAAAATGGTAACATCTAAATTAACTGGTTTTATTCAAGTCAAAATATTATTAAATATCACTGAATCATAATGCAATACAAACTGAAATGATTGATAAATACATTAATTATACCAACAAAACTTATTTTAGGTTAAATTTAGGTTAAATCAAGTAAAAATTACACTTGAAGGTAATAATTGCAGGTCACCAATTGTTACTGTGTGCCAGTCAAAAGTGTATAATAATTGTTTTTTTTTTAAAGTATAAGATTTTTTTCATGTTTTAAATGAAATCTCTTATGTTCATCAAGGCTGCATTTATTTGATCAAAAATAGAGTAATGTTTTTACTATTTATTTATTTAAATAATAACTGAAAAAAATCCAATTAGACCAAAAAAGGACTATCAAAAATATAGTTTTGGAAAATAAAAACTATATTTTTGATATACCTTTTTTGGTCTGAGTGGATTTTTTCAGTGTGCGGACAAATTCAACTATCTGTTGGACTAAAACTTTCTTCTTTTTGTTCTACACACCTGAGAACTCATTGTTCTTTTTGAGCGCACACAATTCCTGTTTGATAATTTAAATGTAATATTACAATTTAAAACATTTTCTATTTAAATCTATTTTAAAATGTAATTTATTTATTTTTATTTCAAATAAATGGTGTTTTCTTGAACTTTCTATTCATGAACGAATCCTGAAAAAATTGTACCACAGTTTCCACACAAATATTAAGAAGCAAAAATGATTTTTACCATTGATAACAAGAACCATTATTACTAAATGAGCATCAATAATAATTTATAATAATAGAGTGGGGGAACTATGACGTCACTTTGTAGGCGGATCAGCGGTTAGCATGAAACTGGTTCCTTCGACAAAAAGCCAATGGGATTTTTCCATAGGCTTTTGGATAATCGCAAAAAATAAGCTCTGTGTTCAATCATAGTTCATGAAACTTACACGTTTTGTCCATCAAGATAATCTTCACAAAATAATATAACTTTGATGAATTTTGAAGCCTAAATAAAAGCGCCAGAACTGAAAAGCTAAACTTAGGCTATAAACGAACTACAGCACCACGGTCGCTCGCTTTCAACGTCACCACCATCGCGCTCTCGAGAACTGTTTCAAACTTATTTTAAACATGTTCAGTGAAACGTATTTACTCTGTATATGAATTTGAATCCACACTACATGAACCTTTTCATATAAACTGGAATAAATACAAAACTAGAGCCAAAATAAAACTGAAATGAGACATTAGTAATAAATAGTATAGTGAATAAATGAAATAATCTTAACTAAAGGACATTTAAAGCACGTATTTCTGTACATTTCGAAATAAGGTGCATTGAAAGTCAATATATCCTTGATTAATATGAATATTTTAATTAAAAACGTATCCCCGAGTATTTAATCTTTTAAATAACAGCAGAGTTAGCGAGTCTTTGCATATGGTAAGATTAAACTTATTTTAGTGAACAAAGTACCACATTTCAGCTCTCGTTTTGTTAGGGTGGGTACACAAAATATTATTTTATCCTTGCTTCTACAATCTCTTTCTAACAACTTCATGCGGCCGTACACATTTAATTTTAACGTGGCTTTAAGCACTATGCATCATTAAAGTTTCACTTTCACCACGTAAAGCCAGTAAATGTGGTGTTTACATGTAATAATCATAATATGAATTTAAATTGTGGTCTGAACCCAGAGTCTCCGCATCAGTAAACGATAAAACGAGCATCATTGACTCTACGACGATGGAACCGGAAGTGCTAAAATGCTAACTCGCTTCCGGGTTTTCGCCTACAAAGTGACATCATAGTTCCCCCACTCTATTGAGCACAAAAACAGCATAAGATGAAGACTGAAGTAATGATGCTGAAAATTCAGCTTTACCATCACAGGAATAAATTACATTTTAAAACATATTAAAATAAAAAGCAGTTATTTTAAATTGTAAAAATATTTCACAATATTACTTTTGTTCTGTAATTTTGATCAAATAAATGCAGCCATGTTTCAAAAGCATTAATATGTGTAGATAATTTTATTTTTATTTAAATATTATTTGTATTTAATTATGAGTTAATCAAACACAGAGATGTGCTGTAGTAATAACAGTATTGCACTGTAAAATAAAAAAATGCGTATTTAATAATAATAATAATTTACAGAATAGTAAAAACAATGTTAATATATTTGCCCATACATGTTGAAACCTGTGGTTAACCTTCAGCCTCAACACATGTATCCTCATTTTTATAGTAATTATTTTTGATTGAAGTTGTTGTGATTCTTCAACACACATATTTTAGTAAAATGGCACAGAATGGGGTGTACACCCAATGTGAGTCAGTTAAATTTGTTTGCATTTGCTTCAAAACTAATTTCTGGATAAAACTGCACGTACGTGCATGCAGTTTTGTATGTTTGTTTTGGTGTGCATAGCTGCGGTACGAACAAAGTTGTGTCTATAAGCAATAAGATTTGATTCCATGGGTGGGTAAGAGTGTGTGCATCTGTATTTTTGCCTGAGCATGCATCTGTGTGTGTGAGCATGCATGTGTGTGTTGTGTTTGAATGTGTATGCATTTTGTGGCCTCTGGGTCTTCCTGTGAGTCATTCTCATGAGGTAAACCCCAGTAAAGCTGTCCTAGTCCTCTCTAATTCCTCATTAGCTCATGGCAGGCTGTCTCAGGGGGATTTGTGCTGCCTGTGTGAGTGTGTGTCCGGGTGTGTGTTAGTTTGAGCCCATGCGGCCTGAACGTGGAGAACCACAGGGCCTCTCTGTGGGAGACTGCTGTGAGCCAGGTGTGTGTCCACTGGCAGGTGCTTGTGTGAGGGGGAGGAAGTGTTTCAACGAGCTCATTGGGTGGGTCGGCACAGCGGTGCGTTAACTAGATCACAGTTTGGGATGTTCTCCTCGGCTTATAAACTGTCGGTGTATTATAGCCTGTTTAAACACTTCTCTGGGACTTTCTCGTGGTGTTAACCCTCACAAAAAAAGTACTGTGGTACAGTCGTGGTATTAGGTGGTCATAGTGCTGAATGATAATCATATTTATCAGAGTACTTTTTTTTTTTTTTTAGCACTTTTTCATTTGTAAATGACTTTTGAAACAAATCAGTTCCTCAGCAGTGAATGTTGTACCATTGAAACAAAAAGTTAAAGTTACTGGTCCACCCCACCTCTATTTTTAAATGCACTGAGCTCAACAAAACAGGTGAGCCAGACTTGTATATTCAGTGTTCATTTGATATTATTCTGTTTGTCTGGTGTGTAAAGGGTTTCTGTTCCTGTTTGCTTTTGTCAGGGACACTAAGCCCCCCTCTTACTGGGATCATCTGTCTGCCTGGTGGACGAGCTGCATCCTGCCCACTGCACCCAATTCACAGAGAAATTTACTCAAATCTTACAGGTACATCATTTTTGAACAAGAAATTAATCTTTCAATCCAAGGGCCTTCAGAAAAGAACATATGTCAAAAATATTAATTTTAAGCCTGGCTACATACTTGTGTGTACAGGTATTTATTTGTAGTGATACCTCAATTATTGGGTAACACTTTAGTCCCATAAGTTAAGGTTAGTTGATGCATTAAGCAATGCATTTGTTACAGTATTTATTAATCTGATCTGTTAACACCAGTTGATAAAAATACAACAGTTCATTTTTAGTTCATGTCAGGTCCATTAAATAATATTAACAGACCCTGCATTTGATTTGAAATGTTGAAATTAACATTAACTAATAATTTCGATTTCACTGTTAGTTAGATTTCATTAATAACAAATGAAACTTTATTGTAAACAGAAGTATAGAGTCATATATTTGTACATTTAAATTTGACCTAATACACTTTAATGAGGGAGAGATAACCAAACATTTGCACAAAACAAATATAAAGTCTAATAATAATAGGCATCACTAGGGACCCCCTGTTGAAAATCCTAATTTTCGAATGCAAATGGTTAACATTAAAATATATTTTTGGTGTTTTTGTTTACCAAAATAAATCATCAGGCAAGATGATCCTCTGCATCAGTTCTGCTCTCTTTAGCGCCAACCAGTGGCCATGTGTGGAAACGCATTACTGGAGAGATTTCTTCAGAGCAGGAGCAGCTAAAATGTGTTCCTGCATGTGTTTTTATACTTGGTACCTTCCTCTGTAAAATCAGAGAAAATAGTTATTATAATTGATATGTTTCAGTGTTTTAATGGGCTTGATATTTACATGACACATTTGTATTTTAGCAGTTACCTGGACACTCCTGTAATATTAGGGAAGTGCATTTACTGTAACAGAAGACTCATTCTTCCCTTCAGTCAGTCCACATGAAGTGCTCATATAAGTGTGTGTCTGTGAGGTGTGATTTTTTTTTTTAAACCATCTTTTCAGCTGTATTCTGCCTTTTTCCCAGTCTGTATTGTCAGACATCTGCGTGTTTGCTGATAATTGAGTAATTACCTGTATGAGATAGCACTCCTGCCGGGAAACACTGCTAATCTCACTGACTGGCCTTCCCCGCAGAACTGCGTTTAGCTCAGTTAGAGGCTAAATGCTCAGTTTAGCTGCACAATTTAGTATGTGCATGTGTGTTTGAATGATCGCTCTCATTTCTGCCTGCATCAAATGAAGGCAGACACAGGGAAAAGTGTTTTGAACAATTTCCTTTTCTTAAAGGCTGTTTTGCGCAATGTCTTACAGATGATAAGATGATAATGGTGACAATTTAGGGAATCTTATTTTTTTCAGTGCTTTTCTCTGGAAGAGGCTAGGAATGTCAGAAAAGTGGTTGTAAAGTCCAAGTAAATGCAGTAAACTCCCCTAGTGAAAACAGTTTGACTTTCCTAGTGAAAAGCAGCTTGTGTTCAAATGATTTATCACTGATGATAAAGTTTGTGTTCTTTTTGATGTTTTTGGCATTCACATAAACTGTGAATTATAATTGACCCTAGTGGGCATGTCGTTTGGAATGAAAATGATTTTCTCAATGATTTTGATTAGCATTATTGTCTTGTTTTGGAGAAAAAAATATGTGAACATCCTTAAAACAAGATCAGTTAATTCAGAATATATTTTTATTGAAGATTTATTTAAATAGTTAAATACTGTTTACTCTAATTTGTAATTTGTTGCAAATGTACTAAATTATAATAGATTTATGTATAATGAATAAATTGAAATGGACCATCACAGGAATAAATTTCATTTCAAAATATGTCGAAATAGACTACCGTGTCACTGTGTAATTACTGTGTGTGTGTGTGTGTGTGTGTGTGTGTGTATATATGTATATGTATATATATATATATATATATATATACACACACACACACAGAATTATATATATATTATATATATATAATTCATTATTTCCACCTCTCCTCACCATTTTTTTCTTGTTTTAAGCACCCAAATGTATCAAAATGTAGTTAGGTTATATAAATACAGACAGTTTTGCTTCCCAGGTAAATGTATACTGTTTGAAGGATGATTAGATATTTTTTGCTGAAAAATAAGACAAAAATAAAGAGGATCTTTTTGCAAACCCCTATTGGATTCTCTTTATTCCAGGGGGCCTCTTTTTTTAACACACATTCACAATGTTTTCTAAAGCATGTTCTTCCTATTCACATTTCCTATGTTAATACTTTTTCCCACAATAATCTTAACACATTTGAGATACAAATGACGACATCATTTAGTCCCTTTATAATTTTTTTCTTTTGCTTTATAAAAGGTTTGTCCCCATAAGGACAGGAAAACGTCCACACACACACACACACACACACACAAATCAACGCAGTCCTCTGGTATTTGTTAATCTTTTTTCTTTTCTCATGTCCAATTCCCTGCAGGTCCTGAAACAGGACTGAAACCAGAACAGACCTGAATATACAGTTACGGATGCGTTTTCATACAATTGTCCAAAAGGGGGGCAAGAAACTGTAAATTATATGCCATGAGGAGATCATATTAATATAACACACACACACACACAAGCATACACACACAAACAAACACACACAGACACACTCAAAATAATCTCCCAGTACTTCCGTTGCATTCCCACAAGAGTCACACCCAGTCAGAACGGTAACGTGAGAATGTGTTTCACAGGGTCACTGCATGCATGGAAATGACGGGACGCTCCGAGGTGGAAAACACACTGATCGAAATCTCCTCCACCAAACTCGGAGTGTTTGATTCTTGAGTTCGATTCAGAGCGATATGATTCTTCAAATGAATCTGAAGCACCCAGGGCAAGTCCCTGAGACCGACGGCCTCGGCGGTTCGCCTGAGTGCTGGCACTCTGAAAGGGACAGCAATATCCACTGATGTAATGTGAGAGATAGCGATCTTTTATGCGCTGCTTTATAACTTGTGGGCGTAATGTGAGTTTGGGGGGGCGTGAGGGGGTGATGAAGCAGTGTCGCTGGAATCCGCAGTGTTGTGAGAGCTTCATACCTTTCAGCTTCATTAAACCAATTTCACGCCGAGGTGAGCTAAGAGAGGAAACTCTGAGTCTCTGCCGCTGTAACAATGGCGCATTGAAGGGACGAAGCGAAAGTAAATTAGGTACCACTTCACAGACGGCAAATTAAAATCTGAAAGTTGGATAGGAAAAGTTGAGGGGGAGATGATTATGTCTTTATTGTGCTGCTCTCAATCTAAAAAAACCCTACCCATCCTTTTAACAACCACCTTTGCCCCCCACCCCCCAAGCCTCTCTGCTTAGAAGAAATAATGATCTATTTCTTGTGTGGTAATTGGTTTCTAAGATGCCCTTGCCAAAAAAAAAAGCACAGATTTTGAATCGTGAAGCTACTCTTAGCCTTCCTTTCAGTCACGTAATTTGGTTCTTATCAGTGAGATATGATATCCTGAGAGAATCGTATAAATTAAACATTAGTGTGGGAGCTTATTTTTGTACCGTCATTTTCATGTTCAGAGGTGTGATGTCTGTCAGGACCTTTGCGTTAGAAACGCTGAGAGTCAGATTCTTCATGTCCATTCATTTTAAGACACTGTCACTGAATTAAACAGGCCTGGCATATTAGGCCAAAAAAAAAAAAAAAAAATGATATCAGTGGCCTGTCTGTGTGTGTATGGCATGGTGTGTGTGCTGTGTGCTTTCTCTGAGGCAGTAGTAATGTGACCCTGCAAAGAATAAAGGAGGCACTGTAAACAGTGCACAGTCATTAGCGGTGTGAAATCAGACACTGACAGTAGCAGGAACAGCGCTGAGCACTGAACACTGGGCTGGGTGTTGGTCGAAGAGACCTCAAAAAATAAACTTTCACAGTTTTTTAAAATGTGTTTTTGCATGTAGGTGAGAGTGGGGTAAGACCACCTTAATCTAGCAAGCTGTGTGTGTCTTTATCATGTGACCATACATATAGAAAGACCACATGTCATATAGCTGCCTGGGATTGAGAAAAGTAACCAATTTTTAATGGCAAAATATTCTTCTTCTTCTTTTTTTTTTTTTTGCATGTCAGAAATGTTCTACATGGGAGGTGCAATTAGTTTTATGTTAAAAAAAAATAAAAAATCAATATATTGCAAAAAAAAAAAATCTTACTCAGTATTTTTTGTTTTTCAGTACAAATAGAAAAAACATTTGTAAATAAAGATATATTTAGTGAAACTAAATAACAGGATATAAAGTCTTGTTTACTGAAAGAAAATTATGGAAATATCAAAATTAAATGACTATGCTTACAACCAGGAAAAATATTTGGCAATGGGGTAAGAAAAATAAACTTGTTTTACTTTTCAATTAAGTTTATTATTACCATTAAGCCATGCAAAAAGAAAAATACCTTTGTTTAAAAAAAAAAAACTTTGGAAGGATCGTGCATTAGTACTTTTATTTTTTACAAATCCTTTGTCTGTAAAATTCTTTTCATTTAAAATGGTTCCATACTTTAACTCTTGATTTGACACAGGTTACCCTAATGTGGGGTAAATTGTGCCATTGACATCTATAGCCTTATGTTATAACCACTTTCCTTGCAATTCTGTTAATATTAGACATCGTTAAATATAATTAGACACAATCATTACACATTTTATTCTCTTGACTAGAGGTTAACTTAAGTAAAAAGCGGCCCAGCTGACCCCATTCTCTAAAAGTTAAACCACTCTTTATATATAGCGGTTCAATATTGCTTTTTTTGTTTGGCTTTAATGACTGTGTTTAGTCTGGGAATCCTCTACAGGAGCGTAATTGTTTTTGTCAGTCTGTCTGTATTGTGAGATGCTCCCTGATGATCTGTCCTGTCTCTCAGGGCCTCACACACACTTTCACACCCTCACACAAAGCTCTGACAGCAGTTAGGCTTTACTGCCCCTCGGCCCGCTGGCTTTACGAGGCAGACAGATCCCTCACGCTGTAAACCCATCAGTCAGGAACAAGAGGGCAGGTGCGAGCCTGCCTCGAGTGCTCACCTGCACCCAGCGGGGGATGAAGTCCATTCAGCACACCCAAGAGGGCATGCACTCTTCTCCGCTCCTGAACTTCTGCGTTCCCCATCTGAAGGTCCCCAGTTTTTTTGTTATCTACATCTTATCTGCGAAGAAACCGCTGCCACACAAAGGGTCCTGAGGAGAGGAGAGGGCTTAGGATCACAGTCTGAAGAGAAGGATAGACATGTGATATAGAGATGACAGGTGGAAGGTCTCTAAATGCTCTCAATCTGCTTTGTTTTCATTTTTTTCATGCATTTGTCAGACCCTTTTAATAAGTGATATTCATAGTATACATTTATGCATTCCCTGGTAATCAAGCCATGCAAAAAAAAAAGCAAAAGGAGGCTGTGGCCTAGTGGATAGAACACATGATGCTCAGGCAGGAGACAGTTTTGATTCAGATTTGTGTTTCTAATTTTCTAATTGTCATAATTTCCTGTCATCCTGTCAATACAATAGCAAAATCAGCCCCTAAAAAAACAAGCTATTGCAAAGAGATGATTTCACATATCTGCTAGAATGCTACACTGTCAGAAAAAAATGTGCAAAAATTGTACCTTTAGGGGTTCGATTGCTTGTCACTGGGGCACTATCCTCAAAAGTGTTGTTTTACACAATTGTCTACATGCCTTCTGTCGTCTGATTGATAGTTCATACTTTTGTTAGCAAGTACAAGTCCTTTTAGTATTGGTACAAATATCCACATTGAGATCATTGTTCAAATATATTTTTGCTTTGAAATAATACATTAGGCATTCGAGCAACGTTTATTTGTACACTTTCAATCAGCACTGTATTGCATTATATGTTTTGCCCCCACAGTAAAAACTACAGAACTTTGATCATAAAACTATGCATTTAAATATCATCTGATAAGACATGTTATTGAGATACAGAATGATAACTGATATCTATACAGTATACATTTTATGCAAGTAACCTGTTATACCTGTTATAAAGATCTCATTGATTTACATTACAACCTATAATAATTTCATCTTATTTTTTGGCCATATTAATTTCAGCAAATGCACCAAATTGCAAATTTTTGCCCAGTCTTGAGTATTCTATATCACGCATCATATCATATATTCTATATCCTGCTATGAGCCATAAAAGCCTGATGTATCACATAAAAAAAAAAAAAACGTTTTAATAAACTTGCTTAAAAACTTGAAAACCTCTTCCAAGTCTGCTTGAAAATGTGAGATGGAATTGAATTTGGGTATTGGACCAAACAATTGTGAAAACCTGCTAAATAAGAGGCAGGTCAGAATTATACTGCACTCCTGATTAAATTAGATTGGTCTTTTTAGTTATAATTAAAACTGAATATAATATAAATGCTCATCTGACTGTTGGCAGGAGACGGTTACCAAAATGTGGGGTTCGTTAGGCGGGTGTGCGGTTTGAAGATGCGCTTGCTCATTAAGGGGGATGAGGACACATGTATGCAACAGGAAGCAGTTGGTCAGTTAGGCTGACAGTGTGGTGATCACGCAGAGAAGACACATGCAGGTTAACAGCAAGTCAATCAAACTCAGAGAGACAGGTGGACAGCATGCAGTCACATATTAAGGGGAGCAGGCAGGAAGACAGACAGACAGACAGACATACCCAGGCAGACGGGCAAGCCGGCAGACAGCGGGGGTAGGTGCCTGAGAGTCCGGTCTGTGGCAGAGTAACAGATGTGTGGTGAATCTTTAACTTTCCTCACTCCCCACTGTCACTGCATCTGTCCACAGCCCCCTCCTGTGTGAAAAAACCCAACAATAAAAACCTATCAGTGCACTTATTGATTAGGCCATGGTGTCAGGGATGCAGATATTTAATGATCTGCAGGTCATGCCGTCTTTCTGCAGGTTAAAACGTTCATTAAGTGAAACGTTCAAACTAAAATCAATACGTATCAGAACAAACTGTTATCAAATCTTCAAATCGTTATTATTGTTGATTAATCTGTTAAATCAAATGTTTTAAATTAGGCTGCATTTATTCGATTAAAAATACAGTGAAAGAGTAATACTGTGGAATATTATTTCAATTTGTAATTGTTCTATTTTAAAATATTTCTGAAAATATTCTGCACATTACTCTAGTCTTCAGTGTCACATGATCCCTCAGAAATCATTGTAATATGCTGATTTGGTGCTCAAGAAACATTTCTTATTATTATGAATGCTGAAAACAGTTGTGCTGCTAAATATTTTTGTGGAAACTATGATACACATTTTTTTTCAGGATTCTTTGATAAAAAGAAAGTTCAAAAGAACAGCATTTGTTTGAAATACAAAACTTTTGTAACATTATAAATGTCTTTTGGTGAGTCCTTATTGACCCCCAAACTTTTGAACAGTAGTGACTGGTTTTAACTTAACAAAATGTATATATAGATTTTGGACTGTATTGATGTTAAATTATATATTAATTTCAGATTATCTCAGCTCATACATAATATCAATTAAGATTAAAAATCCATCACTTAACAAAGCAGCACATTGTGTGCCATTTCCTTATGATTATTATAAAAGGACAGCACATAATACAGACAGAGTTTGGACTCTCAAGCTTATTAGTGTGCAAAAGTGATTCAGACATCCCCTGCAGAATGTGACCAAACTAAAACAGCATCACACCTCATTGTCCCATAGTCTACCCCTGATTTAAAATAACAGATATGTCACTGACATAATACTCAATAAGTAGTGTTTTATTGTCATTTATGTGATCAGCGTAATCCCTTTAGACGTCACAGGGTAAATAGTACTGGGACTATCTCTCCCTTGCGCCCTCTTACTCCCCCCTTAGTGCCATGGTTTATTTTAATTGAAAATTAGCAAAACAAAACATGGGCAAGAGGCTCCCTGAATGGGGCCCCTTTCTCTGGGAGCTCCTGGGCCGTTGAATAATGCATATGGGAGAGAGTAAACAGCAGCAGCGGGCCTGGCCCTCGAACAATGGGCAGCTCTGAGCTCAGCCAGGGCGCCTGATTTTATTACTGACCTGTCAATCCTCCCCCCAGCCTGGGAAGCGTGGGACCGCGGCCAGGCAGCAGCTGCTGACCGGCCAGCGCTGACCTGTGCGCTTAGGCGAACTGGATTTCACCACACGCCCACCGGCCCGGCCTGGCCCCGCATACCTCCACAGGCAGAACACGGCTACGTGTATCCCAGCATGCCCGGTGTAGCCACGTGGATGCATGGAAGTGTTGCTGCCCTAAAAACAACAACAACAACAAAAATAGAGTTAGACCAGTGCCATTTTTATTGGTGGTACTATAAGAGAAGGATAAATCTGTACTAAATAAACAAAATATATTGTTCAGTGTGTTATATACATACATTTTACATTAACATTTAAATAAAATATAACTTACTAATGAATTCTGTACTTTATTTATTTTCCACTACAACTTGACTACCCCCTCCCCATTTTTATTATTTACCCCTATATTGTTGTATGAGACAGGAGAAAATATGGGTTATTTTTAAACCACCATTTAAATCTGAATATGTTCTGATCCAAACAAATGCAACTTTCATGCAAACTAATGTAAAAAGTGGTTAAAAAAATAGAGGAGTTTGTACACTTCTGTCTGTCCACCACTTTTTATTTCCTCATAGCCATTGAGATTCCACTCTTGCCTCTTGGCTTTGGCCCACTGTGGTTGCCGTGGCAACCAGTAAATTGGTTAGCAGGATGAGTAATGATATGACGTGGTGGAAATGGAAGGTCCCAACAAAGAACTTATTACAGCAGCACCTTTTTATAACATTCCATTGTTGTCAAGTGCTCCTGATATTAACCTGCCTCTGCCAGGGTTCCCCGGGCCTGAAACAGTGCGCGTGCATATTGTCAAGTCTACAGAGAGAACAGAGAGTGAAAGAGAGAGAGAGAGAGAGAGTAATGGGAGGAGGGCAATAACTCCCTCTTCACCACTCTCTCTCCTCTCATCACCTTAACAATTTCTGGGCTGTAGGACACGCAGAACACTTGTTAATTCACTTTTGGTTTGTCTTTGGATTAACAATGCTGAGATAGTAATATATAAATGGATATCAACATAAATTTGTCTTACATCCCCAAAAAAAAGCAGCACTTTTCCACAAAAATATAAAGCAGAACACCTGCTTCAAAATCAGCATATTAGAATGATTTCTAAAGGGTCATGTGACACTGAAGACTGGAGTAATGATGCTGAAAATTCAACTTTGGCATGACAGGAATAAATTACATTTTAAAATATATTGAAAGAGACAGTTATTTTAAATATTATTTCACATATTGTTTTACAATATTACAGTTTTTACTGTATTATATTTATATATTATAAACATTTTTGTAAAACTAGCAATAATATGTACATTATAATTTTGGTAACACTTTATTTTAAGATGTCATAATACAGAGTAATTAACTAATTAAGTACTCAATAGTAGCTGTTGTACTTACATGAAACAAAATGTATAGCATGTAACTAAGTTATGGAACAGCCTGTAATTACAGTTTGTAATTATGTAGATGTAATAGGCAGCAACTGTTACACATATGTAACAGGCCGAGTCTGTTACACAGCTACTTGTACGCTTAAGTACAATCTTGATACATTTTATTTTAAGTAGCTTATGCCTGTGTAATATTCTGTAATTTTAATGTAATTAGAAAGGTATTACATGTATTTAAGCTGTGTACTGGTGCATGGGTTAAATCAAACTAAGGTCCAGCTGGATAAGGTGTACAGCAGGCATCCTCAAATCTGACCCACTCCTGCAGAGTTAGCTCTAACCCTAATCAAACACACCTGAGCATGCTAATCAGAGTCGGCCTGTTACATATGTGTAACAGTAGCTGCCTATTACATCTACATAATTACAAACTGTAAGTACATGCTGTTCCATAACTTAGTACATTTTGTTTCATGTAAGTACAACAACTACTACTAAGTACTTAACTAGGTAATTACTCTGTATTATGGACACCTTAAAATAATATATATATATATATATATATATATATATTTTTTTTTTTTAAAGCTAGCCAAATGCTCATCAATTTTTAATCGTTTTATTTTATTTTACCATAAAATAAGCAGGATAATGTGTACAGTGAGGTGGCCATGGACTCAACATCATAAAATAAACCTCAACACTGTGCTAAGGCCCAAACATTAAGCAGAAGAGACTTGTATCACCCTAAAGAAGGTTTTTTTTTTTTAAAGGAAAAAGGATTTTTTATTTTGTGATATATCGGATGTGAAAAATTCTGTGCATGATTGGATGACTGTACATTATGCCTTACATAATCACCTACAAACTGTGACCCGATAAGTAACTGACTATATATCACACTTTTTGGTCCATTAAATCAGATTTGTTTGATAAATCAACCCCCCTTTGCCATTCCCAGTGAAGGCCACAGTACTCACTTGTGAAAATCCCTGTGAAGAATCCACACAAGCATCTTGCAAAGGAAAATTGCACTGAGAGAGAGAGATTAGGGGGAAGTGATAGAGCTGGCGCAGGATGTTTGAGTGTTTGCTCTTGCTTTAACAACATCCTCTGTGCAGACACCCAGGCAGGCAGTGAGATGGGGTCAGAGATAGAAGACTGCAGTGGGCCTGGTCTGCTGCCTGACCCATTGTTCTACTTATCTCTGTCCTGGCCTATCTGCTGGGCCAGGGGCTATTGAGGAGTGGGCAAGAGGATGAATGACCACTGATAATAAGACAAAGACAAGAGCTCCTGCCTCATTCAGAATCTGCAGGGAAGTACTGCCCCTAATTAGTAGATCAACATATTGGTGTTGATGCTCAATTATCCAAGTCCAGGTCGGATTGGGTTGGGATGCGGGATGTTGGAAGATAATGAGGGGTCTAATTTAATTTAACTAATGCATTTCGATATTGAGTAATCTTTGGGCTTCTGTTTGAAAAGAGAAGCCTGGTAAAAACATCTTGGAAAGTTTTAGTATGTGCAAGATTTGAGCTTGGAGCAGCTCGTAGTAAAATCTTAAAATGTTACTATTTACACTCTTAAAATTTAAAGATTCTTTATTGGAGTTTTATGGTTCCATGAAGAACCTTCAACATTCATGGAACCTTTCCATTCCACAAACGATACTTTATAGTGAAAAAAGGTTCTTCAGATTATTAAAATACACTTCAGACTAAGAAAAAAAATGTCTTTTAAGAACTGTTCACCGAAAGGTCCTTTGGAGAACCATGGTTCTTCCAGGGCATTGTTGTGAAAACCCTCTTAAAGTTGGTTCCATTAAGAAAATTTTAAATCCATAGAACCTTTTCATTACATAAAAGGTTCTGGAAAAGGTTTCTTTAGACTATTGAAATGTCCTTCATTAAAATATCATTCACTGAAAAGTTCTTTGAGGAACCCAAAATGGTTCTTCTACGCCAGTGTGAAAACCCTCTATAGGAATACTCTTAAAAATAAAGGAGTTTTTGCTGCAATGTTTGAAATTTGAGATTATTTCTGAACATAATCAGGAGATCTTTCTGAACATAATCAGTGGCTCAGATTTCCTTTATCAATCACTGTGTTTTAGCAGGAAGGGGTTGCAGGGGCTCTCGCCACCCATCAATGTCAGTGTGGGAAACCGCATCCATCAAATAAAAGGCAGCATTGCATGTGGCTCAGGTAACATGGTAGCGAAGGGCAGAGCAATGCTGAACAGAGGTAACAGAGAAAGAGTAACCCTGACCCTGAAGAGTCCCGGCCTTTAAGTGAGCTGCTGTCCTGGAGGTCTGCCCTTCTCTCTCTCTCTCTCTCTCTCTCTGTGTGTGTGTGTGGGGTGCATTGCTCCTGGACCTGTGAGAATGTGCTCCCTCAATAGGGTCACTAGTCCCGGAGGGACACTTCCACCCTCACACATGGTCCCAGAGGCAGAGGGAACATGTTGTATGCTATAGGAATTCCATGATTTATTATTTTAGTACACATACTATTGTTTGATTATTAAGCAGTTCACATCCCTGCCTCTGAGAGAATAACATTTTTCTTTGGTGTTTTAAAAACTAATATTTGGTGATTTGCACAGTTATCTTTAATTTGAGCAAAATACTTTGTACTATTTTGTGCTGATGATTAATTGTCCTGATAATAATTTTGATTAAACATTTCTGTTTTTCTTGTACATAGATATTGTACAATAAAAGTATAATAAATTAGACTCATGATTTAATGGTTTAACGATCATCAGTATCGTAAAACCTCGAATTTTTTTTGATATTTAAATTTTTTTTTTATTTATGTGCATTTATAACACTATAATTTGTATTATATGACCTTTGCATCAAATTACAAGAAACCTAGTTAACGCTAATGCGAGGGTGTTTCTAATACATTGTTCTCTCTTCTGACTGCTGTTATCAATTTTTTTCCTTTTATTGAAAGTCATGAAAACACTATCGTGGAATTTTTCTTTTGCTATTTGAGCAAATGGCAATGCAAAAATTATATTTGTGGTACTCTCCCATTCGCTGCTCTTCAAGTTAACCCAGCTATGACGCCTTCTGCTGCTGAGAAACCCATAAATGTGAAAAAGGTCCATTAAATTCAATTACTGTGGTTATCTCAATGAATTGTGATTAGTTCAAATAACCGCAATCAGACAATTATTTAATATTCTTGACATTAACTTATCTGGCATTTATGTTCTGTAAAATAATTGTCTCAGCTTAATGCCTGTATATTAGGTGCAAGTATTAATATTTATAAATATTAAAATATGACTAAAATAAGACAAAATGACAGGTTTAGTAATTAATATTAATATTAGAAAGTATATAAAATAAGTAAATGACAAAAAACAAGTAAATAAATTATCTAATCATTAAATATGTAAATAAAAAATGTATAAAAAACAAATTAAGCTTCCAATGTCATGCCATTATAACACACGAACTGAAAATCTGAATCCGAATATGGTTTGGGGAGACAAAATATACATTTACATTTAAAAATCTGAATGGATGGCATGTCTAACAGAATTACACATTAAAGTCTAACAAGATTTTAAAATGTTGTAAGATTACGTAGCCTCAATACAGCAGAAAACATGATAGGTCCATGTAAATAAATACGTTTTTAAATATTGATGTGCGGGTTTCTCAATATAATCTCTGAGAAAGCGAACTTGTCATTTTAGAGTGCTACCAGCATCATTACAAGCAGTCAGAAATGCATTTGTGCTGAGGCACTGTTGATCAACTTTGTGCATACTGAATCTATCATGATAAGCAGGCTCTTGGCTTACACCTGCTGATATTTAGATAAGATTCAATTTGAGAGGGGGTGGGAGATAGTTTGGGCAGGTGGGGGCAGGGATGCTCATGGCAGGGCAGAAATAACAACATCTTGTCTACTTGAGCATGAGTGCAAAGCCCGGGGGTCACGAGGTCCTGTTTACCTGTGGCAGGTATTTCCTCTATGGGCTGATAAGAGCCGACCAGGGGAAGTGCTCCGTCACAGGTGAGTGGAGAGAGAGAGCAGGGGAAGCCAGATCTGCTGCTTAGAAGCGCAAACTCTGACACACAAACTCGTTGTGTAACCATGCCTGGGGCACAAAGCACACCTACATACACGAGGAGTAACCAACTGACGCTACTGCCTTAACTACATTTTTTTAATAGCGTGACAATTTCAGCTATTTGCATAGTGTAGCTGTTCTTGTAACGAGCTTTAATCAGCTAGCCTAGTAGCGCAACTAGGCTTACCTCAACAGTCCTTTCTCTTTCATAAGCAGCGTTAGAAGTCCGAGGCATTATTCGCGTCATCCTAAACGGTCCTCTCTTTTATTATGGAGCGTTGGATCGTCCGATTCATTCTAGTGATTCGGTATCTAAACGTTTCTCTCTATTTCTTAGGCAGCGTTGTATAGGCCTTGTCCGAATCCTTCTAGTGAGTGATTCTAGATTCACCCTAATGCAGCTTTGGATAGTCCGATTCATTTTAAATCTCTCTATTTCTTATTGTATAGTTCATCTAATGTAGCATTGGATAGTCCGATTCATTCTAGTGATTCTGTAACCGATTCACTAGAAATGGAACGTTTAGGATGAACAGAATTTCTGTTTATCCTAAATGTTCCATTTCTAGTGAATCGTTTTTTTCGGACGGTTCATGTAAATGAACAGTTTCACTATAAAACGACCTATTGATCATTTCGTTGGATAGTCCGGTTCTTCCTAAACTGTCTGATTCATTTTAGTGAATCAGTTCGTCGTAATGATACCTTATAGTGAATCGGTTCGTTCGGACGGTTCATGTAAATGAAAAGTTTCACTATAAAGCGACCTATTCGAGTCTCTGTAGGCCACTTTGCACTTTGCTTTCGTCTTGGTTATGTAAATTAAGGTGTTTTTGTTTAAATAAATTTCCCAGTTAAAGTTTGATACTGTCACCCTAATTAAGATCATTTATTTATTCAGAACTCTGTTTGTGTGCAAATTTGAAGAAAAAAAAAAATTATATAACTGGCAAAATTTATTTACTTATTTTAATGTTTAAAAACATTGCCCTCAACTGTGATGTAATTAGCTACTGTTTGGTTGAAGCTGTAGTGTAGTTTATACATTTTTAAAGATAATAGCCTTTGATTTAAAAAAAATAATGCTTTGAGGGCTGGAATTGTGCGGTACATATGCAGTGTACACACCAGGGTTTTACAACTAAACATGCCATAAAACTCCCACAAAAATGCAGGTTGACTAGTATAATCATTGATATAACAATATCTCTGATCACAGCTTTCTGCAATAGGCAATCCCACCCACAGACCCCTAATGCGGCCCGCCCGTGTCAGAGTTTGAAATGGAGCAGAGCAGGTGGGGCACAACGGATGGATGGAGACTGAGCTTGTTTATTTTCACTCTGCCCTTCCTCTTCCTCCATTACCTGAGCTCTGGGTGCTCCGCTTGCCCTCAGGTGCTGAGAGGAGGCGGTGAGCCTGAACATGTTAACAAGGGAGGATCCCACAACTGTATTGAGAGACACGCTGCACTGCTGAATGGAGCTTTCAGCGAGGAGTGTGGAACGGACCACAAGACAACCCTCTCTTTTTACTGCCTTAAAAATAAAGAGTGACATTAATGACCAACGAATGATTAGCCAGTGCGGTTTTTATGTGTTTGCTGTACATCCCCATTTGGTCACGGTCCATTTCTTTAATTGGTAATGGATAATCTGAATACACCTAGACATATATGTAATTAAATTGCCATTTACAATATCCTGTGTCTGGACTAAAAGTACATATTTATGCTAATTTTCTATGCAGAGCATTTATTTTGTATGTGACCAGACGTCCTTCATTTTTCAGAAATGCACCCATTTCATATTGTGTGTTTGAAACGGCCTGGAAAGTGAACTAACATGTACTAGATATTGCATATTTTAGATATTGTTTAGCAGTTTATGTTTTGTATGTGTATATATATATATATATACAAATATATGTATGTATGTATATATATATATATATATATATATATATATATATATATATATATATATATATATATACAGGGCCGTCCTTTGGGCGATGCAACTGGTCTTGATTGCACGGGCCCCGCTGTGTATATATATATAAAAGGGGGTCCCTGCAATTATTCAAGTCAAGTGACTTGGAATAAAAACTCAATGTCTTTATCTAAAGTAGAGTGACAGTAAGCCATGAAAATGCCAGTGACCTTGAGGCAATATATTTCACATTTAATTTTAATAGACATAAACTGTACAATTGAAAATAAAAAATATTTTAAAGAAACCATGAAACTGTAATTCAGTCCTAATTTTGGAAAATAGCAATAAAAATATATTCTGAGCCATTCATTTTATTTTTTAAAAACTAAAAATTAAAATGTAATTTAACACTTTTTTTATTTATTTTTTAAGTGCTAAACATAACTCATATACAGTTCCCGCTGCATCATTATTTTCAGTTTGGGAGAAAAAAACATTTAAATCAGAGTATACTATATTATATAAATAGCCTCATAATAATGATTTAGTTTGATTGACATTTATTTAGATGATGCACATAATCTTAATAGCATTGCATAACTCAGCATTGTAGCTGTTAGCATTCACACATTGTTTTGGATGTGGGTTGATGTCATTGTTGTAAGCATTAGCCTGGGGGGGACAAGGATGCAACACGTTACTAAGAACAGTTAGATGTGTTAATGACTAAATATAATTGAGAGTTCTACAATATATACCATAATTCATCACAGTACTGCATTTACCATGATCAAAATATACACCAAAAAAAATTGGAATTATCCTTTTAGACTTACATTATTGTTGGACAATTCAATCATATACGGACATATGTATTAAGGCAAGGTCTTATGAATGAAATAATTTCACTTTTATGACACTTACAGTTACCCTCTGCACAGTCTGAGAATATATTAGCTCTGTAGTTAAAATGCTTCATCATATTTACAGACGCTTTCCGCTAGTGCTTAGTACAGTCACAAAGAGCACAAGTTATGAATAAGTCGAGCTGAATTGGACAGCGGTGAGAATTGTTTGCGAGCACTTTCCTTCCTCAGGCTCTCCACCCTTCTGCAGATCCGCTCATTATAAGCGAAGAGCAAAGGTAGCGCGCAGCAGCTATTGTAGCCGATTGGAACCTGAAGCACCCTCCAATAAGCAGGAGAACAGCATCGTAGGCACCGCAGAACCCCACTTCAGACCTCCCAAAACCCCATTTTCAGGCCCCACAGCTGCCCCGGTTCTGCAAGAGCACTTAGCCATGTCATTCTATCCGTCTCTCCGGACCAGAGGACACAGGCACGGTTTTGTGCGCCGCTGTCTCTGATACGACTCCAGAAATGGAAATGAGGCCATGGATCTTCATTAGAAGAGGCAGGTGTCCTCTGGCCTGCCCAGGTGAAGACGCTGGGTGGAGTGGGCGAGGGGGGAAGGGGCTCCTCACGAGGGCTGGCGGCCCTCGTTTCGGCCCCTCGTCCCCCTTCCCCCACGACACTTAATTGCCCGTGTAATGAGCTACTGTTGAATGGGCTTACTTGTGTGGAGGTACTTGAGGAGCCTGTGCATTAGGGGTACCTCCTGCAGCTCCTAATCTCAGAGCCCGTATACAGAGAGCGCCGCGTATGAAACGCCAGAGAGAAAGACACTCACCTCTCCTCTGCATCATTCTTGTTTGCATTCGCCCCCACCTCCAGCCCCTCTGCTTTGTCTCCAGGTTCATGCTGGTGAAATTGGCAGGGCTTTGAAACCTGTGGAAGCGAGGCAGCCTTAAAGGCCCTTCAAGGCAGATGAGGATCCTGGAGTGTGAGAAGTTTTCTTGTGACAGGACACCTGTTTCTGGCTCATATCTTGTCTTTCTGTGCTTGAGGATGCAGGACACCTGCACACGGACAATTACGTGCTCGTTTACTGCAAAAATCATCCTGATCAAACATCACGTGCCATTGAAAACCTGCAGTATTATACAGATTTAAAATAGTCCAAATCGTAAAATGTGTTCTAAAAACTCGACGTTTAAAGTTTTCAGCAAATTGGTGGTTAATAAATATAAAGATAACAATCACACTAAAGTTTTAAAAATCGTTAAAGCTTTGAGAAATCGGAATCAACTCAACTTTAAGAAGCTTGATAACTGCAGTTGTGCTTATAATAAACAGAACATTATCATCTGTTGGTGTGGATGCTAGTATAGTTATCTTTATAGTTATTGTTAGTGGTATGAACAGGCCTTTTTTTGTATACATTCATCTCATTAGTTCATTTTTGTTAGCATCTGATGGCATGGGCGCTAATATAGTTTTTGCTATAGTTGTCTTTATAGTTACTGTTACTAGTATGAACAGGCCTTTATTTGTACAAATTCATATGATCTCATTTGTTCATCTTCATTATCGGCCTTTGGTATGGATGCTAATATAGTTATCGTTATAGCTGTCTTTATACTTATAGTTACTGGTGTGAACAGGCCTTTAATTGTATGAATTCATATCATTTAATTTGTTTGTTCACTTTGTTATCATCTGTTTGTGTGGATGCTAATATAGTTATCATTATAGCTGTCTTTATAGATATTGTTATTGGTGTGAATGGACCTTTATTTGTATGAATTCATATCATATCATTCATTCGTTTTTGTTATTGTCTTTTGGTGTGGATACTAATATAGTTATAGTTATAGTTATCTTTATATCTGTCGTATGGTGGGAATGGGCCTTTATTCATATGAATTCATGTCCTCTCATTTGTTTGTTCACTTTGTTATCATCTGTTTGTGTGGATGCTAATATAGTTATCATTATAGTTGTCTTTATAGTTATCGTTACTGGTGTGAACCTTTCGTCATAGGAATTCATACAATCTTATTTGTTTGTTTTTGTATGATCTGCTTATGCCCCTCTAATTATGTTTAGGGGTGGACCTTAATGTTTATTTTTTCTAAAATCAGAAGTTTTTGAAGGAATCTCATCGCACAAATTCGAACCAAGTCGACATTTCATAAAATAGTTACGTTTTCTCATGAGATCAGTAATACTTCAGAAACTCAAGATGTGAATTACGTATCGTCACTTTAGACCTCTAGAAGAGTACTCATCCAGCTCTTCTCACGCTGTTTGCTGCACAATGTTAGTCCCCTCGGTCCCTCTGCAGGGTGCCTGACAAATAAGGTGCTGTTATTGGGCTCCTTCTCAGGGCTGGGGGTTAATGATTAGTGCTGTTGGGGGTTAAAGCCCAGAGATAGGGCCTTTCTCCTGTGCCTCAACAGATGTTGGTGGGCCTTTAATGTGGTTATCAGGATGGAGGGCCTTCTCAGGCCCGCTCTTCCATTGTGTGCTGTTGCATTCCAGGGCTCAGCCACGGCAACAGGGCATCATGGGAGCACAGCCAGGGCTCCCGCTGGGCCACTGTGGGCCTGAGTTCTGACAGCCAGGGCAGCCCCCTCTCCCACACTGCATCCACACTACTGATCACACACTATTCTTCACACCTCCTGCTTCCTCCACACACACACACGCACACACACGCACACACACACACCCTGTTCCTCTGCCATCCTGCCCTTTCCCACACCACCTTTTATGGGCTAATTCATGGGCAAAAAGTCTAAAAATGCTCCTTTTACAGTTCACCCTTAGATGAGCTAATTCCCTGTGGGCTGTTTAAAGTGTTTAATTGATTTTTTTTCTTATTTTACAAGAAAATATATGTTATTATATTTTGTCTTTTTTTTAATATATTTTATATAATATTTTATTTAAAAACACTTCCAAAAAAAAAAAAAAAATCTTATTAGCTGTTTGCCTGTTTCCCAGTTTCTAGTTCAGAGTAAAAAAAGTCTCACAACTGTGCCTTTATAATTGTGATTTTTATCTCTCACAGTGTGACTGCATTTTTTATTGTAAAGTTTTTTTTTTGTTTTTTTTACTCTGAAGCAGAAATGGCTTCCATACATTTTGGCCTTCATTAGTTCATTTTTAAATGATCCTGCAGTGTGACCATTGACATATAAAATACAAATATTCCATGTAGTCTTTTACTCTTAATGAGCTCATTGAAGCAATATGCATAATATAATAATATTGTGAAAGAATTAGCAAAATGTTTGAAATAGTTAGAGATCACATCACACCATAAAACATCAACTTTTCATAAGTATTTAATGTCAACTAACCTTATATAGATGAATACACAGGCACATTGCCATCAGTGCCACTCAATGTGCCATGTATCGTCAGTGTCAGAGAGTTAGCAGCTGTGGGCTTGTTTGTATACAGATGCATGGAGCTCGTAATGATAATTACCCTGCAGCTGCACTCCAGGGCTCTGGGCTGCAGTTTCTCATCGCGCCACCATTGTGTCTGTGCGCAGAGCAAGAATGTGGGAAAGTGAAGTAATTAAAGTATTCTGTAACCCAATTAAGCAAACTGCCCCCCAGCACCATCAGCAGGCCAGGATTACACACTCAGAGAGGCCGATGCTTCACCCAGCCTTTCTCCCACTGATACCTGCTGCCGCCCACAGTGTTTAAAGACTAGTTTAGTTAGGGGGGTGTTTAAGAACTAACTTGTCAAGTAAAGACAGTGTTTGACAGCCATTCTGCTTTGGCTAGAGAGTTTCAGGAGGATTGCTGGAAGGATTGCTGGAAGAGATCAGTGGGAGCCACTGAGTGGGCAGAGAAAAATAGGTAAGCCTCTCTCCTCCGCTGAGTAGAGCTATTCATTAGCGCTCTGATTTATACATCCTTCTGCTTTAATCTGCAGCCAGGCCAGTGAAGATGGATGGGTGACAGTCCCATCGGTCACAGCGATTCAGCGCTCAGTCACCGCGGAGACAAGCAGTGAAACCGGGAATGCTGAAAGCCCACAACCTGAGAAAAAATATTATAGAAAAGAGAGCAGATTCAATTTTAGAAATGTAAATCACAAATGGATAAATGCAATTGGTACTTTCCAGGAATGCAGTCCCATTATTTTGGGACTACTGGACAATGTTTTTTAAATTATTACAGACAGAAATATTGTTTTGTGCTGTGAAAAAATTCAGTATTTCAGATAATGTTTTAAAAATAATTCAACTTATCATGTAAAGTAATGGTGATTTGGTCATTTGATAAGCTATTTAGGCTAAATTTGCAATCTCATTTTTAATTTGATACATTTCAATTTTATGCTTCAGCGTTTTTGATTTTTTGTTTTTTGAACATTGAGTCTATATTTAATATTTTTGTGAGTGTGTGTGTGTATTTTATTGGAAAATAACAATCAGGTTTTAAACTTTATTTACCCTTTGTTACAGAATTTCAAATCTCATTTAAAATGACAACTCATGTAAAATCTTCCTAAAGTGGACAAATACATTTTCTCAAAGTTAAATGCCTTTCACTGACCATCAATTCAAAAAGAAAGAAAAAAGACACATTTTTTTATTTTATTATTTTTGTACCCTATTTGTGAAAAAATGCCAATTATCTATCTTATACTATTTTGTCACACTCAATTTTTTTTCACAGGAAGGAAAGAATTTAATTAATCTGATATCTATCTCTTCTATTCAGATCCCAAAATGAGATCTTGTCTACTTCCTCTGGAATAAATAAGCAACACATGTATTGGTTTAGTATCTCTTTGTTGAGTTGCTCTATCCTGTGCCCGTTTGCTGGGCAGTGTGTTTGAAAAGAGAGAACAATGCAGTCCACAATGAAGGTGCTCAATTAACTGTATAACCCAGCCATCAATTAAGACATCAATTACTAGGTTGATTGATGGGGCTAAATGATGCGATTCATTTTCTCCATCCAGCGGAAAAACACTGGAAGTCACAGTATGTGGAAATTAGCTGATGAATGTTATATTCAGTCCATCTTGCCTTGATAAGACATGCAAATTTTATTCTTCCTTTTATCTGCATTAATAAATAATACTATAAAATACATTGTGAAAAACTGAAATTAGTCTAAATTTTAAAGTAGATTCCTGGTAACATTTTAAATTTATATGTTATATAATTAAATTTTAGAAAAAACTAAATCTAATTTTTTTAATTTAACTTATTTATATGGTTTTAAATATATGTTTTTTAGGATATTGCTGTGATAGAACCATGAGCTTGTTTGTGCTTATTTGCATAGGCTTATTTCTTAAAATTCAATTATTGTCTATTAAGACTGAAATTTGGATTATACATTGTGCTGTCATTCTGATATCAAGTAATATATAAATAAATATATATAATTCATTTGAAATAACAGAATTCTGTCATTTCTAAAGCAATTTTTTTTTCATGTAATCCTACACAACCTTCAGAATCCAACTGAATATGCTTAAAGTTCTAAAATGAAAAGGAGGGATGAATTCAGAGGGAATGGTTAGCTATACCATTCCCTCAGAGGATGCCAACCCTCAGACAATATACAGAATAACCTAATTTTGCCATAAGTTAAATATATTGAGTTTCTACAATATATAAATATATTGCAGAGACTTAATTTCCTGTAAAGCTGCTTTGCATGATTTGTATCGTAAAAAGCGCTATACAAATAAACTTGAATATACAAAAACTAATTATGTACCAGTGCATTCCTTCTTTTTTTTTTTTTTTTTTTTTACAATCAGTACAAAAGTATTTCGATAATAAAGCAAATTGTTGTAAGAGGACATCTGTAATGCTTCTATTTTCTATACAGACAAATTTAGAGGGTATATGATTGTAAAGATTTTTTTTTGTAACCAACTTGGTAATTTCATTTCATTATAAATGCAAATAAATTACTGTTTGTTGATTCGCACAAGCTGACATAATTTACTTCATTCTTTACATTTGTTTTGTATGTCTCCATGCAAAACAAAAATGCAGGCAAAGAATAAAAACATCTGTAGGCTATTTCTAGTATTTTCTATGCTCACTATTTATTTTCAAATTATGATATTTTTTCAAAGATAGTATAGTATGTTTTTGGCTTAATGTTTTATATTACATTTATGTTTTATATGAATAACTTTCCTGTTATTCTAATCATCCTATTTGAGCCGAAATTACATCACTTATTAGCTTTTTTTCTTCATTAGCAATTTGACAAATGCGCCCTTTTTTAACATCCCCATATCATTCTGCTTGACTTTCCCCCGGTTTTGAATTCGGTTATTGATTGCCTGTTCTGTTTCACTTGGAAAAGGTTGATAAAAGGAGGTTTTCACTTTCTCTATTGGATGTGACAGCTCCCTAACAAGAATAATGGAAAGGCTCCATTCACAGGCAAATCAGCCCAATTCAGCGTGCCCCTACACACTCAATGGAGGAGTCACAGCCCTTCCCTGCCCATTCCATCACAACCATCTCTCTTCAGCACCCCTCAAACTTAGCACAACTCTTCCAGCAGACAACATTCCTCTTTGTCAACCTCTCTGCCCGGCCATCAAGCGGATGAATCGGTCAATAAGCGCATGATGAATTTTTAAAAGAACAACTAAATAGATGACAACCATCAGCTGATTTTCTGGGCCTGTCTGCAACAGCTGATGATGCTTTGAAAATCTCTCAGGATGGTTTCTGTTGGGATATACATTTGGCTTTTTAAGACGGCAAATTGCGTGTTTAAACAAATCCTTTCAATCCATTGCAAATCAGCATTTCCCAAACACAGAAATTATACATCCTCTAAAGAAATACGATATCATTCCTTTCACAATCTAATACCCTGGATTCATTAAGAGAAACCCTAAACCTCAATCACACTTGTGCAATACAGCATCCTTTAAGCTGCATGTAATGACAAGAGACCAAGCCCCTGGAATTCCTGTGCTCGCTGTACAGCAGCCAGGTGACAGCAGCACACAGGTGTGAGGATTCAGAACACCAGCGCTGGGCTTGTTCACAGGGGATTATGGTATCAGAATTAACCTGGCTGGAGAGAGGTCATGGCTACTGGGCTCGGGCTTGTGTAGGGAAGTGCTGTAGAGTGAAACTAAGCTTCCCACGACCTGTTAGCTGTGAACTCCTGAACGCATAGGCATCCGGTTAAGGTTAAGTTGGTTAATTAGAAGAGAAATAGCATTCCAGCTAACTAGATAAACAATAGCCTACTAGCACAGCACAGTATTTAAACTCAGTTTTTATTGGTTTTACTAGCATCATATTCTCTAATGCAGAAAAGATCTCATTACAAATAATGAACCCTTAAAATAATACATTGGTCACACTGCGATTAACCTAAGGTTATCGTCTTTTTAAATCAGGCAGGGTTATTAAATCTAGCTTCAGAGCAGCATTAGCACAGCAACAAACGACTTGGCGTTAAAATGTAGCTACCAGTTGTTTAGCAGCAAACAGCAATCAGTAACCGAACAGCGCTTGATTAATTCAATATTCATGCACGTTGTAAGTTACAGAAAGGTTTACGCGCTGTATTTTGTTTAGCGTGAGGTGAAAAAAAAATCAAGATTGAGACGCATTGAGTGAGAAAATACATTTTTATTCTTACAGTTATTATGCGAAATCTCTATTCTAGTGTAAAACACGTTCAGCGGATGCGCAAGCAGTTATTTAAACAGGTAGCGTGCTGTAAATTCGTTCAATCAGTAATATTTATACCGCAAAAAAAACGTAGCTATAAAAAACTTACAATCACTTACTCACTTACAATAGAAGTGAATGGGGCTAATTTGTAAACACTGAAACGCTTTTTAATTAGTACAACCACAAGATGTAAACAATAGGCCTATTTGTGTTACCATGATTTTAGAGCTGGGAAAAAAATATATAAAATTATATCTAACTTTAGGGTTTATGTTAATACAATGCCATAAACCCCTTAAATTAGTGTACAAAAAATATTTAAACAGCTTTACATCTCATAACGGAATAATTAATATGTGCTGTACTAAAAATTCTAGGCTATTTATTTATTTTTTTAACCAATGAAGAGGTTTTTGCTGCTGTTGACTGAACTTATATTGAACATGCAATATTCCTTTACCAACTATTTAATTTTTTTTCATTCAGAAGGTGAAAGAGGATCTCAGCAGTAAGTATCTTTAAAGTGAGCGGATGCCCTACAGTTCAGCAAAATAATCTCTTTTCTGTTCATTTATGTCCATATGTTTAAACCATAGCTATGACACACACGCACACACAGACACTCAGAAGCGTCCAGAGGATCATCTAGGCTTAGCTTGATTCTTTGTCGATTAGACATGTTGTTGGATTTTGACTCTCCTAAGCACACACAGTCCTCTGTTTCCTGCCATGATTTCTCGCCCTGTCCTGAAAAGCGACTATGAGGAATCCACGTCCCGTTCTCAATGCACACTTGTTCCTACTCTCGATTGGCCATTCAGCCCCCTCTAAGGAGACAAGCCCCAATCACAATATTGTCAAGGCTCTGTTGGTTTTCTGGTTCAAATCCTTGTTCACGCTGTTTGCTGAGTACTCATCTGCTGTGACAGCCTTCAGACAAACAGAGGCTCCTGAAAGAGGTCTTCCACAAGCAGATCCTTCCTGCTGGGCAGTGGCTGAAACGGCCCTTTCTCTCGCCATCAAGTGGAACCCAGCCTATTGAGCCGGCCCCTGGGAGCCCCACATTGAGGCGGGCCACGGGCCAGCGCTTCGCCCCTCAGGCCCTGGGCCACCCTCACGTTGTTCCAGGACACCTGTGCCCACCTACCGCCAGCGTGGGAACCCTCGGCGGTGAACCTTGTTACCTAAATCAGCTGTGGGCTGAAACCAGAGAGCAATTTAGACACATTACTTTTAATCCTGTGTTCTGGTGAAACAAAAGTTAGACTGAAACTAAACAATTTCAGGTGATAAAAATGGCCAGACTGGGTTATTGTTTTAGAAGTTGACCCACTTCTTTACCCCCACCCCACCACCATCCCCACCCCCCAGATGAGGCACCAACTAAATCTCCATGGCACACTGCAGAAAAATGGCATCAATTAATCAGCATTCATGAACCGTTTACTTGAGCCCCCCTTTGTTTGAAGCAGGGTTTAATCCAGACAGAGGCCTGGCTGTTTGGATCCCTGCAGACAGCAGCGGCCGGACCATTGTATGCTCACATCCACTGGCACTGCACAAATTCTCATTCCCTCACACTCTCATTTGCTCATTTGTCATCGACGACAGCGCTCTCAGCTTTCCGACGATGACAGCTATATTCTTTTTCGCACCGATGTAAAGGTGAACTTAAAGCGAGCTAAAATCATCCAAAGTAATTAGATTACATTTATGTGACAGATTACACTCAGGCGCAAGTATCCGTCTCATTTTCCGGTCGGAAGTCGTTCGTGCGTCTTTGCGGGGCCAGAAAAGGCAGGAAGTTCTCTCTCTCTACGTATTTCTCTCCCTCCCTCTCACCGAATGCCAGCTTCGCCAATTCACTCCGCCGCATGTGTGAAGACATCTGTCCATATTCCAAATCTCCCATTTTGGTGCAAATGATCCTCCTTGAAGGAAGCAATTTTTACAATGTGGCAATTCTCAGATTTCCATCAAGGCTCAGTGCCTTTGCCTTTCGCCTCACCGAAGAAGCAAGTTTAATTGGAAGGCTGCATTTAAAGTCATTCCACAATTATACAATTATACTGAAGATGCATGTCTGCATGTTGCTCAGTTTGCACCAATTTACTGCACTTTCTGCACAGTTAAGACTAGCGCTCCTTTCAGTGGATGCAAATTCCCCTCATTTGGCTCCAAATGAAGCATAATTGCTCATATTCAAGCAAACACCTTGCTATGAGAGGTTCTTCCTAGTTAGTTCATATTAAATCTGAGGAGAATGAAAAAAAAAAAATATCCCAAAATCCATTTGCGCACACGTGCCAGCTGGATCATTCTGTTTGGGGGAATGATGAGGAAATGGATGATGCAATTGAGCACATTGAACATTAAACATCCTGCTAGCACTTTTAATTCAGCAACCGCCGTCTCCAAACTTCCCTGTATGTTCCTAAATGCCAATTAAAGAAGTAAAAACTGCTTCCATCCATCAAGTTGGTTTCATTTAGATTTCCCTTAAAACGTGAATCAAAAGCGATTGTATTTTGCCATCACGGATGACGTGGCGTCCCAATTAGTTCAAGCGCAGACGTTTCCCCTTCGGTCGTAAAACGAAATGGAATTATATCATCCAGACATTCCACCATCAAAGTATACTCTAGCCTTTCCGCTCTTTTGTTTCGTACGCCGCAAGTTAGAGAGGGTCTCGTCGTTCAAAAGACCCAAAGTATCTGAAGTGGCGGCGCAAGCACACCACCGACAATGGCTTACAAGAGTCTGTTTTAATTCATACCCTCTTTTTAAAAAAGGGGGACAGCACAACAAACCGTTGACCCACTGATATACAATTAAGAGTGATGCGGCAGTTAATGCTACAAGCAACTCTGTTTAACAGTCTGTCTTTGACCCACTGCCACTGAATAAATATAATGCAGAGAGCGAGAGACTGAACGAGAGAAAGGGAGCCAGGGAGATTTTAAGCCACAGATAAGTAGTTAAAGACCTTTATAGAGTATAACACCATTATCCTTGCTGAATAAAAATAGGATTTAGTGTTTTTTCCACTTAATTTGAATCAAAAGAATCCCCACCTTACATATTGCACTGGTAATGTAATGGAGAGAGAATCACAAAAAGGCTTTGTGGTTCTGACACCTCCTATAGTGGGCCTGTGTTGTCCCGCGAGCAAAAGGGAGAGCAGGCTTTTTCTTCTTCGCCTTGCTATCTGCTAACACATTCTAATTGATGCCACTGCATTCCTGCACTGGCCGCATTCAATGAATAACGAGTGACGGACTCAATGCCCATGAATTAGTCCCTTCTAAGAGAAGCAGTAAAACAGCCCCCCTGCCCCCCCGGCCCTAGATCTCCCCCTCTAGCCACCGAGCTCCCCTCAATCCCGGGCCAAAGCCTGCTCCAGCTTCACCGCCCATTAAAGTGCCACTATTGTGCACCGACGCAACCCACAAAAGCTGTCCATCTCTCCGAGGCCTCTAAAGCCCGGACTCACACAGACTGGAGTGACAACCTCTGCGACTCCCCCCGGCCTCCTTCCCACCCTCGCTCTTCCCAATAAACCCCCTAATCCCACCCCTTCCACCAACGCGCACACACACACACGTGTGCGAGCAAGTTGTGCTCTCTCTCTCCCTCGCTTGCCTCTGCTATGCACAAAGCATCAATCTGTCTTCGGTGTTGGCACCCTCGGCCCTTTGTCCAATCTGCAGGTGTCTATGAAAGCAGCTACGGTTGCCCTAGACCCATGCCTCACCACGCCTCGCCCAGGGACAGGAACTGCCGACAAAGACCCAGTGTGGGAATGAGGGATGCGTACAGGGAGCGAAAGTAAGGGGGCTCCCCTAAAATTAATGTCTGAGGAAGTCCTGCAACTTTTAGGAAGTCCATGTCCATGGAGAATAACAACTTGTTAGAGTGACTAGAGCTCAGTGTCACTATGGGCAGAGATAGTGATGGAATGCCAGATGTAAATGCCTCTTTTTGCTCTCATAAAAACACAAAAGACTGTATAAACTATACTTTTCAAACAAAAAAAAACAACAACAATATATATATATATATATATATATATATATATATATATATATTCTTAAATGAATCAGTGCTATTATTAATAAAACAAAGCAAAAACTGTGAGCCATCGTGGTAATGAAGTGAAAATAAAGATAATTAAAAAACAATTAAACTGAATTTGTTATTTATTAATTATTCTCAGATGTCATTAAGGTATGAATTAAGTGTGCATGTATTTAGAAAATTAGCCTATTTACGATCATGATACAAACAGGTTTTTAAGTACAAATTGCTTCAATTACACATTTCATATACATAATGTTCACGATATTTCCTACACTGTTCTGTAGCCCTGAATATTTATGATTTCCACCAGCAAACTAAGTGTGTAAAAGCGTTAAGGAGGTAAAGTGTTGCCTGTATGAAGTTTGAACATACAATCAAAAGAACGTGTATAATCACTTACTGCATTAGGGCGACATCGTGTGGGTTTATTACATATTGCAGATTCATTTACTAAGCACCAGCTACTTTTTATAAAACGTCACCATGGGAAACTTGAAATATTTTCATGCCAGGGTTGTTTTAGTTATCTAAAACTACAACCATGAAACATTTTCTTTAACTGAAATAATAATAACAAAACTTAAACATGTTATTTCAGTTTTCTCATTCTCATTTACTTTAACTTAACTAAAATGATTAAAAATATACAAATCTATATAGCTTTACAACTATATAGACATATATTTAAAAAAAGTAAATAAATAAAATGACAAAACACGTCAAAATTTAAGAAACATTTAAGTAAAATTAAAATGAAAACTATAAATTAAAAAATAAAAACGAACTCAAAATATTAATTAATAAAAACTGTAATAGAATAGTTCCATGCCTATTGTAAATGGTGCAGTTTATATATTATATATGTTTAATTGATTGTAATATATATATATTTTTACCTCACATCACTGTCATATATAAAAGAAAGCATTGCCAACTAGAAAAGTCCATCAAAACATATAATATATATATATATATATATGTGTGTGTGTTAACTTTAAGTCCATCTATTTGTAACTGTACTATTATATATCACTTTTAGCGAGTGAACTCATTTAAAAATGTACAACCTTCTCTTTCATAAAACAATAATACATTTACATTTATTAATTTAGCAGATGCTTTTATTCAAAGTGACTTACAAATGAGGATATTAATGATATTATTGACTCAACCTGCATTACACAGATTGCTTTCTAGAAAAGGCTTTCTAGAATGAGAAGGTGATTTCTCTTGTGCATTGGTTGGACGGATGGCCAGTATAGCATGTCAGGAGAACATTATGAGATTTACATGAACTGCTGAGCATTTTCCCCCCACGTTACAACAACAACAAGAAAAAACTGTCCAACTGTCAAAAATTGAAGTGCCTTCTCTTACGTTTGTACTAGAAAATTCTATAAATAATCATTTCAGATCAGGAAATATCACAAGCTCTTTGAAGAATGAATTTGATAATAGAAGACCTTAATGTAAAAAAGGTTGTGAACCAATGCCCTAATATCATTTTCCACTGTTGATAAAGTAGCAAATCATGGAAATTAAATTAAAATTATTAAAATAATTAAAAACAATTAAAAGCTGAATTAGTTACTTATTATGCATTATCAGCTATCATTAACGAATGAATGTGTGTGCATGTTTTTGAACAATCAGCCTATTAAAGGTCACAATAAAAACAGGTTTTTTTAAAGTATATGACATTGAGATGCATGTAATACTTGCATAAATGCATAAGTAGCCAAAGCCAATGACATAGTTGTTCTGAGTGACTGTTAGGCAGTTTCTAAGGTGTAATGGGTAGTTGCGGTTGGTTCACTCTTAAGAAAAACGGTTCTAAACGGTACCAGAAATGGGTTCCTCGGCTTGTAACAATAGCAGAACACTTTTTGGCGCTAAATATGACCTTTTTTATAAGGTTGCATAAAGAACCATGCTTTGAATGGTTTATATACTTTGAATAGTTTACTTAGAATAATGGTTTATTTTCAATAATATCTTTTTTTTTTTTTTTTGGATTATTTAAAATGATTATTTTAAATGGTTTATATGGTTTACATGCTTTGAATGGTTTGCTTTAAATAATGGTTTATTTTCATTAATATCAGTAAAAAAAAAAAAAAAAATGTTTTCACCCCTCTATGTGCCAGGTCTTATATTATCTAGCCTATATTAGGGTTTTGTATTAAAAATAATGTGCACGCTGTGTCATTTGGGTACTTTTATTATTTTTTTATTTACTTTTTTTATTGATAAAGCAAGAAGTACAGTACTCTAAATACAGTTGTATTAGCTGAATTAATACATGAACTGACATTGAATGTGAATAAATACATAAAGAAATAAAACACAAAACAGAATCATAACATGCAATGAAGACCGTAATCAAATTTCAAGTGAAATATCTTCACAATCCTCTATGACGCCGTTAAGTCTATCATTGTGTGTGTATTCTGAGTGACAGTTTTTCTCTGCAGATGATGAGGTTGTGTGGTGTGACAGCTTCTGGACAGAAATACACAAATGAGTTTAGAGTTACAATGTTTCAATTCCATTTGCTAAAAAACAAATACAGGTGCATCTCAATAAATTAGAATGTCGTGGAAAAGTTAATTTATTTCAGCAATTCAACTCAAATTGTGAAACTCGTGTATTAAATAAATTCAATGCACACAGACTGAAGTAGTTTAAGTCTTTGGTTCTTTTAATTGTGATGATTTTGGCTCACATTTAACAAAAACCCACCAATTCACTATCTCAACAAATTAGAATACTTCATAAGACCAATAAAAAAAAAACATTTTTAGTGAATTGTTGGCCTTCTGGAAAGTATGTTCATTTACTGTATATGTACTCAATACTTGGTAGGGGCTCCTTTTGCTTTAATTACTGCCTCAATTCGGCGTGGCATGGAGGTGATCAGTTTGTGGCACTGCTGAGGTGGTATGGAAGCCCAGGTTTCTTTGACAGTGGCCTTCAGCTCATCTGCATTTTTTGGTCTCTGGTTTCTCATTTTCCTCTTGACAATACCCCATAGATTCTCTACGGGGTTCAGGTCTGGAGAGTTTGCTGGCCAGTCATTGAACCAACTTTTGGTGCTTTTGGCAGTGTGGGCAGGTGCCAAATCCTGCTGGAAAATGAAATCAGCATCTTCAAAAAGCTGGTCAGCAGAAGGAAGCATGAAGTGCTCCAAAATTTCTTGGTAAACTGGTGCAGTGACTTTGGTTTTCAAAAAACACAATGGACCAACACCAGCAGATGACACTTCACCCCAAATCATCACAGACTGTGGAAACTTAACACTGGACTTCAAGCAACTTGGGCTATGAGCTTCTCCACCCTTCCTCCAGACTCTAGGACCTTGGTTTCCAAATGAAATACAAAACTTCTCTCATCTGAAAAGAGGACTTTGGACCACTGGGCAACAGTCCAGTTCTTCTTCTCCTTAGCCCAGGTAAGACGCCTCTGACGTTGTCTGTGGTTCAGGAGTGGCTTAACAAGAGGAATACGACAACTGTAGCCAAATTCCTTGACACGTCTGTGTGTGGTGGCTCTTGATGCCTTGACCCCAGCCTCAGTCCATTCCTTGTGAAGTTCACCCAAATTCTTGAATCGATTTTGCTTGACAATCATCATAAGGCTGCGGTTCTCTCGGTTGGTTGTGCATCTTTTTCTTCCACACTTTTTCCTTCCATTCAACTTTCTGTTAACATGCTTGGATACAGCACTCTGTGAACAGCCAGCTTCTTTGGCAATGAATGTTTGTGGCTTAGCTTCCTTGTGAAGGGTGTCAATGATTGTCTTCTGGACAACTGTCAGATCAGCAGTCTTCCCCATGATTGTGTAGCCTAGTGAACCAAACTGAGAGACCATTTTGAAGGCTCAGGAAACCTTTGCAGGTGTTTTGAGTTGATTAGCTGATTGGCATGTCACCATATTCTAATTTGTTGAGATAGTGAATTGGTGGGTTTTTGTTAAATGTGAGCCAAAATCATCACAATTAAAAGAACCAAAGACTTAAACTACTTCAGTCTTTGTGCAGTGACTTTATTTAATACACGAGTTTCACAATTTGAGTTGAATTACTGAAATAAATGAACTTTTCCACGACATTCTAATTTATTGAGATGCACCTGTATGTTTATGAAGGCACAAAGAAGCATGAACCCTTCACAATGTGAGTCCCAATGGTAAAAGGAAAAAGTTATTGGATAGCTTTAATGTTTTATTCCTGCTGTTTAGTGACTGGGCATGTTTATGCATAAATAATAATAATTTAGAACTCTAACAATATAGATCATGAATTCAGTATCCCTGTTACTTAGAACAGGACTGAAGTATCCTCAACTGAACAACTAGAACTGGTAACACATATTCTCTTAAAATAAAATAAAATTTAATTAAACCAATAGATAGACTAAGGATCAGTCTCTCTGAACCAGATATACGAAATCAGCTTCCAGTGCAAGACAGTACATACATAGAGTTATAGACAAATAAATAATAACTATATGATAATCAAATTATAGAGGAATATACCAATAGACAGAATTATGAATGTGCAAATGTGCTGCTATTTACTACTAAATGTGCTTTTTTTGTTGTTGAGTAAATGCTGTACATAACGTGCTTGTAACCTAAATATGAACCACATGGTGGTGCTATAACAAAATCTATCAACTGGCTGAGCGTGAGTAAAGGGGTGAGCGAGGACATCCATTATTCAGCAGGCTACTTTTGGTAAAATGCATTTTATCTCATCCCGGATACAACCACGTAGTGTTATTAATGGTTCATGTAGTCTATGTATTTACAATACGACTGATTGTCTGTTATGATTTAGGGCACTGACAAAGTGATTCACATCGTCGACCTGAAATAGCCAATGTTAGTGGTGTTTTTAATTTATGTAAAAATGCGATAAAATAATGTGATACTCTATTACATACTGTATGTCACATTCAGTGATTGAGTTTAACTGAGTCTTATGATACTACAGCATACACTAAACAACATAGCTTACTGCAAAATATATGTATTATTATTATATGAAAAAATATTGAATTCAATTGAATTTGAAATTTAGTTTAATGACTATTTTGACTTTGACCTTGTTATCTATGTAAAATATGTGTCCTGGAATTTCCTGCTTTGTCACATGATATACTGCCAAAAACAAACAAACAAAAAAAAAAAACAGAGTAAAGAGTATTTCCTTTTAAGAGGAGACACTGCAGGCAAAAACATTTTTTTCATGCACCTGTCAATTTTAAGATTTTGGGCTTTTTGGTTTTTCATAAAGTATTTTTTTTCAGACTAGTAGAAAGAAAACATCCAAAGGACACCGTTAAGTGTTTCTTTTATAGCACTTTATCTATTTGTGTCAATAGATTTCAGTTACAATACATATTTTTAAAGGCCGTTTTCTCAAAATAATTTTTTCCTCCTACACTGAGCCATAAATCTCCACTTCAGTAGCACTTACACACGACAAACACAGACGGATTTGTTCATATATAATTTGCTTGATTATATACGTTTTAATCCCCCCAAAATTGTGAAAACATGTGACTCTGGACCACAAAACCAGTCTTAAGTGTCAATTTTTCGAAATATGACAATATTTGGCTGAGATATAACTATTTGACAATCTAGAATCTGAGGGTGCAAAAAAATCTAAATATTGAGAAAGTTGCCTTTAAAGTTGTCCAAATGAATTCTTAGCAATGCATATTACTAATCAAAAAACGACGTTTTTATATATTTACAGTAGTAAATTTACAAAATATCTTCATGGAATATGATCTTTACTTAATATCCTAATGATTTTTGGCATAAAAGAAAAATCTATAATTTTGACACATACAGTGTATTTTGGGCTATTGCTACAAATATACCCCTGCGACTTAAGACTGGTTTTGTGGTCCAGGGTCACATTAGTGTTTTCTGTCTGTTCTAAGTATTTTATGAATTATGGAGTGACAAAATGAGATACCCAAAATTCCCTCTGTAAAAACTTTTGGCTCTAATATGTCAAAAAAATTAAACAAGAATTTTGAAACTGACTTCATCCAGTGTTCAGATTTTTGTACTAGAAATGAATGCAAATTAGCGCATATTTAATTGAATAATGCATCATTTGCATATTTAAACCTAACATTTTAGAAAAACTTATAATACAAAAAATGTTTGCAGTTATCAATGTAATCAATCAACTAGGTAAGTAAGGCGATAACTATTAGATCTTTTTTTTTTACCCTATTCACCTGCAGTGTCTCGCCTTAACCTTATAATGACAATTACATAAACATTACAAATAAAATATGTTCACGACGTTAAAAAAAAAAAAAAAAAAGAATCGTACACAACCAAAAATACATTTCCCACAAACCTGCGGTATGTGATGTCGGCACCGAGGGGCGGAGCTTGTTGTCGTAGCGGCTCTTGCGTTAGGAGAGTAAAATGTGTTTGACAGGAATCTGAAGGAGAGGAGGGGGCGGCGGCACACGAGTGGAAATCCGCACCTTCAAGAGATCGCCATCACTTTTCCCCCTCGCGTGCAGTCCGTTAACCGCGGGGAGGCGAATGCGGTGAATTATTTGGAGGCTCAGCAACAGGGCACACAGAGTACAAGGATGCCGCTGAGTATATCAACCCCGCGCGCGGGGAGCTCCAGCGACTAGCGCCGCGCAAAGTATCCAAAAAGGAGAATGCGAATGGTTAGAGAGGACAAGATTCAATTAACATGGAAACGATGTAGCTTCACCGCCGCATTGCATATAGCTTGGGGAAACAGGTTAGAAAGTAGATAGCTAAATAGGGCGCATTTTGCCGTCATACATGCAAACTTACTCATCATCAAGCTCAACTAGCCTGTAGTTGGCGGCAACAAAAGGAACAGCTGCTCGACAGTGTCTTCAGATACCAAAGAAGACAGAAGAATTAAAGATGTTACGGAGGAGGCTCAACCGATTGGTATGTATGGCACTCTACGCGTTACTTTAAAGAAGATGTAACGTTAATCGAGTGTGTAAGTAATGATCAGCCTGAGTCTGACAACAGGGCGCATGTCGATGAAATATCTCAAATGCTGCATAAGTGGAGCGTTTATTTAAAAACTAGGGAGCCACCCTGCAGAAAGCTCCGAGTTTCTCAACACCACCAAAGCTGTAATTAGTTGAGGTATGCAGTCAACTTCCTGTTAATACTGGCCAGCTGTTGCTAAGCGAATCGTGCCACGCACATTAGCGATTCAAAACATGAGTTTATGGGCTTTAGCAGCCGTGAAAATGTTTTTTTTTTTTTGTGTGTGTGTGAAGTTGACGGTTGTTTGAAACGCTTTTGAGCTGGCTACCTAGGGTTAGGAGGACAGGGTGGGTTTGAGACACTGGCGACGCCTCTGCTGTGGTGAAGATAATCGTTTTAGACAGCTCGTTCAGATGTGTCCTGACAATTTTTTAAAAGTTGAGCTGCATTCCTGATAGCGCTAATCAAATAATACTGCTCAGTCTTGCAAGCTAAGCCCTTTAAGTGTTGTACTTGAATCCAATAATTAATTTCCTAATGCCCTTCGTTGCTGTCGCAACCTTTTAGATGCAAACTTTATTTGGGCACGTGATGCAGTAATTCCGCTCTTACCACATAATTGCAGAGCATCCGGGCAGTGCTGGAGGAGCTCTTGAGGTCTAATGTTGGGTTTAAGATGAAGCCTGTTGTTAATCTTAGCTGTTTTAGGCTGTGGTGGGAATACTTGTATTCAAATTTCTCCCTGTTTGTGCTTCAATTATTGTTGTAATTCACCCTTACAAATGAATTCACTACAGTCTCCATAATCCATATCCTTAAAGGGATAGCTCATCCCAAAATAAACAATGATTTCATCGCCCTCATGTCATTTGGGACCTGCATGACTGCCCTTCTTCCATGGAGGCCAAAAGGAGGTAGAGAATGATAACTGATCCTATCATTGTATGAAGAAAAAAAAAGGAGCAGTGAAAGTTTACATGGAAGAGGGAAATTCAATTCAGGCTTGGAACAACATAAGCGAGAATAAATCATTACACCACTCTGCCTTTAATATGGCTGTGTTAGATTGTCTTCTGATTTATTGTAATGTGTTCATTGTATGAAATGAAGCATCTCAGTTTGCTTAAAGCTGCAGTCCTAAACTTGGTTTGGTTAAAAATGATCTGAAATCAAAATTTGAGCAAGTACATAACCAGCCAGTGTTCAAAACTATCGCCTTACTTTAGCCCGATTCACAACGGTTAGCTTATAATAATGTTTTCTAATTTGAGTGGTACGGGTAGGTTTTTGCGGGAAATTCGAGCATGGCACTGCGTCATTACGTCACGTCTGTAAACATAAAGAAGTTGTCCCGGCTACTAGGCTATCGCAGGTGAGGATCCTGCAGGTGGACAGATCATTTAGCCTTTTCTCACAGCAGCTAAAATAATTAAATGTATCATTTTGATGGCGGATTGTAGGGATGTAACGATTAGCCGCGAGCCGGTTGAAAATCTATTCATATGTGTGACGATTCAAATCGGTTGAGATGCTACACAAATCACAATTCAATTAGGAGTAGGAGTTTATATGAAAGTATGTCTGAGGGGAACTTACTGTCTTTAGAAAAGTTTAGATGGTATTTTTTCTTTTCATCTTGCCTCTGTATAATGCATATTAAAGTTCATAAGTAGGGATGTAACGATTCACTCAACTCATGATTCGATTCACGATTTTGATACATGTTGCATCTTTGTTTGGATCATGATTAAAATGCAGTGGTTGCCTCTAATTTTAATTCTAAAAAATTATTTAGCAGAGGCTTTTATCCAAAACGATTTACAAATGAGGAGAATAGAAGCAATCAAAACCAACAAAAGAGCAAAAATACGCAAGTGCTATATTAATATATTATTATAGTGTTATATTTCAATTTCACAAAGAAACGTGCTGCATTTTGTCCAAGCAATAATAAAAAAGGACACATTTAATTTATAATTTGTCTTAAATCTCATTTTGTAAAAAAACAAAAAAAAAACTGAATCGAATCATGGACTCAAAATCGTGAATCGAATCGAATCGAATCATGAGTTGAGTGAATCGTTACATCCCTAGCGGATTGTGATCCAGAAAGGATTATGTGTTTATGAAGCACATGTGACTGAAATTAAATTATATTTCAGTTTTAAATATGCTTCTGATTACAGAGATCCTGGGATTACACAAGATTTGTATTTAAAAGAAAACTAGTTCGAAGGGAGCATAGTTTGCTTTTTGGGTTAAAAGAATTTCTTAATATGAAATTCGAATGGCATGACAATTAGAGATTAGACTGTACAGAAATTGAAATCTACATGCTAATACACACTATACTCATAGGCACGCAATGCTGATGTTGTTAACATTAATAATTTGAGAATGAAGTATAACAATAATAATAATTTGCACGGTTTGATGTGATATGAGCTAACCGATCCTTAGGTTTAATCACCGTTGGTAGTGCGATTTATTGTAATGCTTTTTTCCTCAGTTGGTCAGAACAAACATGGCAGACTTGTTACTTACTTGTTCAGATGACAATTAGGGCTGTGCGATATGACGATATATATCGGATGGACGAAATAAAAAGTCTATCGTTTCATATTATGTTCTATCGTTTATTTCGTGGTGTCGCAAAATACATTGTTTACGGTAATACTTTTTAATCATTTGGATGAGTGCGATCTTTACACACCACCACGGGGCGTGAAGGGGAGACAGAACCAGGTGGAGAACGACCAGAACAAAACGAGGAGCTCGTTCCTAAATGAGGGACTACATCTGTAGCATGGACACGCGTTTTTAAGCACTGCAGTTTTAAAACAACTGATTTTAAGCCGTTGAAACACAAACAACAGAGCTATATGCGTGCGCCGTCTCTGTTTCTATGTGAGAGGACCGCGCATTTTAAAAATATTTTTTGCCGCTTTATTGACTTTGAACGATTACATAAATACACTTATATGCGTCAGAATCCCCATCTTGGCAAGTATCCTCATAAAGACAGCGATTTAGGTCTTAAGAGAGAGGAAACGGCTAAAAGAGAAAACGCATATTAAGACTTCGGTCTTAAAGGGGAAGCTGTCCAATATTCATTCTGCCTGCCATTCATATTAATCATAGCACATTGCTAGAAAATCTCAATTTTCTCAAGGATCAAGGATTATGAAAATTGAATGGTATCAAAGATTTTAATATAAAAACCTTTTTGAAAGAAAAAAAATTACTATATCGTGATATATATCCTTATATAAAAACAACTGCAATTCCAGGTTTTCAAACAGAGATGGACAAAGAGGCAAAACTTATGGACTGCAGCTTTAATATTATATTCTTCTTGCCATTTTTTTTATTTTATTGCTGGGTCAGTGAGCAAACCACATCCTCACTTGCATAGTCTAGGATTATTTGCATAAACCAGACCTTGGTCTAGGTTTACCTCTTAATTCCCTTCACAAGGTTTATGTACCTGAAATTATTAGTAGTTTGCATAAAAGGAGGCTTCCTAGATCATGATTGCAACTAATCAAGTAGCTATACAGCAACCTCTTGATCTAACAAACCCTCCCTGAGAAGCTTTGTTTTTAAATTCATCCCGTTTTAGGCACTGTTCACACAGAGCATGTTGTTGCATTCCACTGCACTGTTTTTCTGTGTAAATGTGCTAGACTTATGTGTTTGTTGTGTTTGCGCCATGCATCTTTTGCAGATTCTTGCCGTTGAGCATTTGCTATATCTGGATTAATAAAAAGTCGTCCCTAGTTCCCCCCCCCTCTTTCATGTCTGTAATGCAAATGGCCACTTAAAGTCAGCATGAAATGAAAATTCACTCTATTTTCCAAATGCATGTTATGTATCCTATTGTGAAAAATGTATCTGATATTATGTTTCATTTAAAAAATTTACTTTGTAATTTTTTAATAAAAATGTCAGAACTGGATAACTGATGTATGCTGCTAGACTTCTCCAGTCCTTTTAGTAAGCTTAAACCCGTCACTGCAAGCTAACATTCAACTGCCTTCATTCTTGACTGCATCGCCCACATGGATAGAAACAAGTCTCCATCCAATACAGTATATGTTTTTGTTTTTATTTTTGTAATCCATTACACTCAGATGTACGTGATTGTTTTGTTGTGACCCCTCTAGCTGATTTCTGATTCATGCGAACCCAAAACCAGCCTAATTATCCATGGCTACCTTAAGACCAATAAGTTGGCAAGGTGATTTTGAAAAATTTCCACATCTCTACTGGTCGGTCACATAGGTTCCTTTTTTTATGCTGAGCCACTTTACCACCTTGTCTCTTTTTATAGTGTAACTCTCCCATAACCTGTTGGCGCCATTAGGCTAAATCATGCTGCTGGCAGTGTGTGCGCTATAGATACCAGCATTAATAGTCCAATATAATAATACCATGCTCTGATATTCCCGCAGGTCTTGTAATGTTACTCAAGTCAGCCTATTCTCTTGCCCTGCTATGGGCTTTGCAATCTTTTTGTATGAATCATAAATAACATTTGCGTGGCTGCCATACCTTTTGTCACTGATGCAGACAGTATTGTTCCTACAGCATCTCATTATAAGTCGTTCTTCTCAGATAACATGGACAACTGTTTACTGGAAAGTCAAGGTCTGTGTAAACTGTACGAGCGGGAATCTTCTGTTTTGATGTGCTGCTAGATCTGTATACTTGGGCAAAGTCATTAAAAAATTGTTAGCTGCTACAGCAATGCACTTTTGGTTGTAGTCCTCTGACAGGAATGCTAAATCTTGGTGCTTTTGATGTTCTCTCAGTCCTTGAAGATTGTGGCCTGTTGTCTTGACTGGTGGTCTGGAGGAAGTGTGATAGCATTCAAGTTTGAATCTCTTTCGTAAAGATGGGAAAACAATATGGACAGATATGAAAGGCCTATAGTTTTCCAGAAAAGCCCATTTCTTGGTTCAGCGGGTGAGTGTTGAGTTACTTTAGGGAAATGCAAGAGTTGGTTCGAACGTTTTCTTTTCTCACGCGTTGAGTACTAGTGCCCTGACTATTTAAGAGCTGCACAATGGTTAAATAGATAATCCCGATTATTTAGAGTATACAGTTCCAGATAAATAACCAGTGGGCCAATGTTGCCTAATCATAAGAAGCCGAAATTGTGATCATGGTTAAAGTATGATTAAACATGCAGCCCTAGTATTCACAGACATTCTCTGAACAGTCAGAGTTTATTTGTTTTAGTTGTTGACACATCTACTGTACGTCAGGCCCTATCTGACTGGATTTCTCTATGTTGCGCTGTCACTTCTTGCTGAGCATTTATCGCAGGTCCTTCCTCTTCACCAGTTAAAGGTGAAGTCAGAGCTTCCTTTGGTGCGTATGATGCTCTCTTAGGAAAGACTTTGCCTCTTTGAAGCAAACCCCTGAGGAGATCTGAAGATGGAGCTGTGCAGATGTTATTAACCGTGGCTTACCCAAAGAACACTGAAAATGTTTGATGTGCGAGGGTCCTTTTTCTCTCCTCCCTGTAGTTTTTTTGACATCTGTAATAATTTTTTATAAATTTTGTGATATTGTGAAACATCCGTGGGATGTTTGTCTTTTCTTTCAACCATCTCTTTCATTTTATTGGGATTTTTTTTTTTTGCAGCGGCAACAACAGGAAACAACACGAAAAGGGTGGGAGGGAGAATTTATTTATTTATTTATTTGTGCTACAGGGAAATTAGGAAATAACCGGAACCTGGATTCAAACTCTGGTGACCCATCAAGCTACATCTTTTTTTCTAATTGTATTGTTCTGCTGTTTTCCAACGGAAGTAGTGACAGATCTTTTCTTCCCTATTGTGATTCTGAGTGAAAATGGTTATCAAAAAAAAAAAAAAATAGGTTGAGGAGTTGGTTCTATCCATTTGATTTGAGATGTAGATGTTGCTCTCAAATGAATGTAAGCTTGTAAGAAAAAGGTGGAGTTAAAGACTATAGACTAAATGATGGGAGTAGACTAGCATGCATAACCAAGAAGATGTTTTCATTGGAAGATTGAGTTATGACATTTTGTAAAAAAAAAAATTAAGCCTATATACATGGATGACGTTACCAATAAGTTCTATAACAGTCACTTACAAAATATATTGTGAATTTTCATTTCATGCTGATTTTAAAACTAAGCCCTCTACTAGTGTCCCTCAGCACTATTGCTGGCGCACGTCCCATAGAATTCTGGCATATTGAAAGCTTGCATATGCATCATGCACCAGCTTTCTCCTCTGTTTACAAGACAGGTAATTTAGAGTACCTCAAATTTTAAGGATGTCCCATCACTATAAGCAACTGCTGAGATAATTTGCATGAGTTCCTATGGTATTGTTTTCAACAGTGCTGAGATTTGAACCCAGCAAGGGCTTTCAGTACCCCTCGTGATTGGCTGTCTTGTCCGTGCTTTGTCCGAGTAGTCAGGCGTACTGTCACGCAAGGGCCGCTCCGTCCTGCTCCACTCCGCTGCCACCACTGTGGTGTGTCCTAGCTGCTAATCAGTCGGCCGTCTTGCTGTGCCTACAAATAATGTTTTTGGGTGTCCGGGTGGTGCAGGAGAGTAGGGCTGGGCGGTATATCGACTTTGTACGATATATCGATATGTTCTTTATAAGCGATACGTTAAAAGGCAATACCGTTTATATCGATATAACATTACAGTTTGAAACGAGCGCATCTGAAAGTGACAAACTTTAAATGAAGGGCTTTAAAAAACTCGTAAGATATAGAAGCCTATAATTTTGTTTCAGTTTAAAACGGCTCTGACAGAAAGGCTGCGTGTGCCGCTGACAGAGACTCGTGCTGTTTAATGTGTGTGCTATATTCCTAAATGCATAACTTATATTTCACAGGTATATTCTCCATCTGTAAATGTTAGAAAGCCATGGAAATATTTCCATCTTGCTGTCAGAAGTGCATGAGCCTTCTGCTTTGAGATTCTCTGCTAAACTTCACAGACTTCATTGAACGAGCACCGCTGCACGCCAAACAGATGCACGCCAAACAGACGCGCAATGTAATAGGAGCACAATAATTCTGACTAAAATATACATTTTGCTGAAATATTTGTAGTTAATAAACAATAAATGTGACACGTAGAATTTTAAACCTACAAGTAAGTGTATTTGTATGATAGCACTAACTGTAAAGTGACTTTAATGGGGTAATCAAAACAGCCTTTTTACTCAATTAGTCTGTGCTATTTAAAAAAATAATTTTCATTTTTAGTTTAGTAAATTTAACTTCTGCTTTAAAAGCATTATTTTTGTTTTTAGATTACAATGTTACAATGTTAGAATGTAATGTGATTTTAACCCTTTTTTAACATAATATATGCCTATGGTTACATTACGTTACATGGTTACAAAAGCTTAAAAAAAATACAGAGATATGTACCGTATACCACAAATCAGCCAAAAAATACAGAGATATGAATTTTTGCTCATATTGCTCAGCCCTACAGGAGAGCATCATAAACAGAAGCCGCCGGCCTCAGGGAACCCGGTGTCCAGGTTTGTTGGAAAGCAGCAGCAGTCAGACAGCTCACCCAACACTCATGCGTGTGTGCGTGTGTGTGCGCGTGTGTGCGTGTGTGTACGCGTGTGTGCGTGTGTGTACGCGTGTGCGCGTGTGTGTGCGCGTGTGTGTGTGCTCTGTGAGGAGTGCTCGCTCCCCAGGCACTGCGGCTGTGTGCGTGTGATCTGTCAAATGCCCATCTTTACAAGGTGTCTCAAGTGAATGCAAACAGGTGAAAATCAGATATGTGTTGCCTTTGAATCTGTGCATAAGGTCTTGCAGTTTCAAAAATAGCTTAAGACACTAAGCTAGTTTTAAAGATAACTTTAAAAAGCTCTTTAGTTTCTGTTTTACACATCTTCATCTAAAGTGTGTAGGGATTTACACTAATAAAAAAAAAAGATTCTGAGTCATATTTTCCTGCAGTCTGAACATAGCCTAAGTGACTTCTTTAAAAAGCATTATGTCTTGTATACCTAAAACTTTTGAATAGTAGTGTACATAAGTAGTTAACTCCTTTATTGTACGTTTTGTGTACTTCATAGAAGCATATTGCTGAATATTACGTGCTGCAGAATTACGCTCAGTGCTGAAACTATTGCTCCTGTGAAGCTCTGCTTACATGCTCAGTGTGAATGCTGTGAACTCAATATGTGCACCTAAAAGAATATATGCAGTTTTCTTGCCACAAATCACACGAGATTGTGAAACAAGCCTTGGCCTACAAAAGAGAAATGGCTAATTTATTGTAACAAGGATGCTTTTCAGTCCAAATGCAGACAGCACTGAATCAGTATAGATTTTTGTAGATTTAATTAATTACATTTAATAATCATGCAGTAAATGCAAATTATTTAAGCATTTATATTTTATATTTAGCTACTTTTTCACCCCAAATTCTGAATATTAAGTGTAATACTTTATACTTACACTGAGTGTTGCTTGAAATTCTGAGTAATACTCATGCCTTTACATTTAAAATTTGTTAATATTTGTATAAAAACATACATTTTAAAGTAATTATTCAATAGCACATTGGTTTTGCTCTCTAGTATTGCAGTTGGTTTTGAGAACTGAATTTTAACTGGAATTGGCACCAACTACTAAAATTTTAGCGACAACTGGTAACCAGTGAATGCATCAAACCCTAAGTCCAGCCTAGCTGTATATTATAATGGGTTATAAGTGCTTAACAATTATGAACAATTATTTGGGTTTTTATTCTTTTACAGCACAGCTCCTGCTTTGAAAATGCAATTCACCATCTATTCAAAACAGATTAGCACTAGCCTTGTCCATGGTATTCTGTGTAAGCTGCTCTTTGTTTTAGACCACGGACCATGTACCCTCACCATCTTATAGCATTACAGGAAGAAGATTTGGCTCCATTTGTTTTGACCGCCTAGAAATGCTCCTCAGCTGGAATTTTAAGCTCCATCTCAGATCAACCACCTGACCATCACAAACAGCCCCTAATCGTCACTGACCACCTGTTGCAGGGGTAGTTATACCGATGATAACCATGTTGATGGTGTGACGGGCTTTTCGGGATAAGTGGCGGAGGGTGAGGGGCCCACATTGTCCTGCCTGGGCCAGTGATTTATTGGCCTTGTTTCATCAGGAGAGCCACATATTGATTAGAGTCCTGCTCCGTTTTGCTGCCATTTGTCTTGTCCCTCCCGAACTGGCTGGCAGACAGAAATGCTTATGCTGACTACTACTACTTCTTTCCCTCTCCCTCTTTCTCTTGCGCTCTCTCTCTCTCTCACTCTCTCTCTCTCTCATTGCACTTCGGCTCCCCATAATGAAAACGCAGCCAGCCGCACAAGGCTGAACCCTACATCCCATCAGAGTCAGGATGGGTAAGAGAAAACTGTGCAGAAAGCAGACAAGGCAATGGAAGTGCATGTGCAGATCTACCTGTTGTATCCCTCCGTTACCTTCCATGTATAATAGACAGGCTTTCAGAGGCTGATTGCCACAGTGAGGGCGTTGGAGATCAAGGAGCGTCCGGGTCTATCTCTAAAAGCAAGGCTGAATTCTCAGTTTGTCATTTTAAATAATTTACGTGGCTCGTTTTTAAAATTCTCCTCACAGCGTTCCTCCCTTCCCAGCTGTATATCGTCACCAAGGCTTGTGGACTTGAAATGCATTCCTGTCATCCATATATTTATAAAGTCTCATCCTGAGATTCCCTGTGTTGTGCCCTAGCTACTGGCAATACCCCAAGAGTGCTCTCGCTGCAGTGTGAAGAGAATAATGAAAAGTGTAAGTGTGTGAAACGGAAGCAGAAAATATGAGTTAGTGTTTCTTGGTACTTTTGCTTCTGCAGGCAAAAAAGAGACTTTCCACTTATACCAGCAAAAGCAAAAGGACCCATTACCCAGCCTTGGTGCACACCCGCACACAGACTCGGAGTTCCCGTTTAAATAACGGACTCTGATGAGAACCGGATGAGCCCACGCTGGTGCTTTCCCATCAGTCCGCTGCAGGAAGAGAAATGATTCTTTACTCAGCTCACCGGTGACTGTGAGCGGAGCTGTGGCCCTGCAGCTCAAACCGCTTGCCGCCTCAGCAACCTGGGTGCGCCGTAGCGCACATTAGTTTCCTTTTGCTGTTACGCTCTTTGACAGAGCTAGCTTTTTCTCTGTCCCTTCAAACACAATTTGCTGTAATTAATTGAACGGTAATTACAGTCAGTGATGCTAAATGTATAGTAAAAGATAATGGCATCAGAGCCACAAGAGCTGAGATGCAGATTTTTTCGACATGTCAGCATTTCGATGCAAATATCCGATGTTAAACGGTAGCTAGACCGACTCCCTCTTTCCAATCACTCCTTACTCTGCCCCTCCCCCTCTTTTTCTCTCTCTGGGATGAAAGCCACAGTGCAGTCAAACTGATTAGTTTATCCAAAGACACACCGTGCAAAGGAGGAGACATGATAGTACCTAAATTAAAGCCATGGTGCTATTGTCCCACCGACATATTAGCTGGAGAGAGATCTCTATTGCTTGCATGCATTCTTTTGCACTATAGAATTTAAAGTAATCATTTTGTAGTGTGCTTATATATTTTCTTTTAGATGTAAGGATTTTTCTGAAAGCCTTCTGTTGCTTTAAGGGATTACTCCACCGCAAAATGAAAATGTTGTTCCAAACCCGTAAAAGTTTAGTCGTTCGATTTAAAGATATTTTGGATGAAAACCAGGAGGCTTGTGACTGTCCCATTGACTGCCAAGTAATTAACACTGTCAAGGCCTAGAAAAGTATGAAAGACATCGTCAAAATAGTCCATCTGCCATCATCAATGGTTCAGTCTGAATTTTATGAAGCGACGAGAATACTTTTTGTGTGCAAAGAAAAAAAATCGCTTTATTCAACTTTTTCTTCTCGTCTGTGACACTTCCTGCAAGCGATCATGAGTTCACGAGCAGCACCTTCCGGGTTCTCTGTCTCAGACACGCCTCAGACCTGCTAACGCAGACATAAATTTGTATAGATGCCCTATTCGACCGCTCCAGATATAAGTTGACGCGTCCTCCATCTTGGAAAGGTCGTCATTCACCATAATAATCAATGAATATTCAAAGATATACAAGCGTATAACTTGCTGTTGTAGACGCTCAGACACCCACAGTCAACATGCTCAAAGCTTCGCAGACTGTTCCAAAAATTGCGGATGGCTTACGAATCGCGGCCCATAGAAAAAGTCGCTAATGAGACATCTACATATCTATGAATGGCCAGCCTACAGACAGAGAACCCTGAAGGCACTGCTCGTGAACTCATGAACGCACTTGCAGGAAGTGTCACACAGGAGAAGTATTTGTAAATTTATGCCATCATAGTATAGCATACAGCGTAGTTTTTTTCCTTGTCATATTTTCATTAACTTTATGATTTAAGCAGTTTAATTAATGTCATCATTTTGCCTTGTCAATATTATTGTTTTAAAATGCTTTATCAAGAAATATTTGTCTGTAAGTTTGTTAAAAAGATTAAAGGGATAGTTCACCCAAAAATGAAAATTGTCGTTTAATAGGGGCTTCCGCAGGAGGAAGTTTTTCATAGTTCCTAAAACTATTGGTGGAAGTACCCAGTTTTTTGGCGTGTTCGCACTGCAGCAACTAGGAATTTATTTAATTCTAGGAACTGTTTGGAGGAACTATCTTAGCTCCTATTTCAGAGTAGGGTCTAAAACAGTTCTATAGGAACTAGCAGTGACGTAAGTGTACGCTGATTGGCCAAACGCATACGAAACACATTTTTAAAAAGCCATGTAAAAATATTTACTCCACGAACATAGAAAACAGCGATAATGGCAACCTGTTGTCTGCAGTGTGGTGTTCTTTTCTCATCCTCGATGATATGTAACACTGCAAGCCGTCATCGGAGATTTAGTCAGATTTTCATGCTCTTTCAATCGTGTAAATTGTGCGTTTACATTCCACCTCCATTATCACAAACCCACGACACACAACAAAAACAGGTCTGATCACAGCGTCCTCCATTCACCGGTTGTAGACCTTTGTAAATGCTGTGAATAAAGACGTTGCTGTCGGCTGCTTCAGAGTTTCTGTTGCCGGTGCGAATGTAACCAAGAAAACGGCCCAAGGGAGAAATTGGTTCTCTAGGAACAACTCACTCATGTCGTTCCAAACCTGTAAGGTCTTTGTTCATCTTCGGGAACACAAATTAAGATCTTTATGATGAAATCCGAGAGCTTTCTGACCCTACATAGACGCAGCTACCACGTCTAAGGCCCAGAAAGGTAGTAAGGATATCGTTAAAATAGTGGTTCAATACAATACGTAATTTTGCATAGCTACGAGAATACTTTTTGTGCTCTCTGAATGCATGGCGGAGACTGAAACGGAAGAGAAGGATTATTTTTGCTTCCTAAAATTACGTTTGAACCGCTGATTTCACATGGACTATTTTAACAATGTCCTTGCGTTTCTGAGCCTTAAACGTGGTAGTTGCGTTGCTGTCCATGCAGGTTCAAAAAAGCTCTCGGATTTCATCAAAAATACCTTATTTTGTGTTATGAAGATAAACGAAGAATTTGTTGAATGACAGAATTGACAGAATTTTTATTTTTGGGTGAACTATGCCTTTAACAGTGGCTTCAAAGTCCAGGCGTTCGTGGTTGATCTTGTAGACGAAGTTTCGTAAGTGTCCTTAAAGACAACATGAAACAGCTCCTTTAGCTTTCGAGAATATTCAGAGGGAAATAGTGTAGAACAGGACTTTTGATTGGATCAATATGGATATGCTGATACATGTATGGAATAATGCACACTGGCAGGGTTTATTTTGTGTTAATGATTGGCTGACTGTACATTTTTACTGCTTGTTACATAACTACAAAAATAGATTAGTAAATGAATACGAGATTGATTCGAGTTTAAATTATTTTATGTGAGAGGAAAGGATGTGTGTAGTGCACTAACTAACACAGCTATACAAGCAATCAGCTATGTCATTATACACAAATATTTAACTACAAAACGTCACGACTGACCAATTCAAATATTTGAAGGAGAATAGTAATACAGGTGAACAACATTTTCCTCACGTGTGGGACCTGATAAATCATGTACTGCAAGGGACATTAAGAAAGTAAATAGTCATAAAGTTTGCTTTCGTGTTGTCTTTGAAGTGTAATGATGATTAATGAATGTAATGATGACTGTTATCTCAGTAATGTTCATAAACAAGTTCCCAGCCTCACTGACAGCAAGCCATCATCACAAGTCACGTTCCCTTTGTGCAGACAACAGCAGAGTGGCTTCCTGTTGTTTTCTCTTCCTCAGCTTTTCCTTAAACTTTAACCTCTCTCACATCCTTCCGTAATCTCACATGTCTCTGCAGACTCTGTCTGAGAACTGGGCTCAGGCCAAGCAAGCTCAGACCAGTTTGCATTTTCACTTGCAGTTCAGAGCAAGAACAGGCTTGTCTTCAGTGAGCGTTTGGGAACACATCTAATCATGTAATTTAGGTCGAAAAGCAAAAGAAAAACAAAAAGCCATCAGCATTGCCATCACTTGCCGAAAGCCATCAGTGAAAACTCATCTCACACATCATTTGAGCTTGCGACACGCCAAATCCCCAGATGTAGTTTAGTTACTTTCGTTTTTTCTGCGTCTGTCCTTTTTTCGGCTCTCTGTCAGTGAGGCCATGTTAATATAGGCCAGGCCACAGTACAGAGTGTCTACTGCTGCACCGCTGCTCAGACTTCTCTCACTACCAGTCTTCACTTCACCGTGTCGTGATGCTATTAATATCCTCCTGGTGCCACCTGTATTCTGCACATGGAGAATAAAAGACTTGGGAGTCAAGGCATTGTGGGATCTGCTGTACTCCATAGCGACTACTACCAGTATAAAATGTGATGAATGAAGGTGGTTAAGCCTTTTATTCAGGTTTATTATCTGGTAATGCGCAGAACGTGCAGAAGCAGCAGCTGAAGTCCTAATGTAAGGCTGATGATGTTGATTTTACTTGATGTATTTCATTTTTTGTCCATGAAAGCTCAATCTAAATCAGATCTAAATGATGTTCTGTGCCAGACAAAATTGTTAATTTAATTTAGCTGTGTAAATGTAGGCTTGATGTCGAAATAATGTGGCTCATGTTTTGATTGGTGGGAACTCTGTAGTGTAGCCAGATAGCTTGTTTTATTTGGCTTTAAGCTTGAGCGTTTCACTATTGTAAAGCACAGAACCGGCACAGTGAGTGCTGCCCACATTATTTATAACAGTTCAGAGATGCAGGAACCATTATTGGACATGTTTCTACACATAATCTTTTGATACAATTTTTCTCTATGTGAAAGAAGCGTGTGACTGACTTGTAGTGCACTGGTAAATTTTGATGCGAATTCTGCTCCTGTCAATTTAAACATGTCAGCTTTATTAAGTTTATGAATGACTCATGATAGTTTTGATAGTGAACAATGAGAGTGAAAAATGAGTAAAAAAACAAAACAGTAATGTTGTACCATCATGTGTGCCATCATTTTACACCATTAGTGTGAAATTATATTATATTATATTTTCTGTGATTTATTAAAATTGTTATTTTTTATTATTAAATTTCAGTGCAAATCAGAAAACAAATCATTAAAACATTACAAACAAAATAGATTTAAATGATTAAGAATAGCAAATCTAAGGAGTACTTAATACAAATTAGAAAATAAATATATTATATTATATTTTATATTAACTGTATATCTGCCCGTTACTGCCTTTGTAATGAAATCCTAACATTTGATGATAAAAAATATTTGTAGTTTTTTTTAATTTATTTTTTTTTATTTTTAAAAATACTGTAAATGTAAAATGAATGGTTTTCTGTACAGCTGTTTTGAAACTGTATTATAAAGAGCGTTTGAAATTGGAATTGTGAAGCCATTATTGATCCTTACGACTAATTTTTGTTGGTTTTAGGAGTTGACAAACTCTGTTCTGCCCGATGAGAGCGGTTTGGATCTCTAAAAACATGCCCTTTTGGACTCGCTCAACTTCGCCCTGCTGTAGCATCAGGTTATGAGCTGAGTGGGTGTTGTATGGTTTAATACAGCCTTCACAAAGCCCCTTACACTTCACTCCAAGTCCCTAAATCCGAGCAGTTATTTTAAGCGTTCAGTCCTTTTTCTTTCTTTTTTTTTTTTGTCCATCAGTGCTCTTAATTACTAGGTCCTTTTTCAATGTAGCAACAGTCTTGTTCCTCTGGCAATCAGTGTCTCCCTCTGTCAGCGTCCGGTCGCTCAGCTTCCTTGTGATTTCGAGTATTCAAATTAATATGCAAAGTCAGTAGTAGACCATTTGTTTTGCCATTTGTTTGTGGTTGTTACTACAGGAGTGGGCCGGTCACGTGTGGCGTCTCATCAGCCCCGGTCCACGAGATCTCCTCTGACATCCACTTTCAGGAGTATTTAGAAGCTCATTGTTCACTCAGTCATTCACACTCGACTTGAACCTGTTCTTCTGCTTTCAAGCTGTCACTGTCAGTTTGATGTCTTGCCTTCTTGCCCTATTTTCTTAGTATAGATTGCCTGCTGCTCTGAATGTCAGTGGTGGACTAGCACTGTGAATAAACCACTTTGTTTGTCACCACCTTGCTTGTCTTGTGTTTTTGTGTAATGCAGGGAATCTGGTTCGTATAGGTTTTCAGAAAAGGTGAAGAACCTGGGCGTTGATGGATGACTGAGGGCTCTGTCCTTCTGCATTGCCTCAGGGCCCATTTGAAATGCAAAACGTACATCCACTCAGGCAAGTGAACGAGGAAGTGCATTGTATGGAAATCCCCTTCTCGGTAAACCAAATTCTTGCCTTGTAGAAAGCTAAATTCTAGACAATTAAATGTCTTTTTTTAATTATATACTATGCATGCAAAAAGAGCCTTCTGATGTGAAGCCTCCCTGTAATATGCTTCACGAAGGGGTGTTGCAATAATACGTTTTACTTTACACCAAAAAGCACATTGTTTATTCTGATAGCCAAAAGTTCAGTTGTTGTCATAAGGCTGGAGAAACCTCTTTCAGCAAGTTTCAGATCTCCCATGAGCCTTCTAGCAGACTGTAGGTGAGATGTCACATGACATGACTGTTGATGTATCAGCGAATCCGTTGTCTCTTCAGTCTGAAGCTTTTAACTCGTTGGTCTCTTGGTTTCTTGCACTATCCCTTTTCGAGAGCAGTCGGCTCGTGGTAGATTTACAGCTGTGCTGTACTCTTTCCATTACTTAATTATTAATTTAACTCAGAGGGTGTCCAAACTGCGGCTCGCTGCCTGTTCCGATGCGGCCTGGAGGATGTTTTAAAAATAGAACAGATTTTGACTCGCTATTGTGAAATTATATGAAATTCTGAACACTGTATCTGTCACATACAGCCAAATCTCAGCGCTTCACCTCCACTAGTACGTTCTCTTCGCAGGTGCCATCACACATTCTCAGTCCGCTGTGATTCTGTTCTGTAGTAAAAAAAACACTCGAGAATTTGTATTATGCAAAGTGCTATACAAGTTGACTTCAATGCATTATAAAATTGAAGTTGGAAATGTGTTTGGGTTATGGATCCTTTGAGATTTTGTTGGCTTCAACTTCATCCTGTTGTTCATCAAACATGTCAAAAGTGTTGAATATATTACTGTGTATACAATAGGCGCTGTAATGATTGAAAACACAATGTTTTATCTGTGCTACTGTTCAAAAGTTTAGGGGTGTGTGGTTTTTAAAAAAAATATTTTTGAAAGAAGTCTTAGTCACGAAGGCTGCATTTATTTGATGGAAAACAGGCATTTAAAATTGTAAAAATATTTCACAGTGTTGCTGATTTTACTGTATTTTTATTTTGATGAATTTTAAAATGTAATTTATTCCTGTGATGCGAAGCAGATGTTTTTTTTTTTAGCACCATTTCTCCAATTTTCAGTGTCACATGATCCTTCAGAAATCATAATATGCTGGTTTGCTGTTCAACAAACATTTATTCTTCTTATTATCAGTGTTAAAACAGCTGCTGCTTAATTAATGTGAGTGTTGCTTGCCTATGAAGTCTCTGCCATAATGCTGTGGTGTTGTGGGTGTTTGCTATGGTCTTCGTAGTGATTTTTAGCAAGTTGCTATGCAGTTCTGAGGGTGTTCTGGATGGTTGCTATAGGTTGTTGCTTACTGGCCCAAGTCAAGCAGAGCCCACCTCCAAATTCTCTCATGTTTTCCTCATTTTGGTGCCTTGATATGACGCATTCATTGTTTTAATATCCACCAGGCAAAAATCATGAATCAAGTTGCTTAGATAAGTAATAGAACAGCCATATGATCTGAGGTATTATTCGTGTCTGTAGTATTTGCCAGACTTAAATACTTTGGAGTTTAAATGCCTAAGTATTAGCAGTTGTAATAGTGATGCTTGCCTTAGCAAGCGCTGCTAATTATAACTGCAGCATGCCTTTCTGCCGAACACAGAGAGAAATGATATGATTTACAGCAATCAATTGTTAATTCAGCTGTTATTGCATGCACAGCAGTGTGGTGGATAGAGGTCACGCTATCACTCTTTCGTCTTTCAATCCACTCTTTATTTACTGCTGAGAAACACTGAACGTGAGGCGCAACAGCTTAGGGTTCAGGAAGTGTATTTATAAGTGATATATCACATACCATTTCCCATCCCATTGCTCAACAACGATGCAATCAATCATTTGCTGAGAGAGTTACTCCATCAGAAGCTGACTCTGTGTTTTTCTGCAACTTTAAAACGTTTCATCAGAATATTCATTACAGTTCCAGGTGTCTGGGCGGCAGGAGCAGCTCAGCTTGGCAATTTTGTCAGGAAGCCTCATTTATTTTACCTGGAAATAAAATATAAAGCCTTAAAAGCAAAAATAGGCATGGAAATCATGAGCCATGACTGTGCAATCTGTGGTTTGTCCATTTATCAAAAGTAGCTTTGTGTGGAAGCGCAGACTATTAACACACACACACACGCACACACACAGTGTGTTCTTGTAAATTTTAATGTGACAAAGTGGTTAAACTTTTCTGAAGTTAATTGCTAAATGTTAATAACTCTTTAACCATTTTTTAGTCAACTGAATAATCTTGCCTCCTTTGATTCGAAAGCATAGTTAAAATAAAAGTTGTCATCATGTGCTTTCCCTCATGTTGTTCCAAACACGTAAGACTTAGGGTAATCTTCAAAACACAAATTAAGACATTTTTAATCAAGTGTCTGTTCCTCCATTGAAAGTCCAGATAACTAAACCTAAAAACGTAATAAAGGCTTCATAAAATGAATCCGTATGAATTGAGCCGTTTATTTCAAGCCTTGTGAAGATATATGATCGCTTGATATGATACAATGATGTAATTTATTTAAATCTAGATAATGATAAATAGAGCACATTATATTTAAAGATGGAAGCTTGTGTGTGTGTTTTGGGTTTGGAACAACATGAAGGTCAATAAATGAGAGGATATTAATTTTTGCGTGAGCTATCCGCTTAATTTTCCTTTTTTGTACCTCTTAAAGATTCTTTTAAGGTTAATTTTGTATAATATAAACAAAACATAGCAACAAATTAGTTTGAAGTGAAAAGAACAAGTGTAACTCTTGACCCAGTTTTCGTTTATTGAGGAACTGCTCCTCTTATAAGGTGAACTAGGCAGTTGTCTGCAGTCATAGCACGCTTCTGCTTTCTTCTGATGCGAGTGTTGGGCTCAAACATGTGGTGAGCCGTCTGCATCTGAGTAAGTGGTCGGTAGCTGTAATGCTGGCACAGACTGAATGCTGCTTTATGTTTCCATTGAAATCACAGCATGGTGAGGCCTGGAACCACTGCTGTGCTTGTGCATTTATTTGAAACCGTGTAAACATGATGTCTTTAAAGTCTAATTTGATATAGTAATGATACGCTTTACTCAGTTCCCTTACGTCATGTTTATTCTGTGGCAGCTGCGTTGGGTCTCGATCGAGCAAACAATGTTTGTGTTATTGATCCTTCACTGCTTTAGACAGTAGCGGAGAGTGGGGTAAGCTGTGCCACGTTTTATTGATTTGACCTCTAGTCAAGGAGAAGTGAGAAAGAATCCCTTAGATACTTTAATGAAAATTGTTGTTGACAAGACCAATGTAATGGTATTTCCTGCATTTGGATGCAAAGCTCGCTGTTGGTTGAGCCACTGGCATGCTTTACCGCACAGCTACCATTTTGGGGAAAAAATTTATAAAACAAGATTGTAGAAGTACTTTTTAGTTTACTTTTTAGATCTGAATATATTTGTTTTAACAACTCATTTTATCTACTTTTGTAGGAAAATTAATCCAACCATTTAAACCATTTCCAGCATAAAATGTTTTCAGTTTCCACATGTGCACCTCACATACTACATCTGTTATCACACGTTTCCCTACTATATAGAAGGTGAAAAACTGTATGTGAGATAAGTAGAATATCCGAATTCATAGTATTTAAAAAAACAGCAGGCGAAAAGATGATGTGGATGACGTACTACTACTGCCAAGATTTTGGCGCATCCTAATGTTGTCACAATACCAAAATTTGGACTTCGATATGATCAGTGACTAAAATATCTCAATACTACTACTGGACCTATACCAAGACAAAAACATAAAACGACAGGAAAAGTATTTGAATAAGCTAAAAGGATAAGAGGGCATGAGCTAGGGGTGGGAAATATGACCAAAATCTTATTGTGATTAATAATAAGAACATAAATGCATAGATGCAAGCAGTAGGTCTATTTAACAGTAGCATTCAAGTAAGAGATAATACAGAAACGGATTAAATTAATCAATGTAAAAGTAAAGCACTGCATAGTCTGAAATGTATGAATTGAGTATTAATTGCTACTAAGGTTAGTCTGTCAAGATCAGTTAGTTATTTTCTTTTTACTTTTTTTAGAAATATTGTCAAATATTGAAATATTGTCTGCTGTCACTTTAAGAGCTGCATGGATCCAATTTATTGATACAAATGTGTTTTCTTTCTCAGCTGTTTACGTTTATTTCAGTCACAAGATGGGCATTTTAACATAATTGTGTGTATTTGACCGTTAAAGCGCAATAACTCTCGAAAGAGATCTGAATTCACGATTGCATGCTGTCTGCGAGGGAGGTGTGTGATAGCTCATGATACTACACTTTGTCAAGTTCTTTGTCTTTATTGTGCTTAATAAATGTTTTTAGCAATAAAGAACATCCGCACAAACGATTTCTCATTTATGCATGTTTCTTATTCACTCTTAAACTGTCAATAAGTTTATGCAGTCCTATGCTGCGCGGATATAAAGTTTGGGTTTCATTGAAACGCTGCCATTGTTAAAGTAACGGTACTAGTAAAATGAGGAATTGTAAAGTGTTTTTTTTATTTTATTATTATTATTTTTTTAAGTAGCATATAGGGCTGGGCGATATATCGCATGCGCATCTCGTCAGTAAAGCCGGTTCCTTGATTAGCGGTAAATCTCCATCACCTGTTTTCAAATGGAGCGGCATTTAATACACAGAGCCGTAGATTTGTGAATGACAGTGAAGCGTCGTAACTGATGTTGGTAGGTCACATGACTAAGACAACATTGCAAATATAGTATGCCTGAATTTCATTCATTAATTCATTTCAATTTCAGGATGCACACAGCTACATGTGATAGGCCTAAATAAATGGTTGTGTGACACACATTGTGCACATTTTGCTAGACTGGGTTTACCCACTGACACATTTTACCCCACTCTCCCTTCCAGGCTAATGCGTTCTTGTGAAGTGAGCGTTTATCAAACCATACATTTGTTCCTCTCTCTCAGCAATGGTAGTGGCTCTGTGAGGTCCATCCAAGGTTGCACTTGACACCATGGTAAAGATAATTCCATCATTTTTCCCTTTTCTTACATTAGCGCTTCCATTGTTTGGCCTTGAATAAGCTGTTTTGAAAAAGAGTATCGCCAGTGTCTTGAGCTTCAAAAATGAAATAGTGCCCTATATTCTGACCCTCATTGTGTTTAACACTGAACTCCCTTCAAAATCAATGCCAGTTCAATGGCACTTTTCTTATCTATCCTGTCCCCTGGCTTTTTCTTCTTACGCTGTCTTTCTGTGTACACCGTTCTGTTTTTATTTTTAATTTTTTTTGCCTGTGATTTGTATTCTCTTTACTATCTGTTTCTGTTCTGACAATGTTCCAGAATGATGCTGCTCTTGCGATCTGTCTGTTGTTGAGTAACTAAGATTTATACTGAGGCTTGTCAGTGTTTGCTTAGCGGGTAACCTTGAGACAGCTCTGTAACGTTGATTTTGTGGTTAATGACTCCCAATGAGAAAGAGACACAAGAGAAGATGAGCAAGATTCAGTTAAAAACACAGGTTCACTGACCTGCACTCTTAACCCAGCACAGTAAGCGATCACTAACTGAACTTTTACACTGATTCATTGTATTTTGCACTATAAACAGTCAATGGATTCTTCTGTATTCAGCTTCCTGAAAACTGTTTTCACTTTTCAGAATGACTAGATATTTCTTTAGTGTTGTGATTGGTGACATGAGCACTAGTGTGAAAATAATTAGCTAAGAGGCATCGTTGCTTGATTTGTCAGAGACACTGAGGAGCCAGTTCACTCAGCAGTTGCCTGTGTCAGAGCTGTGAGTGTGGTCTTCATGTACCATATGTGATGATGTAGTGCTGCTCCATAAATATTTAAAACGTTATTGTTGTTTTTTCCTGGGAAACACACCTCCTTTGTGTGCAAATGAGGCTCATTATAGAATTGTATCGAATACAGTAGTGCAGATTCATAATGTCAGCATTTGTAACTGTTTGCCTGGATAAATGTAATTTGCTATCTACTGAAATTTTTTTCATTGTTAATGATTCTTTCTGTGAATTTGGTGAAAGAGAATGACGAAACAATGACGACTTCATTAATGTGTTTTCACAATAGCCTGACCAGTTCTGTCTGTTTTTAGCGAACTGATTCTTTTCAGTGTCATTCAAAAAGATTTAAGAGTCTGTCTCAAACTTATTATTTATGTAAATTGATGCCCTTGAGAGTCATTAAAGGGAGGCTAGGAGTGGGTTGCCTTTTTAAAAATGTATCTGTAATGTTAATTTAATCATGAGAATATAGAAGAAACATGAAATCCGAAAAAAATAGCTAGTTTTATCTGATTCTTTTTAGGGAACTCATTCTTTTTATTCAGTCAATCAAAATGATTAATGAATCTGTCTCAAACTCATGAGTTATCAGTTATATAAATTGATGCTCATAATAGTCATAAAAGGGAGTATGGGAGTGTTTTTATAATAATAATAATAATAATAATATATAAAATAAAAAAAATACTTTTCATAATTGAAACGTTACTCAAAACATTCGAATCATGAGGGAGCTAAAATCGTCATATAATTAGAATCTGAACCAGAATTATTCATTTCTAGTAAATGAGGGCCTTTTGAAAAGCGATGTTTGTGTACATTTTCCAGTGATCATGGCACTGACTGATTGTAGCTTGGAAAACATTTCCAAAACAAGGTCCTGTCCTTTTCTTGCGCTGTCTTTCAGCCATTGTCTGGGCATATTTTTATGACACTGCTTCCATGAAATAGCATTTTTTTGTGCCATTACCATTTGCAAAATTCCTGCAAGTGCTAAACAATTTAAATTAAACAAAAAAACATTTATTCATTTGTAACTGCAGGTTAAAGCATTCCATGTCCCTCAGAGATGCATCAAAGTGTGGGTAAATATATCTGTTCCACTTCAGATGCAGCTTCTGTGTTTCCTCTGCATTGTAAAGATGAATTTTGTTGATACTGATTTCATTTGTTGGTAACAGCCCAAATGTCTTATTATAGTAATTGACTGAATAAATGTAAGAATTTGACTCAAAATGTGATGCACACTTTAAAAAAAAAAGGCTTTATAAAGGTAAAAATGCCCATAAAAGGTAAAAAGCAATTTAAAATTAAGTTATTAAAATTCATTTCTATCACTGCTGTGAACTGACCACACAGAATATGAAAAATATCAAAAACTTTAGGAGTCAGCTGTCCACGGTAGTCCTTAAGATATCAGCACAATAACACACTCAAAATATCCTCTAATTATCTCTATCGAAAAATCCCGAAAAATATAGAGAGATCTTTTTTATTTTTATTGCACACCCCTAGCAGGAACAGATATGTTCAAATACCGATTCTGCCTTTTCAGTTTTTAAGCCCTGCTTTGTGCAACTAACCAATATCGGTATCGGAATCGGCCAGTAGTTGTTTGTTAAAATCCGCATCGGTATCTGATAAAAAAAATCCTATCGGTGCATCCCTAAAAATAATCATCATCATCAGTGGAGTCATTCACAGTGGATTCCCTCCCAAAGGCCTCTTTTCCTTCTTCCTAACCCTTCGCCAGACTGTGGTTGAAGTATAACTAATGAAATGAAGAGAGCGTATCTGAGCAAGCATCTAACCTAAAGGGCCTCACTGAATCATTCACTTTTTACAGAGCATTTTGACCTTTCTGTGAAACGCTGAAACTGCAGCCCTCACACACAAGCGTCGTCACAGCGCTGATACCCTTATAATTCTGTTTAGATGTTACACAGGTCTGCGTCCGTTTGCTTTCTTTTCCGAGGCCCTGGGCTGTGTTCCTTTACACCGGGTGGCATTTGGAGGTGGATTCAATCCCCTGAGCTCTGGAACCTGTGCCATTTCCTCTCCCCTCACACCTGCCCCTCCCCTCTCCGTTTAGACCAGCCTGTTTCATCCTGGACCAGGGAATGCACCGCATGCCACGCTGATGTGTGAAGAGCCGTCACGCTTCACAAAAACTTACGTAATCCCAGGCTCTTCCCAACCGTCGAGCTAGAATATACAGATTGCGCCGCCACGTACGTTTTCAAACGAAGCCGAATCGAGGGCAGATCCAGTGGGAGACGAGAAGATGATGCAGATGAAAGGGGGAGAAACAGTCGTTGACTGTTTTAAATAGCTGTCTCCTCTGACTCAGAGTGCGGATGTGGATGAGAGCGACTTGTATGCTGAAGATTTGCATCTAGTTTGCAGTAGATACGCACAAGCCTCTTGTTCCTCGAGGCCCTGAGTGAGGGACGTGAATTATCGCTCACCGCTGACGCATACTGATGCACTGTGATTGAGTTTTCAGGTGATGAATACACTGATGCGAGCGATTCGGGCAGATATGCGAGCGCTCAGAATCAGCGTGTTATCTGATACACGCCGCAAGTCCTGTCGGCGACGAGCTGAACATTGCCGGACAGGTTGTGACAGCACTTAGCCTGTGGCCCCATGCCTACAATCCTCTACCTGACGGGCGGAGGTGTGGAACAGATGAACCGCGGTCCCCGATGGAGGGGGGCTCAGCACACACACACACTCACTCACTCACACACTGCATTAAACCCTCAGATTCTGTCTCTCAATGCATTCTGAATTATTCACGCACTGTCCCGGGAAATGCTGGGGGGGAGGGGGGTGAGAAAGAGAGTGGGCGGTGGGTGGGGTTGAAGTGTGATGCTGAAAGCCTGCTGAGACGTGATGACAGCGTATGTCGTCTTCATCGAGACCCTCAGAGACAGAGAAATGGTGGTGTGTGCGAGTGACTAACTAAAAGTAGCATTTTTAGATTCAGCTGAACTCTGCATTATCGTTTATGTGCTGTTAAAAAAAAAGCCTATATTTTCCAATTACTACGTAATTCACTGAAATCCAGGTTAGACAATGGAATTCCCCTAAATGTTGTCCCATTTTAAGCACAGTTGCCTGAAAGAATTTTGAGTGTAACAATATTGCTGAAATGTTACGTGTTTTTGAGTTACCATGCTTGCTGTAAGGTTATTCATTTGTTATTATTGTTAGTTGTTTCTTGTGTTGTGATGTTTTTTAAATGTACATTACAGTCCACTTTGATAGCAGATTAGTTGATGTCTCCCTTATTTTTTTGTTTGTTCATTACAAAAAAAAAAAAAACGCCTCGTTTTTGTTCCAGGAAGATTTGCCTCCGATTTAAATTTGAAAACAGATAATCTGATCAGTTATATATTTAAAAATATTTGAAAAGAAGATGATATTAGTACTTTACATGCATGGTAGCTGCTTTTTAGTAGCTTGTATCTGACTTTTTCAGAAGAGTAGCGTGATTTGTAGTTTAGCTTTTGTAAATGTAAGAGCAGCTTAGCAGTGTACTGTTTTAGAGAAGCTCTGATGGAGAGTAATCGTAACTGCCGCCATTTTATCTCTTATTCTTGTGGGAGACTTGAAACGCATGCACGCAGAAACACCCACTCCTGTGACTAACCATAATCAAGCCAATGTTGACCTTAGGCCACAAAAGGAAAAGCGTGCAGGGATCTGGCTTCCTGGCTGTCCATCACGGTGTATGTTTTGTGCCAATGTTTCCTCCGGCAATCCCATGCTTACACAGCTTTGAGGCAAGTTGTTGCCCTTTTCACGCTACAGGAATGTCCTGGGTCACAAGCTTGACCACAGGGGAAACAAGCAGACCTGTTCCAGTGTTTCTTAGGGAATTTTTACAGTGGGCGAGCAGCTGCAAACCCTCTGCCACACACAATTTGTTTTTAAGTACAGTACATACCAAACAAAACGGTAGTATGTTATGTAACACATTCTGATGTTTAGATTTTTATATATATATTTTTTAAACGTAGTGTACCATTTATTTCAACAAAACTATGAATATGTATCTTTAACTACACTCCCTCACAAACTTCCAGTCAGTAATCATTTAAATTTAATTCAGTAACTTTGATTTGTTTCAAAAACATCTTCAATTTTTTTCGGGATGCTGCAAAAAGAAAGGCATGTTGTTGGTTTACAATCTTTTTATTATTTTGTGTTACCCATTCTTTTATCTCATCACATTCGGCTCAGATAATCTCCCAACTCAGGTGAAAAAAATATGATTTCTTTTGCAGTGGTGCTGTAGATTCAGCATCTTCGCAGTGTCTCTGCTGAATAGCAGTGCAGGAAACACGGTGTTCTGTTCAGTGACTATATTTCTGAATACTTGCCCCAGCTACTCCCTGCCTGTTTTTCACACAACAATACACAAACACTCCCAGTGCTGTGTGAAAATGACCACACATCCTCTGATCCCCCATGTTGCTATCTAGTAAAAAATATTAATGAATAAATCATGTGATTGCATTCAGCTTTAAGAGTGAGATCTTACAACTGTCAAAAAACAAGCTTGTCCAGTCTCAGGAGCTTGATCACACTTCAGCTTGTGGGATTGACCCACCTGCCCTTTGTTATACTTGGCTGCGTCTCTCTGTAAATTTGGAGCTGTGCTAAAGCATGTGCTGCAAAGCTCAAAGTACACACATCAGACATTGTTGTTTTATTGTAGAATTTTTTTCCCCCTCTTTTTGTTAATATAATATATTTTGCAAATATTTTAATTGAGCCTTACAATTTTTTATTTTTTTTATATGCATCAGAAAAAAATATTAAAAATTATTTTTGACCTAATCAAAATAATCCAACTGCAGTTTGATTGAGATTAATTGGAATGCACAATGATGGTGTTATCCGTTTTTGCAAATGAACTCTTCATACATATATATATATATATATCAATCAGTGGCGAGCGGTGACTTTTTTTAACAGGGTATGCTGAGTGCTAAGATTAAGAACTGGAATCGAGATCTGGCAGCAACAGCGCATTTTTCCGCTTGGGCAAGCGCTTCGCGGACAGCTTATCTCGCGCATGAAATCAGCGCATAGCAGCTAAACACTGAGAACGTGCTACAATCCTGAGAGTCATAGCCACAGAGCGGAGGCGCCAAAGCTGCGGAGAATCCGCTCACCCGGAAGCTTCCGTCACTGTCTCTGACATAGATTTACAGAAAATGACCATTGTTTTCAAATAAATAATTTTACATACTTATTCCCAACACTTTATTAAGCTTTAAGTCACATCTCAAATGACAAGGGATCAACTTATAATCATGTGAACTCATTCTCTCAGACGGCCTGGGTATGCGGCGCATTCGCAGCTTATATGGACGGAACGCCACTGATAGATATATATATATATAGATATATAGATATATAGATATATAGATATAGATATATAGATATATAGATATAGATATATATTCGATTCTGATTGGCTGGCAGGTGATGATTAAATTCGTTGAACCGCACAGGTAGTTCCAGGTCAGTTTAATCAAGTTCTATATTAATGCGCTTCCTATAAACATTGGTAACCATAATAACATACAGTTAGAGTTGAATAGTAATATAGATGAAAATAACCGTCATCTTTATCGTTCCGGTCAAATATTGCAGCGCAAATATTATTAACATCTTTAATATGTGAATGCTGGGAAATGACCATGGCATAAACGGGATAATCAACGGCTAGCTGTGCATTAAACGATTTGAATGCAGTTCGCGGAGGCAACCACCCTCCGCTGCACGTCGGGTGGTTCTTCGACCTCCACGTCGTATATGTATATATATATATGAATGTATATGTATATGAATGTATATGTGTGTGTGTGTGTGTAAATTAAAATAGTAAAAAGTAATTAAATAGTAATATTAATTAAAATATAAAAAGTAGTAATTAAAATATTTTCTGGAAGACTGGCAACAAGTGCATGTACACTCAGAGAAAAAGGTGCAAAAGCGGTAACGTTTCAAAAGGTACAGTTATGTAGGGCAGCGTGCCATAATATAGTGCTGTTGCGCAATGTGTGTCCTGAGTTCGAATCCCAGCTCGACGACCTCTCCCCCGATCCCGTCCCGTCTCTCTCTCACTTCACTTCCTGTCATCTCTATACTGTCCTATAACAACAAAGGCAAAAACAAGTGTAGTATAAACAGCTATATTATGTTACCATGCTGACATTTAAACCAAAAGATGTCACAACAATACTATGACCTAGTGTAAAGGCAAAAATTATTACTTTTTTCAAACATGTTACCCCGGCTGGTTCTCCTGTTTGATGGTGGTCAGCTGATGTTGCTATGTTGTTTTAACTGTTCATGTGAATGATCTCTCTCTCTCTCCTTCTTCCTGTTTACCCATGTGTCCATGTAGTGTGGAGGAGATGAGAAGCGAGTGGACAGCAGGACAATCTATGTAGGACATCGGCCATGTCCGGACACCGAGGCCTTCATCCTCTCTAAATTCTGTGACAACAGGATTGTGTCCTCCAAGGTAACTTTTGGTATTTGTTATACTTCACCTCGTCACGAATCTCAAAGCATGAGCTGGGCCGTTGCTTAACCTCGCCGCAGTGTAATCAGATTTTTACAGGATAACAGCATTAGGGGTTTGCTAGCTCCCCTACAAGAGCCTGTTTGTAATTTTCCTTAGCTTGTAATTAGCAAGTGTTGTTTAATGCCATGGCAACTGCACTGCAGTGTTAACAGCAGCATGTGGAGAGTACGGCTGCAACACGCTTCTCTTGAGCCCTGGTGTTCAACCACCTGTTCCTCCAGGTGTGAAGAGACTGTTGGGACCCTCCTACTGCGTTTGAACTTAGAAATTCCTTTCCATTTTCTCTTTTTTCCTCTGCTCTTTCGTAATTCGCTCTTCGCAAACTGCAGTAAATCTTACCACCCCATGAAACTCCCTAATTTGCCTGTCAGAGCAGTGCTTGAGATCCGGCTGATAAATACATAGTTGCAATTAACGCTCAAGTGTTCGGGGTGGTTGACTCTGCCCCCCTTAATCTTGTGGGACTTCCTGAATCTCCTCATTCAGTCAATAGATGAGGAGTGTTTTAAGGTACGAAAGGAATAAACAAGGAAGTAAGAAGTAATAGATTTATCAGACCTGTGGCCATGCTGTGGTATTCGTTGATCAATTCCTCTTTGGCATGAGGCTCTAAACACACTTTAATTACCTGCACTGAGATGTTTACACTTCTCTGTGCATCTGCTTTGCATCTTCCCCCTTCAAACTCAGCATAACCTTTTCTCCATGGTATCCCTTGGATCCCGTTTTTCCTCTAAAAGAGGTCCAGACCTGCCACATCTTCTCGAGTTCACCTTTGTATAACATCTGCTCTGTTAGAAATGATGATGTATTCCCTTTTATCTTATTGCAGGTGCCCCAAACTGCCCTCTCTCACTTTCCTCACCCATGGTGATCCATTATTTAGCAGTGATGGTTATATTAGGTGGCAATAGCTGTCCACATTCCAGTTATTTTTCTGTCTCTTTTTCTCTCTCTCTCTATCTCCTCTCCTACATTATCCAGTCAGTATTTGCATTTATTTTCAGTTGTATTGCTGAGTTTTTGGCTTATTGGATATTTGAAATTCAAGCAAATTAAAAGTGCCAAAAAAAAGTGCATTATTCAATGTATTATCTTTTATGAAATCATACAGCTTACTACATTTTTTTTTTTTTTTAAATCTGTGTTTTTACCATCTTACACATGTATTTCTGTTAAATATAAATTTAGAGTATATTATATATTTAAATGAATGAATATATATATATATATATATATATATATATATATATATATATATATATATATATATATATATATATATATATATATATATATATATATATATATATATATATATATATATATATATATATATATATATATAATATAAATGGTAAAGTCACAGCATCAAAATATAAAACACTTTCCTGTTTGCATTAGATTCAGCCTTATTTGATGTTAACTGTTATTCGTAAGCTAGTGTGCTTCTGCTGTTGTGTTCATTTCCTAAAAGAGAGCTGAATAAATAGCGAGCCATTGCCAAACGGATCATGTGGCAGGTTCCCCTTTCTGGGGTTCGCCGAACGAAGGCGATAAGTCGCTAATCCAAATCAATGTAATACCTGCTGGCCCAGAGAGCTGCCGCCCGGTCACACACATCAGAGAGCTCCGGAGCTATTGAAGTCGTCTCAGCTCCCTCTCCCAGAAAAGCACAAACACAGGAGCTGATGAATATTGAATGCATTTAATCCTTCCTTCCCGCTTTTCATCAGGATTTGGGTTGCAAGACTCACATTGCTGTAAATGAATAGTTCACTTAAAAATAAAAAATTCTGTATGATTCTGTCCATATAATGAAAATGAATTGGAACTGCATTGAATTGGACAAGCTTCAGAGATGACAAAATCACCTTAAAATTAATTGACATAATTTGTGTGCTATATCATGAGTCTGCTGAAGCCATTTAATAGCTTTTTGTGAAGCGAGTATAAACAATGACACAATTTCCATTTTTTGATTTTTCCTTTTTACAACTTTTAAATAGATTAATTCACAGCTTGTTGGTTTTTTAACTTGTTACTGTTTAACACTTTTTTTTTTTTATTGTTGTTTTGTTTTCTCACTTCCTCAGTACACAGTGTGGAACTTCCTGCCAAAGAATCTATTCGAGCAGTTTAGAAGAATTGCAAATTTTTACTTCCTCATCATATTCTTGGTGCAGGTAAGTGAGTGCATTTGATCAGTCATAAGCGTTTGCCATCCCCAGAGAGACCAACTCTCTGTGTGTGTGTGTGTGTGTGTGTGTGTGTGTGAGAGATAGAGGATACAAGTGTGTTTATGTGTGACTCATAGCCTGGCTGGTTCTGCCCCGTGCTGATCTGATGTCATTGGACCAGTGATAATGGCAGAGAGAGACAGGGAGACTGGGAAGCCTCTGCTCCGCTCCATAAAAGCACATGAAGACAACCTTAGTTAAACTAGCGAGTGGAACCGTGTAAACAGCTGATGCTGTTAGACAAGTGTGTGTATTTAATAAAGGGTAATGGTGGATTACTGAAGAGCATATGGTCTTGTTGCTGTCAGGTACACGGGGAGTGAGAAATGAAAGACACCTGACTCGGCAGGGCTCGAAATTAACTTTTGTACTTGGTAGCACTGGTGCTCCCAACTTTAAAAAGTTAGGAGCACCAGCAAAAATTTAGGAGCACCCACCAAAAATTAATGAGCACCATAACTACAAGTTATATATTAACAGATTTCATCTTTACATTCTTAACTTTAATGCAGATGGGTTAATATATTAGCTGTCAATCACTCAGTCACTGCTTTCCACTGTCAGGTGAGAGGGAGCTATAACTACCGCGGGAAGTGCAAAGGGCTGAAGAAGAGAGAAAATGAAAAGAAACACTGACTGATTTGGCGAGGGTTAGGATGGTGTATGCCGTGTTAAATTTTACATTCAGCTCTGCAAATTTTACATTCAGCTCTGCAAATTGCGCAGAATGGCTGGAAGCTAGGGGTGTGCAATATTGACAAAAATGTATATCTCTTTTTTATCGATAACAAGAATTAGATGAGATTTTGCTTGTGTTATTGTGCTGATCTTGTGTTATTGTGCTGGTAGTCTTAAGGACTACCGTGGACAGCTGATTTTGATATTCTTCATATTCTGTGTGGCGGTCAGTTCACAGCAGTGATAGAAATTAATCTTTTCCAATAAGTTTAAATTGATTTTTACCTTTTATAGTCATTTTCACAATTAAGCCATTTTTTCTAAAAGTGTGCATCATCATTTGAGTCAAATTCTTAAATTTAATCAGTCAATTAGAATAAGAAGACATTTGGGCTGTTATCAAGCAAATGAAATCAGTATCAACAAAATTCATCTTTGAATTTGAATTTCTGAAGTGGCATTTAGATGCACTTACACCCTACTTAATGCAGGACATGAATGCATTTTACCTACTGTTACACATGCATATATAATGTTTTAATACTGTAAACATAAAACGTTGAATACTGATATTTGAAATTATTTTTTAAAAATTAAAAGATACCTTAAATGTGAAATTACAATCGCCACTAGGTGGCATCAAGTCACTGTTAATAAGTGAGTCACTGCGATTGAACCGAATCATTTAAACGGTTGATTCATTCAGGAACGAAACACCTTCATGTTGCTCAGAGACGCAAAACAGTGCTGTGGCTTTGTTTGGAATTATTTTTGTTGTCGAAATGGAGCAAAAACAGGAAATATGGTGTCTAAGACGTAAGTCTCTTAATATTAACTTCTTGTTTATTGAACTGTTGTATAAAATCAATAATAACCAAAATGGTCGCAATTTCGAGCCTTGCTCGGCAGTTTTTTTTTTTTAAATGTGTGAGATTGAGGCTAATGATTTATGTGGTTATGATTGTGTCCAAACCTGCAAATGCTGCGATCTCAGGCAGTATATGGGGTTAAGGCAGCAACAAGGCAATGCTGTTCAAAGGTTTGGGCTGAGTATGAATTTTAATGGTTTTGAAAGAAGTCTATTTCATTTAATATCTATTTAATTTAACAATACAGTAAAATTCAAAAACATCAATTATTGCAATTAAAAATAACTGTTTTATATTTTAATATATTTCCGGTGATGGCAAAGCTGAATTTTCAGCATCATTACTACAGTCTTCAGTTTCACATGATCCTTCAGAAATAATTCTAATATGCTGATTTGCTGCTCAAAAAATGTCTTACTACTGAAAACAGCTTAATGTTTTTGTAAAATTCATAATACATTTTTAGGGTTCTTTGAGTAGAAAGTTCAAAAGAACAGCGTTTATTTAAAATAGAAATCTTTTGTAACATTTATAAATGTTCAGTGTCACTTTGGATCAATTTAACGCATCTTTGCTAAATAAAAGTCTTATTTTCTTTCAAAAAAATTCTTACTCACCCCAAACTTGAATGTGATAATATAGGACTATGCACTGGAAAATACAGCATTTTTGTTGGCTGCCTATGCAAAAACAAACTGACAGTATAGGCTTATTCTCGAATGCGTGAACATAAAAGCCAGTTCTTTCAATAAATCGTCAAAAAGACTTTCAAACTCATGTTTGAAATATGAATTGGCGGTTGTCTGAAAATATAAAAAAGCATCTGACAGATCTTTTGAAATCAGAAAATTCATAGATAAATGTTCGAATTTAATTCATGATCCAGATTCTCACTAAAATAAGCATTGTATATTATATGAATTAAATGTTCTAGATCATACAGATTTGACATTTATATGCTTAATGTGACTGAAAAAGATGCCGCCTTAGTCAACCTTAGTTGAGTTACTAAACAAGGCACGTTCATTCTATTTTGTCCACAGCCTATATGTGTGCATCTCACAGTACATCTAATGTGCATCCATGTTGTGACGTGATCTGTGCGTGCGTGTGTGTGAGGGAGAGAGATCCCCAGGTGTTTGCCCGGTTCTGGCATGCGTCTGGCGTGCCTCTCCTAATCCTGCTTTTCTCTGGAGGGGCTCCTTATCCTCTCTGACTAGCTCTCCCCACGCAGCCCACTATTATAACAGCACGAGGGAGACACACGCACGCCTGTCACACAAGAACTGTGCTTAAATCACCAGCCTCCAAATAGATCCGCATGATTCTCCTGAGGCCCATTGCGAACGCACCAGCGTCTTACGCCCATTTCTGTCTTCCCATGCCATTTTTCTATTCCTCATTTCTTTGTTCTCCCCCTTCTCTCTCTCTCTCTCCCTTTCCCTGTACGCCTCTGCAGCACGGCACTGCTGACGTCAGCAGCCAGGAAGCCCTCTGTAGTTCTTTTGAGCCACAAATAGACACTGACTGATAAAAAAGCACCAGTACGCTAAAAATAGCACTGCGTGCCTTTGCCGGGGTCCTGATGGGAAAAGAGAGATGGGAGGAGGGAGAAGGGGAGAACAGAAGGAGGGGAGGAGTCGAGGGGGATCTCTGTCTCTCACGCGCACATTTTGACACACATTCTGCTGGAATGTTCTAAATACCTGTGTGTGTGTGTGTGTGTGTGTGTGTGTGTGTGTGTGTGTGTGTGTGTGTGTGTGTGTGCGCGTGTGTGAAGGCAGATGAGGGATTGCGCTAACAAGCAGTCAGTGTTCAGCCAAGTGGAAGTGTGCGTAACCATAAAGAGGAAATTACTGCATAATGTTGTGAAATAAGAGGATGTTTTTGGTGCATATTTCTTAGTCAGATTAGACGAATGTGAGAGATGGAAGGAAGTACATACAGCATGTACAGTTTGATTCATTGATTCTTTATTTTGAACTATTCAGAATGTTAATCTTAAATGAGTTATTAATAATTCTGGTTATTTAAAAGCATTGGCAGGGTCAAACATGGTGCATATAAATGTTGTGCCACACTGTAATGCTACAAAAACGGAACAAAGGCAGTGGTATCTGCAGTGGCATCTGTACCACAAAACTCTATCTGTACTCCAAAACCATTTACCTTACAAAAATGTCCTTAATGCATTATTTTTAGTACTGTCAAGTGATTAATCGTGATTTAATATCATCCAAAATAAAAGTTTTTGTTTACATGATGTGTATGTACTGTGTATATTTATGTATATATAAATCCACACACACAGTATATATCTTGAAAATATTTACATGTGTATATAAATGATGTAAATATATAAATGTATTTAATATATAAACATACAATTTTTCTAAAAAAAAAAAAAGTTTACATATATATATATATATATATATGCATGTGTGTATTTATATAAACATAATAAATATACACAGTACACGCACACATACTGTATTATGTAAACAAAAACTTTTATTTTGGTTGCGATTAATCACGATTAATCGTTTGACAGCATTACTTTTGTTGCACAATATAGTTAGGTTCATTTTATTATTTGCATTTAGGCTGGCTGAGACCTGGACAGACCAACGGAACAGATCTGTGACCCAGCAGTTGAGGAAACATTGGTTTACACTGTGCAAACACACACCTGGAAGCCTGCAGATACGTTTTACAGCCAAGGACAAAAAGTCTCAATAAACATTATTTTACAATGTCTTAAACAAAGCAACCAACCGACATTATGAATTCCATGAAATATATATAACACTCATGGGACACACAGATTATCACACTCAAAAATTGTCGCTGTGATGGCACTGACGTAGAGTCATATTTCTGTTGGCAGATGAGAGCAGACACATTTTAGTACAGCTTTTATGCACTAAATTTGGCAACAGGAAAAATTAGGATGGCTCAGTTTTTTTTAGAATAGAATATACAGTGCAGCAACGGTTCTCAAACTTTGTCACCATTGTCCATAGTTCAATATTAATAATTTCAATATTTTCTACACTTTGGTATTTCTGCTGTAATTGACAACACTGCTAGTTTTTTACTGAAACTGGTAGCGCTGATATATTAAATTATATCATTAAAATATAAATGTAATATACTCTACTGAAATTAATTAACCACAATTCATTTTGTAAATAATAATTTGTCAATAAAAACAATAAATATTGAGGGGACAAAAGAAATCTGAATTTTTTTTTTTTTTTTTTAAAGCATTTTGATTATCTTATTCATTTTGCGGCTCCCTTAAATGTTGCTGAGGGTCCCCAGTGGGCCCCAATCCCTGGCTGAGAAGACAGTATGTTATATTAACAGGCTGTATTGTGGTTCCTCACGGTCTCATTTTCACATGTGACCAATTAAGACGCGGCGGCTAGTCTCACTAAAGGTCTGTGTTGGTATTTAGTAACTCGCAGGTTGTGTGTCTTCCTCTGTAAGGTGTTCCGGCGGTAACTGATGTGTTCAGCATTAGCTTTGGGAATTGGCTCCCTTGAGGGGGCGGTTAAATGGATGGTGTTTTGCGTCTACGTGGTGGAACTAGCGAGGTGGGTCTGGCAGTGATGGGTGGGGGTGTTTTGTATGAGCATAAAAACGATGAAAGGGCAGCACTTCATCAGAGAACTGACTGTATTTCATTACAGTCGCTGATGAACTGTATCATTGGTGCTGTCTGTTACGGAGCGATCCAGGGGAATAAACTCCCATTGCGCGTATATATATGTATGTATGTATGTATGTGTGTGTGTGTGTGTGTGTGTGTGTGTATTAAAAACAGAAAGCAAAGGAAAGCATACTGTAGGACAGACTGTCCTCAGCACTTTGGGCCGCATCTCTCTTAATATTTTTAATCGAGTGGGAAACCGCAGTGGGCTCCATCCAGATGGGCCTTTATCAATTTATTAAATCAAAAAAACAATGTGCGGGGGCCGCTGGCCCCCACAACATCCATTACTTGCAGGAGCTACGAGCGCACTAGAGCACTTTCTGCTGACCGAATCCCAGACTCAGCCCTGCCTCCCGTGGATAAGGGTCAGTCTCAGAGAGAGAGAGAAGAAAGAGAGGAGAAACCCACCTGCCACAGGGGAAACCAGGGGTGGTATTCACAGGGGTCAGGTGCTTTCTTTGGTGTTTTTGTGCTTTCGTTACAAAAGTATTTTTCTGAACTGCTGAATTTGTTCAACTCTGCCATCATTTACTCACCCTGTTTACTCACACCTGTTCTTCCAAACCTGTATGAAAATGATATGGTAAAAACCGGTTAACAGTGAGTTTCTTTGCAGTAAAAAAGGAGGGGGAAAAAATAAATAAATAATCTAATTGGGACATTTCATGTCCTTTTTTATTGCAATAACATTCATTAAATTCCCTGTGTAACACTTTACATTTATGTGATGGTTTTACATTATGTAAGTGAAAGTTTTTTGTTGTTGTAAATTAATGTTTGTTACACTTTTAGTGTAGTGTATGCTACCATGATGGTGTTTTGCATATGATCCCATGCACCTTCTATATACTGTATTAATATTTACCTCAGCTTGTGGAAGAACTACTTGTTCATGTGACTTTCTCTTTACCACCTGGGCTTTTATGGTTGTCAGTTAATTATGAATTTGCAAAACAGATTTTAGTACTTTTGACAAATTAACATTATATCAATTAATTAATTTTCCCCTTTTTTTATTTAATTTTTTTTTTTAAACAGTAAATTTAAGTTCAATCCACAAAACTTCATATGTTGCTGCCATAATTAACAATTTTATGTAAATAACTATAAATAACTAAAGACACCGTATCACAATACAAAAAAAAAAAAAATTCACAAAAACAGAGGACAAGAAAGAGGACAGTCTGTGCTGTAAAGGAGATTATGGCAAGACAGTCTTTTCCTACATTCAGTAAATAGTTGCTGAAAACAGTTTTTGTTACTTTGAAAAAAAGTAACAGTTTTTTTTTTAATGGGCTTCAAAACATTGACTTTCATTGTACGCACAGAAAATCACTGAGGCATTTCTCAAATATCTTCTACATAAAGAAAGTCATATAGGTTTTTGAATGACATGAGGGTGACAAAATTATGAATTTCCAGTTATGAGTGAACTATCCCCTTAATGTTGCTTTATCCTGAAGGTGTAGCAAATTAGCAAGAAAAGCCCTCTTTCTGCTCTTCCTCTTTCTTTTCCTGACGGCGGTGCCACTAAACAGCTGTCAGCAGACACCTGGCAACTGAAAGATGTTTAACGCATGATGGGCCACTATTGAAAGATCTGTGCTCCTGTGAACATGCGTGCGCACATACACCGCTTGTTTCTCACAGTGCTGCGTCTTGTTTTAGCATAAGCTGTGCGGCAGGATTTAAAGATGCCTGAGTGCATTTGGGTTGGTCTGCGAGCTGTAACTTGTGGCTGTTAAGTAACGGCTTGCGTGTGACACGAGGAGTGGGAGGCTGCATGATTGGCCGGATCGCAAAGCGGTTTAGATGACGTCTAATGGCAGAGTCCAAAAGTGAAGTACGTGTGTGGATGTTTCTGATGGGTTGTTTGGGATTATTTGGTCTTAGACTGAGTATGGGCTGAAAGCACTTTTTGGTGTTTGTGTGTTGAGTGTGTGTGTGTGATCGGGATGATGGGGATTATTAGCTCTGAGCTGGAGTGCTGCTGGTCTGAGATGGGCTTTCACCTTCTGAAGTCCTGCTGGCTTTACAGTCTCTCCCTACACGAATTTTGGCACCGATACGGCACACACGGCATCTTTGTTTTTGAGCCCTTTCTGCAGTGAAGATGCCGTTTCTCACTGTGCTGTGTGGTTTTTGTGTTGGCTTCTTTCAGCCAGGCCCTGCAGGGTGTGAGAGGAAGACGCAGTGTGGCTGTAGCTCATAGGACGGACAAAATGTTCACACCTATGTGGTCTTGACTTAATAACCTACCCCTTTTTTTTTTCTCTTCCACATATACACAAGCATAGAGCAAGTATTAATAACACCAAGTGGCTGTGACCTTAAGTTGTTTCCGGAAAGAGTGATGGTTTGTGCTTTCTACTGCGTGACAAACCACTCATGTTAAAGATAGACTGGTGTTTAGTGTTTTCAGCAACTGGATCTTGGATGTTCAAACTCAAGCTATCGTGATTATGATGTGACGCATGTTTTTCATGTCCAGCTGCATTTTCAAAATACTAATCGTAAATTATGTCCTAAATTACTAGAGGTCGACCAATAGTGGATTTTACCGATATCGATAGCTAGGTTGGACCACACTGGCCGATACCCATTAATCAACCAATAGTTTTTCAAATGGATACCGAACGAAAACAATAAAATAGTACTTTACTATTTAAAAAAAAAAAAAACAGTACTGAATCATACTTTGTGAATGAATAAAAATAGTAATTATAATATTGATCATTAAAGTTAGTTCATAGTTTAACTAATGTTAAAAAGAAACTTAAAAGTGTATTAGTTAATTAAAATTACATACAGATATTGTATGTGCGCTCTTTATTTGCTTCTATTCTAAAACACTTGATTATTATCTAATCAAAATGACAAAATATGGAAAGAGAGAGCACAATCTGTAACTCAATAAATTAAGCATACCGACTTTATTAGAGCCACAGAAAGGCACACGTTTCGCTGAAAAATTTCAGCCTCTAGAGGCTGCTCTTGCACTGTATAATGACAGCAGACCCTTCGCAGCCAATCCAGTAATGGATGCAACCCGGAAAACTATCGGCATGGATTTTTGCCAATAGTTCCAGCTATCAACTATCGGTGCCGATTAATTGGCAAAACCGATACATCGGTCGACCTCTATAAATTACACACATACCGGTTTTCAAAACATTAGGCCCATATTTTTTCATGATTGCTATTTTGAAAATTGGTAGATTTTTCTGAATCCGTATTATTTTTATGTTACTCTTAATGGTATAATTTTAAAGTGTGCAATTTTACAATACAATACAAGTTAACCTCTTTGGACAGTGTGTGTGACATACTTTTGATTACCAGAGAGCAAATCTCAAAAGGATTGTCCATTTCATTTATTTAGGCAAAATTGTGAAATATATAACATGAAATTAATTATCGGCTGTAAAACGCAATTAATTATCGACTTAAATATATTGTATGGAATCGAGACTGTTTGAATATTCTTAATTTACAAAAATGAATTTACAGATAGTTCACAAGATTCACAAGATTTTGCACATTATACGGCACAGTTCAAAAGTTTGGTGTTGGTATCATTAAAAAATATATTTTTAAGAACTCCCTTATGCTCAGCAAGGCTTAATTTATTACTCAAAACAAATTTTAATTCAATGTAAATGTTTGAACATATTTTAGAAGGTATTTTATACCTGTGATGCAAAGCTGAATTTTCAGCGTAATTACTCCAGTGTTCAGTGCCACATGATTCTTCGGAAATCATTCTAATATGCTGAAATGGTGCTCAACAAACATTTATTATTGTTATCAATGTTGAAATCATGATACATTTTTTCCAGATTCTGTTATAAATAGAAAGTTCAAAAGCAGCATTCATTTAAAATACTTAAAGTCTTTGCTGTTACTTTTGATAAATATAATGCAATCTTGGTGAATAAAATAATTAAATTGCTTAAAAATAATTTTACTGATCAAAGACTTTTGAACGGCAGTGTTGTGAGAATAGTCTCGCCTCACCTCGCCTTGCCTCGCCTACCAACCTGCCTGTGCAAAGTTCCTAATTTCAACTCCTGTCATGACCATGTAAGACCAGTAATGTTTTTGCATGATACTCAACATGATGCAACTATCCACAAAATATTGTTGATATAGAGACAAGTACACCCACAGGAAAAGTAGGTAACAGATAGATAGAATTTCATCTGCCGTGAATGGTAGCATCACTGATGGGTGCACTTTAAATCTCAAATAAATGCAATTTCAGGATGAATCAATTTTTGGACCCTCCCTCCTTTTTTGGAAGTTAATAATACATACATTTGTCTCTTCTTATAGGTGATTGTTGATACCCCGACCAGCCCCGTGACCAGTGGTTTACCTCTGTTTTTTGTCATCACAGTGACGGCCATCAAACAGGTTGGTTGTATTATGTTCTGAATATGCTCCTATCTCTCTTTATTACTCTTTAGCTATCACTAAATCACTTGATGTTTTATAGCCATGTGTCACTGTTTAAATAATGCTGACCCCTTCCGAGAGTCCGCCTGACCCCGGAGTCCATCTCTCACAGACAAAACAAATGATCCGGGGGCTTGTCACAACACTGTGGTCCTCTCGCAGCTTTAGATGTATTGTTTTAGGATCAACTTTTTCCACCGGCCTGTTGCGAGCTTTTTTGTAAAGCACAATGGAAGGTGGACTTCCTTCCAGATATTTGTGGCCTCACACTGAGAGGGGCTCAGGCCTTAATTGGGCTTTGAAATAAGAGCCCAGGGGACAGTGTGACCCCAGCCCACTTTGACTTCAAATGACTCGACTCCCTCAGCTCATTCGCACAGTTTCCATTATTAATACAGGCCTGCTGTATTGTTTTATTTTTGCATGTGACATGATGTGTCAGTCCTCATTTGACCCTCTGTGTGTTTAGCACACACCGGCATACTGTTCTCACATTCTCTGTGTCTCTCCTCAGGGTTATGAGGACTGGCTGCGGCATAAAGCAGACAACGAGGTGAATAAGTACCCGGTGACTGTGTTAGAGGACGGCCGGTCGGTGAAGAAGGAGAGTGAGAAGATCAAGGTACCTTTTAGCTGCTGCACTGTCGCCAAGTCTCTCATATAACAGGCACCGTGGGAGCCGGGTGGGGCAAGCTGCCGTACTTTATGTGGACAAAAAATATGCCCACTAGGGGCGTTCACAGCCGGGAATGTTTCCCTTGCTGTATATGGAATGGAAAAAATGTGTTGTACACTGTGAAACAGTTAGATCACAGATGTTTGGAAGAATATGCCAATACAGCTAGCTGAATGTCAATTATATGTGTTGTAGCTGATAACCACTTTCATAACCATACACTACCGTTTTTAATTATTTATTTTTTCAGCAAGGATGAACCTGATCAGAACTGACATTTATAATGTTAAAAAATATTTCTATTTCATGTAAATGCTGTTCTTTTGAACTTTCATCAGAGAATCCTGAAAAACGTTTTTCACAAAAATATTAAGCAGTGCAACTGTTTTCAACATTGATAATAATGAGAAATGTTTCTTGAGCAGCAAATCAACATATTAGAATGGTTTCTGAAGGATCATGTGACACTGAAGACTGAAGCAATGATACTAAAAATTCAGCTTTGCCATCACAGGAATTACATTTTAAAGTATATTAAAATTAATATTAAAAAGTTATTTTAAGTTGTAATAATATTTCACTTTATTGCTGTTTTTACTCTATTTTTGATCAAATGAATGCAGCTTTGACGAGCATATATTTTCACTATATATTCCCATATTTTACAGTAGATGTTATTGCAAATAGCAGTCACGAACCCAAACACTCTCACTTATTAAGACTCTTACATATCAAGAATAGAAATATTCATCAAAATGGTATTTTAAAATGTCACTAATATTAATTATGGTCTACAGCCCGAAATTAGATATCAAGTGGTGGCCCAACATGATACCAAAATTGTTATTTGTATGTAAATTTGAATTAATATTACAAATAATTACATAGGCACTTAATATGCAAACTTATTAATGACATTTTAAAGAAAAATTGACAGTTTTATTAAAAACAGCAGAATCTGTTTAAAACAGGAGACGCATGTGGATGTAACTTCATTTTACCTCAAGTTTTTAGTATTTCCATTATATATTACTTTAAAATGATATATTTTTATTACACTATTTGCACTTAGCATTGTATTTTGAATCTGAACCGATTTGTGACCCAGCAGTTGTGAAGCACACTAATGTCAATGTGTTTCTGGTTAGGTGGGTGATGTGGTTGAAGTGGTGGAAGACGAGACCTTTCCCTGTGACCTGATTCTGTTGCAGTCCAGTCGAGAAGACGATACTTGTTTTGTCACCACAGCCAGCTTGGATGGAGAATCCAACCACAAAGTGAGCTTATGCACTCAGTCTTATATCCTTTCTGCTGTTTTTCTTCTTGTAATCACAAATATAATTGTCTTGATATAATGTAGATTTTATTCTATAGTTTTTGCTTTCAGAATTGCCTAGAGTGATTTCTGTTCAAGTATCAACAGAATATAAGATATGGATTCATATACCATTCCTTTACTCTCCTTTAGCCAAAGTCTTTAAATAGGGTGGCCCAGATCTTGTCATAATCATCCTTCTGCTGCTAGTCTTTCTCCCATTTCCATCCGTCTGTATTTGTGTGTACAACATGACTTGGAATACTAATTTGCCTGTCTTTCCTGCAGACACACTACACAGTACCAGACACAGAGATGGACCTGCAGGCTCTAACTGCCGCCATCGAGTGTGAACAACCCCAGCCTGACCTCTACAAGTATGAACTCCTCTAGCACAAACACTCACTTAACCCGAAATCCCTATCGCTGCCTCATGATGAAACAGAAGGCATTGCGATCGTTCTTGAATATGTAAAGTCTAGTTTCAGCTCAGCTGTTCTCTGTAGGTTGTTTGATTTCAGATCAGCAGCTAATGTTGTGATTCCATGGAAGAGTCAGACACTATCTATGCTTTCTGTTTGAGTGTAAGAACAAACAGACCTTGAAACAAACACAATTTGCAAGTTTAGAGAGGAAGTCCTTGGCCTCCAACTGTAATAGTAGTTTAACTCGGCAGCGCCCCCTATCGTTAAGCACATCTCATTAAAGCCTCTTTAGATGGAAGACCATTTGCATTTCTGATTTCTAGAGCACCAGATGTCGCATGTTAAAATTCAGTCTATAAAAAAAAAAAAACTTCAAAGGGCTGTTGCCAATATGCCAGACTGTTGGGTCATCACCAATGAGCATCTTCCTTGTAATTGGTTCATTTCGTACAAGGCTCATTTGCATAGTGTACTGTACTAGAATACAGATATTATCATCAAGCCTCTTTAATGGGGAAGGAGTCTATATAAAACAAACAAAACGCTAATGCATGTGCATGATGGCGTCGGTTCTTTACCTCCACTGACTGTTTTCATTTTGACCTCATCAAGTACTCTGATGAAATTCCTGGGACGTCCACGCATTCATTCCGTGTGTGTTTATGGTTGAGAGAACATATATGAGCGTGTACGTGCTTGACTGGAGCTTGTTTGCTCTATTGCAGGTTTGTGGGTCGAATGCACATTTACAAGCCGGAGCAGGAGCCAGCAGTAAGGTGAGACCGTCTTTGGTCCGTTCCCATGGGCCCACTATATCCCACAGTACCTTCTAGTCACTTCAGCTCTGTCTTTTCCCTTTGCATTAGCCTCTGATCATTATTCCATCGACCCGTAACGCCATAGCAGCATTAAAGTAAAGCCGGCCTGGCAGCTTCTCAAGTTCTGCACGCTCTTCCATTTGTCACTGGGCCGTTTGAAATGTTTTTATGAGTCTCTACGCCGTGTCCTTCACGAGTGCCGGCCAGGCCAAACCGGCCTACATATTTCCAGCAATGCTGCTCATTAGGAGCCACTTTAATGTGGGTTTGGATGCCAGGATGTGTCTTTATTGACATAATTGTTTGTTTTTATGGTTTAATTTAGATCTTTGGGCCCAGAGAACCTTCTCCTAAAAGGTGCTACGTTGAAAAACACCAAGAAGATTTATGGTAGGCCCTTGCACCTTTTAATTAGACGAATTTTTGATGACGAGGAATTACATTCACCCGAATCACTCTTCGTTGCTTTCCCTTATAAAGGTGTCGCAGTATACACGGGCATGGAGACGAAGATGGCACTCAACTACCAGGGCAAATCTCAGAAACGATCAGCTGTTGAAAAGTAAGCGAGTGAGGAGAGCGGCATTATACTCTAGTGTGCACTCATGTTGAAATATTGATTTTTGGATTATTAGCAGTGTTAATTTGATATTGATTGCAAATACCAAGATTTATCTGTCTGTTTTTTGGTGGATGTAAAAATATGGTGTCTCCACATTAATATTCCTGAATCAATATCAAATCGAGTGAATCAGTATGATGTGAGTCAGAATTCAATTAAATGAATAACGTCTTCCAAAGTTCATATAACTAATATATAATAATCTATAATATCTTTCTGCAGAGTTTATTTAAATAAATATTTATTTATATATAATATTATTGATAAACTATACAGAATAAAAAAATGAAAAAGTCAAATAATCATTATTAAAATAAAAGAAAGTGTAATAATAATAATTATAATAATAATAATAATAATAATAAATTAAAAATAATAAATGAATCAGGGAAACTTTTGTGGTGTTGTGTGCTCAAAATTGCTTAGCATCTTATTTTGGCATGTTTATATGGTTTTATATGATCATGTGTATGTTTTCTCTTCTTTGCAGATCCATCAATGCCTTTTTGCTGGTGTATCTGTGTATCCTTATCAGTAAAGCTGTTGTGTGTAATACACTAAAGTATGTATGGCAGAGCAAAGACGGTCAGGATGAGCCCTGGTACAACCAGAAAACTCAGAAGGAGAAAGACACTAATATGGTGAGTAGTCTGTGGATTTCACATCTGACCGATTTGAACATGATTACATGAATCAATTAGCAACTCCCTCTATATCATCAGTCATTCTTGATGCAATTAATATAAATTATGAGCTAATCTGGTCTCAGGTGGCTGTGGTCAGCTCTTACTTAATAAATCATAATTAGGGATTAGCTTTATGTTTAACCTTTGCTGTTCCAGACATGATATTGTGTCTTTGAAGAGACTGAATGCAGGTGTTCTGTCTTTGTTTCAGTATTTGAAGATGTTTACAGACTTCCTCTCCTTCATGGTCCTCTTCAACTTTATAATCCCCGTGTCCATGTACGTAACCGTGGAGATGCAGAAATTCCTCGGCTCTTTCTTTATCACTTGGGATAAAGACTTCTTTGACCCGGAGATCCAAGAAGGCGCGCTTGTCAACACATCAGACCTCAATGAGGAACTTGGCCAGGTTAGACACTTCATTCAAACCTGAGCTCACATCTGACTCTTTAGCTGTTTGTTTTCATATGTAGAATAAAATGTGTTTCAGATGATTTCAGAAGTCAACCATGACATGAATATAATCTGAGCTGGCTCTTCCATGGGTATTGAGGTCATAGATCACCCTTGGCTGGTTATGCAGATGATTACTCACAATTACAGGCCATGCTTCGTTAAACTGATTTATGCAAGCAGACTGGTTTTGTCACAAATTAATTGTCCGTCCTTATCCTCAGACTCTGTTCATTTGAGAACGTGCTTTATTGCCTGGGTTTATAGTCGTTAAGGTCAACATTTGTCTGCGCCCCGCAGGTGGAATATGTATTCACAGACAAGACGGGCACGCTGACTCAGAACAACATGGAGTTCATCGAGTGCTGTATAGACGGCTTCCAGTACAAACACAGAGACACCCCGAGCGAGCTGGACGGCTTCACTGTGACGGACGGGCCTGTGAATAAACTGCAGCAGAAGGCTGGACAGGTGAGTTACACACATTCCGAGACTCCAAGGACCTCAGATGGGATTGATTTTACATTTACGGATTGTGTTGTCGGATTTGTACACCTCAATATGTAAACTGACTCCAGACCTCTTGAATTATAAAGCCTCTGAGGCTGCAATATAAACACAAAGGCAGTAAATGTCTAATGTTTGTGTTGGCAGGCTATGAAGGACTAAAGTTGTGTGTATTTTTTTTTAACACTTTCCTATTCATCATAAACGGGCAGTTCTTTGAGAGCACTTCTTTTGTGAGGGCCCTTGTCAGTGTGTAGCACATGATCTGTATATTAGGGTTGTCATAATACCAAAATGTAATCAATACTGATACCAGTGGAATTTCACTTTTCTCTACCAATTATGATAAACAAATATGGTACTGTACTAACTACCTTTATATAAAAAAAAGTTTATGTATTATATTATATTACATAGATATTAACATTTTTATATAACGTAATGAGATTATTATAAATAATGTTATTACGTTATATATAAATATTAACAAATGAAATTAAAACAATAGTGAAATCAAGTATTTCTCAAATGAGCTTCATTTAAAGTTAAACTTTTTTTTTTTATTGAAGTAAAGTCACTCGCTAATACACAGTAAAGGTCTGTTCACACCAAGGACGATAACTATAAAGATAGCGATAAAGACATAGTTCCAAAAAACGTTCTCAATGTTGCAGTCCACACCACAACTACAATGATAAAGGCAAAGAGAAACAATATCGCTGGAAACACTTTCAGAACAATTTTTTTCTCCACCTGATGAACAATAAAAACATTGACACCCAATCAGAATCAATCTGATTTTGATTCGATCGAGCTCGAGAATTGAAAGCGGCAGACGCGCATGCGCTTAGAATGAACAGACGATATCATCCGCTGGTGTGGACGCAAATATCTTTATGGTTATTTTTCTTGGTGTGAACAGGCCTTAATACTATTGTAGTCTTTATTCAAAAAATTTATTCTATTTAAGTTGTCATTTTAATTTTTTTGTTTTTGTCAATTAGTCGTTTTCATTTCTGTTTAGTTTTTTTAATTTTAATTTTATTTTACTTTTTTTTTTTTTTCATTAACAGCACTCACAAATATGCATGTGTTCATAAGAAGTGTCATTTTGTATGCCTCTTTATTTCAATCTATCAGGAGAAAGAGGAGTTGTTCCTGCGGGCCTTGTGTCTGTGTCACACGGTGCAGGTGAAGGAGGCTGGATCGGAAGAAGTGCTTACTGACCAAGTTGACGGGATCGACGGGGTGCTGCCCCAGCCGGAGGAGGAAAGAGGCTTCATCGCATCATCTCCTGATGAGATCGCACTGGTCAAAGGAGCCATGAAGTAAGATAATGATATGTTTATTATTTTTTGGTCTGATAATAACCCATGCTGGCACTTACAGGCATAACTTCTCTCCTGTTTAGTTATGGCTTCACCTTCCTTGGTCTGGAGAGCAAGAACATGAAGATAAAGAACAGGGAAAATGATATAGAGGAGTAAGTCATGACCCTTGAAATTAGAGACTCATTAAGAACAATGTTATTGCTAATATGCTGCATTAGCACTTACACTCCTAGATGTTTTTAAGTTATGTAAAACGAGTTTTATGGCAGTTAAGCGTCTATATAAGATTTATCTGATGTTTCAGGTACAAGTTGCTCCATGTCCTAAACTTTGACCCAGTTCGACGGAGAATGAGCGTCATCGTGCAGACCAAATCAGGTGAGCTGGAGATCCTTAGTGGTGCATGCTCATAATCAGGGTTATAGATTTGAATATACAAATAACACGTCCCGCACCATTCCTCTTGGTGACATGAATGATAACTCAAACCATGTGAGGAGGCTGACCTTTTTAGCAATTAGACTGGGTGGATAAAGCAAGGAAAATGCCAGACGTTTGCATTAAAGCAAGGACCCAAGTACAATTAGATTTTTTTAAATTCTTAGTTGATTTAATTTTTTTGAGACACAATATTTTGTATCTTTGTTTTATGTCATGTCTCTCTGTTAAGGTTAAAGTGTTTCATGTATTTCACTTCAGAATGAATAGCTGCGAAGTAAAAAAATTGAATAATTTATACTAACAGTCACTAACCACTCAGAACACAGCAACCACTTAGCAACCCCCATGAACATCTTAGCATTGTGCTTGTGAGTTTTGCAGATGATGACTTTGAATATCTCTCACCTCTGTCTTCTACTGTTTATTTAGGGGAGACTTTGCTTTTCTGTAAGGGAGCTGATTCTTCCATCTTCCCAAGAGTCAAATCAGAGGAGGTGGACCGGATTCGCATGCACGTTGAGCGAAACGCAACGGTACTACAGTAGATTTCAGCATGATGCAGCGTCTTTAATTTCCAAGGAGGAGATGACCGTTTTGATTTTTATACTGGAATAAAGCATAAACCTCCTTCATTATATCTCTGTGTTGAAAGAGACGTCCTGTAGAGACATTAAATATTGAAAAGGTCAGTCAATTCTGGCCTAATGGCGTGTTTTCGCTCTCCAGGAGGGTTACCGTACACTGTGTGTGGCCTATAAGCAGCTGAGTGCTGAAGAATATGCTGTGGCAGACACTGGGCTGAGGGAGGCTAGACTGGCTCTCCAGGACAGAGAGGAGAAACTCATGGCCATGTATAACCAGGTGGAAACAGGCATGAGTTTGATTGGAGCGACCGCTGTGGAGGACCGGTTGGTGACCCAAATTGGTATTTACGCCATGTTGTTTTCTCAAAGGAATACACTGAATAGCCTAACGTCTCAACATCTTGTGCCCCAGACTTCAGGAGGAGGCAGCAGAGACCATGGAGGCCTTGCAGGGTGCTGGGATGAAGGTTTGGGTGCTGACAGGTGACAAAATGGAGACTGCAAAGTCTACCTGCTATGCCTGTCGTCTGTTCCAGCGGGGTACAGAGCTACTGGAACTGACTGTGCGGACACTGGAAGATGAGAGGTTAAAGCGTGAGGAGAAACTTCTTGAGTTGTTACGGGACTACCATAAAAGAGCAGTGCAGGACGCCCCACCTGTCAAAGCTGGGGTCACCAGGTCAGACCCTTGACCTACTGGCTTTGTCGTAAATGTTTGGTACAGTTTAGAAATATAATAGGACTACATAGATGACTCATTCTAAACAGTTAAAAATTCAGTATTGACAGATATTTTTAATTTCAACTGATACTGATAAATGAAGAAGAAAAAGAAAAAGTACACAGTATTGAATTTAATTGTTTGTGCTTCCCTTTTTTTAAGTAAAAATGCTTAGATTCATCTTAAGCAAATCTCAAAATGAATATCAACTTTTATACTTTAAATTATATTTTTTAATTATTATTTTTATACTCTAAATTATATAAAAGCCATGTCCTAATTTACTTGTAGCATTTGAAACAATTAAAATTTTGAGTGTTTTATTTTTTATTTATTTAGACAAAATTGTGTAGTTTCAATATCAACCATTTATCAGTTATATAATATACCTTTCCATAACATGAAAATAATTGTCGGTTTATCATATTAGCCAGAATTTTAATGTTGGTACATCTCGTACAATTGGGCAGTATATTTAATTACCTCTAATTTAGTGTCATTTTTGTTCTGCAGGAGCTGGTCTTAAATATATATGTCAATATAAATTATTTAATTGTTTATGCTTATTTCCTCTTTTTATAATTTTAAATGACCTTTGCGCCACCTAACACTTAAAGTTAATCTTAAAAAAAAACATAAATTTAATAATTAATACTTTACTGTTTAATGTCATCTTTAGCAAATCTCAAAATGAATATACATTTTTATACTTTACATTATATTTTGTAATTATTATTTTTATACTCTAAACTGTCTTAATTTACTTGTAGCATTTGAGATGATTGATTTTCATTTTAAGTGTTTTATTTTTTTCATTTATTTAGACAAAATTACTTTTAATATGAACCATTTATCAGTTTTTGGTCGTAACATGAAAATAATTGTCGGTTTATCGTATTGGCCAGACTTTTAATATTGGTACCTCTCTAGTACAATTTTGCAGTATATTTAATGACCTCTAATTTAGTGTCATTATTGTCCTACAGGAGCTGGTCTACTGCAAATCAGGATTACGGCTTCATCGTAGATGGGGCGACGTTGTCGTTAGTGATGAACCCACCGCGTGAGGCTGATGCCAGTCAGTACAGGAGCCTCTTTCTGCAGATCTGCCAGAACTGCACTGCTGTGCTCTGCTGCCGCATGGCCCCCCTGCAGAAAGCTCAGGTCACACCTGCAGACCGGCATTTTGGCGGCTCTTTATGGTGCTTATAGTACCATGCACTTAAACTTTATGAATTAGTTGGCTAAAATTCTCTTTTTTCCAATTTAGATAGTGAAGATGGTGAAGAACTCCAAAGGTTCTCCAATCACTCTCTCCATTGGCGATGGGGCCAATGATGTTAGCATGATCCTTGAGGCACATGTGGGCATTGGTGAGTAATGATGCTGAAAATTCAGCTTTGCTACAACAAGAATACATTTTAAACTATAAAAAAGCATTTTTCCGAAGATGGAGTGTAATGTTGCTATTGTGTGTCCAGGTATTAAAGGTAAGGAGGGCCGTCAAGCTGTGAGGAACAGTGACTACGCCATTCCTAAACTAAAGCACTTAAAGAAGCTTTTGCTGGCTCATGGGCATCTCTACTATGTGCGCATTGCGCATCTCGTCCAGTACTTCTTTTATAAGGTATGTCTGACATCCAGTGGACCATAGTTTCAGTCTGTAAATATAAATGTAGTTGTTTTAGTGAATCCTTCTGAAGTTTTAAACCTGTTCTTCTTCTCTACTGCAGAATCTTTGCTTCATCTTACCTCAGTTCCTGTACCAGTTTTTCTGTGGATACTCTCAGCAGGTACAGTATGTACAAATAAAGAGCTTTTTAGAAAAAAAAGCAGGTCCCAGCAGGTCCCTCTCCTCTGCTCTTTCCTTTGCAACTTTCCTCTGAATTTCTCTCTCTCTGCCCTTCTTTCTTCTGATATATATAACAAGCACAAACTACAAAAATTCAATTAGCTTTGGTGTAGTGGTTAGTGCTTGTGCAAATTATGCCTCGGCACTCAACAAAATCAGATAGGGGTTTAAATCTGGCCTGCGTTGTGTCCGAGCCCTTTCACTTCTGCTTTTGCCATCTATATATAAAAACCTCTATATCTATCTATCTATCTATCTATCTATCTATCTATCTATCTATATATATATATATATATATATATATATATATATATATATATATATATATATTTTTTTTTTTTTTTTTATATTACAAATCACCTCTTAGCGGCTCAGAAGTCTCTGTGATTTCCTGTGAGCATGTGTTTTTATATATATATATATATATATATATATATATATATATATATATATATATATATATATATATATATATATATATTTATTTATACATAAAATCAAGTGATCATTGCATGCGGCCACACAGTCAGAGATTCCCTCTCTTTGTTGTGCATATGTGTGATCTCCTTAACGTGGTATTAACCTCCCCGGTGCCCCGTCCTTCCCCTCGTTCCCCTTCCCAGCCCCTGTACGACGCAGCCTATCTGACGATGTACAACATCTGCTTCACCTCCATGCCCATTCTGGCCTACAGCCTGCTGGAACAGCACATATCCATTGAGATTCTGCTTGACAACGCCGCCCTCTACAGGTAACACTCTGCACTGCAGCTCTTCTGCTTATTTAATTTGTACAGTGCTGTTGCTGATACACTGTGTTCTTACAGAGAAATAGCCAATAATGCCATGTTACGCTGGCGCCCCTTCCTCTACTGGACAGTATTAGGAATTTTTCAGGGTCTCCTGTTCTTCTTTGGTGTCCGTTTCCTGTTCAGCAATCCAGCCTTACAAGATAATGGGCAGGTTAGAGATGGTTGTGCGCTTTAATATGTCTGTGAATAAAAAATTGGGAATTGCATTTGATTTACTCCTTCCTTTTTCAGGTCTTTGGAAACTGGTCTTATGGAACAATTGTCTTTACCGTCCTTGTTTTTACTGTTACATTGAAGGTTGGTGGCTTGGTTGGTCTAAAACTATAAAAAGCAACTCAGATCTTCATTTGTCAGAGACTGACTGTTTTCCCTCTCTCAGCTGGCTCTGGACACACGGCACTGGACGTGGATCAACCATTTTGTGATATGGGGCTCTTTGGCTTTCTATGTTTTCTTCAGTTTCTTCTGGGGAGGCATCATATGGTGAGGAAACGTTACAGTCGGCATAAAACAGAAATCGTCCCCTAGGAATTTTTTGTGCTGCAGCTGCACTGTTGATCATTTCCAGCAAGTTTTTATTGTTGAATGAAGTTGGTATGGTCTATATCTTTCCTTCTCTCTCTTATTTCCTAGGCCGTTTTTGAAGCAGCAGCGTTTGTACTTTGTGTTTGCCAACATGCTGAGTTCGGTGTCTGCCTGGCTGGTTATCATCATCCTCATCCTCCTCAGTCTGCTGCCAGAGATCCTTTTGGTGGTCCTTCGCAAGCCCAGAGGCCCCCATTCACGACAGGTATACCTCTCCCTCCCTTTTCCTTTCCCTTTTCTACCATATACATCCGATTCTCTGTTATTCCCCCTGATTTACCTACTCTTCTGTTCTTCTTTCATCTTACATCGTGTCCTAACCAGGCGTGACGTGACTCAGTCACAGCCAATAAGAAGATATTTGATGTTGTACGGTTATGTGAAGCAGGATTTTGGGACCAGTGTGGGCAGAAAAAATGTCTCTTGAGTGGCTGGTTTGCACAAAAACTGATTTACATGAAAGAGCGATAGCTTTTATTACTTGTTGCTTTATCATGTCACACCTGGTTGGGACACAGTTACATTTCTCTTTGAACCCAGCGTTACCTCCCTGCCTTTGGTTTATCCATACCAGCCAAATTTTACCTTATTTTACCTTTTAAGACCTTACTTTTTTTTTTCTTCTACTCTGTCACTTCTCCAGCATCTTTTATTCTTTGTATCCCCCTCGCTGTCATCAATTACACCATTGACTTTTTTCCTAACAGAAATCTTGCCTTGTTTTAAGCCTCTGAATGGTTTGGATTGTTGTGATTGGTCAAACAGACAAGAAGTCAATCAGTCTAATTGTTACTATCACTCTTCTTCGATGTCCTCTCCTTGACTCCTGTAGCTTTTTGTCCCGTGTTTCGCTCTGATTAAAATGCCCTTTATTTCATTAGTCAAGCACAAATACTTCCATCACCCTGTGTTGCTGTGAGTGGCTACCCAACCAGTTAACATGTAACACAGTTAGAATCAATAAACAATAATTAGACCCCTCCAATCTTCTGAATTATTCAAAGGATGTGAGTACACACTGTAGGCAGTCTCTGCTGTTAGTGACACTAGTTAAGCAGCCTTTCAGGCCAGAGATGAGCATACGGCGCCAATCTGCCCCCTGCCTCCTCACAGGTAGGTGCTGCGGCCTTTCCAAGTATGCCACATGTCAATTAAAACTACCAATGGAGAGAAAATAGAATGTATGGTCATGTCTTAATTACTTGATCTAGTAATTATGTCATTTATTCAGTTGTAAACCTTAATAAATGTAGAATTTATAGTCTAATAAACTCCATTGGAAACATGGGCTTTATTAACCAATGTAACTTGTAATATGTAAAATGATACCTTGTGCAGAGGTTATATCACAATTTGTGTTATAGGTACCTAGAAAGAAAAAGAAAAAGAAAAAATAGAAAATTACTTTAAGTTTTTTTTTTTTTTTTAAATAATGACTTGACAACAAGCTTGAAAAACAGCAGAAAGTGAGTGCAACTCTGTCTCTACTTATTTGTATAAAGTCGAGCTCTGCTGAATTAAGTCCTGTTTTCAGCTGTCGTTGAAAATCAATGAAAATTAAACAACTATACGCTTTAATTTATAACGTGGTCATAGGTGTGTTAATTTTCATTTTACTATAGATACAAGTGCATCTGATTAATTCAGAATTTACAGTCAGTCGTACACTACTGTTCAAAGTTTGGGGTCAGTACATTATTTTTTCCCCCTAAAGGAATTAATACTTTTATTCAACATTTTTTTTACATAGATTACATTTAAAATGCTACAAAATGTATATTTTAAATAACTGCAGTTATTTAGGACTTTCTTCATCCAAAAAAAAAAAATGTTTCTTTATAAATATTAAGCAGCTGTTTTATTGTTTATATTAAGAATAAATGTTTATTGAGCAGCAAATCAGCATATTATAATGATTTCTGAAGGATCATGCGACCCTGAAGACTGGAATAATGATGGTGAAAATTCAGCTTCCTGCATCACAGGAAAAAATTACATTTTTAAATATATTAAAATAGAAAAAAATTGGAATGTTTCACAGTATTGCTGTTTTTAATGTATTTAAAATTTTAGATGTTCTTATTAATAAGTAATTGCAGCCTTGATGAGCATAATATATATATATTTTTTTCAAAACATAAATCTTACCAGCCCCAAACCTTTGAACGTTAGTGTATAGTAGAGAGTTGTTTTTTTATTCCTGATAGTGTAATATTTATTCTGCAGACAATAAATATCTTATTATGATTTATGTGCCAACTAATTTCCACTAGAAAATTTAGTTTGTATGTAACTCAAAGAAAGCCCAGTTACTCATTTATGCTCTCTTCTCCCTTAACTTTATTCCCACTTTTTCTTACCCTTGACCTTCCTTTAATTTTCCTGTCCTCTTTGGTCTCTTGCTCACCTGTGTGCTGTGCCGTAGATGAAACGACGGCTTCCTTCCTCTGGAACATCTACTATCTTCATGCTGTCGCAGACTGCTAGCACTCACAGCTTTTCCTGGAGTGACTGAGGTCTCTCTGCCTGCTCCTTTTCTGCTTTTTGTCTCACTGTCCTTCCTCCTATGGGTTGCCTGTCTGTATCTCCAGTGTCCTGCCTGCTGTCTCTCCACCTGTTTGTCTCTGCTCCCTCTTTGTGAGGTGGTGTTCGCTAGCTATGTTGCTCTACTCTGGTACAAACGTGTTTGTCATGGGTGCTGGGTTTGGATTGTCAGTCAAAATATGTACCACAGTGGCTTTTTTTGAGTGGGTGTTTGTGCAAGAATTGTCCCCTGGAGTTGAGCCGTGGTGATGGTGGGCGGTCCTCAGTGTGCGTCTGTAAGGGCTGCAGGGTATGATGGGGAATCCTTCAGCTGTCTGTTCCCAGTGCCTGCTGTCTCTGCATGCCCAGCCAGGAGAATGCGGCACACAAACATACGGGGTTACTTGCATGCATGCTCGGCCCAGCCTACACTGCTCCTCACCCAAACCACTGACTTCCTGGATGCATCAGTGCTGGTTGATTCAGAATGAGATTTTGTGTGTATGTGAGAGAGTGTGTTTGTCATGTTAAAATTGTTTCAAAACAAAGAAAGGGACATTTTTAGTTTGGACAATTTAAATAATTTGATATGTAATTTAAAAGACAATACAGTAATTAGCATACTTTTATGATTAGACACATACGTCGTAATGTGATTAATCATTATTTATTATTCTTTCTTTCTTTTATCATTTTAAATTAGGCTCCAAATATGGTACTACAGACTGGCTTTGAGTGTCAAACTCATTAGTCTACACTTGTCTCTCTGGGTTATAATTACAATTTTACTCAAATATTGCGTTAAATATAATATGTGATTTTCAGTATCATTTAAAAGTTTGGGATTGGTAAGATTTTTCAATGTTTTTTTAAGAAGTATCTGATGCTCACCAAGATTATTTGATAAAAAAAAAAAACAGTAAAAACGGTAACATTTTAAAATAACTATTTTCTGTTGTAACATGTCCCTTTGATGACAGTAGATGATAGTTATTCCAGTCTTCATAGTCACAGTCCTTCAGAAATCATTCTAATATTCTCATTTGATGTACAAGAAGCAGTTGTTGTTATTATCATTGATAAATAGGAAATTCGAAAGCAGCATTTATTTGAAATAGAAATATTTTGTGACAACATATGTGTTTAATGTCACTTTTTAATAAAAGTAGTGAAAAAAAAAAATCTTACTAATCCCAGACTTTGGAACGGAAGTGCAGTTAGAATCAATTATTTGGCACTTTTTCCAAAAGTACTGAAAGAATTGTTAAAGAAATCATTAAGAAACTGGAATCAATATGTAAAATCGTTGGTCTTCATGGGTTTATATTGTTTGAGTGTTGGCTGACAGTTTTGTGTGATCATATTCATAATCTAGTACAACTGAGTAGGATTATGTTTGAAAAAATGGCCCTTATCATTTCTACCATGAAGGATAATCTATATGGAAATTAAAAACATGCATAAACATGTGCCCTCAAATATGAAATCCCATAATTATAAACGTCCTTCACAGTGTTTAGAAGGATGTACTGTATAGCAGTTTTGTGTTTGGGGTGTGTGTGTGTGTGTGTGTCTGATCCATCCTGTCCTAAGTGTCTTTCACCCCCTTCCCACCCTTTCAGAAAAAGCCAAGTCAGTCGAATGTGGGGGGCAACCAGTCCTCTCTGTCTTCAGCCAGACCCCTGCTCATGAGAACCTTTTCAGACGAGTCCAATTCTGTCATATAAGCAGGTACAAGACCCCAGACCTTCCAATCAGAGCCCCAATTGAGTGCCTTACCCTAGTCATCTACAAGGGATTTGCCTCCTAGTCGATGTAGTTCCTCCCCTTGGGTTCAGTCGGCCCCCTCTGTGGGATGATTTTAATTTCCTCTGAATTCTGCTGTGGAAATTCTCCCTACCTCAGGATGAACTCACATCGGTCGGCTGAAAAGACGTTTAGTCTTTGACGTATTTACGAAAAAGACACAATGCAGCTCAACAGCCTCACACTTTTTCAGTGGTTCGTATTGTGGAAATATTTTCCCATTAATTTTCTCCATAAAGATTTAGAATTCTGTGATTTCTACATAATCTTCATGATTGTGTATTGTCATAAATTACCAGGAATTTTGCATTAAAAAAAAAATCTGTCTGGAAGTTTGTTAACATTGTTTCCTCTATGGACATTCGCTATTGGACCTATACACAGAAAGTATTTATTTATTTAAGTACTAAAATAATCAGCCACAATGCTGTACTGTTGACAGTGAGGAATTGAAAAACAAGTTGAAGGAAAATAATGAATTGGTGAATATTAAATGATCCTTTCAGCCTGCCAGGGGAAGCTCCGCCCCTCATTGTGTCATGCATGTGCTCCTCAAGTAACCTGTGATTGGGTCCTTATTAACTGACTAAACCAGTCCTCTGCCATGTTGTCCTAGTTAATCTCATCCGGGTTTGTTTGTGTGTGAATGACAACATGAGTGTGTGGTTGTTTTGAAACAGCGTCATGTTGGTCTTATTGCTGTATTGGGTATTTTGTGTGGTGTGGTAGTTGTTGTGTTTGTAATTTGGAATCTTTTTCTTTTTTTGGATTTTCTTTTGTGACACTAGACGTCGTCTAACCCGCCTAATGGCTGTCTAACCTTTGTATGACATTATTTTGGTTCCAGTGATTGTTCTCCTGCATTAATGCTTTGCATTCTGCATGCTGCTATGCTAGTTTTGCATGTTTACCTGTGCCAAAAGCTTTTGGGGTCGATTTGTGATGGTTGTAATACGTTTTTGGTGAGGATGTAGATAGGAGGTACTCACCAGCATTAAACTTGCTTTCTGTTCTTCTCAGCTGTCAGAGGATTCCTCGACTGACACATACAGGTAAAGTGCTCAATATGATCAAAAGGAATGTTCTGGGTTCAACACAAGTTAATTCTTGAACATCAGCGTTTTCCGACAAATTCACCCAAATTAATTACATTGGTAATATATAACCAAAAGTACATCCGACAATTCATTGGACAATAAAAAGAGATAACACATTTCGAATGGAAAATATTAATCTATTCATAGTTGCTAATGCATTTATAAACACTTAAAAAAAATTAAATAAAATAAAATAAATAATATAAATATATATATATATATATATATATATATATAATTTATGATTTCTCTTTCACTTTTAAACAGAGAACAGTCCAAATTAAAGAATAAGTTCACAGATTTTCAACAGGCTTTGTATTGTAAAACTACACATTAAACTTCTGCAGTCTTGTATTTCCACCTATGGGCAGTCTGGTCAACAGAGGGGTGGTGGCCAAATAAAAAGTGAATTACGGGTGTTAACATTTTTGTCAAAAGGGAATGCCACAGCCCTTTTTCTCTTGTCACGTAGCACCGAATTCAGAAAATGTTTCTCCTTTCTACTTCATAGACAGCCCAGTTTTATTAAAAGCCCATATATTGGCAGCTATCAGTTGTAGTGATTGACAGCATATGTGACATTGAGTACTTGTTTGAAATCCAGAACATTTCTTAAACCAGGATTCACATCAGCATTTTATTTGGTCTAATGATATGAGTGAATCATTCCTGGCCACCAGATCCTCCTCTGATTAGGATGGTTCTTTGGTGCATATGAGTTTGATTTGGTTTAGAGTTGGTGTTGTGTACAGAATTATCAGGGTTTATGCGGCTATTATTGATGAATCAATCAAATAAGAGATGCATTTAAAACACCGTTACTAATCATATCTTTCCTATTCAACTGTTCAATACATTTCTACATGTGTGCTAAAGAGTTTTGTGTGGTGATGTTTTTTGTACACTGCAGATGGCTGCTGTCACACCTCTCTCCTACAAGCATCTGAAGGAGCGCTACTGATGGGCACGGACAGCCTTGGGTTAAGACTACTGACCGGACCCTCACATCTGCCGGGCTTCTTCCTGCCTGTTTAAATGGAACCAATTTAAACTGCTTTTCTGTTACATCTTATCCTAAAGCCTTCCATTCCAGCACGATTCCTCAAGATTTGTTTTCACACCGTTTTCTGCCCTGCCCTACTGCCAGACTCTCATATTCAACCCTACGGGATGAATGTGTCGCTGGCTAAGTCGTCAGTAGCGCTCGACTGCTACAGAATGTACCAACATCTTTATTGGTTCTCTTGCATGATCGTCCCAAAAAAGTCCCATAAATGCCACTCTCCATACTTTGTAGGCAGACAGTCGCCCCCTTTTGTGATCGGTTACCAGGTGTGATCACAATCCCAAATCGTAGTTTAGAGTTTTGTGATATGTAGCTGTTCGAGATCCCTAAATGTGAGCTCTCTCTAAGATGCTGCACTGCGGGCCCTGACCCTATGGGTATAAAAGCTGCCTTTCAACAACTTGCTGTTTGTTCGACCACATGGAGTTCTGGGATATCCCACGGAGCCCAACGACTCCGTATGTGTACGTACGTGTGTGTGTGTGTGTGAGAAATCGAAAATCAATTTCAGATTTTCTTCTTATTGTCACAGTCTTTCGGTGTTACTCTTTGTTGAAACGGGGATCAGTTTACAGTTGGGTTACAAATTGTACAAGTGAAAAAAAGTGTGGAAAATGTTGCTTGATGCCAAAAAAAAAAAAAGGAGAGAGAATCCATTAAAATGGGCGACCGGCTATCTTCAGTTTTTCCTTGAGGGATGCATTATCCATTGCTACGGCATATGCTAGGATTGGTTCTCGATGCAAAGTTAATAGCATATATCAGAGTCAGTCCGAGTTAAGCATCCATTTACTGTTGAGCCATTATTGACTTGTATATCGAATGTGTCAGCTTTACATACCAGGCCAGTACTCCACAACACGCTTTAACATCCACGTGCACACGTTTCACTTTTGAGGAAACTGAATGAATCATTTGTGAGCTGTGGAGCTTAGAGTGGTGAAATAGGTGCTTTGGATCCGATGCATATTGAAAGTCATGTCTGCCCTCTAGTGGTTTGGAGGGCATGTAATCTTCATTCTACTTTCTTCACTTCTGAATACATTCCATTTCTATGTGCCATAATTTCAATCACTTTTTAGATTATAATTGAATTATTTGTGATTTCTATTTGACATATTTATTGTACATTGTAATTATTCTCACAAATGTTGTATTTTTGTCCGAGGTATTTTTTTTCTCTTAAATTAATCATGATCAGCTTGTGCCAACTGATTTTTTTTTTTTTTTAAACCTGTGCAATCCGCTGTTGAACAGATTGGGTTTCTATATCCAGACCCTGTAGACCAGCAGCTCTGGGCTCTTTCTCTGATCAGAGATCAGTCCTATAGACCCTCCCTTAATACTGTATATGGTGTGAATGCAGCTGAAATCTGTGTCCCTTTAATATGAATGATCTATTCCATTCTTCTTTCTGCTTGTATCCCAAAATGGGTGTTAAAAGAGCCACTGCCTGGCATGTTCTGTAATCGGGCACACTTTTATGTTATGTTTCTCCTAAAACAATGCCATATGAAAGATGCCCCATTCCTGGTTCAGCTGTCATCAAGCGTGTATGTGGATTATCCGAGGGAAAGTGGTGTGTGTTAGACCTCTGACTGTGTCATGATGCTAAGCATCTTAAGCTCAGCTCCCAATCTTGGGCCGGGCTTAATCCAGCTGTATCACAGCCCCGCGTAACCGCCAGGCCTTCTTTTAATTTCTGATTACATCATGAATTAGCTTTGCAGAGAAGATATATCAGAGCTCTATTTACATTTGCTTTCAGCTGGACAGGAGAGGCCAGTTGGTGTGATGTTTCATTGTGAGCATTAGTCCCAACATGAGCCCATTTTTGTTTTTCTCGGTGCATGTGTGATTACTAATGCCACCACTGGACTGAACCCTGGTGAGCACATACACACTCACACCAAGATGACACATCCATGTGTTTGTTCAGCTCAGTTTGGGAGGGGAAAACAGAACTTGCCTGCAATGTTTGAAATTTCCAAACAGACCTTTAAATTACTTCAGAGATGCTATTTTCAAAGCTTATAATAATTCTTGGATTCTCATGTTGCCTGAAATATATATATATATAAATATTTGATTGTATTTTTAATGAAACTTTTTGAGCCACTTTTTTGTAAGAAAAAGAAAACGTCCAAAAACAAAAAAAAAAAAAAAAGGCTGAGAAAGGCGGCCTGATTGTGGAGCGTGAGGCAGGGCTTCGGTGCGTTGCTGTGAAAGAATCAGGCACTAGCACGGTCAGCCCTGCTTCCTCCATCCTGTCCCTCAGGCTCCAGCTGATCTGAATGTACCTCTCAAGACCAGTCTGTTTCAAATTTTTTCTTTAATAAAAGCTGTTTTGAAAGAAGACATTTGTGTCTGAAGTTTTATTTGTTTCTAAATCATGTAGAAATGTTATACATGTGCTTTATAGGGCTTCAGAGTAACTAAAACAGCATCACAATATTTGACCAAAAAAAAAAAGTCACCAGTTACAGAATCCTAGAGTGGGTGTTTTGTTGTTTTTATTCTTTGTTTGTTTGTTGGTTTATTATTTTGTGCATTAAATGTGCATATATGTATACTTTTATCTTAATAAAAATAATTGTAAAGATAGGTTCATACATGTCTTAAATCTGAATGTTCGTGAGTAAAAGTTGGAGTTCATAATAATAATAATAATAATGACAAAAACAATACTTACACTAGCAGCCAAATACTCACAATGGCTGTATTTATTTGATGATAAATACTGTAACGAATGTAATATTTTGATGTGATGGCAAAGCTAAGTTTTCAGCAACCATTACTCTAGTCTTCAGTGTCACATGATCCTTCAGAAATCATTCTAAGATGCTGATTTTCAATGTTGAGAACGGTTGTGCTGCTTAATATTTTTGTGGAAACTGATACACTACCATTAAAAAGTTTGCATTAAATTGATCAAAATTGATTGTAAAGACATTCATAATGTTACGAAATATTTATATTTTAAATGAATGTTTTTCTTTTATTTTTTTCATCAAAGGATCTAAACTGTTTTCAACATTGATAATAAGATATGGAAATCTGCATATTAGAATAATTTCTGAAGGATCATGTGACACTGAAGACTTATCTTAATTATTCCAAACATTTGACCCCCAGCTTATAAAAAAAATAACACTTGCCCATGGTATTTCTCTGGTATTGTCCTTTATTTGTCTTCAGATGTTAAAGTTAGTCTCTCCAAATCTGTCCAGCAATTGCAGAAGATGTGCATAATGAATAAAGACAGCAATGCCATATGTGATTTTAAACCAGCAGTGTCTCATGGGCATAAGATGCGGTTGTAGATGCATAAATAGTGTGTTCTTTGACAACAATGCCTCTTATTCATGTAGCTGTTTGTCTTTGTGCAATTTTCCCACGCGTCATACTTTTCTGTGTTGTGAACAATGAAACTCCTTAGACTAGGAAGAAAAAATAGTTTTGCTGTCAATAGTGATATTCAGAGCAGCCTGTGTGTGTGTGTGTTTGTAAGAGTAAGGGTGAGAATGTGTGTAATACAGCATGCAGGGTTCCAGCAGTGAGAAGAGAAACAGAATTTAAGCCACTGCCTGTGAGGGAAAACTGACCAATGAGGAAGGTGGAGATCAGCAGGGGGCGGAGTCTGAACTCCACAGCGGAGAAAGTCAATGGGGAGGGAGTTGGCAGAGTATCAATAGTGTGAGTCTAAGAGCGATGCAGATCTGACGCACTCTAACTCACGGGAGTTTGCAGCCGGAGGGAGTGTGTGTGGTGTGTTTTTAAAGAGGGCAGACCGTCAGCACTGTGGACAGAAAACCCTTTTAATCCGATTCACTTTTGGTACAGGACCTCATCCACTCTGCCCCTCCCTGATGTGTGTGTGTGTGTGTGTGTGTAAGCTAAGATGTGAGTGATATTGCAGTGCCACTGTCGGCTGCAGCAGGCTGTTTGCCATAGATATTTCCGGATCCCGTTTCCTCCAGCGGGGGGTCTCTCTGGATGCGCTTGCTCCTACTCAAGGTGACTTGGGGAGTCCAGAGGCGTGAGTGGCGGCACGGAGCTGAAGAAGTCAAGCCTCAGTTGAGACTTGTTCAGAGGAGGTAGTGTGATGAATCCAGGGTGGAGTGGGATGTGAGGGCCTGACAGGCCCAGAGTCAAGTCACTCCTCTCCGGGAACAGCCAGGGAATGGGCTCGGCCTCTCCTCAGGAGCCTGAGAAAGACATGGAGGGCTATTACAACCTTTTGCAGGCAGGCTCGGAGCTGGAGAACACACTGCAACGTGAGTATATTCTCAAATATGTCTTTAAAACTACCAGACTATCAGTTTCTCAGGATGTTCATTGGCGTTTTATGTGGTATTGCAAGGATTATGTTTGCTATTTATAACTTAATGGAGTTTTATCCATAACCTAGATTTGATATATGATAATCTGCTTGGATGGACTGGACTCAATCTTTCTGTAATTGAAAAGCAGAGGAATTCCAGAACCATATATTGGTGTTCTGTATTTTTCTATGGTAACCTTTTCCTGAAACCTTGATATAAAAAGAGTGTTTAGATGGACAGATTCAGTAAGCTGGCGGTTTATAATCATGCAATGTGAATTTGGGCCAGTAGCGAGATTGAAGGATGAAAATAGAAGTTGTACTGTCCGTATTACAAATGGGCGCCAAGACACAGGAAGTAGAGCACTGATATTAACTCCCTGCCCTGCTTTCTGGCTCTTGATTTGGCTTTAAACATGCTCTTTAGCCCATGACTCAGCATCTTCCTTTTAGCCACCATTTCTTTCCTCAGGCACTTTAATGCTTTTAAAGGTTTACAAGTCTGAATCACTCCATTCTGTTGTGTGTTATGTAATATTTACATTATGATGCTTTTGGTTTACTCAAAGTGATTGTAGGAGATTAGCTTTGGCAGTGTGGCTCGGGTTGTTGGCATCTGTCTCAGTGTTGGGGTTATTTTTACGTGAGAGTGAGCGTGGCGTCTGTGTTAAAGTAATGCTTTGGAAAGGTGTTTGTTTGTTACGTTGTAATGATGCATTGTAATACGAGACTGCAGTTCCTCTCAGGCCGAGCCAGGTTCACAACAACAACATTCTGACACAGAGCTAATGTGAACACCTGTCTGGGCTTAGATAACGTCCATGCTGCAGCATGCCAGAATCTGCTCAAACAATGAGAGATGTTAGTATTTTTCAGTATATTTCACATTGAGAAATCTGAATGTGTTTTTATGCTGGTTAACAATTACGATGAATTGTATATTAACCTGAATTCGCTTTCTGAGGTGCTGTTTTAAAGCTAAACTGTTGAGTTTTGAATGCTCTGTAGATATGAACTCTGATCCTTTCATTCCTCTAACCACATTACATGACAATATGTACATGTTTATGCATATGGTATGAGCATGAACGCTTTAGGGGGAAATTTGTTTATCTGGGATCCTACTTAGATCTGGCTTTAAAAAATAAAATTTAATATTTGTTATCAAAACTGATTCTCACTGTGTTATAAATGGAAATGAACGTTTTAACACTAATCTTCTGGCATTTGCATTCACAATGCTACCACATTTATACCAAACATAGTGGCCACACTTAATAATTTATGAATTTCAGATCAAATATCAAACCAAGTGGAATATATAAACCGCCTCAATGTGATTTTTAATCAATGTACAGTATGTAATTATTTTCAGTGAAGTCAGGTGTAGTTCATCACATTAACAACTAACATTTGACAATCAATACATTTGTCATCATTTTAAATGGCAACATTTTGTGAAATGTTTTTCTTGGAAAAAATTCCACTTTGGTTGATATGTAATGCATTAACATTCACACAAGTGTAAGTGTAACTAAAGTGTCCAAATACTTTTGGGTTTAATGTATCTAAAACATGTTTATCTAAGCTAGTCACTGTCTGTGCTTTTATAAATTTCAAGTATAAAAGCTCAGGCAACTAATCCTCTTAACATTCGAGCCTATTTAGTAACCCTATCCACTTTCCCCGGAAAGAGCTAAATGTATGAAAACATTCAGAAATTATTGTTTGTTCAAAGGTCATGTTTTTGTTTTGGAACAGCACTTTTTGAATTAACAGCCTTTTTTAAAGTGCATCATCATGCATTCGGTATTTACTTAAGCCTTTTAAAATGAAATTCGATTCAAGTTCAATCAAAACGCGGCAATTATGCAACTCTGAAACTGACTGATTTTTTTTTTTTTTATTATATATTGATTATTTGATATCACTTTTCACATTCTGCCTTTTCTGAATCTTGAGAATAGTTCAGACAACCCTGTCTCCCACAGGACAGATCATAGTCTCTGTGTTGCTACTGAGCAGTACAGGTTTATTTAGTGAGTAGCTTTCAGACTGAGTTCAGACATGTTCACATGGACTCACTGATATCTCTGATCACGCCCTCAAAGGAGTATAAGGTGTGGTTTTCCATTTGTGTTGTTTTAGAAGGGTGATACTGGCTAAACTTAACATTTTCAAGGCAGTGCTGGGCTTTCATAAAGCCTGAACACATGGCAGAACAAAGATGATGAGCAAATATACTCCAGCATTTATTGACCTAAGAGACTCAATAAAAAAATGAAATGGAAAATGTCTTAATATATTAATATAATTCATTATATTAAAGGAATAGTTCACTCAAATGAAAATGAAAATTAGATGAAAATGTACTCACCCTCAGGCCATCCAAGATGTAGATGAGTTATTTTCTTCATCGGAACAGAAATTTAGCATTACATCACTTGCTCACCAATGGATCTTCTGCAGTGAATGGGTGCCGTCAGAATGAGAATCTAAACAGCTGTTAAAAACAGCACAATAATCCACAAGACAGTCAAACAAATCCATCTTTAAGGCATTTTAACTTCAAACACTTCTGGCTGAAATACAAGTTCATAATCCTTACTTGTAAAAGGTGCTTGATCTGTGAATATTTCTCTTCTAATTCGGGTGAAACAACTTTTTCACTGGACAAAGCAATATTATGATTAGATGCAATGTTTTGAAATTAAAAACATGATGTTTACTACAAACATGCAGATTGTGGGTTACTTACATTATTTGTAGATTATTGTGATGTATTTATCAGCTGTTTGGACTCTCATTCTGACGGCACCCATTCACTGCAGAGGATCCATTGGTGAGCAAGTGATGTGATGGTAAATTTCTCCAAATCTGTTCCAATGAAGAAACAAACACATCTACATCTTGGATGGCCTGAGAGAGAGTAAATTTTCAACATTTTTATATGAAATATTTCTTTAATTTGTTGCACAGACCTTAAGCTGTATTTTTATTATTATAAAAATTCTGTTATTATTTGTTAATATATTTGCACACAAATATTTCTTACACAGACCATAACATTTATTTTTATTATTATTATAAAAAATATTGTGTCTGTTATATCATGACACTTCGCATTTGCATTTTTTATCAAATTAGTTTGCAAACTATTGGAAGGCTGAAACTTACAGTGGGGCAAAAAAGTATTTAGTCAGCCTCCAATTGTGCAAGTTCTCCCACTTAAAAAGATGAGAGAGGCCTGTAATTTTCATCATAAGTATACCTCAACTATGAGAGACAAAATGAGGGGGAAAAAATCCAGAAAATCACATTGTAGGATTTTTAAAGAATTAATTGGTAAATTCCTCGGTGAAATAAGTATTTGGTCACCTACAAACAAGCAAGATTTCTGGCTCTCACAGACCTGGAACTTCTTCTTTAAGAGGCTCCTCTGTCCTCCACTCGTTACCTGTATTAATGGCATCTATTTGAACTCGTTATCAGTATAAAAGACACCTGTCCACAACCTCAAACAGTCCAACTCCAAACTCCACCACGGCCAAGACCAAAGAGCTGTCAAAGGACACCAGAAACAAAATTGTAGACCTGCACCAGGCTGGGAAGACTGAATCTGCAATAGGTAAGCAGCTTGGTGTGAAGAAATCAACTGTGGGAGCAATTATTAGAAAATGGAAGACATACAAGACCACTGATAATCTCCTCGATCTGGGGCTCCACGCAAGATCTCACCCGTGGGGTCAAAATGATCACAAGAACTGTGAGCAAAAATCCCAGAACCACACGGGGACCTAGTGAATGACCTGCAGAGAGCTGGGACCAAAGTAACAAAGGCTACCATCAGTAACACACTGCACCGCCAGGGACTCAAATCCTGCAGTGCCAGACGTGTCCCCTGCTTAAGCCAGTACATGTCCGGGCCCGTCTGAAGTTTGCTAGAGAGCATTTGGATGATCCAGAAGAGGATTGGGAGAATCAGATGAAACCAAAATAGAACTTTTTGGTAAAAACTCAACTTGTCGTGTTTGGAGGAGAAAGAATGCTGAGTTGCATCCAAAGAACACCATACCTACTGTGAAGCATGGGGTGGAAACATCATGCTTTGGGGCTGTTTTTCTGCAAAGGGACCAGGACGACTGATCCGTAAACGAAAGAATGAATGGGGCCATGTATCGTGAGATTTTGAGTGAAAACCTCCTTCCATCAGCAAGGGCATTGAAGATGAAACGTGGCTGGGTCTTTCAGCATGACAATGATCCCAAACACACCGCCTGGCAACGAAGGAGTGGCTTCGTAAGAAGCATTTCAAGGTCCTGGAGTGGCCTAGCCAGTCTCCAGTCAACCCCATCGAAAATCTTTGGAGGGAGTTGAAAGTCCGTGTTGCCCAGCGACAGCCCCAAAACATTACTGCTCTAGAGGAGATCTGCATGGAGGAATGGGCCAAAATACCAGCAACAGTGTGTGAAGACTCACAGAAAACATTTGACCTCTGTCATTGCCAAAGGGTATATAACAAAGTATTGAGATGAAATTTTGTTATTGACCAAATACTTATTTTCCACCATAATTTGCAAATAAATTCTTTAAAAATCCTACAATGTGATTTTCTGGATTTTTTCCCCTCATTTTGTCTCTCATAGTTGAGGTATACCTATGATGAAAATTACAGGCCTCTCTCATCTTTTTAAGTGGGAGAACTTGCACAATTGGTGGCTGACTAAATACTTTTTTGCCCCACTGTATTTATAGTTGCTTTCTAGTCTAGGCCATCCTGTTTAAATTCATCTCTCTAAAATTTACAATATTCATCTCTCCATATCTCATCATATTATATCTCATTAATTTTGCTTTTAAGGTGTATATAGAGTATTTAACATTTTAAACTGTTGAGTGTTATTAAATATTTAGTTGTGTCTTCATTCACATTCATCTCTGCCCCAGCACCATTATACCTGTTGGAAACGCATTAAATTTTAATGTCAGCATTTATTTTTTATCATGATAGGTTAGTAGTTATATAGATAGCAGTTTTTCATATTACAACATTCTTGAGGGCATGACCGTTTATTTAGGAAGAATATCAGATATTTTTTATCAACAATGGTTGTAGTAAGCATGTAAGGAGCCTTATAGTAGGAAAAAAGCTGGACTGTAACTTGACCCAGAATAATCCATTTCCTCTACAGAGTATTGCATTTCTCTTTGTGGAATTAATTTGTTTTTGTTTGCCACAGACACAGGAAGTGAGTTCATGGTGAAGTCACCGGAGACCAGTGTTGGTCCATATGTAATTTGAACACATCCTCTATTGTCAACCTCCACTTGCAGTGTACTGTGCAGTGTATGAGACAAGGCTCAAAGGAAACTGAACCACCGTCTCCTCTTGTTTTCAGTCTCTGGCTTCAGTCCATCTTGATGGTTCTGCAGACATGAATGCATTAGACTCATTGCTACTAACTACTAATGTTGTCAATTTCACTGAGGAGTCCATTAACAGACCATAAATCATTTTCTATAGCACTGTGATTTACAGCTTCTGGTAGTTTGTACATGTGAACACTGGGTGGTGCTGTTCCTGAAATTTCACATAACTGTGACTAAACCACATAAACTTACAGAAACATGACCTAAAGCTTGCCACTTTATTATTTATATGTGGCTCATCTTCATTGTCTCCTCAGAGGTCACAGTCCCTGTGAGTATGCAGGAAGTGGCTGGCTACATTGAGAAACAAGTGGCATATTTATCAGGTGGGGTTTTCAGTTTCTGTTTAATAGTTTTTGGAGACATAAAGTACATGTGGATTAATGGCTTGTCTAAACATGTCAGATAAATTTGGAGCAGTCCCATAGAATTCGTCCTTAACTGAGAAACTGTAAATTTGATGTTTATTGAATTCCAGGGGGATGCGGTGAGGACTCCAGTGTCATCATCACTCTCCCAGAATGCTCTGCTTTCAGCGACATTCCTGAAGAAGCTCTGGCCAAAGTTCTTTCATACCTCACACTGATCCCGAGGTCCGTGTCTTAATATATACTCCTCTCCATCTCACTGCATTGCAGTACAGCAACAGTCCCTTATGTATTCTCTTCACATAAAGCCTTGCAACAGCTCTGACACAAATTGAGCTGTTCAAATGAATGTATTGTTAGTGTGCTAAATATGCAAAGGTTTTTGTAGTTACATTGTAGACACAATACATTCAGGATCTTTTAGGATAAAAGAACATATTGATCCCTCCATACAATGCAAACATATGCTAGTGTACATTTACATTCATATGTTCAGATATTCTGGCTGTTCGTGTTCTTAACCAAGAGCAAATGCAGTTACTGTGATACGATGCACTTCACATGTTTCCAGAACACGGCAACCTGGTGTAAAATTTATCATCATTTTAGACCGAAGATTGGATACTTGGGCCTCGATCAAAACAGCATTGGCACGGATTGCAGTAAGAAATTACAGTATATTTTATTTATAATATTTTTTTATAATTACTTCAAAAGTGCGAAATGTGTTTTGTTGTTTTAATTATTATTATTATTAATGGTTTAATAAAAAATCTTGTAAATTTTTAGTGCATTTAAAAATATATACTATTTTTATACTAAAATGACCCTAAAAATATCTGTATTGTTTAACCAAGTAAAGTCCCCCAATCTATATATATGTATATATATATATATATATATATATATATATATATATATACAGATTGGGGTGTATATGTATGTTTTTGTTTTTTATCTTGACACAATCATAAAAGTCTGAATTTCAGCTTTTAATGATTTTTAATAATATCAGGACGGTTTCGGTTTAAGCCACACACACACATGCATACATACATACATAAATACTTTTAATTTAAAAAGTGACAACATCTGCATCTTAGAAGAGCTATATTTATCTATTAGGAAATGTATAGTATTATTGAATTGCTTAATAGATCCAGGGAGAACATGAAGCATCGCTGACCCTTATATGTCCTCTGGGGATTGAATGCATCACGCTTCTGTATTTACTGTGTGCTGAAGTGGTCTTGTCGCTGTCCGCGGTGCTGAAGTGGATCAGTGCAGTCGCAGTACAGTATGTGCTCTCCAGCCCAGTTCTCTGAGCTCCAGCCTGAATAAATAACTAAATGCGGCATTTCTAACTGAAGTTTGCGATTAAAAAAAGCTTGTGTGAAACCCGACCCCACTGCGAGGCAACGGGAATGCAAGCTGGCACAAAGCATGCGCAGGTTTTTATATGATGACGCTCTTGGGGGCGAGGGAGAGGAGAGGAGAGGAGAGCGCAGGAGAGACGGTGCTGTGCTGCCACCCGCCCGACGCTGCGGCGATGAATCCCGCAGACCGTCCACTGCACCGGGCACCGGTCTGCCACAGCAGGATGGGCGAGGTCTTAAAACATCCTCGTAAAACATCGATCGCTATGAGTGAGCGAGACTACAGGCGAGGACTTCCGCGCATCCGCCGCTCTACGGTAATGTGTCTGGAGTAGTTTCGCTAAAGAGTTGGACTGAAGTTTAGATGAGCACAATGCGGTACACTGCGGCGCGACGGACGGCTTTAGCTTAGTCATCCGACCTGGATAAATGCTAGTAGGCGTTATTTTCTTAATGTAACCTATAAACAAATATATTAGCATGCATATGAGCGATAGCCTACTGAATATTTTTCGCAGATGATGCTATTGTTTACAAATATGTAAGGACGAGTCAATGTCAATGTCGTGGTGTGTCCTTACTGTGAACTTTGCTAGGATGAACTGTAATGTTGATGTCCTGTTTCTGTTTGTCAAAGAGATTAGTCAGATTTGTTTCAAATACTTATGTATCTGAATGTGATTCAGCTCCTGTGATGAATAAACTGCATTTACAGGAGCTGTCAGCTAATCAGGCTGGTTATCTCAATGTGTAGTCAAGTGTTAACTAGTTTTAGCTTTGTCTCATCAATTTGATTGACAGCTTGTTGTCTGCAGACTTGTAATCTGTTATCAGTGTGATTGATGGGGATGTGTGTGATGAGTGATACAGGACGTACAGTAACACACTAAATTTAGTTAGCCTACATGAATAATAAATTAGTTCTTAAATCTTCAGAAGGTGTTTATTGCTTTTTTTGTGTGTGAGTTGCATTTCCAAGTGATTACATTTTTTGACATTATGTAAATGATTTGTACAGATGGTCAGATGTTGATGGTGTGTATCTGCTAAAAGTATACCACTTACAGGCCAAATAACACATTTTTAACAAAAAAACAAACAAACAAACTAATAATATATGTGCTTTAAAAAAAAAAGCACAAGATTCACATATTTACTTAAACTTCAAATGAAGGAAATTACAATTGAACAGTTCTATTTTTTGTATTTAATACAATAGCAGACTTACTGAGGCTAATTTCATACGTAGCTAGCATTTGTACTAGCTTTTGATAACTATATTGGCCATGAAATTTATAGTAGTGGAATAACTGAATTAGTAACTAAAATAGTTTATGCATATTTTATTATTTGTTCATCATAGTACTGTAGTTTACATGTATTTTAAAATAAGCAACTGAAAAATAGGGAAAATGTTTCCATGCAAAGCAGCATTATATTAAACCCAGAACATTCATTAAATAGGTAGAACTCTTTTTCTGTTTTTCCTTGTATCCTCCATGTTTTAAGGATTATTCGTGCATTTATCTGCCTGTTTAAGGTGTCTGCCAGGCTGATATCATCTCTCTCTGTCTTAGGCCTCATTCCCTGGAAACCTGCACCTTGTGTTGGTGCTGAGACCGACCAGCTTCTTCCAGCGCACGGTTACAGATCTTGGCTTCCGCTTTAGTCAAGAGGACTTCATGCTTAAAATGCCTGTATATGAGCCATTACACTCATTTGTAATATTATTTTTGTAAAGTCAGTACCACCCTGACCTGCATGTGTGTCTGTTATTAAGGTGGTGATGCTCAGCTCTGTCACAGATCTGCTGCGTTACATTGATGAGAATCAGCTGACCTCAGAGTTTGGGGGAACTCTTGACTACTGCCACAGCGACTGGATCGTCTTGAGAACAGTAAAAAATGATGGTATAGATGCATTAACGAAATAGACAGAAATATCACATTAAACAAGGTAGTCTCTTTGCTTTTTACAGGCCATTGAGAGTTTTGCGGTTATGGTTAAGGACATTGCTCAGATGCTGCAGGCGTTTGGAACAGAGCTGGCTGAGACACAGTTATCAGAGGAGTGCAGTGCTGTTGAGTTCCTCCTGCTGTCCCACACCGAGAAATACAGGAGACTTAAGGTACAGCTCAATGAAGCCCTCATGTGTAGAAAATCCTCTCACTTTTCCCATATTGATTATTGCTGGACTTTAATAACTGTTTTAGGAACATCAAAATTTCAGCTTAACATGTATATGAATATAGACTACTGTTTTAAAAGTTTGGGGTCAATAAGTTTTTTGAAAGAAGTTTCATCAAGGCTGTTTGCTATTGTCTATTTGATCAAAAATACAGTAAAAACTAATATTGTGAAATATTACAATTTAATTTTGTTTTTATTATATTTTAAAATGTAATTTATTCCTGTGATGCAAAGCTGAATTTTCAGCAGCCATTAACTCCGTTTTAAATGTCACACAATCCTTCAGAAATCATTCTAATATGCTGATTTGCTGCTCGACAAACATTTATTATTGTTATCAAAGTTGACTAGAAAGTGCAAACAGCATTTATTGGAAATATAATTTTTTTTTTGTAACATTATAAATGTCTTTACTGATGAATTTAATGCATTCTTGCTAAATAAATATTAATATATAAATATTTTAATATAAATGTTTCTTTTTAAAAATCCTTCTGACCCTAAATGGTGGTTTATATGAAATAGTATTTTCTGTAACTGATTTTCATTTTTTATCCTTTTACAATAATTTATTTTATTTTTTATTATTCTAGTTTAATTTAAATAGTTCTGTGGTGAAAGAAATATTATAAATATACTCATATCTTGCATCAGTCTCTCAATTGAGGACATTAGAGCTGCATGCATAATAATTTTAAAATATTTAGCAAAATTATAAAATAATTAGCAATAGTTTAGCATTTCAGAAAAGGACAAAAAATCTCTTGACAGGACAACCTATTAAACAGGGCGCCTGCAACAGCCTCTTTTGATCAGATTAAACATGGTGTCTATGCTTGTTTCTACTACCACTTATTTTGCCAAAGAAAAAATAAAAAAAAGTACCAAACCTAGGGGAATAAACTATAATTAGGGTACACAGAGTATGGGAGTACAAAAGCTGTATTCCACTCCAGTCTGCAGTCACTTTTAGCTCCCGTCTTGTCTTTTCTTGTGTTTTTGCGGCCCCTCTGGGCTCTGGCTGTTGTTTTGTTCCATGATTCTGTGATGTCAATGACAGCAGAACACAGTGCAAAGTGTTTTTGTTGTTATTCATGGGTGAAGGACGCAATCAGATCTGTGATGAGAGAGGGGCGGCAGCTGCTCTCTAACCTGGAGACTTCAAGGAAGGAAGGGGACGCCGACACGCGCTGGGACATGACACAGGACTGGGATACCATGCAGAGGTGTAGGGTTTGATCCTGTTTATTTGAAAAGAAATACTCTGCATCACAAATACACATCACTTTTTTATTTCTAAAACGATGTGAACTTGAAATCATGTTTTCTGACATGTCCTAACTGCAGGCTGCTGGCTCAGCTCACAGATATGGAGATGGCGTTTGATGGCTTCTTTGATAAGCACCACCTCAAACTGCAGCAATATTTACAACTGCTGAGATATGAGCACAGTTTTCAGGAGGTGAACTGCTTTTCTGTCCCTAACATTGCACAAAGACATGCTGACGGCTCATAAACAAATGCTTTATGGAAAGCTAGTGCTGCCATTTGATCATGAAATGATTCTGATCGTTCTCACCTCAGCTGGGTAGTTATATCTGTCAAGGAAAAAAGTAAATTTACATTTAATATATTAATTTAAAGTGTCTTTGTCAAACTCTTTGAACATTGTATATACCAGCACAATTGCTTAATAGTTAGTGCCTAAAAATAAACATCTTGCTTATTTTGAATAAAATTAAGCAAGACTATAGTAAACAATAGCTGAGAATTTTAATATATGACCAGGCAATAAATAAATATGAATAACTATTAAACAATATATAATGTATTATTTATATACTGTATAATAATACAGCACCGAAATACAGCACACGCTGTGTAAAACCAATGACATGAAGTGCAAAAATAAATAAATAAATAAATAAATGCTAAAAAACTGAAAGTACAGAAAAGAGAGAGATGTATATTTTTTCCTATTATAATTGGAAGAGTTAATGAAAGTATTTGATCTAGTTTTCCTAACATTCTCTTTATGTCAGATGGAGTGCTCTTTAGAGAAATTAAGAGCACAGGAAAGGAAGATAAGCATCACAGGAGAATCCCTGTCCCAAACAGAGCAGTGTGTCAAAGAGCTGGACAGTTTGGAAAAACGTGCGCAGGTAGCTGCATTATGCCTCCCTGTTCATGTTGTACAGTCAGTAGCAAATATGCTGATATTTCTGATAGACTTGTGTGTGTTTCAGGAGGAGATGAGTCGGGCTCAGGTTCTTATCCTGCATGGGCATCAGCTGGCTGCTGGACATCACTATGCCATGGCTCTGATTATCCAGCGCTGTAATGAACTCAGACATCAGTGTGACACCCTGACTTCTGCCCTCAATATTAAACACAACTCCCTGACACAAGCACAGACCCTGCTGCGCCACCTCGAAGAGGTGGGCTAATGCATTCACTCCTTCTCTTTTTATACTCATTTTTTATACTATTATGAAAAAAAGATTTTTTGATGTTTTTTAAGAAGTCCTTTATGCTCATCAAGGCTGCAATTATTTGATCAAAACACAAGGAAAACAGTAATATTGTGAAATATTATTGCAATTTAAAATAACTGCTTTCTATCTGAATATATATTAATACGATTTCTTCCTTTGATGGCAAAGCTGAATTTTCAGCATGATTACTCCTCCTTCAGTGTCACACGTTCCTTCAGAAATCATTCTTATCTGCCGAGTTACTGCTAAAGAAACATTTCTTATTATTATCAGTGTTGAAAACAGCTTAATATTTTTGTGGAAACTATGCATTTTTTCTGTATTCTTTAATGAATAGAATAATCAAAAGAACAGCATTTATAATATAAATCTGAATAAAATAACTACTAATAATAATACTGCCACTTTTGATAAATTTTATGCGTCCTTGCCAAATAAAAGTATTAATTTCTTTTGAAACAAAGAAATCTTTCTTTGTTTTGCAGGCTCAGCGGTGGTGTGATGATGGCGCTTATCTCTTGGCCAATCAGCAGGTGGATAAATTCCAGTCTAAAGAGGGTGCGCAGGCAGCTCTTCGAGATATCGAGAAGTTCCAGGAGGCGGCGCCACCTCTCCTCGGTGCTGGCGTGGATGTGCTCTTTCTAGAGTATGAATCTGTGCTCACTCCTTGTCTACAGGTAAATACTGACAGACTACAGAAATGAGACTAGACCCAGTTTCAGTATTTGTCAGTATTTGTTTCTAGGCATCCTTTCAGACAGTCATTTTAGAAATGTAGCTTCTGATGGATGTATTTGGACCCTCTAAATCTTGAATATTTAATTACATTTTAGGCTAAATATAAAAATATTCTTTACTGTGTTGTGTTTCAGGCTCATATAGAGAAGACTTTTCAGAAGCATAGCTCTGTGCAGGCTCTGATTCAGTCCAGACAGAACTGCCTGAGGAAACTGGCAGACAAACATGTCCGACCAATCCAGCTGGTGGCCCCTCGTCCAGAGAATCCACCACGTGTAAAATCCCCCCTCTTCTCCCCCAAACATGGTATGTGGCAGTGCGATATTAATTTTGGGTCCAATTCTCCTCAGTATCTTTCAGCCATGAGTACTCACAATCTTATCAATAGTTACTTTTTCACAAGACTTTGCGCTAAATGTTTTTTATCTAGACAACATTATTCTGTCATGTACATCACTTGCTACATTACAAAAACTAAATCGCACTCTTTAATGAAGCTGTCAAGACGCCTGATCAAAGCTTTGCTTAAAGTGGATTGCATTGGGGTAACGACAGGAAATCTTACTATGGCTATTATGTACCTTTACAAATGCACAGCTGCACATCTTTCCTAATAAATCCCTGTGGATAATGCAAACTTCCTGGGGAGTTGTGAAATAAGGTGCATTTGCAATTCACATGTAGCCCTTTTGATCCTTATCAACTCTGAGGACCCATAACAAAGGCTTGTCTGTCACATATAGTCAAATGAAATGTAAATACTTTTTGTTTACCTCACAATGCAAACCTTTATTATGTGGCTCTGTGGAATACTTGATTCTGATTGGTCAATAGTGGACCTCAGCTGCCATTTCATATTGTATAATGACCATTAAATTGTATATTTCACAAGTGACTATGGGAATTTGTTAGAAAAGAGAAAAAAGTCAATTGAATTGCAGATTAATAATGTATTAATAGAATAATATTATGAATGATGTAATGCGAGAGATTCGGTCGTCATGCATTCAGTATTCTTGAGAGAGTTGAAGCACTTTAAGATGGAGAGATCAAGGGAGGAAGCCACATCTCGTGCAAAGCTCACCTGACATACTATGATCTTTAGCACAGCTGGATAACAGCCCATCAAAAGTGATCTGACAGGAACGCAATGTAAAGATGGATCTGTAGCTGAAACAAGGGCTTTAGGGAGGATTTAAGCTGGTATTGGCCTCTGAATGACTTCCAAAGTCAGATCAAACTGATATTATGTTATGCCCAGTGCTGTCTGAATGTTTTTGATGTTATGATATGATTTGATTGCGCATAGTACTGTGGACGTTAATGTTTTGTGCTTTTAAAAATGCAACTTCAAAAAATATTCTCATAGCTCTTACTAAAGTTACACGTTTTGCAACATACATATTTATATCAATTCTGTGTTGTATCCAACTGCTCTTTTTGTTTTAAAACAGATTTTAATTCCAGTCTAAAGTTCACCTTTGACCTCCCATTACCAGGCAAAAGAACATCAAGGAAAAGCCCAAACTCCAGGAAGGTAACAGCACTTTTTCACTTGGTCTTTATAAATAAATTTGGGAGGTTCTTTTGATATTAAATTAGGTCTTAATTTACTATCGGTACCATAATATATATAGTATATATGGATGTTTCCTCAACTGTGATCCTGTTGACTTTTAGAAAATAAACTCTCTCAGAGTCACTAGTTTAATTTCGTATGTCTAATCACAGAATAATTCGCAAGTCATTTCCATTACATCTCAAATGATTTATTGTATTATTGTAAGGGCTCTGTAATGGAAAATATGGTGATGGAAATGACATTTTTAAAATAAAATACAGTAGCTCTCTCATTTTGCCTTTTTAAGGCTAATTTCAAAGATTGTATCCTAAAAACAATGAAATCACATTTTCGCACATTTCATAATTGACAAACATTTAAAAAAAAAAAAATGTTGTGCTATAATATTCCCTTTAATATATAGAAAGTTTTGATTTTCCCTCATACATCAGTTTCCAAGATGTGATCATCATGTGACAAAAAATTTTAGATTTTTTTTTAAACAAATAAATAATGTTTTAAAAAAAATTCCACCACTGACTGCCTGAATTACCCAAAGTTGAAGAAACACCCATAGACTGTATTTCACTTTTCATATTATAAGAAAGATATATAAAGATCAGAAAAGATGTTGAAATGGTGCAGTATGTGTGATTTGATTAAAGGAAATCATTCTGTGTTTTCTGTGTGGTTCAGATCGAGGTGATTCATGACTATCAGATGGCCAGCTCTCTCCCGTACAGTATAGATGGAGAAGACGGAACTGATCTGCTCAAACGGTGAGTCTGCTGTCTGACGCGGTCTGTTTAAATGACACACTGATGTGTCCGATGACCCTGTAAATGTGTGTGACTCCAGACATGTGATGAAGGAGCTGATCGAGACCGAGAGGATCTATGTGGAGGAGCTGCTGGCAGTGCTCTTGGTAAGATGACCTTCATTTTTCTGAATGTGGCACTGAAGATAGAGCTGGAAGCTGAGGTGATGATGTTGTGGATTTGTTTATGATCTCTCTCACTCTATTTGTCTGGATTTGCAGGGCTACAGGGCTGAAATGGACAATCCGTCTCTTGCTCCACTCCTGCCAACAAGTCTTCGCAACAAGAGAGATGTGCTGTTTGGAAACTTGCCTGATATCTACAACTTCCATAGCAGGCAAGGCCACACACAGAGAACTTCATAACGCTGCTAACAGCTGGAGCAAAATGTAAACAATAGCTTCAGACCGAAATACGATTCTGTTTCCTGTGAGATAAAACAGCAAATCCTCAACTGCACACTCACAGTTTTGACTTCAAGACACCTTCCTAAAACATCTTATTTTAATAAAACTTATCGGTTTGTGCAGCTGTGTTTCTCAGTGGCTTTGAAACCTGTCTTGCCTGCTGGGTCTTCATCCCCGGGTGAGGCAAATTGCCAAATTGGTTGACTGCAGGAAGCCGTTACGCCAATTAAAGTACTTTAATTACAGCTAAATGGCTGTTGGTCAAATAAGGATTTGATTAAGCCAATGAGAGCTCAGCTGGAAGGGAGTGCGTCAGCAGAGCGGGGGTTCTGATAGACAGCTGTGTGACCTCTCACTGAGTGTCAGTCAGTCTTATCTGTTACAGGGACAGAAATGGCATAGTGCAACTGGGAAATAAGGAACTGAATTAGTTGCTAAACTAATTATGCATAGTAGATATTGTGCACACTACATTTGTAGTGCATATTAAACTTAATACATACTAATTGCAGTGCATACTGGATGTTATACATTTTATGCGTACTTGATATAGTGCATACTAGATTTGTCCAGCATACTATGTGTATACAGTTGTGTTCAAAATAATAGCAGTCCAACATCACTAACCAGATCAGTCACTGTTTTTGGTAGAAGTTATATTTCTACATGGCAAATATTTTACTAGTAAGTGTGGTAGAGTAATAGAAAACCAACAGACCCAACAGTCATGACATGCATGCTGTTGATTCTGTGTAATAATTATTTCATTAATTGAAAAGGGAGTTTAATTAGAGGTAAATCATTCTGTGAAAAAACTGGTGTCAAACAAGTGGCCCTTATTTAAGGACGAAGGCAGCAAATGTTGTACTGTGCATTTCTCTCTGAAAATCTGAGTAAAATGATTAGTTCCAGACATTGTTCAAAAGAATAGCTTACTTTGATTAAAAAGTTGATTAGAGAGGGGAAAATACATAAAGAAGTGCAGAAAATGATAGGCTGCTCAGCTAAAATGATATCAAATGCTTTAAAATGGCAACCAAAGCCAGAAAAATGTGGAAGAAAACGGTAAACTACCATTTGAATGGATCGAAGAATAGACAAAATGGCAAAGACTCAGCCAACGATCAGCTCCAGGCAGGCCCGGATTAACACAGTGTAGTGCCCTAGGGTGACCACATTTGAAGTGCCCGCCCTCCCCCTCAAAAATTCAGGAGCACCTTCTGATCAATAACAAAAATTAGCCTTCACATTACAAGGTAATATTTGACTCCTTAAAGTGATTTACAGGGGCATTTTTTCTAATGCCATTTTTTCCCCAATTAATTTTATTAAAAGTAGGCTATGTCATTGTCAAATTCAAAAATGTATATTTATAAGCTTTTCCAAAATTTCTAATAAAAAAAAAAATAGAATAAGAACAGGTAGAATAAGAAGAATAAGTTACTAATCAAAAGAAATCAATATTAACAAAATTAGTTTCCACTACAAAGGTGGCACAGAACACACAAGTGGCATGTAGGTAAATTTACAGATATTTACAGAGGCTCAGAGGTGGCATGGATGTTTTAAATTCATAACAATGTTGTGAGATTAATGTTTTAAATATAAAATTTTGAATATAGAACTATTGTGATTGAAATGATTTAAATAACTGAAATGACACTTTAAACATAAAAATAAAACTGCCAGTAGATGGCGGCAAGTCACTGATTTTTTTAACTGAATCATTCATTCAATTGATTCGTTTGAACGGCTGATTAATTCAGGAACGAAGCAAGTGACTGTCTTTATGAATGGGTAATTGAATCACTGACTCACTAGATTCATTTAAAAATGCAGGTTCATTCATAAATAAAACACCGCTGTATTTGAAAAAAGATGTGCAGCGGCTCAGCTGTGACTGTTTGAAAACCATTTTCCTTGACTAAATAGAGCAAAATCAGGCAATATTGTTAAAGTCATACTATGTACATCACTTTATATTAACTTATTGTTTATTGAACTGTTGTTTTAATTTAATATCACATTTACAAACTCCCTTAATAATCTTTAAAAGCCGTCACTCACTTCAGTTCATCGCAATCTCACAAAGCTCTCTACACTGCACAACGACTCTCTTATTTACACCGTCCACACTTTGTTATAACGAGGATTTGTGAGCTTGCATATCTCAGCAATGAACAAAAGTATTTTGAGCAGCCAGTGGATTCTGATTAACATTGCATTCAAGGAATCAACATATATGTCTGCGATACATTACTCACTGCTGCACAAACACGCAAGTAGAAATCTTTGAAGCTCCCCTCAGCACAAACATAAATAGCCTATGCTGATCAGGTTAGTCGCACAGGTGCTCCTAAATATTTTTTGATAGTCGCACGCAGTACTTTTCAGTCGCACTGTAGAGCCCTGGCTATGTGTCGTGATATTTTCCCTTTTTTTTTTTTTTAAATTTACGTTTCGCACAACCGCCAAGTTGATGCTGCCAATCCATTTGTGAATAAATATGCTCGAATACAAAATACACTGTGGGGCAAATACACTGTGACCTGATCCAATCGCAATTCTTTATATGCGTGCATTAGTGCATATATTTGATATAAACATAAAAATTTGCTAAATTTTTCTTCATGTTTTGATTTAGAATAGAATGTGCAATGTTCCCAATGCATTTGTGTGTATTGAAGTAAAAGTTATTATAAGGATTTTGAGCTCGCTTTTCTAAACACACTGCTATTAATTTGAACACAACTGTATATGTTTAACACATTATATATGTACACTTTTGTACTGAAAATTAGATTTAATACATAGGCTACTAATTGTAGTGTATAGTTATAGATATAATGCACATTAGATGTTGTGAATGTGTACTGGATTTCTACCTTTCAATAGTTTGGAGTCAAAATCAATTTATAATTTCGTTGTTTTGTTTTCCAGTATATATATATAAACATCTTTACAAGAAGATAAATTTACAATTTAGAAGACATTATTTAAGATACTAAAGACCTGTAGAGTTTTTAGACAGTGTACTGTACTGTTTTTTGTTAGAATTAAGCTTAAAACAAGAAAGCATTATTTGCTGTGAAAATGCAACAGGAAAAACAGAATAATAACATGTTAAAATGTGGGTAATTATATAGTGATATTTTAAAATATATACACTGCTATTCAAAAGTTTGGGGTCAGTAGGAATTTTAAAGAAATACTTTTATTCAGCAAGGATGCATTAAATTAATCAAAAGTGAAATCAAAGACATGCATAATGTTACAAAAATATATATTTCAAATAAGTGCTGTTCTTTTGAACTTATTACAGAATACTGAAAATGTATGACAGTTTCCACAAAAATATTAATCAGCACAACTGTTTTCAAAATTGATCATAATAAGAAATGTTTCCTGAGCATTAGAATGACTTTTGAAAATGTAGATTTGCCATCACAGGAATAAGTGAAATTTTTAAATGTATTGAAATAGAAAACAGTTATTTTAAATTGTAATAATATTTGACATTATTACTGTTTTACTGTATATCTGATCAAATAAATGCAGCCTAAAAAATAGTGAGCATAAAAAATATTACCAACCCTGAAATTTTGAATGGTAAATTATGAAGTAGCTTGTAGTTTGGCAAGCAACATTTTCAGCAGAGCTTCCCCAGCACTGTTTCCAAAGTGTGTGACTTGTGTGTTCTGTTCTCCAGTGTCTTCCTGCAGGATTTGGAAAGCTGTCTGGAGAGCCCTGAGGCAGTAGGGGCTTGCTTTCTGGAAAGGGTGAGGAAGTTTATAACACCATATGACACCAATTTGAGGTTACTGTTCATGTCTTTCTTCTTTTTAAGAAAAACATATCTAAAATAAACTATCTGTCTGTTTTCAGAAAGACCATTTCCATTTGTATGAATGTTACTGTCAGAACAAGCCTCGATCTGATTCTTTATGGAGGCAGTTCTCGGACTGCCCGTTCTTTCAGGTATCATAAACCATCTCTATCTTTAAAAATACTTGCAGCACACTGGTATGCATCTAGAAGGAGATCTGGGATGTGTCCTGTGTGTTTCAGGAGTGCCAAAAGAAGCTGGAACACAAACTTGCTCTTGACTCATACCTGCTGAAACCAGTCCAGCGCCTTACAAAGTATCAACTTCTATTAAAGGTGCGAGCTTCAGCTGAATACAAATATGAATTTAGGGTGTTTTCATATAAAATTATGTATCATTTAATTTTTTTAGTTTTTTAAATACTTTTTATTATATATCTTTTGGTACCAAGTCTGTTTGAACTGCAGTATGGTTTGCATTTGGTATTATATCACAATGCAACCTGTGGAACCTTATTTCTGCCACAGAATAAAAATATAAACAAGTTTTTCTTGATATTGTGAGTTAATGCCTCACAATTGACCGTTCGCAAAGAGCTTGATTGACAGGTGATCTGACCAATTGTAACTTAATTGGTCATTTATTACTTTAAATATGAAAAGAAGATCGGTTCACATGCTGCTTTAACTGAGGTAATACAGTGATCTGTCATTAAAGAGCCACAAAATGGTATTTATTGTTTGAATTTTTGTAAAAATGACAAAATTTGAAAGCTGAAAATCCTGAGACCTTGTTTCATACCAGAGGTAACCTGTGTTGTCAGTTTCCTCTTTGCTCTGCGATGTATTTTTCACTGCGTGATAACATGGTGTGAGCAACAAATTTAACAAATTTTGAGTTTACATCTCGCAATTCAAACTTTTTATCTCTGAATTCTGCATGCGCATGCAGTCCAGTCAGATGCCTCATATTTGGGGAGAAAAAAAAACAGAATTGCAAGAAAAAATGTAAACTCACAGTTATGATTTCATAACTTGGAATTGCATTATTATGGACAAAGACAGAATTGTGAGGGATAAACTCAGTTGTGAGAAAAAAGTCAGAACTGTGAGATAAAAAGTTTTTATTCCGTGGTTGTAAATAAGATTCCATAGCAACCTTGTGTATTTTTACTTGTAATTTTAAAAAAAAACTGTTTTCTGATGTATGAATATTTTTGTCCATTAAATCCGAGGAATTGTATGTGTGTTTGATAATAGGAGCTTCTGAAGTACAGCTCAGGCTGTGAGAGAGTTTCTGAGCTGCAGGGGGCGCTAGAAGCCATGCTGGACCTGCTGAAGTCAGTCAATGACTCAATGCACCAGATTGCCATCACCGGATACGAGGTGACATTTTTACCAACTTAAAGTAAGTGTGTGTGAGTTTGTGTGTGTGAATGTGTAGCTAACAAGTTGTATGTTGCAGGGGGATCTCAGCAATCTGGGCCGCGTGCTAATGCAAGGCTCCTTCAGCGTGTGGATTAGTCATAAGAAGGGTCCAACCCGAGTGAAGGAGCTGGCCCGCTTCAAGCCCATGCAGCGACACCTGTTCCTGCATGAGCACGCACTCCTCTTCTGCAAGCGTCGAGAGGAACACGGAGAGAACGCTGACAAAACTCCCTCCTACAGCTTCAAGCACTGTCTTAAGGTACGGCACACACACTTCCTGCTGGGAGCACATGTGCAATCTCAGAAAGCCCTGCCAGCATCGCATGTGGATGCATCGTTGTTTATCAACCTGTTTACTCATGACAACATTCCTTCGTTGTTTTTAAAATGTGATTCTACATCACAGAATGTGACAGGATATGACACGTTTATACAGCAGGTAGCTGTGTGTTTTCAGAATCGCATGTGTTTCCATCCGTGAGTATAAAATGCTGTTTATGCTGGCAGATGAGTGCAGTTGGCATTACGGAGAACGTCAAAGGAGATGTGAAGAAGTTTGAGATCTGGTACAGTGGCAGAGAGGAAGTCTATGTGATACAGGTGAGAATGTTTCCAAAAATTAATGCAACAGCAAGTCTTCAACTCATTTTCAGGGAGGTTATCATTTCAGTTAGATGCATCATTAAAAGCTGTTCCACTTGATTTGTCTAAATGCAAATTAACGAAGCTTAGAGAACTATATACAAATTTATCAAGTTTCAAATATAAACATGATTCAGTGTCAAAATAGCATCTCTAAGAGTGTAATATTCAGAAATTACTGGTCAAACATTGTGACTTTCATTATATATTTCTCATACAAATATAAAAATAAGCAGTAAAATAAATGCAAAGACTAAGTTAAATTGCATTAATAAATTAATGAATTTGTGAATTCAAAGTATGTATCACATCTTAAACATCCAAAAATTATTCTCAGTGTTTAGAAAGCAATATAAGAAGAAAAATAGCATAATTTTACTATGGCTCCAGCCGTGTAAAGAACTCCCGTCTTTCATAAAGAACTTAAAATGCAAAATTGTAAAGAATGTCTTGGCTGTTCTTTACTAAAAAATTTACTAAAGTAAAAGGGATAAGGACTGCTAAGCTGTCAATAAACAAAAAAAAAAAAAAAAAAATTACTGTCACATTTACCATTGTTATGTGAAAATGTCTTATAGGCACCCACAGTGGAGGTGAAGATCGCTTGGCTGAACGAGATCAGAAAGATCCTGACCAACCAGCAGAAACAGCTCAAAGGTTTCAACACATTTCCCGTGATTAAATGTCACTGTTATTCCTCCACAAGTACTTTAAGTAATGTGTGCTCTTCTCTCATTGGTCCAGAGGAGTTGTGTCACTCTGCTGCAGTCTCAGAGCAGATGTCTCCTCCTCTCTCAGTGAGGTAAGAATCCATTAGTGTACAGATCACTGTTCCTGAGCCCCTCTCTAATCCCTGATCCAACCCTCACCGATCACTCTCTCTCTCCTTGACCCTTTGGCTTAGACCAGCTTTTTGCTGCTTTTAGCTGTTAGATCTCTCACATGACACTTCCCTCCCAGAATCCCGCCAGTAACAGTGCCCTCCCTGCTTTTACAGTCCCCGCTTTAGCAATCCATATGATGTGTAAGCACGGTCCAAAATTAACTTCTTATTTTGAATTATATGTAACTTTGTTAATTAAGAAAAGTTACCGGTCATAATATACAGGTCTTGAATTTTAATTGTGCATGATTGCAAAAATAAACATACAGTAGTAGTTTATGTAAAGTGTATATATAATAAATACAACAAATAATATAATTTATGTTTTTACTATTGATGTTACATCATTTTACTTTATATGGTATTATATTATATAACATTATATTTATTATATATATGCTGAATATATGTTTGTATATGATACAAAAGATTTCTATTGAAATAAATGCCATTTCTGTTGAACTTTCTTTTAAACAAAACAAAGAAAGAAGCAAAAAAAAATTCTCTTCTTGAGAGAAATCAGAATATTATAATGATTTCTGAAGATCATGTGACACTGAAGTAATGACTGCTTTGCCATCACAGGAATAAATTACATTTTAAAATATATAAAAATATAATATACAGACAGATATTAATAATATGTAATATAAAAAGATCATATATATATTTCTTTGGTGTACATCTTATGGTTTATAGGTTTTAATTATGTCATATTAGCAAGGGCCAGGTTATAATTATTAAAATTTTACTTCAAGCATATAATGTTTCGGTTCCTAATAAAGTTACTGACCAACTGTTTTATTTACTCGCCAATGCAGTTTTTACTCTCATTTGGCAAATGTTAATTTTGGACCCATGTATAAGCCATATTTAAAACATATTACTTGTGTTTGCATGTACAGAATCCATACACTTTCAGGATGTCTAATTTTAACAAATCAATAAAGTAAAAGTACTTAAGTGTATGAAAAATGTTCTGCTGATGAGGGGAATGAAGCCGCTGTGTGTGGTTGCCTGTCGTCCCGCAGGGCCGTGCGGCCTTCCGGTGGCGTTCTTAAGGGCTGCCTGCCCCGTCTGGACCTTGTGTCCCTGTCGGGGGGCGTGTGTGTGTGCCTTCGTGCTCGGAGCCCATGTCTCACTCGCCCCTCCCAGCGACAGTGACGCTCAGTGGTAAATCAGGCAGGAGGGGGGCCGCTCCGATCTGTGCTCCGTCACATACAGGGCTGCTACGGCCACACTTTAACCACCATCGCCGTCCCCTCCATACACACCCCACCCCACCCCTCCGATCTCACCAGCAGTACCCTTATCATTAACATAACAGGCAGATGCTTTGCCAGCATCTCTGCATCTGTTTTGCATGACATGCAAACAAAAGCAAACAGCGGAAGAGTTTGGTTTGACTCCATTGTTTTGGCTGGTAAGCAGCGCTTTGAAAACAGGCCTCATTTTGAGATCAAGACAAATATGATAAAGTGTTTGTAACCGGCTCAGCCTGTTGAGTCATATGTTGACAAATCAAGACTGTATCGGCTTATTTTCACTCCATTTCCTTATCAGCACGTCTCTATGCTGTTATTAAAGAGTCATTTGCCTTGCAGGCCTGAAATTACCGCCATCTGTCCATATCTGCCAGCTTCTTACATGGTTTGCGCTGGGCTGATGGTTGGTTTGGCTCTTGTTTCATTTAGAAGAGATGGTGCATGTGTGAATAATTGTTTATTTACTTCTAGCTCTACTCTTGTCCCACAGCAAACAGCAAAGAGCGTCAGTCAGCTCAGAGGGGACTGAGTCAGGCCACAGCAGTCCAGATCCGTTCAGCTGCTCTAACCAGCACCAGCGCAACAGACGCAGTGAGTGTTACGCACACAAACACTTGCACATATACACACCTAATCTCTGTTGAGATATGTAAATGCAGGATGTGTTAAATGTACAGATTTTCTTTAACTGTACTTGTTGAACTGTTAAAAGACCAAACATGGAATCTTGAAGTGTATTTATGCATTTGCTGTGGTGTATCTTGGAAGCAGGAAAATAACAAGTATGATGAAACAAGATTGTTTGTGGGTAATATTGTATCATTCAAACATTAGCATTATTAACATTGATATACACTGCGTATATACATATATGTACAACATATATATATATATATATATATACACTCTACCATAAATGTTTGGAGCAAGTATGATTTTTTTTAAAGAAATTAATTATTTTATTCTGCAAAGATGCATTAAATTTATCAAGAGAGACAGTAAAGACTTTTACATTGTTACAAAAGATATTTTTGTAAAAAAGTATTACTATTTCAACAAAAATATTAAGTAGCGCGCTGTTTTCAACATCGATAATAAGAAATGTTTCTTGAGCAGTAAATCAGCATATTAGAATGATTTCTGAAGGATCATGTGACACTGAAGACTGGAGTTATAATGATACGTTTTACAATTTTACTGTATTTTAGATCAAATAAATTCAGCCTTGGTCAGCTTATTTTTTAAGAGACTTATTTAAAAACACAACTTTTTAATGGTAATGTTATATGAAATGAAATAATTAATTTCTTTAAAAAAAAATCATACTTGCCCCAAACGTTTACGGTACATGTGCATGTATATATACAGTATGTTATTAAATATTAATAATTATATTATATTTATTATTATCATTACTATTGTTATACATTTTTATTATGTATAATAATAATAGTAATAATCATTATTTGTATTTATTTTTATCATATTTGTTGTGTATGTATATTGTGTTTAATTATGGTATGTATTTAAAGTTGGAAATTATTGAGTTTTGTTTTTTTACTAATTGTTTTGGGTGAGAGTAAATGGTATAACTGTAAATGGACAGGTAAAGAAACCCACAAAGGACATGACAGTATTGCAACACATGTAAAAGCATTGCATTTTAAATTCAGAAATCAACTGCATGTGAAATCAAGTGTTTGTCCTGATAAATAAAAATGTTTCGGGCCTTAGATATACTCACCAACTTATAAACACATATTTTGCACACATACAAATCAGTGTAGTTGAAGTGTAATGCTTGCCGTTCAAAATTACCCAAGCCAACACACATTCATGTTTCTGCTGTAAAACCACTATCCATGTCACCACAAACTTCAAGCACACACTCAGTATGAAACTTGAAAGAGCATGTGATTTCTCACATGCATGGTCTCTGAATCTCACGAAGGCTGTCAGAATGTATTTCATGAATCAGAATGCAACGATTTACACCGAAAAATGCATGTGGTGTGTTTGTGGTAGGCTGGCCGGGCGCACCTTATTCTGTAGATATCTGTGAAGGTCTGGAGGACTGGAGTGGAGCAAACAGCCTCTCTAACCCGTCTGACACTGAGGAGGAGGACGCCGCCCATCTGGTGAGAGACGAACATCCCACACTCTCTCAGTCACTTACTCATGTGGGGCGACGCTTGTTATTTTTTACTTGTTCATCTGTTTGTTTTAGGTTGCAGGCAGATACAGGGCCTTCGTCGACTGGCGTAAAAATGGGACAGATAACTTCATCGTTAAGTGTGGTGATGTCATACAACTACAGCATGAGGAAAATGATGGCCAGTGGTGAGTGATGTGTGTGAGCTTAAAGGAATATAAAGGGATATTCTGGGAGAAATGCAACTTAAAGAGATAGTTTATTCAAAAATGACAATTCTGTCATCCTCATGTTGTTCCAAACCTCTATGACTTGACATAAAAGAAGATATATTGAGAAATGTCTCAGTGGTACAACTGGAAGTCAAGTGGACATCAATGGTAAACAAAACTATTTGGAGACCAAAATACTTTAATATATCTTCTTTGTGTTCCACTAGAGACAACGTGATACAGGCTTGGAAGAATATGATAATTGATTATAGAAATGTTATTTTGGGGTAAACTATCACTTTAAGTTTGACAACATCCTGATTTCAAATTTTAAAAAAAGTGTTACGGGAAATGTAGTCCCATTTCAAAAAGAACAATTTAGCCAATTTTACCAGGATTGGGCAAAATTCAGAATTACTGTAGATCCATTTCAAATGCAAAAGTTTATTTAATGGTTAAAAATTACGGTTGCAGTTTATGAATTTCTCCAATTTAATTGGAGTTTAAAGGGCATTTTCAATTAAATAACGAATGAGGCAAAACCTTGAACTTTCATATTTATACTTCTACACCATCCATGGACTTTTGCAGAGTTATTGAACTGAACTAAATCAACACTGAACTTACTGGAGCTGAATAATCACACTGTTGCTTTTTTAGAGCTGCTTTACAGCAGAATTTAGATTTGTCTTATGTTTTATGCAGCTGGCATCACTGATTCTGTTACTTTCCTGTTTAATAATGTGAGGCTGCTACAGATACCGCTGTGTAAATAAAGGTGACATGACTTTCATTATGAGTGAACTTTTTTCTGTGGTGCCTATAGGTAAATGAAACCAGATCACTTCATTAAAATGCATTAGTTCAACAACATAAATTTTGTGGCACTAAAGTGGATTTGGTTCGGTGTGAATCAGAATAGCTGTGTTCTCTCACAGGCTGGTGAAGAATCTGAGTCGCAGACAGGAAGGCCGTATACCTACTGCCAACCTGCAGGGCATCCTGGGGGAAAGCATCAAGAATCACTCCAACCGGCTTGGAGGTGAGAGTCCATTTGGACATCCACTGCCTTTTTAGTACAGTTCCCAGAAAAGATGAGTTTGCTTAAGATCCATACTGCCATATCTTCTGTGCAGACCCAGGGAATCGTAAGGCACGGAAGCTCAGCTCGCCATGAGGGAATGGCCCAGTGCAATACTGGACCTTTAACATTCACACTTGGTAGCTCAGACTGTATGTGACTACATGGATTCAGACCTGACCAGCAGGATCGTGTTCCAGAGTTTTTGTACTGATCCTCACTGACAGATGCTACCAAAATGCAAAAGACAAATCGTTTTACATCTTCCAAGAGATCTCCACCATTTCAGAAAACCCAGAGAGCGCTTTTAAACACCTGTCCTCTGCCTAAACACACTTCAGTCCTCCTGACTAGGTGAAGCCTAGAACATTCAGACTCTGGGATTGTCCCAGTAGACTTTGCAGTTGTTTTTAATGAATCGAGGCCCATCAAAAGGCCCCTTCGTCTCGTCGCTGTCTTCACGGTTAACCCTCTCAGAAGACCTATGAAAACATCCTGTTCGTAAAGGACTGGAATTTTTAAACTGTGTTTGTTTGTGCTGTTATTTATCTTGTACTGTTGTATTTATCCTCAGTCTGAGCTCTTCCTGAGAGCTTCAATGCCAAATCATGCAGTGCCATAATGCCCGTTTCCCCAATTTTATTTGATGCAGACTTTGCTCAGTAGTGCACTAGTTACCTCAAAAAAATATTTATAAGCACTTTATTCAGGTCACGCAAATTTGTGGCCTTTTGTGTCTCTCTACAGCTTTAAACCGGATGAATTTTGCATGCCGACAATTCTTACCTCTCTTATTTAGTAAAATTCTCTTGTCAGGCACTTTACATGCAGAATCTACTCTGCCAGCTTGAAGACCTGGGGGCTGTCATGTAAATGTTGACTTTGGAGCCACAAATATGAGTTATGAGGGGGTGAGCAGAGCGCATGTGTGTTGAATGTGTGGCACGGCTGCACAATCAGAGCCGTGTTAATGGAGGTTTCTTATTAAGGGAGATCATACAGCAAACATTAAATATACCCACTGTTTAGAATGCTTAATGAAATATTAATTGCAGACTTATATGAATTTACTACATTAAATCAGGCCCACAGTTGGAGGGCTGACTTTGATATACCAGCGTTTGAAGTGGAAATGAGCTGCGTGTAGCAGCAGGAGACGCTGTGGAGTACATATCTCTTATGTTATTAATTTTGCTATCAAGTTGTTCCCTTCCAGCGTGGAGCTCCAGCCACCCACTCAAAATCAAACCATGTAAAGGACACAACTGCCTGTAGTCTGTGCTGTATTAGCCATATATACTGTCAGCTTTGCATATTTATTTGCTTATTCGTGTCTAAACGTCTGAGAGCACATTGGGAATCAGAATTTCATGATCATCAGGTTTTTTCCATCATTTTCAAGTTAATTTTGTAAATTTAGTTTTTCACTCAGAAGTAATGCTAAACAAAAATGGTCTCAAACTTTTGGACCTCACTAAATCTAATAGCATTTAATCCTGATTTTTGTTTTTTGGGACTGGCTTCTAAATTATTCTTTTTGAAGGAATGTATCTGTGTTGACTGTTGTATTGTAACAATATTGTATTTAAATTTGTACAGCCTATTGAAAATTAAGAAATCCTTTTTTTTTTTTTTTTTTTTTTTTTTTTAAATAAAACTATTTAATAGTAAATAATTTGTACCTAAAATATATAAATTGTATTATTATTTAACTACTCTTAGTGTTTAAACGTTTGGGGTCGGTAAGCTTTTTCAACGTCTGCTCACCAAGTATTTATTTGATCTGAGCATATGTCTGTGAAATATTCCATTTTTTTTTCTATTTCAATATACAGGTGCTTGTCATATAATTAGAATATCATCAAAAAGTTGATTTATTTCACTAATTCCATTCAAAAAGTGAAACTTGTATATTATATTCATTCATTACACACAGACTGATATATTTCAAATGTTTATTTCTTTTAATTTTGATGATTATAACTGACAACTAAGGAAAATCCCAAATTCAGTATCTCAGAAAATTAGAATATTGTGAAAAGGTTCAATATTGAAGACAACTGGTGCCACACTCTAATCAGCTAATTAACTTAAAACACCTGCAAAGGCCTTTAAATGGTCTCTCAGTCTAGTTCTGTAGGCTACACAATCATGACTGCTGACTTGACAGTTGTCCAAAAGACGACCATTGACACGTTGCACAAGGAGGGCAAGACACAAAAGGTCATTGCAAAAGAGGCTGGCTGTTCACAGAGCTCTGTGTCCAAGCACATTAATAGAGATGTAAAAGGAAGGAAAAGATGTGGTAGAAAAAAGTGTCCACCCTGGAGAGGATTGTGAAACAAAAGCCATTCAAAAATGTGGGGGAGATTCACAAAGAGTGGACTGCAGCTGGAGTCAGTGCTTCAAGAACCACTACGCACAGACGTATGCAAGACATGGGTTTCAGCTGTCGCATTCCTTGTGTCAAGCCACTCTTGAACAACAGACAGCGTCAGAAGCGTCTCGCCTGGGCTAAAGACAAAAAGGACTGGACTGCTGCTGAGTGGTCCAAAGTTATGTTCTCTGATGAAAGTAAATTTTGCATTTCCTTTGGAAATCAGGGTCTCAGAGTCTGGAGGAAGAGAGGAGAGGCACACAATCCACGTTGCTTGAGGTCCAGTGTAAAGTTTCCACAGTCAGTGATGGTTTGGGGTGCCATGTCATCTGCTGGTGTTGGTCCACTGTGTTTTCTGAGGTCCACAGTCAACGCAGCCATCTATCAGGAAGTTTTAGAGCACTTCATGCTTCCTGCTGCTGACCAACTTTATGAAGATGCAGATTTCATTTTCCAACAGGACTTGGCACCTGCACACAGTGCCAAAGCAACCAGTATCTGGTTTAAGGACCATGGTATCCCTATTCTTAATTGGCCAGCAAACTCGCCTGACCTTAACCCCATAGAAAATCTATGGGGTATTGTGAAGAGGAAGATGCGATATATCAGACCCAACAATGCAGAAGAGCTGAAGGCCACTATCAGAGCAACCTGGGCTCTCATAACACCTGAGCAGTGCCACAGACTGATCGACTCCATGCCACACGGCATTGCTGCAGTAATTCAGGCAAAAGGAGCCCCAACTAAGTATTGAGTGCTGTACATGCTCATACTTTTCATGTTCATACTTTTCAGTTGGCCAAGATTTCTAAAAATCCTTTCTTTGTATTGGTCTTAAGTAATATTCAAATTTTCTGAGATACTGAATTTGGGATTTTCCTTAGTTGTCAGTTATAATCATCAAAATTAAAAGAAATAAACATTTGAAATATATCAGTCTGTGTGTAATGAATGAATATTATATACAAGTTTCACTTTTTGAATGGAATTAGTGAAATAAATCAACTTTTTGATGATATTCTAATTATATGACCAGCACCTGTATTTAAAAATTTGCAAAGCTTAATTTTCAGCATCATTACTCCAGTCTTCAGTGTTAAATGATCCTTCAGAAATCATTCTAATATGCTGATTTGGTGCTCAAGAAATATTACGGTACTTATTAATGTTAAAAACAGTTGTGCTGCTTAATATTTTTGTGGAAACCGTGTTAAATTTTTTTCAGGATTTTTTTTTTTTTTGATGAATAGAAAGTTCAAAGAACACAATTTATTTGAAATAGAAGTCTTTGGAACATAAATGTCTGTACTGTATCCTCTCTGAATGAAACACACTTCTTTCCAAAGAAATAAATCTTACTGACCCCAGATGTTTAAGCGGTATATTAATTAATATAAATATATTAATAATGATGATAAAAAATATTTGAAGTTATAACAAGATTTTTTATAATTAGACATTGTAGAGTCAAAGGCACATATACATCATAAACATCAACTGTGTTATCTCCCAGAGACTGGCCTCAAATGATGAAAGGATCTTTCGCGGTTGAGATGAGAGTGATCTGATGCCTCCAGTGTTTATGGGCAAGATCCAGTGATTTTCAGAACTAGGTCATGAATCTTTTAAAGAACGCTGTTGAAATCTTAAGTAGGTTTCTAGTGTCAGATATTTTCAGTCATCCCCCATCACGTTCTTTCATTTTTCCCTCTGAAGGCAGTGGCAGTTCAAAGCTTGAGGGGCTACATTTTTTTTTTCTTGCTGTCTGAATGAGAGATTGAGTTCTCAGTCAAGAAACCATAGCAGGTTCTAACCATGTAACAAGACAGTATATTGCTTAATAACATACCTGCTTTCATTAAACCACAGGAGAAAACAGTATGTTTCTATGAATTATGGATTATTAAATGTCCTATTGGGACAGTGAAGGTACTAAGTCATGTATAATTGATCAAATCTACTCGGGGTTTATTGATGGAATCTCACTGGCCAGCCAGGTCTTGGGGGCGGAGCATGACTACAATCTGTTACAGATTACTAACAGTCTAATTGTATTTATTTCACCTGATTATTAAACAAGTGCATCTTTTCTCTCCATGTTTGAATAGGCCTACTCCATGTGTGCAGAATGAGATTTTAAAATGAGAATTCTAGATCATAGGTCCACATTTTTAAGCAGTACTCCCTTAGTAACACCCATGACGTACTGTATCCAACGATAATAGTTACCAACCTGTGTGTAAACACCGTACTTCCCTTTCTTGGCACATTCTTCTCCCCAACTGACAATGCCTGTGAGGAACCAGGTGTCGTGGTAGCGCATGGCATGAGGTCCTCCGCTGTCCCCCTGACACGCGTCTTTAGGAGAATCTGAGTATCCAGCACAGAACATGAAGTATGTGATCGGGTCACTGCTACTTTCCTTACACACTGTTCTGGCTACATAAGGCAACTCAACCTTCTGTAGGGTCATTGCACTTCGGCCTTGGAAACGCAGACGGCCCCAGCCGCTGACAGTAGCTAGAGATCCAGACTGCAGCAGTGAGTTGGAGAAGAGCATGGGTCCCAGGCAGACGGGACGTACAGTTGGGGTAAACCGGATGGGGTTGCGCAGCCGCAACAAGGCAATGTCATGATTGTAGAGGCTTACTTTGGAGTCATAACGGGGATGAGAGATGAAACGGGTGATGTTCCTATTCTGTTCTGTGCCTTCAGTCTTGGAGACATCATGCTCCCCTGTGAAGCAGTTTAGTACTATTATTAATAACTGGTCTTGGAATTGTACAAATTTCAGAAGAAAAATATCTTAAGATTATTAAAAAAATAATAAAATTACCTGAGATAATCTTTTTGAAAGAATTGTTTTATGCTCACCAAGGCTATGTTCGATACAGTAAAATGATTAATATTGTGAAATATTACAACCCGAATTCCGGAAATGTTGGGACGTTTTTTTAAATTTGAATAAAATGAAAACTAAAAGAATGAGCCAATATTTTATTCACAATAGAACATAGATAACAAATGTTTAAACTGAGAAATTGTAAAATTTTATGCTCAAAATGAGCTCATTTCAAATTTGATGCCTGCTACAGGTCTCAAGATAGTTGGGACGGGGCCATGTTTACCATGGTGTAGCATCTCCTCTTCTTTTCAAAACAGTTTGAAGACGTCTGGGCATCGAGATTATGAGTTTCTGGAGTTTTGGTGTTGGAATTTGGTCCCATTCTTGACTGATATAGGTTTTCAGCTGCTGAAGAGTTTGTGGACGTATTTTTCGTTTAATGATGCACCAAATGTTCTCTATAGGTGAAAGATCTGGACTGCAGGCAGGCCAATTCAGCACCCGGACTCTTCTACTACGAAGCCATGCTGTTGTAATAGCTGCAGTATGTGGTTTTGCATTGTCCTGCTGAAATACACAAGGCCTTCCCTGAAATAGACGTCGTCTGGAGGGAAGCATATGTTGCTCTAAAACCTTTATATACCTTTCAGCATTCATAGTGCCTTCCAAAACATGCAAGCTGCCCATATCGTATGCACTTATATTTAGTCATTTAGCAGATGCTTTTATCCAAAGTGACTTGTGCACCCCCATACCATCAGAGATGCTAGCTTTTGAACTGAACGCTGATGACACACTGAAGGTCTCCCTCCTCTTTAGCCCTGAGGACACGGCTTCCGTGATTTCCAACAAAAATGTCAGATTTGGACTCGTCTGACCATTGAACACTTTTCCACTTTGAAACAGTCCATTTTAAATGAGCCTTGGCCCACAGGACATGAAGGCACTTCTGGTGTTCTATTGTGAATAAAATATTGGCTCATGTGATTTGAAAGTCTTGTGGTTTTCATTTTATTCAAATTTTAAAAAACGTCCCAACATTTCCGGAATTCAGGTTGTATTATAATTTAAAATAACTAAGTTAAAATAAGTTTTCTATTTGCATGTATTTTAAAATGTAGTGTAGGCCTATTTCTGTGATGCAAAGCTGAATTTTCAGCATCATTACTCCAATCTTCAGTGTCGCATGATCCTTCGGAAATCGCGCTAACATAAATTGATTTGTCGTTCAACAGAAGTATCTTATTAACAATGGTGAAAACAGTTGATATATAAATTTAAATATTGGCGCCATACAGCAATTTAATTTAGTCACGTATTTCCTTGGCTGTTCTTCTAGTCTTACCAACTCTGATGTAGAAGGATCCATTCTGGCTCCCTACCAGACAGTGGGCTGCAGTAATGACCCATAACTGGTTTAGAATGGAGCCTCCACAGAAAACCTGCTGTGTTGAGTGCGCCACCAGCGCCACCTAGAGATCAGCAGTCAACTGGGATAAATGACATGATTTTGGATGCATAAACAGATTGCGTTGTTGTAGATGTGCCCGTGACTCACTAATTTACTCATAGATGATTTGATCAAAGGCATTTTTGATTGCTATAGCGCGTAATATTTATAGTCTTTACCTGCCAAGGGATTTCTCCAGGTAAAGCTGGATTGCCACCAACAATACGGCTTTTTGGGGCACTTACGGTCGGTACAGGAGTCATCAAATACTCATCAAATGCCCATTTAGGTAGTTTAACACGAGATGGCGCGATTTTCTCTTCTTTCTTTTTGGAATTTGAAGAGGTTGTCAAGTTGTCTGGTTTGGAAGTGCTGGATGTGGATTTGATTGTCTTATTGGAAGATTGTGCAGAGTTCGTTACAGAGGTTGGACCGCTGGCCAAAGTTCTCACAGCTGTTTTAGTGACTTTGCCACATGGAAACTTAACTAGCGACACATAAAAAAAAATACATTGTTTTTTTTTTTTTCATGAAAATTTTGCCTGCAGTGTCTTTTTTCAAAACATGATGTTTTTGTAACAATCAGGACATCAGGAATTTAAGAAGTAATTAAATCACCTATAGGTTCACATGTGAATCCATCTTCTTTGAGTCTGTAACTGTATGCACACTGACATCCTGTCCCATGAGACTCCATCACAACACAGAAATGCTCACAGCCTCCGTTATCAACATCACACATTTTGGCAGTCACTGATAAACAGAGCAAAGCATCTTTTTAATTGTCTTCAGTAATTTTATCATTTTTCATTCATTCGTTCATTCATTCATTAGCTAAACATGGTGCATTGTGTGTTTGAGGGAAGAGAGATCTTGTCTAACCTATTTCACAGTTTTTGCCTACATAGCCCGGTAGACAGTTACAGGTGTATGTGCCCATCTGGTCCTCACATGTGCCTCGGTTTTGACACGGTGATGATTTACACTGGTCCCCATCTAACAGACAGGATAATTGATTAACAACTGGTAAGAAAAAAAATGTTTAGAAATAATGTGCTTTATTCAAATTCTGGAAGAAGGACCAGAGGACGGAGATTAAAATCCAGTTTCAATTATTTTAATAATTTGTCAAATTAAATATTACCCACATGCATTTTATTTCCTGAATTCTGAGTTTAAGAATATAATGATGTCCAGTTCAAATATAATTTAATTTATTGATCCAATAGCTACCTAAACATACATCATAAGAATGTTTTTAACTTTAAATGGTCATTTCTGGCCAGAAGTCCTCTATCCATAATGATGCTTCCTCCTCTAGTGAAAACATTCATTCCATGTTGTCCTCTCACATCAAAATCCATCAACATATTTGTTTAGAACTGTTTTAGTAAACGGTGCTTGATCTGTGCATGTTTCTGTGCATTAATCAGAAGAGAAAGCAATATTATGGATAGAGCACTTTCATTTTAGCTGGAAACAACAGTTTTAATGATTGATATGCTTTTACAAACACACAGCTTTTTGCTCCAAGGATGGACTGGAGAAATTTGGATTACTTGTGGATTATTGTGATGTTTTCATCAGCTATTTGGACTCTCATTCTGACAGCACCCATTCACTGCAGAGGACCCATTGGTCAGCAAGTGATGTAGCCCATAATGCTAAATTTCCCAAAAATCTGTTCCAATGAAGAAACAAACTCATCTACATCTTGGATGGACTGGGGGTGAGTGCATTCTAAGCAAATGTTCATCTTTGGGATAAACTGTTCCTTTAACATATAGAGATCTTCTCCTGTTTGCCCTTGGTAAATATGACGGTCAATGATTAAACACACTTACCAACATAATTTGCCCAGAACTCCATCTGAAAAACAAACCAAACACACATTTGCTATATATTACACAATGCATGACAACTGACGAACCACATCTTGTCTACTCACTGTCTTTTCATCATTTTCAAAGGCTTCTCTGGCCTCCTCCAGGACACACGTCTCCTCCATACACTCCCTCTCTACATTCCCCTTCAGAAACTCCTCAAATAGTCCTGTGTTTGCTCGCCTGTGTCTCCGCAAAATGCTGTCAGCTTTCTTCCCATCTAGGAACACTGATCCTGGGGGGTGTTACAGAGTTTGAGAGTTTATAATCTTTACTGGAGTGGAACTACTGAAAGCATACACGTAAATATGATTATTAACCCTCAGAGAGTCAGAAGGCAAATGCCAAGCGTGCCTTGTATGTTCTCTGTCATCTCTAAGAAGATGGATTTATAAGAAGTAAGTGGTTTTGTAAGTCTTACCTGCAAAGGTCTGCAGCAGAATATATGGGAATAGAACAAGAATGAATAAAGCCATATCAATCCAAATTCGGTTCCTTGTTATTCCACAGTGAGCTGACAAATAACCCAAGCCAATGCTCCAAAGTACACCTGTCTACCACACTTCCACACAAACAACTGGCACGGGATATTCTGTTTGACTGAGAGAAAGAAAAGTAGAACAAAACAGCAGTGATTTTACTGAACATTTCAGTCATATTTGTGTCTGAGGAGCTGAAAGTGGATTGAGATATAATATTTTACAAAATGTATTTTTGGACTGCAAATTTAATGTGTGCACTTATCAATTACATGTTTTTCATAAGTATTTTTACACTCACATACTATCTTTTTCTGCTTTCTAAAGACATGTTAATCTCAGATATGTGGATGGCCTAATAAAATATATTTTATTTGCCCAAGTACATTTTAATAATTTACTTGGGTATCATCTCAATGTAAATGTTTAATTTTGGAAAACTACCAGTCAAAAGTCTTTGAACAGTAAATCTTTTAATGTTTTTTTTTAAAGAAGTCTCTTCTGCTCACCAAGCCTGCATTTGATCCAAATTTGATCCAATTTTGTAATATTTTTACTGTTTAAAGTATACATTTTCTATTTGAATATATTTTAAAATGTTATTTATTCCTGTGATTTCAAAGCTGAATTTGATCATCATTATTCCAGTCTTCAGTGTCACATGAGCCCTCAGAAATCATTCTAATATTCTGATTTGCTGCTCAAAAAAACATTATTATTATTATTATACTGACTCCAAGCTTTTCAATACAGTGTATAATGTTACAAAACATTTTTATTTCAGATAAATGCTTATAAAAAAAAAATTCAGTTTTAAAAATGGTTTCTTGAGCAGCAAATCAGCATATTAGAATGATTTCTGAAGGATCATGTGACACTGAAGACTGGAGTAATGATGTTGAAAACGATGATTTTGCTGTATTTTGGATCAAATAAATGCAGGCTCGGTGAGCAGAAGAGAATTCTTTAAAAAAAAGAAAACATGTTACTGTTCAGAAACTTTTGACTGGTAGTGCATTTCAATTCGTAGTATCTATAATATTACATGTAATATTTTATCCACACAATATAAATTTATATACGTGAAAATATACAGCCTTCCTATTTTAGAAAGATTGCTCATTATAAACCGATTTTAGCATCAAATCCTCGGCATCAAAAAGTTTCGAAATCAAATCTCCACTAGATGGTGCTGCTGCTTCAATGAGTAGCTCGATAGTTTCCCCCTCTTGAATCAGTTTAACATTCATTGGTTTCCTCTTTCACTGTTAGAGAAAAGACATGACATTAGATAGAATGGGATGAAATATGCAATACTTCATAAAGAGAGAAAACATTATCATGTATATTCTCCACAGATGGGCCCTGTATTGGGGACTGTGGGAGACATGTTGGAGATCAGCCCAGTCTATGCTTCGGTTCTGCTGTAAGTGCTCTTGATTTCTTCTCGCCCCTTGGGGATCTGTTATCTTCTCAGATGGAGCTTTCTTATTGACTGTGGGCTTTTCGTTTTCATCCAGCCATTACGGGGCTGAATTATTCATTTCTAAGTAATTAACACTGGCCATCAATCCCTCTGTATAAGAGCCAATCAATCTGTAACTGAGAGTTAGATTTCATTGCCGAGATGGGTCTTGGCTCACAGCCTCTCAAGCAGCAATCAACAGACTGTTATTGCAGCTATAAGAGCACGAGTAAAACGACTACATCACTCAAAACTTTTTTCATTACTGCACTTAATGCTTGGAAAAGCTCTACCCCCAGTTAGCCTTGAATTCACAGCCATTTTTAAAACCAACACCATCAGTCAGTGAAGCTAAGTCTCTGAAGGCAGAGCTATATTTAGACAAATCCAGACAACGCTAACAAAAATTATAAATGCATTACTGTGTTTAAAATGCCTTGACGTTCTGGAATACTCGTTTATGATTGGTCCATTGCGCTAACCCGTCATCCGTGGCAACTTTGTAGATCAGTGCAAGTTACCTCAGATGACTTCACTATTTGTATTACGCTAATTTAGTAGCAAACTTCGTCTTGTTGCTAGTTCGTTTTCGACTTTATGGTGGACTATTTTCCCCAACAGACTCTATATACATTAATATATAATAGGCTAATATAGCCTTCACGTAAGGTTATAAAATAAAATAAAAATGCGTTCTAAGAACGGTATGCTAACTTTCTCATTAAGTAATAGAAAGGTAAACATTGAAAATGTCAATTTTGTTCTTGATTATATGAATGTTAAAAGGGAATATTTTATTTTATCATTTCACAAACAGTATGGCAATATTACTTTTGAATGTTTTCAGCATGTTCTGAAACAGAACTAAAAGATTTTAGCTATAATCTTTTTGTTCTAACGTTTTGAAAATATTAACTAAGACCTGATAACTTTAAACAAATGTTCTATTAAGATTACTAGAACATTAGCTAAAGTTCTGAAAACGTTTCTTGTTAGCTGGGTGTGTTGTCCTAGTCAAGTCCTGATCACTAGCAAATCTTTTACGCTAACCTTTTTTATTTCCCTTAGAATTTTAGGGCCTGTCCCAATACATAGTTTCGGTCTTTGCACTTGTCCACTTACATACTTGCATGAGAAATTTCCTGTATTTGACTCAACTTTTCAAGTGTGCATGAAGACCGCAAGTGTGTATTGCAAGTAAAATTTTTACAGAGCTTTATTTGCGCATTTTAATTTTCAAAACTTTAAAATAAACTTCTAAATGCCTGTCCAGCAGTCCCTAGAGTAGATTTAGTGTACATTAAGGGCCCTGAGCTTTGGTAGTTTTCTGACCCATGGCACAGTCTTGCTCACTGTCGTGGCCACACGCACAGTACTGCAGGTGTAGGGAGTGGAACATGCCCTTTGTTCCAGTGAACAAGTTAAAAAACATAAAAAGATTCACCAGATATTGTTCGCCATCACATAATGACACCATTAATTTAACGCTGTCATCTCAGCAGATGAAAATATCACCCTGTCACAGTTTATTTTGTGATAATGACAGGCTAACTGTACATTTTCACTTACTGAGAGAATACACTATCATTTGGGGAAACGTTTCTCTCATCATGTTTTGAGAAGGCATATGCATTGAGCCTTGGCCTGATACACAGCAGGTGCTGAGACTGTATAATGTTGTGATAGCAGGGCAGGTTGGTGTGGTTATGTGGCGCATGTGGGAACTGAAGCTGATTTATAACACAGCACCATTGATTTCAGCAGTGATGTGCGTCTGTCTGCCTGCCCTGTGCTGCTGGGAATTGGTGCCATCTCCAATTAGATTAGAGGCTACTGTGAAAGATCAGCCCACTCCAGTAGATAATAAAAATGTGACGCCTGTTCAGTGTAATCGATTATGGAGAGCATCCTCACTCTGGGGAGGTAAGCAGATCACAGAGGTCCCAGCCTTGTGAACTCTGCACAGGTCCCATGTAGCTCATTAGAGTCCCTGAGCCATTTGTGCAAATTTATTTTTGGCCTCAAGAAACACCTGATTGGGTGTAGCGTAATGTGAAGAGAGAGAGAGAGAGAGAAATGAGGAGCTGTGATTGTTGCAGTGTTAACTGTATCAGGAAATGATAACAGTTACAAGACTACACTGTTCTTAAAGATGCTTCATGTTCCCCTGCTCCACACTATGTTATTTAAAGAAATAGTTTCATAATTTACTCACTCTCATGTTGATTCAAACCTTCAGAATTTTCTTTCTACTTTCAAAAATCGAGTTATTAGGTACAATGTTCATGCTGCTCTTTTCCATGAATGGTGACCAAAAGCACTGCAAAAGCAGTCCATGTGACTCATGCCGTATATTCTTAGTCTACAGAAGTCATGTAATAGGTTTGTGTGAGAAAAAGACTAAAGTTCAAAAGGATAGCTCCCACAAGAATGAAAATTACCCCATGATTTAATCACCCTCAAGCCATACTAGTTCTTGTATATATCGTAAGCAATCTGGATGCACCAAATGTAAATATGCACATTCAAATTGCACAAATGAGATTTGTGAGCAACAGTAGCAGGGAAGGTTATTTGGGAGTAATGAATTGTAGTCTGTTCCTCACATAAAACTATTGTATGAGTTTAGAAGACTTGCAATATAGTGTACAATCGTTCACTAGTTCTAGTTTTTCTAATCTCGTTTTCTGCTATACTATGAGTATTGCTCTGTGAGGTTCTTGTGAACATGTTCTTAATTTATAAATTGCTTCAAATAAAAGCACCTGAAAAATAAATAAATAAATATGCACATATATGGAGTATGGATCATTTTTGTGGTACTTCCCTGCTTGCCATTCACTTGCATCTCCAATGGAGGAAAATACAGGTTTGAAACAATATGAGGCTGAGTAAATCATCACTGATGACAATCTTTTTTTTTGGCAAATTAATTCTTTAATAAGCATGTCAACAGAGGTGCTGTATAGCATTACTGTATATATGTCCATGTAATATCCAGGACACAGAATAAGTGTATTTGTATATTGAAGTTGTTTTAGATGATACGCTTAATAAAAGCACTAACTGAGGTTGAGTTTGACATGAAATTCTCCAGAGACGGCGAGGCAGCAGGCCAGACCGCAGATATATAGCATTGAACATCACAGCGAACAGTGAGAACAGAGAAACATCACACCAACAGGAAACGGCACAGAGAAGACTGAGAAAGGTTGTAATTACTTCACTTTGCTTTGTACGTTTTTAGAAGAAAAGGGGGAAAAATAAACTTTGCACCATCGCAGACGAAGGCAGACAGCCTAAGAATAGCAGGCTGTCTGAGAACAACCTTCACATCACGCAGGCACCACAATCTCTGCCTCTGTTTCTGCGGTTACAGGGATTAGCCGTGACTCACCATGTAAGTCCTTACTGTTTTCCTCCTCCTCTGAGAGCGCAGTACGGACATCAGTCACTCCTCACCGTGTGTTTACCCTGCTGCTCCTCCTGCAGGAACATGGGAGGGTGTGTGGGTGTGTTTTCAATCACAGTGGCATAATGAACCAAAGCTATTATTTATGCAAATTACATAGCATTTTATCGAAGAACCACTTTCAGAACTTTTAGGTCATGCATTGGGGCTTCAAGTCTTGATTTCTGCTTCTGAATCGACCCTCTAACCACCATATTCGGATCATAAAATGACTGTAAATTAAAAATGAATTAAACAACGGAGAATAAATGAAATAATCCTGCTGTTATTTTAGTAATATTTATATTCTATTATAGTATTCATTAATGTTTTAATGAACTTCAGTTTTAGTTTTAGTAATTTCAGTAGTTCTACTTCAAACATTTCTCATTTTTGTTTTTAATGTAAGTCAATATTTATATTTTATTATTTATAAAATATTATTTATACTTAAATTATATATATATAAGATACAGTTTTATATTAAGTTAATAACGTTGGCTGTCACAGGGGATATATCTAAACTATATGTTCAAAACTCTATACATAGGTAAACAGACTTTACAGAAAAATGTATATTTACACATGTTAATTTAATTTAATGTCAAAAAAGCATATTTAATTTGATGTCAAGGCAGGTTGGGACATTTTTGCAAGTCATATTTTAAATGATGTAATTTTATGCCATTTATTACTTGAAAATTGATATCTTCTGTTCATGCTCTGCTTATTCATCAATTGTTTTGTGTTTGGCAGGTTCCTACTGAGACAACAATGGTAACCACAAAGTGTAACAACAAACCCTGTATGTTAATGTTGTGTGTTCAATGAACTATATAATTTTATTACAGGTCAATATCTGTGGAAATGTTCAGTAGCCTCAAGATCTCAAGGTGTACAGTATGTTCCTATTCAGAAATGGAAAATGAAAAAAATTAAATTAAATTAAATAATAAAAAGAATGAATAAATACATAAACAAACAAACCTGCCCTAAGAAATGTTAATGGCCTAAAAAGTGTGACAACTAGCCCACTTCTCCCCTATATTCTTTGACCAGAGAATCAGTTGCTACAAAATATGTAACATTATGGTACAGTAGCACTGGTTATTTATCCTAAAAAAGTGAACATTAGTGACATGTTAAGCTATGTGTTTCGGTGTGTTTAATCAGTTCGGATCACGACTGAAGACTGTGTGTCTAATCTCACTCATGCTAGACATGGAAGCATCCCATTTATTTTCTAAAGGTGAGTATAGGGGCATGTGCTGCTGCTGGCTCTGACATCTGTCTCCCTTTCCACCATTAAATCACACGGAGCGCTCCCGACTCCCTTCCTGTGGGTGCAGTTATAAATGGAACGACTGCCCATGCCTGAGTCTCCAGGACGTGGCCATTGACATTAATCTGGTATTTGTTGGAGTGCACCTCTGTTAATTAGCACAGTCATTCTGTGAGTCTGAAAGGGTAATGTTTCACACCCACAGCCCCTGTGCGCCACTCCAGCTCGGCCCAATCTAAGCAGCTGACATTTAAACAATCTGCTTGATATTTAGTAAGAGGATGAAAAGAAATAGCTATTTTATGTGTGCTCAAAACTGTAAACACATTTCTTTGGACTCACTCTCTCAATCTGCAGGCTAGCAGTACTTCATCATATTGGATGGGTTTTAACTGTGTGGAGATGTCCTGTGCTCTGTCTGTCTGAGTCTGACACCAAGTCTGACAGTAAGTGAAGATGTAAAAACCCCAGTGACACTGTTGAGCGATTGTGTGGATGATCAACAATTAAGATTGAAAATGAACTGCTAAGTTAAAATCTGTCACTGTGGTGGTACTATATGTACCATTTAGGTACTGATATGTACCTTCAGGGTACTAATATGCCAACTTTAGGCGTAAATAATTTTGTACCTTTTTCTGAGAGTAACTGTTTTGGTAACTGCAGCATTCTAGTTCTTATACAGTATGTCAGAAATGTACTTTTAAAAGCCAATTCACATTGTACAGACAGACGCAGACAAACACATTCATCAGATCTGAGAAGAGACATACTGTAATCTGGTGACCGTATGTGTTAGTCTGCATCTGTCGGTGCAGTGGGAATTGGATTTAAGACCTCTAAATCTGTGGTTGGGCTCCCAAATTTATTTATTTATTTTCTAAATGACTTAAACCAGTCTGGGCTAGTCTGCTATTCTCTCACTGTTCAGACTGATCTGTTGGCTGCTTTGTAAAGATGTTCCTGTCGGTCAAAGCTGAAGACCACTAGTTTAAACCAGCTACATTTACACACCCCAGTTAATAGATATAAAGCTATTGCTTACATTTACAGATCATTTAAAGTGCACTGACTACAGAGACAGCCCCCCTTAAGTACAGAAGCATGGAGTAAGATGTATGGTCCAGGGAATAATAACAAGAGGGTTGGAAAAGTATATATAAATGTTTTTTTTTTTTCCAGTTCATTTGTCGACCCTGTCTAAATTTAAAAAAAAAAAACTCCAAATCCAGTATCATTGCCATTACACTACCATTATCCCACCATCACAATCAGCAGCTGGTGATTACAGTGAAAGTTCAAATGCCTAGAAACAGTGTCAGTGCTCCCATGTAATTCTGTAATGGCCCAATTCAAAACTTTCCAAACATTTTTAAATGCAGGACTTAATTTTGGATCGGTAGTTTTTTTGGACTACTGCAGATTATATTCTTATCATATTACATATAAAATCTTCTCCAGCTAAGCTGTTAACATTTTTAGAATGTTCTCAGACCACCGGGATTCATCAAATGCCAAAACAAGACAATCACACATATTTTGTTTATTCATTATCATGACGAAAAGTTCACATTGTGCCTAACAAAATATCACAACACTTCCAGACTCTTTTTTTCGCCCTAGTTTAGTGTTTTTTTTCCCCCAGCGCTCTGCAACTGTGATGTTTGGTCTTGTCTTCTGGGGATCAGTCAGGCCAGAGTTCCTCATCTCTGAACACTCTAGGACAGTGCTACAATAAAGCCCAATGTTTACCCATGGAATGTTAAACAGAACTCTGCTCAAGGCTCTTCAGCAGAGATGGAGGAGTACAAAGGAAGAGACAAGCGGGAGATAGAGAAAGGTAGGAAGTCATGCAAGGGGATATTTCTTGTGTCAATCTCAGGTTAAATCAATGGCTTTCTGCCTTGGCCTTTTCTTATTTCTAAAATTCTTATATGTATCACCCCCTTTTTTGGATAACAAAATGTAAATGGTGAGTGAGATTGTTGAGAGGTATACTGTAATGCAATGGTGTTTATGATAATGGATGTGGTATTTAAATGCAAGTTGTTGTATATTGAAATGGAGTACGTAAGCTTTTAATGAATGAACATTGGTAAATGAACGATGACATCAAATTGGTGATTTAAAAAGTGGGTGGATTATTTGTATTGTTTAACACACTGAGGAAGACCTTTGAGCCGAAACGTTTGTGTCCTTGTCCTATTGGTGATAAATGTAGAATAAAACAAAAAGAAAAGACTGTTTCATGTGAGTGCGGATCATGGTTTTGTATAAAATGAGATTGTTGAGACTGCTGTAAAACTACAGCAGATTTTCAGTGCTTATAAGTCTGAGACCACATTAAGAATCTTGGAGTCAAAACCTAATTTAAACCTGGAAATAAACAGGAAGCGTGAATTATTTCTTGGTCACTAATCACATAAATAAATCTGGGACATTGATCATGTGACTCACTGTACAGACGGTATTCTTGCTTCCAGTGAATCATCTTGGTGTTTGGATCATCTCAAGTCATACTGGAGAACATGATCATCAGGTTTGACAAAAGTTCATGCAGCTGGAGTGCTGCGGTCAAACCAAAAACTGAAACATTTCAAAATTAATACTTTTAATTTTAATTGACCCTTTATTGTAGAAGCTGTAAGGGAAATGGGTAAGTTTATCCCAAAGGGAATTAATTATGATATTTACAGGGAATTTAAAACAAGATTGGCAGTTTAAGGCATTAACTTATCACAAAAGACAAGGTACTTCTCTTTTCAATATAAATAAGACTTTATTGGATAAATATAAGACATATAAACTAATCTAACACATAAACACACACTCACACAAGTTGCAAAATGAGAGAAAGTGAGGAAAGAATGAATTTAAGAGAGAGAAAATGTGAAATCCCAAGTTTATAGAAATATATGCAATTTCTTAGACCTGAACAACCATCAATCAATTAATTAACTCTCGCATTGAGTTTCTCAATGAGGCTATTAAAATGCACCAGTTCAGCTAGAATCTGGAGGTACTTGCGTTGCCTGTTTTATGGGATTCCCTTTGTTGTGGTTATTGCAGAAACGGGTTTCCCAAGGTTGTTAATTGGCAGAAGGTCTAATAGTAGTTCGAAGTGATGTCATTGGCTGAAGGATGGTGCAAAGTCGTGTGCACTGGTTGAAGTTTTGAGCCGGGCACAGACAACATCTGAGACACAGCTTTGCGGAACACGAAACTTTCAATGGAAAGAAAAGAAGAAAAGTTTGATGAGACTACATGGCGTATTTCAAGGTTTTTAGAGGAGCAGCAGGCATGCAGGCCAGGGAGCACTCAAAGAACGCAAAAACTTAAAGGCAAAAAGAAGCAACAAAAGCCATGGTGGTGGCAAAAACCCGAAAAGGCAAAACGTCCAAAATATGTTGGTGTCCCGAGTTTTTAAACTCAGCTGTTTGACACATCCCAAATGGTGTCCTGACCAATTAGAAATTTTTTTCGCTCAGGGTGTTGCTATGTTTCTCCTCCCAATACATAAATCAACATGTTATCTTATTAGTCACATGGTCCAAATTTTCCTGCTCTTCAAGAGTATCATTTGGACAATGGTTTCTAAGAAAATAATAGCATTGATTGGTAGGAAAGTTTCAATTATAACTTTTCAAACATACAGTGGTGTGAAAAAGTGTTGGCCCCCTTCCTGATTTTTAAATTTTTCGCATGTTTGTTACACTTTAATGTTTCAGATCATCAAACAAATTTAAACATTAATCAAAGATAACACAAGTAAACACAACATGCAGTTTTTAAATGAAGTTTTTTATTATGAAGGGAAAACAAAATCCAAACCCACATGGCCCTGTGTGGAAAAAGTGCTTGCCCCCTCCTATTAAATCATGAAAGAACTGTGATTAACCACATTATTTTAGAAAGCTGAGTTAAATTTCACTAGCCAAACCCAGGCCTGATTACTGCCAGACCTGTTGAATCAAGAAATCACTTAAATAGAACCTGTCTGACAAAGTGAAGCATGTTTAAAGAGCAACACGTCATTCCGCAATCTTAAGAAATTCGTAAACAGATGAGAAACAAAATAGTTTACATGTATCAGTCTGGAAAGGGTTATAAAGCCATTTCTAAGGCTTTGGGACTCCAGCCAACCATGGCCATTATCCACAAATGGAGAAAACTTGGAACAGTGGTGAACCTTCCCAGGAGTGGCCGGCCTACCAAAATTACTCCAAGAGCACAAAGACGACTCATCCAGGAGGTCATAAAAGAACCCAGAACAACATCTAAAAGAACTGCAGACCTCACTTGCCTCAATTAAGGTCAGTGTTCACGATTCAACAATAAGAAAGAGACTGGACAAAAACAGCATCCATGGGAGAGTTCCAAGGCAAAAGCCATTGCTGACCAAAAGAACACAAAGGCTCGTCTCACATTTGACAAAAAAGACATTTGGGCAAATATTCTGTGGACTGATGTGACAAAAGTTGAACATTTTGGAAGGTGTGTGTCCCGTTACATCTGGTGTAAAACCAACACAGCATTTCATAAAAAGAACATCATACCAACAGTCAAACGTGGTGGTAGTGTGATGGTCTGAGGCTGCTTTGCAGCTTCAGAACCTGGATGACTTGCTATAATTGATGGAACCATGAATTCTGCACTCTATCAGAAAATCCTGAAGGAGAATGTCTGGCCATCAGTTTGTGACCTCAAGCTCAAGTGCACTTGGGTTCTGCAGCAGGACAATGATTCCAAACACAGCAAGCCCACCTCTGAATGTCTCAAGAAAAACAAAATTAAGGTTTTGGAGCGGCCAAATCAAAATCTGGATTTAAATCCAATTGAAATGCTGTGGCATGACCTTAAACTGTCCATTCATGCTCGAAAACCCTCCAATGTGGCTGAATTAAAACAATTCTGCAAGAAGAGTGGGCCAATATTCCTCCACAGCGATGTGAAAGACTCGTTGCCAGTTATCGCAAACGCTTGATTGCAGTTGTTGCTGCAAACGGTGGCACAACCAGTTATTAGGTTTAGGGGGCAAGCACTTTTTCACACTGGGCCATGTGGGTTTGGATTTTGTTTTCCCTTCATAATAAAAAACTTCATTTAAAACTGCATGTTGTGTTTACTTGTGTTATCTTTGATTAATATTTAAATTTGTTTGATCTGAAACATTAAAGTGTGACAAACATGCAAAAAAATAAAAAAATCAGGAAGGGGGCCAACACTTTTTCACACCACTGTATGCATACTAAATATAAACTGCTAAACTATTCAATAGTTATTAAAAGGACATACACAACGAGTGATTAGAATATGATAGACAAATGTGTGGGTTACATACATGGTATAGAGTTATGCAATGGACTGATTTTCATTTACATAAGTCCTTTCAAGATAATTTTGGTGCATCTACATATGTAAAAGACATTCTCTGTGTAGTTCTGTGAATGTGAGGATGTATTCTGTGAGCAACAAAAGGTCAAAAGGTCTAGAAGGAGCCTGGTCTTTGTCCTGAGTGGGAGGAAACCCAAGGAAGTCTCAACTAATGGTTTTCCTTATGGTTTTACTCGTGATTGTCATGATGCGTTGTATCTTCAATCATTAATCTTGATTTTCCTGCCCCAAAATTGACAACCTCCTTCCTGAGTTGGGATTATCAATAAGTGTTCTTTTGTGTTAATATTGCACACTGTTCAAAGCTGCTAGTTGGTGGACTCGCTTCAAACTCAGGTATTGTAAGCAGATTTATGATGTTGTCTTGTTATCCTGGGCCTCTTTGTGTCGTTTCAACACTGTTCTGATTGAATCTTAGATTGTCTGATTCGCTCTGATATGCTACAAAGAATTTTCACCAAAGTGTGGGATATATGGATTAAAATTCTGTGCTGTTTCAAGCTATATTCTCATTAATGATCACAGACGTTGTGGTAAATATACATACACCTCGGTTTGATCACGCTCACTGACTGCTAGAAAGCAGTAGTTCTCCAAAGGTTTGTGAGAGATGACACTTTGGGTAGAAAATTCAGCCATAAACCCAGTGGGATCAATTGTGCCAATTTTAGATGGAGGAAATGACGGAATTGTGGTGTCAGGTCAAAGCTTTTGACCTCAATTCTAACAGTTGGCTGACCCCATTGGGACCTGTCATTGCTAGCATATGTGCACTATACAGCAATGAAAGAGGAAGTTCTGATGCAGCAAAGAGAGAGGAAATGAGAGATATCTTCTCTTAGGTATTTAATAAATACCTTTTTAGGTGGGAGGCAATTATTTATACTGCAAACTCAGCTATATGACCCTCAGGTGTGTATGCTCTCGTATGAAGATGTCATATTGTAGTAGCAGAATACTTGTCATAACAGGAAATTAATTATTCCCTAATCAGCCTTGCCTAGAGCACTGGACATATCAATATTTACAAAATAAGCCTTCTAACTAAAACCTCAGCATAATAGCGGTCCATAAATCACTTGCTCTTTATTCCTAAAACACTTTTCTCTCTGTCCCAGAAAATTATTTTAGGAACAATCCCAAAAGGTCCTGAAAATGGCATATTTTCTCATCCATCATTTGGTCTGTAAAAAGTTTTCTATTTGTTCGACCACCTTGGCAGGCTTGTTGATTTGAGATCATAGATTTATTTAAAGCAGTAAACTTATAAATACTGATATTAAATAAGACAATGATAAGAAGTGTGTGTATGACGTCTTTGATAAAAATAAAAACTTCTACAAAAGTTACTCTTGTGTTCTTCAAAGTCACTTTGAAGTGTGTGCCTCCTCACAAAACAACTTAGAGAAAATCACCATGACTGTGTCCTAGCTTTGTAAGTAAAGCTGCCATTAATGTCAGCCCATAACAGAGTGTTCACAGCTGAGCCTTTCTTCATGAACATTTAGATAATTGTTGCCCACATAATACTATCGTTCCAACCATTCATCAGTAAAAGCATTTCAAGGACACCTCTGGAAATCAACACCCCTGACTTAGCACTGTGAAATAATTCATAGTCTTGAATCTTAACTACTGTTATTTTTCAGGGGTTGATTGAGTGACGACTGGGTGGCTCAATGGACACTGTGGGAGAGTCACAACGGAGCTAAAATCAGGTAAACACTTAATGTAACCTATTTTGATTTAATCTTGTGACCTGTTGACGGCACTGCTTGACTGAAAACACAGGACACTCAGACTTCCGTAAATCTCCCTTATACGAGAAGAAACTGTTTTTAGTAACAATTTTTACTTTGAACAATCTAAGTAAATATTATATAAAGTATGGTGACTGCTATTTTATGTTTGCTATCTCATTTACCATCATTAAATCGATAATGCACACTCTGCTCTCTGGAAAATCAGTCATTGAAGAATCAGTATTAGGCCACCACTAATCCATACAGCCCTAACAAATCATTTATGACATTAAATATAACAACAAACCAAGGTTACATAAGTGATCTGTTGATTTATTGCATGATCAGAGTATGATCAGAGTAGAATTCAAAATGATGAAGTGGAACATATAAAATACAATGTTTTGACACACTTTTGGTAACATTACTGGACTTGTAAATTTCTCTTAACTGACAGCAAGTTGCAGAATAGTGCGATTTTTCAGATGAACGTTTTCATCATGTCATCCAGCTAGTGACCCCATTCTTCATTGATCAGTAGCACACTGACCTACATGACCTTTTCCATCCGATTGGACATGGCAAATATTGATTCACCATTTGGAAAGCTGTACCTCTCCTTAATGTTTTCAGACCCAGCACAGAAATTACTTATGCGGTTCTCATGAATATAAATGTGAGGCCATTAATCTGCGCTGAAGTCCTGTCTTGCTACAATGTACATGAAAAATACTGTACGCATGTTACTATTGTACAGTACACACATCATGTGGATCTTGTCAAGATAAAGAGCTGCCAAAACAATATACCGTTCACCTCAACCCAGCATCCACCAATTGTCCAAACTGTATGTTAAAGATTCAAAGTGAAAAGTGTCTCTGTCTAGTAAATGTAGTTCTTCAGTACATAAAAACCAGTAGTATTTATTGTTCCATATTATTTAAAAAAGGCACACTGTGTTCAGCATTAGTGCTGGTGGTACTAGCAGCGAGGACGATGACAGACTTGAAAGGAAATAATTACAATGTGAGAACAAGAGACTTCCAACACTAACTGTTTTGTAAATAACTGTTGCGGGTTGTTTCACTAATTCAAGCATTTAGCTCCAATAAAACCCATAACTGTCAACATTGTTGTCCACCATAAATCACCATTTTAACAAATGTTTAAACGAGCTGTGAACTCAGATCTAATGTGGAGAGAGCTTTTTGTTTGGGCTCTGGATTTGACAGACTCTGTGTACGTTAGCAAGATGTTTGAGCATCAACAGAGAAACAGTGAAGGGCAAAGGGAGGTTAGAATAGCCTACAGCTCCCTCATGCTGGGATGTGAGCTCTTGCCCGACAAACTATAAACCCCGAAGATACACTGTGCTCAGATAAACCACTTTAACCCACACTTCTTGGATGGCCTCTTTTCTTGCCTTCCATCTTCTTAAATTCTCCAAGGTGACTTTGTAGATTGCAACCTCAAAATGCCATCATAATTTGTGGAGGCAATCTCCCTTCTGCTGGAAATCCAGCTGCTGAAAATGATACTCCTATTTAGCTCCCTTCAGTAAAATTCCCCTTTTGTAGGATTTATTTGCAAATTTGAAAGGAAAGAGAAGTTTTAAGAAATGCGTTTTAGTTTTAAATGACTAAAGATTTTGTGGGAGGTCAGGAAGTTACATGCTGGTGGGATCTAAGTTATCAGAATATTTAAATCATCTTTCAAAGCCCTTGTTTATTGTATAATTTAGTACCTTACAAACCCAGCACTGTCAGTTTAAAGCCCTGGACAGCGTCTTAAGAAAAGTCTGGTCAACGAAACTTTGAAAGGCGTCCAACTGTCCCTAAAAATAGCAAGTATGGATCCTGAAACCATCGCCTTCTGTTTCCTTCCACTCAGTGCCGCAAAGGAGTACAATCCGTCAGGTGATAAACACCGAGTCTGATGTCGCTTTACTGTCAACTCCAAATTAGCAGAGAAAACCAGTGTTTCAAAGGGAAACATTTGTGGTTCAATAGGTGTTAAAAGCGGACAAAGTGATTAGAATACGTGGAGAATTTAAGCGTGGTTGACTGAAGACCGAACGAGGGCAATTCATCGGTCTTATGCCTCTCTTCAACGATTAAACAGGTAAGTTAAAGTATCTTTTAATCGAGAGACGGTTTCAGGACTATATTTAAGACAATACGAAATCATATTCGCCTTGACATTAGGCTATTTAGTTTGTAGACTCCGTAACATTCCTGGAAGATGCGTTTTCACGGGATGCATGCAGACTTCAAAACATGTGCCCTAAATCATTTTTTATTGCATGTTAGCTACACGGAAGCATATTTTCACATTCAAAATGGTGCATATATTACAAGTATTCTTGTGTAATGTTTTTTAATTAATTAACTTTTACATCTGAATGTGTTTCTCGCGATATTGTGCTGATATACAACTTTTCGCACATTAGAAACTCCCGAGCTTCATTAGTATCCCTTTGTGAATATCGTTAGGACAAGACTGTGCATTGTCCACTCCGGGGACTTTATTAATGAAGTCTGCAAAAATCATATGCGCGTCATAATCTGCAGAAAGATTACCAGTGTATTTGATCAAGGGTATTTTGAGCGGTAGCCTGAATAGGGCTACTTTAATGTTTCATAACTGTGGATTCAGAAGGAATTTAGTCATTAAACAGGGTGCCACTTGTACAAAGACTATCCGGGGGTTCAACTGGGGGGCGGAGGTGGAGGCGGGGGCGCTTCAAACAGATGCCTCTAGTGGCTATCATTGGTACCACATGGAGAGAAAAAAAGCATGCGTTTTTCTCTTGTGAGCACAAATAGTTTGTTAACCTACACACTTGAAAAGAATGTGGAAGATAGACCGAAGAAGACACGCAAACTTATATTCATACCGTACTTTGAGAGCTTTTTCAGTAGCCCACAGCATTTCTCTCCTGGATCCTGACTTCTCAAGCTCATCCTTGTTCTTTACCTGTACAAAACCACTTTTATAATGAAAAAGTAATTTTATCTACTTTTTGGGGTGTAAATATTTCATGTTCGTATGTAGCCTATAACTATTAAGGAATTTTTAATGGACAATTTCAGGACTGTTCAGAGTGATTTGTTATTAACTTAAAATTTATCCAGCGTGATAAATTTCGAGAAAAATATGGTGCTTAAATTTGCAATTTTAACAATTAGCCTATTTTCAGCAGCACAGAGTTTTAGATTACATTTTATAGAATGATAATAGCGAATTAGGGTATGCTATTTGGACTAAAATGAAGGCCATAGCCTATACTACTTTTTAAGAGCCCCCACTCTTTCGTTTTGAACTCCATGGGGGTTCGAGCTGTATTCTAATTAGGGCAATTGATATTCAATATAAAATGCGCATTGGAATTTGGGGATTGTTGGAATTTTTAACATCGATCGAATCAAAAATAGTAGCCTAGCGTAGCCCATTTTTCTTGAAAATATCTTATGTATGTCTTATAAATATCCCTTATTATGGATAGCAGTGATTTATTCCCTCTATACTGTACATGCGATGTAGACCGCTATTTCGGATTTGACTCACAATATCTGTTGCTCACACTAGCATGGCGTGTTTTACGTCAGACCCAGATTCTGCAAACGCTGGCAACAGGCTAGTACATTTGTGAAAAGGCTATCTCTGTTACAGTAGCTATCAAAAGGTGGTTCCTCAGGTTATATCAGCGCTCGCGTCCAGTGTGTCACAGCTGACGTCGACTGACACTCGGTGGAAGCCCCTCTCCTTCCCTCGCGCTTTTTGTTCTCCGGTTTGCTTCATTCGAGAGGGTTCGTCTTATTTTCATCACCTCGAGCTTCACGCGGGAGCCGTTTGTCTATATCAATGTGCATTAATGTAGGAGACACCGTGAAAGAGATAAGGTGAGATAACCTTGTTGATAACAAAGAGCACTACGTGAAGGTCTGCGTTTGATTGTGACATTGGCGGACTTGTTACTACCACGCGCTTTGTAAACTCGACTTCTGTAGTCTGTATGCTTAACTGCATTGACGGCGGTTGATAAATGTCGATAGAAGGTACGAGAACCATCACTTTCCCTCTGATGTTTAAAAAAACCATGCACTTTTGTTTATTTGCTATGCGTTTCTTGCAGAGCTCTTATCTCCTCACCTGGCACCTTTGTTTTGGATTTGCCAAGGATTTCCTAAAGCAACAGTGGGTATACTCGACTGAAGGATTTCGAGTTTTAATCCAAATCGGGATCTATACATCCAAACTGGGATCTATGAGCGGAAAAGTGGCTAAGCCTAAAGAAGAAAAGGATGCTTCAAAGGGTAAGAAGAGTCTTGAAACGTCTCGATTGCTCACAGGTTTAAAGCGACCGTGATCTCATTCATCTCCCACTCGTTGCATTGTTGTTCAATTGTGAAAACACAAAAGCAGTATTGGAAATTGGTAAAGATAAATGTAAAGCGTTTATGAGAATACATACATAATGATTAGCAGCTCTGCTGAATAACAAAAAACTGCCACCTGACCTGATAAAGACCGAAAATCGGCATAAATTTCATTTAGTCTGTTCTGCGGAGATGAATTATTTGGCTGTCGCTTTAATGTAACCTGCAATAAAACCAATGACCATCCCATTCAATTTCCCCTTTTTCCTTCCTTGCACATTAAGGTAGGTCTGAGTAACTGTTCAAATATTTATCACATTTGCAACGATCTGCGCTGTGTGATGACGCGTAATCGTTTGTTTGGGTAGCTACTGCGCAAATGACCCATTGCGTAAAACTGAGCTTCTGCATGTCCCCGAAACAGCCGCGCTTCAACGGGATGTAAACTGGCCAACCATTGCCATGGAGACAAAGGGGCTACAGGGTTGCCAAAGAAACCTCCGCGCGATTAATTGATGTGCATGCTGTCTGCTGAGGGGTTTTCATTTCAGTTTACAACGACATGAATATGCTGTGCTCCTTTGTTCCGACTGATGATATACTACTGATGTAGTATAGCCTGATTACCTCTAAAATAAACCTGGCACTGTATATTACCAGTATTGCTGGCACACGGACAAATTGCTTTTGTTCCTCTTTTGTATAAATGAATAATTAAATTGTTTTGCATAAAAGTAAATGCAAAATAATAAAACCCGAACTTAAAAGCAAGCAACTTCTAATAGATATTGTTATAGTTTACTATACAATAGAAAATCTAGAGTGACTTGACTTGGATTCTTTCAAAGAATCTGTTCTCTTTGATTCTTTTTGTCAAGTTAATTTAATTTTTCCATAGACTCACTAATAGGCTATCAGAAATAAATATGAGTGATTGCTTTGTTTTATTTTGATAAATATTGTTCATTAGGTATTAGAAAAAAAACAACAACTCTTCTTCACTTAAAAAAAAAACCTTGTTCTTGAGGCAAACACAAGAAATCCATTCCTCGCCCCTTTTTAGGCACATAATGAACAGACAGACAGCTATCTCAGCATTATGTTATATAATTCCAGCATATCCTCATGTATTTTTTATTATTAGTGTTTATAGTAAATGTACAGCAGACTTTATTGAATACCGACAGGAGTTCATTTTTCTTTTTGTTTTAGGCAGCACTTTGTCAAAGCATTGTACGTGACTCATTCACTCAGCATGCTGGCTTTCATCTTATTTGTTTTGAGCTATTATGAAACACATTGCAGTGGCTGCCTCTACATCATTAAAACTTTCAGGATTACATTAAAATTGGTATTCTCACCATCCCTTGTTAGCTTGTTAGTTACTCTGGATTTAATGTGTGAAAGTTTAGCTTTTCTGTTCTCTGTATAAGCATGAGCAGTGCTGTCATTGAGCTCATCTGTGTTTTCATAGAAACTATGCTAAGTCATTCACACTTTGTGTGGTTAGCAGCTGCACTGTTAAAAGCGGATTCGTGCAGTTGTTGCAAAAAGGTTCAATTCTACTTGGTCTAACCCGGCAAGTTGATTCAGTCATATTAAATAATAATCTTGACTTGTAGATGGAAAGGAAAGGAGGTAACTTTTGGTGAATACTGAGAATTTGTGCTCTGCATTTCACCCATCCAAGTGCGCACACACACCCGGAGCAGTGGGCAGCCAATGCTGCAGCACCCGGGGAGCAGTTGGGGGTTCATTGACTTGCTCAAGGGTCTCACCTCAGTCGTGGTATTGAGGGTGGAGAGAGCGCTGGTCATTCACTCCCACCACCGCCAATCCCTGCCGGACCTGAGACTCGAACCTGCAACCTTTGGGTTACAAGCCCAACTCTCTACCATTAGGCCACGACTGCCCCCACTGAATGTTCGTCATTAAGTTACAGAATTACTATCACAGTTTTGAGAGCATTATATTTGTATGGCTATTAGAAAAATCAGCAAAAGCATGCATGCTTTTAACACACTGGAGCCATGCTAAATAAGATGCAAGTTTGAATCTGTCCTGAAATTCACACAAATCACATCCCTCTTCTATCTCTATAATAATTTCCAGTTTATCATCAGTATCTCTCTAATAAAACAGGCAAAACACAAAATTAAGAATACAAGCTATATTTTTCGAAACATTGACTGTGTTATGAATTTCCAGTTGAATGTGTCTTATTTAGGGATTGATAAATATCAGTCCTCCATTGCACTGCAATTTAGGCCAGTGGCGCTGAATGCCCAAGGGCATATGACTACAGCACAGGCTAATTAGCCGGAGGATGAATGCCACAGGCTCTGGACTGGCTGAGCGGGGCTTGCGAGTCTTTCATATTTTCTTGCAGATGAATTCATCTCCAGGCCAGATGCAGTGCCAAATCAATAGGCATCCAGAGCATAATTTAGAGAGGCTTCATTAATCACAAAGCAGCAGAAGGTTTTTTTTGTGCCCTGCTCTGACACCTGCTCTAATCTTCTTGGCATAGCGGCACCCTGACTGCTGCAGCATCCAAATCCACTGATGCTGTGACTGGAGGTGGAAAAAAACATGCTGTCTTGATCTGCCAGACCCAAGTAAATTAAATAGCTGAATATGACTTATGGATAAAGGTTTGTTTTGTACAGTGTCATGTTTCAGCACTGTAGGTTAAACTGTGCCAGTAACATAAAAGAGAAGAGTTTGAACTTGTTGTTTGGATGTTGCCAACCTCATTTCACACACAAAGTGAGTGGAAACGGAAACTTTGACATAAATAAAAGGCAAAAGTGCTTTCCTTATGTTCCTGAATTAATATTACATTAGTTACATAAGTATTACAGTATTACATAATTAAGCAGTTTTACAGAAGCAAAAGTGCTATTGTTCTGAGTATCAATATAATATTTAGTACAAAAAATATATGATACCATTCAAAAATTTGGGGTCTGTAGGATTTTTAAATGGTTTTAAAAGAAGTCTTTTATGTTCACTGTTATTGTAACGGGGCTGACGAGACGTGAGACGTGCGGATCCAAGTGCAAGCTTTTATTTAAAGGCATGGTCATATATACAGGCAGGGTCGAAACAATGGCAAACAGGTATGGCAGGGACAAGACAAAGAGTAATCCTAGGGCAAGCGGAGGTCGACGATGGGCAAACAGTATACAATATCCAAAGGGGCAAGGCAGAGAGATAATCCAGGTACACGGGCTATAATCCAGGCAAAGGAATAAACGGAGTCTGAACAGTGAGACAGGGGTAAATACTGGGAACACAGACTAGAAAACAACAAACGTTCCGTAAAGCAGCTAACACTAGGGGAGTGAAAAACGCAGGACAATACAGGAACCGAACAGAAACACGGAATGGCATGGAAAGGGTTAATCCAGGAAACATGGGCTACAATAAAACACAGGAAAACAGGCAAGGCAAGACTAAGAAAACTACATGGGCTCCGTAGAGTAGCTATCGCTAGGAGAGGGATAAGTGCATACAATACTCGGCAGTGAGGGAGAGATAGTCCATGGCTTAAGTTGAGTGTGTGATTGGTGATAGCTGTGTTATCACTGCCTTCAGCTGTGTATGTGCAATCAGTGTCATCAGTGCAATGGATGATGGGAAATGGAGTCCAGTGTGATAGGTGTTGTGAGAGTCAATGTGGTGAGCGAGTGACCTCTGGTGGTGAGTGAACGGAAGTTAATAGCCCGGATTCGTGACAGTTATTTTAATCCAAATACAGTAATATTGTGAAATATTATTACAATTTAAAATAACGTCTTTTCTATTAGAATATATTTTAAAATGTAATGTCCTCATGTAATGGCAAAGCTGAGCTTTCAGATACCATTATGTCAGTCACATATTCCTTCAGAAATAGTACTAAAATGACAAGATTTGGTGCTCAAGAAACTCTACTTATTATCAAAGACGAAAACAGTTGTGCTTCTTAATATTTTTTCAGGATTCTTTGATTAGAATGTTCAAAAGAAAGACGTTTATTTGAAATGGATATCTTTTGTAACATTATAAATGTTATTAGTGTCACTTTTGATCAGTTTAATATATCTTAGCTGAATAAAAGTATTAATTTCTTTACAAAAAAAAAAAAAGAAAAAATGCCATCAACGAAAGTAGTTCACTTCCACTTGTATACTCTAGTCTGGAATACTAAGTGCACAAACTGACCATTATTACGAAATGAAACCAGTGCTGTTATATTAAATAAAATGTAATTTAGTAAGAAAATGATGTTGTACAATGCTCTTGCAGAATCATATTCATCTTTAAAGGGTCAGATGCTTGTATAGTAAGTGGTCTGTAAAGGCTGCGTAAGGACACATGTGATTCAGGACAGTGCTACCGCTTCCTCAGCGCTGACAGAAATCTCAGCATGCAGCCCTAGAGCAAGACTCCATCTGCATTAGAGAGCTGTCACTCTATATCGCTGCCTTGCTCTCTGAAATGTTTGGGAATGTCGCGGGCCTGTCTCTATAGCTGTTCCCTCCACCTCGTCAATGACGGCCGGGCTGGTGAAAGCAGCACGATTAGTGCTCTCTGATTGGCTGGCCCTTTCTCGCTTTAGCTTGATCTCCAGCTCCTCACAAAACCTTGCTTATCATAATAGCAGCTTTAAAAACATACTTGAAAAGAAAGAGCAGAATAATGCAAATCTTGTTTTTGTTTGTTTTGGAGGAGAGTCATAACATTTCAAGTGCCTCTCCTCGCTTTGGCAATTTGCCTGAACCTAGCTTAATAGTTACCTCGTTTTTAGTTATAGTGGGATAAATATTCATACTGGAATTAATATTCAAGCATGGTTATGTCACCTTCAAACATAGAAGAGCACAAAGTAGCCAGGTGATTCATCTTAATTAAATGCTGTGACCTTAAAGTCTTCAAATACCTGTGGTGAAGTGAATGAAGCAGTAATTCAGAGAGATCTGGAAGTGTCTGAAGGGAGTGGAGGTCTAAGCTAAGCTCATAGTTCCTGTAGAAATCAGCTTTGCTTCAGATGGCAATTTATAAATTATAGGTCACATTGCTCTGCTCTGAAGGTCACAACCACACAGTTCTCAGTCTCAGCCTCAGACGGCGCATGGGCCTGATGCATATTGCTCACAAATCTGGACAGTGTTTTTTTTTTTTTTATTCTTATCTGATTGGCTGATTTTGTGCAACTTCTGGAAGTAAGGGCACACAGGATTTTATCAGTCTGCCTTCAGTCTGTTTGTGTTTTCAAAGATACAACGTCAAGCCCAATTATTATTACATCCTATTTGAGGATAAATCTTCCCTAAATAACATTTAACACATTTTGTATTCATTTGAAACGGACAGTGCACATTAATGAACATCAGTAACAGAAACAGTTATTTTGCATCTGCAGTTTCTACAAATAAAGACATTACTAGCAGGGTTGCCAGGTCTATGAACCAAAGTACCTCAAAACTAGCTTGATTGTGCTTTTTCAGCAGTTTTCCCTTCTGTCAGAAGTTCTCTCCATCAAAATCGCATTCCATGTGTGAGAACGCTTTAACCTGCGGACTAAATAACCCGTTCCCAATTCCGTGGGAAAACCACAGACTTGGCAACACTGATTGCTAGTGACGATACAGTTACAAATATACAACACTGTGCAAAATATTACTTAAAGCTGATTACTGGTCAGATTTGTCTTATAGCGTGATATGTAGAACATTCCATATTGCAAGTGGTGGGCTGTTCCAATAATCCAATATTTTTGTCTAAAGGTTTTCACCCTGAACCTTTGGTATCTTTGACTTTTTACTGTTAATTTGCCATTTGAATAATTTAGTCATTTTGTTACAATGTTACGTCAATGCTGAGGTCACAAAGAAGTTAAATTATAAGAGGAAGAACAATTGAGAAGAAAGAAATGGCAGAGAGGGAGAGTGAGTGACCCTAAATGGTCCATTGTGATGGAGTTTTCATATTATGACTGATGACAGCAGTGGCCTAGTGATGGCTGTAATGGGATTTATGCAGCAATGCATTTATGGGGATTAAAACCCAATCAGTCTCTCAGTGTTGTGCATGTAGGCCACTACCACACATTCTCTAAATCTGGAATATTCATCATCTCTGCATTCTTCAGTGAGTTCCTCCAGTCCATTTTGTTATAACAAAGCCTTTAATGCTGAGGATATTCCTATCTGTATTAATATTTTCCTATCTGTATTCAGCGTGTTGTAAAGTACATGGAGAACAGTATGTTGGGTATTATTTTCAGGTGAGTCATAATCTTTGAATTAATCACGTTCATAGCCAGTGTTACTGATCTAGTTATTGGTGTTATTTGTTGGATTCTTTCATTACACTAATGGTTTGATTCAGGGGATGTAGTTTTTGAAGGTGTGGGATTACGTGGCAATTCAGATTTTTGGATTACAGGTCTGAATGGAATTGTTTGAGATTTAGAAATGCATTTTCATGCCATTGGTTGATGTAAAGATAAGCTGCTCCGTTTTGTAACATTTGTGGACAGAGGCACTTCTTATGTTGCTCTCCAGGTTTTGAAGTACAGTAGGGCAATTCACCATAACATCAAATTTTAGCATCAAGATTTATCTACAAACTAGTGTCAGTCTGTTCTTTTGTTTAATTTTCACCCTGTGTTGAATGCACAAACCGGAGATGGAAATGTAAGTGAGACTCTGACTCCAATAGTTCATCCAAAAATTAAAATTGTCATCATTTACTCACCCTAATGTTGTTCCAAACCTGTTTGACTTACTTTCTTCTGTGGAATGTAGGATAAGATATTTTTGAGAAATTTCTTAGGTGTTTATTTGACCATGCAATGGAAGTCAGTGGTCACTAAAATCATTACCAACATTCTTCAAAATATCTTTTGTGTTCCACAGAAGAAAGAAAGTCATACAGGTTTGGAATGACATGAGGATGAGCGAATGATGACTGAATTTTTACATTTTTGGGTGAACTATTCCTTTAAGTGACAAAATTTTGTACTCCAAATTTGAGATTACTGAACAGCATCCTTTAATCCTGAAAAGAGGGATATTTTCTCTGAATGTTTGCATCTTGTGTGCACTCTTTGGAATTTACTGAAAGTAGAAGCATGTCTAAAAATGTGTATTTTTAGGTGAACATTCACTCCCTTGACAACGTATGAATTAACTATTAAGTTTAAAAGTGAATTGTTCAAGCAAATCTCTTGTATGTATCGAAAATGCATTTTTAAAACACAAGAAAAAATTATTTGTACTTTGTCTAGGTTTATATAGCTACAGTAACCTGTGGCATAGAAAACAAAGCAATTTTACTTGGGCTCGTTTCAAAAGACTGGCTTTGGACAGAGTGTGACAAACTATGTAGACGCACACTATGCAGACGCACACACGGTCCATGTGTCTGTAGGTTTGTATTGAATTGCTTTGCCATGACTTTCGGGTGTTTGACTCAGCAAATCAAAACCTTGTTGTGACTGAAAAGGAGAATATTGCTTTTAGTTTAAAAACATATTTGAGCTCTTAGACATTAGACAAGGCTTCAGCTGCTTGTAACAAGGTCACAGTAGATTCATAACACATCTCAGACATGGGGGAGTGAAACTTTCTTCAGACTCCTGCAGTTTAGTTTTTTATTGCTCTCCAGAGTAAGTATAAATCTCGCAGCTACAGAAACACTACCAAGAGAATAATTACCGCAGCGCTACGCGATGTCCAGTGATCCATGTCAGCTGCACTGACAAATATTTTGCTTCAGTCACGCATGACATTTCAAGTGTAGCGGCAGGAGTTCAGTTCTGAAACCATCACTGCACCTTGTTGATTTATGTACCTGTGTCAATGACATCCTGAGCTGGCTGCTCCGTCCCAGAGCCTGCTGTGGATATTGTGTTTTGTTTAATTACACTTCCCCCGGGCCTGAACGCGGCATCGCTTAATGGGATTTAATTTTCTGCTGCAAAGCCAACAGAAGACAAGTTGTTAGTCAATTAGCAGTCAAGTTTCTTACTTAGTGATTGACAAGTGTTTCATTGTTATCAGATTAAGAGAATGACCTTGTTTTGGTTTTGTCTGGTAAGAGGTAGGAATGGACGGCCAACTCTGCAAAAGCCTCTGCAAAATGATAAAAATGTATCATGCTTGAAGTTTACCAAGTAGGGGTGCACAAAATGGCTTAGTGCGATTATCAAATCACAAGGACTGTGATTTAAATTAGATATATGTGTTGCGTGTTTCCAAGGGAAACGTGACACTGTTCTTTGAACACTGTTCTTTGAGCGGTTCATCATTTAGTGTGTGTGGTGTCTCAGAGCGTCCCAGTTCACAGTAAATACTGCTCCATATAAACTCTAAAACTTGTCATGAGAAGCACTTATAAACCAGTTGTTGTCAAAAAGGAGCTTTCACAACAAAGTCTTCTTGCGGTTTTCTACCGAAATAAAACCTTGATGGTTTAACGTTTCAAAATTGAATTTTTGGAAAGTTATAAATATTAGTGTTATAAATTTACAGCTGTACTGTAAAATGCATTTATTTTTCTTATTTTACAGTGAAATATTGCATATAATATTTATTCTTTTTATTTAACAACATCAACAACAAAACAACAATAATTATTATTAATATTATTTTCTTCTCATAATTATTGTTAATAACTGTATTAATCATATAATTAATCATATAATAATTCATTTACATTACATTTATGCATTTAGCAGATGCTTTTATCCAAAGCGACTTACAGTGCATTCAGGTTATACTTTTTTTTTTTTTATCAGTATGTAATTAATAATAATTAATCATTATAAGTCATCATATAATCATTAAGTCATTAATATAATCACAATAGTTTTTTGTTTTTTTTTGCACACTAAACATTTGTTTAATTCATATTTTAAATCACAACCACAATTTTTATCAGAAAAATTGCAATTCTGTTTTTTTCCCTAAAATGTGCAGCAGAAGTATAGGACATTTTGAGTACTCTCCATATAGGGAAAGGGTACAACCTTTAATATCATTTGTAAATCTGCTAAGTCCAGTCATTATAAGTAGTGGGCAGTGTTGACGTGATGTACGTGACAAGAAGGTCATTTGAGACGACAAGCCATTCTTGCATCAGGTGATTGGAATTCCTAAACGATCTCAGTCCTCCACTTCTGTCCCTGCAGTCAATTCCCATGGGCGTCTTACTGCCTGCTCCGCTATAGTTCAATAAAGAGGTTAATAATTAAACTCTATGCTTTAAATGGTAATTTCTATTGGTCGTTGGGGTCCAGTTGATTATTTTCCGCCCTTCTCGATCGTTGACAGTGTAAGGAATGGCTGAAAGCATATAGTGCAAACCGAGATCACACAACTAATAATCAGGTGACCCGAGGTCTCGCACCTTTAAAGGTACAGTTGTCCTTTCGCTACAATGTGAAGCCTGAGAAGATGTCACCCATCCAGTCTGTGTAGTCCTGCTATTTAAGTAGTTTAGTGAGATGGTTGTTAAAGCAAATAGCTGTGATTATGACTCTGTGTGTGCATATGTGTGTCACATGTTAATAGCCAGTTTTCTGGTAGACGCTCTTAATGTGCCGAGGGTTAGTCATTGGTCTGATCATGATCAAATTAAAGCTGGCCAAATTACGACAGGGGGGTAATAAAGCCTAACAAGGCTTGAGAGGATACACATTGCATTCTGGGTCAGTGGAGGGAGAATAAAGGTCTTTCACTGTAGGTTGTTTATGATATGTGCAGAACTTTGTGCCTCAAAATGGCTTGGGTTAGGGTCTGATCGCCACAAACCAGGATGCATTTTAGATCATGCAATATGTGGATGGTTTCTGATTACATCGATGAGCATTTGATTGACAGCCAGGCAGCCATTTTTTCACCACAAGTACAGTGTGTTGAATCTCCCAGTGCCTCGCTTTACAAATTGTTCAGCATGAATGATTAGAAAGGTCTGAGTGCCTCTATAAAGACTCCTTTAGTCCACAGTTTGACACCATTCTGGCCAGAGCAAAAATTACCTAAATTTAAACTGTTAGTGTCTGACACCACTTCCAGCAACTCTTCAAGACAAGCCTAATTAAGCACTTCTGTGGAGGTAAATACTATGCACTTTTCTGGCTGGATTTCTAACTTGAAGTCTTAAAGCAGTAGCTTCAAGTAGTTGGTCACCTGCAGAAGCTTATTTTTGCCAATAACTGCCCACGCAGTCAAGACAAATCAGGATCTGACTGAAGTGTAACCACCAAGCCTGTATTATTTAGAGGTGGGTTTATTTAAAACTGATGCCACTATATACTATCTAGTCAGATTGAAACTGGCGATTTCATCAGTGCTCGCCATTTTTGTTTGGAATATGTAGAAGATGGTCTGTGAACAATTGTGAGTAGTCTAAGGTTGAGATTACGGTAGCTGGTCATTTGTCACAGGATTAATTTATGTCATGTGCTCGCTGCATTTTTGATTTTAACACTATTGACCACATTGATCTCTGGGGTCACGTGGTCAACATAGCTGTTGCATTCAAATGCTGAAACCCTGTAGAGAGGTGGACTCTTCTGAAGGCACATGGCTTGAAATCAGATGAATATCATGTAAGTATCCTTCTTCAGGCTCGCTGCCATGTCAGCACTTCTTCTACTTCTCATTTGACTCCCAGCACTTCTTTCCAGCAGTTTATTTCAGGTTAAACCTGGGAATTTCACCTATGCGGATTCATCACATTTCAACACCTCTCAGAATGATTTAGAGTCCACCAGATTTGAAGAAAATGCAATGAATCTCCATCTACCTCATTATTGTGCTGTAATGACATTTAGATGAGTGATGAGCTCTCAAGTGCTCAGGGGTTGCTGTTTAGATAGTTTCTCAAACGTCTGATGTCAAAAGATGTCGTAGATACACAGGTCTTTGGAGATACATATACCAAAAGTGTTTTGTGTACACTGACACTTCTGTGTCTCCAAGCTCAGTCTTATCTATGATGGACTCATGAAGAAGAATGAAAATAAACCATTGTGAGGATGACAGCAGCTGAAAATAGCTACGCCCTTGTTCTCTGAAGCTGATTTCACACACTCTGGAGTGACGATTATAAGGTGTTTGTGTGTGTGTGTGTGTGTGTGCATGTGCTTCAGTGTTAGGAGGAGCACACACACACACACACACACACACACACACACAAGAAGGAATAATTTACATTAAGAGACAGCCAAGACAACAAATCAGAAATAAGTGGTGAGCAAACAGTCACAGACTCTCTTAGCTGTCTTGCAATGTAACATGAGGAGAGGAAAGGATAGATGTCTAAAGATATCGTACACACACACACACACACACACACACAATATTTTTATATTTACTCACCCGCATGATGTCCCAAACCAGTACCGTTTTTTTCTTTCATTGAACACAAAAGGAGATTTTTTGAAGAATGTTCTTGCTGTTCTTTTCCATGCAGTGACAAAGTGAATGGGAATGGGGTCTGTCCATATGACTTACACAGTATATTCCATGTCTTCTGAAGCCCTGCATTACACTGATAAAAATGATTTTGTGGTAAAGTAAATACTACAGAAAAACAAATGTAATTTCTACATTAAATAATTTAGTTCAGGCAAGAATTTAAATAAAAGAGTAATTTCAATATTAGTACTCAATTTAAGCTTGTAGAATTTAAAGTTTGAACTTATAAGTATATTTTACTTGGAATTGTTTGTTATTTTTACACATATTGCTTAAGTAAATATCAACGTCATGATCCCGTTGTTCCCATCATGCACTTGGGCATTAATAATTAATAAGGTAATTTTTTTTTGCTGTTTTCGAGATGAATTTACACTGTTTTGTGGTTGCTTTTGTTATTAGGTTAAGTAACTTGCTGTTTTGTGACATCCGGAGTTCATTTTTTACTCAAAATGGCCCATTCATACTCAAACACTATTCACTGATTGTCACCGTCATTGTGTATCATGTGCCAAGTATTCAGGTCTCTGTGTTCATTCAGTTTATAACTATATTGAGTCAACATATTACCTTAAAATGAATAACGAGCAGTCTACTTGCTTGCCTACGTGCTTTTAACTTAACCACATGCTTTATAGGCATTTTTTTCAGTGCTATGTTGTTTGAGTAAAGTTTACAAACCGTGACTGAGTGAAATGTACTTGAGTATTGTAGGGTAAACTTAAAATAATTAAGTAGAAATTACTGATCAAACTCTACCTGGTCACGTTAAATTTACTTCTTTCCTTTACTAATTTGAGATAACTTAGTTAAATAGATTTTACTTAATTCCTTATTTAAATTTCACTTAAAAAATATTCGTGTACTTAAAAAATTTTTTTTTTCAGTGTAGGTTTGTGTGATGTTTAATCTGTTTGTGTGTTTGTCAGCCCAGAATCATCACATTGCTTCTCATCTCCTGGTTTCTCACAGAATAAAAATGTATGCCTCGATTTAGAAATATTAAAGTAACTTGAGAAAAGTATCCCATATTAGTGACTTTTTTACCCTTCGCTCCTATCAGGCGTCAGTTATGGCAGTAGAGGAGTTTTAATGGATCAAAGCTTTATGGGATGAGGGCTGTCACTGCACTGAGCAGTGCTGAACATTGCTGTCATCTGTTAGAGTCTCTCCACTGTATACCTAAACTACGGTAAATTCAAATGTATCCCTCTAAATGTTTCAGGAACACTGTTTGTAATTTTTACGAAAAATACTGTCAAAATCCTACAGTAAAAAAAATGACTGTTAACTGGTTAACTGTAAGATGCTTTACCATATACAGTAAAAACAATTATACATCTTATTTATAATTGAATTTTATTTAATTATTTTTTTTAATTTTACTGTAAAAACGCATGGTTTTTGAAAAAAACTATTAATTGTCAACTAATAATAATTCAAAAACATTTAAAAGACATTTCCAGAAGGTGCTGCATGACACATCACATTGATGTTCAGCATTTATTTTTTTAAATAGTTATGTTCTTATTTTTGTTGTCACTACATTTGATATTTATTGCATTGTTTTAGTGCCATGTGTGTTACACTGATGTTTTCTCTTTGTGTGTTTGAAGTAAGTTGTAAAATATATAGGCACCAATACTAATACGCCGCTCCATGATAACAAAACATACCTTTTTAAAAAAATGTTTTTATTGAATAGTATATTTTTTAACAATAAAGATTACACAATAGGATATATATATATATATATTTTTGTATTATTTTTTTGTAAAAAGTAACTTGTAAAGTTACATATTGTAGCTGTTGGTTAGCAAAAAACATGCCCACTGAATAGTCTCTCTTTGGAGAGCTGTGACGGTTGTGACCATCAGTAAATACTCAGTGACAGAGACAGAAGCAGCTGATTTCATTAAGTCAGGCCCATTTGCTTGTAATGAAGTGCAGCATTTGAAAGGCTGACAGGCTTGTGCTTTAAGCCAAGCCACACTACAAGACTGAAGCTTGTTGCCCTTTGATGTTTTAAGTCTGTGACAAGAAGTCTCAGAATGTAGCAAATACACATGCACCCATTGTAGATGCTCTTTTAGTGTGAAATAGTATATATATATATATATATATATATATATATATATATATATATATATGTTATATAATATCTGAAAGTTTTGCTCTTTAATTAATGTGTTGTTTCAAATTATGTTTCTTGATGATATTGAAACAAATGGTTTGCAGTTATTTTTGTGCACAAACATGAGAAAACATGAGCACAGGCTGGTGAGCTTTAGTCTTATAGTGTGCTGCTGCCATTCCTGAACGCATTCACATATGAGGAAATTGGATTGACAGAAACCACAGAGAGTCAGAAAGTCTAGTTCAGATGTTCCTGACAATGTAAAATGACTTTAATGCATTAGTATGTCTCTGACTGCCTTAGTAGTGCGAGAGGATGTGTGTCTACAGTTTTGTAATTTTCTTCAAGTCTTGTCAGCAAACTGAGCATGTCTTTGTTTATGTATTTCATATAATCCATTACCTCCATCCTTCTGGACTATCAGCTGAATGTCGCAGATGTCTAAAAGCAGTGTCTGGCACCATTCTAGCAGTGTTCCATCACTCTTGTCTTTCTCTCTTAAAGGGATCATACACCTAAAATGAAAATTCATAAACTCACCCTCACATTTTTTGAAACCTGTAAGACTTTCTTCAGTATAATACAAAAGAATGTTTACACTGTTTTTGTACATACAAGAAAATGTCTAAGAGTTCAAAACAACATTTGACCCCATTGACTTTCACTGTATGTTCTTTTGTATTTCACATAAGAAAGTAAGTAATACAAGTTTAGAACGATATGAGGGTGAGTAAATGATGATAGAATTTTCAGTTTTGCATGGACTGTCCCTATAAGGCTGGTTCACTGTCCCATCCAGTGGTGGCCATGCAGAGGCATCTGGATCAAAATAATTTTTTTGTGGGTACCACATAATGAAATATTTGCATTTTTATAGTAGATATCTTTTTTGGAGGCTCTTAAAAATGTGAAATGGATTTTTCCTTTGCTGCCTTTGACACCACTTTGCAGGATAGTCTCTAGAGTTAAATGTTCTTGTGGTGCCATCAGCCATCAGTTGGTGATCAGCCAACCATGATGTCATTTTCTTGTGGCTCCAAATGATTAGTCACTTGGCATTCATAACTCAGGTGGTTGACTTGAAACGGCAGGGTTAACACACTGATCCAATGTTGAGGCAGTGTGAACCATAATCTTTAGTTAGAAGAATGTGTAAAGATGATTTGTGATATAGTCATGTGTATACACTGAGTACGAGAGAGTCATACAGCTGAGGTCACAAAAGCAATGAAGCTTCACAAAGCAATGTGTTAACCTCCCAGGCATCCACATAATTGCGCATTTGCTGTGTTCAGCATCTCTGTCCCTCCCTATTTTCATTCCCGTCTCCTTATCCTGGAGGGTGTGGGATGATTCCTGGTGAGTCCACAGGCAAGATACCTGCTTTGCGCATCTCTGCTTTAGATCGTTCTACCACAAACGCCTACATGTTGTCAAGGTGGAGGCATTGATACATATTTGTACATAATGTGATATGCAATAAAACTATTGGCTTGAATCCAAACCTGAATGTCCAATTCCCTCACACCTCCTTGTGTTATCTCCATAGGCACCTCTTAGTAATAATGCAGCCTTACACTTTTTCTCTTTTCTGCCATGTCATGTTCTTGTTAAAAGATTCAGCATGTGCTATATAAAAAGATAATAATTGTTGTTTATGCTATTGCTCTGTATTTAGAGTTTAATGACTGGAGACCTCCTTTAGAGAAAAGACCACCACATGACACCGCTTGACACCACTGGAGCTCCTCATTAGCTTACCACCAGCTCAACACACACACACCTACCCATGCTTATATCCACAATAAATTCCCTATATTTAAAAAATCCACATACAATTACCTGTATCATCAATATCAACATGCCATATATTTAAGAAATTATTCTATATTAAACTTTATTAGTATTACCAAATCAATCCATTAGGTAACTGCTTAGGGCACTAATTTGTTAGTACGTATGTGCCAAAAAAACTGACTTGTGTGGGTCTGGTGCTCCAATAACATACTGATTCTCTGTTGAAAGCATTGATTAATTTTCGAATGCATTTATGCAAAATGATGTTCATATATGCATCTATCTACTTTTCTACATTGTAGACCGTTTTGTTAATAATAACAGGAGCTTGCGTCCTGTCTCTGTAGTTTTGTCGCCGTGCATCACTCGTTTTCTACTGCTGAACGATCAATGAGTAATTTATCCAAACATGAGGAGACTTGCAATCTCAGGTACCCTCACATGATGTGCACACACAGAGCTGCCATTGTCACTCAAACATTTGTTGAGATGTTTGCATTTCTTTGAATATCTGTATAGTTTTATGAACAGTTTTCAACCACTGATAATAAAATAAAATTTTAGAGCATGGCAGAACTAGATTTTTTTATTTTTATTTATTTTTTAAATATCCATGGAGTTATCAAATTTTATTAATTTACATTACTTTTTCCGGTCTAGGAATCACACCTTAACTTTGGGTTACATCATATACTGTATACAGGTATTTCAAGACAGTAAGAAGCCTGCTTTTCAAAGAAAACAGTTTTTAGTGTATAAATAATCAGATAATCCTGATAATCAGAATAAGTCATCTTGAGGCCCCCTAGTGGATCCTGGTTCATTGGTTAAGATCCACTGGTTTAAATGCTTGTTGTGTGTGAATTCTCTCTCTCTCTGTGTGTGTGTGTATGCGCAACAAAGTTATTCTTGTTGTTTGTATTTTAAATATAATTTGAAGTAATTAATGGACAGGGGTTGGGGAGAGTTGTTTCGCCTTCTGGTTCCTAATGGTGTGAAACTGGTGTGGCCGATAATTATTTATTTCAGCTAATTCAGTAATGCATTCAGACACATTAGTAGACATTTTCCCCAAAAATTAGCACAAAAAATTGTACTGTATAGGAATTGCCCATTATTACATATTTATTAAGAAACCTTGAGAGAACACCTGTGATTGAACTACAAATTTGCCGTTACTCAACTGGCTCATCAGAATAGTTCTGAATCTGGTTTAAGAGTCTCATGATCGCTGCACATGTAGCTCAGAGCGCTGTTTGCTTTGCTCAAGGGACAGATGGCCCTTCTGCCATCCTGCTGCTCTCCTGTACCCCATCTCTATGTTCTCATCCTGTCCTGGCACACAGAAAGAGTAACACTTTTTGGCCCCGATGCCCCACTCCTATATTTATCACCGTTTCAAGCTCATAATTTCGTGTATGGCTTACTACACTGCCTACAAGCCGCTTCCAAGGCTCCAGGTGACCTGACCTATATTAGCACACCGGACGCTGCACTAATCGTCCCGGCAAGCTGCTATTCTACCACGTTCTCCACGTAATTCTGTCACGCTTTCTGCTGAGCCCGAGAACAGGACTTCAGCTTGGAGTGAACGTCAACGTGTGACATGTAGATGTAGTGAAGCATTACAGGATCACTTATGCTGAGACGAAGGGCTTATGATTTATTCAGAGGCTGAGGCGCAGGACACGAATGTGCAGGAAAGGTTATTTTCCCAGCCTGCGGAGAAACTGATGACTTTCCGCACACGCTCGCTGCACACTGCAGTCAATGAAACCTCAGGCTCTCAGAGCACCGCACCGCAGCACGCCACGTGTGATAGAGAGAGCAGCTGAGAGTGAGAGAGGGTGAAACTAGTGATAGCATGCAGCTCACATCCTCATGTTTCGGTTTCACAACGTCTTGCTCTTCCTGTATGTGTGCCTGTAAACAGAGGCTGTGGTAGCAGTTCAGACTGCATGTGGTGTGGATGTGTCTCTCTTTGCTTCGATCTCGACTTCATTCACAGGAGCAGCATCCAATCTAAGCTTGTATTTGTCTGTGCATGCCATAGCATAGTATATTTATATCCTCATGCTCTTACAGTGCCTTGCGAAAGTATTTATAAATTTTTTTCACGTTTTGTTATATTTTTAATCTGCTTCAAATTACTTTTTTTCCACATCAGTCTACACTCCATACACCATAATGACCAAGCACGAAAAAGTTTATTTATTAGAAATAAAAAACTGAAATGATTCCATTGCATAAGTATTCATACCCTTTTCTGCGACACTTGAAATTTAGCTCAGGAGCACTCATATTGCTTGTAGATGTTACTACACTTTGAGTGGAGTTAAACTGTGGCAAATTCATTTGAATGCACATGATTTGGAAAGGCACACACCTCTTAGAAAAGGTCTAACAGCTGAAATGCATATCAGAGCAAAAACCAAGCCCTGAGGTCAAAAAACTGCCTGCAGAGCTCAGAAATAGGTTTGTGTCAAAGCACAGATCTGGGGAAGAGTTCAGAAAAAAATTCTGCTGCATTGAAGGTTCACAGAATCGCGTAGCCTCCATGATCCATAATGGAAGAAACTAGGAACAACTAGGACTCTTCCTAGGACTGGCCTCCTGGTCAAACTGTGCATTTGATGGAGAAGGGGCTTGGTTATACTGGTGACCAAGAAGCTGATGGTCACTGTTGAGCTCCATGATCAGATATGCAGATGGAAGAAACTTACAGAAGGACAAACATCACTGCAACACTCCACCAATCTGGTCTTTATGGCAATGTGTCCAAACTCAAACCTCTCCTCAGTGAAGACACATGAAAACCCACTTGGAATTTGGAAAAAAAGCACCTAAAGGACCCCCAGACTGTGAGAAACAAGATTCTGTGGTCTGATGAACCTCAATTCTAAGCATCATGTTTGAAGGAAACCAAGCACTGCTCATCACCTGCAGAGTACCATCCCAAAAGTAAAGTGTGCTGGTAGCAGCCTCATGCTGTGGGGCTGTTTTTCAGTGGCAGGGACTGAGGGACTCGTCAGAGTAGAAGAAAAGCTCAATGCACCAAAATGTTGAGATGAACGCAATCAAATATTTCTGGAGAAACCTGAAAATGTCTGCCAGTCCCCATACAATCTGACAGAGCTTGAGAGGCGAAGAGGTGAGGCGAAGAATGGCAGATAATTGCCAAATGCAGATGTGCAAAGCTTGTCGCATCATACCCAAAAAGACTTGAGGCTGTAAAGGTGCTTCAACTAAGTACTGAATTAAGGGTATGAATACTTCTGCAATGTACTTATTTCAGTGTTTTATTTTTTATAAATTTGCATCTGTTTTTTGCTTTGTCATTATGGTGTATGGAGTGTAAATTGATGTGGGGAAAAAAAGTAATTTAAAGCAGTTTAACAAGGCTGCAGCATAACAAAATGAAAAATAAAGGGGTATGAATACTTTAGCAAGGCACTGTACATCACCCATGTGAAAAATCTCTTTAATATCTTTAATATTGTTTGGGGCCAAGCCCTCTACTGTTGATGCTTGGCAGTGTTTTTTCTTTAACATACTTGATTATATAAAGGAATGACTTTTGTTTTTTCTTTTTTCCCTCCCTCTCTCTCTCCCTTTTGACTGGACTCTTTAAAGTATTGATTATATGTCTGTTGTTTTTTTTTGTTTTTGTTTTTTTTGAATGGATGTTATGTAGGGGTGCAACGGACCAGTCCCCACGTTTCGGCACGCATGTGATTCGCGGATTAACTGTTAAATTCAACCAGTATAGACTGAAATGATAATTTGCACGTGTTTACCAATTTACACATTCAAGCGATTTCAGACCATTCAGATGAAGGAGAAATTGAATCGGGACTCGCGCACACACACTGAAGCGCGCAGAGAGAGTGGCGCGATTCAGACACCGCGTTTCAGACAACGCCTCAACGGATGGATACAGACACACAAAGTTATGTGAAAATACCCGTTTTGGCAAGTATTCTGGTAAACACAGTAGGTTATGTCCATTAAGTTAACATATACAGCTGACTAAGAAAAAGGTCCGTGCATTTAGTCTTAAAGAGACAACAGCCTAGAAATACCAAACATACCAAACAACACCACAGTCTTGTCTGCTAATCAAACAACATCACAGCTTTAACAAAGATTAATCTATATTTAACTTATGCAGTAAGCATTATTGTGTTGTTTTACACTTAATTATTACATTTCTGCACCTGAATACTACTGTTACTGTCTTTATATAACCTATAATTTTATGTTGTAGGCAGTCCATCTATGCTTGGAATTTGTGCAGTTGTTCTTGTTGTATTACTGACTTTAGTAGTTAAGCTAGTAGTTTCTGCTGGGGTATAGAAGTGCTTAAAGTAAGCTTTTAGTAATAAATGAAAAGCAAAATTTTTTTTTTTTTTTGTTGATCCGAAAAATGATCCGATCCGTGACTCAAAATCCGTAGTATGATCCGAACCGTGAGTTTTGTGATCCGTTGCACCACTAATGTTATGATGTTGTGTGTAAAAAAGCAATAAAAAGTTGATAACAAAATATCTCAATTGTTTTTCCTAGACAACGATATGATTAAATGGAGTGCAAATAGAGAACTTTTATAGACATGTTTTGTATATTTCAGACAATATAGATACAAGGCTGCATTTATTTGATCAAATATAGCTAGTAAAAACAGCAATATTAAGAAATATTTTTACAATTTAAAAGAACAAATTTCTATTTACTATTTATAATTTTAAATGTTATTTATTCCTGTGATGCACCTTTACTCGTCTTCAGTGTCACATGATCCTTCAGAAATCATTCTAACTTGTTGATTTGAACATTCTTTTTATTATCAATGTTTGAAACAGTTGTGCTGCTTATTATTTTTGTGTAAAAAAACATTTTTTTCAGGATTCTTTGTTGAATAGAAAGTTAAAAAGTACAGCATTTACATGAAATGTAACAGTTTTGATCAGCTTAATGCATCCTCGCTCATTAAAAGTATTAAAATGCACAACATGCTTTACCATGAGCTATTCTAAATCTCCTTTCCTTTATCCATCTAGTAATGCCATGTCATTTGCACATCCTGTAATAATTTACATACAGTTTAAATGACTCACTGCCCTTTAAATAGTTCTGATGATCTACATCATGATGGCTTACAGTAGTGACCACAAGAGTTGTAACCATTTGTAGCCACTAGATTTTTTAAATGGAGTTTAATTATTTCTTCCTAAAGAACAAGCGAGTGCTGAAATGTGACCAGGCTGTAATTATAGGATTGCTGCTAGTATGTATTAAGCAGCATTTCTAAACTATTCAGAGATGACGTTAAAGGCTGCTAAAGCTAATTATGTTGTTTGTCTTTTGAAACGCGCTTTCTCCACCCACTTCCACGTGTTAATGAGCTGTTGCGCCTTCACACGGCTGCTCTGGAAGAGCACTAGAGATGGGACTTGAACACGAGCGGTCTGGTTGAGGTCACCTTGAATGCGCTGGATCTTTGATCTCTTTGTGAATGAGGTTTAGCACTAGCGGCAGGGTTAAAGTGTTGTGGGGGAGAAATGTTTGTATGAATGAGTATAAAGTAATGACCGTATGATTCACAGTGCATCAGACTCTAAGCAAGGAGCAGTGAACACATCGCTGCCTCAGATTGAGGACAGTAAAATGTTGAGCATCGAGTCAGAGAGCATCCAAAGCATTAAAAGATGCAATTCATCCAAACATGGAAATCTGGTCATCATTTCCTACCTCCCTGAAATTGCATGGTTTTCATTCTTCAGTGAAAGAACACTTCAGCAACAGGAGAAATTCTGAAGAATGTACTTTTTTTTTAGGAAAGAAACTTTTACAGGTATGGAACGACATGTGGGTGAGTAAATGATGACGACAATTTTCATTTTTGGGAGAACTATGCCTTTAAAAGCTTCAGACTCTTATCACTGCATTTGCATAAAAAAGAGCGATTAGCACATTTTTTTAAATTTCCACATAAGAAAGAATGTCATGCTGTATTGACTCCATACTTCATGCTGTATTGACAACCCAGGACATTATTTTGGAGTTGAGCAATCAATAAACAAAACAGTAATGCAAGCTAAGTTGTTATGCAAATGCATTTTAAATAAACCAAGATAGTTGTCTACGCATAGTTGTTCAACTCGCTAGAGACGTTAATACGTTATTTTTGTTCTTTCCTTTGTTTTCAGATTATTTTTGCATTGATATAGTTTGAGATTTGTAATAACAAGTTATACGAGGACATGAATACTTTTTAAAAGTCAGAATCTTGTAATTATGGTACGCATCTTCATACAGTTTTGTAATGACATGAGAGTTAGTAAATGATGACAGAATTTAAATTTTTGAGCGAACTATACCTTTAAATGGGGAGTTAATTCCTGGCCATTCATTTTTAAAGCTTACATTTCATGACAGTGTAATTTTTATGAGTGAACAGAGCTGTCGTTGTGACTGTAATGGAGGCTTTTATGAGGATGCTTCTGATGGATTATATGGAGGGTGTCGTGTCAAAACTGGAAGAGCTCAGTGAAGACATATCCTCTAGAATTGACCTTAAGCCTCTTCTGCTACTCTTCCTCAGCGCTTCTCAAAACATCAGCATTCAGCTGACTTCGAGTTTTCTAGTTGTGTTGCAGCCTCTGACACTTCACCAGCAAATACTGAAAATCTATTCAACTGTCATTCTTTGTCCCACAATTTCTGTTTCTCTTTACTTTGATGTCAGTCCGGTCTTCTGAAAACTGCTAGTTTGGTGGATGTAGTGTTGGAGGCCAGTGTTCAGCGCAGGTACTGACCGTCTATCCTACCAGTATTTTGCATAACTGCCTGCGTGAACATGTGTGGGAGCTGTTCTCAGAGTGATTTGTGGACTCTTAATCATTGTTGTGCACATGTGTGCGAAAGACAGAAGGAGAGAGAGATAGGAGAGAGTGCAAGCTGCATCTGCCGTCAGTGTTTCATAAAAGAGTAGTTCAGCTTCCAGCCCTGTCCTGATGAGTGTGTTTTCTGATAACTCTGTATACCCACTGCAGCTGCCGTGCACATATACACACTTCAAAACCATTAACTAAATCTTTAAAATGCTTTAATACGAACCAAAGCACTCATTTTTAAGTCTGCGTGAAATGCTGGTGTTGGAATATTTGGTTTCTCTCACTGGCAGGATTTTATGGCAGACCAGTCAAGACAGATATTTGCATTGAAGACTGTCAGGTGCAATGACTTGTGAGTAGAGGATGTGAGGTAACGTTAAGGTCACCATTAAAGAGTCATGTCAGTTTATGAGGCAGCAAACGGTTGATGGGCCGTAATACAGCGGCAGGCCTGAACCTCGAGGTGGCAGACATCACACCTACTCACAGAAACAGATAGAGAACGAGAGATAGCTATGATGGCATGCTGATGGAGGAGGACTGGAGTGTGAGAGCATTGCTGATTTACAAAACATGTTGCTAACATCTGCGCTCATGCCACCTTCACAAGGTGACAGAAAAAGATACAAAGTGACATAAAATGTGAACTCAAAACATTCACATACAGTACATAGACATCTAATTTTGAGTATCAGCTCATTTTGAGTATCAAACATCTTGAGTAACTATTTATTTGCTCAGATTCATTTGACGAGTGTTTGTTGCATTTTACTAGTCTCAGCTCGATATGGCACATCCGTTTCATTCTGGTCGGCTGGATTTATGCAACTTTTTTTTTTAAATACAGAAAACAAAGGTTGTGTGATTCATGCCGTTCCCATTTTGAGGAGGAAATCACTAGAGATTTTTACTGTTGTTATTAACTAAAAAAATTTAAATAAAACAAAAATAAATATTAGGCGAAAACCCTAAACAAAAATTTGAAATGTTGCCTTGACAACTAACTGAAATAAGTTAAAGTTGTAAAATGTAAACTGAAATAAAAATAAATGAACACTATATAGAAATATATATATATATATATATATATATATATATATATATATATATATATATATATATATATATATATATATATATATATATAAAACCCCAAAAACTAGTAAAAATTACAAGCACATAACAAAATCAGTAAACGCTTAAACTAAAATTAAAATTAAAACTAAATATATAAACAAAATAGCTAATCAAAATATTAATGAATACTATGATGGCATATTAATAATACTAAATTACTACTATTAAAATAATTTCTACTATTTTAAGGAGATATCCATGAGTAGATCTACATTCTGTGAGTTATATCTGTATCTTTTAAGTTACTGTACGTCTGTGAGTTTTTAATTATTCATTACTTTCATGGTGTTTTCTGTAAAATCAATTACGTAGACTGTGTCACCATTTAAATACCTAAAATGATTTTTTTCCCCCATGCCTATTTATTATAGTTTTATCCATGTCAATAAAACTGCCCCTAAAAAGGATATACAACAAAACAATCTGCAATTTGGTCTTTTACATATCTGTCAGATTTGTCTCTTCCTGTCTAAGTGTGCGGTTCTTGGCCAGAATAAGAGCTTACTTTTTGGTGGAGATATGTGGTAGAGGTTGTTGCGTAAGTCAAAACTCAAGAACCATTTCTCCATCTGTTCACCACATTTTGTCCTATTTGCTCTCTCACTCAGTGTAGGTCATATGTTTTTTTCTTGCTGCACATGTACTCTTGTTGACCTCCAGAGGTTCACAGACACACTGCAGTGCTCTGCTGTACACAAAAGCGTCTGCAGTTCTTTTGAGGTTGTGTTTGTTGTTGTACCCTGACATCATCGCTTGTCTCATCTCTGAGGAGCCCTAAGTTGATTATTGCAGTTACAAGGTTGTCATGGCTGCTCTAAGAATAACAAAGACCCTGTGGGTATCTCTCTCCACAACTGGATGGGCTCTCTCCCCCTGATCCCCCCTGCTCCCTTCCTCCATTTTAAAGCAGCAATTAGGTGTTGTTCTTTTCATCAGGTCCGTCTAGACTCTAGAGCAAATGGATGTAATGGCATGAATTGACGTGGCGAGAATGAATAGGGTAGCAGGATTACTAGACTTTGATTGAGAATGTCTGAACAAACTTCATTAGAGTGAGCCTTGCAGCGTTTTCTAAAAGACACTATCAATAATCAGTACATAATTGCCACTCATCACTGTATTGCATTGCATTAAACAGTATGTTTACAACACAAGGAAAAACTACAGAGCTTTGATCATAAAAGTAAGCATTTAAATACTTTTGCTAAGTGACAACTGAAATTAATATGCATTTTATGAAATTAGCTATACTGTTATAAAGATCTCACTGATTTACATTACAAGCTATCAGAATTGAATCTTTTTGGCCATATAAATATCAGCAATTGCACCAAATTCCTTATTTTTATTCAGTTTGAGCCTCTAAATAAAATGTAGGTGTTTTTTTCCTTGTGTATGAGCTCCTTCAAAATGCCACAAGTCTGATCTGTCTGATATATCAAATATGATACTCCACAAAAAACACAAGCAAACGTTTTTCACATTTTTAAAAATTAAAATTTTATCTAAACATTAACTTTGACTGTTATTTCATATGTCTGTAAAGCATGCTTTCACAATGCTATGCAAGTAAATGACACACAAGTAAAAAATATTTGTGAATTATTCACATCAAAAAGTGTTTACACCACTCTGTAATTTTTTAATGTCTGAAAATTGAATTTTCAGTAATGATTCATGTATGTTTGATAGCACCATTGCCCTGCTAAATGCCTGACCCCACAGCTCCCACCCTTTGGAGTCTGTGAGATTGACCAACCTGTCAGACACTAAGTGGCGAACCTTCCTACAATGTGCCAGTATGATATTTCAGCCTTGGTGTAGAGGAGTTCATGGACATGCTTTGTTTCATTCTAAGCTTGTCCATTTTTGTGACTTCAAACTTAATATGAATATATCTGTGCTGTATGCGTGTCTCAGATTAATCATAATGCTATAGTAAATTGTAATATCAACCGATAGTGCTGAGCATGCTGGAACTATGTAGATGTAAATACTTCTGTAAAGCCTAAGTTATTCTTGAATGGTATAGCATGGTATTGTAGAGTATGTGCATCCATTATTTTAACATTTCTGTTTGAGAATGTGCAGTGTTTGTTTATGCTGAAGCACATTGTAAATGACCAGTTATCGAGTTATATCTTATCTTTACTTACAGATGTTTAGTGATCAGAGGTACCGCTCCGCTGATCATGACCGTTTGCAGTCAGCGCAGCTCACTGTGTCTTTAATGCAGATGAGCTTGTTTAATCGCACCTGTAATCTCTCTGTTGAATTATTCATGAGCTGAAGTCTGAATCTGGAAGCTGACAAAGAGCTAAATTTAAATAGTGTTTAAAAAAACAGAAACAAGACATGACGTTTGCATATCTTCTAAGCGTTCTGTCTGCATATTACATCATCACCATTTGTCCTCATGCTGGATGGTGCGAATAAACTCTGTGACAAGTACTGACTCTAATTCAGAAAGATACTCTCTTCCTAAACCTAGTGAGCTGCATACCAAGTGCATACCAGACACAGAGACTGCATTAAGTTTAGAAGACACTACAGGACTTTTAAAAATTGAACAGATTTTCGAAGACTAGGCATCATGCACTTGCTGACTTACTTATGTGTCCTTGCTGAATAAAAATATTAATTTCTTAAAAAAAAAAGAAAGAAAATGGTAGTGCATCTTTAAAAAGAAAAGTCTAGCTTCATAATGTCACCCATCATATCAGCCATAACATATGAATTCGTAAAGCCTGACAATTTGTTTGTGAGGTACGGTATAAAAGCAGAGAACTAGGCCTACCTATAGTGAACTACCTTGTAAAAAAAAACAAAAAAAACACACATCCACCATTGCAGATAAACATGTCTGCCTGTAAATCAAAGACACAGCAGCCTGAAAGTGGATGACAACCATGATATAGTACTCACTGGCACCTTCATTTCAATGCTTTTTTCTTTTTTCCATGCTGGGCAATTTGCATTTCTCAGTTCTCTGGTTTATCTTCAGCACATAGCTAAAAGATCAAGGGCAGAGGAAATTGTCATTCCACTTATAAGCATTGTAGGTTGCATGTATGTGCAAATTACAAGCTGTTATATACAGTGTAAGGTTACACACTGAAATCATGTTAAAGGTATGTGGCCTTAGGTTGGGTATAGGTCAGTGTGTGAAATGATTTAAAGTGTGAACATTTGATTGGGCGCTAAACAGCTGTTATCACTATGAGCTGTGGGTCAACAGGTCTCAAGCAATGTAGCACATGCATGTTGCTATGCATTGGGGTCAGAGTTCAAGGTATGAGAGTTACGGTAGGAATGAGGAGGCAACAGAGTGCTGATAGCTGTTGAGATGGTCGCTCCTTTTCCTCGCCGCCTGTTCCTGCTTTCTGCAGTTGCTGGCTGACAGCTGAGAAATGATGAGACAAACTGAGAGGTGCCTTATAGCCTGCTGCTGAAGTGATGTGCTCGCTGAAGCCGCACAACCTCAGCTCTCATCCTCCCATCACTCTTTTTAAGGGCCTGTCTGCCTGGCCTGTGGCCATTGATCAGAGCTGACTCAAGACTACACTGCCCCACAGATACACAGGCTGCCAATGGACAGTGTGAGTAAAAGATCAGATGTGTACTATGAGGGCTAGTGCGGAGATATCATCTTTGTTTTTGACCATCTCGTATCAGAGAAACAAGTGCACAGCCATCTTTCATGTTTTGCGGTAGCTCTGTAGTATCATGAGTAATTGAAGAGTAATTAGCTGCTGCTGGTGAAATGGATTTGCTTATTGTCGAGTTAATGAAAGTTACTGTATCATATGCATTGTAATGTTTGAACCAGATATCATAAATGACAGTAGAAGTGGTTCATTCATACATTTTTATGACTTTATCTTCACGGTGTGGAAATACAAACAGAAGACCGAAGTCAACGAGCGCAGTGCTGAATGCTAGGTCTATATGACCATTAGTTAGTTTATTTATTTATTTATTACTGATTGTACTTTGGTGCTACTCAACATGACTCTGGAAATTTTTTACCATAAAAAATTTTCACCTCTGATAATGCATTGTTTAATCAAAAATACAGTAAATCTTAAAGGGATAGTTCACCAAATTACTGACCCTCATGTCATTTCAAACCTGTAAGACCTTCTTCGTCTTCAGAACACAAATTAAGATATTTTTGATGAAATCCGAGAGCTTTCTGACTCTCCATAGACAGCAACGCAACTACCTTCTTTCAAGGTAGTAAGGACATTGTTTAAATAGTCCATGTGACAGCAGTGGTTCAGCCTTAATTTTATGAAGCTACGAGAATATTTTTTGTGCACAAAGAAAACAAAAATAGCGACTTTATTCAATAATTTCTTCTGTTCCATGTCAGTCTTTGACACATGTTTACGACAGTACCATGACCCATGCGGTGAATGTATATAGTCTGCAATGAACGTGTAATTTGGTTACTGTCTACTTGGATTTCATCAAAAATGACTTAATTTGTGTTGTGAGGATGAACGGAGGTCTTATGAGTTTGGAACAACATGAGGGTGAGTAATTAATGACAGAATTTTTCATTTTTGGTTGAACTATCCTTTTAATAACAGTAATCTTAGTTTCTTTTTAAATATATTTAAAAATATAATTTATCTCTGTGATGGCAAAGCTGAATTTCCAGAATAATTACTCCAGTCTTCAGTGTCGCATGATCTGATCAGGAGCTGATTTGATGCTCATCAAGATACATTTTTTTTTTTATCTTGTTGAAAACGGTTGTGCTGCTTAATTTTTTGCGAAAATTTATTCAGGATTCTTTGAAGAAAAAAAATGCTAAAATTTTACAAACTTTTGAACAGTAGTATTTTAAAAACTAGTAGTATGTTGGTAATTGCTTGTTTAGGGTAAATAGCACATTTAATTGCTTGTTGCATTGATGTTTGCAAATGAATATGCATTTGCGATTTGTAATGTCTAAGTTATATTTTAATTAAATGTACGAAAAAACCTTCCTAAATTAAATCCATACTAGCTACATTTGACATTTGTTTCAAGGTGATGGTTGTTTTAGGTGGAACCATTTATTTAAATGATATCATTTCACTTTGACAAGCTTCCCCGGGTAATGTTTTGGTCAATAATATGACAGCTGCTGTACAGATACCATCAGTCTTTGTCCTCAAAAGGTCACTGGTTGAGATTTTTAAGTGTCTCCTCAAGCTGCACTTATCTTCTTTGTGAAGAAAGTGGCTGCAGATATCAAACAGAAGCACATTGCGCATTTGTTTTATTTATCTTAGCTATAGCTAAACATGTTTTCGAAAATCTTTGTGAGACAGAAATAGGCCTATCTGTTGTTCAGTGCAATTAATTATAAACAGAGATCATAATTAAAACCAAAATATTTCAGTATTTTATCAGCTACTTCACTGTTGTTTGATGTGGTTGACTGTTCATCAGGCATTAAAATCACATTGATATGATACAGAAATGAATAAATCGTGCATTCTCATTACATAACTGCATCAGTCTAGTTTTGTTTACAGATATCAGCTCAGTGAGTTGAAATCCCTCTGCGGTATAGGCCATGTATAGCATACACAATAACCTCCACTGCTCTCAGAGCATGTGTCCTCCTCAGGTGACCTCAGGTTCGGAGCGCTGACATTAATAAGGGTAGTGATGTAAAACCTTGACATACATCTGGAGGGAGAGGCAGGGAAACAACCGTCTGAAAAACAATTTAATGCTTCCTTGCTCCCGCTGCGCCAGAGGCCGCAGTCAAATGAAAAGAGCTCGCTGTTCTCCTCCTACTTTCCCACTACTCTCTCAGTTCTGCCCAAAACTGTGAGAGCCCAGCCGCGTGTATCTTTCAGGACAGCAGCTGGAGGGGTTTTGATTAATGGCCAAGTGTTTGCTCACCCAGCGTTCACACTTGTTTTGACTGGTTTGTTATTTGGTGGAACATCAGAGTTAAACTTGTAGAATGTAAAGTTGTTTATTTAAAGACAGACTGAAGCTTTTGGCATGTGAAGAAGTTTAAAGTCCAAAGTCAAGTCAAAATGTTGTATAGCGCTTTTCCCAGTACATATTATTTTAAAACAGATTTACATAGTCATACTGTTCTCATACACACTGTCAGTAAACTGATGTTGTTGTTATGCATTGTTAAAAGCGCTATACAAATACAAATAACAGTGACTTGATGTATGCTTGAGTAATGGGAAATCCATTTGTGGATTCATTTTCACGAACCGGTTCTTTTGGTAAGTTGGTTTCAGTAGGCCAGTTAAAAAAACAAAAAAGATTTAACACTTCATGTAATCATGCTGTGATGTCAGTGATACGCATTTGCTATTTACCCCAGCAGATAAAAATACACACTCAAACACATTCAAATGAAACCCTTTTTATTCAAAATTTTCCCTTCAGTTTTTCATGTTAAAGTTTATATTCATTTTTCAACTAAAGCACTCAATGCAGGCAATGATGTGCAAATGCAGATGTTTTACATATTTAAAGAATGTAAAGTGAATAAACTAGTCTTAACTCAAACAGTGCAAAACAACTTCTTCATAGGATCATATTTTCCAAGATATTGGCTAAATTAGAGTTGGAGTGATTGTTAGGCATGTCTGAATATTTCTGATTGAGTAAATTGTGGGTCACTGTTGACTCGAGCCATGAACTGTTTCAGATGATTAATCCAGTTCACTAATAAGAACTGGTTCAAAAGAATGATTCGTTCACAAACTGGACATCACTACTGGAAACCTTTTGAACACTCAGTACAGCCATTACTTTTAGTTCTGTTTTTTTCCGTTAGTAGTGCAGAAATTAAATGCATCACCTTTAGAAAGATCTAATGATCCATTAGTTGCGTGAATGCAACATGTGTTCTTTGCATTGACATTTGATTCAGAATGACACTGCTTGCATTTTACCTCATGTTTCTCTTAATGCTCTGTACACAAAAGGGCAGGGATATTATTGCTGGAGAGCTGATGCTAATGGCTAACCTGTTTTCTTCTCAAAACAAAACCCTGAACTGTAGGATGTGACTGAAGCTGAATCACTGAGTGATTTCCCGGGTCTCGGTGAGTAACGTGGGGGCGGCCGCATGAAATATGAGTTACTGTATGTGCTTTCCTCTTGATTCAGTTTTCTCCCAGTGTAGCAAGTCATTACTTTGTAACAGTCTGAAATGACAATAGATGTGTCCTCACAGGGGGGCTGTAATGATGCCCACCGCAACCCTTTGATTTAGGAACAATGGGTTACATCTAGGGAAGCAGACCTCTGAGGTACTGTGGGTTGAATCAGACAATTGATCATAGAATAACTACTGTAGCTGAGATGCTGTTTCAGTGTCTTTTATACTGTAGCGGTAACAGGCTTTAACTCTGGGTTTGTGTATGAACTGGTTTTAAATATTCTCATTAGAATTAGCAAGACCCTATTTAATGGTCTACAGCCTCCTGTCTTTCATTTCGACCCTAAATTTAAAATATGTGATTATGTGAGTTTATTTGACTTGAATTCTGGCATTACAAATCGTATTATTATTTTTTTAAATAAATGTTGCCAGATGTGGGGTTATGATTCAGAATAGACTTTTAATTGTTTTTCTGACCATTGTCTAGTAATATAAACGTAACCTGCTCACTAGAGCCTGCCTTATACTCTGCTTCCAGACGCTCTGCCAAATAAACGTAATGTAGCAATTTATTAAAGAATTAATGTAATTGTTTCCCATTAAATTGGTATCGACCTCTTGAGTGAGACAGACGAAAGAGTAGCTGCTGTCTATCATGTCATCATAACACGGCTCTCAATTTCCCCTCAGGCATCCTTGCCTATCTATATTATATATGTGATGTAATTCCTCTCATAACACCTAGTAGCCAAACATTTTTAGCATCATTGACATCTGTGATTAGTCTGAGCATAGGTAAATTGGGTGGAGACAGCAAGTTTAATCATGCGAATATGAAAAAAAAATATTTTTGAGGAAAGATTCAGTATATATAAATAAAGTTAGCCTTGGTGAGCATGAGAGACTTCTTAAAAAAAAAAAAAAAAAAAAAAAGTAAAAATTGTACAGACCTCTAGACTTTTGCACAGCATTATTGCAGTTTTTTTTTGCTAATCTTTAAAAACATTTTAAATAACACTGTTAAATGTAATCTTTAACAAATCTCAAAATGAATATAAATTTCTCATACTGTACATGATCGTGTTGTAATGCTAAAATTCACTTGAAGCCTTTAAGATTATAGATTTTATTGTTTATTATATTATAGAATTTTTACATTGTCCTTTTATTGCTTATAAGACAAAACATGAAAATATTTATTGATTTATTAGGCAGGTTTTGAAACACAGATGTTTGACAAGTTTTAAACCATATGAATTCTGCTCTGTCTTAAGGGTTCACCCAAAAATTCTGTCATCATTTACTCAAACTCAAGTTATCCAGTTGATGGGAGCCATTGAGTTCCATTGTATGGAAAAAATACTATGGAAGTCAGTGGTTACTGTCAACCGTTTGGTTCCCAACATTCTTCAGAAGGGTTGGGGAAAGTTAGTTTTTAAAGTAATGCTTTACAATATTGCGTTACTTAGTTCATTTTTATGGAAAGTAATGCATTACATTACTGTTTATTTTTAATATAAAAAGTTCTATTTTTGTTACTTGTTTGAAAAAGTAACTTAGATATTTTTCTTGTAAATTAAAAAGTAATGTGTTACTTTACTAGTTACTTGCAAAAGTAAAGTCATTACAAAACTGGTGTTACTTGTAGGAGAGTTCTAGAGAGTTCAGGAGAGTTTTGGAGAGTACAGGAGTGATGTCAGCGGTTATCAGAGACGCAGGGCTCCCGTGGCTTCTGCCAGCAGGTGTTTACTTTCACTTACACACACACACACACACACACACACACACACAGACAGACAGAGACTTTCCACTTGACATCTCTGATATCCCTGACATAAATCCTTTGGCCACACAACTCTTTTGGACGAAATGCAATCTGTCTGCCTTAAACATAGCTTTGGCTTTAAAGCAACAACTGGATTATGTAAAATGCAGCTGGCTATATTTGTAGAAGCTTTGAGAAGCGAGTCTTAGGGAGTTGTTCTTTATATTCCTGTCAAATATGTCTTGCCAACTGTTCCCATGGTGATGCTTTGAACACTCAAGGTCATAAAGTGCAATTTAAGATACTGTAAAGAGCAGTTTATCAAATTAAAGAATGTGTTGTGGTTTGAGATATAACTAAATTTAGTTTATGCTTCCAAATGGATGTACAGAAAAATTTAGAATATTATGTTTTGTGATTAGCATTTTTCTCTCTTTTTTTAATTACTCTGCTTGTGTGTGTTTGCGTGTTCCAGAGAGACTGTCAGTCTGTACATTTGTGGTGGAGATTTTACACCGATTTAGGTGGAGATTTACAGATTAGATTACAGTAACTGGCAATATTGTCTAAAATATAAATTACTTATATATTAAATATGGATGTGGATGCCCATTTTCCACAAGTTCTTAAGGGTCTTCGTGAAATGTCTGTAACATACTTTGGTTAAAATTCTCCAATGGTTGTGTAAAACAACACCCTTGTCAAAACCAACTCTGTTCACAGCAACCCATTTTGGTGCACGGCTCCTTAAATGATAATGAGCTACTGCTCACCCCACCCTTCTTTTCCGTGGGGCATGTTGACACTCCATATATGGCTCAGAAGTGATTTTTTCTATTTTATTCAAACAGCTAGCTATCTAAGTAAAAAAACAGCTACTAATTGAAACAGCTCCTTGGATGAAACCGTTTCAGATTCAGACAGCCCATAACAAACTGGTTGTGTATTTTCTTTTCAGCTTTTCTGAGCTGGCAGATACACCAGAAACCTTACCAAATGCAAAAACCCCCAAAAATGAAAATTTCATCTGGTATTAGAATTTCCAATAGAAATGTTATGTTTGCAGTAGTGTTGTTCAAATTATGAACTGTGCTAATAATAAGACCAACAGCACTCTCGCTTGTATGATACTGCTTTTAAACAACAGTTCCATTATTGAGTAACTTTCTGACAGAATTTGGCCATTTAGTTATATTTTTTACACTGTCAACAAAAATAATACCAAAAATGCCAAAGCTAATTATTCTATTCTATTCTATTCTATTCTATTCTATTCTATTCTATTCTATTCTATTCTAGGCACAGTATGTCAGTATTTAACAATCGCTGGTGCAAAGAAAAACAGTTATCACACTCCTAACTCAACTGTGTGATGTTCTCTTATCAGATTATTTCTGTCTTCTAGATCCTTCCAGTATGTGTGTGTTTATAAGGGTCTGTGGCAGATCTCTTCTTCTCAGTGGGATAGTTCTCCTGCAGCACTGATGTGTTCAGCATTCATAATAGAAGGCACAGATCCAGCATCCTTACTGAGAGCTGCGCTATACGTACCTTCCTATACATGCCTCTTCTCTTTCTCTCTATATTGGTCTCAGGCTTGCTGATTTGGGGGCCTGTAATCATTATTGTCCTGTATTAAAGAGCAGTTGTGTCTAGTAATCTCCGCCACACTGAACCGAAGTAGCGCTCTTCTCCCAGGCCACCTTTTCTGTCAACACGAATTATTCATGAAGCTATTCCAGCCATCAGCCCCCACCGTAGCAGAACACAAGCTGACGCTGGACCTGAAGGTCAGATCTGAAGGAGTTAAAGGACATTGGTGGACAAATGTGTCTTTGTTCTTTTATCTGTACTGCAGTGCTGCAGGTTTTAGAACAGTTGTACAGTGTGTACTTCTTGTTTAATGAAACACTACCTACAGTACGAATTACGGTTCTGATCTTTCTAACATCTGTGTTTACAAAGAAAGTATGTGTGTTCTCAAAATATAAAGATACTTTCTTCAGAAAAATGTTCATGTTTTTATATGGATGTGCTGTTATTGCTTCATGTTATTTCGCCAAAGGCACTATTTGTTCATTTTTATTAGTTTCTAAGATAAAAGCCATTTCAAATTGTTAAATGGCTGATGTTTGTCTGTGTAGAGCTCAGCGCTTTGCAGACAGTGTTTGTCTGGGCCACCTCCCTTTATTTTAAAGAAGTAGTATCTGACAGAATGGGGTTGCTGTGATGAGTACAGAGTTTTGTAGATTTATTTTGGGTCACTTCAGGTGTCTTCAAATTACTGACAAAAACAGCTAATTTTGCCTTTTCATCTCCAAAATTAAACTTTAATTGGCTTCACTTATTTTCTGATGTGTCTTCCAAATGGATGAGCGCTTTTGCTGTTATGCAATCTGTTTCATGATTCGGATCCGTGTGATCTTGTTTCTAAACTCCTGAAACTATTAGGTTTGTGAAAGTCGGTTGGTGTAGGACAGGGATCATTATCTCATTTGTTTATTACTCTAGAGCCCCAGTTGTAATGGGGGTTGTTCACCTCAAGAGTTGTATACAAGACAAGGCCGTATGTTTTATTTATATTCCTGTTGTCCTAGATTAATGCCACCGGACAGCTAATCAATACGTACTGCAAAACCCATTACCAAATCTTGCAAATGGAAAAAAAGTTAGATGGTTGCCCTGAGGTGATTTAGAGGCTCAACCCATTTGTCTATTGCAGGTTGTGCTGTACCGAGGGTTTGAGTTGTTCTAGACCAGCTGGGATGACAAGTCTAGACGTTATGGATTTGGACTGGCAAGTGTGTTTGATACAATATTCACTCTTCTGTACGTCAGGCACTATTATGCAAAGTTAGGCCTGGCCAGCAGGAAGGCGTTCAGCGATGCCAGTCACGCCGACATCAGAGATTCAGAACTATAGTGATGCACTGTGAGCTTTGACCATTAGTGCTCCACAGCTGTTTCTTATATGGACACAATATAGATAGTGCTGACAACTGCAAAAATCAGAGATGACTTTGGATACAAACACAATTTAGAATACAATTTACTGAAAGCTTCATCATAGTGCCACTAAGGAAAGAGTTGAATAGAAAGACAAGAACACATCCTGTTGCCACCCGAGGCTAACCGAAGAGGAGTGTAATGCCTAGAAAGATATCTGCACTAATAATTTAATAACACTGTTAAATGTAATACTAAGCAGATCTCAAAATTATCTTCAAAATCTATTTTCATGCTGTTTTGAATCCTAAATTCACTTCAGTGTTTAAAAGATGAATTTGTATTTATTTTCTCATTTACTTACCAATTAATTTAACAATTAGTTAATGGCTGGCTTAAAATGAACCCAAAATAAGTTGTAAATTAAAAAACAGACACGTACTACAGAGACATCAGCAATAATCAAAAGGTAAACGTTTATTAATAAGCAATTTAATATATATATATATATACACAGTATATACCGGTATTTAATTATTTTTTTATTATTAAATGTTCATTTATCAATCATATTAATAAATGTTTCCAACTTATTTGGGGTTTATTTCATGCAAGAAATAGTCATTTTTAAGCAATAGTTGAGTTAAATAAAACTACCTATATCTGGGTCAGTCGCTGAGTCAAAACAACCCAATCCCTGGGTTTGTCCATATTTCAATCAGTGCTGGATTGTTTCGAGTATACTCATTTACATTTATTTATTTATAGAAAATAGTATCACATTTTTAATCTTGACCATTTATCGATTATTATCCCAAACATTAATATATATATCTGACATATCTCTCAGTGCATCCCTAGATAAAGGGATAGTTCACTCAAAATACAAGAAAAGCCAAAGTCAAACCGTTGTTTTGATCAGTAGTTACATTTTTCATAATATCTTCTTTTATGTTGCACAGAAGAAAGAAGGTTATACAGGTTTTGGAACGACATGAGGATGAGTAAATATTGACAGAATGTTCATTTTTTTGGGTGAACTTTTCCTTTAAAGGAATGCTAACTTTTGGCTAAGTTTACAGTTTTAACCTAGAGACAGCTTGACTTGTGTGAGATGAACCGTAACCGATTGCTTCTTAAAAAGTTCCTATAGAAATTGCTTGAAAATCATTATGATTTGTAGACTGAGCTGTGTGATCACTGTAGTTCTCGTGAGGTCCTGGGGCCGCCGGGCGAATGATCAGCTTGAGTTCACAGGCAGCCAGCATTGTGCTCTGTGCCATTGCGTAAGCGCATTAAATGCACGGCCCAGACACGCATACACGTGTGAATAAGAGAGAACTGTGGCACATGATCACCTGTGTGTTTCCTCTTTTGGTTTGAGGGAAAGTGTCATTTGCTGCGTTTCTTTAAACTACCTGTCTGGAATAGAACATTAATGAAGCTGCTTAAATCATTGTGAACAACACCATATTCCTCACACAGATAAAAAATGAATGTGACCCTTGAAGCGAAATGACCTACGTGCATGGATTCACATCTCCTGTGGAGCGGGAAAAGAAGCGGAAGGCGCTGTTTGAAGGAGCTCTGGCATGACAGGCAGGCAGTAACACAAGACCGTCTGAGGCAGCTGTGTGTACTTCTCAGTGCTTGGCTCTTCCCACAGCTTTTGAAAACTCTGATTCATTTTGTGAGTTTAGCACAGAAAGCAGGCGACTCTTCAGCCGCACAGAAACAGCAGTTCATGCCAAGTGATGGTTTGAAAATCTGATTAGTTGATTGGAATGTTTTCCAGGACTAACAAGGATGTTGATCCAGGAGCATATGCTATTTAGCTAAATCACTTTAAAGGGTTAGTTCACCTAAAAATAAACATTCTGTCATTAATTAATCACCCTTATGTCGTTCCAAACCCATAAGACCTTTGTTCATCTTCGGAATGCAAACTAAGATATTTTTGATGAAATCCGAGAGCTTTCTGACACCCAATGACAGTAACGCATCTGAAACGTTCCCAGGCCCAGATATTAGTAAGGACATCGTTAATTATATGAAGCTGCAAGTACACTTTTTTGGGTGCAAAGAAAACAAAAATAGCGACTTTATTCAACAATTTCTTCTCGTCCATGTCAGTCTTTAATGCGACGAGGGCATTCATTTCTCAGAATACCTACTTTTGTGTTCTGTAGAGGAAAGTCAGTCATACATGTTTCATTTAGTCATTTGGGTGACTAAATGATGACCGACTGTTCATTTTTGGGTGAACTAAGAACCAGGATATCCAGTATGGAAATGTATGTGTAAAGGCTGTGGATGAAGACTGAGAGGCAGGCCAGTGGGATCAGATCAGAGGCCTTTAGAAACTGAAACCTCAATGAGAGCTTGTCTCCTGGCGCAATAAGCCAAAACTTTGAGCTTGCAACATGTCGTAGCCTCTGGGAAGAGATGACCGCCCCGCGTGTGAAGCGCTGCTGTCACTATGTGTACGGACAGCGCCTCCAGACAGAGCCGACGACTGTTGTGTAACAGCCCAATTGCTTTCGGTCCAGTGGGTAGGATCAGGAAATTTGTGAGCCTGTGTTCTTTGGAGAAGTTTGTTGAATGTGGATCTGAGACGACAATAGGAGACGTTAACTTGCCGCGTCTTCTGAAGAAAAAAATCAATTACTTCCTAACCTCCACTTTGTACTTTTCACTATCCATTTACTCTCTGTTAGCTCGACATTGACACAAGGGAGTCTCAAGTGTCCTCAGCTCCGGTCTCTGTTTTCAGGCTCCACACACACACAGATGGAAGAGTAAACAGAACTGACATTAAGAAGCACAAACACCTTGTACTATGAGACCGAGAGCAGAGATAGGGTGGCTTAGCTTTAGCGATGCTGCCAGTAATAAAAATAGCTAACAGAAGATCTCCGGAGTTTTAAAGGGATAGTTAATCTAAAAATGAGAATTCTATCATCATTTACTCAACCTCATGAAAGGCATACAGGTTTAGAACTTGAAGAGCAAGTAAAGACAGACTTTACAGTTTTGGGTGAACTATCCCTTTAAGAGCACAACTCATAAAAGCAATATATTGATAGAGATCCAGAAATAGCATACCCTTTCAGTGTGTTAGAGTTCATATAAATTTTATTTCAAAAGAGGCCCATATGGCTATACATGCTATCCTCAAAGCTGCCCACTTAGAAAGAAAGAGGCCATCTGACCAAACTTGAACAGAAATTTGTTATTTTTTAATTAATTTTATTATTAATTTTTATTCTATTTTATTTTGATGAGAACCTGAAAAACCAAATCTATTGCAAATCTATCTTTTTTTTTTTTTTTTTTTTCCAAAACATTATTTTAACCTGTTATCTATTAAAATGACTATGTTTGCAGGTGGACTTTTTTGTTTGTTGGAAGTGGCATCAAGGCCTTTCAGATTAAGAGTTTACCAGATCTAGGGCCAGATTTACTAAACAGGGCAAATCAGCGCTAGAGCGCAATTCCATAAAAGCGCAGATGGGAGGGGAAAATTTTGCGTGTGATTTACTGACAATGAGCACATTAAAGAACACAGGCGCAGCCAGATCATTTCCATAATGACAAGCACAATGTACCAAATTACCATATGCTTTAAAACATGCTTTTTTTGGGCATTAAATAATGGCGCAAATACCAGTAATTTGACAAACGCAAACGTTGCGTTGCATGATACATTTTAATACTCTCCTCCCATAAATTTTGCCTCCGAAAGGGAAAACTCCTCCAAATGCATATTCAATAAGGTCAGGTGCAAAAATAACTGTCCACGCCTTTTCAGTGCTAATTCTTCACTGTGCGTCTTTAGTAAATCCTGATAGTAGTATTTTAATGCCAAAAGACATTTTGTGCTGGCGTAAGCTGTTAGTAAATCTGGCCTCTAGAATTTAAAGAGCAAGTTTCTAGATTTGTAAGCAATGTGCATCAGACGGTCAGCGAATGGACTGTGGGATGTCTGTGGGCATGCTGTCTGAAGCTGAGAATAGTCTAAAAAAATCATAATGCGTACTTTTACTAAACACTAAAACAGCTTCAGTTTTCACTGTGAGAGGGTTTTCAGAGGGTTGAATGATGACACAGTTGTAGTATCTGGCTTTTAAATGTGCTCGTACATGAATGAATGGAGGTTTCCTCCGGAGGCCGTTTGGGGAGCTGGTGTCTGGTGTGGAGAGGTGGCATCTCACTGTGTGTTGGGGTTGTGTTTTACAGCTCTGAGACACATGAGCTCTGAGGGAAGCCTCCTAAGTGTAAGAGGAGTGAAAGCAGTTAGCAGACAGATAGAGGGAGAGAGGAAGGAAGTGAGTGGTACTGAATAACATAACGCTAAATTCTCTGTGAAGAGCTGCAAGCATGTTTCCTACTGACATATGATGAATTTAGTGGAAGTTAACCTAAGGCACTGCAAAGTATTGTTTATTTATTTATTGTAGTTGTGTTGTGTGTGGAATAAACCTGCTCATACTCCCAGAGGAAATCTTTATTCTTCATTTAGGTTTCAAGTATCAAGTTTGTTAGGTTTCAATTATTTCAGTTTAATGTCAATTGAAATCAATTTTGGGCAGCATCCAAACTAAATTTTGAACTTGAACTTCAATGAACTTCTTAGGAGAAATTGAAGAAAGAAATAATACAATTATTGACATAAATCAACAGTGGTTTCTCAGATAATTTTCTCTTTGAAGAATTTTATATGCAGTATGTATATATTTATTTATTTAGATCACTGTTCTTTATTATTATTATATTATGTTTTTCATTTTTATAAAATGTATTGTTTTTATTTTTGTAGTATAATGATCATCATTATTGTCAAATCAGAAATGAATTATGAAAATAACAAAAAACAACAATAGCAAATATTAATAAAATATTCATAATGTTTGTATTTTTGTCATTTTGTTATTTTGCCAAAAAGTGGAAATAAATTATTAATTCTAAATGAATTATAAGTTAATAATAAATTAACCAAGTTTTTTTTTTTCTTTTCTTTTTTCTGAGGAAAAAAACTTCAGAATAAGAGACCTTGGCAAAAACAGGTCAGTTTGACTTATTTGGTGTTTACCCTTTTTGTTCAAACTAACTTTGTAGATTAATTATTGTTCAACTATTTTTTAGTAAACCAGTGTCAACGGGATTAAACAATCATAAGAGGAGTGACAACTGTATTCAGCTGCAGATTTAAGCTATTTTAAGTAGTTATTGATGCTTAGTTTACACAGTTGAGTGTGAACACAAGATCCCCAATACAATCATTTCCACAAGGTTGATAGTAAAAGTTTCTACATAATATATTTACCATGGCCTGTACTGAATGTTGTCATATTTTAATCTCTTTAATTGGCATAATGAATGATTTAATCAGCCTCTAACAAGCCCAGTATTGTACTGAATCCCATTAGCTTCCATCAGCTGTCGACTGCGGTAAATGTGGTCCAAAACATTAATCCCACTTAATTCTTACATCTGTTTGCTTTCAGCTTCAGTGCAGATGACTTGCAGTGTGTGAATGTGCGGTAGAGAGATGGTCTTATTTACCTGAGAGGAAAGATTGACTTCAGTGTCTTCAGATATGTAGTCTGGTGCATTCAGAAACCATCAAGAGCAGCTCAGTCATCAGCTCTGAGGGTCCTGTCAGAGAGAGAGAGCAGTGTCAAAACAGTCTGGAGAGCCGTTGTGATTCACACGTCATCTTTGGAGGCTTTCCTCTCAGGTTGTGAAAAGAGGCCGCAGTGAAGTTTCATTAATGCGTATGAGTCAGCTCTGACTGCGAGAAACCACTGAGGAATCGCATCAGCTCTGCACTGAGCAGAAAGCACATACCGAGAACACAAAGTCTTTATGGATAAAAGACACACTCATTACAGTTGCAAAATGTGTTTACTTGGAACTTAATGTTTGATGTTACCAAAATTTAAGCCCGTATTAGTAACTAGGAAACTCTTTTGGGGGCTATAGCACAGCCGCCAGCTGTTCAGTTCAGTCCATTTGCTCTTTTCTAAATTGTTTTTTCTGGACATTCATTGTACTGTCGACAGTATAACAGTAATAATTTCATATCAGGGAGTTTTTTGGTTTGCACAAACTGCACAAATAAGCTAATTCTTTAAATGCGTATTGATGTGTGCAGTAGTTCTCAGCTGCTAAAAAAATATAAACGCTAAATGCACATAATAAAATGCAACAAGAATTAGGATGGAAGGCTTGTCAACAAAATGGAGGAGAAAATGCTTCTTGTATATTTTATTGTTGACATCAAAGGCTGTGCGTCTAATCAACTTAACAGTGTTTTGATGCAAATTCATCTGTCACTTGGTATAAGCAGCCAAATTAGACAGATGCCAACATGGACAGGTTGCGTGACAAGACCTCATACTCCAAAACCATGCACAAAATTGTGCAAGGTAGAAAACAGGACCCAGACTATGGTAAATGTAATAAGATTTATCATTTTAAATTAAGTAAATATATTTAGAAAATATAAATGTAATTGTGCCAACTAAAATGTGTTTTACACTGCAAATTAATGGCTAAAACAGTTCAATTCAATTTGTTCAATTCATTTCCCTCTATCTATCTATCTATCTATCTATCTATCTATCTATCTATCTATCTATCTATCTATCTATCTATCTATCTATCTATCTATCTATCTATCTATCTATCTATCTATCTATCTATCTATCATCATTGATGTTTGGTGATGGCAGTCAGTTGGCTGTTGTGTTGCAAACCTCATAATTACACAGAAGCGCAGCTGTGCAGGCCTGTAGTATTAAATGTGTTCAACCATGCGCACAGAGTCCTGTGTTTATGTTGTTACCTTAAATCCAAGGGCAGGTCGGCAGGTTTCCAGCCAGAGGGGAATACGTTCTGCTCTCTACATACCTACACACACAGTGAGCCAGAGAGAGAACCTGCTTGACAGTGATGGACTGTACTTTGTCATCTCCTGTGAAGAGGAGTCTTGTTGAATGAGATCTTGAGGTGGAATACAGTAAGTCAGTCCGTGTGGCCTCTCCATGCGCTGCCATCTTTAAATGCAGCCCATCCATATTCTCCCTCACAGGGGGCACACACACTAGAGCACTTCTGCCTCTCAGCATGTTGGGTTTAAGATTCACTGTGCATGGATGAAAAATGGTAACAATTTGTTGCACTACTGGAGATTACTCAAGAGCACATTTAGATATTATTAGGAATAAATGAATAAGTATTGAGGATTAAAAAAATAATACGCATTAGGAGTGGGTGATATACTGGTAGACACGATTAACAGGTAGAAATTTGTCGACCGGTAGAGAACAGGTAGAGTAAGACACTCAGGTGAAGTTACTGTGCCACATGGTCGCAAATGTGTCATTTGCACATGCTTTTAAGCATTGCAGTTTAAAAATAAGTCATAATTTCTCTATATGCACGCGCTGAGAGAGCTGTCAGAGAGGCACGCGCATGAAGACGGTGCTCATAGAGCGCGGGAGTATTGAACATATTCAAGAGTTATTTTGCTGCTTCATAGGCCTTCAACGATTAAATACACACACTTGTATGCGTCAAAATGCTCGTCTTTGCAAGTATTCTCGTAAACACAGTAAGTTAGGTCTTAAGTGAAAACAAGCAGCTGAGAAAGAAAACATGTATAACAGTATATTGGATCCAGGCAGCTCTTAAAGTGACAGCAGTCTAATATTCTTATATTCTATTATTTAAAGCAAAAATATATTGTTACCATCATGAAATAAAATTACTCATATCATGATACAAGATTTTGGTCATATCGCCCACCCCGAATACACATACAAAGTTTTTTTTAAAAGTAATAAGTGATATTATTTAGAAACTGAAATGTGAAAAACACAGGTAAAATGAACTGTTTTAGCCAGTTATTGTGTAGGATATAAACATTTTGTCCCTTCAATCATAACATCATAAAGTATTATCATACTTTTTTGATCACCCAACTTCTCCATATAAGTTGTGCTGGTCCACCAGTTCATCTAAACAAGTGCTAACCGCTTGGAAGCGCATGCTGGTCTAAGCTGGTCTTCTCAGATGGTGTTTATGGGGCTGTTTACACCTGGGGCCTCATGTATAAACGTTTCGTACGCACAAAACGGGCATAGAAATGTGCATACGCAATTTCCCATGTATATATCGGGATTTATAAAAAACAAACTTGGCGTAAATATGTGCGCACCGTACGGGAACTCTAGACCGTGCGTACGCACTCTTTTACTGGCGTAATAGCGAATGAATGATTTCAGACTTTCTTTTCCTTTCAATATACACATTTAGATTGAATATTCTGTTGATTAATGGAGTTAAGCATTGACATTACATAAAGTCATTATTCAAAAGTTAAATAAAACATATGAATTTAGATATTTAGACGTATTTGTAGTGAATGCGTTGTTTTTTGATCACTTTCCTTGTTGCATGCTGTTTTAATGACAGCAAGGAGTGTGTCATTAATGACAGCACAGTAATGTTTCTTTAAACTGCAGATCTCATGTTAAGAGAAAATATTTTTAGCAAAAACATCAACGATATGCACACTTACTTCGATATTGTGGCAGACACTGCTGGATTTGGTGGTGGAACGGTCCATTGGCAAGTTTAAATAGGTCCGATTATATTAGCCTAGGCTACTGCACAACCTGGCTGCACGGAGGTGTTTATTTCGTGTAAAGGCAGACTTTTTCTGCGATCTTCAGAACATTATGAAAAAGCATTGAAAATAGCAAGGATAGAATCTGAAGCAAACGGTAAGATTTGCACGTTTCTTTTTTTATAATATTTTGTCAGTGATGCCGCGTCATACAATTATGTACACTTATTTACACACACCATAGCCTATTTCTGATTCTACTATTATAGCCTATTTAAATATCCTAAAACATCTGATATGTTTAAAACTATACTGCTTTGGCCAGTGGAAAAGAAAGAGATCCATTCTATTCTAAAAAGATTCTCTGAGAAGTATTTTAGACTATTTTATTTTGATATATTTATTCGAAAACAAGACAAGGACAGAGAATGATTTTTTAGCAATGTAATGTACCGTACAAATAGCATTTTTAGTCCTCATGTCATGCACCTTTGATGGTGTTAAACATGGTGTCACGTGGATGGGAATATGCATGGAAATAATATGCAGATGAGGTTATGCATCGTAAAACTCGGCGTTGTAAGCTCCATATATGGTGATTTTGGGGAGAAGACACATGTACGCACAATCTTCAGCTGGCAGGGATTTATAAAAGGATTTTTGCACAGGTTCTGGCGCACGCATGGTTTTATAAATCTGAAAACTTTTGTGCATACGCCAAATCTAGCTTTTGTGCGTACGTACACTTTTAGGATGAAATCTATGGAAAGTTTTATACATGAGGCCCCGGGTGGAAGCAGGCCCTATGTGTGAGGATGTGTACTTTTAGTTTCTGCAGTGTTCAGAGTATGAGAATCACATTCAGATGTCATGCTGGACAGCCATAGGGCCTCCAGGCGATAAAGAGGTTCAATCCACCTCAGCATTTAATCCAGTCCACCATCAGCGAGTCCTACGAGAGCTATGATTGTGTTACTGAGTTACTGTATAACGAGAGCGTAAATATCTCAAGTACTAATTAGACTTTGTGGTTCTTATTAATGTAAGCAACCCTACTGTGACCTGTCTTTGTGCTTTCAGCAAAGAACATGATTTTGTTCTGTTGTATTAAACAGCATCTCTTGCTTAAACTCTCTAAATACAAATGTAAGCAAACTTGCCACACTGCTTTCATTAAGACCTAAGGGAGTGTATTTATATTAAAGCTTGTACGCCAAGGTGACTCATGATGATAAATGAATGTGGGCAGGCGTAAGGTCACACTTTGAAAGCATATCAGCACCTTTACGTTTGCATTTAAATTGGGAGTATCTCCACATCTAAATTAATTTTAAAGCCTCTGAAGAAAAGTGAGTTCGGTCCAGAGAACCAACACCAGACCGTTATTAAGTCACAAATGGGGTGTGTGTGATGTTCTCTTGCTCTGCTGATTGAATATTTGTTGTGATTCATTTGTGTGTTCACAGCAGTGACAGTGAATTAACTACATGGCTTACCGTCGGTGACCTGGCATTAGAATATTTTAATTTACTGTGTCCTTGAATATAAATTCATCCTTAGTTGCAAAGTTGATTCCGTCAAAGCTTGTGTTCCCAAAGTTACGGGAAATATGGAAATATCCTACAATGTTAAAATTGTATTTTCAGGCTGGAAAAGTATTTGTGTACTGTTTTGGGTTGTGATTTCTTTTTTGGGGCTTTTTTTAGTTTTTGAAAAAAGTCTCTTATGCTCATCAAAGCTGCATTTATTTGATCAAAAATACAGTAAATATTGAATTACAATTTAAAATAACTTTTCTATTTTAATGTATTTTTAACGTATTCCTGTGAGGCAAAGCTGAATTTTCAGCATCATTACTCCAGTCTTTAGTGTCACATGATCCTTCAGAAATCATTCTAATATGCTAATTTGCTACTCAAGAAATATTTTTTTATTATTTTCAGTGTTGAAAAAAGTTCTGCTGCTTCATATTTTTCATATGCGAAATCACTGACTTAAATATAAATTAATGTTAAAACAGTGTTTCCCAACCACTGTTGTCGGGTGTGCTATGGAAAATTATCAAAAACTTCCTTATCTCTATTATATTTAGTTATCATTTTAAATCAGTGCTATCGGTCATTGTTATGTCGGTTTGTGGGTTTTACAAATATTTAACCAAAGAAAAGCATTCAAAAGAGCTTGTGACTAAACCTCGTAAGGCCATTGGATCCTCAAATTGTCAGTCAAACCTCATAACTTCACCCCGCCTCCATTCAGAATGAAGTTTTGATCAAGTACTGTACATTCTTTACTTTACATTTAAGTACAGTGCAGTTTTTTATTTTTATTTTTTTACTTCAAGTACAGTGCAGTTTTAACTTTTATGTACAGTACATTTTAATTTAATCATTTAAGTTTTTTTATTTACCTGTATGTAATCACAGTGCAGTGTTAATGTTCAAACTGTATTTACAATGTTTAAAGTGGCCAACAATAATAAATATTCTTATTAGGAATAAAACTGCCTCGTTTTTGATCTGTGCATAGCTGAAGCTGAATAATTAGTCCTACTACGCTACTGTATTTTAATGTTGGTCATTATGGTGGTACTTGGTGTAAAAAGTTTGAGAACCACTGCCCTAGATGAATAAAAGTAATATTTTCTGTTTAAAAAATCTAATTGACCCCAAACCTTTGAACAGTAGTGCATATTTAATAAATATATAAAAAATTATATCTAAAATATAAAAGTCTATAGTCATACAGATCTTGCTATAATAATTACTGAATATACATTTTAGTATGTGTGCAAGTATGTATACAAAGTTACTCTCTAGATACTGATTTAGTGTGGAGTAAAAATTCTTTCAATGAATCTTTTGAACCACTTCAAACTGATGTTGTTCTGCTCTTCGTGACCACTGGTGTTCTTATTACATGTTTGCTGTTGCAATCATCTTCACTCTTGTTTCTATTTTAAATTGAACCTGGAGGTGTAACTTTTCCTCCGCATGAGTCATGTAGGTGTGACAGACCAATTTTGCAGTTCTATTCATTGTTCGGCAACAAAAAAACATACAAATTTAGTTTTTAATCAACATGTTTGTACATGTCAGAAAGAATATATATATATATATATATATATATATCCAGGCGTTAGTGACAGGACTGTGATTCATTTTACCCCATCCATCCTGCTTTTATGGACCTGTGACGTAAGTTCACTTGGCCATTTCCAGCAAATTTGTCTTTGGAGATGGCGGGGGCCATAAAAGCCCCTTCAGGGCCATTTCAGGGTGCCCTCTGATTAGCTATTAGTCACTGGCTGAATGGGCCGGGAGGAGCTGAGCATGTCTGTGTGTGTTTGACAGAGGCGCTGGGAGAATCAGGCATGGCCTGTGCGTCATAGCTGTGTGTTCCTGTGGGAGGGAGGCATCAGGTGGTCTGTGTTGTGTTAAATGGGCTGATGTGACAGGGAGGTGGGGGTGATGATGAAGGGTGTGAGATGACTCTGTTACACTCTCATGTGTTCCTGAGTTAGAGGGTGTGGGGTGTTGCTTGGATGAGGACGCGTGACAGGAAAGTGTTTTGTGGGGTTAGTTAAAAGGGTTTTTGATGATTATTAAAGCATAAATCTTCTGACAGCATTTATAATCAGAATGTTGCTTGGTTCAATTTGGTCATTAGATGTTTGCCAACATCTTAAATTTGAACTTTTTATATAAGTGCAACTTTAGAGCTGTAGAAATTAGCATTTATTATAATGCAAATATTTTAAAGTGCCATAGAATTGAAAACTGTATTTACCTTGGCATAGTTGAATAATAAGCGTTCTGTACATGGAAATGACATACCGTGAGCCTCAAACACCATTGTTTCCTCCTTCTTATGTAAATCTCGTGAATAAAAAAGACTACTGAAAAATAGGCAAATCAGAACATAACACTGACTGTGATGTAACAGTCGGGATCACTAATAGTTACGCCCCCAACATTTGCATATACACGCCCATGTTCTAGGCGAGCCGCCAGCTGAACAATCAGAAGTTCTGGAGGTATTGTGAAGAAACAAGCGAGGACAACAGCGAAAATGGCAGATCACGGAAATAAATATTATGTTCCAGGCTGTGCAGGGGATGTGAAGTGCAGGTATGGGTTGGTGTCTGTATTCAGAAAGGCACGGAAAACAAATAATGCGTTCTAATAAAATAACGCGAGCCACTAAAGGGACATGGTTAGCTCCTTGCTAGCGGTAGCCTGTTACATTGCAGTACATAATATTTCACTTACCACATAAACACAGTAAGGAGAGATGACTGAGGATGATGGCGAATGATTTACAGATCCTGAGCACCACTGACAAGCATCTGATCTTGTAAAATGTGTGGTAAGTACTGCCGCTCTCCATATTATAAACAGAGTTCGTATGATTGCAAGTCTCGAAAGCGAAAATGAAAGTAAAAAGCGATCGTGCATTTGAAATTACCCAACAATATAACTGCAAGAGAAAGTATTGAAATATATATTTTCCCTGTGTTTCCTTCCTGCTGTGTGAGCTACTGAAATGAGCCGCACTCAGAGCAGAGCTCAAGATTGAGCCGCACTGTGAAACAGCCAATCAGAGCAGAGCTCTACATTATTATTCATGACCCTTCCAAATAAGCCAATAACAGACCATTTCATTCTAGGGAGAAATCCTAGGGTTGTAAATGCACATGTAAAGCTGTTTCTGGAAAATCTAGAAGCCACATACCTTCTATGTAGATATCAGAGAACAATTTAAAATATTGTATCAATGCATTCTATGGCACCTTTAAGTTTACTTAAAAAAAGTTTTATAATATTTTTAATTATTTGTTGTTATTAATAAAAACAATCTGATAATTTGCAGTAGCAGCAGTATTTGTATCATCAGTGATTTAGCCTTCATTCATAGTACTATATATATTTTAAATAAATTATTATTTTATGTTGTTTCTTTAAAGGTCCCATGGCATGAAAATTTCACTTTATGAGGTTTTTTAACATTAATATGAGTTCCCCTAGCCTGTCTATGGTCCCCCAGTGGCTAGAAATGGCGATAGGTGTAAACCGAGCCCTGGGTATCCTGCTTCGCCTTTGAGAAAATGAAAGCTCAGATGGCCCAATCTGGAATCTTCCCTTTATGTCGTCATACGGGGAAAGGTTACCTCCCCTTTCTCTGCTTTGCCCGCCCATGAGAAAATGAGCTACTACCATGCGAGGCGAGCACAATATTTTTTATTCCTCGAGAGACATCATGGCTTGCAAACGAGCGAAGCATGACAGTTGCTCAGTGTTTGGATGTACAAATGAACAATGAAGTATTTTTTTAGTTCCTTCATCCGAGCCTATGGCTAGCATTAGCTACATGATAATAACTGTAACAGCATACATAAACAAACCAACTAAAGTTCTGTATCCAGACACAATATTTTAAACTAACCATTTGGAGACGTCCTGCTGTAGCCGCTGAGTTGCAGCTTCTTCATCCGGTGCTTCTCCATCCGGATCAGATTCTGGGTCAAACTGAAAAGCTTGAATGACTGCATGTCTATGAGCCACTGCGATACATCCACTGTCAACATTACCGCATGGTAGCGCAAGCTGGTTAAGGCCCCACCCCCACCCTCCACCTTGCCCCGCCTCTCTTTTCCTTAAAGCTACAGACACAGGAACGGCACGTCCTAAGGAAAGCTCATTGTGGGACTGGCTCATAGTGGCTGAAATTCTGCACCAAGGCTGAATTTCAGGAAACAGACTTCAGATACAGTATTAGGGACCACTTAGGCCTATATAAAAGCATCCAAAAAGCAGCATGTCATGGGACCTTTAAGATCATTACATTAAGAGTGGAAAGATTTATGAATTATAATTTTAATGCTATGTCATTAATTTAATGTTTATGATTACAGTAATTATAGAAACCTGCGATTTTTAACAGCCTTAATATAATGTTAAATGTTTTTTAAATACTTTACCTTATAAACCAGGAAAAAATAAAAATATATAAATTATTAAAAGTAACGTAATTTGCTGTTTGTTTGTGTTGTGCTGTTATAACCACAATACAATTCAAATAAATAAAAATGTATATATTTTATTATTTGTAAACTATTTTTACACATTTAAAGTTGTTTAGATATTTTTGTAGAGAAACCCTACTTTGAAACTATCCGTTTTCTCCTTCTGCGGAATGTTGACTGCTCGCAGGCATTTGAAGCTGTGGAAAATATGGATTCTGTCTTTAAGTAGAGAATAAAAGAGGTTTACTGATGTAAAGAAAAGCTTGATTTCACCACAGCTTACAGAGCTTCAGAATGACACAGCAATAAAAATTAAATCCATTTCCTCAAGGCTGCGGAACTTAGAAGAAGATCCCAAGAGACCGGAAAGTAGTCTTGACTCAGATACACATGATATTTAAAGTGCTGGTATTTTAAGCGCACGCTCCCCCAGGGCTGCTGGAGCAGCTGATGGCGATGTTCGTTTCCATCAGACGGTTAACTGGCATTTCGTGCAAAATGAGAGTGATTGAAATGGCTTCTGACTTCCCCTCATTTGAATTGTACAAACTGAGACAGTCCACCTCTAAATCTGTCTCCCTGCTAAACTTCGTGACCTCAATCTGCAGCGAGCTCTCGGCCTAAATGTTCAAACCGTGGCATGGTCATAATTCAGAGCAGTTGATAGCGTCAGTCCTGTCCTTGATGCCTTTGTGCATCGATATGCAGGGTAACTGTAACCCATGTACACTTCTGGGCTATTATGGATTAAGCCATCACCAATCATTTGTTTTTTGACTTTTATTGCCTCCCTTGATTAAGGGTCATTTTGCATCCAACTTGTGACACATGATACCTTCAACTCAGGAGGGCAAGGTGATGTAAACAGCGGAAGGTTATGCACTCTGTGTCATTAAATCCTTTCTCCCATCAAGTTCCTCTCTGGAGTGTGAGCGACTGGCTTTCAGCACCATGGACAGGGACATTCATCAGCGCAGGGCTGATGTGGTGGCAGAACCATGAGCTGTAGATCATATCCCATCACCCCACAGGCTGACAGCTCATTTTGAAGGCCCAGCTGATAAGGAGGGTGGAGCTTCGACAGGCTGCATATCCATCAGGCATCCTGTGACCCCTCCGTGCACTCTCTATCACAGTTTGGCACGTCGTGCCGCTCTAAGTCGTAAAGAGCTCTTTTAGGACGGTCCAGTCCTAAATTTGCCCCTCATTTTAATTGAGGTTTACGGGGCTGCTGTTAACATGGCTATTAATAACCATTGATGGACGAAGACCTTCAAAGTGCATTGGAGACAAAAGGAGACTGCGTTCTGGAGGGAATAATGGACTGTTCCCCTTCAGGTTGTGTAAATGGAAAGAACCTAAAGCCTAGAGGCAGTGCATAATTATGAGAACCTGGCAGAATATGCCCTTGAAGTAACAATCAGTGTGTTGCATACACACTGTATGTAATTAGTTTATTATATTTTTAGTTGTTTTATTTTATTGTTTTTATTTAATTATTTATCATTTTTAAATTATTTAATAATAATAAATATTATTATTATATAAATTATTTAATAATAATAATAATAATAATAATAATAATAATATTATTATTATTATTATAAGGATTTTATTCCAATATTCTCATAAAAACATGATTTATTTATCTATTTATTTATTTTATTTTTACATTTTATTCCAGCATTATCATACAAAAACTTTTACTCTTTTTTTAAAAGTATCTTGTGTTGTTCAAGTTTACAGTTATTTTATATTAATTCTGTAAGATTGATGAAAATCTTTTATATTTTGAAATATTTAAAAGATATTGTCAATAATGTTGACTAAATAGTTTTCCACTTATCCATAATGATAATTGTCTCGTGCCAGTCCTTATATAATATAATATAATATAATATTTCTTCATATCTCTTTTTAGTAATTTTGGCTACAGTATGACTAAATTAGGATGGGTAAATACTGTAAATGACAATTGGTCAACTTATCGCGAAAAGTTAGATGAAAAAAAAAGGCCACATAACTGACTTCCTTCACCAGAAGGAAATCTAGACTTCATTCTCCAATATAATAGATTTCCTGGTTTAAAATAGAAGGTGGCTGTCAGAGCACCAGCACTTCATACCGAAGTAAATTGGGCCCCAAATGTTTCTGTGTGTCCTTTAACCTACCAGTGAAGACCATACCTGGAGAAGATGACAGGTCTTCTCTTAACCACCATTCATGTTTTTGTCTTTAATAACATGTCTGAAAGAGAGCGAGAAGGAGCAAGGCATGGGGAAGAGTTTTAATACCCTGCTGTTAAACACTCTGGCAGTAGTTGTGTTTGGCCTCAAATCATGACAATGGAAAAAGGAGATGCTATAAAACAGCAGTGTGAACTTTATTAGTACATTTCATTTCAGGGCAAGGTAGGCTGTACAAGCACGAGAAAATGAAACCCTCTATTAACCTCTCACAGCATGTGCCTGAATTAGTAGTGAGCATTAGCCTGCTTGTGTCAAGAGAGATTCAGAAGTCAAGGTCAAATAACATCAGAATTACACACTATTTTTTAATGACAGTCCATGCAGAAAGATTCTTTTCCCTTAGAATCCTAACCAGCCAAACCCTGACCCTGGGTTGTTTTTAGCCGCCTTAAAGCTCTTACGGACATAGTCAAAATGAATATTTAAAACAAGAATTATAGAAAAAGATCACAAACTGTTTAGTCATTGCTTTTTTCAAAGGATTTAGTTGGTCTATTTTTAACTTGTATGAGAGTCAAGCTATATAAGCTCATTTATCAGTCCTGGAACAATGACAGCTGTTCATATGTGAACATTATATTTAAATAATGTTCCACATACAGATTGAGGTGCTTCCTCTGTGCATGTGTGATGCAGAAGATGCCTGTGCTGGAAGATGATGCATGCTTTCACTGGATTGACTTTCTCTAGTACTGAAGAAAATACTTTAGAAGCAGTCTCTTGATATGTCTTGATCCAACGCAGTAAGTTTGCATGGGGGCTCTGTCCATTTATGTGCTCTTGACCCTGCTCATCACCCTTCTGAAATATTGGATTTCAGATATTTTTGTTTTCCTCTCATGCACCTTCATGCACCTGAAGCTGCTCCAGAACAACCATACAACACTTTAAGTTAATGAGAGCCAGACGAGCTTCAAATCCCCTGCCTGCTCTGATTTACCACTAGATCCCAGTGCTTAACTAACTGCTGTCATATTGTTTCAATCATTGTGACATAGTGTGTATTAGGTCTGGGCGATGTAACTGAAGTTAGCTTTTCATTATTTTTCACATTTTTGACAATATTTTAATGTATTTCTTGATCTTTCCTTAAAAGCGTTTTTTTCCCATTTTTAATCAGAAATAATCATTTAAAGAAAAGAGTAATTTTAACTGCATTTTTGTTGTAGTTTATTTTTTGCATTAAACTAGATTCAAAATATTTAATGCAAGAAGTAAAATAAAATAATATATATATATAAAAATATAAAAATCATGGCATGTTTTCCACCTCGTTTTTCACAAAATGATATTTAATAATGATATTTAATTATTTTCATTAATATTTAATTATTTTCATTACTATTCACCTATGCATAGTCATACAGACAGCAACATTTATCTACATATATTTTTAAAACATATTCATGCACAAAATTGCCACTGAGAATATTTTTGAGTGATAACACACATGAACACATGAATTATTTGAAGTATACTATTTGAACCAATTTACTTAAATTCTACTTTCCAACTCTTTAAATCTGTCACTATTAATTATTAACACAGTGTTTGACAAGGAAGAATTTTGAAATTATTCTGATGATATATATATATATATGATCATGATATGCACATTAATGTAATTAAACAATTTTATACAGTATGAAATCATTGAACATTATTGTAAGTATTTGATGAATCGCCCAGTCCTACTGTGTATTATGCTTTTCTTTGTCTCTTACCTTCTCTTCTTCTCTTTCTTCTGTATATCAAGCTATTATGTGTTCTGCTAATCTTGTTACTGTTGTTGCTTATTATTATTATTATTATTATGACCTTGTTGTTGTCATTTATACTTTGTCTCTTTTCTTTGCGTATTTCTGTCATTGTGTTGAATTAGTTCTGTTGCTTTGAGCGCTCTCTCCCTTTCTAACCCTGCGTTCATTTTGTTATGGCCCGACCGCAGTCCAGGATGATGCTGCCCCAGGTACCCAGGAGTACATTATGTTGCGGCAGGATTCCATCCATTCTGCGGATATAAGGGGTAAAGGCTCCCCTTTTCGTGCTAAGTGTCATGAAATCTTCTGCTGCACACTGAAGCAAGTCGTCCACAAAGAAAACTCAGAGCCTGAAGGTTTGTGTGCAACACATCTGTGTTTTTCTTTACTTTGCTGATGCTTTTGTATCTTTTACTTAGGTTTAAGTTTCATTTGAACTTGCTTTTGTTTTTTGCCTTTTCTTAAAAGCATCTAGCTTGTGCATTTTCTGTTCCTGAGCCATATGTGTGTCTTGTAGATACTGCTTGAAGCCTGCGATGTTGAATGCCCTAAGGACACACTCTCCTTGTGTGTCTGTGCTGAATGCAGACCCGTGCTCATGATCCTTCAGATCTGTATTCACCAGTGATTACCCGATGATGTCACACTGCCTCAGCTGAGGCTCCATACTTACATTTAGAGGCACAAATCAGGGCTCTACACTCACACTTTTTTTTTAGGAACATTCATATCCAAGTTAAGATTTTATTAAATAAATATGTATGAAATACACAACTTAACAAAGGACATTAGACACTTTCCCGTTAATGTTTTCCAGGTAACTTGACAGGCAACATTAAACAACAGTAGCCCTTAAAAACAAACAAACACTTATCAGTAATGCTATATAATAACTTCAATTAGCCATGAATTATACAAACAAATGTGTTAAACTAACTTTTTTTTTTTACTATAAAATGAATAGAAATATGAATGGATTTTAACTAATGATGTTATGTATTGCATTATATAAAATTATAACAATATCATATATTTTGTAAATGTTTTTAATGAAAGTTATTTCACATTTTTCTCGAGTGTCTAAATGCTGTAAATTACAAATTAAATTACATGAAATCCATACTTTCGTTATGGAAGTTCATAAATTCATAATTTCAAATTCATAAATTCATGAGTTGCAAAGGCATGATGTCTGCATGACTAATTAATATACAGTACCTTATTTCTATACCATAAAAATGCAGCCTATATGTACACTTTGATATAGGAAGAAAACAACATCTAGACAAGTGCAGTTCTATAGTAGTCTTAAAGGCACTTTTGAAAACTTGATTTTGCATCATTAGCCATGAGTTTTGATCAGTTGTACTTGAACGACTAAATTAATTTTTACATTGACACTAGTTTTAAATGACATACTTTAGTGTAGAGCCCTGTAAATACAAAACATCCACACAATAAAGTCTGCCTTATATTGCAGCCCCTTGATCACTGACCCTTTAATTTTATTGAGTGAGTGGACGACGATGATGATGATGATGATTGACAAGCATGCCCTATTTCCTTCTATAGATCAAACTCCACCCATTTACCACAAGCCCCTCCCCTTTATAATACCTTTACTCCCTCTTCCCTCTGTATATCTTTCTTCTCTTCTCTTTAGCTCTTCACTCATTTTCAGACACCCCTCTCCTCACACATCAGGTCGACATTAGATGAATATCTGTTTCAAAAATGATAATGTTTCTGCTTTTAAAGGGCTTGCTTGGCCACTCTATCTCTTTGTCTTTCTTTCCCATCGATCTGGCTCTTCCTGGCAGGTGTTTTCAGATGCATGAGGGTTGCCAATGTCGTTTGTACACAGGTTGTTATGGGGTCCTGCATGCGGCTGAATGCTGTATTGTCTTTATGTTGAGGGAATCTTGTAGAGTACTAAGATTGTCCAAACATGTTGTAAATATGATTGTGAAGTGTTTTTCTTTTCAGCCTCTCAGATCACTGGGTAAGCCATCAGCAGTCACCTCAAGCCTAAATAAATAAAGTTAAACACAAACGCGCTCATCTCCGCCGCTGTGCTGGATGACATATGAATTGTTCACGCATCGCTGGAATGCAGCTCAAGATTGATGGATAATTTAGTTGTCATAGATACAGTGCCATTGCTGCTGACAAACATGTGCCTAATCAATTATTCAGTAATGGTTTATATTCACGGTCATTACTACCTCATTTCTGCATCTTATAGAGTTGTAGAGAGTCTCTGAGGAGCGAGAGTGTGTTGGGTGCAGGGAATCTTTTCCATGTCTGTTTGTGGTAAATTTTTATCTGTCTGGATCATGCTGCAAACAAGAGGACACGGGTGAGAGAGAAGGAGGGGAAGGCTTATAAAGAGACAGACTGGAGTACTGCAGATCTATTATTCAGTCTGACTGAAGCTTTGCTTGGACGTGACTGAATTTGCAAAGAAAGTCAATGGTTTCTTATGAAACATGTTCATAAGAAGCATTCCGTCAAGGGTGAAGGGAATCATTCACCTTAAAATGAAAATTCTGTCATCATTTTCTCATCCTCATGTCGTTCTGAATGCTTGCTTTCTTCAGTGGAACAAAAAGGAGATGCTGAGAAGAAAGTTCACACTGCTCTTTTCCATACAGTGAAAGTGATGGGGAACAGAGACTGTTCAATGCATAGTTCACCAAAAATTAAAATTCTGTCATTAATTACTCACCCTCATGTTGTTCTAAACCCAAGACCTTCGTTCATCTTCAGAACACAAATTCAGATTTTTTTTGATGAAATCCAAGAGCTAGAAAGCAATGCAACTGACACGTTCAAGGCCCAGAAATGTAGTTAAAACAGTCCATGTGGTTCAACCGTAATGTTATGAAGCTACGAGAATACTTTTAGTGCACAAAGAAAACAAAAATAACGACTTTATTCAACAATTTCTTCTCTTCCATGTCAGTCTTCGACATGCGTTCATGATAGCACCGCGATGCATCAAATTACGGTTGAACCACTAATGTCCCATGGACTATTTTAACGATGTCCTTACTATCTTTCTGGGCCTTGAATGTGTCAGTTGCGTTGCTGTCTATGCAGGGTCAGAAAGCTCTCGGATTTAATCAAAAACATCTGAATTTGTGTTCCGAATATGAACAAAGGTCTTATGGGTTTGGAATGACATGAAGGTGAGTAATTAATGACAGAATTTTCCTTTCTGTCAGGACCACTATCGTCAAAGATGACTGACAATTAGCATACAGTTTGGATTGGCGGTGTGGTTCTGTTCTGGGGAAGAACTCCCTGAGCATCCATGCAGCCTAGCATGGGTAAGAGCAGGGAGAGCAGCAATAAAAGAACAGAACCAACATAAAATGTATTGCAGATATCATTAACTTCAATAATTTAATGTAACATTTTAGAAATAAGTCTGATTCTGACTGACAGAGGAGGAATTGGGGATGGAGGTGGGTAATTAGCTATTGAGCAACGCGCAGCTGGTGATAATAGGTAGATGTGGATCAGCTGAGAGTCAGATGATGCAAGCTTGACTAACGTGACCTGCCAGAGCTAACGCTGACGCTAGATTTTTGGGTGAACTATCCCTTTAATCTTCTAAAATGACACAAAAGTACCATAGAAGTACCAAAAGTTGCCCATATAAAATAAATTAATAAAACAATTTTGGGGTTCTCTTTCAGTTATTTTTTACTTCAGAATTTTTACAATTTTGTGTTACTTCAGGCAGTGTATTTCTGAGTGAAACTTGTTTCTACACCAATTTTCTTTTTCAGTGTATGACTTTATTCCAAATCATGGCTCTCTTGAAAACCGTGGCAAAATCTTCCAGTCTACAATTTCTCAAATCTCTCATCATGAATTAAAATGTAGTCTGTTTGCCACAGAAAGCTATCATATGTCTTCAGACGATGTGGAATATAGCATACATGTAGTACAAACTACTTTTAAAATGCCTCTTGGAGCTTCAAACCTTAAATACCTTGTCACTATGTGCTTTCATTGTATGCAAAAGAACATGCATGCTAAACCGTTCCTTTTGTAATCCATGGAAAAATACAGGTTTGGAATGACACGAGGGTGAGTAAACTATCTCGTGAACTATCTCTTTAAGAGAGAAAGGACATCTGAACCACTGTGTAGGAGGAAGACATGCTGTTCTGAGATCAGATTGTGTGTCACAGAGACTCAGAGTTAGTTTGGACATGTTTCAGTGATGGAGGGAGCAATGGGTGCAGTTGCTGCTCTTGTAAGCTGGAAATCTGTTGCTGATTTCTTACACCACAAATATTATTGCGCACACACACACACACACACACACACACACACACAATAGAGACTCAGATCAGCAGTGGAGTCTATAATCCAAATCCCTGTCGCTCCACAATTGCAGCAGACTCTGTCGCTCTCTCTCTCTCCTTAACTTCTCCTCTGTCTCCTGTTCTGTTACGCTACTTACCCTCAACATCCTTTATCTCTTTTACTCTCTCTTGACAGCTCCAAATTCATCCCCCAATCAATATCTGCCTGATTTCTTTCTCTTCTCTATCCTAACCTCTTTCTCTTTCCTCTTTTCTGTCTTTCTCATTCTTAGTGTGTCCCAAAGGCCTGTTTCTTTATCATATTTAATCAATAACTGAGAACAAGTTGTACTTTTGCTATTTATCCTCGAAAGCACATACTCAAACATCGGGACACGCTAACATTTGTTATTTACAGGCCAAACTTCTTCATAACCCACAAGTTTAATATGTCCCTGTCTTCTCCGGAAACTGTGTGGGTGTGTATATTAACATTTCCAGCTACCATTACTATGATAGAAAGTTGCGTGCACTTTGAAAAAGAACATTGAAAAGTTTGTGGTAAGAAAGATTTCTAATGCTCAAAATCTCTTGTGCTCACTTAGGTTGCATGCATTTATTTGAGCAAAATACAGTAAAATCTTACAAATTATTACAGATTGTTTTAACATTATTGTTGACTCATGATATCAGTGCTAAAGCATTTTACTCTTTTTTCAGGATTGTTTAAAGAAAGTTCTAAAGAAAAGCATTCATTTTAGATATAAATTAATAGATATAATATAAATATATATTGGTAATATAAAGAGACCATTTGCTGGTCATAGTTTGTCAAATGATGTTTATTGTTGTGATACCATTTAAATGGTATTCATCAAACACATAACATATTGCAGTTATAAATCATGACTACGTCCATAGCCCTATTTTGCAGAATCCAAAATAATGGCTGGCTTGCTCATTTCACAAACCATGTGTATCAATAAAGCACTTGGCACATTCATCCACTCTCCCACCTGTGTAAACGGCATCAGTGCGACTGATGAGCTCTGAAATTACATTACGACTGACCCCCACTTCTCATTTCAGCTGCTGCTCTCAAACTGCATGACTCAACACCATTATCACTAACCGCACAAGTCTAGCTAGACTCTAATAATGGCGTTTTTGTTTGTTTGTTTCCTCATTTTGTTGCATCACGCTCACGGGATCAGGCTGGAGCTATTTATGCAAATGTTTGCGCAAATAGAGAAAGCATGAATAAGTCATGGTTATGATAATAGATGTGGGCAGGGGGGATTCAGATGGGTGGAGCAGAGTGAAAGACCATCTGCACTGCACTCTATTTGAAAAGTGTTTTTAACAGTGCATTTTATATTTTTATATTTGATGTGTAAAAGGTGAGAGCTTTGGGATAGCAGAGGGAATGCAGCTGATCTGACTGGTCATTCAGGTGGCAGTACTGCCATCATCTTGCTCCAGGACACACAGCCAGCCTTTTAACTGCTGTGAAATGCCAACAGTGTGATGGAGGGCTTCCAGTGCGCCATGCTGCTGTCATCTTCGACTGAGCTGGGTTAATAGTGATGTCCCTGGTGAAAAATAAATATATTTATTTCATGCTAAGTATACTAAAAATACATTTACATATTTATGTACCCATTAAAAATACCCTGCAATTGCACTTTTAGTATAATAAACTGGTATACTTAAAATCTAAAAACTAATTTTGTGCTTAATGCACTTTAATTGTGTGGAAGTAGTGCTGAAGTCTAACTAAAGCTATACTGAAGTATATTTGACTGTGCTAAAGTGAAACTATTTCAAGTATACTTTAGGTACCTTTAAAAATCTTGCATTTAAAGACTGATATTATTCAAAGATCATACAATCCTCATCAATAGTGAGATTAAAACACAGTTTAGGCTTAATAGTAAGAAATGTGCATTGTGCACAAGCAGTAGTTTTTTTTATATGTGACCCTGGACCACAAAACCAGCCATAAGGGTCGATCTGAAATTGAAAGCATATGAAAGCTGAATAAATAAGCTTTCCATTGAATTGATGTATGGTTAGGATAGGACAATATTTGGCTGAGATACAACTATTTGAAAATCTGGAATCTGAGGGTGCAATATATATATATATAGAGAGAGAGAGAGAGAGAGAGAGAGAGAGAGAAAATCGCCTTTAAAGTTGTCCAAATGAAATTCTTAGCAATGCATATTACTAATCAAAAATTAAGTTTTGATATATTTACAGTAGGAAATTTACAAAATATCTTTACGTAATATCTTAATGATTTTTGGCATAAAAGAAAATCATCTCGATCATTTTGACCCATACAATGTATTGTTGGCTATTGCTACAAATATACCCGTGCTACTTATGACTGGTTTTACTTATATTGTCACTTATTAAGTATTTGGACACTTTAACTGCACTTGAAAATGTCATTACTTTAGAAACCAAAATGTCAAATTAAGTTTTTAAATTTTTTTAATTTTTGTATTGTATTGTTTTGTTTTGTTTGTTTAATTTTTTTAAAATTTTATTTTATTTTACAAATTCTACTAATTTCTAAATGTACAGTTTCTCTTATTCCCCCACTTATTCACCGTCTATATTTCTTTACAGTTCCTTTTTGTTAGTTTTTTTTCTTGGAAATAACTATTGTAGTCATTACATATAAAGTGTAGCGATAACTCATTGGAGAGACACTCTTCCTGGAACCAAATTACCCTGGTTACCAGTGCACCATAATCAAGATCCTGTCTTAGTCCTGAAGCACAACTCATCTTAAAGGGGTCACCGGATGCAAAATTCACTTTTCAAGTTGTTTGAACATAAGTGTGTGTTGTAAGTGTGTGTACACATCCATCCTATAATTATAAAAATCCACCCAGTGTTTTTTTTTAAATCCCTATTTTAAAATCCCCTTTCTCATATCAGGCTGTTCTGAGTTTCCTGTCAAAATGACGTGGTTCTGCACAGACCGCTCCCACAATAGTTGATTGACAAGCCGTCTTACCTTAGACCCGCCCTGAGTGAGCTGTGAGCTGTAAATAGTCCGTCCGCCATTGTGTCGACTCCAGTGCAGGGGAAGACAAGATGTCTTAGATTAAGCGATTGTGTTGCTTTGTTGATGGATGTAATAATGAATATAGCAGTCATCATTTACTCCCGGCATCTGAGCCGCTGAAGACGCAGAGGATTAACGTTACTTTCGCTTTGAAGTGAATGCGCCGATCCCCTATCTGCCTAAATGCGTCTGTTCGTGCGAATCATTCGTGATCCAGCCTCACTTACAGATGAAGTGAGTATAAAAGTTTTTTATGAATCTTTGCAAATCGCCTTTCCTAATAATGTACTAGTTTCGCGGCTAAAGTAAACAGTACTGCTCGTCACCCCATGGAAGAGAGGGGCGGGGTCAGCAGAGCTCATTAGCATTTAAAGCAACATGGACTAAAAATAGCTTGCTGAAAACAGAGCTGATTTTGACAGGGTGAAAAATGTGTTTTTTACACTACCATTGAGACATTTTAACCAAAGTATGTTATAGACTTTTAATTAAGACCCTAAAGAATCATATCAACTTGAAACTTAGCAAAATGGGCATCTGATGACCCCTTTAAAGCTTTCTTGAACCATTAGGCCACACATTTTCAGAGTGGTTGTTTTAACACCGCTTCTTTTTTTCACACGTCTCCACACAGCCTCACAGACCTCCTGTGGCTCTCCTGGAGTGAAGATGTAAAAAAAACCTTCCAACCCAAATCTCACCTGCTGTCACTTTAGTGGATTCTGTCAAATCCAGTAACACGCCATGCCAGATTTTCACGTAAATCTTTCAGTTGAACAGCCATAGACTCACCCAGTCTGAAGATATATGTACATTAGCTAATGTGTAAACAGCATTTTAGTCTGCAAGCTGTTTATGCTGTACGATTCACACAATGACAGCCTACTTCACATGCTTATCGTCAAGAATACATGTTTCTTGGCAGTTTATAGACTTGTTTTTGTTTCTAAAAAAATATTGAATGTAGTACAATATAATAGAGCAGAATGCAGTTGTCTTGAAATGTGATGGACTATTTTTAACTGCACACACTGACTTATAAACTTTACACTTTAGATCTAGATTTTCTTTTTTTTAGTTTTGATATTTTTAGCAGCGGTGCTTTAGTTTATGGAGCCTTAGAAGTGTCTCAAGATGATGGAATCAGTTATCATTTTATTAATACTATAATAAAAATAAGTTAATTTTCAAATGGACAGATCAATGGTATGTAGTTATGTAACAACAATAAATTGATTTCATTTGTATTTTTATAAATTAGTTACCTTTTCAAAGTGCTTTATGAAACTGGATGGCTCAAATGTAGGAGGAATCTGCTAAATTAATTAGAATCAACTTTTGATTGAAAGCAATTTGTAAATGGTTTATAAATTTGTTTATTTTTACATAGTTACATAGTATTTTTAACCATTAATCATATTTTTATTTTTATGTGCCTCTTCTATTAATTAAGGCTCTGCTGCTAAAATGTTAGAACTGACAACGTAAGGAAAAAAATTCTATATAACCTAGTTGACCTCACTAAACAGTTGATTGCTAAACGAATAGAAATAGTTGAACATTGTGACCCATTTGTGGTCTCTGTGGACAAATCTATCACTGGGCTGAAAGTCTTTGTACCTTATTTAACCCTTAAATGGTACATATTACTATCTTAAGTTATTAGTACCTTAACCCCCGGTTTCACAAACAAGGCTTAAGCCTAGTCCTAGACTAAAATGTAAGTCTGAGCTGTTTCAACTGAAATAAACTTGCACTGACTGATCTTAAAACATATCAGTGCCTTTGTTTTGTCTCAAAATCCAGCCCAGTAATGTTTTTTTTTTTCTAAGCATGTTTATAAAAATGACTTAAATGTCCTAATTGAACTATGGCCTAATCCTGGCTTAGTCTAAGCCCTGTCTGTGAAACCAGGCCTAAAAGTATGTATTAGTACCTAAATGTACATATTAGTATCTTTTGAAAAGGAACCACCCCAGTGAAACAGCAAAATACGTGAATGGGAGGAAGAGAGCAGGAGTGGACTGGCTCACTGCATGCTTTCAATCCTGCCTGACTCCCCCTCTTTCCTTAAACACACACAAACACACACGCTTGGTCTTTTCCTCTCGCCCACGCCAGTGTATTCCAGATGCCTGTTTAGACGGGTAGTCATGATGAGTCATCTCCCCACATGCTCTCGCCTATTCTCCTCTTTCATCAACCTGTTTCACACCTCTTCAATCCCTCGTGCTCCTGGAGAGTTGAGCTGAGAGGTGTACAGTAGGTAACTTCTCTCCTCCGCTCCCTCGCTGAACAGCTCTGCGAAAACTAAAGCGGGATGCTGAAGCGGCGCCACCGTGAATGGAAATATTCCACCCTGTCAGAGATGAAATCAATAGGCGAACACTCTACAGCTCCATTTAAAACTCATTTGTGCTCTTGCCTAAGCTATGCCACTTTACAGTTGGGTGATGCCCTCATTTTTGTCGAAATGTTTACTGGGAAAGTTGTGTTCTCTGTCTGTTCCAATAGTGCGAATGTGAACAGTGGTGATAGTTGAACCCCAAGCCCTCATTCTGTGAAATGGTCCTGTCCCGTGGGCCAGTGGGATGCAGTGGAATAGCGCAATTACATAATACTCCAGAGCGACTTCTCCCAAAGGGCTTCTGGCAGGCTAAGGCCTTGTCGGCACTGATTTACACAGACACCCAATTTGGAGCGTCGTCTCTCCTGCCAGCCCTGGTGAAGGATCTGAGAGTGTTGGGCTGGACAGAAGATGCAGAATTAATGTCTGCCAGCACTCTCTTCCTCACCCACCAGCATACCAATATATAGATAGAGGTGTTTTGTGTGAAATGATTCTGTTGGAAAACTAATTGTAAGATGTTGACGGTTCAATATCGTAACAGGCTGTTTAGCCATGTGTGTAATACTTATTTATTGGCTTACAAGGGATAGTGAGGTTTGTTTTTTTGTGATGTGATACTGTGGATCAGTCACATGAGGGAAGATCCCATTGGAGCAACCTTGCATTAAGTGCATTTCTCAAAGGCACAGTGGTGATAAAGCTGAAAGCTCCTTGTGGAGACTCAGCCACCTCAAACCACACTACTAAAAGAATGATCACAAATGTAGTCTCTGATTTAAACATTTTTGGATGATACAGATAAGGCAATAATTATTTTCACATTGTGGTTGATCATTATTTCATGGCTAATATTAAAATCTTATTGTATATTGTTTTATGTAAATAGATTTAAAAAAAAAGGTACTACAAAAATCAGTTGCTTTAAATGATACATGTGAATTTAGGCTTCAGAGCATGACAGTGTGCAGAATGAAAAATTGGTATTAATTTTGAAATTTGCTTAGAGGTTACATTTAACAGTATTATTAACTGATTAGTGTTGAATTTTTAAGTAGACATTAGATAATGGCAAAGGTACTGTAATCTAAATGTAAAAAATAGTGGGAATCAGCATGAACAATTAAATATTGACCAACATCAATAAAATTTAAAAAAAGTATTTAGTATTAATACTAACAAATAAACACTTTCCAATGTATACTAACATGGCTTCATTCATTTGATCAAAAAAATAAAAATAAAATAAGAAATACAGTAAAAACTTTAATATTGTGAAATATTAATACAATTTAAGTAATGGTTTTCTTTTTTTATATATTTTAAAATTTAATTTATTCTAAGCTGAATTTTCAGCATCGTTACTCCAGTCTTCAGTGTCACGTGATCCTTCAGAAATCACTCTAATATGCTGATTTGGTGTTCAGCAAACATTTCTTATTATTATCAATGTTTAACACAGTTCTGCTGCCTTATATTTTTGTGGAAACTGTGATGCATGTATTTTAGAATTCTCTGATGTTTGCCATTTTTTGTGTGCAGCATGCATCTGGCAGTCAGTGAAGGGCTTGTGGGAAGTCTGATATTACTACAACTTGTGAACTGAAGTGAGATGACTAATAAAAAACAGGCCTATGTATGTATGTTAGACACTGAGGCTAAAAGAGTTTTTGAATAGGGATATTTGATGTTCTTTGTCTTTTACCATCTCCTTAGACATGCAACATAAGTCTCTTCCTGTTTTTGTGACAAAATACAACGTATGATCTCATTTCTCAGTTGCGACACTTCACTGTCCTCATTTTTATACAAAGAAACTTTTCTCATAGCTTTTATCGGTTTTGTGGTTCAGAGATACTGTCAGAGAGAATATATAGCCTATGGTTAACCCAAGGATATATTTAGTCTCTTTTTGACAATTGAAGCGCTCTAAACAGTCTGCACCTGAATATAGTGCCATTCCCTATCGGTGCTGTAGTTTGTGCACTGCTGTGGGTTAAAGCAATAGGCTCAATGGACCAGTAATGTCTTTACAGAGAGGGTGAGATTCAGTGTATTCAACCACTCCAGGCGAGAAGCTATTTATAGCTAATCCTGAAGTGACAGGGAACAGGGGCTAAGTCACTGTGCTGGGACATGCATTCAGGGAAGATGCAAGCAAAACAGGATGGAAAAAGATCATTGCAAAGCATCTCTAATACATGTGTGCTAGCAGGATACTGACCTACTATCCTGAACCACATGTTTTCTCCATGGGCTTCATGACTTGTTTACTTTGAAGTGCAGTCAATGTCATGTGTTGCCTTAAATATTTATTGTTCCATGACTGTACCATTGGGCCATGTAATGAATTACTTAAAGAGTCACTAATGCTAAATGAAACCCCTAAATTGAGTGGTACTGTTCATCATCACCTTCTGAAGGACTGTTACACATATGCATGACTATAAAACATACAAAATGTTAAATAAATATTTACAGTAGGTACAGAAAGGTACAAAATTTGTCACAGGGGTGGTAAGCTTTCAAAAGGTTCTAACATATGCCATTATAGATACTAATATGTATGCTTTAGGTAATATGTTCCATTAAGGTACTAAAAAGTGTAAATAAGGCACAAACATGTATGTTTGAAAAGGTGACAGTGACAGCTTTTGTACCTTTTTTCTGTGAGTGATTTATAATTTGAGGTGGATTTTATTTTTATTTGAATAATTTTGACTGTACTTTTACGGTACTGTTATCGTCCCTTTTTTCATGGGCAGACCGCTTATCCTATCTCTAATGTGCAGACAGATAGCAGCCTGAAGTAAAGCACAGACAGCTGCTCGGAAAGTTACCTGCTGGAGTTGCCTTCTTGATTCATTTTCACTGATATATGCAAGCAGAACCTGCAAAACTGTCTTTAAGTTACTAATTTGATTATTTATAATGGAAACATATGCCCATATGTCACCCAGGACCACAAAACCAGTCACAAGTGTAATTTTTTTAATTAAAATGTATACATCACCTGAAAAAAAAAAGAATAAATAAGCTTTCCATTGATGTATGGTTTGTTAGGATCGGACAATAATTGGCTGAGATACAACTATTTGAAAATCCGGAATCTGAGCGTGCAAAAAAATCTAAATATTGAGAAAATTGCCTTTAAAGTTGTCCAAATGAAGTCCTTAGCAATGCATATTACTAATCAAAAATTAAGTTTTGATATATTTACGGTAGGAAATTGACAAAATATCTTCATGGTACATGATCTTTACTTAATATCCTAATGATTTTTGGCATAAAAGAAAAATCGGTTGACAATAACTTGTAAACTTGTAAAGGTTGAAAAACTTTACAATAAGGTTTATTAGTTCACATTAGTTAACTACATTAGTTAACATGAACTAAGAATGAACAATACTTCTACAGCATTTATTATGTTAATTTCAGCATTTACTAATGCATTATTAAAATCACGAGTTGTGCTTGTTAACAGTAGTTAATGCACTGTGAACTAACATGAACAAACAACGAACAACTCTATTTTTATTAACTAACATTAACAAAGATTAATAAATAGTGTAATAAATGTATTGTTCATTGTTTGCTCATATTAGTCAATACATTAACTAATGTGAACAAATGACACCTTATTGTAAAGTGTTATCGAAAAATCTATCATTTTGACCTACACAATGTATTGTTGGCTATTGCTACAAATATACCCATGTGACTTAAGACTGGTTTTGTGGTCCAGGGTTCTAGTTCTTTTATTTATAAAGCACGTTTAAAACAGTCACAAGACTGACCAAAGTGCTGTACAACATAATGGTCAAAGATAAAAACACATTCAAACAACATCAATTTGCAAAAGCTAAAGAAAACAAATGTGTTTTCAAAAGAGATTTAAAAACCGATAAAGACGGAGATGCTGGCAGGCTGTTCGACAATCTAGGGCCCATCACCGAAAAAGCTCTATCTCTTCTGCGTTTCAGCCTTGTGGAAGGAACCGTAAGTAGGTTTTGATGACCAGATCTTGAATCTCTGCTAGGGTTGTAAGGATGCAGCAATTCCGATAAGTAACGCGGGGCAAGGTTGTGTAAACATTTATAAACGAATAGGAGGATTTATCCTAAAATGAACAGGGAGCCAATGAAGAGCTCGCAAAAAGGGGGTGGCAGGATCTTATTTGCGGCATTTCTTAAGAAATGTGGCTGCTGCGTTTTGGACCAGTTGTAAACGAGCTACTTGGGACTTTGAGATGCCACAATACAAAGAGTAGCAATAGTCCAATCGAGAGGAAATAAATGTGTGAACAGCTGTCTCGAGAGGTTTTTCAGGCAGAAAATGTTTGATCTTAGAAAGTAAGCGGAGCTGAAAAAAGCTAGAAGCAACAACCGAGGAGACATGTTTCTCTAGAGTGAGCCGACTGTCTAAGAGAACACCAAGGTTCCTAACACACTTTGATTCAAAAACTGACAGGCTATCCAAGGTCGAGTTGTAAAATTTGAAATTGTCTGATGGGCCAAAGACAATAACCTCATTCTTTGAGTCGTTTAAGGTTAAAAAGTTACTAGCCAACCAATGCTCATCAAGACATGTAAATAGGGATTTAATAGCTGAAGGATCGTTTCTTTTTATAGGCAGATAGAGCTGGGTATCATTGGCATAGAAATGGAAAGATACACCATACGTTCACATATCATGTTTGTTTAGAGTAAAACACATGAAGAAGATGAAACAGTTTGGTATCATTTAGTCCAGGGTGGCACCGTGTTTCCATCTTGATGTATAAACAATGTGTTGGTTGCGCTAGCAGTCACTTGAATCAGAATGCAGGACACGGGAGTGCAGGAAGGAAGTTGTTATCACAGAACCAAATCAGATTTGTGGGTGAAAGATTGAGGAGGGCAAGGGAAGAATAAATGAACTGCTAGGATGCAAAGGCCGAACCGGAGCATGGGAGAGAGTAGCCACGTGCCTGTGAGTGATGATAATCCTGTAACACACCTGAGGCTGAGTCAGCAATACTCATATGTATAGACACCCACCCACCCACACACACACACACACACACACACACACACACACATACGTGCATGCATGCTCTGTTCATACTGTCACCGATGTCTGCTGCAGTGATATCTGATCAGATCTTGTTGCATGCATGTAAATGGCAGAAACACTGAGCAAATCACATTTTTCCACATCCGATTTAAGCCACTTTCATATGTTGTTTGATACTTATCCAATATCTGGTCATCTGACCCAAGTCTGCAATCTTATATCAGATTGTCCTCTTATTTCAAGATTTTATGTCATTAATATCCGCTGTAACATAATATTTGTTTACAGTATATCTGTGCATGTACTAGTAATTCTAGAGCTATGAGATGTGAAACGGAAATGTCAACCATGCGTTTTAACAATGCAACAGTAGATAGTACTCTTCTTAGAAAAGCTTTGTCTGTTCTCATGCAGAATAATCATATTGTAAAAGAAATACAAATGAAAAAACATCTGTAATAACTTTGTTATTACAAACTTTATATATATATATATATATATATATATATATATATATGTGTGTGTGTGTGTGTGTGTGTGTATATATGTATGTATGTATGTATGTATGTATATGTACACACACATATACCCTAACATTAGCATTCTATTTCCGTTCTATCTATTTGTTTTCTTTTTATTTATAAAAAAAAAAAAGATCAAATACAAATGATCAAACATCTGTCATCACTCTAGCAATAACTTTATTGTATTTAAATGTATTAAATATTTATTAGTTTTACATAGTTTTTATGTATATAATATATAAAATGTTAATAGAAACTCCTAATACTACAGTAGTTCTCTCTATTCTATTTTATTCTTTTATTATATATATATATATATATATATATATATATATTACAGTATATATGTAATAGGGTGGAACGATACATGTATTCATACCGAACCGTCACGGTATGGACATCTCGGTTCGGTGCACGAGGCCTTACAACGAATACAGGCAATTCACCCCCAATCCAGAAGGGGGCACCCACAGTAATGCAACGTTGTTTGATAACCGCCAGCAGAAGAACAGCGAATGCCGAGTTGAAAACAAAGCCCCCTAGACAGTGACCATGTGCTGATTCTGAATGTCTCTCTCATAGACTGATAAATGAGAATACTTTAAAGGCTTGCACACACAACTGTTTGCGAAATGGAGCTTTGTGCTCATGTATCCTACCTCTCTCATTCGGCACAAATCCAAATATTCCATAATATTTCCATATCTGAATGCTAAACTATTATTTATTATGTAAATGATGGGCTTTGTACTTCAGTCGCGTTCCAATGGTGACACAGAGGCGTGCTGATGTTTCCTTTCTGTGACAAATTAAGCGTGTCACAAAAATGAACTGAAACTCAGCATATATAGGCCACGTTACATGTCGCACTGTTTTTTCCCCCTTGTTTATCTGTAAACTAAATCAAATATATTTCAAGAATTTATTCCTTGTATGTATATATGTACTGCAGATTTTATATATATATAACATAATGTAATAATATTTAGTATTTGTACATCTAGGTGGAAAAAAATTGTAATTTGTCTGTTCAAAATAAATGAAAAGTTTTTTTTTTCCCTGTTGTACCGAAATCGTATCGAACCGTGACCCCTGAACCGAGGTACGTACCGAACCGTGACATCTGTGTACTGTTCCACCCCTAATATGTAATAACCAGTTATTAGATTTAGGGGGCAATTACTTTTTCACATAGGGCCAGGCAGGTCTGGACAGCTTTTTTTCCCTTAATAAATGAAATCATTATTTCAAAACTGCATTTTGTATTTACTCGGGTTATCTTTGTGTAATATTAAAATTAGTTTGATGATCTGAATCATTCAAGTTTGACAAAAAAAAAAAAACAGGAAGGGGGCCAAAACTTTTTCACACCACTGTGTGTATATATGTATTTATATATATATATATATATATATAATTTAATAATATTTACATTTAGTCATTTAGCAGACGCTTTTATCCAAAGCGACTTATAAAATAGAAGCAATCAGACCAATGAGAGAGCAACAATATACAAGTGCTGTGACAAGTCTTAGTTAGTCTAGCACAGTGCACATGGCAATAAATTAGACTGAGTAGAATAGAATAGAATTGAATAGAATAGGTAGGTGCTATGATGTAAGTGCTATATAGGTAAGTAATATAATTTATTTAAAAAATGTACTGCATTACACTTACTGGGACTTGTCACAGCACTTACATATTGTTGCTCTTTTGTTTGTTTGATTTTATATATATAAAAAAAACAATTTATAAAACAAGAAATATTCATTAATAGTACATTTTGTCAGTTCTCCAGCATTGACGGGTGTGGCAGACATTTCGGGGAATGAAAATGGTGAATTTTGGAAGAATTTCCTCGCCGTTCTTTATATTGAAAATGAATGAGCACTGGGGCTATAAAGCTCCAGAATGGAAGTATCATAAGTCATATCGACTAACTTTCTCTTTATGGTGCTTTTGAAGATTTTGAATTCGTCGTAATCACATGGAGAAGAGTAACCAGCTTCAGAAGTTCTCCTTTTATGTGCCACAGAAGAAAAAATGTCGTACGGTTTTGGGACAACATGAGAGTGAATAAATGATATCAAAATGTATTGTGTTTGGCTGACCTATCCCTTTAATTTTGCACCCGTCTTGACTACATTACGTAGTCTGTGTCTAACAGAGGTGTTAGAATGTAGACAATGCGTGTGCGCTCTCTTCCCTCCTACCCCCTCCGTCAGACATGAAACTGTCTGATTGGTTATCACACCGTTCAGACGCATGCTTCGGATGATGTAATATGCAGCAATCAAGCGTCATCGGCATCGTAGGACCCAGCATACAAAAGGCAGCGCTGATGATGCCAGCTAGCGCTAATCTCTGCGCTAACACTGATAAAGGCCTGATTAATGCTATCCCCCTGGCAGTGGCCGCACGCTTTATCAGCTGATTAGCGGGGACCGCTGGATAACTCTGTAAGCTTTGTGTGATGATCTGCACTTAAGCCTCACTGATTTTATAGCAGCATGAGTCCGACTCCTTCTGCAGTGTGTGCTTGTTATGGCAGATGTTTTTAAATGGGATCAGATGGCTGCTTCCAATCCAAAAGGATGCCCAATCCACTCTGGTTACGGAAGTAAATCATGGTAATGTAATGCTTGGGACCAGGCTATAATCGCTTGAATTTGTCCCTTGGTCATTGCAGGAGCTCAGCGTAATCTCAGAATCATATTCAGACTTATTACATGGCTTTCCAAAATGCTAGATTCTGATTGGTCAGTTGTGGTGTCTTGCAGACAAATAGTTGCGTATAATGACCGTTAAGCTGTTTAATTAACTGATTTTAGCATAGCTATGCCAGTGTTAACCTCTCCACCACAGTCTATTTCTTTTACATAAAATATTTCCAGTTCAGATTTATTTTATTTTTACTTATTTAGTAACTGCATAATAAACCCCTGATCTCACTATTTGGGTTTATTTGTGATAATGACCGAATGACTACACATTTTCTATTATTTAGTTATTTATTTTTTTATTGTGAGTTGTTTATTATAATTATTATTTAACCTCTTGTAGTTCCAGACTCCAGAATGTCATAAACATGTCTTACAAAGAGGGAGTGGGAAAGTTAGAAAGAGACAGACATCAGAAATGAAGAAAAACTCATTGTCTGAGGTCTCAACCAAGACAGTTGGGTTCTGTAAAAAGAGTTTTGGCACAAAGCTTTGTTCTTAGCCCTCACTCTTCCTGCTTCATTAATGTCAGAATTATTATTATTCCACTGGCTTTCAGAAATGAGAGCGCCTGCAGCTAAAGGACTGCTGCGTTTTCGTGAGGCAGCAGACGAGAGCGTGGCAGAATCAAAGGAATTTCAATTGCTGTTTACTCTTCGACCTCCTATTCAGACAGCTCACACTGCATGAGCGTCTGCTTAGATCACAAACTATGCAGGCTGGAAAAAAGGAAATAATGTAAAAAGATGAAAAGAGAAGGCCTCAAACGAATAAAACACACCCGAAAAACTTTGTATAATGCATTTGCTGTGCACATGGAAGCGACTTGAAGCTTGGTTGTCCAAAGAGAGATACAGTAGAAGCATATAAACTCCAACTTAAAGGGACTGTTGAAAGTTCTGTCATTATTTACTCGCCATCGTGTCATTTCAAACTTGTATGACTTTCTTTCATTCTGTATGTGGAGCACAACAATCATAAAAGTTAATGGAGTCCAGATATATCTATGGGATAGACATATCTTCTTTTAATTGTTTTCCATGTATGAAAATGTCGTACACGTTTGGAGTAACATTAAGGTGAATACATGATGACAGAAGCTTCATTTTTGGGTGAACTATCTTTTTAAATTATGGACTGTTTGCGAAGTAGACAACGTAAAGCAACAAACTGCATAACCTAACTGAATCTCTCCGCCATGCACCTTCCTCACCATTTTAATGGTAAAATGAGTTATGAGAAGAAAAAGAGGCAACAATTTATTCATGCACTGCAGTACAGCGGTGGCTGCTCCCCAAGGTTTTAGAACAGGTGGTGTGTTTGGAGCTGAGGTCTGTGGGAGAGAGCAAAGACAAATCAAATAAAGAAAGTTTTGAGAGTATCAGCATGCCAAGCAGGCATCCCAGAAGGCAGTGTAGAAGTGTTGCCTTGCCTGGGATCTCTCCTGGATACTTGTTTCTGGGGGGGGGAAAAACAGCATGGTGGAAAAAAAGAGAGGGCCATCAATAATGCAGAAGGTCAGATCTACTCTGACTGTACTGCTCAAATCAAAGCTGGCTGCAGCTCAGATTCATAAAAGGAGTTCAGTCTTCTGGATTTAAAGTCATGAAACTGCAAACGGGCATTTTTAACAGAGATGTCTTCCCTTGAGGTGTTTCTACCTTTGGCCAAGACTTTGCAGGCAGCTTAAAGGTAGTCCACACAAAAATGAAAATTGTCATGCTTTACTCAGACTCATGTCGTTTCAAACCTGTATGACTTTCTTTGTTCTGTGTAACATAAAATAAGATATTTTGAAAAATGATGGTAAAAAAACATATGGAAGTCAGTGAGAACCAAAACTTCTTGGTTACCAACATTCTTTTTTTTTTTTTTTTTTTTTTGTCTTTATAATCCGCAGAGGGGGGAAAAAAAATCATACTGTTTTGGAACAACGTGAGTAAATAAATATTTTTGGGTGGACTGTCCCTTTAATAATAGAATCCAATGTTTTGTAAGTTGTTGTGTTAGTTGGAACAAAAAATGCTACGTGAAATGTAATTTCCATGATATTATCAGTTGCACTCTGTTTTTGAACTTTTTTGTGTGAACAACTGGGGCTGTGCTGACTGTGGACTCTTGGTACATTTATTTAATTTAATTTAATTTAATTTACTGATTGCTTTAATTTTTGGTGGGGTATAGAATACTGACTTATTAAAGGATTTACATATGAATCAGGGGTCATGAGTAACCCATTTAATACTAAATTATTCTTACCTTAGTTATTCTTACCTCTGTGGTACCCAGTAACCCAAATCAAACCACCTTTATGGCTTTTTATTATTTATTTTTTATTATTTTAAGTTTGCATTTTATGTATCTATAGCCACTTGGAAACTATAGACTTAAAATAGCTCAGTTTCACAATAAGACCAGGTAGAAAATTGCAAACAATCAACATACTGTACTGTATGTAACATTTATTTTAAAATAGTTCATTCAATGTGATGTTACTTGTCAGCAGTTTTATGTGCAAAAGAAGACACACACACAGTCTGGCATTTGTGGTTTATGGGGAATCTCAATAGGCATAATGGTTTTTATACTGTACAAACCGTATTTTCTATCTCCCTACACCTAAACCTACCCCTTACAGGAAACTTTGTGCATTTTTACTTTCTCAGAAAAACTCATTCTGTATGATTTATAAGCCTTTTGAAATATGGGGACATGGGGAAATGTCCTCATAAATCTCCTTCTCCTTGTAATACCTATGTCATATCCATGTCATTATACAAATTTGTGTCACAAAAATACGCGCGCACACACACACACACACACAAAAGTTATTTCTTAATCAATCACATTAAATTGTTATTATTGGTAGAAACTAACAACCTGCATGTTGCTGTGGTCTGATTAGTAAGGGCTCAGTGTTGACTCATTCTGTGACTTTTCTGCAGAAGTGTAATGAAGTCAGTTTCTTCCGGCTGACTCTACCTCAGCCTGCTCCACTGATCCACACTCAGCTGTCACCGTACAGCTATGCCAGGCCTTTACGCAATGTCGCCGAGCAAGGCAGAAGACATCAGATATCTCCTGGAGGAAGCACGGTATTAGCATGGGAAATGAAAACCGCCTGCCTCACTAAATGGATTTTGTGTATGATCTTCCGCAGGAAACTTAGCAAAGTAATCAGACAGCTTGCATAACCTCCATATCTATTTCTGTGCACCAGAAGCAAAGTGGAGATGATTGGGGCTATTTTTGAGCAGTGGCTAAGCTTAGCATCACATGTTCTAGAATGGGTCAGACTGATGCGAAGAGTTCTGACAGTTGGCTGTGATACAGCTGTCACCTCCGAGCTGAGGTGGGAGACGGCGCTATTTGCTCGCCCATCCAGCCAGATGAGTTTCCTTTGTCCCTTTCTCTCTTTTATCTTGTATCTCATTTTCACTCTGTTGAATTAGCATTAGCAGGGTCATCTGCCCCTCATTTCCAACCATTTCCATTTATATCTGTCTGACTGGGATTCGATATAGGTCAGCGGCACCCTCACGCATCCTGTGCCCAGGCCCCGCTGCCAGGATGAAAATAGAAAATGAGTTATTAATATGTTTAGGTAGTGTGTAATTCAGGAACTCATGATTATTGCAGAGGGAATCCTGGCGGAAAACGTGTGTGAGTTTGCAGACATTAAGTGATTTTCATTCTCACCTTGGTGATTAGCCGGAGCAGGTTGTGGGCTCAGAGCCATTGAGGAAATGAAAGCATGTCATATAAAAGCGATGAGCGCTTTCTTAGCCCCTCTCATGCAGCACATTATAAGCCAACATCTAAAATGAAACATTTTACTGTAGATTTGCCTTTTCATGCGATTCCATGCTGGGAAGTTTCGTGAAATTACTAACAATCAGAAAGCTTCAAAATAGTGCTTTGTGTCAAATAGATGAATGCTTCATTCTCCATTTAATTGGACGCAGTCTTTCCCGGTGAACTGGGGGTTTGGCAGCATATCAGTGTTTTAATAAGCTGTGAATGAGTTTTACAGAGAACAGAAGTGGTCTATAAACTTTATTGAGCTCATTATAGCAGTAAATACAGACCTATTTGGGTCACACGGCAATGAATTAACAGAACAAAAATACTTAGCTACACTTAATGAATGCATGTCTGCATTATATGACAAAACATAAAATAAGCGAAAACACCAACATTATTTTTAGTCAAGACATTTCACACAAAAAAGTTTCAGAAAAGTGACTTGGAATTGCTCGGAAAAGTGCAGTGAGTTCTGAGAAAAGACATTGTTTGTTTGTAGTTGTCACTATTGCTATCTGAAGCTATGAAATCCAGGTGCTTCCTTTTAAGTGTCCCAGTTTCAAGGGCAGTAAAATTGTAAGATTTTTTACTTGGCTGCTGGAATAACATAAGCTATGTGCATGTGTAACTCTACAGGTACAAGTTAGCATTATAATTGCTTAAAACTTTCTTTAACTGGGCCACCTGTTGTATATACGGTGTCGTTCTTTTTCTGATCTCCGCTCAGTCAGTCCCATGATGGTAAAGTAGGGTACAATATTTCAGCAACCCAGAAACAGCAGTAATCTGGGCTAGCCTCATCGTGCAGCGCATGCTTGGCCTCTTTCTGAGAAACTAGCCACTTGCTGGTTGAAATCTGGTCTTAGAAGACTGTGAGGGTATCGTGATTATGTGCACTGTACTCTCAGATGCTGTGATTTAGTTTACTTTGTTGTTTAGAAGTGGTGTCAACCTAGTAGCCACCATTTTTTTTTTTTTTTTTTATGTCACTCAATATAAAAATTGGATTGAGTTTTAGCAACATGATCGATCGTTTGATTTATTTATTTGCTATACTGTTCAATAGTTTGGGGTCTGAAAGAATTCTCATTGTATTTGAAATTCTCTTATGCTCACCAAACATGCATATTTTAATATATTTTAAAAGTTAATTTATTCCTGGGATGGCAAAGCTGAATCATTACTCCAGTCTTCAGTGTCACGTGATCCTTCCGATATGCTTATTTGCTTCTCAAGAAACATTTCTTCTCATTATTAATATTGGTGCTTAATACATATGTGGAAACCTAGATACATTTTTTTGGATTCTTTGATGAATAGAAAGTACAGTATTTATTTAAAATAGAAATCTTTACAGTCTCATTTGATCAATTTAATGCATCCTTGCTGAATATAATAATCAATTTCTTTAAACAAAAATGAAATCTTACTGACCCCAAACTTTTAATCAGTAGTGTATTTATATATTTATTTTTATTTATTTGTTTTTGTGGCATTCAAAATCAAAATGCCTCAAAAACTAAGGGGGAACGTTTGAATGAGCGTGACTGTGGTTGTATCCTCTCAGAATTGAGACAGTAAGAATGTGTAAAAGGGTTTGCAGCTGTCTTCGGCTCGCAGCATCACCTGGGGCAGCTCTCTCTCTCTCGTTCTTAGGCTCTGTGGAGCTCATACAAATGAAACTAGCTCTCAGATTACTCATTCAGGTCAGATGGGCCCGAGCACGGAACCTCACTGTTGTGTGCCGTTTCACAGCTCATTTGGCTCTGGAGATTGAGACTTCTCCCACTCATCAAAGAGTGCAAGCTCTCAGACCAGGATTGAGGCTGGGTTTATGAACTCATGCTCAACACAGGAAATGAGCACCTTGTTCACAACATAACAGATTGGATTCTGTTCTACACTGTAAACACTTTACTTTCCATAATTTGTGGTTGCATGACGTTATACTTCTTGAATCCTTCAGCTGAAATTTGCTGAAAATGTACTCACCCTCAGTCCATCCATGTAGATAAGTTTTTTTTTTTTTCATTGGAACAGATTTAGAGATTTAGCATTACATCACTTGCTCACCGATGGATCCTCTTCAGTGAATGGGTGCCGTCAGAATGAGAGTTCAAACAGCTGATAAAAACATCACAGTAATCCAAACTACTCCAATCCATCAAAGTTAATGTTGTATGAAGTGAAAAGCTGCATGTTTGCAATAAACAAATAAATCATTAAGACCTTTTTAATGCCAAATTGCTGTTTCCAGCTAAAATACAAGTCCTCAATTCATAATATTGCTCTTTGTAGTGAAAAAGTCATGACAGCAGGGGATGGACTTTTTCACTGGAAGTGGTTTGAAGTTAAAAATGCCTTATTGATGGATTCATTTCTTACAAACATGCATTAATTGATGGACTGGAGTCACATTGTGGATTATTGTGTTTTTATCAGCTGTTTGGACTCTCATTCTGACGGCACCTATTCACTGAAGAGGATCCATTGGCGAGCAAGTGATGTAATGCTAAATTTCTCCAAAACTGTTCTGATGAAGAAACAAACTCATCTACATCTTAGATGGCCTGAGTGTAAGTAAATTTTCAGCAAAGTTTGATTTTTGGTAAACTATTTCTTTAACTTAGCAATGTTTTTTTTAATTTGTTTTTGTTTTTCTGAAGCTGATGGCACACTCCGGCTTTAAAAGCAGATCTTTTCGCATGACCCACATGTCAGCTGATGACTTCAAGTACTTGTCAGAATGACTCCTTTATCTGTTCTGATCACACTCAGTTAAAGTGTCCTCACACTGAAGTGGACAGAGCAGCCATCTGTAATTACCTTCCTTACTACTTCCGATTATTGATGCATACACTTTATTCCTTTGAGTCAGGACACACAGTGACTGTACATAGCGTTTTTCCGAGAGTGCTGGAGATGAGTCTCTGAATTGAATTTTCCTTCAAGCTAAATGGGAGTCCCTGGAGGCCCAGAATGAAATTAGCCATAGTTGTGTACTTGGTTGTTGCAGAATAATCAGCCGCCTGGTTTGTGATGGACTCTTGCTCACCCCTGCTAATGCAGCTGATGGCCTAATGAGGACACAACAGCCTGATAATTGGGGCAGTGTTGACTTTATGATGTATGTAACTGCTCAACGCTGTTGAGAAATCGTTCTCATTCTAATGATCCTCTCCTACATAGTACTACAGACTGTTGCTGTTTTGTATAAGGATTTAAGTGCAAATATATAATTAAAATTACAATGATCTGGTTGGGGTCAGGGACTAGTTTAAAAACATACTTCACATTCAAGTATAACATTTAAATTCAATCTTAAGAGAACGGATTATTTATCATGCTTCAAACATCCTGCATGAAAAACATTACATTAATTATCGCAGAGATCACATATGAGCATGTGTATGTGTGTGTGTGTGTGTGTGTATGTGTATGTGTTTGTGTTTGTGTGTATACACTGCCGGGATCAGTTTGGGATCAGTAAGTTTTTTTATGGTAATCAAGGCTGTATCTATTTGATCAAAACTACAGATAATTAATAAATGATATAAATAATAAATAAATGCTGTCCTTTTTAACTTTTTGTTCATGAGAGAATCAAAGAACAAGTATCACAGGTTCCCAAAAAATATTAAGCAGCAGAACAGTTTCAACACTGATGATAAATCAGCATATTAGAATGATTTCTGAAAGATCATGTGACACTGAAGGCTGGAGTAATGGCTGATGAAAATTCAGTGCTGCATCACAGAAATAAATAATATTTAAGAGTAAATTAAATTAAGAAACCAGTATTAGAAATTGCAATAATATTTCACATTATTACCATTTTTTTCTGTGTTTTTGATAAAATAAATACAGGCTGGATGAGCATAAGAGACTATTTGTGTGTGTGTGTGTGTGTGTGTGACTGTGTGTGTGTGTGTGTGTGTGTGTGTGTATACAGTATCTCACAGAAGTGAGTACACCCCTCACATTTTTGTAAATATTTTATTATATCTTTTCATGTGACAACACTGAAGAAATGACACTTTGCTACAATGTAAAGTAGTGAGTGTACAGCTTGTATAACAGTGTAAATTTGCTGTCCCCTCAAAATAACTCAACACACAGCCATTAATGTCTAAACCGCTGGCCACAAAAGTGAGTACACCCCAATATAAGTGAAAATGTCCAAATTGGGCCCAAAGTGTCAATATTTTGTGTGGCCACCATTATTTTCCAGCACTGCCTTAACAAGCCTTGGGCTTGGAGTTCACCAGAGCTTCACAGGTTGTCACTGGAGTCCTCTTCCACTCCTCCATGACAACATCACGGAGCTGGTGGATGTTAGAGACCGCATTGCGCTCCAGTAATCCATGTCCTTAGCCTGCTTGTCTTCAGCAAACTGTTTGCGGGCTTTCTTGTGCATCATCTTTAGAAGAGGCTTCCTTCTGGGACGACAGCCATGCAGACCAATTTGATGCAGTGTGCGGCGTATGGTCTGAGCACTGACAGGCTGACCCCCCACCCCTTCAACCTCTGCAGCAATGCTGGCAGCACTCATACGTCTGTTTCCCAAACACAACCTCTGGATATGACGCTGAGCACGTGCACTCAACTTCTTTGGTCGACCATGGCGAGGCCTGTTCTGAGTGGAACCTGTCCTGTTAAACCGCTGTATGGTCTTGGCCACCGTGCTGCAGCTCAGTTTCAGGGTCTTGGCAATCTTCTTATTGCCTACACCATCTTTATGTAGAGCAACGATTTTTTTTTTTTTTTTCAGATCCTCAGAGAGTTCTTTGCCATGAGGTGCCATGTTGATCTCCCTTTGACCAGTATGAGAGAGTGAGAGCGATAACACCAAATTTAACACACCTGCGACCTTGTAACACTAACGAGTCACATGACACTGGGGAGAGAAAATGGCTAATTGGGCCCAATTTGGGCATTTTCCCTTAGGGGTGTACTCACTTTTGTGGCCAGCGGTTTAGACATTAATGGCTGTGTGTTGAGTTATTTTGAGGGGACAGCAAATTTACACTGTTATACAAGCTGTACACTCACTACTTTACATTGTAGCAAAGTGTCATTTCTTCAGTGTTGTCACATGAAAAGTTAGAATAAAATATTTACAAAAATGTGAGGGGTGTACTCACTTCTACGATATACTGTATATACATATACATACATACATACATACAGACAGTGTGTGTATATATATATATATATATATATATACAGTATATACATACATACATACATACAGTGTGTGTATATATATATATATATATATATATATACAGTATATACATACATACAAATTTTCCTTTTAAATTGTATTCATTCATTCATTCATTTATTATTTTTATTTATCTTTTTTTTTTTTTGCAAGGAAGCATTACATTGATTAAAATGACAGTAAAGACATTTATAATGTTACAAAATATTTCTGTTTTTATTTTGATAATAATAAGAAATGTTTATTGAGCACCAAATCAGAATATTGGAATGGTTTCTGAAAGATCATGAGACAGTGAAGACTGGAGTAAATTCAGCTTTGCCATCAAAAGAATAAATTACATTTTAAAATATAATAAAATATAAAACAGTTATTTGTAATATTAATAATATTTCACAATATTTCTATTTTTACTGTATTTTTGATCAAATAAATGCAGCCCTGATGAGCATAAAGATGTCAAAAACAATTAAAAATCTTATTTTTAGAAATAACATAAAAAACAGTCAATTTCAACAGAACATGGAGGTTAATTTATTTAGACTTTGGTGGATTTTTTTTTAAATCACAGTCTCATCTTATTCATCCTTTTTGTTGCTCTTTCTTCTTTTCTGTCACTCACAATCTCTGCATTCATCTTCTCCTTATCATAACCTTGGATGATGACAAATATGCCCCATCCCTCTCATTCTGTTGCACCCACACTATTATTTTATTTTCCCAATCTCTCCCTTTCATCTCTTCCAATTACACTTTATTTTATTTCTCACCGTCTAACACTTATTACATCAGCGGCTCAAAGCAGACCGCATGTGACGTGTAACCTGGTTGTGGACATGATTTGAAAATCCCATTTTGCTGTTAAAGACAGTGCGTGAAGAGAAAGAGAAAAAAAGGGGAGATGGGGGTAGTAGAGGGTTGAGGATGATGTTCCCCTTCCCCCATCTACTACACTCACACACACACACACACACACACACACACACTGTGATATAGACACTGTCTCCATGACAACGCCTGCCATTGCCACAGTGCTAGTGGCCGGCGCTCATCAGAAGGCCCTCCTGTTTTTAGCAGCAATAAGATGCTGTGAACCCGCATGGGCTCCTGGGCCACACTAGGACAATGCATACTTCATCTTCACTCTTTTTTTCCCCGCCATTTTCAGCTTAATCTCTGTTCGTTTCACTTGCTGTTTAAAGGTAAAACATGACACCCAATTGATCCTCTGTGTCTGTGATCACCTTTTGAATACTCACAGTAACCTATAATCATTGACACAACTCAAAAATGAATGCGTTTTAAATATTACACACCTACCTTCCACTGAGGATAGAAAATAAGATGCAGAGGTCAAAAGGCTCTTCGTTTTCTGTAACTTATGCATCTCAAAGTCTGTTAACAACAGCTCTATCTAGTGGCCACTGAATGCGCTCACAGCCATGATGTCTGCGCATCTTTGAGGGATGATGTCATTCTTTCTGGCTGTGCTTGGTGAAGAGAAGGCTGTATGCTGCTGATATCTGAGCGTTCCCAGGCGATGAGAGAGGATCAGTATGGCCATCTGTGTGCCTGTGTGTGTCAGCAGGAACTGGCACAATTATCAGTGTGTGTGTGTCAACTCTGTAATAGCGCAGTGAATGTAATAAAACAGGTGCTCTATTGTGGCTGTTTCCTCATCTGCAAGGCATTTTCTGTATGTTATGAGTCTGTTTTTGTGAACCCTCTGATATATGAGAGGTTTCTGCCGTTCAAACATGCAGAACAAACAGTGAACACTGCTGGTTTGCACTTCTTTAGTGGGGGTAGAATTGTGAATTTTGAACCACCTGAGGATGTTGTAAAACCAGCATAGGTATTGTAAAGGTAGCTAATGTTTAGTGTATAATGTCTGTCAGTAGTTAGTGGACAGCAGTCACATTAATTGTGCAGCAGTGTTTTTCATCAAAGCTCCTATAATCCATAATCATAATCATCAAGCTGTGTGCGCCTTCTGATCAGCTGTGACTTCCATTGTGCTTCCATTTTTTCTGCATTTTATGGTTGATGCTAAATAGCAATGTCTTTTCTATCACTATATGTTTGTAATCGATCTTCAAGGACCTGAAATGCCAAACAAATTAATTTGTTGCTTGATTTATGTCATTAGTGTTAAATGACCCTCTGCTTCATTTATCATACAGCTCAAACTACAACTCCAAAAATATTCAATAACATAGATCAACAAGATCAATAACAAGCGACATTGACTCGAAGAGAAAAACAAAAAACGTAAGAAGTCATGAATAATTCTATATTTGTTTGTCCTTGTCAGTGTAGTTTCTTACAGAGTGCTGCAGCAATGACGTATTTTTGTAAAGCAACTGAGAAATTTGCATCCTCCTAGTTCCCTTGACAAAAACTAATAGGATTGCATTGCTTTTTAAATTATTGCAGGAAATAAGCTCTGTGACCAACAAAACTTTGATTTGTACATGTTTAGTTTATCATAATCTTCACAGATAAACAACTTTTATGATCTTTCTAAATACAATCAGAAGTAAAAAGCTAGATATAGACTATAAACAAACTACACAACAGTTGCATGACCTAACTATTAAGCACCTGACATTAAGAGCACGGTCATTAACAGAGTGAGGCTTTAAAAGTGTACTAGTGAGTAGATAGATGAGTTTACCTGTTTAACACATTGGCATTTAATATCCCTAACAACCTCGGTAATCCCATTTAGCCACTTGTTAGTGACTGCCTCATGACAAGAATAAATGAAAATATCTTGAGCTTAACCACTATATTTCAGGCATTTAGCAAAAAGCCCATTGACTTCAGGTTTCTGAAACTGGAAATGCTAAAATGCAAAGCCATTGTCAGGTTTTTGCCCCACAAAAATTTGTGTAGCACTTTATTGATCTTACAATCTATGTTGTAAAAATAAAGATGTCATTTTGACCTCTGAAGAGTAAAGTAAGAGTCAAGTTCTATTAAATATGCAAATAACTGGAACATTTTCAACTTTGAATTGTTCACGTTATTAAATAGGTAATTGTAATTTAGCTTATATAGCTTATATTAATCTAGCCTAAATATCAGTAATAGTTAGGTATTCAGTTACATAATGTACCAGACAAACATAAGTGGCTTTATGAAATAATGGATGGACTGCACAGCTTCATAAATATGATTAGCTTGCGCCATCTAGTGGACAAACCTTTGATAAACACTTTTGAGGCAGTGATTCATGAATCATTCATTTTCTATTGGCCACTTTTAATAAATATATAGGGCTTGTATGGTTATGGGCTCGATGAAAAAGCATTATGGAGGGGATACATGATGAAAGATAAAACATACAACTTGTCTTACTGGCAGTAAATGTTATTTGGAGTAAGTGTCTGATGCTGTAGATCCCTCCCACCAAATCGTTAGTTTAAAGAATATTATCTGATTGTTGTGGAAAAGCATTTTGTGTTCATCTGGACAGTGGCTCTCTTGTTGCATTTCACAATGTTTTTATATCCTTACTTTTGCATTTACCTTTGGTATAACAGACATTGATGCCTTTATTAATACACTTGAAATTAAGGTGCTGTTGAAGGTCAGAAGTGATTGTTTATTGGTTTCACTTTCAGTGATGTTTTAGAGAATCACCTGAGATCTGCCTCATTTAGCATTTTCTGCTTCCGTCATAAACATATTTATTGTGATTGTTATATTGAGCTGTTTTGTGACAATCAGTGGCTGATTATTTTGTTCAGTCAGTCTAACTACATTAATTTGCTCATGCTTATAAATATGCAAACCTTGGGTGGTTTAAATCTTCAGACTGCTATTAATGGAATGGAATTGATATTAAAGTTCATCTTGCTATTTCGGTATTTCTCATAGTTTTGTCAAGTTTACTGGACTACTGGCAGCTTTTACAGATGTTTTTATTAAAAGAATTGTGTTGAATCTCTTTTATCTGGATGCTTAGATTGTTGTTAAATCTGTCAGACTCTTTGAGAACAACAGAAGGGAAAAGCACAGCTAATGTTTGCCGTATATCTGCAGATGCTCGTTGATGCTTCTGAGTGGAGAATGGAAGGTCTGGTATAACTGGTTTACGCGACGCATTAAAGGATCACTTTACAGCCGTTTCTTTGTAACGTGAGAGGAACAAAAGCTCTGCTCTAGTAGGAAGTACAATGTTCGATTTTCTCCCTGCAATTTTGACCCAGAGCACTGCAGTTTAGTGAACACACGCCCTGTGTTTGCCGGATCAACAGCGCTTCCCAATGAATCTTTAATGACCGCTTTAGAAGTCGTAATGGCTAGTCACTAATGTCCATTAATGATTTCTGAATGCAGCTGGCCCCGCCTTGATGGCCTCTCGACTGTTCCATTAGGATTTCTTTTAGTATGGTTAAAACTTTGAAAACATCCTCCTGCTTGCAGTGAATCACCACTGTTTCCCTGCTTTGTTCTTTCCACTATTTAATAGCTAAATATGACATTTCCTCTCAGAAAATCAACATCAGGTAAGGTTTTTCTTCACTTTTTTGGTTCTTTGGTTTTAAGGTATATTTAGAATTTTATAGTCGGCATTGAAAATGACCTGCTGGATTCACTGTTTATTACTTTTAGAGGGCTTTATTGGTTTCAGGTTCAAGTTTTGTCTATTTGTTTTGTCTAACTGTTCTCTGGGCTGTCAGTTTGTGGAGCTGTCCGAGGTGCTGAACTGCAGATTCATTGTAATGTTTCATTAGCGTCTTCTTTCTTTATGTCATATTTATTTTACTAATTCACTCTTCGTTCTCACAGTCTTATTTGTCTGTCTTAATCCCGTATCGTATTATTAGTTTTTAGTAGCGTGTATTTATAAAGATTACAGGTTTTAATTTTAAGAACATTTTTCATCATATTTACCCTAATTAAATGTTAAAATAGAATTTTTATGTGGAGTGAATCACATTTGCGCACCTCAGAGAATCCACGGTTATTTAACTCAACTAAAAATGCCTGTTATTGACATAAGAAGGGCTGAAAGTGTTTTCTAGCATTTTATTTTCATTGTAACTTTGCATTACTGAATCAAAATAATATTATCTGGGTTTTTTCCCCCAATCGTAACGTTTGATGTCTGTCTTCCGTTCAAACGTGTAGTTGAGTCGTATTGCGTCTTATAATGCGATTATTGGACAGTAGATGGCGCTGTTGATGAGCATATAAAATCTATAAGGTGCCCTGCAGTTGAATGACCAGGCAGGAGTCTGAAAGGTTGAGATCGATAATAGTTACTGAGGATGTTGAGTGTAATGCGTCCTACAATCAGTCACTTAACGTGATTTGATTTGATTAGGACTTTTCTTAATCTTTCCAGTAATGCAGGTAAAAAAAAAAAAAAAAATCCTAATGTTTTTTTAATATACATCGTGCATCTCGAATGGAAGCAATGTTACAACAGTATTTTATTTTTTATTTATGAAAATTATGTAGTGCAAATATTAATATGCATGTTATTATGAGTGGGCCAGAAGACAACTGTGCTTTTGCCACGCACGCAGGAAACTCACTGCCATGGCAACCAACACTCCTCCAATCAGGACATCGCAATTCTGTTGTTTCCACGCGATCCGTTATGTTTGGGAAAGAAATATAACACATGACTGGCACATTATGTTCGACTGTGTAACTGTCTAAACATTATAAAGCTTCAAGTGCTCCAGTTCACTTGCAGCTGTCACATTTGTGTGTGTCACCGTCTCCCTTCGAGTCTCTAACGGGAGAGGCAGCCCGATAGATTCGTCTCCCTGTTAGAAATTGATCACCCAGCTCGCTGTTCACACTGAATGATTCTCAGACATTCAGGATCTAGTTTTTAGGACTAATCTTTACGCACTTCACTACAACATAAAAATATTGTTTTGTTGTTCCTCACTCTTCGTCCACCGCCCCAGAACAGCTCTGTAAGAAGGACGCGTTCGCGAACTAGCGATGTTCGAATCGTCTAAATTTGATCTTTTCAGTGAATCGATTGAAACGATCTTGAATCGGTCACAGCGATTTTCGGTTAACCACTAGCCCATTGAACCGAGACACGCCCTCTTTCGGACGTGTTAGATTAATATACGATTCAGGAATTTAATCGAATAACACTATTTAATATAGGATAACATTTTAATATAAATGGGATTACAGCCTAGTTTCTTTCAGACATGGCAGATTCGTAATTAATTAAGAACTGATGAGTGAAGAAAATTTGTAGTTTAGATTTATTTATTTATTTATGTTTACTGAAAATGTTTACATTTGACTAAAACTAAATTTCTATTTAATACATCATTTCGTTTTAACAGAAAGTAAACGATAAACACCCGCATTAATATAACTTAATTACGCCATGACGTAAAATAATTTCTGAATCATTGTAACCGGTTCTTTGAAACGAGCTGCTCGAAAGAACCGATTCGCAGAAATACCTTTAGCACTAGTCAGATACCACAACGAACCGAGCAAACTGTTTTGTCCTCACGTTGAGTGGTTTATCTTTTCCGAATTTGACTACCGCTAGGTTTTAACTTGTCGCTCGTGTTGTAGTCGTCTGTTTCTACATTACAAAGGGATTCAGAAGATGAACTGAAACTAACTCTCTCGCTCTCACACACACCCACACACACAAAGCGCGCGCACCCAAGAGTGAATCGCGCTCGTGCGCTCGCTAACAGGTGTTTCTCTCACATGGCTCTGTTCTGTGTGCTGCTGTGACTGACTGCTTTGTGGGATGCTGCGAAGCGTGTTCTCGGTGTCTGGAGGAACATCTTCTCCGTTATTACTCGAAATAGCCAGATAGTGACATTATCTGGAGACAGATGCGGTAAGACTGCAGCTAATTGAATGTAGAGCTGTTTGAGGACTTTATCTCTGAAGAAAATGAGCGTTGGAGAGATGCGCGTACCGTCACCTACATAACTGCGTTTTGTGTTAAAGCTGTATTAGTTTACAACTCCTTTCTGCCAATCTGTCATTCGCATTAACGAACGATGGCGGTGACCGGTGTATGAAGACTTGGATGTGAGCTGTTCAGTGAAGATTTCCCAAAAGAGATCGTGTCGCGGAGGAGGTGGGGAAACGGATTGTGTCCTCTGAAAGTTTTGGGTGTCGCACCGTCAAACTGGCCATGGCTGCGGCGATCGCCAGCTCCCTTATTCGGCAGAAGAGGCAGGCGAGGGAGCGTGAGAAATCAAACGCCTGCCGCTGCGTGAGCAGTCCGAACAAAACCAAAGGAACATGCGAGAAACCCAGTCGACTCAGTGTCTTCTCCAGAGTCAAGCTTTTCGGCTCCAAAAAGCGCAGGAGGAGACGACCAGGTCTGATGTTACATGTGTTTTTTGGGTTCTTAATTAATATGGCTATTATTTGCGTAACAGCATCTCTGTCATTATCAATGCATTTGTGTCTCTACTTTCAAAAATAATGGATTTTAAAATGTTGCATTTTGAATTTTTAAAAAGTACTTGCCATTCCTATAAAGCAAGGGCACTTACTGTTTTCAAAAGTCGCCAGCATGTACTTTCACACTTCAGAGTGAGATTTCAGTCAGACTCAGATACACGACCTTACTGAACTTTTCAGGCATTTTGACCAAATAATTTGTAAGGGGGAAAAGACAGAACTTTATGTTTTTCTGCAGATATTGTGCTGCAATGATGTTGATACTGATTTAGTGTCAGCTCTCTAGTGTTTTTCATCTCTTCAGGGACACAGGGACAATAGAAAGCAAACTAAGCAGGTTATTGTTTGGCACATTGTTTGGACAACAGCTATCTAGCAAGCTAGATGAGTCTCTGGTGATTTAGTCTCACAATCTGGACCATATAGATATTCTGCAGCAAAATCTGCTGTTACCCTATAAATGATTTTTATTGTTTTATTAACTACTATTCCTTTACAGAAAGTGACTTCAAGTCGAATAATTAAGTAACATAATTCATGATTGATATTATGATGATCTGAGCGGTCAGACTTTGTGTGGATGGTCTGTAGTAACTCCGTCCATAAGTAGTAAGACCTACCAGGAATCAGTAGAAATTTACTTTAATTTACTCTATCTATCTATCTATCTATCTATCTATCTATCTATCTATCTATCTATCTATCTATCTATCTATCTATCTATCACACGCACACATTCAGCACACAACTGTTTACTTACAAGCTTGTCATAGTCCCAGTTACCTTGCCTCCCTCCCCAGACAGCATCTTACATAACCCTTATGTGACACCTAAGCAGAAGTGTGGAAGTTTGTGTGTGTAGAGTGGCAGTTGTTTGCAGCAGTGATTCGTCTTTATTAAACAGGCTCATGCCTACGATCTTGTTTACAGATACGCATGAACATAAGCATATTTCCATATCCATGTTTAATAAGTTGAGAAGTGACGCCTTTCGAAATGAAATTTAATATGTTCATTCAGACATTTATCCAACCAGTTGTAATGTATCTGTATTGCACCGTACTATAGCATGTGTATGGTAATGCATTTTGGTTTATCCTGGATTTATATCTAATAGACTTATATTAAACATTAATATTCTCTTTGTATTCTAATGACTGAAATTCAGGGATGTTTACAATTTAAATGGTCTATATAAATAGTTTTTATTATAAGATGTAACCTAATATACACGTTTTTTTTAAATCTCCTATGATAAATGAAAGTTAATCAGTGTTAATAGCATGATCCACCGACTCTCTAAGCCTTATTAACTACAGATCTGCTGATGCAATCTGGTATTTTGCACGGGAGAGCTGTGTCCTGTATAGTTGTGCTTTTTAGTTTCAGTCATGCAGATCAGACCCATGTAAGGTGATATAGCTCTCTGCATCTACATATTCACATGAATTCTTATCATGGCCAGAAGACTGCAGTTTCCTTGCAAATTGCAGCTCTCACCAATTTCCTGCGTGGTGGCTCTGAGAACTATTTCCACATGTAGATATTTTTTTTTCCCTGTTCTTCTGTCACTGTGGTCTGATCTCTTGTTTGTAATGCAGGCTCAAATCTGTAGACCATGGAAAGCTCTTGCTAAGCCAGGAGCTTTAAAGCCCCCAACACTTTCACTGTGGCAATGCCTGTTTAACCCTGTCTTTTTCTCATTCTCTCTCTCTCTACCTTCTGTCTTTTTGCAGAGCCCCAGCTGAAGGGGATCGTAACGAAGCTGTACAGTCGACAGGGCTTTCATTTGCAGCTCCAAGCAGATGGAACCATTGATGGCACTAAAGAGGAGGACAGTGGTTTCAGTAAGTCAGCTGGCCTCTTTTAGAATATGTTCTCAAATTTTCACCCGTCAAGACACAAGTTCAGAGTTGGAAACAAGGATACACTGATAGAGTTGCCCCTAAAAATATTTGGACACGTGATATATGAATGCTTTTGTGTTGAATAACAGAGTGGTGTTAAATTATTATTATTATTATTTTAAATATAAGAATTATATTGCTTCACAAACATGTTTTTAGGCCTCAAATGATTCAGCAATAAAAATACAGTTTAGAATAAAGTATTTGGATACTTTATGGTTGCCAAACGTTACCGGAACATGCCCATAGTTACTCAACTAGGACAGTGAAGGGAACTGACTGTATACTTTCCTTAAAAATCTCCTCAAGACCAGCTGGTAAAACGTAATTGCAAAAATGCCTTAGAAAAGTGAAGTTAGTTCTAGTCTTGCATCATTTGCAGATGCCACTTGGTTTGATATGTTGCATCTAATGCAATGACATCCAGACATTTTTAAGTGCAACTTAAGTGTCCAAACGCTTTTTCGGGGACACTGGATGTCTACTCATATTTCAGTGACAGCTGCTGTCGTTATTGTTTCCTTGGCAGCTGTACTGCTCCTTCAGACAGCATTTCTGTCTCATAATGGCACTTATAGACAGCTTCAGCTTTGCTTTTCACTTTTTAATACTTTTACAGTTACTGTATTGGTCACAAGAGTCAAGAGGTTCAGTTCTTTATTATCCTGAAATGGAAAAAGTAGCCGGAGCGGTCACTGTTTTTGAGAAAACAGTTCTTTAGAGAGAACAGTCAGTGTGGCTGGAAAGCCCAAGTACGAGAGAAACATTTTTAGGCGGATGTCCATAGTGCCTGAAAAAAAACTTTTTTTGTCCCTTACGACCAAAGATTATTTTGTGTCATTTGAAGTCATCTTGCCGGGCACCTGCAAGTGTGAATTATTTATTCCGTAGGCAAGTGCGGATGGAGCCGGCTGGCTGGTTGGCAGGGCTCTAATTTAATATGTGCTATATCTCACTGACGCTAAGTGTCTGTGGCATTCTGGGGCCTGTAAATTAGCTTGACTCTATTCAATTAGTCATTGGGTGAAGATGACGCTTATATCGAGCAAATGAGTTTGTGGTGAAAGGAGTCATTTGTAACTGTGATCACTCGAGTCTCCAAATCCTCTCATCCATCATGCTCATCTAGATTAACATAAATTTGTGTCTAGTGCACATAAACAATGTTTAACTTGAAGAGCCGTGCTAATTGAAATAACACCCTCTGTTTGAATTTAAATAGTGGTTGTTTGACTCAAGCATTCGTGTTTTATTCACCCTTGAGTTGAATCTGCGCCACCGGTGCAGCTGGCCAGTCCGTCTCTTGCTGCGTGCTTGTTTATTTTCTTGTTTGTGTTCTTCCCCTGCGTGATTGACTGAGGTAAAATGAGTTATATAGGGGTGAGATTACATAATAGCTGACCTGCTTTTCCCACCACTCTCCCTTATTTTGTGGAGAGAATGAAAAGCTGTTGCTGGAGAAGAGAAGTGGGAAAACAGGGAGCTTCTATCTCTCACGCTACAAAAATAGAATTGTTAGGAGCTTGGTGCCCTTGTCTCCATAGCGACGGCAGTGCAGTCCTCTTGGCTCTCCTCTTGGTGTGTGTGTGAGTGTGTGTGTGTTTGATAGGGATGAGGGTCTGCTCCAAAGCTCTCTTTACTCTCTGGAATAGATGTACGTCTCTTACCTTAACTGATGCTCATTGCGCTTCTGATTGTGATTGAGCATGTTAAGTTTAAAATATTATGTCATTGTTTCACGTAAATCCCATAAATATGACATTAGTTCCAGTTTTTAGGTGTTTATAGCATATATCAGACAAATGCAATTATTATTTTTTTTTTGCCCTAAAGTCATGCCATGGTGCTATAAATAAATAAATGATAAATATCTTCTTTCTCTCAAAGATAGTAGGCTTGACAGGAAAATTTAGGCAAATCACTCAAAAATCTATCAATTATTATGTTTTATTGGTTATTTCTAACTGTGTGAGAATGTCAGCCAGAATGAGAAGGTTTCATTGCCATTTGATAATGATAGAATCAAATGGATTTTATTAGATGAATTGGGCAGATCAAGGGGGTTGAGAAGCGGACATTTAAAGATAAAGACCTTATTGAAAATCAGCTTTTCCATCTCTCAAGTCTGACTGTGATGAGCTCTTGGAGGAACAAGACAAAAGCTCATTCTGGGCAGTAAATGTCAGGTATGGATGCTCTATTGGATTATGTCTCTTTGTGCAGAGTTTTAGAGCTTAATTCAATTCCTGATCAATGTATCTTGGCAGGAGACCTTTCTCTCCGTCAACATTAGGTTTTATCTCTGCTAACTCGCCTTCCATCTGAAGAGTAGGCTGATGTGTTTTTCAGTCAGTCATGGTGTATTCTAATCAGTCTGATTTATCTCTGGATATAATAAACTGAAATACTAACATCTGAATGAAAGGCTGAAATGTTTCTCTAAAAAAGCAATAAAAGTTTACCCAGTTTTACTGTACATGGTTTTATCCAGGCATCTAGAATTAAACATCAGAATTAAAACGTCCAAGATCCTTTAGTATTATTTAAAGGGAATGAAAATTCTGCCATCATTTACTCACCCTTATGTCATTCCAAAGCCATAAGACTTTTTTTCATCTTTGAGACACAAGTAAAGGCATTTTTAATGACACCTGACAGACTTGATTTGTGCACAAAAAAACAAAACGAAACAAACAAACATCAAACAAGCATATTTGAGCCTCCATTTACCATATTTGATTAGGTCTAGGTCTATATATTTATATATGAAAAAAAGTCTAAATTAAATCTGTTGATCATTTACAGATATTGTGTATCTTCAGAAGACTTGGATTAAACTGCTCAATTCATATGGATTACATTGCTTTAGAAATAAATCAATAGATTACATAATATTTTTAATATTTTAACACTGACAAGCTGCGCAAATCCACGTTCATTATCAATGTGGATTTGCGCAGCTTGTCAGTGAACAACGGCTCTGTGTGGTAAATGCAGCTCCATGTGAAATCACGCACGTGATGGAAATTACCGCTGATTACAGAACCGGATTTACTGACAAGATGCGCATTAAATATCGCATGTGATATATCGTGCAGCACTAGTGTTTTGTGTCCTTTTTAAAGCTCTAGTCCCCATTATTTGTGACTGCATTGAACTGCATAGCATTTCACAGAAGAGAGTAAATGCATGTTTTGATGAAGGCCTAAATGATGACAGAATTTTCATTTTTGGCCAAACTAATCCTTTATATGTTATACTAAGTGAACAGGAAGTCTTCTCACCCATGTTTTCAGTGATTGGTGCTGTAGGAGAGACTTTTTACTGAATCCTGATGGTTGTTGTATTGGCTTTTTTGTAGAGATGATTATCGTGCCCTCTTGATCTTCCCAGATCTCTGTGCTCAGGTGCTCTATTAGGTGTGAGTAATTGAGTCTCCTCTCCACAACCCCCAGCGACCAAGCTCTGGTAATCCCTCTGAAATGAGGTCTGCTCGTAACTGCCTATGTGTCTATGCCACAAAAGATGAAGATACGAAAAACATATTATCCTCCTTTCATACAAATGTAATCAATAGCTCATTAAAGCATCTGCATTTGGCTTCTAAAACTCTTCGTATGAGTCAGTGGCCATAGACCACAGAGCAGGAAGAGAGCAGATCTCTACAGGTGGACCTGGCTGGTGTCAGAGGGGTTCAGAGGGGAGAGGAAGGGCCTTGATGTGGGATTAGAGGGGATGGAAAGCACTCCGGACTGTTGTGTAAAATAGCAACATGGCCATCGATTGAGCTCTGCAGGAAATAAGAAATATTAATCAAGAGCTCTCATGTTTATGATGAAAGGCAGAAGGCATTTCTGGTTATGTTCTCTCTGGAGGGTGAGGAAACAGGGACGTAGATTGAGTTAAAGGGATAGTTCACCCAAATTTGGTCACCCAGATTATTTGAAATGAGATGAGAGCGTGCAAATAATGACAAAAATTGGGATAGTTCACCCAAAAATAAAAATTCTGTCATCAGTTACTCACCATTTTGCTCCAAACCCATACAAATTTTGTCCATCTTCAAGCATGCATGTTTGAGTTTTCCTTATTACCATTTTTCATGTGCTCTATTGTATGACCATTGATGTTTTATGTGAATAAAAGCTCAGTTCAAAATATAAAGTGATCATACTGTAGCTCTTCAGAAGACTAGGACTAATTTAGCTTGATTGTTATGGCTTTCTTATAATTTCTTTATGAACATTGTGAAGTGTCAAATTTTGGGTGGGATGGACTTACAATGGAGGGACAGATATTTATCAGGTTTTGTTAAAAAATATATTTTCATTTGTATTTTGAAGATTAACAAAAGTCTTACAGGTTTGAGGGTGAGGATTTTTAAAATGTATTTATTTATTTATTTATTTTTGGTGAAGTATCCCTTAAAAAATAAATAAATAGATCACTGAATATTTACATTTTTAATTGATCAGATTTTGACAAATTTTGGTCAGTTCATCACAAAACTGTCATATACCTTTAGAAGAAAAAGTGCATGAGTGTGAGTTAATGACAGACTTTTCATATTTGGGGTAACTAACCCTTTAAGAGATAAAGGAGGGATAATATTTTAGTTGATGAGAGTACATATTCCTAAAACACAAAACTTGTTTTGTGGTTGTCACATGAAGGCAGTATAAATTGTGCTAATCTAGATCAGTGTGCATTGTTCTCTGTTAACACACACACACACACACTCACTGAAGGAAAGCAGCCTTTTAATTTACAAGTTTGTTTCCTCCTTGTTTTTTTAATCAAGCTAAGTTACATAACCAGTGAAATGGCTCATATGTTTTTTTTTTTTTTCAAAAAGCTTGTGCTTTTTTCTTCTCAAGCTTATGTTCCTCAGATACTCTCAGTGTTAGGGGTGGCTGGCTGGCTGCTTCACTTTTCCCACTGGCAGAAAGAGGCTGTGTGGATGGGAGAGATTGTCAGCTTTGTGGCTTACGTGGTGACAGGGGGGACAAAGGTGTGAGGAGAGTTGGCACAGCCAGTGGTACCAGGAAGACAGAGCCCCGCACAGCTCACTAACTGCTCAACAGAGAGAGAATGTGTGAAAGAGACGGAGGGAAGAGTGTGAAACAGACAGAGAGAAAGAGAGCGCGTGTGAAAGGGAAAAAGAGGAACTATGTTAAAGAGACAGCAGTTCAACACACAAGTGCCAGGGAGAGAGATGAAATGCTGCCACATTTAGATCATAATAAGTCAGGTTAAAGTGCACTGGATTTAACTATAAAACACTTGGAAAAATCAGGGTTAGAAATGCAGTAAAATGTGTAAAAACTATTTTCATTAAAAAAGTGTAAGGATCCACCCGCTAGTCCAAACAATGGAATCCAGCAGCCTGGTTGAAGGTTTATTGCGTATTCGGTCTTTTACTTGCGCTTCTGAATTCATCAGGATTTAGTTTCAATTTTGGTCTAGCTCCGTGCTCAATCTGACTACAATTCCAAGTGATCATTAAATTTAGACTGTACTTCTAATTAAAAACTGATCACAAATATCGCTTCTATATTAATTTAGATATTTGATTATCCTAGACATCCCATACTTTCAATTATCCGTTCACTGGGTACCTAATGTCGCATAGAGTCTCACGCCCCGGGTTTTGCGTAGATCTCACGGACACAAACTCACCAGTCCGATGTTAGTCAAAGGATGTAGGTAGACTAATACCTAATTGTCTGCCGCCAACTGCTTGCTTATGATATAAAGTGTAGTTTACTTAGTCGTTTCCCGTACAACTTGCTAGCACCAGTGATAGACAGAAATCTGAGGTCTCAGATGACGTGCCTACTGCTCCGTTCATTCATGAGCCTTCAGTTTGACCTATCCTGGCCGTAGATGTGCGGTAACAAAAGCCTCCTCACAGTCTAATAGTCATAATGATTTCAGGACAGTTCAGAATAAATCAAATGTAAAGTTGTATCATGCCAATCACATAATGAAACAATTAGAAGCCAATTTAGAAAGGATAATGCAATTGTGAATCACATTGTAACCACGTGGCAACCCTGCTCCTGTACATAGAGACTGTGGCTATATGGGAAATAGCCAAGTGACCTACGCAGGAGACGAACAAATTGAACATAGTCACACATGTAACAGTTATCCTAATTTAACACAAGACACACGGTCTCAAATGCATAGCAAAGCACTCAGATGTTTTAGAAAATAAACTTAATTAGCCTATGTGCACATGTCGTAGCACAAACAACTATACAGTGTGCACTATGGGCACAATGTGTTTAACACAATTACATTTTTAAATCATACCTGACAGCAGAGAGACACACGGCAGCGAGAGCTCCAGAGACCTCACACACTGCATGGGGTTTTCTGACTACAGAAATTCCAAAGTAGTGTTTTGTCACTTCCCTTATATACCCAAATAAGAAAAACAAAAAATCTTCAGATAAGTTGTAAAAAGATAAAAGACTTTTTGGTGTTTTTGGTTCTAGTGCTCCAGGGTCGCACCTGGATGAAGATGGATAAACATTCCCGCTGACCCCTAAAGGGGGACACACCCCCTCCTCACCAGAACACAATTCTACAAAAGTTTTCAATATTTCTCATAATAAAAGTGACTACTGTGAAATTGAGACCAGTTTACCAATCGCACAGATACCTTCAAAATGATACCAAATATGAAAGGGTTAAGATCATTAATTCTTAAGATATAATAAATTCAGTTTGTAAGTCTGGCAACTTGAGTTCTTGACACTTCTATGTCATGCCCAGGGGGGAAGGAGGGAGCCTAAGGATGGGTCAAGGGACAGATGTGCAAATGGTCTTTCTCCCAGATCTTCCTGTCAGATTAGAACGTTTATTGTTTTATTGCATGTCATGTGTGCTGCGAGAGTTCCTGAGTTTTGGCCTCATGAGGAATTAATTTCATAAAGGAAATAATTTCACTCCTTTCAAAAGTAATTTTAAAATGTCTTTACAATGTTACTTTAGTGTTTTTATATATACGATTATTGTATTTATTATTTTGAATGAGCTTTTATTTTTTAATTTTCAGTTATATATTCAGCTATATATAGCTTTTTCATTATTTCAGTTTAAGTTTTAGTTAATTTAGTATTAGAGCTTTTAATACTACAATTTATTTTATTTCAGTTAGTTGCCAAGCAGCATTTCTACATTGTCATTTTATTTCGGCTTTATTTCAATCAAAAAAATAAGTAAATAAATAAATATTTGTTGTAGTTTACAGTAGCAACGCTGTCTTTGTAATGTTAAATGTAATATTTTAAAAAAGTCTTTCAAAAGTGACATTTTATCAGAACAATGAACTAACGGACAATGGAAAAAAGTTTCAAAATCTTATAGCTAAAAAAAACTTTCTACTGATATAAATCAAGGCCATTTGGTTGAGGAAAAATAAAACCCAAATACTTGTAGTTAGGTAAACTTTGATGTTGGCTTGAAGCTTTTACAGTCCATACAAGTGTTACACAAATAGACAAAGACTGTCAGATAGATGCTAGCTGGTTGCGTTCTAGAGAGTTGCTAAAGCATTTCTAGGGTGTTTATACTGGAGTGTTAGTAATCTTTGCGGATTCTGGTGAGTCGGGCGCTGTGTTGATGAAGTGTATGTGAGTGGACAGAATGTCAGCGCGGCTGACATGATGCTGATGAGAAACGTAAGCATGCACATCTGTATTCTCAGACTCATGCTGCTTGCATATTCTGCGTTATGCCTGTCTCTGGATGACACTTTATTAGTTGTGCAAGGATTTGCCTTGTATGTGAACGCTTCAAATGAGCACAGACCGTGTGGTGCATTTTGTGAATGTAAAATGCTCCTGGCTTGCTTTATTTTCGCTTCCCCTAACATCAAATATATATATATATTATATAAGTTACTGCAATAGTGATATCCTAATCAATTAGCTGTACTTATGCATAAATGTTTGCAAATATAATTATGACTTTTCTCTGTTTCCTATGCAGCCATGTTCAACCTCATTCCGGTGGGCTTGCGAGTGGTGGCCATCCAAGGAGTTCAGACCAAACTCTATCTGGCCATGAACAGCGAGGGCTACCTGTATACATCAGTAAGTAACTACAATTTAATGTTGACGCTTGTTTATGTGTACTATACTTCACTCCTTCAGCTGTTTTAAATCAAGAAAAGTCACACCAAACTTGCTGCTCTCAGACCAACACCTGAGCTCTGTCATTAACACTCACTGCACCAGCGCACCCAACTCTCATCGCCTGCCAAATCGTGATATCAGACACTCCAGATAAACAGACCTCCTTGTGACCCAAGATCAAATGGTCACATGGCCTTTAAGATACGTTCCTGCTCCCGAACCCCTTACTGTGCTGAAAAAATTGTCACTCCCAAGAGCACGGCACAGCGTTTCAGATTTATCCATATAAACAGATGAAGCCTCCACTGTGTGCTAGTCTCACACCCTCTCTCCATATGGCATGCTGTCAGAACATGAGTTAAGTTACAGCTGTGACAAATATCTCAAGATGTTTTCATAACCTCAGCTCTACACTCGTAGTTTAGATTATGCGCAGCCCCTCACGCTAAGTGGCGTGATTACAGGGTGGATGGCTTAGAGATGTTTGTTTACTGGCTGTGGTCGGGCTGAACTTTGCCCCCCTCACAGTCCTGACCTTCTTCCTGCCTCTACCAGACGAAATGTTGGTGCTCTGGCATTCGTCTTGGTTACTATGGTGATGCAGGCAAGGCAGTATGTGGGTTGTGGAAATGTACACCAGTCCCAATCATTTTGTTCAGCTTCACCGAAAGATAGATGAGACTCTCTGCTTTCATAAGCACATGTGAAATCATCCTTAATTAGCAAAATACATATGGAGGACTGCTTGTAATTGTGCTTAATGTTTAAAAGTACATGCAAAATACTATGAATCACCGATGCGTTCAGTTGTCACAATGATTTGGTTGTTGACTGTTGCCGTGAGTAATTACCATTATTATAGTTGTTGCCCAGAAGATATTTTAGTCCCTTGCGGAGAGGCTTTTCTCCACCTTCCTCTGAAATAGGGGGACAGGTGAGTTTTCAGTGCATGAATTGAGTAACACGGCTTTCGTTGTAAAGATGACTAAAATCAAAAGCTGAAACATTTAGAAACTCGTGAAAATATGCTGAACAGGCAGCCTACATCCCAACATTGATTGACTGCATGAAGACATGAATAATGTAGTAACCTACCTGCCAAACTTCTGCTGCAAGACAAATGTCAGAATTTCACTATGTGGTTGGCATTACTGGAGCTCATGTTGTCTGTCAGGAGAGAGTGGGCGCAAACGAATACACAGTCTCAACAATAACACACTCTCACTCATCCTCAGTCTCGAGGCTGACAGAAATCCTCCAAATTATGAATAACAGTAGAATGATTGGACACTAAGCTTTGGAGAAGGATCATTGAGGAAACTTAGAAAAATACAGGAAGCAGATGTTGCCTGAGAAAGCTAGCCTGGTCCGAGATTGTAATGATTCAACTAATTGACTCCATCGACCAACTAGACAATATTAGTAAAGTTTACTATTTTCTCTAGATTTTACATAGACGGACACAATACCAACAAAAAGTCAGTAATTTATTTTGAAAGAAGTGTTTGAAGGAAATCTCTTGTGCTCACCAAGGATACATTTACTTTATGTACAGTAAAAATAGTAATATTATGAAATATGGTAACACCTTAGTATAGGGACCAGTTCTCACTATTAACTAGTTGCTTATTAGCATGAGTATTACTAGCATGTTGGCTGCTCAGTTGAATGCATTTGCAAAATAAATGTATTAATTTTGTTAAAAAAACAGTAATGTATAGTGAAAATGAAAAAGTAAAAAAATAATTAAAAAAAGATGTGTGAACCTCACTAATTTTGACATGTAGATTATTGGAAGATGTATTACTTGTATAATATTCAGGACTCTAGACGGCGACCAAAATGGTCGCATTTGCAACAATTTTTTGAGAATGTGCAAGTTAAAACTTGACGTGGTCGCATTTGTGTGAGTGCATGGTCTGCGCTGCTCCAACGCTGCAGAGCCGCGGCACATTGTAGCAGGAGTCAGATTTCACTGATCACATGAAGAGAGCGCTTCAGGGGTAGAGCCTTGTTTATACTCGCCGCATCAGCATCGCGCGGAAAAAATGATGCGAATATCGAAGAAATGATGGCAGACGGAGGGTTTGGTTTTAAAGCTAAAGTAAAAGACCACTTCTTAAACCAGAGAAGCTGAACTTGCTGGTATACTTGTGGGGGAAAAAATGCAAGCACTGTCACCTACAGAAAGTTTAGTTTTACTTTTCTTTTTGTTTTCATTTTGTAAAGCTTGTTATCTTTGCTATTTACCTCACGTTACGCTATGGAGGATTTCTTAAAATTTTTTACAATTTATTCCTCAGTGTTTGCTAAACATTCTGTAATTTATTAGTCTGTATATAATACAGCATGTGGTGTAGACCTATGCCATGGCTCATCTTATTCGTTTTTGTAAACGTTTTTAAACGTTATGTAAGATTGTTTGTCATTATAGCCTACTGTTTTCTTGTTGTTGTGCTTTTTAATCAAGAATAACAATGAATCCATCTTTTGTTTTAGTCTTAAAAAGCAAAACGGACAAAAACGTGATGCCAAAATTGCGAATTCGAAAGTGAAAGCACATGAAGCCCGGCTTATAACACAGCAAAAGAGGAAGAACGGGTTGAATGTTGAACACTTTCGTTACCATATTACTATAATTTATGATAAAAGTTCATCATCATGCATTGATTAATCCCATGTAGCAAAAAAATAGAAAAATTGCAACCAAATTATGTGCTTGTGCGACCAACTGAGAAAGTTAGTCGCAAAAGAGCGACCAGTGGGAAGAATGAGTCTAGAGCCCTGACATTTTTGGATATGTCAAATTAAAAATCATTTACATTTTACAATGAAAATATAGTTTTTCTGAAAAGAACAAAAACTTTTTCTCAGAAAAGTGTTTTTTTTTGTCCCACTGCATCTGTCTGCTTGTTTTCAAATGTGTTATGTAAAAACACGTCAGGTGAATCTCAAGCCATTTAATTTTGCAGGTCTTTCTTGAAAGCAACTAGTTGACTAGTCATTCAAACAACACACTAACTAGTTAATTTTGAAAATCAATATTTTTGCACATACCTAATCTAGGAGCAGTGTTTTTCCAGCAGCTCGCTCATCCATGCTGCAAACCTGTTGCCATCGAATCTGTCCTACGTAATGCTGTTTTCAGGATGCTTTGGGCTGAACTCGCTCACAGCAGGCGGGAGATAAACAAACAAGGCAGCAGACAAGAGACTCTCACATGAAGTCTGACAAAAGCATGTAATCTGATCATAACGTTAGGTGTGATACAGCTGTAACATATCCAGCAGGAGCCTTTGGGGATGATAGAGAAGCAACGGGATCTAAACACACACACACACACACACACATACAGCTACTGCACATCCCGACCTCAAGCACACTGTAACTCACGGCGGATCTCTGTTCCCACTCAGTGACTTTAATGATGTGTGCTTCAGCATCTGTAATGAAAACATATGTGCCGGAGTGCTCATTAAATTAAAGCTCTGTTCTCAACAACAGTGATATGATGTGACCATGTGAATCTTCATGTTCTATTGTTTGCTGCTTTTTGCATATGTAAAATGAATCCCTGGAAAACAAATTTTAGTATTTTCAATTTTAGTATTTTTATGTGTCACCGTGTGGCATCCTGGTCGACGGCAGAAGGACGGAGGCTATATTTAACTTTTCTCTGAGTGACAGCACAGCAAGCTTCTGTAGGTTAATATTTTATTGCAACTGTAACCGTTAGCCTGGAGAGTGTTAATACACATAGGTCTCTGAACATTCATCTCCATTTGCTCCCTGTGTTCATTTCCATTTTAAAAGCTTTTCCTGTAGTTGCATTCCATTGTAATTATCCAATATCGAATATACAATTTTGTGAAATGTTCAATAATATGGACATGAGAGGCGATTTTTGGGTGAATGAAAGCAGAATGTGCTGATGTTATTGAGTATACTGTAGCTCTGTGAAGTAATCCAGCGCTTACACAGTGGTGGAGAGCTTTCAGCTGGCATAAGTGGTTGGTGATTATGGGTGAAGGATACTGAGTGTAGGGCATTACGGTAATCTAAACAGTATTATAAGGTCTTTTAATGATTTAGTGTGCTGTAATTCTGAAGTCTCTCTGTGTTCTTGTAATGTGTGTGTGCATGCACTTCTGGGGTTTTTATCCCCCTCACTGGCTCTTTATGTCTGCTGCTATGGAGCCACATGCTGCCTGAGTCACACAACCAGCCAATCACACACCAGTCATGTTGGGAAATCCCCAATCAATGGAGAGTAGGTACTGTAGTGAGTGACGTATGAGAGGTTTGAAGCAGCTCCAGTTCTGCTGGGAGGGTTTACACCTGTTTCTGTTTGGAGTTTTCATGTTTTATTTCTCCTAACCGACAACCGACACTCGTTAACCGATTATTAACCATTAACCGACAAGATTATTTTCAATTAGAAAGGATAAGTGTCTGTGACCCATTAAAAATACTAAAATTTGTTTTCCAGGGATTCATTTTACATGCACAAAAAGCAGCAAACAACAGAACATGAAGATTCACATGGTCACATCATCACGCACTTCTGCGAGCGGAGAAAAACATCATAAAGCTAGGCTACACACACACACACACACACACAAATATATGTATATATTAGGGGTGGGAGAAAAAATCGATTCCCCTAACTATCGTGATTCTTTTTAAAACGATTTAAAAATCGATTGGTTTACCTCAGAATCGATTTTTATTTCATTTTATTAGATTTTTTTGCAGCTTTATTGACTTTGAACGATTACATAAACACACTTATATGTGTCAGAATCCCCGTCTTGGTAAGTATCCTCATAAAGACAGCGATTTAGGTCTTAAGAGAGAGGAAACGGCTAAAAGAGAAAACACATATGTAACAGTATATTGGATCCGGACTTCGGTCTTAAAGGGGAAGCTGTCCAATGTTCGTTCTGTCTGCCATTCATATTCATCATAGCACATTGCTAGAAAATCTCTCACTGCTCTTGACTAAATCACTTTTGTAACTTTAATAAGAAATAATAATAAAATATATATAATATATATAATATATATATGTGTGTGTGTGTGTGTATATATATGTGGTATGTATGTGTGTGTGTGTGTGTGTATATAATCTATACATAATACACGTGTTAATTATATCTATCATAGATAGATAGATAGATGGATAGATAGATAGACAAATAGATAGATATAATTAACACAGTGAAGATTAATTAATTTACACAATGTATGTAGCGTTTCTTATTTATTGTAGTTTTTTGTCCTATTGCTTGAAATTAGGTTCTTATACTTATTTCATCACTAACTGTTTATTTATTTTCAGTGAGCTTGAGGTTTTTTTTTTGTTTGTTTTTTGCCTATTTTTAGGCTTGTATTAGTTTGATATTGACATTGGTGACAAGGGTTATGAAAATTCTATGGTATCAAAGATTTTAATATCATAAAAACCTTTTTAAAAGAAAAAAAAAATTACTACATTGTGATATGTATCGTTATCGTGATATAAAATTAGTTATATCGTGATGTAAGATTCTGGTCATATCGCCCACCCCTACTGTGTATGTGTATGCTCCAGAAATAAAAGTTTAGAAAGATGTGATGCATTGTTTTTGTTAATATGACTCATCATATACAGTCTCTTTTAAGGGTATAATCAACTATTTTCCATTGTCTAGTCTTTAACAAGCAAACAAAAATCACAATAAATTGTAATATTGAATCGCATTAGTAACTGCTAAGATGTGTGTGTGTTTTTTAAATTGTGACAGTCTGTATATTAAGTGTATCATTCAACTTTTTCCCATGGTCTAGAGTTAAAAACAAAAATCGCAACACATAGTAATATCGAATCGCAATACTTGCAGAATCGAAATTCTTATAAAAATCGCAATACATATCGTATCGGCACCCAAGTATCGTGATAGTATCGAATCGGGAGGTAGGTGTATAGTCCCATCCCTAATATACACATATATATACATACACATACAGTCATGGCCAAAAATATCGGCACCCTTAATAAATATGATTAAAGAAGGCTGTGAAAATTAACATGCATTGTTAATCCTTTTGATCTTTTTATTTAAAAAATTCACAAAAATCTAACCTTTCATTGGATAATAAGAATTTAAAATGGGAGGAAATATCATTTTGAAATAAATACACATTGGCCACAATTAACGGCACCCTTTTATTCAATAATTTTTGAAACCTCCATTTGCCAGTATACAGCTGTAAATTTTCTCCTATTATGCCTGATGAGGTTAGAGAACACCTGACAAGAGATCAGAGACCATTCCTTCATCCAGAATCACTCCAGACCCTTTAGATTCCCAGCTCCATGTTGGTGCTGCTTCTCTTCAGTTCACCACTCATTTTCTATAGGGTTCAGGTCAGAGGACTGGAATGGCCAGCAGAAGCTTGGTTTTGTGCTCAGTGACCCATTTTTGTGTTGTTTTTGAGGTTTGTGTTTAGAGTATTTTACGGTTGGAAGATGCAAACATGGCCCATTATAAGATTTCTAACAGAGTCAGTCACTTATTGATTTTTTTTTATCTGTTGGTATTTGATAGAATCCATGATGCCATGTGTCTAAACAAGACGTCCAGGACCTCCAGCAGAAATATAGGCCCACAACATCAAAAATACAGCAGTATATTTCATTGTACACGTGGGGTACTTTTTATCCCTGTGTTCACCAAACCCATCTTGAGTGTTTGCTGCTAAAAAGCTAATTTTTTAGTTTCATCTGACCATAGAAGCCAGTCCCATTTGAAGTTACAGTCGTGTCTGATAACTGAATACGCTGGAGTTTGTTTTTGGATGAGCGAGGAGAATTGTTCTTGAAACCCTCCCAAACAACATGTGGTGATGTAGGTGCTGTTTGACAATTTTTTTTTTCAAGGTTTTCTGACTCAACTATTTTCTGCAATTCTCCAGCTGTGGTCCTTGGAGAGTCTTTAGCCACTCAAACTCTCCTTCTCACCGTGCATTAGGACGATATAGACACACATCCTCTTCCAGGCAGTTTCGTAACATTTTATGTTGATTGGAAAATCTTAATTATTGCCCTGATGTTGGAAATGTAAATTTTCACTGCTCTAGCTCTTTTCTTAAAGCCACTTCACTAATTTGTGAAACTTGGTTATCTTTTGCTGCACATCAGGAATATATTCTTTGGTTTTTCTCATTGTGATGGATGATTAAGGGAATTTGGGCTTTGTTTTCCCTCCTATTTATATTTCTGTGAAACAGGAAGCCATGGCTGGATAATTTCATGTTCATAATCGCCCTGGAGTGCTCAAAATTGTGAATATGAATGGGAATATACTTCAGAGATAATTTACTCATAAGAATTTCTAGGGGTGCCAATAATTGTGTACAAACATTTATTTCATAATGATATTTCCCCCATTTTAAATTCCTATCCAATGAAAGGTTAGATTTTTGCGAATTTTTTAAATAAAATATCAAAGGGATTAACAAAGCAGATTAATTTTCACAGCCTTCTTTGATCATATTTACCAAGGGTGCCGATATTTTTGGCCATATACAGTGCCGCTGGAAAGTTTGTGAACCCTTTAGAATTTTCTATATTTCTGCATAAATATTGTCCTGGAAGTAGACAAAAGAGAACCCGATCAAACAAATGAGACAAAAATAATTTATTTGTCATTTATTCAGGAAAATGATCCAATATTGCATATCTGTGAGTGGCAAAAGTATGTGAATCTCTTGGATTAGCAGTTAATTTAAAGGTGAAATTAGAGTCCATCTGTACAGAGGTGTTTTCAGTCAGTGCAATGACTATCAAATGTCAGTATGTGACATGTTTTATTCAAAGAACAGGGATCTATCAAAGTCTGATCATGTTTGTGGAAGTGAATCATGTCACGAACAAAGGAGATTACTGAGGACCTCGGAAAAAGAGTTGATGTTGCTCATCAGGCTAGAAAAGGTTACAAAACCATCTCTGAAGTGTTTGGACTCCACAAATCCACAGTCAGACAGATTGTGTACAAATGGAGGAAATTCAAGACCACTGTTACCTTCCTGAGAAGAGGTCGACCAACAAAGATCACTCCAAAGCAGAACGTGTAATAGTCTGCAAGGTTGCAAAAGTTCCCAGGGTAACTTCTAAGCAACTAAAGGCCTTTCTCACATTGGCTAATGTTAATGTTCATGAGCCCACCATCAGAGTTGCAAGATGAAAGCCACTGTTCTCCAAAAAGAAAATTGCTTGCTAAAGATCACGTGGACAAGCCAGAGGACTATTGGAGAAAGGTTTAATGGATGGATGAAACCAAAATAGGACTTATTGGTTTAAATGAGAAGCTATTATGTTCAGAGAAAAGAACACACTGCATTCCAGCTTAAGAATCTGTGAAACGTGGTGGTCGTATCATGGCTTGGGCCTGTTTTGCTGCATCTTGGCCAGGACAGCCTGCCATCATTGATGGAACAGTGAATTCTGAATAATACGAGCAAGTTCTAAAGGAAAACGTCAGGACATCTGTTTAAGAACAGAGTCTCAAGAGAATGTGGGTCATGCAGCAAGACAACAACCCCAAGCACACAAGTCATTCTACCAAAGAATGGTTAAAGAAGAACAAAGTTAATGTTTTGGAATGGTTGAGTCTAAGTCCAGACCTTAATCCAATTAAAATGTTGTGGAAGGACCTAAGCAAGCAGTTCATAGGAGGAAACCCGCCAACAACACAGAGTTTAAGTGCTTCTGCACTAAGGAATGGTCTAAAACTCCTACATGTTATTGTGCAGGACTGATCAGTATTTACAAGAAACTTTACCTTCAGTTACTGCAGCAAAAGGGGGTCACACCAGATACTGAAAGCAAAGATTCACATACTTTTGCAACGCACAGATATGTAACACTGGATCATTCTTCTCAATAAATAAATGACAAAAAAAATATTTTTCTCTGACTTGTTTGATTCGGTTCTCTTTGAGGACATCAGAAAATCTGATGATGTTTTGGGTCATATTTATGCAGAAATATAGAAAATTCGAAAGGGTTCACAAACTTTCAAGCGGCACTGTGTTTTTATATATATATATATATATATATATATATATATATATATATATATATATATATATTACACACACACACACACACACACACACACACACACACATACATACATACATATATATAAAGCGAATAAATAGGCCTATACGAGAAACAAAGGAAACCAAGATGGCAGAAAGAGGCATCCTATTTTTCTTTAGACCTATTTTACAAAAGCACAAAGATTTGTTTTTATTGTGAATGTACACAAATAAAAGCAAATATTTTACAATTCCGATTATCTTTATGACTAAAAGAAGTAGTTGCTTCCACTGTTAGAAGGAAAAAATTCAAGTGATAGTGCTGGCGCTGCGTGCGCACACACAGTTAAGCATTGCTACCTTGACAATGCAGCCTGTTAATTATCATACTAAAATACAGTCAGTCAGACATATGGGAAAAAAACACTGCACAGTTTAAATATGTAGTAAAATATGTGCCGTTAAGCGTCATCACCGTACCGCCTTGATGTTATGCCAAACACTCTTTGTTTTACGTGTATATTGGAACGCGATTGAAGTAGCCTACAAAACCGGGTTTACATAATAAATAATATTTTGGCATTCAAATACATCGCGAATACGGAAACATTTGATTTTGTGTTGAATGAGAGACCCAGCGTTGGTTTCAGTTTCGTTTTAGCCTAAATGAATTCATTTTGGCTTGTTTATATAGCTATAGCTTCTTATATTTTTAATTCTTGTTCTTTTCTGAATATTAAATTGAAAAGATTTGTTGTGGAGTGAGGGGAAGTAAAATAGCCTAGCTGTGTTTACAGTGTTTATTATAATGTTTGTAAACATTTTGCATCGGCATTAGGCCCATTTCTGAATGAAATAATAATGCGACTGTTTTTTTCTCTAAAAAAACACTATTTTATTTTATACACGTAGGGTATTATAACCATGCAGCAAACCTTTTAAAATATGTTGATAAATTACTGGGGGAAAAAAAAAAAAAAAAAAAGACTTTTTAAACTGATTGTATTAATCGGTCAAAATTCTGTTCATTGTAGATTTTCAAAATGCAATGACCAATAATGCAAATTAATAATTTAATCGTTGTGAATCTATTCAATATGGAAAATTTGGGCTGATTCATGAAAGTGAATTTGAACTTTATCATCCAGTGGTGTCTGTGCCCCTCAATAAATAAAGAACCAATCAGTTAGTAGACAAACACAATGTGTACACACACAAGCATCCATAGTTATTACATGTGAAGCTAAAATGCCTTGAAAATGGCCACATTGATTATTCAAGGCCGTGCAAATATAATAAGTGTGGCCAAATTATAAATAAACCAATGGCAAATGGAATATAGTAAATGATGTTCAGTTAATTTGGGCTACTACAAGTCAAATCAACCATAACATGTCATAAAGCAGTATCCTACAATTCAGCACTTTTACTACTACGCAGTAAATCAGCAGTACAGGATTAAGTCAGGCTGACTCACCAGTGCAGTTCACTTTAAAGAAAAGAACTTTGCACAATAACCTTTTTTTTCCTCTTTTGAGATCTGGCAGTCCATGAATGAATTATTTTCACTTGAAAGCATAGCAAGGGCGTTTAGCCTCTGCTGACCCATTGTATGTTGTTGTAAAGTTTCTTTCCAAAGGTTCCCACATATGGAGCTCTCTAACCAAGTTTACATGCTCAAGAATATTACAACTAGAATCTGAATTTTTATTCTGTCAGTAAGCACTCAGAGAACCCTAGAAACCGCATAGCAACATGCTAAAAAAACAGCATTGTGTGTTTTTGTAATCTGTGTGTTTGTGATCAGAAGGTAGAAAAGAATATAGAAAGAGAATGCATGAGTGAGTCTGTATTACTGCGTGCAAATGTATTCATCCATCAGCTTGACAGTGAGTGGGAGAGAGGAAATCAATTAAACATATGTTCTGTTCTCTGCATAATTTCTCTTTACATTTAATAAACCAAACCACATGATTCAATGCTAAGCTGTGTTTAATGGTAATACCTGCTGTTTGATCAGTGAACACATCAAATATTACAACAACCATGCAAATATAAATGGTTTAATCACAACATATTACAAATGAACAGTTGATCAGATGACAGTCAGTGCACACTGGCGACGTGCGGGCTGTCCTGTGAGCTGCTCTGCAGGCACATTTGAAGTCGAAAATCAGTTTAGTGTTGGGTCATTAAGAGCAGGCAGAGACAGGCACATCAATATTAGAAGTCCACAGACTACAGAGAGAGCACAGACACCATAGCCTGCTGTAGTGGCCATAAGCGACACTCTGCAAGGGGACAGTTCAGACCTTATAGAACACTTTCTACAAATACAGTACATGTCGATATCCCATGCCTTTTTTTAAAGCAGTTAAGACATAAATCCTGTATCTTTTGCTTTGAGAACTATTAAATATGTTTGATTAAACTGTTTTTTGACAATCTGTTATTGTTTAGACATTACCAAATTGCAAATACCATAGAGAATGTTTAGAAAACTAAATTCCTCATGATGTTTAATTTGTCACTAGTACCCTATTTGTTCCCTCAATGTCCCATCAACTCATGTTTGAGTCTTGGTGACTTGATAGACTAACTAAAGAATTGAAATATATTGCAGTGGATTGTAAAAAGTATTATTGTGAAATATTTTATGTTCCTCTAAAACGACTTTACCACTGTCATTTGTAGGCTTCCATTGGGAATAGCTTTTGGGAATGACTTTTTAGGGGCCATTCTGGTATATAACACCCAGTCCAATCAAATGCTGATTAAATAAAATCAAGTCCTGTCCTACATTATTTTCTTATTCAATATCCTGTTTCACTTTGAAATATGTCACATTACAGAAGTAAAATAGGTTTTGAACAGCAGTTCACATTAACTTGACAAGAAGCTGAAAAAGGAAAACCGTAGTCCTGTGGTATTCTTCTCAGTAAAGTTAGTGCCATCAGCAGTACGACTCTTTCGTTTGAGACATCTTGAGCTTCAATGATAATTCAATTATTTAGATGGGTGGTTGAGGCAGAGGGGAAAATGAGGTCCAGGTGGAGAGACCTGGTTACCAGGCATCTGTACTGCACCAAGCAGGAAGGAACAGCCTCTGACTGGAATGGATTCTGTCAGCTTCCCCATTTACTTCTTTTCCATAAATGGGATTGGAATTGGAAGAGGGAGAGTGGCTAAAGTAATGAGACCGATCGAGAGAGGGAATGGGGGGAGGTAGGTATACTGTACAGAAGCTGAAAAAGGAAGAATCGTAGAGAAAAATGGAGAAGATGGTGGGAGAGGCGAAAATTAACGAGGTTAGTTTTTGAAAAAGATATTGAAAGACAGAGGGAGCATCTGATGGAGGATGGATCAAGAGAGAGAAAAGCAATAAGGGAAAAATAGGATGGAAAAGAAAATATCAGATGGAAGGAGAGAGCTGAGCAGATGGCAGAAGATAGAGCACTTAGACATATATGAGGACCAAGTAGAAACACTATCTGTTTTTAGCACACACACAAACATCTCCTCATGCTTTTCTGTCTGGGAGGGGGAAGCCCTTTGGGAGAAGGGAGGGAGGGGCAATGCGGGATTTCCCCTGTCAGAGGAAAAGATATTAGATACGAATCAGTGAGCTGGCAACAGCATGACTGCAGCTCCTGATATAATTACACTTGGAGATAGAATCAGCTCGAACACAAAGCACTACAACACCTCAATATCTGCTCTCTTTTACTCAGCTGTTAGGAGGGTAGATTAGTCATGTGGTTAGGGACAGTACAGAGAAACAGCCGGAGCCCAGGTCAAGTCACTCGCCAAAATTAATACTTGTCAATGTCTAATGCAAAGAAAAATTGGCTTTGAAAAGTGAGTATTTGATACTTCAGTTAATGGATTGTTGGTCGGTTTATTATGAACTACAACGTAAAAATACATAATTTAAACTAAATTTAAATGAAATTAATAATTCACCAAAATAAATGTATTACCAAAACACTGGTTCGGTTTCACTGAAAACTGAAATGAAAAATAAAGTTTTGGTAATTAAATTACATGTGGAAACGCAGACGTAATTGCGGAATCCATTCAGAAAATCAGAATTTACATTATAACGCAGAATGTCACAGAATCACATCGACTTGCAAAATACAATTTAAATATGAATCCTGCCTGTCTCTGTGTGAATGAATGGTGCCAGATGCATAGTTTCATTTACTACACACATACTGAAGTGCGGGTGATGCTCACAGTGTTTTCAGCCTCTGCCGCCTCGATATATGAGTACATGAACGCATGAACATAATCTCTAGAACTGATCTGAGAGTGACTTTTCTTTTGAGTAAAACTATCGTCATTTATACTACAGGGCCGTTGAATGCTTGAATCTGATTGGCTGCCGAACGTTCTGAGGTGTGCAATTATTTTCAGGGAAACGCACAGCGAATGTAGTTCCAGGCAGCTCTTGACCACATTACATGACCATATCACTTCGCCAAATGATTTCTGTTATTTCAAAGGTCTTACAACAGCAAAATAACCAAGACCCACAACGACACTGGCCAAACAAATAAATATAGTAATCAAAATGATAAAAACGACAGATCATGTCTGTGTTTTTGCCACAAAATTACACTTTATTTTGTACGGAAAGCACATTCTCTTATCTCTCCTGCTCTCCCTTCCTCACAGACCGCACATACATAACAGTTACAGTTTGCACACACGCTAACATACATCGCGCTAATGTTGTTAGCGCTACTCTGACGATTTTATCAGTAAACAACTTAAAAACTACATGACTTCTCACAAGCGAGGTAACAACAACGGCGCTGTTCGTGAACAAAAGGAACTAAGTTTCACTATAACTAGAGACATTGCCGCCGAACACTATTGAGAGACGCACAGAGGTAATTCTCTCTCTCTCATAACTTAGTTATTAACTGTATTAACTGCATTAGTCAACGGCTCAAGCCTCCGTTACTAGGTTTAAAATTACGTTTTGGAATTCGCAACGGAGGCGTTGGATGAAATGCGGAAGAAATAATCCTACTCACAACAGCGATTTAAGTAGAAATACTGGACGAATGCCTTGAAATATATCATCTGATCGATGTCTTGAGGTGTGGCAACCGTAGTATAAGCAGAATAATTGACTTCGGTCCGTTGAATTATTAGAAAAATAATGCACACCCAAGGTGTGACCGCATCACCACCTCGGGTGTGCATTATTTTTCTAATAATCCAACGGCCCGTCGTCAATTATTCCTTACATATACAAACAGAAACCTAAAGGTCTTGACAATAACTTCGGTTTAACTTGATGAAACCGTGACAGAAATATTATTTAATGTAATGATACTACTGCTACTAAAAATAAAATTGTTATTAAAACATAATTTTTAAAGGAATATTTACCATAAAAAATATTTACAAGAAAATATTTTGCAGAAAAATGTAAATACACAATGCAGTATTTCAGTAAAAAAAAGTATTATTTTATAAAATCAATTAATTAGAGATGCTTTTGATTATTAATAGTTAATTAAACCATTAAAATGGAATCCAAAAATTTATGGAGAACAGAATTTGGTATTAAAAAAAAGGTGTAACACTTTCTATGAAGCCCACATTTATAATACATTATAAGGGTATTCTTATAACATATAAGGTTTTTTTATAATGCATTATGTAGGGGTGCGCCGATTGATTGGCTACCGCGCGCACGCTCTTTCTTTCTTTCCTAAAATGCGCAAACGACTTCAATCACATCGCGTCTGCACTATAAGCGAGCTGCACGCTGAACAGTTGGACAGGAACACAGGAACTGTCAAGAAAAAAGAAAAGTAGAAAAGTAGTTGAAATGTTTTGCCACTTGAGCAGCTTAATATATAAATCTAGAAGTAAATGCAAAAGTAAAAAGCATTGAATAATGTGTTGCTTTGCTTATATTTATTGTGTTTAAACACGTCTATGAAAGACTTTTTCAGTGACAATGTTTTGATTTGAAATCAAAATAATCGATAAACGTTGTGTTTGTGGTATACAGCCACAGATCAGTTGCAGACTCCTGTGTGAAAGCACAATGAGTCAGTGCTGCTTCTGCACCGCTTACGTACCGCACATGGACTGCATACACACTGCAAATGGAGTAGGCCTATGTGTGAACCTGGCATAAAAGGCCAACTCACATACAGCTCATAAAATCTGGCTTGTACTGTGTGTAAGCTATTGCACGATTGTAAAAACAAAAATGCACTACATGATCAAACATTTAGGTGAGATAAATATTTTTTTTTCAAAAATGTCTAAAATATGCCCCCTCCACCCCTCAAATTAAAAAATCCCCTCTCACAAGAGTCACCTAAGTGGGGAATTCATTTTCAAAAATGAAATTCAGGCCCTGAATAAATGTCTAAAAATACTGATTGGAGTATTACTATAAATAATTCTACATAAAAAGAAGGCTGTAAAAAGATCGGTATCGGCAGATACTGCTCTCTGTGATCGGCCTCAAAAATCCTGATCGGAGCACCCCTAGCATTATGCATTCATTATAATGCCTTTAGAATATCCTTATAATGTATTATAAATATGGGCCTCATAGAAAGTGTTACCAAAAAAGATTTTGACAAAAAATAAAACACATTTCATAGGGCCTTAAAAATTTATTTTTTTGTTAAACTCTCAATAAATTGCTATTTAATATTGTTTATGATTTCAATTAATTAGACATAATTTTTGATTAATAAAATTTTACTTAACCCATAAAACAGTCTAGAAAAATTAAAATGGAAAAAAACGGAATTTGGAAAGAATTAAAACTGATTCCATAGGGCCCTAGTGGAGTTCTTCAGGCAATGAGCCGCCTCTTATTTTGGCCCTCCAAAACTATTTTGGCCAAAATTTCATCTATTTATTTTGCCGTTTTGGTCAAATATTTTCAGTTGCCAAAATTTTCTGTGTATCACTAAATGAAAGTGTTTTTTCCCATGTGGCGACAGATAGATAGAATATTCATTCTATTAAGCCACCAAAGCAACAATAAATAAATGGGGATACTGTAGAGCTAAATGAGAGATTAATGTTTCTCGCCCCATCACAGTGCACATTATCTGAATTTTCTTTGTTTCACTCCTCATTCTCAGCACTGCTGCAAGTATATGTGTGGTAATTCGATAAAACTGCCTCCTTCCTCTGATCTCCACAAGACATCAGCGGGTTCCCAAAAATATCTGCTGTGTTTCTATGTATATAGCTGTTCTCCAGCGTTTTTAAATTATGCCACTGCTTGCTGCAATTTTCATCAGTGTTGGTGATAAAATGGCATGGACAATTAGGAAAATGTGTTTGCCGTTTCTGCACAGTGCACCTCTCATCTAACACACTCCATCTGGAAGCCGTGTTACAGTATGTGGTGATGCCTCGGAGATTTAACAACTCTTTTCTTTCTTTGTGTGCACGGCGGTAGAAGAACCTTTGTACTGTGCATGATTTTGTGTTACTTTCTTGTCTAAGCCAGTGATGTTAATAGTTCTTATGTCCATTTAGAGAAAGAGTACTGCATGTTGTTTACACCCACATCACATATGTTTGGACCTAGTATACCACAATTGCAGGCAAATAGAGGCTTTGTCTCTGAAATCGAACTGCCCCTTGGTTATTAAATCAATACTGTTATGCGCTTGTGGTAATGCATTGTGCCTCTTTATTGATGCTGAATGGCCTTAGTCTCAAGGTTCTGACAAACCATAGGAAATAATTGATTTATCTTAAAAAGCAGAGGAGGAAGATTGTTTTCAGCATTTATAGATGAATATGATTCATTACTCTTTAAGTCAGTTAATTGTTCCAGGACCAGCCCTTAAAGCAGCGGTCATCAATTAGTGAACCACAGTTCAGATGCGAGCCTAAGATTGGTTTCACTCGGAACACAAATCATTTTTCATACATTAGCATAATTATAAACAGTGTTTTTCTTAAAGTAAGAGGAAGTAAGAGATATTAACACATGAAATTAGACACTAGTTACAGTGGTCTGGTGCTTTTTTCCTTTTTATTGGAATTGAGAGAATATTATATATTCATTCATTTTTATAAATATTACCTTCATTTTTTATTATTTTATTTTATTTTTCTTTGGCACAGACTTTTGGTTTGTGTGTGTGTGTGTGTGTGTTTTTGTTTGTTTTAAGCTGCTTTGGAGCAATTATGATATGTGCTATTCAAATGCAGTTACATTCAGTTGGGGTCTGCAAGTTTTTTTTTGTTTTCTTTTTCTTATTATTTTTAAAAAATACTTTTTTCAGCAAATATACATTAAATTGATCAAAAGTGAGAGTAAAGACATTTATAATTTTACACATGATTTCTATTTCAAATAAACACACTTTGAAAAACTTTGATCAGAGAATCCTGAAATAAAAAAATAAAAAAAACACAGTTTCCACAAAAATATTGAAAATAAAAAATAAATTAAATTTTAAATAAAAAATTTATGAAAGATCATGGTGGACACTAAAGCCTGGAATAATGACTGCTGAAAATGTAGCTTTGCATTACAGGAATAAATTACATTTTATATATATTAAAATATAACTTTTTAAACTGTGGAAATATTTCACAATAATATTGTTTTTACATGCTTTTTGATCAAATAAATGTAGCCTTATTGGGCAAAATGTTACTGACACCAAACGTTTTCATTAGTGCTGTGATCGTGATTAATCGCATCCAAAGTAAGTTTTTGTTTACATAATATATGTGTGTATACTGTGTGTATTTATTATGTGTATATATAAATACAAACACATGCATGTATATATTTAAGAAAAATGTTATGTTTATATATTAAAATATATTTATATATATATATATATATATATATAATATAAAATATAAGAATATAAATATATTAATGTATGTGTGTGTATATATATATATATATATATATATATATATATAACTATATATAATTTTTTTTTTTCAAAATATATACTGTATGTGTGTGTATTTATATATACTGTACAAAATAAAAATACACAGTACACACACACACACACACACACACACATATATATATATATATATATATATATATGTATTATGTAAACAAAACCTTTATTTTGGATGCGATTAATCGCTTGACAGCACAAGTTTTCATACTGTATGAAAGTTGTTGTCAAACTGAGTTGTTTTAACTCTAGCTTTTGACTATTTTGTCTTTGTAGGGTTTGAAAAGTATTTTGGCTGCCAACTTGAACATTTAAAATGAAATTTGTCAAAGCTGACATTACTTATTTAATTCATAACCATACAACATATTGACTGTTTTAGAATCTTTATTTGTTCAAACCTTTGCTGGGAAGGACATTTAGAGAGGCATTTAGAAGCATAATGTTTTTGCTGTGGTTAGAATGTGCCATTTACAGTCATCCCCATTTCCTGCCCTCATCCTCTCAACATTTCACTCTTTTGTTTTTGTTTATTATGATAATTATGATGAATTATTCCTGATAAGATTGGATGCAATTCAGTCATTATTGAGAGTCGCTCTACATAATGCTTTTGTGCTCCATTTGGTCGTAGCTAATTAATATGACCTTCAGCTGAGACATTAACAGAATTACTAACAGAATAGCTGTATATGAGGCACAAAATATAGCAGTAATTTATTTAAACTGAGAGATACAGGATGTTTACGAGGGAGCGTTTCTTCTGACTGGAAGCATGGATGAGATGAGATGCAACCTCACTTTAAGTTCTCACCCTGACTGAACCCAACAGTGTCCTTACCACATTGCTGATAGCTGACCAAAGATGCATCTAACATCTTGATGACGTTTATCTCTGGCGAAGTATTGATCTCAGATACGTCCCTGCGTGTCTGCTCGTAAGATCTCACACGTAATCAAACTTTCTCATCAGGCTGACCGCAGCCCCTCAGAGTGCAAATCCTTTTATCGTCCACACTTCCCAGCCGCTTTCTTTTTTCGGGATGTTTACGGAACGTAGCTCAGAGCTGAGCCGACAGCCTGTCCCAGAGGAGGTGCGATGTCACGGCTGGTCTGTGACATCAGGAGTGTTCCTGTCAGCGTGTGTGGGAGCTCAGTGTCTGTGTGAGTCACCCGGAGCAGAAGGACAACTCTGGCCTGTACATTGAACATTGGAGCGCTCCTGTTGACACCAGCCCGGCTGGGAAACAGAGCGTCCTGTGACGAGAGTGAGAGTTCAGGACTTTTATGTATACATGATGAAGAGACATTCTCAGCATTGCTGCTACAATAGCTGTATATCTATGTTTGTTACAAATTCCCTTTAAGGCTGTCAGTGCACTCTGTGGCTGTCTTGGTAGCACACCTGAGCAGCTATTTGCTAAGTACATAATGTACACATGTATACTATTGTTGAAAAGTTTGGGGTTAGTCGGATTTATTTTTTTATTTTTTTGGAAAGAAATTAATACATTTTTATTCAGCAACATTTATTAAATTGATCAAAAGGGAAAATATAGAGCTTTATAATGTTAAAAAAAGATTGCTTCATTGAAACAAATTCTGTTCCTTTTAATTTTATATTCATCAAATATAAAGTTTGATCAAACGTCAAAGAATCTTGAAAAAATGTATGACAAAATTATGTCAAAACAACTGTTTTCAAAATTGATGATAATTAAATGTTTTTTTTATGCACCAAATCCACATATTAGTATGATTTCTGAAGGATCATGTGACACTGAAGTAATGGAAAATTCTGAAAATTCAGCTTTGCCATCACAGTAATTTTAATTACATTTTTAAATATATTAAAATAAAATAACACATATATTTTTAATTGCAATAATATTTCACAATAACACCCTTGGTGAGCATGAGATTAAATTTTTTTCTTTTCTCTTTTTACATTAAAAATATCTATATAAGGCTGGAATCTACAAAATGATGAAATCTTTTACATTTTTTCAGATATTATTAAATTCAAATAATTTTATCATGAATTTCCCAAATCATGCTTAAAAACCATCACAGCCAAACAGAAGATATTTCATGTTTAATAGAGTTATGTTGCACTAGATTTCAGACCAGTGAGCTTTTACTGGAGCTGTTCAGCACAATGCTGGAGACCTCAAGCAGTTTTTAAAATGTCTTGATTAACAAACTCAGAGATTTTAGCGTCTCATGTCTGGTTAGCTTATGCTTGATTGTCACAGATATTGAAATTGTAGCCACAATATTCATGTGCAAGCACACTTAGGAAGCGAGATGAAATAACACAATTTGCTGTTATTTAATCTGCTGTCTCCTGTATAAATCTCAAACCTGCTGTAGATTTTCCTTTTAAGTGTATCAAGCTCTCAGAGCTGAAACACTGAACACTTTCCCCTAGTGATGTTTGCAGCGCGACACAAAGATTATTTACTGTTACTTTCTTCCCTTGGCTCTGATGAAAAACATAATTTGATTTACAGTTCTCTCTGTAATATTTCCACATCATTTGCCACACTCAAACAGTAAAGATTACAGCCACAAGACCCTGAGGTTCTGTAATCCATTTTAACAGAGCCGTTCAGTTACTGCAACAGCAGCCCAAAGGTTTGGCGTAGATATTAATCTAACCTCTTCTAATGACTTTCTGTTTGAATTTACTTCGCTCCTGCATTTAAAGAGATGGATATGGTACGAGTGCATGGATTTGAAAAATCAAGCATTATAAATCCATATGTGTGTAATATTATCCATATGAGTCTAAAATGCATTTTTTTACAAGGATTGTACAAGCACTTCTACATAGTGATGTAAGAAATATGTTACATTTCAGCCAGTTAAGTTTTGCGTGGTTCACCATGCCTGGACTAGCTGGTATATAAACAGGAAGTGTGGATCCATGAACAGTGGGTGTGTTGTGGCTTTGCATAGGCATTGATTTATTTTGAATGCTTTATTGGGCAGGCGAATGAGTTAGACACCTCTTGAAAAGCAATTAGTTAGCCAGATAACATGCAGAATAACGTAATTTGCTGTTGCTCCATGCACTGTCTCTGATCTTTTCACCCTCTTACACCGCTTGCAATATCCTAACGAAGCACATAGTCAATACAGGATCAAGCCTAGTGGGAGGTGAGCGTTTAGAATGACTCAATGAAGTGCACACGGTGTACTCGCACACATTCAATACGGCCAGATCCATAGACCGAGCTGAAGAGCGATCCATCCCCAAACTCCATTAGCATGTTTATGCAACACTACAACATAGATTGCTTTTGGAAGTGCTAATGAGAGAACGCATACAACAGACCAAGCAGGGAAGAGTTAGGATTATTAGGGGGGAAAAAAGCAGATAAAAGGGTAAGTGATGTGAAGAGGATAGCAGAGAGACAAAAATACATATGTTTTTTTAATTTAACAGTTGTTGTTGTTGTTGTTTATTATTAAGGCCATACACTGCATGCAAAAACTGTTTTTTATGCACCTGGCAATTTTGAGATTTTTTGAGTATTTCTGAGTTGTTGTTTTTTTTTGTGAGAATGTTTTGTTCTAGACATGTATGCAAATTAGTGCATATTTAATTTGATAACACCTCATTTGCATATTTAAATATAACATTTCAGAAAACATTTCATACAAACAAATGTTTTTAATTCTTAATGTAATCAGTCAAATTTTGTAATATACAAATGTAAATACACATTTTCCATTTATATTTTAAATGTAAAGTTTTATTAATGTTTTGTTTTTGAAATTTTTTTTATTTGCCTATATAGTTTTTATTGATTTTATCCTAATTTTAGTTTTTTTTTTCTTGTTTTATCTCAATTATATTTATTTTAATACATTAAGTTAAACTAAATGAAAACAAGTGAAAGTTTTCTTTCCTTCTACCTTTAATAAAATATTTTTGTATATATATTTTTATTTTATTTCAACAATTTTTATTTATTTATTTATTTTTTAAATTTAACTATAATAACCCTGGTTTCAAACAGATCCCCCTCATCTGAGATGGATAGTCCCACCCCAAATCTCATGCCATTGGTTGAGAGATATATATATATATATATATATATATATATATATATATACACACATACACACACACACACACACACACACACACACACACACACACACACACACACACACACACACACACACACACACACACACACATTATATATATATATATATATGTGTCACCACGCTCAGACGTCTTCAGGAAAAGGGCTACCAAGCAACTTCTGAACCAGAGACAATGTCAGAAGCATCTTAACTGGGCTGTGGAGAAAAAGAACTGGACTGTTGCTCAGTGGTCCAATGTCCTCTTGGTAGGGCTTGGTAGCCCTTTTCCTGAAGACGTCTGAGCGTGGTGACTCTTGATGCACTGACTCCAGCTTCAGTTCACTCCTTGTGAAGCTCTCACAAGTGTTTGAATCAGCTTTGATTGACTGTATTCTCAAGCTTGCAGTCATCCCTGTTGCTTGTGCACCTTTTCCTACCCAAATTCTTCCTTCCAGTCAACTTTGCATTTAATATGCTTTGATACAGCACTCTGTAAACAGCCACACCTTTCAGCAATGATCCTCTGTGACTTACCCTCTTTGTGGAGGGTGTCAATGTTCATCTTCTGGATCATTGCCAAGTCAGCAGTCTTCTCCATTATTGTGGTTTCAAAGAACAAGAGATACCCAGAATTTATACTTTAGGGATGGTCATTAATTGAAACTCAAATGTAAATATTCTAATTTTCTGAGATACTGAATTTGGGATTTTCCTTAGTTGTCAGTTATAATCATCAAAATTAAAATAAATAAACATTTGAAATATATCAGTCTGTGTGTAATGAATGAATATAATATACAAGTTTCACTTTTTGAATGGAATTAGTGAAATAAATCAACTTTTTGATGATATTCTAATTATATGACCAGCACCTGTATACACACAGTGGGTACGGAAAGTATTCAGACCCCCTTAAATTTTTCACTCTTTGTTATATTGCAGCCATTTGCTAAAATCATTTAAGTTCATTTTTTTTCCTCATTAATGTACACACAGCATCCCATATTGACAGAAAAACACAGAATTGTTGACATTTTTGCAGATTTATTAAAAAAGAAAAACTGAAATATCACATGGTCCTAAGTATTCAGACCCTTTGCTGTGACACTCATATATTTAACTCAGGTGCTGTCCATTTCTTCTGATCATCCTTGAGATGGTTCTACACCTTCATTTGAGTCCAGCTGTGTTTGATTATACTGATTGGACTTGATTAGGAAAGCCACACACCTGTCTATATAAGACCTTACAGCTCACAGTGCATGTCAGAGCAAATGAGAATCATGAGGTCAAAGGAACTGCCTGAAGAGCTCAGAGACAGAATTGTGGCAAGGCACAGATCTGGCAAAGGTTACAAAAAAAATTTCTGCTGCACTTAAGGTTCCTAAGAGCACAGTGGCCTCCATAATCCTTAAATGGAAGACATTTGGGACGACCAGAACCCTTCCTAGAGCTGGCCGTCTGGCCAAACTGAGCTATCGGGGGAGAAGAGCCTTGGTGAGAGAGGTAAAGAAGAACCCAAAGATCACTGTGGCTGAGATCCAGAGATGCAGTCGGGAGATGGGAGAAAGTTGTAGAAAGTCAACCATTACTGCAGCCCTCCACCAGTCGGGGCTTTATGGCAGAGTGGCCCGACGGAAGCCTCTCCTCAGTGCAAGACACTGCCCGCATGGAGTTTGCTAAAAAACACCTGAATAAGATTCTCTGGTCTGATGAGACCAAGATAGAACTTTTTGGCCTTAATTCGAAGCGGTATGTGTGGAGAAAACCAGGCACTGCTCATCACCTGTCCAATACAGTCCCAACAGTGAAGCATGGTGGTGGCAGCATCATGCTGTGGGGGTGTTTTTCAGCTGCAGGGACAGGACGACTGGTTGCAATCGAGCGAAAGATGAATGCGGCCAAGTACAGGGATATCCTGGACGAAAACCTTCTCCAGAGTGCTCAGGACCTCAGACTGGGCCGAAGGTTTACCTTCCAACAAGACAATGACCCTAAGCACACAGCTAAAATAACGAAGGAGTGGCTTCACAACAACAACTGTTCTTGAATGGCCCAGCCAGAGCCCTGACTTAAACACATTTGACCATCTCTGGAGAGACCTAAAAATGTCTGTCCACCAAAGTTTACCATCCAACCTGACAGAACTGGAGAGGATCTGCAAGGAGGAATGGCAGAGGATCCCCAAATCCAGGTGTGAAAAACTTGTTGCATCTTTCCCAAAAAGACTCATGGCTGTATTAGATCAAAAGGGTGCTTCTACTAAATACTGAGCGAAGGGTCTGAATACTTAGGACCATGTGATATTTCAGTTCTTCTTTTTTAATAAATCTGCAAAAATGTCAACAATTCTGTGTTTTTCTGTCAATATGGGGTGCTGTGTGTACATTGAGGAAAAAAAAAAAAGAACTTAAATGATTTTAGCAATTTAAGGGGGTCTGAATACTTTCCGTACCCACTGTATATATGTATATGCACGTGTGTGTGTGTATATATATATATATATGTATGTGTGTGTTTTATACTTTTGCAGGGATATCAGTCTATAAAATGGCTTATAGTTGTCTCTGCATAATAACCTGAGAAATCTAATTATTTTACAGTTAATCTTTAGACACTGCTTTTGTGTATATTTGTATCACCATATTACTACTTACTATCCACTGTGTCACCTAAAGGATTTGAAATTTCAAACCTCATCTTGCATCTTTTTTTCTCCTCCCTCCTTTGCCCTTTAGGAACACTTCACACCAGAGTGCAAGTTTAAGGAGTCAGTGTTTGAAAACTACTACGTGACATACTCCTCCATGATCTATAGACAGCAGCAGTCGGGCAGGGGCTGGTACCTAGGCCTGAACAAGGAAGGAGAGATCATGAAGGGCAACCATGTGAAAAAGAACAAGCCCGCTGCACACTTCCTCCCCAAGCCTTTGAAAGGTAAGTCGCTACCTCAACACACTATGTAGTCACTCTTATTGATATTGACGCAGTTAAATTGCTGTATAAAATGATTTTTGAAAGTCAGTATCCAGCTCTAAAACATTTATTCGACTAAAAATAAGTGCAGTCCCTATAAAAAACGTCTCATAATCATGAATGCCTGGAAAAGTCATTTGTTAGTTTGTGGGAACCCTGATGATTCATCTACTGAACAGGAAATAAAACACAAGGCATCTTTGTATATTGTATCTTTTTTCAATGGAATTCCATTATATGTGCCCCAAAGAATGCTCTAAACTACAGGCTCCAGACCTGTGAGCATTTCCATTGTCCCTCCACCGTTGTTCTCTCCACGCGCCTGAGGGGAACGCTGGTCTCAGACTCTTTGCTGAGGTGATGAGGTGTGGATAGTGGAGTCTGTAAGGAGCGCTGCAGACGCCAGCACAATCAGACAGTTTAAAGCGTCGTCTGTGGCAGAAGGCTCTGGAATGATAAAGCAGCTTTTGACAGCAAACAGCACTGTACCCCTTCCATCCAGGCCAAGGCAGCCATCTCAGAGCAGAACACAACAGAGCTTTGTGCAATTGTCAAAGTTCCTTGTGGCTTTCATCTGCCGGCTGCATACTTTCTTGTCAGCGAACACAGAGAGAGTGCGCTCTAAGCACAAATCCGAACTCTGTGGAAGTTTTTTGTTGTTGTTTTTGTTGCTTTGGAAAAAGGATGAATGAAAGCTTACATTTTAAAACATTAAGACTCTACGCATAAATATTACATTTGTTCCTGAGCATGTGCCAATTTCAAGGTAAACATTTCGTTTTATTGCTTTTAGATTGACTTTTAATGCCTTGCTCGTCATTTAGTAAAGACGCATAATTAGGATTTTTCTCTTAATGAAGATGAGACGGTTCTCCAAACTATGAGCTGCTTTGTTTTTACGCTGAGCAGTAACTTATCAAATGACTCATGCTGCACAAATGAGTTTTTGAACATAATGTCTGATAATGTCACGCAATTCAACTACTTAGAGAAATCAATAACGCTTTTCATTGCTTAAAGAATTAAAACAAGGTCTTTTATTTGATTATAATTAAAAATGGAGGCTTAGCAGCTGAGAAACATTTTGTTCTCAGAGAAAATGCCTTAGCCCTTGAAAATGCATTTCCTTTTTCTAAAGAGGCTTGTAGTGTGGTGAGAGGATAATGGTGAGTGTTGGTAATGAAAGAGACAGCAGGAGTAATGCATTAGCTTGGAAGGACAGTCTGATGCTATTGGCTCCACACTGCATTCACTGCGGAGATGCTTTACTAGAGCTGATCTCAGAGGCCAGTGTACAGCCATTGAGACTTATGCTTTAAAAAGGGGAAATAGCAACCTATTCAAGATACGTTCTCTGAATAAAAGTCCCAAGCAAGTTGCTTCTCTAGTAAATGCTGTCTTGTTTTAAGGATGTTTACTTGGAAGCCAGACATTTTTTCCCCTTTTACAGTAGCGAAGTAGTAAGAGTAAGATGCTTCACCTAAATTTGATCAGGTGTTTTAAAATGTGTGTAAATATATTAAAATATTGGTTACATTTTATGATAAGTTAATTAACAATTAACATACATTAATGCAGTAGTTTAGTATAAAATAGCAATACTTTTACAGCATTTATTAGTCTAGGTTAATCTTAAATTTTAAATGCCATTCAGAATTTGGCATCAGTAAGACTTTTTTAAAAATGTTTTTCCAGTAAGTGTCTTATGTTCACCAAGGCTGTTTATTTGATTAAAAATAAATAAATAAAAAATACAGTAAAACAGCAATATTATGAGACATTATTACAATTGAAAAATTGTTTTCCATTTTACTTCAGTGTCACATGATCCTTCAGAAATCACTCTAATATGCTGATTTGCTGCTTAAGAAACAATTCTTCATATCAATATTGAAACGTGTGCTCCTTATTATTTTTGTGGAAACTGTGATACTTTTTTTCGGAATCATTTCATGTATAAACAGCATTTCTTTGAAATATAAATATTTTTGAGCATTATGAAAGTCTTTACTTTTGATTTATTTAATGCATCCTTACTGAAAAAAAGTATTATTAAAAAAATCTTACTGTCCCTTTTAAACTGTAGTATATAAAAATATATTAATATTTCAAGCTAAGTTAAATTTATGTACATAAATTATTGTATTACAGATGAAAATGAACTAACAGTGATCAATAAGTACATGAAGAATTAAGATTCACCTAGAATAATAATGCTGTGAAAAGTTAATTGTCAACCTTGTGCATTAACTTGTGTTAACAAATTAAATGTTATTGCAAAGTGTTACCATAATCTTTCATGCAGAAAATCGACGCTTGTGTCAGTTATGAGTTTAGTTGTTGTCGAGGAGAGTTATGTAATTTGAAGAGAGAGAGGGAATTGGAATTTTGCTCGCTGCCTTATAAAGATTCTCCAGCAGTGTTCTTCCAGAGGACCAATTAAGGAACTGTCTCCTCGCTGTGAACATGGCTTCGGCTGCCAGCTCTCGGCTCACAAAGTACTGTAGTCTGTGTCCAGAGTGCACACACGCATATAAAGCCTGTACGAACACTCTCATAGCCGAAGAACAAGGCACGATATGGCTGATGTATCTGCATCCATATTCCCTGAGCTTGGGGCCTCATTCGTGTTCAGTTACTTTAATTAGAAAAAATGTTTTAAACATTTAAAAGTGCTTAACACTTCAACCATGTATTGCCATATTGACGCAGTCATACTTTGAAGCACACTGGTCCAGACAATTTGATGAGCAGGTATGTGACAGCCCAGAGAAAGCTCTACAGAGTGCACTAATAATGACCTGGCCACCGGTCTCTGAGACTCCTGCATCCCTCCGGCGAGAAGCTTGACACTCGCTTGCACAACCAATACGTCAACTATCGATTCGTAGAGCTTTCCACTTAAGTGCTGTATCGATTGCATGTTGCAGGCAGAAGACGCTTTGTGTGAGGTTAAAAGAAGTCTTTGTGATGCTCCCTGCACTGCACATCCATCGTTAAGATGATCAGAGAGGATGAATTTTAGCACATTGGCTACCTAGTGGATTTCTGGAGTGGTGATGTGAAAGTGCTGTCTGAAGTGTTTGAGTCTGATGTTTGTGTCAGATAGCAGGAGTTGTGTTTTCTATACAGCAAGACAGAGATATTAGCTCCCTAAAACAGATGTTTCTGTTGGAAAGGCAAGACGTGGAGTGAAAGGGTGCCTCTCAGAACCTTTTCTGCTCGAATCACATTCTCTCATAATCGCTTTTCACAGTCTGTTCTGCTCTACTCTCTCGCAGTGACAATTCAACAATTTTGACTTTATTTACTGTATAGAGTAATATTTTGCAACATCAATTACCAAAACTTACTCAAAATGTTATACATGTACACTACTGTTCAAAAGTGTGTATGACTATGTTTTTTGAAAGAAGTCTCTTGTGCTTACCAAGACTGCATTTGTTTGATCAAAATTACAGTAAAAACAGTAATATTATGAAATATTGTTTCAATGTAAAATAACTGTTTTATAATATATTTTAAAATGTAATTTATTCCTGTGATGGTAACGCTGAATTTCAGCAGTCTTTTGTGTCACGTGATCCTTCAGACGTCTTTTACTGTCACTTTTGAACAAATGCATCATTGCTGAATAAAACAAAAAAAAAAAAACTTACTGACCCCAAACTTTTGAACAGTAGTGTAAACTTTTGAACAGTAGTTTGTAAATGCAGTGTCTCATATTTTATAATAGGTATAGAGCCCTGATTTCAGATTTTGCTGTTGTCTTTTTGTTTTTTGATAAATAAAAGGCTTAAGTTTGTTTTGCGTTTTTCGCATCCGTGGCAAGCATTTTGAGAGGTGTTTTGACCGTTCAGAGCCACCGTACAAGCGAATTGTCAAGTTCATCCACTTCTCGCAGCACAAAGCACTGTCTATAGATCCTTCCCCCACGAGTTCACAGAAATTGGTGGTGGTCTTTTTAATATGTGGCTCTAGTATCGCTAGCAAAGCATCAAACTGAGCCACTGACATCCTGAAGTAAACTTTGAATCGCCCGTGATAATCCCGCTGCCCCTTAATAAGGAGGAACTCTCCTTCCTCTCTATATCTCAGGATTGGATGGACCCTATATTTCCTTTTTTTCTTTTTTTAAGAAGCGAGAGGACAACAAAATCATCCTCAATGCTTGAAGACTCCATTTAGTAGGCCTACTGCTTTGCGAATTTTTTCGCAACCATTAATATGCATCGGACGAATTTTTAGGATAATGAATGCATACGAAAATTTCGGACTCAGTGTGCAGAGACCTTTAGACAATTACCAACCATTAGTTATTGATCTAACTGAAGGTTGGCATTTTCTGTGCATATTTAATAAGAAAATGTCTAATTTGCAAATGGGTAAATGCACAAACACAATACAAAAACATTGATTTTTTTTTATTTTTTTTTTTTTATTGTGAACATTCTGTTTACTAAAACTGATGGAAAATGTTCAGCCTGTTCACATTTAATCAGTGGCTTTCATGAAGTAAACAAGCACATTTGCATCCCATTAGCATTTCCTCTGTGCACATCTAACATGAAATGTGGGATGCTTTTACTAACCACACGCTCTTTCTTTTGTTTCTTGTTTTTCAGTGGCCATGTACAGGGAACCCTCTCTGCACGACCTGACCGAGTTCTCACGTTCTGGTAGCGGTACACCCACCAAGAGCCGGAGTGCCTCCGCTGTGCTGAACGGGGGCAAAGCTGTGAGTCAGAACGAGTCAACGTAGCCCGGTTTACCTGGCCCGGCCCGCTACCTTACGCCTTCACCAAAACCTCTGAATGCTTGTGACTTCACACAGACTTCTCTCCAAAAAGCTCTCAGCGGTTCAGGACAACATGATACATAACATAACCACTTGCAAACTAGAGTAACATTTGATTGGACTCCTTTATAATTAGCTCGTTTTTTGGTTCTGTTTAGCTTGTTTGTTTTTTTCTCGATCACCACTATAATAGCCTTTTTCATGTGAAACACAGAAATTGTAGCCTTTCTTACAATGGGACGTTGCGTTGCAGTTGAACGTCAGTCATCAAGGTTCATTTCCTAGCATCGCAGGTCCTGATCAAGTAATGCATTTTTTAAGAGTTCAGGGCAGTCAGTGAGGGTTTTAGCTGCACGGGTGCGGAGGAAGGAAGGCACCCCTGTCCTCCATGCTTCCTGAAAGTGACGCGATAGAGAAGCGCCTGTCCCGGTGCGTGGGGGGCTCCTGCGTTCTTGTGCACTCGCTCCGAGAGTTTTGCTCTCTAGCATGGGAATATAAAGCCTGCGTTCTGCTCACATGAAGAGCCAAGCTGAGCCTCTCCGAAGCGAGAGGCCACAGCTTGCTAATTGTTTGAATTAGCTGTGAGCTTTTCTTACTTTCTCTTCCTCTTGTTCTTCCCCAAATCAGTGTTTTTCGAGGTTTAACCGCGACTGGAGATCCAGTGCACCAAAGACAGAACTGTGAGAGTTTCCCCTCGAGCCGTCAGACCACATATTTACGCATGACAGGAAGCTTTTTCTGATTAGTGAGAGGTTTCAGTATTCGAGGAGATGGGTGTGTGGTTCACGAGGGCTGTTCGAGGTCACCCCTTTCGTCTCTTTTGTGTCCCGTTGTCCGTTTTCTGAGTTCCTTTAGTCTGTGTGCTTGTGTTTTTGCCTTTCCCGCACATGTCGACTCTCCTTTGGTCAATGCTGGTCACTGTTGCCGGTGATTTCCCAGACATGTCGGGACTCCCACCTGGACTGCGTTTTGTGTGTAAGTAATTTATGGTGGTGACAATTTTCTATTTAAATGAGCAAACAAAAGATGATACTGTGGAACTTAAGTTGGTTGAATTTTTTAGGGTATGTCTAATTTGTAAAAGTGAAAAAATGTGAAAAAAAAATAAAAAATCTTGTACAGGGCATGTACAAATCAGGTTGTGTACAATAAGGACCCTTTTGTGGCCTGCAGTACAGTATATATCCTTCCCCTCGGGCAACATAACGTCATACATGCTACATGGGGGTTCTTCTCTCTTCTGTTTCTTTCTGGGTTTCTTTCTTCTTTTAGATGAACATACAGTATCTGTTGCATGGGAGACTGCAGGGAGGTGAGGAATAGAGCTGCATGATGTAGGCTATGTGTATTAACTCCTCCCTGCATCATATGTTCCAAACTACCAGGATAAAACTGACAAACAACATGTATGTACTGACTGGCACTCTGCCACGTACCTTCAAGTTGTTTCTTATTTGTTGTGTACATACAATGCACTGAATAAAATGTTTATATTAAGATATACTTTTAAAATGTGTCTTTGTGCTTTATTTGTTGACTTCGATCGCTGTAATTGTATTATCATTCTACAGGCTGTTCACCGGGCGACTGCTCTCGTCTTTCTCCTTGCCAATTCGGTTTGTTCTAATGGCCTCTTACATCTTATTTTAATCTACTTACTTCTGAATTGGGATATTAAATAGTCATATTGTGCCAACAAAATCAAAGACTGAAGCGAAAGAGGGATCAGATTGATACCACTGTGGGAATCAAAAAAACTGTTACACTTTATTGCTGTTGTTGGAGCACTTTTGTGTTGTTTCCAGCGTGAACAAAAGTAAAACAGCACTTAACAGAGGACTGTGTTGTAAGAAAGTGACAAATAGCACTGCACTGGGGAATGGATGTTGTTTTTGATGGTTTCCTGGCTGATGCTGGCATGTATTTGAGCCAGTGATATAGCCAACTATATCCACTTCCTCTGGACTGAGATGAATTACCCCTCAAAAAATCTGCTCTTTAATTGCCTGCAGAGTCAAGACTACTACACGGCTTCTACTCAGTGAAGCAGTTCCATGTAATGAATCAATATGGCGGTAGACAGCTGTGTGAATAAGACTGCGTTTCCTAGAATAATATAGTGTGTTTATATTAGAAAATCTTATTATAGAGCAGTAGTTCATAATATGGGAATCGATACTCTTGATCCTTTATGATATTGTGAGATGAATATTATAATGTTAATTTTGGATAATGTTGTTTAAACTTTTGGAGTTGGTAAGATTTTTTTTTTTTTGTGATTTTGAAAGGAGTCTCTTAGGCTCCTAAAGTGAAAACAGTAATATTGCTAAATATTATTACATTTTAAATTAACTTTTTTTTTTTTTTAAGAATATATTTTTCAAATGCAATTTATTCCTGTGATGCAGGAAGCTGAATTTTCGGCATTATCACTCCAGTCTTCAGTGTCACATGATCCTTCAGAAATCATTCTAATATGCTGGTTTGCTGCTCAAGAAACATTTATTATTAGCAGTGTATAACAGTTAACAGTTCTGCTGCTTAATATTTTTGTGGAAACCATTTATTTTTGAAAAAGAATCTTTGCTCTTTGAAGTTCCAAAAGAACATTTATTGGAAGAAGAAATCTTTAATAACACCAAACTTTCAATGGTATATGAACGGTGTAAAATGGTGCTCACACTCATTTTATTAGCTTGATTAGTTTTGCCATCATATAAGGCTCATCTTTAAAAAATACTAGTTATTTAATAACAATGTAAATATAATCTTTGGCAAATGAATCAAATGTGGTCAAACTGTACATTATAATGTGATGTCAAAATTCACTTATAACATTTAAAACAATAGATTTTTGTTTTATTTTTAATTTCCACAAATTAGTATAGCCTTAAAATTGTATATAATTTGAATATTAGTAAATCCCTGTATATAAAATGTATATAACTTTTGATTGATATATATGTGTGATGTCTATATATGTGAGTGTAAGAGGGATTATGAGGATCGCTAACAATGGCAGAAATAGTACGAATGTCTTTGGTTGCAGTGCAGTATGTGTAAACATATATACAGCAATCAAGTGGTCTGTGTGTTAGCTCTGTAAGCAAAAATGAACTAAAGAGAAGTCTGTTCCACAGCAGCAGGTACGACACATTTCATCTCTTATGCTGCTGCTCTATGCACTCCCATTATTTCCTCTCTGTGGCCCTTTCTTCTTGTTCATTAGCCAGCACACTCTAATTCATTAACACAGACAGTTCTGTAGCACTGCAGGCTGAAGCCAACTGGACAGACAGTAGCTCACAGAGCATCCAGCATAATGAAGACAAACCCTCAGGGGACCTGAGTAACTCACTATAGAGACCTCACACACCAAACACAACTTACAGACATTTGCAAACCTTATGAACAAAAAGTGAAAGCAGCAAATGAACAGCAAATTCTCAATGTAAATGTGCTTTTTAGAATGTAAAAGGTTTACATATTTATAAAATAGTTAAAGATATCTTTTTATATATGTATTTTAAGCAATGCAAACTCAAAATAAAACACTAAAAACAAAAATCTATCATAAATGTTATGTGAATTTATGCATCACTATAATAATGTACAGTATCATGTACAAAAATGTGTTTATTTTGAGATTTTCTGTTAAATTAGTTATTTAAAAGATTACCTTCAAGCATTAGATGATGTTAGATTTAATTATATATATATATATATATATATATATATATATATACAGTATAAAGACATATTACCTACAGACAAGGTATGATTCCCCCTGAAGAAAGATTATCGTTTTTCTTTTTTGAACAGACAGCATAAGAAAACTCACAACTCATGATGAATGGCTGTTATTTTTAATTTTGTCATTTCATTTGTTCAATTCTTAATGGGGGATTTGTGCAAACATCAATGTTTTTAGATTTGCGGAGTAAAAAGTATAGTTCTATAGTAAAAAGACTATGCTATTATGGTGGATCTTCAATGGAAACGTGCATCTTTGACTGTAACAATTAAATTAGCAAATGTATTAATTTCCCTTGGCTGATGCCTCATTGTGCACATGCTAAACTTAAATATGGTACAATTTTAAAGTAAATGCACATTCTTCTTAAGGCTGGCATCCTTCCTCATCTAACTGTACACAGCATACATACTGACACATTAAATACTTAATACAAATATATAATGAATCTCTATTTAATGTATTTCAGTCAGTTACTAGCTTTCCAAAGTTTCAGCACCATGGACAGCAATTGGAATAAGAATAACATCTATAGCTTTCATGTGCCAGATTCATCTCTTTGTTAAGCTTTTGTATGTATCATCTGCCTGTGTGCAGAACGATTCCTGCTCCATTGGAATGATATCAAGCCATCATCCCACTTACATTTTTACACTTACATTTGACTTGCACTAATACTGATCCTAGCAATGAAGTATATCTGTCTGCTGGACAAGGCTGAAAGTCAAATGAACGTGAACTATGTCAAGGTAAAATATAATATGACATTATCAGACATTCTGCATAATAACCTGTTATGTTGAAGCCCAAAGCACACTTCTCTAGTCATGCCTTACCTAAAGGTCTTTGTATGTGTCTTCACGCGTGTGTGGTTTGATAATTGCAGTGACCTCTGGAGAAAGTGGTTTGATCTCTGTGAGAGTGCTGGAGCAAATGAGTCTGATTGGGGACGTCTGAAGCGCATGTGCGAGGGAGACGTTATGCAAGAGCTGTTTATGTGCTCAGATAATAGCTCTATAGGCTCAGAGGAACACACATACGTACAGCGCTGAGTTCACTGAAGGACATGAAGGCATAGAAGAAGCTCTTGATGTGATGACATAATTCTCTGCATCTTTCAAATGCTGTATCACATATCGAGCACTAGACTGTCTATGTGTATGTTTGATTTATAGATATAATCCAGGGCAGAAAGCACAGTCCTCTTTGAATGCATTAATCATCTGCACTCTTGACTCCTGTGTTTTGCCCTGAGAAGAGTATATGATGTAATACTTTCAATTCTAGAATGAAATAAATGAGCTGCATATTACAGTTGAATTTGCTGTTACATAACACCTTCATGCTTGCTGATTTGTAATAGCCCTATGTTTTATCTGTATGTCTGATTTATCATTTCTTTAACCTTATTTCTTTCCATCCCTCATGATTCTACCCGTCCTTTTTTCCTCCGCCTCGCCTATCTCTTCCCTGTTTGTGAGCAGGTGCAGGAGGGAATCCCGGACTGCGTGTGCTGCTGCAGTGGGAGGGATGTGATTACATAAGAGAAGCAGACAGGCCTCTCCTCTCTGCTCTCTCTCCGCCAGTCATGCACTATTCATGAGGCTCTCTGCATCAAAACTGCATTCCTATTCCTGACACTTCCATGGTACTGCCAGGAAAACAGCCACACTGACCATGAAGAATTTACACACCTCGTCTCTTGCTCCCCAAGATACTTTTTCCCTCGTTCTTCAGCTGCTTTAACCCACACTCTTAAAAATAAAGATTATTTATTGGCATTTATGGATCCATGAATAACCTTTAACATCTATGGAACACTTCCATTGCACAAAAATTGCTTTATAGTGGAAAAGGGTTCTTTAGATTATTAAAAAGTTCTAGGGAAAATATCCAAAGAGGATTTTCTTTTTCATGAAAATGCTAATGTTATCACATTGGACTAAAACTTGACTTTGCTCAGACAGCGTAAAATAACTTCATAATTTTTAATAATTATCATTTTTGTTCTTTTTTGGGATTCCCCACCACCAACCTTATTATACTTGTGGTGTTCCCAGTGCCTACAAATAATGCTTATTAATGTGTCATTATGCTATTGTCATAAGGCTGGTCATTTTCAGCACAGTACAAGAACTGTTCACTGAAAGGTTCTTTGGTGAGCCCAAATGGATCTTAAAAGGAGAGAAAATAAGTGACTGCATCTCCACCAAGTTCATCAATTTGTTTGCTAATAAATATTGTTTAATTGATTAGGTAATGAGCTCATAGATGAGGGGATGTGTGAGTTTGCCAATAAGTTACCTGATGTAACATTCACTATAGGTAAATCAATAAGTCCAGTAATGAGTCCAGCGATCCCTCTGGCTTTACTGTCAGCTTTTCAAAGTGGTTCTCTGATAAACTCATTCGCATGTTAGGAAGCATCTTGGTGCTCATGGTAAATTACACATTGGATAGATGCATCTTCATCAATGAGGCTGTCCAGTTTGAAAAGTTTACTAATGCATTTTAAGGTTTTACTAATGGACTCCTTGATGGATTCACCAATGTGTCACAGATAATCAAAGAACTCACCAATGGTATGAACTGACTCTCTTTTTCTTTAGGCCTACTATAGCCTCTTTTTAAAAAGGTGCAATATTGTTAGTATATTGGCTTTAATATAAATTGCCAGTGAAATCATATTACTTTGGAAAGACTACATATACTGCAAGTAACATTAATTACATGTGTTCATTCATTAGCAAAATTCACCCATAAACTCAATCCATCATCAACAGGATCAGTCCACTAATGACATTTGAGTTTTTTGCAGTCAATGAAATGATTTTTTTTAAAACACTAGAATATGCATTTCACAGTGTTTCAACAGGTTGTCATGAGACTGCAGAGATCAATCTAAATCACTGATAAAACATTATGATTTACAGATCTGACAAAACTCTACTGAACTTCATAAAGGGAGTCTGGGATAGTTTTGAACACAAAGTAAATTCTACATGCAATACTACATTAGTATGAAGAGCAGGACATGGTTTAATCAGGACATGTGCTTTATAAAGACCTTGGCAAATGAAACACCTCACAGACTTCATATCCACTTCTGAGTCAATTGTTGTTCCTCTCTACACAGAGTATAAATGCACTGTGCATGTTTCTAGTTTAGGCATGTTTTTTTCCATTATTCTACAGTTTTCCAGGATGAACTAAAACTTGATTTGGATCTGTTTAGTCACATGTTGAGATAAAAAGGTGTCAAATGTAAAACGATGCAGGTTATGGTTTAACTTTGAGCACATTCAAATGATGAAAGCATCTGGTGAGACAGCTAGAGGGAAAAAGAGAGATAAAAACACTTGGAGTGCTCCTGTAGCAGATAGACAATCTTGTGCTTCCAGTAGAAAGAGAGTGCGAGAAGATTTTTCAGCCATTTAATGAGCAACATGACAAGATGTGAAAAAGAGTTGCTGTGAGAGTACTGGCAGTGCAACGCAATTTTGTAACTTCAAGAAAAATTTAACAAACACATTTCAAACACTGGTGAAGTGTGTGATTTATGCTGCATTAAAGAATACAGTGAACTTGATTGAACAATGATTTTTTAAAACAGGCTTCCCAAACTCTAATCTGCCATTGGTCAGTCAAACAGACAATCCCATTGGTTGAGCCAGATCTGCTGCATTGAGAAGTTCTTTCTTTCTTCTTACAGTATACATCAGGTTTGAAGTACTGTATGTTACCCTTTACTCTGGTATACCAATGTTTACCAACGTCAACCCACCACAACTGGGAATAAAAGCCTCTTTTGTTTTGTGTTTCTGTGTAAAAGGATTCAGAGAGCTGCTTATTGATATCTGAATGTTCCAAGTACAAATCAGTTCATCTGATTAATTATGCCTATGTGAGTAACCCCTAGAGCTGAACACAAAGTGCAGGAGGATGGGGGTAAGGCTCTCGTTGCCATGGTGTCACTGCTCATCACGGTTTCTTCTGTCAAGAGAGAACCACACGCTGCCTCTTCCCTTGCCAGATGGAGATTCCAAGATTTCCAAGAAATGTATCTGTCAGCAACTCAGCTGATGTACAAACATCCTCCCATCTGGAGCGTATGAATTACATCTGGCAATTAAATTATATATATATATATATATATATATATATAGCTTTTATTCTGCTTGTACATGCAAAGAAAAAAAATATGACAATAACATGAATATAAATAAGTAGGTGGGAAGTGAAAGAGCAAAATAAGCCCTCAAATAACTGCTCATAAAAACAACCTTGTTTGTTTTTGTGACCTGGTCATTTTCTTGGAAAAGTACAGTCTAACATCACTGCTTTACCCAATTAAAAAGTCTCAGGAGACTTGAGTCGACTTACAGCTCTGTTAATTAAGGACAAAAGATGAAGCCGTCAGGGCTCTGTAAGAATCTGGTTTCCTAATGTGGGTCTCTGTAAAGCAAGACCGGTCCATACACAGTGATATTGCTGTTGTATGACAGAGTTGATTTTGTAAGATGTACCAACATTAGTATTCTGAACAGGAGGGCTTCGCCATCTGTTAGAGACATATCTAACCTCTGTACATCCTTCAGGGCAGCAGTGCACAGTGTAATTATTCAGGTGTGAGTCAGAGAATTTTGTATGGTTTCAGTGTAACACTCTTATAGTGTTTTTCACAATTTCTGATGCCAAGGAACCACAGAATATAATGATCTCCTTGTCAATGGCCCCCCTCCAAAAATCTAATATTTTAGCACATACAAAATTGCACTTAATTTATTGGCTTTGGCTGAGAGCATTTACATTATATTTATGGCTAATTAGATGCTTAAAAAAATAAATTAGAAAAGCTGACAGGGTATCTGAGATCAACTTTAATATAGTATATTGTATTTTCTTTCACAAAACTATGCGAAATGAATAGAACCAATAAAAAATAATCTTGTGGTTTCTCTAATGGTAAAAATATTTTATTAATATTAATAAGTTTACATGTTTACTTTGATAGTATGGACAGATACATTTAGAAGTTTTCATGGACCCCCTAGTATAGTTTTGCGGCCCCCTGGGGATCACTATATGCTTGTTATGTACCACTCAATGAAATAATAATAATAATTTAAAAAAAGTTATTCTGTTTGTCTTTCTCATTAAAATGCAAATTGTTGCTATTTAAAATAGATGATACAGTAACCCAGCAGGGGTTCAGGGGTTTCAGTGATGCACCGGACTTTGATCACAGCAGAGAATCAGCACGTATAAAAATCACAGTCATGCATTGTGGTCAGTGTAGAGAGACCCCGGTTCAAGGACATGCTCAATGCAAATCACACATAAAGGTATCAGAATATATTAGTAGCTCATTGCTTTCTTTATGCATGAAAAGTACAGGAAATTGTACAGGAAAATATTTGTTAATAATTTATAATGATTTAAATTAATTTTATTAAATTAGTCAGACCCTCATACTTAGAGTCAAACCATTTTAAACGCTTTTAAATTATTCCCAAGCAGTAGTATGTTTATTCCAGAGGTACTTAAAGGAATAGTTCACCTAAAAATAAAAATTTGCTGAAAATTGGACTCCATCCAAGATCTAGATAAGTTTGTTTCTTCATCAGAACAGATTAGGAGAAATTTAGAATTACATCACTTGCTCACCAATGGATCCTCTGCAGTGAATGGGTGCCGTCAGAACGAGTCCAAAGAGCTGAGAAACACATCACAATAATCCATGTCTATAATAAACAATTCCATTATTAAGACATTTAATAATGACATTTAAACATTTATTAAAGGGGTGGTTGATTGCAATTTCACTTTTTTAACGTTAGTTAGTGTGTAATGTTGCTGTTTGAGCATAAACAATATCTGCAAAGTTGCAGCACTGAAAGTTCAATGCAAACAGAGATATCGTCTTTTAAAATTCTGGAAGTTTAATGCCTACAAAAACGGCTGGTAAGGGACTACAACGAACTACTTCCCGGGTCTGATACATCACGGACCCAGATAAACCCCGCCCTCGGGAACATGTAAGGAAGGGGGCGGGGCCATGCTGTGCTGCTTTAGAGAAGAGGAAGAGAAAAAGAAAACTAGGGGTGCACGTAAAAATCTATATTTATATATGAATCGCGATTCTGTCTTCTAACGATTCTAATGGATTCACAAGTTTCAAAATTAATGTTCTAAAACAGCCGTTCTTAATACTGTTCCTCGCGTCGCCCCGCTCTGCATCTCTCTCTCTCTCATTCAGATCATCAGATCAGCTCTAACAAACTGTTCCAATTATACATTTTCACATAGCAATGAGAAGCGTTATACATGGACGCGTGTGCGGTTGCCGTACTGTATTAAAGCTTTAATCAGAATAAAACCGTATATTAAAAGCTAACATAAGCAGTAGCATAATAACAGCGCATATAATAGCACATTTGTATTACCAAAGCATTTGCTCTTTAGCTGCGTACAAAAAAATAAAGAAAAAACAGTGCGAAACAATGCACATAAATGATCAAAAGACAGAATATGAAGACTAATTGAAAAACGAGTGATAAAATATATAACAGAACAGAATAAAATATATTTAGAAATAAAGGCAAAAGATAAGAAAATATTAAGTAAGAGCAACACTAGAAATGAGTATAAGAAACACGGGAGCAAGTCTCCTTATCAGCATCTCATTTTCTCCTATTTTCACACTTTCATACAATGCACAGGAGTCATTAATATGCTAATAGCTGCATTCCGCACTGCATTGAAATGAGTGTATTTAATCAAATGTGCTGTGACAGTCAACTTCAAATCGAATGCCCGGTTCACCTAAATTCCCCTGTATTTCACAGTATGTGTGTTTCATCAGCATATTTTCAGTGGTTTCAGTATGTGTAGTGCACAGAAGCAGTGTCTGTGTATTTGTATTCATGTCGCCTCTCCGTTTTCCTCTCGCTCCTGTGCTCTGTCTATAAGGCAGTGGTAAGTGTAGCCCTCTCCCCTCAGGACAGGGCATGTAAGGTGACGGCAGCGCTCCTTTACTTGATGTTGTGCGTGACCTCAGCGGTAAGGCTTCTCTTTCAGTATTCTCTCATTCCCTCAGGGAGCACTTCCTCTATTCATCAGCATACTGCTGCCACAACAGCTTCTCTGCCATTAGCTGTGGAGTCACAGTGAGCGTTCATTAGAGGGAGGATTTGTGTTAAGGTGAATAAGCACAATGTAGAGAATCTACACGTTCCCCCATTTATGTTTGCACATCATTAGAGCATTTTATAAGCACAGGGATTTCAGGGGTACAGTGTAAAGACGCCAACATAATCTCATAGCAATTCATAACTAAGTTTTCATGAATTTGTTTTGCACCCCAGTGATGGTTATGTTGTTCATACTTACATTATATGTTTTCGAAATCAACACCAACTGTAAGTTTCCCTGTGAGATTGGGTTGTACCCACTGCCATTACTGAATAAGCTCTTATTAAAGATGGACTAGAATAAACCCACAACATTAAAGTTTTTCTTCTACCCTTTATTCTTCAGGCAGTTTATCAAAGCTTTGCTAGGCATTTGTCATAGCAGTTGCACAACTAATATTCTCTTGTTTCGAAGGGAATGTACTGTCCTTAACATAATTGCAATTTGTGTGTCATTAACAGTTTTCTTATGCAACAGCTTTCACACACTCATTTTTACTTTGATGCCAAAAATGGTTCCCTTAAGAACCTTTCAGTGAATAGTTGACAATAAAAATAAAACAACTTAAGAATAAAAACACCTTTTTTTCCTTGGTGAAAAGAACATTTTAAGAATCTTAAGTTTGGAAGGTTTTGGCTTTGTTTTCCTATTGATGTGCTCTCATACATTATATGTACATGTATTTACATTGCTTTGTCCATTCTCTGTAGAATCCATGTTCTCGCATTCAATTCAATTCAATTCAGGTTTATCTGTATAGCGCTTTTTACGATACAAATCATTGCAAAGCAGCTTTACAGGAAATTAAGTTTCTACAATATATTTATATATTGTAGAAACTTAATATATTTAACTCATGGCAAAATTTGGTAATTCTGTACATTGTCTGAGGGTTTGTCATCCTCTGAGGTCCTCTGAGGAGTTGGCATCACCTCTTCTCTGGTGTTTGGTCATCTCAGATCATTTAAGCAGCTGCACACTACTGGTCAAACTACTTTTCAGTCATTATTACGTTCAGGAAGTATGACAACAATAGTAAGTAAAGCCACAACCTGGACACTTCAGATAATAAAAAATAAAAATCCCTGCTGGGACATGTCTGGGAAAAAGAGAACACCCTATGTTCCATGGATGTTAAAGGACCAGTTCACGTCCAGAACAAAAATGTCTTGATAATTTACTCACCCCCGTGTCATCCAAGATGTTCATGTCTTTCTTTATTCAGTTGAAAATAAATGAAGGTTTTTGAGGAAAACATTCCAGGATTTTTCCCCATATAGTAGACTTCAATGGTGGGTTGAAGGTGCAAATAGCAGTTTGAATGCAGCTTCAAAGGGCTCTACATGATCCCAGCCGAGGAATAAGGGTCTTAACCTAATGAAACGATCGGTCATTTTCTAATAAAATATAACAATTTATGTACTTTTTAACCATAAATGCTCGTCTTGCACTAGCTTGACCTCGCGCATTACATAGCCACGTTGGAAAGGTCACGTGTGACGCAGGTGGAAGTACCAACCCAGTGTTTACAAAGCGAATGTGCAAAGTCAAACGCTCTTTACAAAAACAATGATGTTGGATGAGTGCAATTTTTCACTCTACCCTACCTTTTTGAAACTTTTTGAAGTACACAGACAATGTGACTTTTCCAACGTGATTACGCAATGCGTGAAGTCGCTCATGTGCATCAAAGAGCTAGCGCAAGACAAGCATTTGTGGTTAAAAAGTATATAGATTTGTCTTTTTTTTTAGATTAGGGGTGTACGGTGGCCGAGAGAGCTCAACGCGCTGCAAATAGAAAAAAACACCTGCAAATTAAGAAAACAACTTCATCAATTTGACAACACACATGCTGCAAATGCGCACAATACAAACAAATAAAGAAACACACTGCAAATACTCACAGCACAACCTATTCTTTATTTGGTTGTGAGCATTTGCACCACCTGCTGTCAAACTGGTGAAGATGTTTTCTTGATTTGCTGGTGCTTTTTCTATTTGCATGTGTTTTCTGAAGTTGCAGAACGTTGAGCCCTCTTGGCCACCGTAGGGGGTGAGTAAAATTATCAGGAATTTTTTTTCCTGGAAGTGAACCACAGATGCCAATGAATAATCACTATTTTTAAGAGAGTACATTACAGCTGAAAGGTTGTTTTTTGCTGACCTGCTTAATGTTTTTATTTTGAATGATTGAATACTTTAGGTAGTTCCTGACAATATACGAACTTCTGTTTTCCTCTGCATAATCTACACGTTTTGCTTGTTACTGGACTTAGCTGGAGGTTGCTGGAGATTATTTATTTATTGGGTCTTGACATCATGTTGCCTCTGTGCTGGAGGTGTAGGAGTACATGCAGACTCCCTGGAGGAGGGCAGTGAACTCTTCACAGCATGAGAGAGAAAAAGAAATAAAGTCTGATTCCCCAGAGGTCACAAACACATGCACATGCACACAGCGCTCTGTCTGTATCCCCCCCGCCTCTCGTCCTCAGTCACTGCTTTCTGACTGAAGATGGGCCTCCACTTAGTGTTAGTCAACACCACTAGTTTTCCCCTGTGCCTAATTCCTTAATCGGCCCCCCACCGAGGCACTCAGGACCCCCGGAGAGGGCCGAGTGTGCTGTTAACTGCACAAAGGAGGGCACATGTGTGTTACAGGGGGTCTTTGTTGCATTGTGGCATGCTCTCGGCCTCATGGTGATTACCCGCACCAGGGGTCCCGCATTGTACCGCTGCACCCGAGAATCTCACCTTTACAATCCCCCCCGCTGAGAGCCAGCAGGGGGCTCGCTGCTGCTTCACCAATCACTGTTCTTTTACAGTGAGCGCAGGCACTTATCTCAAGCACTTAAACACTAATGCATACACTAAACACTCACTTACACACACAACAGGCACATTCCTAAAGGAGACCTACAACACCATTCATTACTTTAAGAGCAGAGTACTCACAAGCACTTAAACACCATACACTTAAACAGCCACGCACCTTCAATCTCACTATCTAATCGCTTCTTGTGTACACGCTTGTCATTCACCTGCTACCATTCAAAAGTTTGAGGAAATGTTTTATGAGTCTCTTATGCTCATCAAGACCACATTTATTTAATCAAGTATTATTGAAAACATACAATTTTAAATATAAAGTTTAATATATTTTAAAATGTAATTTCTTCTTATGATGGCAAAGCTGAATTTTCAGCATCATTACTCCAGTCTTCAGTGTCACATGATCCTTCAGAAATCATTCTAATATGATAATTAAAAATTACAATTTCTATAATTATAATTTAAAAAAATGTCCTGCTTATATTTTTGATGAATAGAAAGTTCAAAAGAACAGCATTTATTTGAAACTGAAATATTTTGTAACATCATTGTCTTTATTATTACTTTCTATAAGTGTAAAATATTAATTTCTTAAAAATTATTTGAAACTTTTGATGTTAATGTATGTAAGACTTAGGTTTGTAACAAAAAATTATTTGCTCATATGGATCATTTTTATCATTATCATTAATATTATTAAAACAATCAACAATATGAGTGAAAACCATACCCACTAAAACTTATTATACATATATTATTTTATACACATATTATTATTATTTTTTTTTCAAATGCATTTTATTTTATTTTTCACTGGTAACATTTGACCTCATTTCTTATCCTGTCACTGTTTTTTATTGTGAACATTGATGCTTTTTTCAATATAGTACTTTGAACTTTTGTACAAATAAAAGAACACTGTCTCTCTACCTTCCTCACTCACTTTCAGAGATGGAGACAGAGAGAGTTTGTCCTGTGGTGCTCGTCACAGAGAAGCATGAGCTCTAGCTCCAGGATCTGATGGTTTCAGTCAAACACCACCAACTCTTCACCCTCTCCACCACTGATCAAGAACCAGTCCTCAAACTTCTTCAGTTATTCAACCCTTTGTGCACACACAACAACATCGACTCAAAATCAAACGCCTTGATCCCGTGTAAACATTGCAGAGCTCTTAGGGGAAGAAACCACAATGCTTCTGCCAACCCATAAACCCCCAGGAGGAGCATGCAATAAAGACAAAGTCTGAAATATCTAATGATAGATTGGGAGAAAGAAGCCATCAATAATGTATGGACAAATTGGGTCTAAAGGATAGACTGTGAAAATCTATGGCTCTTCACACAGAAACAAAACACGGTCGTCAGTTCTGTTTGGAGCTCTATATGGCTCTGTTTGTACACAGTTTAATAAAAGAGACTGACAAGCTCATGATATAACCAAACTGACTGCCTAAAATTCACAACTGAATTTTTAGAGCGAGTTTGGTTGATATGTGCTGCAGGAACACAACTGCAAAAGTTTATGTCACTGACATAATATGCCATAAGGCACATGCTGCAGGTTATTCTTTGCTGTCAATCACTAACATTAGGACCGTCAATCTCTCTCAGTTTATGAAAATTGGAAGAAATAGTAGAATGAGACAAAACTCCTGTATTGAGGCAAAGTCATTAAATGATGAAATATCTGAAATGATGAAAGCAGCAGTAGCTACACAGAATAGCTTAGAATAACAATTTTAACTTTAAAAGATGCAAAATCTGTAATCACAGCACCAAAAGTTGTCACTACGATTAAAGGCATTAGAAATAGGCTTACAGATTCTACAGATATTACTCAATCTGCTCCTGTTTGCATCTATAGGACAATCTGAGATATGTCTGTGCGGCCTGCATGAACATTGTAAATAATGCATAAAATTGTAGGTAGAGGGGTAGCAGCGGTCCTTTTGAAGAGTCTAGAGGCAATACGAGCTCCACACGTGATTAACAGCCGGCTCTTCGGTCTCTGTCAAACAGATGCTGTTTTTAGCACTACAGAATCCTTAATATTAATATCCATCATCCGTTCTGATTTGCCCCTTCCTTAGTAAATGAGACCCTCTAATGGGAATAATTCCACTGTCTGAACTGGTTCCGTCCTCCCTCTGTCAGCAGAAACAGATGAGGCCCTCGAGTTCGTCAAAGGAGGATGTGGATGTTCAGTGGAGCGATTGTTAAGACGACAGACACACGAGAGCTGCGGGATGCAATCAACAAAAACGTGATGAATCATTCTGGGCTTCTTTACATGTTTGGATCACTTTAGATAAATCTTTGTTACTTCGGTGTGGGCAGGTCCCAGTGCTCATAACTCATTGTCTGTTTTAGCTGCGAAACGAAGCCACATCTAGAACAAAAGAAGAGCTATTTTTTTAGGGAAGAAAAGGCTCCATCTGAGATAACAGCTTGCATATTGGTGGTCTCAAGGCAGCATACAGCACTCCCACACAGAACGCATGTCCGCCTAGCAACCGTCTCCTCTGGCCGAGCAGCAGACTCATCCCGACCGATATTAGCCTCTAATGAAACCAGGCAACGGGCTGCAAAATCCTCCTAATGCCTAGTATTATGAATAGAGTCCAAATCATGGCCCGCCAATCAGTTCCTATGGTAACCTTACTCGCAGTTCACTTCTTGATTTCGCTTTAATGATCACACTAGGGAACGTATTGGAGGAATATAGGATGTACATGTGTGAAAGGGAAAGAAATATGAGGGAGAGAGAAGACGTGTGAATGAGTCATTGTGCTCAAGCTGTTGAACAAATGTATTCAAATGAGGTGAAACTAAATTCTGCGTAGCTTTTCAAAAAGAAGCCGACTTCATTAAACTCCTGTATAACAATGCTTACAGTGTGATAGTTGCTCTCTCCAGTGAGTTTTATTGTTCTGTACCTGTTTGAATTCTATCGAAACATTACAAGAGGAAGAGCGAGAGAGAGAGACAGAGTGAGTCACTGGCTCGAACTGCTGCATGTGTAAATGATAAGTAGACAATGCAGTTTGTCTTCCCATAACCATAGCAGCAGCACTATGAGAGAAACCCCTGCAGTTACTTTCCTCCTAGATTTTTGCAGGTGAAACACTACTTCCATATTTGAGTGTATTTTTTGTTTTGTTTAGTTTTTTCTCAACTTTAGCCAGTTTATGTCCCGAGGGTTGATTTTTGTTCAAATTAAAACATTTACACTTCCAATAGTGTTTATATAATCTTATAATCTTAATCTATATATTCCCACCAGACCTAAAAAAAAAAAAAAAAAAAGTTCCTAAATAGATGGCAAAATTTAGTGTACTCGTTTACAAAGTAGACAACAATGTTGGTGAAGAATAAGCTTGGGATGAAAATTAGACATTTGATGTTTGAACAAAAGAAAAACCAACATAAACATCACAATGAACATAATACTGTATTTTATTGTACATGTCCAATCAAGCTGTCATTTTGTCGCATTATGCAAAAAGAGAAAAATATATTTATTTATGTGCATTTCTTATACATACGTTAGCTGTGAACCTTAGCAAAACTAAAAAGTAATCAGCCATTTTATTAAAAAAAAAAAGTTTACTGTGTGATTTCCATGGCTGTCATTTCCATCACAATCATAATGATGTGGTTGAAAAAAGCTCTAAAAATTCTAAAAATATTCTACATTAACATATTCGAACAAAGTATAAACTAGTGAAAGTGCAAAAATAAATAAATACATTAATAAAACTAAATATATAAAAACAAACAATGTGCATTCTACATTTTCTAAAGGTCTGCAGGGCAAAAGTGTCCATCATTGAACAAACCCATATGTAACCACCCATATTATTTCAATACTTCTAGCTGATTATTATTTTCTCTTGTGCTAAGAACACAGATGCAGAAAAGGCCTGAATCAAAGTATAGATGCTGGTCCCTGTGCTTGTTCTTCAGGACTTTGATATTGTGATTAAATCAGAATCACAACCCACCCATCTTACTGGAAGTCAAGATGCTTCAGCATCCATTTGTCTAATACAGCAGAATACCACCAATATCCCTTTAAGGCAAGTAAATATAATGCAGGCATGGAGAAAAGCCAAATAAGTATCAATAATATGAATCATGAACAAAATGTAAAAACAATGGAATTGTATTTTTTTAAGCTCATCTCTCTCTCTCACACACAGCATTTTTCAAGCTGGTCCTGCTAAAGCACATGCAAATTCAAAAGTGAGCCTACAATCTCCTTCATATGTCTTTCTCCTTCTTGTAGGGTCTTCTAAATTTGCTTACTGACACACCAGAGCACACCTGCCTCTATCTATCATTCTCTCATATCTAATTACACGAACATGAGAACAAATACGGTCCTGCAGTGCCTACTGCCAAACCAAGAGACCATTTAGAGTCCATTAAAAGAGACTGATATGACTTATCAACACCAAGTGTTTAAGTGCAACTTAATAAAAAGTGCAGCTGTCCTGTTCAGTCTACTTCTCAAGTGGAGAGGAGAGATGAGGAAAAAGACCTGACACTCATTTAGAACAGTCAGCAGACACTGAGAACACAATTTTGGTACATTACTGATGAAATTATGCACCATACTGTAATTTACTGATGCTACAGGCACAGGACCTGTTGTCCTGGCAGACCGATGCGCGTTTAGTCTGTCTGGCTAGCAAGGCTGTGTCTGGATGGTGTCCTTAGGATATGGTGCTGTAACAAAGCCAGTCATAAATTTGCCATAAATCTGCAAGCCGTTCATTAGTTAGTCCCACTTCATCTGGAAATTGAAATGCTAATTCAATAGTAATGGCCCGCACAAGAAATGCAATTGGTCTTCTACATTTATAGAAGAATGAGAATGTGGACCACCACAAGCACTAGTACACACAAAACTCAAAGTGCTATGGGTAAGGTCAGTTTTTTTTTTTTTTTTTTTGATTTCTAGGACCCCAGAATATGATGATACTCTTCCTAATATATAAATTCAGCTTTATATTTTCATGTATACCAACCCATATACTGTTTGATGAAAGTTCTATCATAACTCTCTGAAGATTTTAGCATGGTAATGGTTATGACAATGTTAATGTATTTGGTCTTGGCAGAATAGATTTGTGAAAGAGAATTGCTGCTACTGCTGGTTATTGTTGTAGTTGTAAATTATTGCTGCTGCTACAAGCAAGTACAGGAACTTGCTACTGCCAATGCATATGGCGAAACAGTGCTGTGAGTATTTAAGACATGTTGCTGCTGCACAAATAGCATATAAAATAACCCACAGCAGATCTATACAGGTGGAGCAGGGGAAAGTGGAGGGTTTCAGAGGAACTCTGAAAGCATGCTGCAAAATGCTCAAGTGGATGCTAACCAGCCATTTGAATGTAAAGCAGCAAGCTCATTGGCTGCGTATGCAACATGAACCAATCAGCTTGTGCAAAATCATTTAACATTGTGAATCTCATTGGTTACGTTAAGACCCATCAGTCCATGCCCTCAAGAGTTTCTATGGCATTACTATGTATAATATTATAATAAATAATTGTCTTTTATATATTCATTGCACTAACACAAGTTGTGAAATATTACCTGGAAAATACCTACTTTTATATTTACTCTGGAGTTGTTGTTTTTTTACTACATGCAAATGTTTTTGCTTACTGATGAATAAAACCTGTCTGTCAAGAGAATAAAGTAATCACAATTAATTGCATGATTGCTGACCATTCAGTAGAAAGAAGAAATGACAAAGTAATCAAATTTGGTGAATCTAAATGTATATAAATCTAAATATATTTCATTAATATCATTAATAGTGTTTTAAATTTTTCACCCACTTGCACCCCACTGGATCCTGGTTTAAAAACCCTCCAGTTTCACAAATGCAGTGGCTATAATTGTTACCGAACACTTCAACCACAATCAACTTTCTCCAGCAAAAAACATCCCTAGTTTAATATCTTAAGAGCTTTATCTCACATACTGGAGCTGTGATACACACGTTGATGACTAATAATCTTCACATTGCTGCCAGGCTCCAGACAGGCTGCTTGTTCTGTGAGTGAGGCTGGTGCCATAAACCTCTAACAGCTGCCTTCTGCTCTTCACTAATGACCAGAATATTCATAATGGGGAAGACATCTGTGTCATCACTGATTTCTGGAAGCCTAATTATGATTACCGTTTGCCCTCCTTCTCACCTGGGACACATAAGCCGCCATTTAGCTTGTTTGTGATTTCCAGAGCCTTAGCTAATCAGCAGTCCTGAAACAAGTGAACTTGTTATGCTTTTACTTTGATTTTAACTCAGAATGTTGATTCAAACATATTTCTTGTATTAGAGATTACTACAGAAAGCATTTCTGTAAGTTTAAAAACAGTACCTAACATTCTTACAGTATATGATTTTCACTTATAAAAAAGAATCCGCATTGCAACAGCTCACATGACATTATGTTTTTGTAAAAGTAGGGGTTGACCACATGCTGATCCATTAAACAGAAAAAAAAGACTATATGCTTATATAATGTCACAGCTTTAATGGCTCTGAAGCTCAGGTCCTTATCATTTATTTATTTACTTCTGAATCACATCGACAGCATGCTGCAGGAACCCCACCATGTAACTGTTGACAGCAGCACCCTGCAAGGCCGTGCAGAGGTAGGAATGGAAAGATGATGTGATGTTTTCAGTGACATCAGTACAAACTCAAAAATAGCAACGTGATCTCATGATAATTCGTATGTATTTTACGTAAAATGTGGTTCTATGAAACGTACATTTACTTACGCTTTTACAGGCACTAAAACGTACAATACTTACGTATTTTCAGCATTTAAACGTACAAAACTGACGTATTGACGACATCTAAAGAATTAATCCTTATGAATATTGAAATCGCGGCATTAATTTTATTATTAGTTGTTTTTAGTTGTCATCAATTACCTTGTTTTCAATTGCATCATTAAATAGTTTACTCGTTTACTTAATACGAAATGATAATATTTTGTTTTGTTGTGTGATTTCTGCTGCCAGCTCGTTTCCAATAATAGGCCTACATAATGTTAAACAAGACTTCACTTTAAACCTTAAAATAAATAACATTTTAAATCGTTTAACCTTTACTTGTCATGTACTTTGTTTGCCATGGGCCACAAAAGGCGTTTTCTCCGACATGCTGTGACTGACAACAGAACTATAAAAAAAACACCAAAACCACAACATAATTACAAAATGAAACGATTTTATTCGTGCGCTGTAATCCAGATCTTCAGAATCCATACGACAGCGAGGAACAGACCCAAATCCAAGCCTTTATTCGACGATCTTCATCTCCATCCCGAGCAGCAAGTCCAGCAACCGTAAACAGCAAAGCCTGCACTTTTAGGTAGGTTAAGGGGTCTAAAATCTAAATTGCTTATTAATAAAATTATAAAAATGCATATTCGCTGTAAAATGGGTAGGTTTAGGTTTGGGGGTAGGTTAATCTAAATTGCTTATAGATAAAATTATAAAAATGGTAATTCATACATTATCGGGGAAATGCTCAGAAGTATTGACTACTTTATGCTGACTCAAAAAGACCCCTGTTTCCTCTGGGATTTTAGCTCCATTTGTGTGAAAGCCTTTTTTCTGTTACTGCAGTGGGTTTTTTATTGCATTACTTTCGTTTAAACATGATGTGGTTGACATGGGAGAACAAACCCTCTAATGTGCCCCTGCAGTCTGAGAGTCGTGCCAGAACTTCCTCCCTCCCCGTCATCACACACACCAAAGTGCTCTTTTGTACTGAAAATGTGTGCACTGCTCCTCTACCTACAGTATGCTATTATTTTAAATTAAAAAAACACACACATTCTTCCTCTGTTGGATATAGAAGTTAGATTAATGAGTTCTAATGAGGCACTCTTTGTCCTGTTTTTTTTTTTTTCTTCTAATAACTTTGCGACAATAAATGACTAATATAAAATTGGCATCTTAGAACAGGGGGGAAGAACAGACTGTTCCTCTTAACTGCTCGTGTTTGGTTTCCACACTCTTGAGGATGTGAGCATGGAACACAATGGCTGTCTTCAGTATAGTCTCTTATTGCCAGACTGAAGGGACATGACTGACCTTTGTGGTTTTAATTGGAACGGCTGCAAGGCAAACAGAAAACTTTGGCCAATTGTCGGAGCTCTGTTTAGTAGTCATGACTCTTCTTAAGACGTGGGAAAACAGCAATAAGCAAGTTAATATTCTGCTTTGTCATTTTCAGTTGAATAATTTGTCAGTCTCACTTTAATAATCCATTATATTTGAATATCATATATAGTCATATTTTATAATTGAATACAATCCCATGGAGTGAAATTACACTACTGTTTTTTTTTCTTTCAGAACACTTATTTCAGAAAGGATGCAATAAATAAAAATTGCAGCAATGGTGTTTATAAGGTTATAAAAGAATTCTCTTTCAAATAAAAACAATTCTTTTGAACTCTGCACTCAAAGATTCCAGTAAAAATGTATCCCAGCACAGCTGTTTTCAACATTGATAATTAGACATGTTTCTTGTGCAGCAAATCAGCATATTAAAATGATTTCTGAAGGATCATGTGGCAATGAAGACTGGAATAACGGCATTTTATAAGAATCTACATTTTATATATTAATTAGAAAACTAAAATTGTAATAATATTTCACAGTATGTACAATAAATACAGCTGTATGCAGTAAGCATAAGAGACTTCTTTCAAAAATATTACAAAATTCTTAGTTACCTCCAACTTTGAACAGTATTATTTATGAATTTTTAATATATTTCTTGATACCTTTACCTTAAATAAATGTTATTTGACCTAATTATTTGTCAGATGCCACTCATTTGAATTCGAGAATCCCCCTGTTCTTCTTAGGAAATAATTCTGGCAAGAAGGTTAGGATCCACTTAATGTCAAGAAGCCAGACGAAAGCCTAGTCATTGTAGCTTATCCTGGCTAAGAATAATCTATTTAGACCGTAAAAGACCATCTGACTGACATGTAAATTGTCCAAACATGGCTTGTAGGCAGTCCATAGGCATGTCGTCCGCACGAGGGACTTTCCCCAATCAACCTGATATTGTCTAAAATGTCGCAATGACTTCGCCATCTTTCCACTGATTTATTGCCATTTGATCCATGGATTTCCTTGTACCCTGACCTTAAACCTTCCTTTAACCCATCTCCTCTTCTCTCCCATGTGGTCCATAACAGAATACACTCTGTAGTGGGCAGGATGAAAAAGAGAGAGGGAGAATGTTATGAATCCTATTATTTTTAATATATCAAATTTGTGCTGCTAATTTATGACAGATGGTCTTGACAGTTGCATTACAGGGCTCCTGTCTTGTGTCTGAGTCTGTGAGAGAGAGAGAGAGAGAGAGAGAGAGAGAGATTACATAACTGAAGTCTGCTTTATGAGAACCGAGAGAGGCGTGATGTTCCAGACTGCAGATACTGAGCTCCAACATCAGAAGGACCGCTAGTGAGCTCTCAGTCACATCCAAACCTGGCTTTCACTGCTTGTTTCAGATACATGTGATGTGTGTTATCAGCAGAGATCTCTACTCAAACAGAGCTCATTTTCTGGGTAATACTGAGTCACTCCCACACAATTACACAGAGTTCTGATCAATTTTCCTGGTCTGTGTTCAAGGAAATATCCATGCTGGCTATCCACCTTATATTTCGATGCAAAAGCAAGCTATTTTCTGGGAATGGGCAAGATATCAGATTTATTAGCCGATATAAATAACTAGAACAATAACAAAGTGCAGTAAATAGTAAAAGTATTTGAACTAATAATAATAACTAATAATAATTATTATTGAAAATAATAGGTAACACTTTATAATAAGGTTCCATTTGTTTACTATTGTAAAGAAGATATTTTGAAAATTGTTGGTAACCAAACAGTTGCTGGTAGCCATTGACTTCCATAGTATGGAGGAAAGTCAATGGAAATCAATGGGGACCAGAAACTGTTTGATTATCCACATTCTTCAAAATATCTTATTTTGTATTAAGCAGAAGAAATAAATTCATACAGGTATGGAACAACATAAGGATGAGTAAATTTTCAACTATCCCTTTAATATTAAGTAATGAGACCTATTGTAAAGTGTTACGAAATATTATGATGACAAATATGCAATATCAAGCAGCATAATGGACTTTTTTTTTTGTAGAGCTAAAATAACTGGACATGGCTGACGCCGGAAGCCTAGCACATTCAAGATAGCTGAGCTGTAAAAATACAGTGATTTTAAAAAGAAAAATGGATGGGTATAAACTGGCTACAGTTTGGATCATAAGTTTGCATTCCCATTAAAAAATCTCTAAATTCTGTGTTCTTTTCCAATTCAGGCCAGAATATAAAAAATATATTAAAAAATAAATTCATTAAAAAAATGAAGAGAAAAATTTAAAAAATAAGATCATATATTTTTATTCAGTTTCTCCTTGTAGTAGCTGTATAACCAATATTTAACTTTATTCCACAGTTAAAAAACTGTTTTTTTTTGTCCTATTCAAAAGTTTACACACCTTTAATATTGTCTTGCCTCCTCAAGCATCAGATGTTGTTTGCATGATTTTGTGATTCTGCATATAAGGCCATCAACTGTCCTGAGTGGCAAAGCTGGATCTCAATAATATACATGTACTGTAAAGAAAAACAAAAGAATGCAATTTTTTTTGTACAGGTATGTAAACTTACTGTATGAGCGCAATTTATACACAGTATTTATATACCAATCGCATCAGTCATCATAAAGCACAGAACGCTTTTAAGAACTGAGAAACAACATCAGTAGCATTTCCATTAGTGAGATTAAGTATTGTACAATTACAAATCATTTCATGCACAGATTTCTCAGCATGGTTAGCTAACCAAACAGAAGAGCCATGATGGTGGAACAGCTTTCGTGATGTGACAGCTCACGAATGCTCACTTGTCAGTTGCTAGGGTAACTCTGGTGCTGCTAGGTAGCTAACTAAACTAGCTAATATGTGACACTGGACAACAAAACTGTTACATTTTTTGAAATTGAGATTTATACATCAATAATAAATAAATATGCTTTCCATTGATGTATGGTTTGTAAGAATAGGACAATATTTGGTCGAGATACAACTATTTGAAATTCTGGAATCTGAGGGTGCAAAAAGAATCTAAATATTGAGAAAATTGCCTTTAAAGTTGTCCAAATGAAGTCCTTAGTGATGCATATTACTAATCAGAAATTAAGTTTTGATATATTTACGGTAGGAAATTTACTAAATATCTTTATGGAACACGATCTTTAATTAATATCCTAATGATTTTTGGCATAAAAGAAAAATTGATCATTTTGACCCATACAATGTATTGTTGGCTATTGCTACAAATGCTATTTATGACTGGTTTTGTGGTCCAGGGTCACATATTTGGTTAACAGAAGAACATAATAGGTGAAAGCCTGAGACTTAGGTAACAAGCAATCTATTTGATTTCTTACAATATAATTCTGATTTCACAGCACCTCAATGGGAAGAAAAAAAAAAAAAAAAAAACCTAATTGTGTAAAAAAGGGCCAGATCCAGCTACAATAACCATTCAGTCTGATGATGAGCTCTTCTCACACAGTTGTCTACTTCCTGTCTGTAAGCCACTGCTGTTGCAGCCTGCAGACTTGTAGCTCCAGAGAGCAGGAGGTGGAGTGGTGTGGGTGCAGCCTGCAGAGTTCTCTCTCATCTCAGCCGCCGGCTAAATTGAAAGTGACACCGGTGAAATTAAGACAATCGACTGCCAGGTGAGGCCAATGGCCTTGTCCACAGCATTTACTCGTGAATCTTGGACAGACGAATTCATATGCACTGCCTCCTCCGTCAAGCAGAACTCTCACACACACAAACAATCTCACGCACACTTTTATGTCATGTTGTAAAACTCCAGGCAATAACAAAAGCCATGGCTGTTTTTTGTATAGCTTGTGCTTGAAAAGCGCTCGTCTGAGACCTGTCAATGTAATCATCTGACTGCAGCATAGCAATGCAAAAGCTTTACAACGTTTGCTGTGTTTTTTCACCATTCCTGCCTAGTTGTTTTGTTTTTTTTTCTTCTAAATTTAACGGCGGATGGCGACCTAGGAGTCAGCGCTGTCGCGGTGACGCTGATGGATTTATGCAAATGTCAAGGCTGGCTTTGTGCTGTGGCTGTAGCCTTTTGGAAAGCATGTCTCCAGGGAGGGAGACTGGGACTTGGAATGCAGTTGTTTCATCTTCAAAGGCTCTCCCGAAAATAAGCAGACACACTAAATCACCTGCTGGCTTTATTTATTTATATGGTGATGTGCAGAACAGGCGAGTACAGCTGAGGGCTCACGAGAGAAAAAGGAGGAGACATAAAATGGTCATTTTTATGCTGCGGCTACTGTATGTCAGCTGATGACAACTATAAACAGCATGTTAGCCAAAGCTTCCTTTTTAAGTTAATCTGCCATGGTTAGTAACATATGTAGTTCTTACAACAAAATATGTTACAGCATTTATTATGTTGGTTAATGTTATACTCTACATACTGTTCAGTAAATTTTGTGGTCAGTATTTTTTATTTTTTTTTAATAATACTTTTACTCAGCAAGGATGCATTCAATTGAGCAAAAGTGACAGCAAAGACATTTATAACATTGCAAAATATTTATATTTTGTATAAATACTGTTCTTTTTAACTTTCTAAAATATCCTGCAAAAAAAAAAAAAAAAACAGTTCCAACAAAAATATTAAGAAAAACAGTTTTCAACATGGATAAGTAATGTTCTTGAGCAGAAAATCAGCATATTAGAATGATTTCTGAAGAATCATGTGACACTGAAGACACTGAATGATGCTGAAAATTCAGCTTTGCATCGGTGCAATAAATTACATTTACAGTTATTTTAAATTGTAATCATTTTTACTGTATTTTTGATCAAATACATGCAAGCCTTGGTGAACATACAAGACTTCCTTCAATAACATAATATTGTTTGTTAAAATTAGTCAATGCATTAGTTAACATGAACTAACTATGAGCAATATATTTTACAGCATGTAATAAACTGTTAATTTTTTATATATTTAGTTCATGTGAGTTAACTAATGTCTAAAATCTTACCAAATTAAAATGTTTGAACAATAGTGTATGTTCTACATATACTAATACATTTTATACATTAATAATAACAGTTCAAATGATATATTAATAATACATTAGATCATGTAACAATGAACAATATCATATTTATAAATCAATTTTAGCCTACATTAAGCTATGGACAGCCAAACATGTGCATAATAGCAGGCTGGCTAACATGAAACTGCTCACAAACTCCAGCATCACCAGAAAAGAAAACCCCTGCCATAGGCCATCACTTGGCACATTCCCAGCAGTCGAAGGGCTGATAGGCAGATGCATTATACACAGAGGGGTCACCGCTATACCACAGCAGATAGAGCTGAAAGTGTCCTGGTCCAGCTAAAACATCCTGTAGCTATTATAAAACTTCACTGGTTTTGAAAGTGTCATTTATTTTAGGACAACTTGAAAGATTCTCAAATTAAATCTTGGAAAGACCTTAAAAAGAAATATATTTAGCAAAACAATAAAGATATGGTAATATAAAAATTGTGGCACCATCTGCCATCAATATCTGTCTTTGTGCGTCAGATAGAATAAGGAACTGTCAGTTCCTATATCTCTAGTCCTCTATATCTTGCTTACGTAACAAACATTTCATTGAAGTCAACCTGTATATACAGTAAGCTCAGAATAACTGAAAATAGCCAGCTTTGAAGTGAAAGTTATTTTTTCACTCTTTCAATAAAGCTAATGTTGACAGTCAAGTCCAGACATGGCATTACACAGATGAAAATAGAAGAAAACCCTACTTTAACTCCAAAGAGCCTTCTTTAATCAAATCATTCAGACACAAAGGAGAAGATCCTGTAGGTATAAATATATCAGTCAGACAGATAAATGCAATTATAACTGATCTGACATGTTATAGATTTTTGGATCTCTTACAGTGACACAGAGACACTAGGGTTTGCCTAGGGATGTGGGATCCTGAGAGCTACACTGCCACCTCTTGGTCAAATGAAGTCTGCTCGACATGCTGATGTAAAGTAGACTGCTGGCCTTGTGTCAAACCAGAAGAGTCAACAATTAATAATGTGGCTATTATGATAAAGGAACAAGTAGTCAGGAAACAGGCCAGTGCAGATGTTAATTTAGACAGAGATCAATTCGATGACTGGAAGGATGAAGTAAACGTCTTTAGTGTGTGTGTATAGGTACATGAATTACATTCACCATCTATGAGCATTGATCTCATTGATGGTGGCAGATTGGCCACAGCCATATCACCCTGCAGCCCAAGACTGGTTGCCCACTGAAGCTAAGCAGGGTTGAGCCTAGTCAGTACCTGGATGGGAGACCTCCTGGGAAAACTAGGTTGCTGTTGGAAGAGGTGTTAGTGAGGCCAGGAGGGGGTGCTCACCCTGAGGTCTGGGTCCTAATGCCCCAGTATACGACGTGGACACTATACTGTCAAAAAAGCACCTTCTTTCGGATGAGATGTTAAACCGAGGTCCTGACTCTCTGTGGTTATAAAAAATCCCATGGCACTTATCGTAAAAAAAAAAAAGAGTGTCCTGGCCAAATTCCCGCCACTGGCCCTTGTCAGTCATGGCCTCCTAATAATCCCCATCCACTCGATTGGCTCTATCTCTCTCTCCTCTCCACCTGTGGCTGGTGTGTGGTGAGCGCACTGGCGCTGTTGTACTGTGGCTGCCAGGTGGACGCTGCACACTGGTGGTGGTTGAGGAGAGCCCAACCCCCACATGATTGTAATGCGCTTTGGGGGTACAGCAATACACAATAAAGCGCCATATAAATACATCATTCATTCATTCATTGGAGAGTGTTGATATGGACATTTTGGAGGCTTTTAGATGCGTTTTTTTGAGATCAAGCAGAGAGCCAGTTCCCGTCTGCCAGAACAAACAAGGTTTTTAATAGGCAAGACTCTGGGGAAGCTGGACACTTTGGGGGATGAGAAAGCTGCCATTTTAGGGCAAATTTTAAGAGTGCAACATAAGGTGCAAATTGATCTTCTCCACCTGTGATGCTAAAGATGAAGATAAAATAGGACAACTACATGAAATTAGAAACTCTGATATGATGTATATCTAAAATCAACGGTAGCTTTATATGAGCTCATCAAAACTGCTGCAATTTACATAAACATGGAGAAAAACAAGGTCACACTTTACATTAAAGCATTTACATTGTATTTACATATGAACTACGTTACTAAAACTGATGAAGTACATAAGCTTTTAGCACGGCTTGTTGCTGTTTATCTGTACACTTAAGTATATACACATACTGAACTATACAAATAACATGGACACAATAACATAAAGTGAAGAACTGCTTGTTTCTGCAGATAAAAGAGTGCATGGATGCATTCCACACAATCAATACGGTAATTGCAGCTTCACTTTTGTTCGCATATGGTCACCACTGAAGTACTTAGGGTTGCTTTTATGGTTTGAAGGCTTTTTTAGCCATGGAAAATAACATTAGTGGGGCAGTGCTGCAGAAAGGCTGAACAGCAGCAGAGTAAGAGACATTCAGCACTACAGCAGGGCAGGACAGCAGGGGAACACAAGCATATAAATGGAGGAGTGCAGCCATTGGCAGGGCGGCTCAGGGGAGATATTGTACTCCAAATAGGTTTGGAAGAGTGCAGGTTTAAAAGAATAAGCAGAGGCAGTGCTCAGAAGCATGGAGAACACTGAAGCCTTAAATCTAGATGGTTTGGTTTAACCCCGCAATCAATTCTATAGTAGTAGTAAGGTAGTTAAATAATTATACACATAAAGTTGATATAATTTTTTTAAATGTACAACTGTACTAAGTTTACCTAATTTACAATTAATTATAAATTATTATCAATGCACTACAGCCAAAAGAAATGTTTATTATATTATTAATTATATTATCTGGAGAACACAAATGTATAAAAAGGATGACTGTTTTTCTATCCACAATTAGAATAATGTAAGGTAAATCATAAATTAAAACAAATAGCTTGTTGTTAAAAACTATGGGAGTCAAAATAATAAAAAATTTAGCGCAGAAAAATGTAATGTTAAAAAATAATTGCAAAAAAATTATAATTAATAAACAATTTAATTAACATCTTAGCTGACAGAAATTTTGTGTAAATTTATTGCATCTGCGGTTTTACATCCCCATTGGCCTCCCTATAATCCATCTTACTTGTGTTAAAAACCCTCTTGAATTCAAGTTCCATACACTGCAGGTAAAGTAGTACTCAAGTGCACCAGCGTACATCTCTTAAAATCCCTGATGACAACACTAACCTACACTGAAGCAGTGGAGGCTAAAAACAGAGTCATAATTGACTTTTTTCTGAGCTTCTCAAATTGCAAGATCAACTTCAGCAGTCTAGGCCATAAAACCACACAACAGTTTAGCAAAAAGTGGTTTTAAAATCCAATAAACAAGATCTCATACCAAGACTAGACACGTCTCAGACAAGCCTAGTTGTCCTGTTAACTCTGATCAGCTTTAATAGTCCTGATTCTGATCCCATCCCATTAGCGTACATTCAATTAAATCTGAGCGGGTGTGCTCCCTGATATGTGTGAAAGCCCAGAGGCTTACGGAGGGGTAATTAATAAGAGTGCATGAGATTAACTGACTCCCCTCCTCACTGAGCTCAGCACTACTGCTGCTCTATTATACCGCTAAACACATGCTCAGATTCAAATGAATACTGATAGAGAACACGCTGTTGAATACAAAGCAATTTTTGCATTGAAGTCTATGGAAATTGTCTACATCATAGGTCGCTAACAGGCGGACCGCGGTCCGGGTCCGGGTCCGGACCCTGAAGCCGTCCCATCTGGACCCGGACCTACATATCTAGCTTCTATTTCAACTGGTGCAGCTTTTATAGTCTTTACGGTAGTGGACTCTGGTCTGAATTCGAGAAGGCTTTTGACATAATGAAATAAATACCAAACGCTAATTTCTAGTAAATCAAATTTATATCTAGCAGATCAAGGTCAGCTCTAGAGCCGTTTGGGTGCAGTCGTGCGAGCAGTGATGAGAGCAGAGAGTGGCCCGCTGTGCACAGACAGCTGAAACTTTCAGTGGGTGAAAAACAATGGCATTTTCAAAAATTAGGAAAGTTGATGGGTCCTTAAAAATCTTAAATGTTACAAGAAAGTCTTAATTATGATTTCAGGAGGTCTTAAATGTGGGGACTGAAAGACAAGAATTGCGATTAAACTTAAAAAAGGCTATTCATTGAATAAATATGAGCGCTGCACTTGGGCTTTGTGTACTGCCATTCCCAAAGCGCCACCTGCTGGAAGAGAATGATTTTCCATTTTCAATCAGCCCATAGGTCTACTGTTGTCAAAGGCCAATGTGAAAATCAACCCGTGTTTTTAAGCAGCAAATATGCTGAAGATAATGTGTTATAAAATGTAAACAATTAAGGCAGTAAAATATATTTATATGTTATTTAATTAATATAATACTTATATATTTTTTTTTGTTCAGGTCTTAAAAAAAGGTCTTTAAAAGTCTTGAAATTAAGCTTAAATATCCTGCAGATACCCTGGCCTGGCAAAAAAACATCAATTGTTTTTTAAATATAATTGTTTGGACCTCGGTTGGTGGGGAGGGTTCATTACTGGACCTCGAGCTGTTTTAGTTGAAGACCCCTGGTCTACATCATACAACTATTCACTGAACTTATTTCATCTAGATGTAATATAGTGACATAAGGGTAGAGTTACAGCAGATCTGAGCCTGTGTGTGCATTCCGATCTGTTCTTGGGTCTGAACATTACAGATGTCTCACAGAACATATTCTTCAAAGCGGAATCAAATGCCCTTGATTAGAACATAAATGTGTGTCTGAGAGGCTGTGTACGCTTTCATTACACTTGTGCAGACAGGCCGTGATTCACAATCTACTGCCGTCATCACTGCTGAAAACGCAGGACTGAAGCGAAACACACATGAAAACAACACGCCACCAGAACACTCACAGATCTGCGTGCAAGCATTGAATCCATTAGTTTTGTACAAAATGTCTGGCTAATGCTAACTGCTAATTGGAATTTTGAAATAATCCTAAAAAAAATCAAACAAGAATCCTGTAGAAATCAAACACAATTTAAACTGTTAATCTGAAAATCTCATACTACAGTTTATAGAAGTTTTCTGTGTGGTTCTTTTGATATGCGCTTCCTCATAGAAATTCCATCAGCAATACATTAACATTCCTTTAGAAGTTTTCAACATTCCATCCATCTTTTGAGTAATGACCTCAGAACAAGGTGATCTTCTGAAGTCAGCTCAGAGCGGTCTCTCATGCTATGACTGTCAATCCTCATTTATGGAAAGCACAAGTGTGCCCGACTTTACGCAATCTAAAGCATCTTCAGCATGTTCAACACAAGGAATAAATCTTGGGAAAGAAGTGTTCTCTTGGCGCCCTCTAGTGTTCATCCGTGAGGTGACATTAAGTCAATAGTCAATGTGCCATTAAAATATCTAGTTGTGCATTTGAACTAATTATCACATTTTTATGTTTGAATAATTGCAATATTATTGTATGTATATATTAATTATTGATTTATATGAGTTACTGATTATACTTGCAATTTTGTGCTGTTCATCAGTGGGAGGACATAAAGTCCTATGCGCAATACATACACACATACATATATAAACACACACACACACACACACACACAAAAGGAAAGTTCACAATTTTAACTAATCATCACATTTTCATTGCATGCCTTAAAAACAATACTAATTTAGTGGTAGTTTGGCATATACAGTAATGTAATAGGCCTTATTTGATTTACTAACATTTTTTAATGTGCTCCACACTGTAAAAAAATTTGGAGTAGGATTTACTTGAAAAAAGCTTGAAAACAATTTTCACTCAGAAAAGGCTAGTTAATTTACAAAAATTTGACAAGTAAAATCCTGAACATAATTAGCAGCTTTAAATAATTTAAGTTAAGTTTACTTGGGAATTCCCAGTAAATTTTATTGACTCTTTGTTTGTGCTGTTAAATAACAGTAATATACTGCACTGGGGAAAAAAACAAAAAACAATAAGTAATATTTACTTAATTTTTCTTTAGTAAGTTTTTGCACACATATATTTTAAGTAAAATGTAAGTATTGAATTAAGTAAAATCTACTTAAAGGAAATAAGTACATTTAATGTGAACAGTTAGAGTAGACTATATTTCACTCAGACACAGTTTATAAAATTTACTCTTAACAATGTAGCACTGGGAAAAAATCATTCTATCAAAGCATGTGGTTCACCTACAAACAAGTAGACAGCTTGTTATCATTTTAAGATAATATGCCCGCTCAATATAATTACTACTCAAATGAACACAGAGACATCAATACCTGGTACACCATACACAATGACGGTAATCAGTGAATAGTGTTTGAGTATGAATGGGTCATTTTGAAAAGAAAATGAACTCCAGATGTCACAAAACAGTAAGTTACTAAACCTAATAACAAAAGCAACCACAAAACAGTGTAAATACCACTCGAAAACAGTGAAAAATTAACCTTTTTAATTATTCATGCCCCAATGCATGATGGGAAAAACGGGATCATAACTTTGATATTTACTTAAAGAATCCTTGTAAACATAAACAATTCCAAGTAAAATATACTTATAAGTTCAAACTTTAATTTTTACCAGCTTAAACTGAGTACTAATATAGAATTTACTTTAATTTTTTAATTCTTACCTGAACTAAATTATTTAATGTAGAAATTACATTTGTTTTTATGTCTTATTTACTTATAGACATTATCAGTGCACATAAAAAAGTTGAATGTGTGTGTTAATGTGTGGACTTAACAGGCTATGGGTTAAATTTGACTTGTATTTAAAGAACCATTATGACCTTTGACCTTTGGAATTTTTGGCAGCTTTAAACTGTTTTGTTTTGTTTTATTTGTTTCGTTGAGCTAAAAGCTACTTGGGTATAATTTTCTCCAAAAAAATACAACAACATGGCAACAAAGACCACTAGATTACTTTCCTAAATATCTGTAAACAAACTGTTCTGAAGATGTGGGGAGTCAAGAAATTTTTGTGACAGATAATCAACTGAGATTCCATGTCAATATATTATAGTTTTGCAGTTGCAACAACAGCTGTATTCAGATGTATACAGTGGTCAGAAACTATGGCTAAAGTAAAAGGCTGAAAGTAAAATATTCAATTTAGGCACAATAGGGCTCGTCTATGTCTGTCTACTCTACTAAACAGGAATATAAGGGAATCATTCAAACTCCATGTGGACGTTGACATGAACAAGGCAAGATGTCTTTGAATTAGACGACTGGCACACACATCTTATGAACTGGAGACTCATGATGAGATGAATAAATGGAGTAAATGAATCCAGGTGACCATCTGCTTGGAACTTGGAGCTCACTGGAGTAAACACACTCCAGCGGTGCCAGCAGGTTTTATCGTCTTTAACTTAAAATGAGCTCTGAGTTTAGAGGAAAAAAGCGTGTCTGTCACTCCTCTGCACTCCTGATGAGAGTAAGACAGCTAAGGGGCTCGAACGAAGGCTCTCATTTTTAGCTGGGGTGTCAAAGTCGCCTGAAACCTGCACTGGTTTCCACTCCCTCTTACATCTCTCCCTCCACTCCTCACAGCGCTCCTGACATGCATGAACAGGCACGAAACACAGTAACAAGTTTGTCTCATGTCAGCTTTGAATAAACAGTGCGATAACTTCTTTCCTTCTATATCAGACTCTCTCATTCTCTCCCTCCTGCTCTCTCATTTTGCTCACTCTGGGACCCCATGCTGATTGATAGCAGCCTTAAAACGTTGCATGTTCAAATAGACTAAGCTCCGAAAGCCTCGTGTGCAGAGTGGAAACGGGGAACAAAGCACCTCCACCTCCTCTCTAACCTGTCAGGTTTAAAATCAGGCTCTTATCCTGAGCGAAGAAGGGCATTAGATTTGAATAATATCTCTGTCTTCACATTAAACTTTTCTTCTTAAAATACGGTAATGCGTACGCTTGGAGATGGTGCGTCACACGGTGCCGACTTATAATGATAAATGTAACCTGTTGTTTTCTCGCTACAAACTGTTTATAGAAACACGGGTTCACTTAGCACGCTTTTATTCCGGGCCCAATGCGGAATAAAATGTCACTAGAGTTAATAACATTTAATTTAAGCAGGAATGTGATTTATATTTAGAAATTTTACCCCCTGCTGGAGTGTTTCGGTTAATGGAGATGCAAACTTTCAGCATGTCGTTGTCTAATCCTGATGCTTCTTGAACATTCCTGCTGGAGTCTGTGTTAAAAGGTTTTAAAGTTTTATGCAAAAAAAAAAAAAAAAAAGCACTTTTGTGAAATATTAAAATGATTTATACTCAAGTTGAAGATTTTCTCTCATAAAGAGCCATTTTATTCTACATATTGACCACTTGACTATTATGGCGCCACCATTTTGAGATCACATGACCAACCGTGTCATACATTATTAAGAGTTAATAATAACAACCACAACAATAGCCAGTGCTCAGGGAGCACATTATTGGGTGAACCAGCAAAACCAAAAAACCTATGAACTAAACATACCTAAATGTAAACAAAAACTCAATCATTTTAGACAATAAATAAGCAAAGCAGCAACAGCTTGTTAATATTCTGATGCTCTCATTTATACCCATGATACTTTTGCATTGAAATATGCGTGCAATACAATGACACCTGTACAATTATTATGACTACAAAATACTGTATTTTAAGCCCCCCAAAAAGACAGAAACACTCAGTAGGCCTGACCCAAATTCACATGACTTAAGGGTACGAGACACGTCAATCCATTTTCATGTCAGTTTGTCACTGCCTACATTATGGATAAAACAAGCTGCCAAATCATCACAGTCAGTGAACAAATCCTTCACTCAAACACTCTTTCATTTTCTTAACAGCATTGTAATGAAGCGATCAGTATTTAATCTTCTTGTGAAGATACATAAAATAACCGATAAACTTTGTGAATTCTGAACGTATTTAAATTTCAGTGTAAGAAAAAAAAAAAGTTGTCATCTTTAAAGCAGAAAAACAAGGAAGAAGCCACAGGAGAGTGAATCTATGCAACACATTTCTACCATAACTTGTACAAACCAAAAGAGGGCGCAACTAGCCACTGAGAAACAGCACAACTTGTCAGTCAGTCTACTCTAAAGCTCTCTTCTTCTCTGAACTACAGCAGCCATGAGTGCCGAGACCAGACACAGAGACCACATCTCTCCCACACGCACGTCCTGGGTCATGGGACAATAGCACATGCTTGTTCTCCGCAGGGTTCCCTGTGTTCCTAGCAAACTTTGACCCCTCGCGTCTGTCTGCTGCACTACAGACACCTGCGCTTTGAGACTTCCTCCACATCTTAACATGTGGCTGCTTGAGATGATGTGAGCCTGCTCTAATGCACTTTTGCTGTAGATACAAGCATTAAATAAACTTTGGATTCCCAAAAGAATGCATTCAAGGAAACAAAAATGAATCATATTTAACTGCTTATGGACATCACTGAATGAAAAAAAGCAATGCTTGTCAAGCACAAGTGCATCGTCAATTAAATGATAATCAAACAAAAAAGTGACCTTTTTCTAGTTTGAACATCTTTGCTCAGTATTTGAGGTTTCATTTATATCCACTGATGCAACCATCATTCTATACTTCAACTGTTAAAACAATTTTCAGCTGAACCTTTAATTACGAAGGCTGTGTTTACCTAAATGACTAGTGATATGCAGTTTTTCAGTCATTCTGCATTCATTTTCAACCTGAGCATTTGCACCTAGAATCCATTTGTGATGTATTTTGATTTCACAAACCCTGTAATCTACTTCTTCCTGGTGAGTGCACCAGATCAAAGAAGAAGCCAGGCATATCTCAGCACAGAATCACAGAAAAGCACAGTCTATCAGCCAGATTAACACACATCATTTCCTAAATACATTATAGGGTGAAGATTATACCAGCACTGGCCACATACAGTACCAGTGTATCTAAGCAGTAGGTAAATGTTATTCTGCCATCATCACCGTGTGAGAAATTTGTTTGAACAACTCATTTTTGGGCAAATTAAAGTGAAGCCGACTTTCCTGTGTTTGTTTATACTGATTCAACACAACAACACCGGTTGTGTTGAATCAATGACGGTGAGATTACAGAGTGTAATTGTGTAATCAATGCCACAGAGTCAGTCACAACTAAAACTTGCACCTCAGACTCACAGACCTGAAAACAGATGCACTTGTCAAGTGCTTCTGAGAGAAGCGCTGGAAACGTCTAGAGCACGTGTTTCTGTAAGCAGACAGCGGATGTGCAGACTTTAAAGTTTGTTTGGATGATTTACGGCTCCGATAACAGCAGGGACATAATGGCGATGAGATTTCACAGATGGATTCAGCACAGTTTACCCTGACGCCCGACCGAGGAGCTCTCCACAGGGCCGTATGGCTTCAGTCTGATTTATAGCACGCTCTCAAAGGGAGTGGCACTCCATTTATTTTTGACTCGACTTTAAAGATGTCTCTGTTCGGATTGGGACTCAAGTTTTTACGCAGGAGCCTTTCACTACCAAGCATAACATTTATTTGAACAATTCAGATTCTGATTATTTAGCAATTCTCTTTATTATTTTCATTTTCATCCTTACTCATAAATATATATTCAATTACACTTTAAGGGATACACTCTTAACAACAAAGGTTCTTTATTGTCATCTATAGTTCCACGAGGAACCTTTAATATCCATGGAACCTTTCCATTCCAAAAAAGGTTCTTTATAGTGGAGAAAGGTTCTTTAGATTATTAAAATATTCTTCACATTAGAAAAAAAAAATTAATAAAAATGTTCTTTTAAGAACTGTTTACTAAAAGGTTCTTGGGGAACCAAAAATGCTGCTTCTATAGCATTCAATGTGAAAAATTGTCAATTCTGTCATCATTTACTCACCCTCTTCAAAAATGACTTTCTTTGTTCTGAAAACACAAAAGAAAAAAATTTGAAGAATGTTTACCAAATAGTTTTTGTTACCATTGACTTTCATTGAATGGACAAAATGAACACTGAAACGTATCTCAAAATATCTTTGTTTTATGTTCCACAGAAGAAAGAAGTTCATAGAGGTTTGGAAAAAAAACAAACATGAAGGTGAGTAAATAATTCTAGACTTCTCAATTTTGGGTGAACTATTCCTTTAAGCATCTGTCAGAAGCTTTTACTCAAGCAACTTGTAATTGTAACCTAATATGAACAATTCTGTGAAGGTTGCTACAATCAGTTGTGCAGATCTCCTCTAATAGTTGGTGTGTGGTACATATAGTTTGAGGTTATGTAATTATGCTCACGTGAATAGTGTGTTGCTATGAACTACACAAGACATCATAATGACACTATGTAATTAGAAATGTATTAAGATAGTGCAACCTGTTCATCCTGTGTGTGTTTTTTACATCATTTTGCTTTTTACACATTTCTCCACTCCTCTCTATTTCTGCAAATTACAGTATAATTGATGACTTTTGTGAACGCTTTAGACTGTGATTACAAGTTTTGAGGTTTCAACATCCGTCTCTCTGCTCAGATCAAATGGAGGCATGTGTGGAATTCTCAGGCATGGAAAACTGGCGTTGCATAAATATGGATTTTTAATCGCCTACCAGTGTTTATTTTTCCGTGCGTCTCTCCATTTGATATGCGTAACATCTTACTCGCTTTAAAGGCCCGAAGAGCAGCAGCAATTCAGAGCAACTTCTCGCCCCCTCCAACCCATGATTAAGAGTAATGGTGCCCTTTAAGATTTGCATGGTGATGTTAACTAAGCATGGTTGTTGAAATATAATTGACTTTTCTCATGGACTCCAAAGACAAACAAAGACCCTAAAGGGGGTCCAAGAGCGAGCGGCATTAAAAAAAATGGGCCAAGCAAGCTCCATCCACCCTGATGAATAAGCATTGGAATTTAGAGCTGGAGGCAACGTTCACTGTTTTCTTTTTCGCCTCTTTTCTCCCTTTTTAGTCTCGCCCTTTGTGACCACAGCCACATTTATTAATGGTCACTAAGATGTCAGCCATAGCCTTTACACATCAGTCACCGAGGGCTGTCTTATTTATTTTTACCGTTGTTCTCGCCTCTTCTCGTCTTTGTTTTTTCCTCTTTTCTTGTGTCAGGTATTTAAGCAGGCTGTCAGTTTTATAGGGCCTGGTGAATGGGGTTGATAGGGGAGACTCTCAAAGGACTGCATGTGACCCATCTGCCCACAACACCCTCGCACACACCCTCTCCCTTTTGTGCTCTTGTTTTTGTTTGTCTGGGAGAGCCGAGTGAAAGATAAACTTTACTAGGTAGGAGGTTACAGATCGCCGTCCCTATAACAATGCTAGGTAGATTACACTCCCTAAATGATTCTGAATTAGAAAGCTTAGTACACTTGGAGACCCGAGGGGGGGGGAAAACACCAATGCTAGAATATGTTATAGCATTAAACATGACATCTCGAAGTGATACTACCTTGACGTGACTGAAAGCTGAAATAGCTTGAACGCTCAGATTCAGTCACTCAAACGAGGATACCTGTACACTCTATGCTATTTTTCACTCCAGATGCACTGTGTCACGGTAAAGTAATCGTCACTGTGTACTACATGCTAGTCGGGTGGCCGATGTGACGGTAGATGTGTGGAAGAGACAGGGGTTGTTGTGAAGCGAGTGAGCGATGGGGCTTTCACGCTTCAGCAAACATATTTGCTTAGAGCTGATTAACTGCACCCCAGAGAGGAAGATCTGTAGTGCACTGGCTACTAAGCTTCAGAGGGCGTGTGTGTTATACAACTTAGAATAACAATAGTAATTGTGTATAAATAGATATGTTAAAACGTATTTAGCTTTGATGAATCATTGCAGCTATTTAGACAAGACAACTTAACTACAAACTACACTTTGACTACAACTTATGTGTTATAACATTAGCGATCAGCGATTCCCAGCTGGTGGCTCGCAGTTCTAATTGGTTGGCGGACAGGAAAAACAATGACGATGATAATAAGTTAGGACAAAAAAATACATTTCCTCATCACATTGCATTCTGGGAATCCAACCCACGGCTAGCACCTTGCTCTACTGTTAGAGCTACAAGAACACCAAAAAGGGAGGAGCTTTACAAATAGGAGAGGAAATGTTTCTTACAGCTTTTGTGGACGTCAAAGGTTGTCATCCAATCAACAAACAGTATTTTGACACAAATCTATCTAATAGATGTAATACAATATAGGCTGCTAAAAGTTTATATACACTACCAAAAAGTTTGATATCAGTAAGTTGTTTTTTTTTAAGAAAGAAAGAAAGAAAGAAATTGATCATTAAATTGATCAAAAGTGAAAGTAACAACAAAAGATATTTTCAAATAAATGTTGTTCTTTTGAACTTTCTATTCATCAGAATCATGAAAAACTATCAAGGTTCTAGGGGTGACCCCGAATAGTCGAAGATTCGATGCTTTGATAGGAGGAGCCCTGGGGGCAAGAATTTAAATCTTTAACAAGACCGAGTGAAAGACTTGGTTTTTTTTCGATCAGGTAGGGTACATTTCAGCCGGTTTATATATATAGTGTATATATTATTTATCTAGTATAAGATGCATTTGGTTGAGTTGTGCTGCAGTAAATTGCTTGAAGAGTGTACGCATTTTGCGTCAAGGGGATACACTCCAAAATGGCGCCACGGTGACGCAGAGGAGATGTTACGAACTGTTGAATAAAGTCATTATTTTTGTTTTATTTCCATACAAAAAGTATTCTCATCGCTTCATAACGTTACGATTGAATCACCGATGGCAGATGGAGTATTCTGATGATGTTTTTTTTTATACTTTTCTGGACCTTGACAGTGTAATTTACTTGGCAGTCAATGGGACAGTCACAAGCCTCCCCTCAAAGATGAACGAAGCTTTTATGGGTTTGGAACGACATGGGGGAAGTGATTAATGACAAAATTTTCATTTTGGGGTGGAGTATTCCTTTAACATGTCCACCCTGTCGGCATAAAATATGCCAGAAGTGATTAGAATACAGTATTTTCAAAATATGTAAGTTTAAATATACCAAATTCTCTTCAACAACCAGACTAAATATTTAGCTAGTCACAGTTTGTTGTAAGTTAATATGCTAATTCTAGCTCAAAATGTCCACCCTGTCCATGTTCCAAAATGTCCACCCTGTCAGCCATTTACCCTGCTAAAAAAAACAATAGAACCCTGCCCAAAACACAATAGAAAATTTAATGGTTATAATGGGAATTGTATTGGTTTTAATAGAAACTATAATGGTGTCTACTGGTATGTGATGGGTTCTATTGGTGGGATGTTAAATCCTATTGGAAAAATGCCCAAAACACACTACAAAAAGGAATTTTGTAATGGTTTTACTGGAAAAAGCTAATGGTTTATAATGGTATTTTAATGGAAACCATTGGAATTTCTGTGATGGTTTCTATTGGGCTTCTATTGTTTTTTTTAGCTGGGTAGACTCGATAGAGTGGACAGACGCATGACAGGGTGGACTGAATCAAAATGAATGGGGAGGGGGCGGTATATCAATGTGATTGAGAATGTAATTATATTATTTGTTATTATTATGAAGTTGAATAAATGTTTCAATTTCATATTTTGTCATGATTTGTGTGTTCTGCATTATGTGTCCACACCATCATGTGCTGGTCCACCCTGTCATCTTGATATTTTACAATAATATTTTAAATAATAATTCAATCATATCTATATAATCCAGTGTGTTCAATAGCTAGGTGTGGGGGCAATAACATGCAAACAAAAAACTGCATCCAAATAACAGTTTTCTCAAAATAAGAAAAAAAATACATGTGCAAATTGCATGACTTTCTTTAAAAACACATGGTTTACGTAAAATCTTGTATGTATTTATAATTTTAAAGCAAACAAATAGCCCTGTTTAGGAAAGGGACATCTTACCTTTCAGAAAATATCATTTGCATCTTAATATTGCAATAAAAATTTATTTAACAGTAATATATATGACAGGGTGGACATATCTTATGGTTTATGCTTCGAATAATGGCCCATAAGTATCTAAAAAAAAAATTTAAAAAAAAAGTGTGGGAGCTCAGCTAATATGTTTCTATAGTACTTGAGTGTCTACTATTTATGATATGACAAACGCGAATGGGAAATTAAAACCAACATTTTTGAGTATTGTGAGGGTTGAAATGCACTCTATGGTGATATTGACCCTCGTAATATTAATGTTATGTTGTATAAATAAAGAAGAGTATTCTATGTGAGATAAATGATGAGTTAAATCCCATTGATTAAAAAACCTGCTATCAAATACTTCATTCTACTGGTCATATTCTGTGCGCGCAGCTCAAATGCAGAACATTAATAACTACTGTCATATAGCCAAGTCTACATAACTTTATAACGAGAGCACTGTTGTAAAAAATGTTGTGAATTTTAATCAAAACATAAAACATTATTTTAGTATTTGCGAGGTGTCTATTCCACATTTTCGCTGTGTGTTATCATCAGTAATTATGACTGTCGAATGTCTGACTTGACTCTTGGTAATGTATTTTGCCCCGCCCCCAAACATATGATTCGACTATCAGTCCACTATTGGCAAGATTCGAAAATTCCGATTCGACTATGAAAATCCTTAGTCGGGGACACCCCTACAAGGTTCACACAAAAATATTAAGCAACACAACTGTTTTCAACATAAGATGATGATATTAATATCAATATTAATATTAATAGGATTTCTGAAGGATCATGTGACGCTGAAGACTGGAGTAATGGCTGCCGAAAATTTTGCTTTGTCATCACATTTTAAAATATATTAAAATAGAAAACAGTTATTTAAAATTGTAATAATATTTCACAATGTTTCTATTTTTACTGTATTTTTGACCAAATAAATGCATCTTTGGTAAGTATAAGAGACTTCTTATGAGTAAAATATTACCAACCACAAACTTTTATTTAGTTTTAATATTCAGTCATCACCGTATTTCATGTTAATCACTGTATTGACTGTATTGTTAGGCCACTTCAAGGTTATACATTTCATATAATAAACAGCGCTGTATTCACAACTCATTGTCCAATGTAAAATATGGATCTTGAAATAAAACCAGCTCAGAACAACTGATCTAGACGAGAATAAGCATTCAAGCCACTTTTCACCTACTCAAAGCTCACCTAAACACTGCAAGGCAGTAAAATGATGGGGTTTCCATCACTAGTGGTAACAGCACCTCTTTGTAATGTCATTAAAGCTGTTTAAGTCTGCAGTCTTACCCTGAGTGGCTAAAATCTTGCTGTGTGTAGAACAAAGCACAACTTGTATACGACAGCTTTTGCCAAAAGCACCTCCCACACAATGGCCCCTGAGGAGGGACCCCCTGTAGCCGAGACCCCAGTGCCCAGACCACTCAGCTTCTTTTCCCGCAATTTTCCACCCATGTGGCAGCCCCAGGCCCATGCATGAAAGTGACTTCATTAAATGCCTCTTTAACCTGGCCCTTCTCCCTCTCATTTTCTCATAAGTACCTTTCACAGGTTGACGGGGTTAATCAGGCGCTGGCTGTTTTGGCCTAGACCCCCAGGAATGATGTGCCATGATGAGGTATGTAGTATGTCACTGCTCAGCAAACTGAATGGAGATAAACTGCTACATTATAACTGCATCCTGTGAATTACACAAACACATGACACCAATACAGGAAAGTTAAGCAATTTAGACAAATGGGTAGCCATAGTGACTGGTAAGGTACTGTGCAGTACACTGTTAAAATATACTGTTACTGTATAAATCTTGAAATTAAACAGTGATTACAGTAAGTCAAATTCTGAATTTATAATTTTTGTATAAAAGCCTGTTTCCACCTTAAGATTACACAAAAATAAAGAGATCATTTCAATATATTGCTTTATATCTCACAATTGAGACTTGCATATCTCACACTGTGACTGATTTTATAAATAGTGGTGGATAACAGGATGATATTAACATTTTATACTAAGTTTATTAATATATTTAATTATATAATACAGAAATCAGTTGTGTCCAATCCAGGACTGCAGATTTTAGCTCCAGCTTGTTCCAAAATACCTGCCTGGAAAATTGTAGTAATTCTGGAGACCTTGACTACTTTGGTTCAGCTGTGTTTAATTGGGGTTGGAGCTAAGATCTGCAGGACAGTAGCCCTGCAGGACCAGGATTGAACAGCACTGACACAAACACTACAATATAAACGCTAAAATACATGGTTTTTAATGTGACAAGTGAATTTAGGCATCACAACATAATGTGACAACTAATGTGACAACTAATATTTGAGATTTGCTCAAGATTGCAATTAACCTACATTATTAGTGTCTTAAAGAATTGCTCACATACAATATGGATTAAAAAATGCCCTTAACTGATATTGATACTACAATTTGTGTATCCCTGCTTTATGTCACAAATTGTGTTATATTTTTCAACTGCAGCTTTGTTTCTCAAAATTACAACTTTCCACAATGTGACTTCATATCTTGCAAATGCAATTTCACTTCTCAGAATACCAGCTGTAGAAGAAATGAAGTTACAATTTGAGATACATTATCTAAGAAATTACCATTCTCATTTCTTACTCTGAGGTGGAAATAGGCTTCCAAACAAGACAGGTTTTTATAGTCACTGAAATAAAACTGAAAATAGTTGGAAATTATCATTGCTGGGGCAGAAATAATCTAGCCTATGATTCATCAAATAACTCCATAGCACTTGTATATATTGTCAATAAACAGGAGCAGCATGCGTTTAATATCAACGGAGTTGTTAAACTAAAAATTAAACCAAGGTGATGCCATACTACTCATAAATGTTACACATAATTACTCATAGCATTACTCATAAATGGCATTACAACTGTCAACAGAGAGATAATACTGTACTTACAGCCTGACATCTTTCAAAAAAAAATCCAATCTATCACAAGCAACGTCTTTAGTGCCATAAAATGTCTTTAAAAGGAAGCTGCTGGCTGAATGATTCTTTTTGTGCCAGGCAGTGAGCCAAGCCTACAAAGTACTGCATGAAACGTGTGTATTTGTAATTTGTTGTAAACCTTAAAGTGTGTAGTTTAAAAATTCATGCTGCGATCCTTGTTGCTGACGAGCGGTGTGCATGTATTATTGCATTTGGCCTCAGCACAGAACAGAATGTGTGTCTACTACTGAATAATGGCTGCGAGTCCACTATGACACCGAGACGCTAATGAGCACGTAGCTTCAGGCGTAGTTAGAAACACTGTCTGCCACTGAGAAAGTCACACAAATCCCAGCAGTAAAACGAAACAGCTGCATCATATCAGAGCGTTTAGCAGAGCCCACAAGTGCATTGCATCGTGAGGAGCATCTGTTAAACTGCGCTGTTAGCAACTGCTTCTTACAGAGCTGTAGATCAATAAACCACAATTACAAGCACAACATTTAACAGGCAATATTTTAGCGGCTGTAGAGAGCGTAACCTGCCAAACTCGCATCCCGAATGAAGAGCTCTCGACACACCCAAACGCTCCACCACTTTCCCTTTGGAGCACCTATCTGTGAAGTTCCCCAAGCGTAGACCCTTCAATGATGCCAACGTCAATGAGGGGCTTGTCATTACCTCCCCTCATTCACATTTGTCCACTCAAACGTGGCAGAGGAAAAAAGGCACAGATGTTAATCTCTCTCTTATCCCCTCCTTTTTATTAAGGGAGATTAAAAAGAATAGAGTGCAATTTGGATGAAGGCCAAGGCAGACTAGATGTGCAAAGTATTTCTGGATTATTTCCACTTAGTACAGGCGGGGGCTGAAAGGACGGCTGTCTTGTTAGCTGGTGTGTCACTGAAGACTTCACAAGCCAGTTGGTCAACCGGAATCACAATAAACGCTGCTTGTGCCATGACAAAATTCCCATGGAGGTTGATTGGCGCAAATGCACGGCTCAAGTTAAATATGATGAAAAAGTTGGGGTAACAACTTCTTCCGAGGGTTCGGTTGCTAGAGACCTCAGTCCCGCCTTTCATGTTTTTTGGTTAAAAGGAGTAGAAGTGGAAGCGTACCGAGGCTAAAAAGGACTGCTTCTATTTGTAAATCTCTTTCTCTATCTTTTCATATGGCCAGACCTTCCTTTTTTGATTCCTTTCACCTCAAAAGAAAGAGAAAAAAGTTAGTCAGTCCCCTGTTCCTTTTGTTGTGCTCTTTCTTCTCCACACTCTTTATACTTTTATCCTAATCCCAACCATGCATGAGTGATCAGTTGTGTCCTGTTGTTTCACTGTTCTGCTAGTTTTCAATCGGTAGGGTTCCGTCTTTGTTCCCTTTCAGCGAGAAACACAGAGAAAGGTAAAGAGAGGGAAGGGTAATGAAACCTCCTCCACAGACTTACTCCTTTGTCTTCTTGATCAGGTTTATTTTGCTTTTTCTTCTAGAGATATAACTGACTGTAATTAGGAGAGATCTGTGCTGTGATGATCTGTTCTTTGCCAGCTCTCAGTCTTTGGAGAGTGCTAGAAATGCCTCATCAAAGCCGACTGATGAAGTCCAGCGGTCACAGAGCCGGAGCAGGTTTTGATGTATGAATTCGATATAAAGATCAGCAGATGTCAGGCCCTGTCCAAAGGCCGTACCTGACAGGTGAAGAATGCTCTCATCCAACATGAAGCAAACAGGCACGAGGACATCTAAAATTCTACCTGAAACATGAACAAGCTGCACCACGAGGGCCTTGGGGTTTGTTGGTAGCTGTTTGGATGTTTGGCTTCTGTTTTCCCAGCAGTCAAACGGGGTTTGATCCCTGGACACGCTGGGAATATATAGAAAGAACTGAATTCTAGCCATTTAATGTTCTTTGTTCTATTTTTTTTAATAATAGGCATCAATGACGTAATAGACCACATGAGTATAGAGAAATACTTTAGTTTCTGCATTAAAATGGTAAACTTAAAAAATGATATTCTTAAAAAGAAATTCTAAAATAGTTTGGCATTATATTATTATTATTTTAACAAAACTGAGAAATATTAGAAAAATGTGGTCCAACTAACATGCAAAAACATGCAGAAAAAAACCCAGGAAATGAAATCATAGAGATGAGCCCTGCAGTCTGTCAAGTTCAATAAGTCAGAAAGTTTGATTTTTTTATGACAAGGCAAATTTAGTTCAGAATGGAAAATGTCATGTGGTGCAACTCCCTAAAAAAGTTAAGATATTTATGAATTATTCATTTGTGATGTCTGTAAAAAATACTTTATACCTTGAAAAATATAGGTAAAAACATATGAATTAAAAAAATTATTAAGATGTGTACGCTCACGTGTTCAAGGTGTAAGGAAAATATCTTATTACTTAAGTTGACAATTACACTACACTGCATTTTTAGGTTCACTAAATTTAAAAAAAATTTAAACCACAGAAGACTAACATAAATTGAAGAAGTATATTTTTAAGAACGTGCGTTTTAAACTATTTTTTTTTTTTTTTTACGTTTTCCTTTTCTTTATAGTGAACGCATTATACAACATTGACCCATATACCTCTGAATCCAGAGTAGTTTGTGCTTCATTTATTTCTTCTCTATGCATGACTGTTATGAGATGCATAATAATTTGATTCTCTGCCTCTCTGCAGAGTAAAGGCTCTGGTCAGTGTGTCCTCTGTTCAAAGGGACAGTCATTGTTGCTGACTGATCCCTCCTCTCTGTGGTTGTCGGGCCTAATTAAAACTATTCTGGGGGCGTGGGGTGAGCTGAGGGGGAGGGGCCGGCCAGCACTCCACAGGAAATTATGATCGCAAATGTCTTCCTGTCGAGTCCTACGCTTGGCACTATAAAGTGAGGCAAGCCGGGAGCACCTGAAAGGGCTGGAATCCGAGCAGACATCCACATCATCCCAGTCCATAGTCCAGAGGGGTCGCACACAAGTGGCCTTTGTGGCCAGCGAAAAACGGGATTAAGGAGGGGTCTTCAAGAGAATTGATTTTCTGTAGAGAACAATGAGCGGGTGAGAGGAGCTGGGGCCAGAGCTCTGAATCACACAGCCTCAGTGCCCCATGAAAGGCCAAAGCCGCACAACACTGAGATTAAAGCAATCAGGTTCTTTACCCCCTTACTGCTTCCCCGCTCTCCCCCCGCCCCTCGCCGCCACATTACACACTCAGCTCACAATAAGCAGAATAGGCCCAAAAGAAGAGGGATGAAACGGACTGTTTGCTTTTGCCTTCTCCTCCGGCCCTCCAAACGCCGCAAGGCTGCACTGAACGGGCTGGCAGATTTTGTTAAAGCAACAGCATGGCCTAAATGTAACATCAGTACTTCTGGACGTGGCGGCAAAGAGGGCATGGCTTTTTTGGGACGACAATGTCAGGGTTAAGATGACGTGGTGTGGTGATGGGATCAAGGGTTACACATGAAAGAGGCGGGCTGCGCGGGTGCAGCTGTGCGTACCATTGTGGTCAATAATTTGCATGCATTTAGTCCAAGCCTGAAAACATTGAACTGGCTGCTTTGAGAACGCAAGCAAACCTTTATCGTATTAAATACACTATATTAAAACACACAAATCTCATAATTTACTTAAAAGAAGTGTGAAATTCTCTCATCATTCACTCAAATGTCATTCCAAACCTGTACAAACACCCCTTTTTGCTTTTTTGCCCATATTATAAAAGTCAACAGGACCCAAAATTTTCAAGTTCCAAAAGGGACATCAAGGTAGTATGATATTTATATATACACACAACTCAATGCACGCATATGGCATTACAAACCTCAAGTGTCAACTAACGTAAAACCTCATTGGTTCTCATATGCCACGTGACCAAATATCATGACGTCTAAGGTGTATGTCGCCATATTTAATGTAGTCTATGTATGTGTGCATTGATTTGAGTGAATAAAGGCTTAAATTCCAATCTTTCTATCATAAATGACTCTGTATTTTCAAAAGACTTTGAAATTGAAATGAATCTATAAAACTCTGCTGGTGTTTTCAGCTGTTTTTGTCCATATTATGAAAGTCAGTGGGAGTTAAAGTTCTAAAAAGGACACATACATACATACATATATATATATTGTATATATATATGTATGTATTGTATATATATATATATATATATATATATATATATATCTCTCCTTTGTGGAACTTTAGCTCCCATTGATGTTCATATTACGGACAAAAACAGCTGAAACACTCTTTAAAATATCTTCTTTTTATTTCAAAGAAAGAAAGCCATACAAGTCTGGAACAACATGAGGGTGGTTTTTGGGAGAACTATCATTTTAAATACACAAAATAAATAAATAATAAATAAAAAAATGTAAGTGCTGGAGAGACAGATAAGGACGTTCTTCTTTGACCGGGTACAGGGTTAAGTGTGGACTCTTCCAGAAAGGAGCTTCTCTCTCCAAACAGGGATCAGATTCATAAGGTCGATGAGCACTAAGCCCCTCTGCCTGTCCAGAATGAGGGTTGTGATCTCCCTTTGTGGCTCACTGGGAAGCGTTGGTGCACTTGCCGGCCCCGTTCCATCATTAAACAGATTGTGAGCAGGCTGCTGAAGGCCACGGCCAGGACTGGAGGAGCGGCAGCCACTTCATTAGGGGTATTATGAGGGAAAAGGGCTTTTCTTCTCTCTCCCATAGTCCAGAACGCTCAGGTCTGTTAAATCGTATAATTCTCTTCTAGCAAGGCTGCGGCACAGCGAGAGCACTTTAGACGCATGACAACTCAGAGATATTAATTATATTCATTTTCTGGAATATGCTCAGAATAAGAGGGAATTTAATATCGGCTGTCCTGTGTTATTTTCTCTCCTCCTCTTCCCTTCTCTCTTGTCTTTTTCCAGCTGGCGCTTTGAAGTGTTCCTGTTTTTGTTCTGGGATGGCTGCGCATCCCACTGCTCCCCGAGCTTTGATATCTCCGGTGGGGTGAGGGGTTACCAGGCAGAGGTCTGGAGCTGGGATATCCTAACTTCTCTCTCCAAGAGGGCTGACCTCTGCACCCGAGGGGCGGTGCGAGCGATTCCAAATGCACGGCTCCTTTTGATGTGCCCTCTTTCAGAGCACTTAATTAGCCAGTGGATGAACATTTAGCTTGAGCGAGCATATGTCCTTAAAGTCACTGACTGCCTTTTTGTTGTAAGTCAGAGTGTGGTAAGGGCCATTGAAACAATGACGCCTTGGAACACTAACTTGTTTGGATTGAGAATTGACTAAACCCGCCTGTTTACAGAACAGCACTGGGTGAAAAGAATGAAAACAGTGTTCTTTCAGAAGACGAATGCTCTCTTCACATCTGTATTGTCTTACAGGGCTGGCTGTAGAACTTCAAAATGCCAAACTGTTCATAAACATATTTCGATCACTTACATCATTGTGCCTATCATGATGCATCAAATATGGTGATTTTTAAACATGAAGATTCCTTTAACTTTTTTTTCCTGACAGTAATACAACCAAATATATTTAGTTTCTTCATCAGTTTTTCCCTCTCTTCTTCCTTCAGGAATCTTCAAAACATGATTTTCCAGTAACAGTAAATACAGCACAAGCACAAATTGAAAAAATATTGAAAAGTATTTTTGATATGTTGTAAATAAGTCGTTGGATTCCAGTACAAGATAATGTGACTGACATTAAAAAGTGTTACTAAATATTGAACTAGAATTAGATATGATGGCTGTTATGGGTAAAAACTGATAATTATTTTCATGATGCAGAAAAAAAGATAAATAAACTGTTTCTGTAAATAAACAATAAATAAAACACTAAAATCTAAAAGACAAGAGAATTAAGGTATCTCAATATTAAAATGTATGAAAAATCTATATTTATTTTGAGATTTGATTAAGACAACATTTTTAAACAAGATGTTTGAGATTTAGGCCTAAATCTAAATTTAAAAATAATGGAAATTAAAATGAACAATTAAAAAAAAAAAATACAGATAAATAAAAATAAAAATATCTAATATCTGTCGTTAACCGATATATTATGTATTCCTAATCATAATTTACCCTCTTAAAGCTAAAGTATGTAATTCACCATTCTGACACCAAATTTGGCTCAACAAATAGCACTTTGGGGTGGAGCTATTTATCCGATCAATGGCCAACAGAAAGAGCATTTGTGGAACCTGCTTGAAATTTGCAGTTCTGTTTGGTAAGCCTACAGATTTCAGCTTTAGAGAACCAAGCTAAAGAATACAGTACGGAAGCAAATATGTTTGAGAAATTCAGGAAATCCATATTAATAAGCACAACTGTAAAAACAAAGTTAAAAATATTTTAATCTGTTTTGGTCTCGTGAAAAAGCTTCAACTGAGCTTTCAGATCTCACCGTGTTGTAATTAAGACATGAAAGGAGTCTGCAATAATATCTCAGGAAAGTAGTATAATTACGAAGCTCTTATTACTGAAATAAGACTTAACCATTCAGCAGTCCCATGACGGGTGCTTTACCCTCTCTCAACATCTTCTCAAGCTAGATAAACACTTACCCAAAAAGCCTGAGATCTTCATGTCTGCTTTGGAAACAGTTAACATCAATATATGACAATATGATTGTCATGAAGCCAGCAGTGAAAGGTAGGGCTTTTTTAAGGATCCAATTTCCAGTTCCTCCTGCTCCCGATGTCCATAAAGTGGGTCGCTGCTGCCCAGGAGAAGCAGCCTCAGCTGGAACATGCTGGATTCATCAGGCCTGGAAAATCAATTCTTATTGCAGCACTTTGTGGCTAATAATTTCCCTGTGTCTCAGTAGGAAAGAGCAAATAAAGCCTGTTTGTTTCATTTTGGAGGTCCAGTAAAACTCCCCCATGCTGCTGGTCAGACTGTGACTCCTCTCCACACCTAACTAATACAAACCTGATCGCCTACAGTACTGCAAAACACACTGGCTGCCTATGAACATGCAATACACAAGCCCAATTATCTATAACAGAAGGCTGCATAAGTAATTATGGAAAAAAATAAAAAAAATAAAAATCTACTCGCATGTAAGGACTGATCATTTCCCTTAAGGTTTGAGGAAGAACAATAGACACTCATTAGGGAACAAAATCCTTTTGACATCACACCACAGGCATTCGGTTTGAATTTCACTAATATATGCCTTATGTCAGTAAAGCTACCAGAAATTATATAAACAGAATTCTTAAGCAAGAATAAAAACAGCAGAAAAAAAAAAACAAGAAAAAAAAACAAAAAAAACTGGACTTTAGACTCTGCTATGACAAACTAAAAGATGTGTTCCCAAAGCCAGATCCTTTTGTCTAACAAGCATAAAAAGATTTTAAGAGATTTACTTGCTGCTTCTGACTTAAACATCAAGGCTTAACCTATTTCTTTATGAATAAGGAGCTGCAGTATCACAGCAGAGCTCAAAGCAGAACCTGATGATTCAGACTTCCACTCGCCCTGGCATATGAGAGCTGGAGTCTTAATGACTTTGTTCCCATGCATTTCAGTCATGCTTTGTGACATCTGATCAAACACAGTTGGCACACGCTCAGCGGCAGTTACTGTACATGGCCAGAGACCGAAAGACAGAGCGAGAACATGTTGTTCAGAGAGAGGGGGGATTTGAATGAAATGGACTGTGGAGTCTCTGAGATCAACCACTGCTGGATGCTGTGAGCATGATGGACGGATCTGATACCATTTTGTGGCCTAATGAGGTAGCAAATCAACTCCGGCGGGGAAAAGAAATGCCCTGCGCTTTTTTTTTTTTTTTATTCCTTTCAAAAACTATTTTCTGAGTCGAACAGAATGTCTTTTTCTATAAGCTTTTCTCTCTCTGGTAAACAGTAAGGTTAATACAGGATTGGGTGTATGAATTTATATCTGTGTTCAGTGTGTGTGTGTGAATGTGTTGTTCTGGCAAGGTGTTCTGCAGTCAGTCGACGTTTGGCAGTTCACATAGATGATCTACAGACTGCCTACCTGTGGCTGGCCGATCGATTATCTCTGTGGGATTCTCCAACAATAGCCGAGAAGGGCTTTCTGTTCTCCTCAGCTTGCATCACGCTCTTTCATACCCCCTTAACTCCATTCTCAAATCCACTACTATGGACATGTTTATAGTGCTTCGGTTAGACCTGTGTACCACCAAACAGAGGCTGACTCAAATGCTTCTCAGTTCGTGCCACCCACATAACACTTTAGTCATTCCAGCACTGTGGCTTTAAGTAGATTTCGCACACAAATCATAGTTCTGGACTAAGAAAATCTGGTCACACTTTATATTAGGTGGCCAATGTACTTATTGTGTTCATACTGTATTGCAAAACACTTCTGCTGCTATTGAGGTGGGATACGGGTAAGGTTAGGGACAGGTTTGGTGGTCTGGGTAGGTTAAAGGGTGGGTTAAGGTGTAAGGGATGGGTCAACAGTGTAATTATAAATGTAATTACAGAAATTAATTACAGATGTAATTACATATAGGAGTTTTTAAAAATATAAGTACAATGTAAAAGCATGTACATACACAATAAGTGCATTGTGCCAAATGATTAATTTAAAGGTAAGTACATAGTAGTTAAGGCCACCTAATGTACAGTGGGTCCGAAAATCGCAGAGTGTCACAAATGTTCAGAAGAGGCCTTTGTGAATTAAAAATTTGCTATCTTATCCCTCATCTACAACTGTTGAATCAATCAAACAAGGGAACACAGAAGGTGTGACCCTGTTAAGATTCCCAGTGAAATGTCATAGCATAAGACGATTATGTTTGGTTGAAATCCAGATATTAAATATATGGCCAATATAAATAATTGTGCGGGCCATTAATTAAGATTACTACATTACTGTGCATAAATAAACTAAAAATAAAACAGTAAAAACTATAAAAATCAATTCAATCCATTTTAAAATGCTACAAAAGATTTTACACATCACAACACGAGAAAGGACAGTACAAAAATGGATATTCACTTTGAGGTTTGCTAAAGATTACATTTAACTGTTAATTGTTTGAGTGCATTTTTAAAGACCTTTCACATTAATGGAGAGCTAAATTGAAGTGAATGTTAGTGAATGTGAATGGTCACCTGAATGTAAAAGTAGGAAAAATAAGCATGCATAATTAAATATTGAACAATATTAATAAATACTGGGCAATGACCAGTGTTGGGCACGTTACTTTACTCCGCCCACTACCAGAGAAACCGGCAGTTCTTAAAAGCTGAAGAATTCCAAAAGGAACTCCGTTATTTTGACAAGAAAATACAACAAAGAATATCGTTTACATGTAGCGCGTCAATTCTGCATGTTATGAAAGACTCTCTCGCTATGTATCTTTCTTTGTGTGCGTGTGTGTGAGAGAAAGCGACGGCGAGTCGTGCGCTTCACACTTGAGTTTATGGTACGTCAAATACAGCTACACTGCGCATCCATTCAGATGAACTGAAAAATTATTCTAATAATATAATATAGTAACGCCACATTTTATTGTCAATAACGGTAACGGCGTTGTAACAGAGGAAACAGTAATTCGTTTGATTACTCGTTACTGAAAAAAGTAACGCCGTTTATTTATAGCGCCGTTATTCCCATCACTGGCAATGACCAATATAGAACTGATATATTATGCATCCCTAATAATAACACAAAATTAACTCCACAACAGGGTGGTCAGGACCATGTTATGAAGTGTCTTTTTGTATCATCCTAAGGGGATTTATTTTGCACTAATTACTGACTGTACATTACCCCACAGCTACTTATCAAACAAGTGAATACATGCTCATGTAATACTAATTTGATGTTAAAATAATTTGATTCTTTGAGAAGACTAAGAGAACTAACACAGAGTAGGAGACTGACTGCCATGAACAATGGTCAAATATACAGATTAGCTTCTTTCTAGGGCTGATGTTGACTAAAAATCCAAATACAGTACATACTGATACAGAGAGTTGCATGGTAATTCAGACCAACTTTCTATGTGAAGCTTTAGCTTTATTTAAGACCTCATATCTGCAGTGAACCACCAGTTCCACACTTCCTACTACTCTGTTCCCTGAGTGGTGATAAACACTCAACATATGGGAAATTACTGTTGGGCAATAAAAGGTTGTTGGCTTTTGCTGACATGTAATAAATTAGGCCGTTTGCATAGGAGAGCTACAACAGAGGCTCCTAAGAAACACCTCTGTGGTACTTTTTTCATCCACTCTGTCTTTTTTTTTTACATTAACTCTGTTATATCTGTCGTAGTTGGTGGTAACACAGTGGGGTATATACACACAAATTACACACATAAAACTCCTGAAGCCTGGAAAATATTTTAATAGTTTCCGTCCCCCCACCATAACAGCCGAGAGCCGAACGTGCCACACTGGTGAACTCTGCGAGTATTACTGACGCAATTAAATGCGAAACGCTGGGAGGACTAGGAGGGAAAAGATGCCCAAAATGGCAGTAAACAAGGGAAATGACACTTGACAAGTTGTAATTTATCGACGTTGTTTGAAAAGAAAAAGACTCACTGTTTTACAGAGAGAAAAGAGAGGCATGGGGAAGCAGGCGTTAAAGAAAACCATTCATAGAACGCAAATGCATCAAAAGCAACCCAGAGCGGAGAGAAAAGAGGGAAAGAGAAAAGAGAAAGGGAGAGAGAGATAAAGAGACAGGGGGAGAGAGAGAACAGCGAGACTTCAAAGTCCATATGCAATAAGCAGTGCACACAGAGAGCAGTGCACATGATAGGACAGAGAGCAAGAAGAGCCCCCTGGAAGCTTGTGGGGGCCTCTCCTCGTATCATCTCATCTCACAGAATACCAGATTTCAATCTGCAGCCTGCCGAAGAGCGGCCATTACACAGAATGAGGAAGAGAGAGTGCAAGCACTCATAAATAAACTTACCAACACCACCCGGCCCCAAAAATAAAATGAGCCCCAAACTGTGCTTTAAAACAGCAGCATTTGAAAAAAAGCAGCGAGTAAAAACCACCAGTTACAAACTCAAATACGCTTATTTAAAATACATAAAATGCTTTATTCTGCATCGATGGCACTGTAGTAGCTGAAAATGTAATTGCATGTCACGTTCTGAGATAACAGGTACAAACAACTTGAGTGAATCTAGATAATAAGTCCAATTAGATACTATCTTGGCTGGGAGTAAGAGGAGCTGCTCTGATAATGGTGTTACCTTTCCATCTCTACACATATGTCCATTACACCTCTGCTTATTGGTGCTATTAAAAGTGACAGATTGATAGCCATTCAGCCAGTAAAATAACTCGGAATAGAATGTAAATTGTTCCAACAAAATGCACTGTCACCAATTTCAGCTAAAAGAAAATAAATAAATAAATGCGAATAATAACAAGTGCACTGCTTCAATTTGTGCCTGGCAGATGGGTAATGGAATGATTATGGGTATTGTATGATAAACTGGACATGTGTGAGTGTGTGTGTCTGTGAGCAAGCGCGTGTCATCCGTCCATTATCAAGCATTGATATTGTTACAGAAAATGAATGCGCTTTTTTGGACTACTTACCAAAGAAGTGGCAAGCTGGAGTTTTTTCTCCAACATAATAGTGAAATGATAGGTATTAAATAGACAGTGAGAGGCTAATATGAAATAAAATGAGCCTGGAAAGCTCACAAAAGGCTGTAACTTGTAATCATTGAGCAGCTAGTATTATTTCTGAGTGTAAATGCCTTATCTGCCTTCGTGGCGTTTGACACAAAACAACTGTGAAAAAGATGAACGATTGTGTTTTGCGATTAAAATGATTATACTTTGCGACAGTTTTTTAGATGCACGGAAATCTTCTGGGGATTTGAGCATAAAGTTTCAATTTATCCTTGGGGAAAAACAAAAAAAGCAGAAAAAAGCCTGTTTTCCGAGCCTTGTTTGCTAGTTGGAGGCATGACACTCTCAACGTAAATGAGGAGCGCAAACGTGCTACATTAGAGGTGGGGAATAAATATTCCAATTCCAGCCCAAAGTGTCTTTATTTTGACTCAAATGTGAGATATGCCGTTGCCATGGTGACATGGTGCAGGCTGCAGCCCTCTCCCCAGCTGTTGGGAGGTTTTGTCTGTGTGTGTGTGTGTGTGTGTGTGTTTGTGTGTGTGCGTGTGTGTGTGTTTGTGCAAGCCCAAGCGCGCACATTGAAGCCGCGCTCTCGTGCTGTGTTCCCCTTTCAGCCGCCAGAATAGAGTCTCAACTAATCCGTGAAAGTTGCGGTGCTCTGAACCGCCAGCCAAGCCTTTTCCCACTGAATTGAGGGCCGGGGGTCTGCACTGGGCTTTACACTTGATTGGTCTTCGCCGTGGCAAGACTCCCCTCCCTGCTGGGTGTGGGCCCGTCCCCCTCGCTGTGCTGCTCGGGTCTAGGCTAATCGGCTTCTCCCCGCCGTAATTACCCACACCCGGCCTGGGCATGCTGAAGCCACCAGTCGTCTTTCTGTCTCTTTCTTCATCCCGGTCCCTCACCAGTATTGGCACCGTGGACCACAGATTGGCGTCGGTGCCAATGCCGGCTCAAGTCTGTGGCACTGGGTGCTGGGCAAGGGAACAGTGAGCGAGCGAGAAGGTGGCCTTACAACTGTCCTCCTCTACATGCACAATCCCAGGATGATGGGTTTATTTGGCACAGCTAATCAGGTAATAGTTTGTCTCACAGAAACGACTGAAAGCGACTGGGTCGGTATGGCCCCATAGGAACCAGTCGGAGATGGTGTTGCTTTTTCATAGCTCTTATCGATTTGGATTACAATCACAGGCCAACTCTAGTATCCACACATGTAACAAATGTCAGACGCAGATGTTGAGCATCTCTGGTAGCACACTTTTGGCAAAGCAGTAGTAAAAAACACAAACACTGTGACTGAGAATATTCTTTGTGCCCCAGATTTACAGCAAGATCAAACAGCTCCTCAGAGAAAGTCTTCATTCCATTCAGCTGGAAAATAAGTGAGCCATATCAATATTGAGGTGGCCCTCTTATGATGTACTGTCACATTTCCAGAGCTCTATAAAGGCAAAGGAGAAGACGGTTCACAAAGATTACAGAGCAGTGCAGAGGATCTAGACCGTTTTGTGGGGAGCGAGGGACACCAGAAGACAGAGTGTTTATTGGACCCCCATTTGCTGCTAACATCTTATTATGGAGATTTTTTGTCCCTCCAAATCAGTTGGCAGTCACTCTCACAAATCCTAAGACCCTCGCTCAGTCAGAGCAGATCAAAAGATAACTCACATTTCAAAATACGGAAGGGGGAAAAAAAGAGCAAGAAGAAAGGACAACAGAGAAAAGAAGAGAGCCAGAAGGGGGCATACTGCTCTCTCTTTACATAGGCGAATAAGGCGTTTAAGCATACCATGTGTGCCTCCTTCCTTCTATCGTCTTGCACTACCCACATTTTTCTCAAAAAAAGCAGCCATTGTTATTTTTAGTTTTATTTCTCAGGGCGAATTTAATTATCAACTGCACATCATAAACGAACGCAGAAAAAAAAATCAGTACTTAATGGTCCATTCATTGGAGGAGCTAAATGAAAGGTCTGGAATCTGGCTTCTAGGAAGTATCGAGACCCCCTTGAAGCTGGAATGAAAAGTGTAAGTTTAGCCTCTCAGCTGTGTGTCTCAATCCATAATCCTGCCCCAAAACCCCAGCGGAGAGCAGCCTGACACTCCCATGGCGTTCCTGACCAGTGAAGGCCTGGCCTGTGCAGATTTATGGAGTTCAGCTTCGTGCCTTACTCTCCTAGTTGGGCTGAGACTTTGAGTCAGACTGCTAGAAGTTGCACAAGATTAAGAAGAAAATACATCTGGTCCAGCAAGCTCCAAGCTACACATCATAAACCGTCAATTATGCAGGAGGTGTATAAAGAAAATGAATAAGGTGAGTGTTTATGTACACGTCATTGCGCAGTAAGGTGTATAAGCGTTCTTACAGTCATATAAATCTTTAATAGGCTTAGCTGTGTTGTGATTGATAGATCAGGTAATTTGAGTGGGTGGGTACACGTATGTACTCCCTAATTGTGAGTTGATGTTGTTTGCGTTCTGGTGAGGCCGAAGATGCATGTGCTGAAAATGGGCAACGGCTAAATAAATTTTTTTTTAAATAATAATAATAATTAAGTTCAAATAAATCAATACATCTGTGTTAAAAATAAAGCTTACTACGCTTAACAAAATCCAGAAGTGTTTCTTGAGGGGGATTACATTACTCACCCTATTCCAGGGTGATCATGAGTTGCAGATGATGGATTTTCATGTTGCTGTGTTGGCAGAAAATAGTTGGTCATACGGATCTTGTATTCTCTGGTGAAAATATACTTACAAAACTTCAGCACTGACCCGGCCTGTCAAGAAAAAATTAAAAATGTATTGATTCCTTTAAAATATTCCTGAGATGTGGAGATGTTAAAAGGCTATATGATTTGAGAGATCTATTATTAATTAAGGACATTATACATCTTCAAAGAGTGCTAAAGCCTTTAATTGCAAAAGTATCAAATGAAGTTAAATCACTCTTTCAGAGTATTTAAAACCATGCGAGTGCTCACACAGAATTCCTTAGCTGTTCGCCATCTTCAGATTGGATGAAATTAAGTTTGTACTTGATTGAAAGGCCTAATTAAGCAAAGACAGATTATATCAACATTTGATTAATACATCATCTGTGGTGTCACTTGCTAGTTATTCACTTTACCTTTTTTGTCCAACCTAGATTTTCTCTTCTGGCTGACTTTGTCAATTCAGGATAAAGTCACCTCTGGACAACAAGCTCAGTGTGAGAGCGAGCGCAAGTGTGTGTGTGGACACGGTGGGTGGGGGAGCAGGTGTGAGATTGGCTCTTCAATGAGCCTCATCTTGTCCCATGTTGGGCGCTTTGGTGCATTTGTGTGTGTGTATGTGTGTGCGTTAAAAAAGAAAAGAAAAGAAAAGAAGGGAGGCATGTGGCGTAGCTATTACTCAATAGTGTCTGGAACATTCTGAGCGGAAGATAAGAATCATAGGCACTACCTCAAAATGTGCATTTTCTGTCAGGGCCGGACAAAACGAGACCGTGTGACACGGGCGTTTGATGTGGCATCATGAATGTTGTATAAAATGAGGGTTTAGGTGTCATTCAATGAGAATGGAGGCACATTCAGAGAGAGCCAGACAAAATGGCTGCCTCTTTGTGCGGTAGTGAGCGAAAGCTGTAAGTGATATGATATTTGTAGTAATGCAGCGCAAATCGCATTTCCCATCGCATGAGTAATCGCACACAGATATGAATAGATTGTGTTTTTCTACATAATGACATGAAGATCTATCATTTCTTTCTTGATTTATCCACAGCCAGGATCTTATTTCCCGCAGACACACACACCCACATACCCCACCCACAGTTTGGGTACATTGTTTTGTTGGGGGAAAAAAAATTGGTGATGTAACACTCCTCCGAATTAACTTGGCCCATTTCGAAACTAAAACTTTGCCCCTTTTTTTGTGCATCTAAACGCAACTCAGTTTTATGTTTACGCAACAATTTCCTTTTCTTCTCGCACGCTTCTAAAGAGATCCATATGAATTTAGTTTCTCCATCTTTGTGGGGATAAATCACACCAAAAGGGGATGAAAATATGAGAGTTGATTTAAACCATAAACCTATGCTGTTGCATCACTCCTCAGAAGCGGTCTTCGAGAATAGCACATTATATGGAGCATGTCTTTACGGCTGGAGGGACATCGTGGAGTAAATGAATCTTTTACACTACAAAAGTAACTTTCATTAAGACCTATTAGTTTGTAAAATATGACAGCCTCATATATGAGTCTCTTTGACTCTTTTTTTCCTTTCTTTAAAGCTTTTATAAAAAGAAGGGGAAAAGCCTCTTTATCCCATCTCCTCCCTCTGTCTTTTTCTCTGTATGTAAGGTTAACTTGGGGATAATGTGAGAGGTTTTTTTTTTTTTTTTAATTTGGAATGAGAAGAAAGAGAAAGGTAACTTTCTCTCCTCCACTTTCCAAATCTCCCAGGTCCGGAGAGTTTGACTGGAGAAATGGGAACGGCAGCACAGTAAGACCTCACTGTTTGCTTTTGGACTTTTTCATGAGCGGACAGAGAAGGGACCCATTCCAAACACTACAAACAGCATGTGGACTTAATATGGAAGTGTAGTTCTCACATTCTTTCATTCGATATATACTGAAAAAAAAAGCATTTTATTCAGTATACAGGTCTTTCTGAGTGACAGATGCATTTAAGCCTACATTAAACCACATAAATATCCCGTCAAATGACCCAACTATTTAAATTGATTTTTATAATATTTTATAACGTAGAATGCAGCTGATTTCTTAAAGGTTCACAAGCTCCCAGCATGCACTTCAGCAAGGATAAATTATGAGGTTACCCTTATAGGATGGCTGTTTGCTGATTTTATGCTATTGCTATTATTGTGGTTTTTGTCATCACTGATGTTTATTTATTGTGCGGTGATATTCAGAGAGCATTTTTTACGTAACGTTTGTCGAATGTTGTTATTGAGGTTAGTCGTAAGTGTAGTGCAAGTCTACAAGTGTCTGTATAAAAACACTGCATATAATATTTTTTGTTTTGCAAGATGTTCTCTTAGGAAATAAATATACTACAGTTTACTTCAAATAAAACCAGAAGTAAAAACGGTAAAACTGACAAGTAAATCAAATTGCGTTGTCAATAATTTGTTGAATCAAAAACAAGATGGATAAAGTCGCATTACTCAAATATTTAAAATGCATCATATTGACTTTTAACGCTTTTATCTTTAAAAACCTTTTTTTGAAGTGTATGCAATCTACAGATATATTTCATAAATAAATGATTCGTTACATATAAATACGCACGCATACACATGCTACAGCCCACACAGTGCTTAAGCTTAATAATTATAAATGCACAAACACACTTTGTACTTTTAGCAGATGAGAGTTCAGCATATCGCTAAATAGTGCAAATCTATTGGTGTGCCATAAAATGATGCAAATGAACAGATGACTGTAAATATCAATTAAAAGAGATGGAGTTTGAGTGGCACTCAGTGAAGAAGTGTAAAATGAGCTGATGACAGAGTCTGATGTCTCCAACACTGAGGAACATGTGAAAAACAGATGGTATGCTTTCATTCAGCATTCTCCTAGTGTTTCCCTTCTCACACAGAGGAACCATCTGAATAAGAGAGCAGTTTTGATCAGGCCTGTGCCTCTGTCGATTCCCTCCTATCATTAAGTATGATTAGTTTATGACTTAGTATAAACCATTCATGACCACTCTCCTTGAAGAAGTAAAAAGCCTCACTGGAAATGAAAAAGTTTTGCCAATTAGATTCTGTCAAGAAATACCTAATGAACCGAGCCAGCTTTTGATGCTGCGGGTAAACTTTACCAGCAAAATAAACAATACAAGAAATGCGACAAAAAAGTCATTTGAAACAGATGGAGAAATCAAAAATGCAAAATAAGCTGAGAATGCATTACTGGCTTTTTTGTTGGTTTTCAAACACTCATTGTTTAATCAAAACGCTTCTATGCATCTATAGTTTCAACTGTAATACAAACAACAAACTTTGCACTAATTAAAAATGAGAAGCATGCAAGAAAAACGTTCAGGGCATGCATTGTAAAATAATAATATTTAAATATATACAATATAATATAACATTCAAACATTAAACAACATGAAACAGTCTTTAAAAAAAATAATGATGTTAAAAAGTGCATAGATTTGGGTTGAATATAACCCCATGTCATGCAGTCTCCCTAAAGAACTTTGTTAGAATTTATTTTATTAATTCAGGGGGGGAAAAAAAGAGTGTGTGTGTTATGCGGTTTACAGCAAGTTAATTAATCGTCTCTTTTTACAAAAAAAAGGCCACCTGCTTTTTTCCACATTATAATGCAATTTAATGCTATTTACAATTGTATAAGTATGCAGTAATCTTTTAAATGTAATTGTCTTTGAAACTTTCAAATACTTGACAACATTCAACATTTTACAAATTATTTGTTTTTCCTCAATAGCCGCTAAACTTGTTTAGCAATTTCCTATATCAATGAATGTTAAAATAATGGTGTGTTATACAATAAGAAAAATAAGACATCAACTTAACATGAACATTAACATTTTCCGAAAAAGATCCGTAAAATCAAGACTGATTTTAACAAATTCAAATCATTATTAGATTATTATTTTAAAAACATTTTTATGACCTCGTCGGCAGTTTTAACATTTGCATCAGTGCAATTAGCACACCAATGTCATTTACAAAATAAATTAATACATTCTCTTTGAATATGATTTTTAAAAAACCTTTTCATTATTTACAGACTTTTCATTATTTACAGACAAAAACAAATAGATGCCGTTGCGACTCCATAATTCTGTACATTGTGTATCTTATACAGTAATGTGCGGTGTTTTTATGCATTTCATTATATCATATCATTTTTAATATAATAAAACACTGCTTTATTATGTTTTGTGAAAAAAAGACCATTTGTTCGTTTTAAAAACAAAAACTAATATATTGTAGGCATTCAACAAATATATAATGTTAACTGACTGTTTACACAATTTTCATGAAATCAATTAAAAATGTGAGCACCGTTTCAAGGAACAGAGCTTGAGCGGCTTAAAAATAACAAAAGTGCTCAATTACAGTTCAATACATAATCATTTGATGCAATTGTGTGCGACTTTTTTTCTTCGAATATGACTTAAGAACACAAGATATCAATTAAAAAAGTTTTGTATTGTGCCGTTCAATCAAAAGTCATGTTTTCATGTTTTATATCACTGGAAAAACAAAGAACATTGCTGTATTTCTGTTAAAATGATATTACACTAAATCAAACAAAAAATGGAAGAGAAAAAATATGAATAATTAGACATCCTTAGACGTCCCTCTATGGATAGCACATATACTCGCATACTGAAAGCTAAACTAAAGAAACATGAAATAAAACACACAGAAAACAACAATTAAACAGTCAACCACTTCGACAAGAATATTTCCGATAATATACGATCATGTATACTTTTTGCAAGTGTCACTAAAAGTCAAAGGCAAAATGTGTTGGCAACCCCACAGACTATTCAGCCATCTTAACTCTATTACCATATTTCCTCACAGCAGATGCTATGATTTATCTGTTAGATTTGTCAAAAACGCATCTCCCATGGTTCACTGTTGTCAAGCACTTTGTGTTTAGCAGGTGACAAGTCTGAGTGTAAACTGGCTGAGGGGAAGATGTTAAAGCCCCCTTGCAGGAAGAGGCATGTGGACCACTGACATGCAGGTTTACGGCTCTACACTAATGAGACGTGATTTCAGAAAACAGGTTCAAGCAACGTGTAAAACAATCAAGGACAATAGCAAACCAGGACAAGGGCTGACGTCAGAGGAAAAGTAACGGGCAATGCAAAAGAGGGTGGGATATTTGGGCAAACTACATTTAAGGACAACAAAAATGGGTTATATTATTTCTACGTTTTTTCTACGACTCCTAAATTTGCTCACATCCCCCGAGTCAGGCCTGTGATCTGCCTTTGCAGAAAAGCAGGTCACATTATACAACCAGGAAGTGGCCTGCCAATGTCCTGCAGCTTGTTTATGGAGACATCTTGTTACCAGGGTGATAGGGTCCTGTCTGGGAGCGTCTTCATTAGTGGTCACACATGGTGGGCACAGGCATTCTGTTCATTCACCTCATGCTACTAGAAGCCGTGGCCAGGACCCCTAAAGCCACCCGTTCACCTAACACCTCCAGCCTGCCCGAAGCTGACAGCCTCCCACCAAAACCACTACGCTCGTCTGCGGACACAGCTTTAATTGGGAGTGACATGGACAAACTCAAAACCGGCTGGAAAGAAATGCAGGCAAACTTACAGGATTTACTTACAGGAAAGGAGATTCCTATCTAAAGTCTGAACGCTCCTGAAGAAATTCCTTCATTTTCCACAAACGATCCAAATGGCAAAGCAAGAAACGCTTGCATTTTCAAAAACAGGATGTTGTAACTTCTCAAAAAAAGCATCAGGAACACATTCGGATTACCAGTTGCATGAGTTTGAGCATGAATCTCAGCAAATTCACAAAGCGCTGAATGTTTATGTACAAAAATCACAGGGAAGACTGACCGCGGTCCATTTTGTTCAATTTTTTCGACATGCTGAGACCGGCCATTCTGATTACCTTTTAATCTGAGGGCTGAATTCCAAATGTGCCCAAGTTTCCTCCGGGGGGAGCAGCAGGAGGCGCTGTAAAGCAGTTAGCCTTTTGATAATGAAGTGCCAGCAAAAACAAACATGGCTGATGAGGGGGGAAGGGTTAGCACTACCTTACAGTGGCTCGGCACGTTAATGCAAGATTAACATTGAATGAGCGTTGGGAGCCCGTACCACTGATATCAAATAGATACGGCCCCTACCCACCCATGCCCGACAACAAAGAAGAGTCAGCTATGACCTCTGCTCACACCGCAAAGTCACGAGCGACAGCTTCATTACGCACAATGCCGGAGGAAGCCGCCATTACAGTGTAGTGTGAAGCACAATGCAAAGTGCCACATCAAGGTGTTTTCGGTAGAGGTGTGAAAGCACCTCCATAATAAAAAGGTTGTTTTGGGTTATTATCACTTTCCCTCATTGTGAATGTGGCGGCCTAAATACAGTATTCACCGCAGAGAGTTTGGTGATGTTCCTGTTAATGCCGGGTTCTTTTCAGCTTTGCATTTTTGTATTCCATGTTTATTTTAATATTTTCCAGAAAAAAATATCTGTACTGTGGGTCTCTTGAGCATAAAGAGGCGTGCTGTTTTAGGTCACTTCTATCTCAGTTTTATTTCATTATTTATATGGGAGACTTTTGATATTGGTTTAAAAAGAAGTTTGAATATTTTTGTCTGTTCGTTGCAAAATAAACTTTGAGACAGGACTTTACGTAACAAGCATTGTGACTTGCAGATTCTCTAGATGGCCGATATTAGCTACTTCAAAATAACATTTTTAAAAAACTGAGCTTTTAAAAAGTGCATTCCCACAATTAAGACTCAAAATAAGAGCTGTGAAGCTGAAAAACAGCCTTCCCTCAGCACATTTATATCTTATGTGATTTTTTATGATTTTATAATTCTATTTTATTATGATGAAGATCTTACAATTTATATATAGTAAATGAGACACAATGGACAGACAGGTAAACAGCATGAAACTGTGCTCCAAGCAATGAGGGAAAAAAAGCAATGGCTAGTTTGACTTTTGTGCTTCATTAATATTACTCACTGCATCTCACCTACGCTTAGACAGCTGTAATTTATGCGGTAAAAATAAGCAGTGAATATGCCATTCATTATTTACCGCCGAAACAGAAAAGAGTATAACCGACGGACAAAAAACACACACAATTGTTCCAATAATGTCTGAGAGTTGCCCCCTAAAATTCACGGAAAATTATGCACCGGAAAAGAAATTCAGTTATTTGTGGGGAAAAACAAAACAAAACAATATATGCAAAAAATATATAAAATGCATCTACTTGCCAAACCAATTTACCCGTTGGCTGCTTTAAACAACAAATGATTGTAAATTACACAGCTTTTGTCACATCGTGCAAAATATCACTTACAGAGACATTTTGTGGTGTAGACAAGCCAAACTAACCACTTACATGTGATATTCCAGCCAGAAGTGAAATAAAGGCCGTGGAGCTTCACTGTAATGTGGGTCGGCCCATGTTCCTGTTCTATTGAGGTTAAACATTAAATCATTGCTGTTTCTAATCAATGATAATTTCCCAATGTGAGGTTAATTAATTGCACTAAAAGCTAAATTTAGACATCACCATGACTTAGATACCATCCTCAGAGTCTAAAGCAGCCCTTTTGCATGGAGTTAAGGACCCTGATGAATTATTAATTTTTAATCCACATGAGAGGTGCGGGCCTGCGAAATACAAGGCAAAGTGAATCTCGCTCTTGGACTACATTCTTCTGTCTGTCCTGCTGAGGCAAGCAGTATTTCTGACTTCAGCGGAAACCGAAAAACCAAACTGAAATGACTGCTGGGATCGATAGACTGAGGGGGAAAAGGCACTGCCAAACCAAAATTGCCAAAGATGCCTCTCCTTTCCATTCGGCACTAGTCCGCTCTATAAAGACATCTGCTGATGACACACTTTGGGGAGGCCTGCTCAAGCAGAGACTAGTGGAGAATCGCTATAACAAGATTGAACCACATGACTGCTTGCTGAAGGAGCCTGAAGCAGGCTCCCACACAACCTGCTGCCAAGCAGGGTGCCACAAAGCTGAACAACCACCACAAAAATGCCCTTACACTATTCGACAAGACGTGGCCTGGACGGCCAGGGTGGCAGATACCATTATAAAATGAAATCCAGCTGACATGTTATTTCTATTCCCACTCAACAGGCAAAAACTACTATGCCATGGGCTGCTTTTCTTTCCAAATAATACGGGACAGAACATTCTATCCATTTTCTACAGATTTTAGTCAGAAGGACAAGAGAAGAAAACGTTCATGTTCATAGAGGTCAGTGGGTGATGCACAGTTGCCTTGACATGAACAGGTATTTTAGTTAGCTGAATGGATCCGAAGAGAAAAACAGACTCACAGTAGAGATAATCTCACAACAAAAGCATATTATGAAACAAGCAGCATGACAAAGGTCATCGGACAGGGCTGTAGGTCTCATGTCCACTGACAATGAAGTAATGTGATGACCCAATGCAAATGTTCACCCAAAATGATAAGAATCGCGAAGACGCGGACATGATGGCGGAGTCCATTCATAAAAAACGGAATTTACTCTATAGCGCGGAATGCCACGGAATTCGTCAATTTTTGGATGAATAAAAGAAGCTCTGTCACTTAATTCGAATGGCGATATGAACTAGTGTATGTGAATATTAACGCAAAAAGATGGTTTTAATATGAATCCTGCATGTTCCATTAGTCTCGGTATGTATGAATGGCGGAGACTCGGTTTTGTTTACTACACAAATACTGAAGCACACGTGAACTCGCGGTGATTTTCGGCCTCTGTAGGCCTACTACACGAACACATGAACTTACAGGCTGTGAGAGTCACTTCATGAGAGTTTTAGCGTTTCATTTGAGAAAACTAGCATCATATACAGCATACACACAGAAACTTCACGGCAACCTGTCAAAATAAAAGTGAGGTTTAACATGTAACAGAAATATATTACTCTTTTATTACTTTTGTACAGTAGTATAATGAACGTCTTTATATATTCCATTTACTGACAAATTTAAATAAAACAATTAAATGATAAAAATAATTACAACCACACTAATGACTTAATTATAGAAAAAAATACAATTATTATTAAAACTTTTTTAAAGGAATATTCACACGGTTTTTCAACCATGTATTAATTTTAACAGTAAACCTCTGTTTGTTTGCCAAAAAAATAAAAGGGTTTCATTTTCATTTGATTAAAAATAAATAAATAAATGTTTCATGCCTTCATTTGATTATCAGAAAAAAGAAAACAACAATTTATGGAAGAAAAAAAAGAAAAAAAAATTGTAGGGCCCTATTGTTCAAAATGTTGAAATTGAGAGTTTTGGGCTTATTTTTTCACTGAAATAAATGTTTTTGTTATTACACAGAGAGTAAAGTACCGACAAAAGGTACCGTTGGGTACCGGTACCGAATTTCAGGTACCGGTACCGTACCGGTTCAAATATGAACGGTACCCAACCCTATATACAAGTCTATATAAACAAATAAAAAAATGTGACAAAGAGAAACGCACCAGATAGAAAGACACCGCAAAACCAGGCAATATCAATTTTCTTCAATCACATACCCTCTCTCAAAATCTGACCTTCCAACCCTTTCAGCAAACCCAATGTCAGAAACCTTGAATGCACACAATGATTGTGAAGTGTCTCACAATCAAGAAAAAAAACAAAAATAAAAACATGGGCTATCTCCCTGACTCTATTTATGCCATTCACAGAATCTAGGGCTATCATAAAAACAGGTGTCATTTCTCAGGAAATCCATTTCAGTGATAGTAGGGACAATATATATACTGTACAAAAATGTTAGATTTAGTTAGCAAGAATAAAATCACATTAAGGTTACTATTTTTTTTCATTCTTTTTTTTTTTTTTTTTTTTTACATTTTTATTTCAAAATTTTTAATTGTACAGGTCTGGCCAGCTGTTTTTGTCATTATCCAGGACTTTCTCACATTTTTTACAAACTGTAAGGCTTTAACAAACTACATTAGTAGCTGAATGAAAGCAACTCTACATGATGGAAAACCAAAGAAGCTGCATAGAAATCAGAATGACAAAGAATCTTGGGAAAACCACACTTGATGTCTGACAACAATAAAGCAGAAGTAGGCAGTGCTGCAGACAATGTCAAACTATTTACATCACTATGAGTGAACGCTGACTTACGGCACCTTTGATTCGGATAACATCACTACAGAATAAGGCTGAAGTGATGGATAACTGCATAACAGGTTTATGGTTCCCCTGACAGGCACACATGAGGTTCCAGTGAAGGATGGATACATTAAAAGGTGTGAGAGAGAGAGAGATTTTAATTGTTTAGTTTTGAACATCCTTCTTTCACTGTCTGCTTTAATTAATTTCAAAAGAAAAAGAAAAATGCAGAGTCGCTCCAGCAACAGTGGGGTTAAAATGTTCTTTCGGTGCATTTTCCAGATCAAGTGAACAATACTTTGGCTTTGAAATTTTAAAACCCCTCTGTCTTGGTAATGACTGAACTGGATAATTAACTATCATGGCAAATCAGCAAGCAGTCAATCAAAGGAGCAGTTTTTTCTTTCTTTTAACTGAGGTCAGGGGGGCAAGTACAAAGGCACTGTGAACATTTCATGTGCTCCTGAGGAGCGATATCAGTTGAAAATGCATGTTACCTCCAGACAGTGTTTGGTAAATGTGCCCCATGTGTGATTCTCTTAAGTTTGCCCTCTCCTGCTGACCTCTCACCTCTGCTCTCTGTCTCTCTGCACTCCAGGTCGGAGTCGCCGCGCAAACACAGATGAAGCGCATCACCTTTCGCCAGTACGGCACAGGTAAGCCTGACCCCGACCGAGCTGCTGGACCAGGGGTCAGGCTTGTGGCCCAGCATGCAACTGGTCTCGGTCACATCGGGTCCTCACACCCCAGAGATGAGCTTGCAGACGGACGTCGTCTGAGACCTTTGATGTGCGGCTACGAGAGTTTCTGTTACTGTGCTTTTAATTAGGTCCAGCAGCTGCCTCTTCCTGGTCCAAAACTCCACTATCTGCCTAATCTCTTGCAGGTGGCCATCACAAACATAACAAAATCAGCCGCCACTCTCAGGTGTGCGACGTCCAGGGAGGAGCCACCGCCGCCGCGTCTTGCTTCCTTCTGTTTGGCACAAACAAGTCTGATGCACAGAGGCTGAGCTAACACAGCCAGTTGCAGTGAGACATGGTTAAGATTCACAGTTCTATCACTACAACCAGCATGTTCCCATCTTACAGCCAAGCGGGTGTGAAATTATGCAAATATATGCTTCCCGTCTATCATCTTTTGGCAAATTTGATGGCCCAATTTCTTAAACATTATCCTTTACAGATATATTAGCAGGTTTGAGTGTGGTAAAATGTTGAGGCAAACTTTCACAATAGCATGAGATGGTTTTCCTGAAGGAATGTTTCGGGTTTGGTTTAGTTAAGCTCAGTCTACGAAAAATAAAAATTGTTACAAGTGAAGCACTTACAGCACAACTAAAGTGAATTGGGCAAATTTGTAAACATGAAAATATCCACTGCCAGAAAAGGTGAACAATACGCATGTATATGCATGATGTCAGTTTAAAAAACACTTAAGTAACATTTTCCGTACAACTTTATCGCCATGACAACATAAAACCATAAATCAACTGTAAATTATGATTTGATTAGCTTTACAGCTCAAATAATAAACAAGTTTTAACCGAAGAATAATTGTAAATGCTTTTATAGAGCTATTACTTTTAGATGCTTTAGATGCTTTTAGATTCGCTTCCATTGTAAGCGCTTCGCCATAAACTCCATTTTTCTTTTTTTTCAAAAGTCCAAATTATTTTTCATCGTAATCTGCATTACCAGACAAATGTAGTCAATTGAGATTCTCGTGTAAAAAATTGTACATGTAGCTCAAAATTCATGGAACATCCACCTGTCTTTGTCACTCCCAAGTTAGTAGACTGCTGAACTGAACTTGACTAAAGATGAAATATGGGAGGCTGGTTAGGCATACTAATACTCTGGATTCATTAAATTAATAGGGGTCTTATTCCCCTTACCATGGGTTCACAGATGCCCTTTGAGTTTGCCGGGGCTAGAGGGTGTGCAGCACTTTGAAAGCCCTTACCGGCATATCGAGCGCATTTTAATACAGTCCTTTTGAGGCTCCTGGTAGGATGCAGAGTAACTCCTCGCCTTTAAGTTCCCGCACCTCTCCATGTGATCTCGTCAGATAGCCACGGCTGTGTCAGATCAGGCCCAGTCTGTACATACACTAGGGGGATGGGGAGGGCCATGCAAGGCAAATTAGACCAGCGGTGTTCGTTTCTAAGTAGAGGCCATTCTTTCCCGAAGACGTGAGTCCTTGAGAAGCAAGCGCTCAGGAGTGCTTTGATGTGGAAAGGTGCCCAGTTTAAGGCTCTGAAACAGGAGGCTTTTGGAGAGATTCAGTAGGATTCCCTTCGGTGATCAGCAGGGGAGGCTGCCCTCTCGTTGGTCAACTGCGTATACTGTACAGATTTAATTACGCCGAGAATGAAGTGCGTGGTCCAAAGAAATCCTTGATGCTGCCCGTTATGACTGTCATAGCATATTCAAAACCATCAAGCCACAATAACAACCGAGCATGGTGATCACAGCCTGAAAAATCAAAGAGGCTTCAGAAAACAACAACAAAAGGAAATGCTATGAATGTTCTGGGAAAACAATATTGTTTTCCACTGCAGTTGCGCCTTTGCTAATCTTTCAAATTTTGAATGCACAGAATCGGCACAAGGACAAATAGCAAAGGATTTCAATGACAGAACAGCATATTCTACAGCTTGTTTCGATCTATGAGCTTCAAAAATATGTTTAATTAACAGACACAAAGTATAGGGATGCCTCATATCCATGACAATATCCCTTAACCCAACAATAACACAACAGCCTTTTCAGCAAGACCAGAAAATTTTAAAAGACACTACAAAGACGCTGCAGTGCAACTGATTCACAGCACTTGATTCTATGTTACTCTATGGAATGGCTGGACTCTCCACCATAATTCAGTTAAGGTAAATTAAATAAAAGAACCAGTAGTTGTTAACAAGGTTCTTGCTGTTACTGAAAATGGCATCTTGTATTTGTTTACAGGCCAGCTAAGTGATTTTGAAGCAATGCTGTTTGCAGCTGCAGAGATTGTGGCTTGGTTAAAAACCAGACACACACCCCACCCCGACCCGAGCGCTTTAAAAAGGGCTTTGCCTTTCCCTTTGGTCTTTGCACAGTGGTGTGGCAACTATGGCTCACAGGTGGGAGCCTGCCTCTACCAAATAAGCTTCCTCACTAAGGACGGGATTTGGCGCTGTTATTTTTCTATTAGGGCGGAATAATGTTAAGCCTTCAGAGGCCATCTTTCTGTTGCTATGGTAGCCCATATTTCCTGCAGGTTTGCGACCCTGAGTGACTAGAGTGTAAAGCCAAATACCACAGACCCAGTGAGGATCAGAAATGTGGCCTTACAATTATGGAAAACAGCTCGAATCTGACCGGACCTTTGTAAGACTGAGTGACAAGTTTATTGAGATCTTTTTTCAATTCATCATTTCAGTAGCGAATTCAAAAATCCCTTGTCACATCTCCAAGTGCACGTCTCCACGCCCATCTGTTGGTTTATACACCAGTTGGAATTGAAATTTCTCTCTCTTTGGCCAAAATGTTAACAGTCTTTTTGAGAGAAACACACCCGCTAATTTACAGATATTTACAGATGAGGCGCGTACTTTCCTAATAAGAGCAAAAGCCACATTATAACCAAGTAGACCCGTTCATATCAAGCACACAAGCAAAAATGAAACACCTTTTCCGGTGACTTACCTTGACTGTTTGACTGGAAAGAAGACGCGAACAACCAGGCTTGCCTGCATTACTTCACAACAACAACAGGAAATTACCCAAAAATTTTTGAAGCATAGTTTAGCGTCAGCTGATCAATGTCCATCTTATTTTTTATTTGATTAGAATATAAAAATAATAGATAAAAATATAACAACAGATGACTGCATGTGCAACGAAAATACATTTTAGGACGCAATAAAAACACATAAAGCAGTGAATGTTTTTTATGCTGGGTGTCTCAGACTTTTGTATAACATTTAATTAAAATAACAACTAAAGCAATTTCAAAATTTAAAACATCTCTAAACTTTGTGGAAAATAATGTCGAGCACAACGGTGGGCTGCTACACTAATAGGATATGGGTGCTTCAAACGTTCGTTTAAAACAAATTTAATTTAAAAATAATTATCCTGCCTTCAGAACACAGGATAATAACTTACACAACTTACAAACAACTTTAATAACAACTTACATAATAACTTAAACTCTGCATTTTGTATTTTAAAATATTATAAAATACATAACAGATGCCAATACATAATAGAATAACATACGAAAACATCACAGACAGTGTGTGTGTGTGTGTGTGTATGTGTGTGTGTATGTGTTATAATTTTTCTCGCAAATGTGGCCTATATTTTGTCGGTCCGACAGAAGTTCCTGCAAAGTTACCCTCATTGTAGCCATGATACTTCTATTCATTTATTTAATTATTTATGTATTTATTGATTTCTTGATATTATGTATCAAATTCAACATAATAGCCCGCCGATTCTGATTTTTTAACATCCATTAACATGATAGCAAATTAAATAATAAACATAAGAAAATTAAATAAATTGCTTCAACATTCGTTTTCTGTCCTAAATCCATTATATTTTCACACAGTCTTATAACATCCGCTGTCACTTCTGGAGGGTGGTGCTCGTGACAGTGATTTCACCCTCTGTGTAGTTCATTTCTAATTGGTGATGCCACAGTTCACGCACTCCCCTTAGGAGTGTGTAGACTTCGTTTTTAGGTATCATTTACAAAGTACATAAAATTGTTGACTTAAAATAACATTAATAATCATTTTAATTTTTAATTGAACCTTAATGTAAAATGCATCGTGTTTTTATGATTTTTATCGGTGTCGATCTTTAAAGCAACTGTATTTTATCTGTTCTCTACTTTTTTTTCTCAGCCAACATGTTTGTTTCCTCTCCCTTAAAACAAAAATGTCAGGAGTGTAAAAAAAATCAACCAGAGTTTGATCTTGAGACTGACAGCACTGAGATCGCATCGCTCAACAGGATCCAAATGTGAAGGAGGAGAAGTATTTTGGGTAGGCTATCAGATTGCGCCATGGAAAAGTTGCTGAGAGTATTTGATAGAACCTGTTGAACTTTACTCTGGGGGACTGTTAGCTATTTCCAAAACTTTAATGCTGCTTGGAACATTAACACGTGAAGTCCTTTAATTTTGGATTGGAGATTCACAGTTTTAAAAGATCAAATGCTCCCATTTCTTGTTAAGCACACCGAGATGCCCTGCTGTTAAAAGGGCATTTTTGAGCTATACCGCTTAACCAAGATGCTCTGCTTTTGCTTTGCTTAATCTCTTTCTCTTCACTGTGTCCCATTTCAAGTGCGCGGATGCAGGACTGACGCTTGATCTACCTGCGTTACGTTATCCGAATTCGAGTCTGTACCAGGTGACACTGATGTGGTATGTCACCTACTGTTCGTCGAGTATGCGTCAATGCGACAGGGTATCGCGCCTGCTCTGCCACACTGCGCTCAGGTGTTTTAAAGTCGCAGTTTTCCATACTCGGTTTGGGTTGACAAAAATGACATTCGGGCTTTAAGAGTTCCGTTGTCAATGTAGCGCTTAAAAGTTCTCTGGGAGTGTGATTTCACCCGCTTTGATGTAAAGGCCCCCAGAGAGCAGGTTTCAGCATTCTGCTCCACCTAACCCCTCTGCCTAGTGAAGAACCCCATTCCTCTGACTGCTAATGAACTCCCTTTGTGACATCTTATTTCCCTGCTCGGCTTCATAAGAAATTTTTATACTGTATTGTTTTGTTTCAGTTTTATTTTTTTGTTTTATTTTATTTTACAAGATATATCCACGCTGTCTAAAAATAGTCGTTTTTGCTAAAGCTCACATATAGGCTATAAGTATATTTGATTTAATTACATAATTAGGACAATAAAATTACGCTGTTATTGTTTCTATTAGCCTGCCGTCCAGATGTGCCAACTACTGAATCATGTAGCAATTTTTGGCTAAGTGATTATAGATTATTTCATTATTCGTTCTAATTTTATGCGAGAAAAGCTGGTGTGAATAAATATATTAAAAATGTACTTTCTTATTCTTTTTTGTCATGGTAGCGTTATAGGAACATTATCTTCATTGTGAAATGTGAGTACAGCGAGTTGTTGATTTAGCTAAAATATGCGTCTATAATATATGAAAGGCCTGTGCAAAATAATCACGTCTTCTTTTGTTATTGTATCAACAAGAAGCGTGTCTTGAGCTCTCCCACAGCGCAGCTCACCTGTGCAACCTGCGCAGACTGGACACCTGCATTAGTGCAGATTAAAGGAGGACATTTCATTTGGGCATCTAAATATAGATGACAGAAACACAATAATGATCTAACTAAACTGGGGGTGGGGGTGCCTGTATATATGACATAGTAATGACAGATGTGTGGAAAAACAATGTAAATTATGATATAGTATGTATAGGAATAGATAACGTTATGAGATTTTTTTTTTTAAACATTAAATTGTTAAAAAAAAATTATTATATATTTGCTTTTGTTTAATATCTTTTATCAATAGTTATGAGCACATTTAAATTAATTTATTTATAAAACATATAAAAATGCTTTTAGTTGTTTGTTTTTAATCAATATAAGATTTATTTCTTTTTTTAATTGTTATGTTTGATGCAGTTAGGTTTTGGAAAGTAATTAAACCTAGGGTCGTGTATACAATTTATGTCAATAGCCTATTAATAAATATAAAGCATTGCACATCTTTATTTAAATATTTAGTTTTATTTAAATTCAACTGGCGTTGTGAGTGCATCTGAATTGTTTCTTATGAAATTGCTTGTCAGTTTCTAAAAACGTAATAGTTTTGTTGGTCTGTTTTGTAAAAGTGTAAAACTGCTCGAACTGCTTTTGAAACTGTGACAAGGCAAATAAATAGTCAAATATGGTCCATGGTGAAAATATTGTTATAAAATAAAGTTTCGTTTTTGATGTTATATGGCTCCTGGAAAGAAAAGCCAGTAAAATAAAAAGAAAATTAATAAATATGATAACTTTAAGTAATTAGTTTTAGGCTTTAATAGAAAATACAATTTCAGTCGGACAAGGCTAATGTAATTTCCTGACACCGAACATGTGAGAACTTAGTAACCTACAGCCTACAGTGATTTGATAAATGAAAATGCTCCAAAATGTTATAAATACTCATTATTAGAGTTTTAAGATATAATAGTGATAACAATTCAATTAGGCTATATAGTTACAAAATAATCGTGTGTGAAATGTGCTTTTATTCTAGTCACAGACCACGTAGGAAGTTACGCAGCATATTTGGTTGTTTTATTTAATATCCTTCAATTTCCCCCGACACTAAACTATTTTTTTTTTTTTTTTTACATGAATTACTTTTCAAATCGCCGTTGGCACACAGTGAAAAGTGATGCTGATCAGGTCAGAGGACCCAGTCAATGATACTGCTTAAGAGCAAACCAAAAAGTCTTCTGTCAACTATAATTGACCGTTTCGATTTAATAAGATGCTCCAGTTCGGTAGGAGATAAAAGGCAAGGCCCTCCTTTACACCATGTCAACACAGCCCTATGCATTGTGTAAATTACTTGGATTATCTCGCCTTTGTGAGCAGAACAGTGGACTCTCAATATACACACAAGACTTAATTCAAGTCTTCTCCCAGGCCACTCGAGCTTAACTTCTAACACCAAATTTAAGGACATGTCACTCCCATTCATTAGTCAGACAACACTGAAACAGACGAAAAAGACTGTTACTTGATTATTTGTTTGTGACAGTCTGCAGTTTGCAGGGTAAATTAGCAGTTTTATAAAGTAAATATTTTACTTTACTGATCTTTTCTACATCCACAACATCCCTTTCTGCGTAGCCTATGATTCAAGATTATTTCACATAGCCTAATATTTATTTCATTTGTATTTACCCCAGTGGCATTGTTACTAAGCTACTGAACAGCACAGTAAAGTTGTTTACGCTGATAGCACACTGACAACTGACAAATATTTGCTGTACGAATTGAACAGCTCAAAAGTTTCACGTTGTTTATTTAAATTTCCCTCGGGCTCCAGCAACCGAAATCCGGGTATGATGCCAAATCTCTTCTGTTCTGATAATCAAATACATCTTCATGGGTTTGTCAAAGTCGGTCTTACTGTGTTAGTTTGAAATCAATCACCATTTGAGGAGTAATTTCGATGACTCTGTTTGTCTGGCGCAAAAGCATAATCACAAGAATCCAGTCGCATAAAAAAAGTTCTTTAAGACACATTTAAACGAAATGCGAAATGAGTTTTATGATGAGGATTTGAAGTTGCTTCAGAGATCCGGTAAAAAAAAAGGTTTACGGGGGTTGTTGATGTTTAAAAACACAAATGTGCGCCAAAGGCGTGTCTGTTCGAATGATTTTTCCCTTAAAAAATCGAATAGCATGTGTTATCAATGAATACAAATAATTGTTCAAGTTCATTGCAGTATTATAGGGTAGCCTATAGCTGGACATTGCATGCACTTCCAAACACCTGTTTGAGAGTTAATTCCTGTCAGTCCACAAACGAACGAAATAATAGGAATAATGAGGATTTACATAGGCTAGCTATATCTAATTCTACTCTGCTTTGTAATTAATTCTGGTTTGATATGGTCAATGAAATGTTTCGAAATGTAAACTAAGTAAATTAATGAGAATTCAGTCCGCAGGTGTTGTTCCTGAATTAGACAGGGTACTGAACACAACTTGAAGGGGACGTGCACGGATCTGTCAGGGTCCGCCATAAACACTCGAGTGAAGTCCAAGAAGGTCCGCTAATTAGTAGCCTGTCTCTCTGGAGGATTTACACGTTCTGCGTTGCCAAATGTCTGTTTTGTATGTGTAGATGTGGGCCTGCATCAATTCGCGGAACATCTGAAATGGGCACAAAAAGACTGTCCTTTAATGGCCTAACGCAGGAACATGCCTACATCACAACCCACTGAAATGATAGTTTATTGCATTATTGACCAGTATTTGTGCCCCTGAATCATCATTCTGATTCATGGACACAACCACTCTAAATATGTGGACCTTTCCTGGAAAATCTGTTTGAGGTTTACTGGAAGTATGTATTCTGTACAGGTTTGAGATCCAGAGCAATGAAATTTGACTTTTTATTAATAAAAGATGAATAAAAAGCCCATGTGAACTGACACAGCGTGTTTGTCGTTTCTGCTCATTATTTGCATGGACTTTCAGTTCCTCTCTTAGCCATAAATTTCTGTTTTTTGGTAAAAGTCTGTAAGCTGTCTGAGGTGGTGTACTTACAACTTTGAAGTAGAGCATGCATTAAATTGTGGTGTATGTTTACTAGAGCCTGCATCGTAGTTGCTCCTAGGTCCATGAATACATATTTTTCAAAGAGTTGGTCAACAAATGTGCTGCTTTAAGAGGATTGTGACAGGATGTTCTCAATCTTAGTTTCATACAGACCTTGACTCTATATAATTTACAGGATTTTAGCACACTTTTGATATAAACATAAAGCATACATGTAATTAACTTACCTCTGAGCATGGATATAGATGCTCAGTTTCCCTTCGCTGTTGAACTGCATTGTTCTCATATGCTGTTCCTCTTCCCAGATGTTTCTGTTATCATTATCAGTGTTTGAAGTCTCTGCTGTTTTCTGGATGTTTTGGATAAGATTTTTCATGTAGGACTCATTCTCATAAAGATTAAGTGTTATTGTCAGAGTGAAAATATTAAGAATTCATCAAAAAGTTGATTCAGAACTGAGGATAAACCCAAGAGATCTCGTGAAAGATGGGTTGTAACGAATAAGCGAGCTGGAAAGTAAACTGCCCGCTGTGAGCTACAAACAAACAAAAGTAATTTGTTGTGTTATCAATTTACCTGCATAATGTTCAGTACAGATGTTGCAACATTCTGTGTATTTATTTATTTTTTTCTCTCTGGTTGACAGATTTTTATTCCCCTAAGTGCTGAGATTACAGCAACAACAATTCTGGTGCAAAATACTCAAATAATAAATATTTAAGGATTAAATAATTGCCAGTACAACCTAACAAAATGCAGACTGTACTTTTATTAGAAAGAAAGAAAGAGAGAAACTTTAAATTAAGGAATGTTTTAAATGTATTAGTCATCTGAAGCCATACAATAACTATGTGTGACTATATGGATGGACGGACGGACAGACAGACAGACAGATACAGAATAAATGCACACATACTTTTGTATTTAATTTAAAGATCAAATCAAAAATGATTGCTAGACTCGTAGCCTTTGGCTTATGGTGCAGTCCTGGCTCATGGTCCTTTCCCAATCCTCTCCTTCCTCACTGCGTCCTGTTTCTTGATAAAGTAAAAAAGAAGTCACTGCTGACTGGAAATCTCAACATCCCCCCATATCCCCAAATCATTCTTTTGAGTCAGACGTTTTCAATGAATTGAACCATATGATTTGCAAAAACAAAGTTGACTGAGCCATGCACAAATCCACCTGACCTGTTCCACTCACCAACTCCAGTTAAGAACAATCACCTCCAGAGGGGAACAACTCATTATAAATAACAAACTTTTTGTGTACTTTTTGTTGGGATTCAGAAGACTTGGAATATAGTGTGAATGGACAATGATACTTTATGGTGCTTTATGGTGTCCTTGTGGAAGTTCAAGCTTAAATTCCAAATCACCAATTATTGCCATTTCATGAGGAAAAAGAAAAACAATTAGAACAATTCTTCAAAATGTCTCGTTTCCTGTTATACAAATCATACAGATTTGGAACAACGGGAGGGTGAGTAAATGAAAAAACAATTTTTGTGGTGAAGGGTCAGGTCACTGTTATTTTTAACACTCAAATGTGACCAAAAGAGATGACAACAGAAATCTCGGTCACAGTTTATTTCGATAGTCCACTTTAGACATTCTATTAACTATAAGTAACTTTGTAACTACATGTCAACTACATGTCAACTAATTCTCATTAATTTGCAACTACATGTCTACTAACTCTCAGAGTAGACTGTTAGGGTAGGTTTAGGGTTAGTAGAATAAGTTGTCATATACTTGCAAAGTTTCTCATTGTCAGTATGTTGTATGTTGTGGACCCATCAAAATAAAGTGTTAGTATATATTAAGCAGACAGTCTACTAATACTCTAATGACTACTAGTTGACATGTAGTGGCAAAGTTACTTACTGTTAGTAGAATGTCTAAAGTGGACTATCGAGATAAAGTGTTACCGAAATCTCTAACCCCAACATAAGGTTATGCATTTCAAAATGTAATATTGGGTTGATTATCAAAAGTGTAATGAAGCACTTGTGTCTTGCTCTTTTCCGGTCATGAATAAGGTTACTAGCTTTATTTTCATGTTAAGTCCTAATGCTTGTTTGAATGAAAACAATCAGATGTATTCAGCTTCCCTTCTATTCTTATATATGTATATGTGTGTTGTTTCTGGCCCCATTAGTTGGGTTTAAAAGTTTAACCTCTATGTCAGGGAGCCACATCCTCTACTCACACCAGGCCTCATTCCTCCTATGGCACGTTAGTGTTTCATTTCCCCTCCCACACATTTGTCCTAAGAGGGCAATTAAGGAAACAAACGTTTTTCCCCAGATTAGGCGGCTGCCAGCTTTGCATACTAATGTAATGCCAAGTGGTAACAAATAGTGAATGCTCTTAATTACAGGCACTATTTTCAATCAGAAAGTGCTCAATTTCCCAGGATGAGGTCACCGTGTCAGGGGAAAAAACCCTCCATAACCTGAAAGAGTACAGAGACAATCATCTTTATATGTGTGTGTGGATGTATGTTTCATAGAGAGGGACAGTGGGGGAGAGAGAGATGGTGAGATGAAAAAGATGGAAGGGGGAAGGGAGTAGATTAGATTGAGAGAGAGAGAGAGAGAGAGAGAGAGAGTGAATGAGAGCGATATAGAAGGAGTGTGAGTGAAAAACAGAAGAGTTTAAGTGAGAGGGAGAGCTCAAATAACATATGCAGATGCAAACCCTTTTATCGGCCCCAGCCTTCACCGTGTGAGTACAGAATGTGGTGTACAGCACTACAATTATCTTTCAATCACTGACCAACTGCTTAATGTATGACTTATATGCAACGAGGCACTCCACATCTAGCTGGAGATCAAAAGCCGCCTCCAGTCGAGTAATTTAACACAATTACAGTTCTGCTACCACCTATAATGTAAAGGAAATCGGTAAAGCAATACCCTGACCACCATAAACTGTAGCTCAAGAAAGCTTACCAGTGCTAACCACATATATTTTACTCCAGTATGAGAGATGAAATAATAATGAGTGTTAAAGAGATTTGTGCTGTAGTCTGTGAATGCGAGCTGTGATTGATGGATGTGTGGTGGGTTTTTAGCTGCAGAATTTCAATCGGAAAAGAGCTTAATACAGTGACATAAGCTTTATTATTTCAGAATACAGGACCCATTCATATTTTATTACACATATATTACACATTTATTGCAGCTGGTTCAAAGAGGATGCACTGCCATTACATCTGGACATATACTTGAAGATGCAGTCATGAAAAAGATCTCCTGGTCTGAATGAATGATTTGAACCTTCAAATGTTGCGAAACTGATGTCGTGATGACTTCCTTTCTTCTGGTACACACATCAGATGCTTTACAGAAGTCATACAGGTTTGGAATAACATGAGGGTGAGTAAATTATTATTATTATTATTATTATTTTTTTTTTTGCATAATGTTGCTTCGAAGGCAATGATCCTCGTGTTCATTACAATGCTCGGCCGATAACTGTGGATCAGTGAAACAGATTCGATGAGAGATAAATCCTGTGATCATTCTTACAGTACATTTTCCCTGTATATCCACAACAGAAAGGAGAAGAGTAATGACAGATAAAATCACTCACAGTAGGAAGGAATAAAAATGACTTCAAAGATGGATTTGCACAGATTGTTCTTTTTATTATCATTAACAGTAATGTGATACACATGCCTCCGGTGACCTTTTCACAGTATTACATATTCCCAGCTGACTCATTCATTAGTATGGCAGCGCAAACAGAAGGCAGAACTCAGCCATCCATCTAGAGCGTGAGCGAGAGAGATAGAGAAGCAGCGAGAGAGGAAAAGAGTGGTGTGCGCGTGTGTGTGCGTGAGTGTCATGCAAGAGCTCTTAGCCCTGGAGGTTGGAGGGAGAGGCACTAAAGCGTTTCATTTGTGATTTGGCACATCTGACAAGATTCATCCGTGGCTGATCATATGCCTTCAATGAATACATTTTCCAGAATCAATGGGAGAGTACTGTAGAGCGCAATCAAAGGCACATTAATTGTCTGCTATCAAGAGCTCCATTTGGAAAAAAAGAAGCCCATCTGTGCCTTTTGCATCTGGCTGACAGGAGGAACACATGGTCGTTTTATATGTCAACAGCTATTAGCGGTACATTTCAGCTAAATGACAAATAAAATATTGCGATAGGTTAAAATAAAGCTTCGCTGCTTCATAAAACCACATTGAGGCACAGAACAGAAGCTCGGTTGACAGAGATCACACGGGACGCATAGATTTTACTGTACATGCCAAGCAGATCAACTTTATATACTTTTATTTCAGAGGCGCCAATTAAAAAGACGTACAACTTCGGTCCAAACTGGCAGGCCTGACTGGCAGGAAACTTATCAGGAGCACAGGCTAATGTGGTGGCTAGCATGACTAACTGCAAAGCTCATTTCTTCTGCCGCGAATGGATTGTACGCACTCTGTTTCCATGCCTTGGCCCCATGTTTACTCAATGAGATTTTACACTTGAATGGCACTTGGTCTCCTTTTCTCCACTGCAATATTTCCAGTCATGGCCCCATGTTCTCTCTTCCCCAACTCCCAAAGCATCCTATTTTAACAAGCCAATAAACTCCGGAACGGGTGACATACTAATAAAAATGTAAACTTCTGGATAGGTTACGGGTGACTGACAGTGTGTGAATGTATGTGTGCGCGTGTGTGAAAGAGGGAGAGAGACAGTGAGAAAGTGTGTGTGCGCGTGGCTCTATCCTGGTCAGATGCTTCATTTCGAGAGCAGTGGAACATACTCCTGAGCCTCCTGGTTGGATTTGTTGGAATGTGTGAGAGGGAGGATTTTAGCGCCATGAGCCCAACGCCAAAGAGATGCAGACTTCACGCCATCTGTCTCCCCCTTCACTCCTCCACTTGCCAAACTTGCCTTTTTCTCTCTCTTTCTCTCTGTGTCTCTCATTGCGTCCCCTTTCATCCCTCATCAAACAAGTAAGGGACATAGAAGGATCAAGTCGTCGACTGCAGGGCTCCGGCAGTTGAAGCGCTTCACAGCGATATTAAAAACCCCTCTGAGTTGTTCATTTTCATTAGTGGCCCAAGAAATGACATTTAATTAGACTGTATTAGCCTGTTCAGAGTATTGACAGCTGCATGAAAATAATTGCCTGTTCTTTCACCATATGACCAACATTTTGCTGAAGGGAGCCACAGTGTTCATATGGGAAACGTTGTATGAATAAATATATGTTCTACAATAATTGGCTATCTACTGTCTGCTGAAATTAATCATTTAAAAAAAAAAACCTCACAGAATTATAGTCATTTGAATTAAAGGGATAGTTCACCCAAAAATGACAATTCTCCCATCAGGTTCCAAAACTGTAAGACTTTCTTTCCTAGGCTGAAAAAAAAAAAAAAAAAAATGAAGGTATTTTGAAGAATGTTGTTCAAAAGAATGTTCCAAAAAGCCATAGCCTTTTATGACATCAAAAAAAAAATCTTCTTTTGTGTTCAGCAGAAGAAATAAACTCATAATAATAATAACAGAATTTTAATTTTTTAGTGAATTATCCATTTCATTTGATGAATTACTGCATTTTACACAACTTAAGAGACCCCTTTAAAGTGAAATCAATGTGAATATGGAACATGCATTTGACACAAGATTTTAAGATTTTACTTTTGGTATTAAAATATACCTATAAACAGCTAAGACGCTTCCTCTGCAACCAGTGACTGGAAGCAAAAATCACAACATTACGTCTAGTACAATCCACACATTAGGTCTGCTCACATGCGTAAAGAGATGTGGAATCAGTGTTGCCTCATTAAAACCAGACCAGATCCTCTCATCAGATGAAGCAAAGTGCTCTGATGGGCTTGACCTCTGGCCCTCTCCCCATGTGGGCTGCTGGGCCAGGGCAGAGCCAGCTCATACCCTGCCCGGGTCCCAGTCAGCATACCCAGCCAGCTGAAGGGAAGAGGAGGCAGTGGTGGCCCAGGCGGCCCATGACCCTCGCTGAGCTCCAGGTGGCAGCGAGACAAGCAGGGGGCCTTTGATGCCGACCTCCGGTCATTCTGCTCGAATGGATCTTACCATTGATCTGGCCTGCCATGGTAGGGAGGGGTGCCAGGTGCCCCCGGTGCGGTAGAGGATGAAGCACAAGCTGGAGTTGCGCTGGAGGTGCGCTGACCCCGCGGTTCAGCGAGGCCAGCTTTCAGCAGCCAAACTGGAACGCCTGCCTCATGGCAGACGGACACGGAAGAACTGGCGGATCAAGAGGGGTAAAGAGATTAATCTCTACTGCAACTAGTGCTGCTGCTCTGCAATTTTATGTTATACTTATTTTACACGGGTATTAAAGATGTCAATGAACTTTGGGGAAAAATCTTATTATTGTAATTTAAAGGGTTAGTTCACCCTAAAATGAAACCTCTGTCTTCATTTCTCACAGAAATGTACTCATGTAGTTCCTAATTTGTATTCTTCAAAACAGTCTTCTTTTGTGTTCTACATAATAAAGACAGACACATAAGTCTGGAACATCATGTGATAGGTACATTTTGGATTTTTTTTTTTCGGTGGTGGTGGTGGTGGGGGGGTATTTTGCAGAATGTTGGTAACCAAACAGTTGACGGTAGCCATAAACTTCCATAGTATTTTTTTTCCCCACACTATGGAAGTCAATATGGCTATAAAAGTCAATACTAACATTCTTCAAAATATCTTCTTTTGCGCTCATAAGAGGAAAGACACTCAATACAGGTTTGGAAATTATGAGTTTTTTCATTTTTGGGTGAACTATCCATTTGCATATCCACATGCAATGTGATTTTATATGTTTAAATAGAAAGTTTATCCTTTCACATATAAATACAAAAAGATACATCTGCATTGAGACACAAAAGAAAAAAACATATATAGAGACAAAACAGTTATCTAAAGAAAAACAAACTTTAAAAAAAAGCAACAAAAATGCATGCACATATATCACCCCATGCAATGCAAGTCTGTGTTTGCTACGTCTATGTTTACACACACATCAGTTCATAAGCACATATTCTGAACAGGGTGTAAAATCATACCATTCCCTCTGGTGCTGCTATAACATTGGGAAAAAGCTGATTTTTAAAGAAGCACAAAACATGTCACCTGCGTTCTTGAGCCCCTTTTTGCCCATCATCTAGTCTATATGCCCTCTAATCACCAGTCCATAAACACAGCCCCGAAGACCTGCATTAAAGACTGAGAAGAGAGTGAGAGAATACAGCATCCAAAGAGTCAGCCTGTGTGGTATTATTAATAAGGCATTAAAAAAGAGAGCACTTCAAAGCATACAGGAGCCATGCTATCGTACATGAAAGTAACATAGTATGGCTTAATGTCTCCTAAGGCGTCTTATGGTGATGCAGCTTTGATTTGAAATGCATTGTGTGGCAAATGGATTTGCACTAGTGGAGAGTGAGGACGCTGTGTGGGAACACGCCATAATTTAAAACCTGACCTCACAAGCTCTTCAAAGCATTCGTGAGTGAGGATGTTTGGAGCTCGATGATGGGGTTTCACTACATAAACAAGACCTGACCACACTTGGAGGTTCCAGTGTTGTTGTTGTTAGAATTTTTTTTTCTTTCTTTTTCTGAGGATGCTTTCCCTTTAGGAAATAGTTGTATGGACCAAGGAGAAGCTAAATGGTAGTTTATGAGGAGAATGTAAGCCTGAGGAGATCATTAAGAATTTTTAGCTGTTAACAGGCATATATTGCATTTTTTTTAACATCCACAGCCAGAATCATTAACCACCCAAAATCAAACCTCTGCCTTAGCTTCAGTCTTAGCAGAATAGAAAGGCTCTGGGATGCTACAGCACCGCATGCTGTTCTGACAGAGGATGTCTTAATCACTGAGGATAATCAGGCTTATTTAGCTGCTGAGAATTACGGGCAGAAATTTTAAATGATAAGCAAATGAGGCCGATGAAAAGCCGTGTCAAGGAGGTGGCGCAGCCGATTAGCCTACTAAGGCTTTTCGGCACGGACAACGCCCTGGAGTATAGGGTCATTCTTCCAATAGGACTCAACTGCTGGTTGACAATACTAAATGTTCCCACCTTGCCTCTTGGAAACAAGATGCTTACAGAAGGATTGGGGGTGGGAATTCTGTCTCACGTTTGTTTCCCCTGGCAAATGACACACTTCATGGTTAAAAAATGTTGGGTCCCTGAACAGACTTCACAGTTATATAAATAAAATGTGTGGCATAGGGACAAAAATGGTCATATTTAATCCCACTTTGAACCCCAATTAGAGAATTGATGAAAGCCTTCCCACGCCCATGCCTTCTTTATCATAATTGTTTTCTCTTTCCTAAAATGTCATGAACGCTATCACGTGCATAAAACACTGCCAATGACCTCTCGAATATTTGTTTATGAAAAATTATAGGACTCAGGATGGCCTCGCACAACCCCAAAGCACGTCTCCTCAAACAACACGAGAAGAAAATAAAAAGCAGTACCATTCACTGACAGAATGAGAAATGTGACTCAATGCAAAGGCTTTATCAACTCCGTATGGCTTTGCGAAAAAAACAAAGACCTAAAAAGAAAAATTTAATTTTCAGACAATAAATAGTAACAGATTCAGGCATCACACAAAGACCAAGAGCAACATTAAAGCAACCTAAATGACTGTATCTGTCATAAATAGAAACAAATTACACCAAAACAATGAAGAGTTTGTGTTGATTTTTTCCTGTATATTGTGATTCCTTTATTTTTATTTTCCTTGTAAACTTAACTCTGTGGGATGTTATAATATTCTATAGCCTACAGATATTGTTCTTGATATCCCCGCTTTTGTTTACTTACGTTGTCGAAACACACTATTTTTATTTTTTTTTCACACCACAGGACATACCAGCAAAGCATTATTTCTCTGTGAGCATTAACTTCAAAAATGTTTTCAATACACATTTCACTTTATGTAAAATTCTAAATAAGACAGCTCTGTGGGTGCCCCATGACCCTGAAAATCCACTGCAGCTCTATTATTTGTCTAGCGAGCTGCGGGCGTCCCAAGTTTCTTAGGAGATAAGCAGTCCTAGCTCTATCAAAAAAATACAAAGCTTAATGTGTCAGAGAAGGATAAGGAAAAAAGCAAAATGAGGAGATTTGTGCAAATCAAACTGACTAAGACAGAGAAATGAGGTAGAAAAACAGGATAAAAGGACACGGTACACTTGCAAGTAACCCTAATAACACCATGTTTAGTTGTAGGGTAAAATATACCATCCTGTGTATCCAAACCAATAAAATCATTTCTTTGTGCACTTCACTCACGCTAACACTTTTTAAAGCATATTGTCAAACCTGACCAAAAAACAATGTGCTGATTCAATGAAACGCTTGGACATGGGGTGCTAGCTTTTCGGGGCAGATGAAAATTGGGGTATTTCGAGGGCTTTGGGAACAGGGAGGGCGACAGGAGGAGGGGGAAATGAAAGGAAAATGCCAGTAGTGCCCACTCAGCTATTTTCCCAGTCAAGATCAAAGACAGCGCTGGACTGGCCGCACCGCGGGAAACTTGAAATGTGCCCTGCCTTTGTTAGCTGTTGCTAGGAGACTTCGAGACAGCCAAAAGTGTTTTCAGAAAGCTACAGGATCAAAAACATTTCAAATATATATTTTAAGACACAATAAATACATAGATTTAACCAAATAACATGTATTGATCATTAGAAGAAGCAGCAGCCATTCTCTTTTCCCCCTTTTTAATAAGAGAAAAAGCTGGAAAAGTGACACTTGGTAGTTCAGTTTTGCCGTTGTTTCCATATGTACGTAAGCTGTCAATATATGCCTACAGAGCGTACACTACAGTTTTATGTGGGCTTTTGTGTGCAAGAGAGAGAGCAAGTTGTGAGAGGGAGAGATTAATCATCAGAGCATGTATATTTCCTCCACTTAAGCAACAATTCCATTAATGGGTGTCTTGAGTGCGTGTTACTTGGGAGCTCATTAGCCATTATTAGTCTAACACTCAAATAAATGTCAGAATGTGCTGAGCAAGAGCTGCTGGTAATAGGCCCTGGGTATTATCAAGACTGCTCATTTAGAAATGTGTGTCATATCTGATAAAGAAAAATGAACTGCAGTGTGGTGATCATAAACTCCTTTTACTGTACGTGGAGTAATTAAAGCTGTGCAGGTTCAGTCTGACGCCATCTTGAGTGTGGCACGCTAAGTGCTCAAGGCCCATTGAAATAACTAGATTGGCTCAGGAAGAATAAATAGCCAAGTAAGCGTATGCATCTAAATCCTTGCAATTACTTAACCTGAATACAATATATGAGTGTGCTGAGCCCAGACTCGCACAAGCGGGAAGGAATTCTATTCTGTCTCTGGACCACATCCATGCCCTTGAGTGAGGCAGTGTACTTGAGACACAGCTCACCAATCCTCTTGCACATCATCACACCCCACCCAACTGAACTTGAACTTACTTTGCTCACTATAAATCAGCCGTATTAATACTAATGGCTTGCTTTATGCTGTCAGGTAACGCACAATAATAACACACACAAACGTTGCATTTTTATCAATATCAATTCCCATACATATGTGCTGAAGGCATATTTAGGGATTCAAGGAGATCGTTCTGGATTACACTTAAAGTCCAAAAAACCCCCCAAAAAAACAAATCATAAATTGGAGAAATGTGAAATATGGACCAAATACCCAAAATGTAGCATGCCACTTAGACCATATATGTAATATATGCATATGCAATGCATATGTAATATATGCATATAATATATGCATATATTTCATGAACCATGTGAAATTAGTGTTTCATAACCACAGATTAATCATAATGATAGTTTCCAATTTGTACCAATAAATAATGTTGGTGTTACTTTACTAAAAAGGCTATAAACTATAAGTGTAATAAATAAGTTTGTTACATACAGACTATGTAGAGCGCCACCATGAGGAAACATAATGAATTTAGATGGCTCAGTTGGTGGCGCTAATATTGAATCGAATTTTTTTTTTTTTTTTGATGATGATGATTATGATTTTTTTTTTTTGTATAGCCTTTACAATACACAGCAGCTTTACAGTAACCATATGCGCACATTTGCATATTTTTAAATGGCCGCCATCAGCCAATCAGATTTCAGCAGCCCAAGTGTCTAAAAAAAGAACAGATTTCGTCCCGCTTGTACAGAAGGTGGCGACATAACAGTAAAACACGTACAATAAATACAATTTTAATGTAATGCATATGTAGGCTAAATATAAATAAAACAGAACAGTTTTATTCTTTTAGACAATTAATTATTAAGGGCTAAAGGGGTTATTGTACTTGGACCCCGATAATTGCTGCTTGCAGTTTTATCAGTTATTGTTCACATGAGCGCAGTTGATGTATTAAGGTTGTAGAATCGGCGTTTTACTTAATGGAAGAAACAACAGTGTGAGCGCCATGAGAGTCCAGCCGAGAGTGACCTTCATGTCTGGAACGATTAAGATTAGAATCGTGCAGCGTCTGCCTCTTGTTTTCAAGAGCTTGAGCCAACTGGCACAGGCCGAGTGTTCTCTCCCAGCTCTCCGTCTGCCGCAGCGACAATGACAACCAGTTACCGCATGGCGTGCAAAGATGACAAAAATACTTTCACGCCAAGGGATTTTATTCTGTCCAGGCAAACATCACGCGATTACCGAGAGCCGTCCACTCTTGTTTAAAATAATTGTTTCTAACGTTTAGGTAACGGTGTAAGGTTTTGATCTGAGAGATTTCTGTTGATCTTTGATTTTACAACATAAACCAATTTAATGAGCGTGTGCGTAGATGTGTACTGATTTCAGATCATCTAAGCTTTCAAAGTCCAGAACATTTGTATGTGAACTGCAGAAGTTGTTTAATATGCTGCAACTGTTGTCCGACGTGTATGCTGTTGCCACCGGCGCTGAAGTCTCAGTGGAGAACATCTTACTGAAAAGCAAAAGCTATGCTCCGTTTGTTTACTACTTTTTTTTCTCAGCGTCATTTCATGGCTGTCTCTTTCTACGCAGCGTTTAGTCTCAATAGGATAGAGCCTGTTCTGCTTCACGCACTTTAGTCTGGATCCTCCCCAGTGTGACATCATCTGTTGTACTTTAAGGGTTTCTAGTGCCATCTCTCAACAGCAACATCACTCACCTGGAATACCCGCCAGGAGACGTTCAGAAAGCACTGGTACCCTGGTAACAATACAATAAATCATTCAGAAAAACAAAATGAGAGCAAAAAAAATGTCTTTATGTAAATCGAACTATTCTATTCAAGCGGCTGTTTACTTGCAAATAGGCTACATTTGAGAACATGACATGCTACACTCTAAAATGATTTTAGAATTAATTTAATTATGATGTAGATTAATTTGGCTCATATTAATTGAGATATATTTTAAAATGGTCTCGCGAGAGGACAAAGTAAATCAAACTATTAAGAAGCCAATACTGTGAAAAACGTAAGAAAGCTTGACCATTTTATAGAATATAAACTGTCTGCTTTCAATGTAAATGTTTATAAATTTGAACCCAAAGCTAATGCTAATGGATTTGGTTTTTCTAATGTTATTGGGTTTTGTTTTTCTTCTTTTTCTTTCAAAGTTAGTTTGATTTTATATGCAACTACCCAGACTATGACATGCCAAAGAAAACACCTTTTACAGAAAATAAAATGACTATAGGCCTATATTAATTAGAGTACATATTATATCAACTAAATAATTATTCTACTTGATCAATAGCCTAAATAAAATAGGCGTATTTACAACAGGTCAACAGCAGACCCTTCCATTACATAGCCTACCTATGCGACGGGCCGTATGATAAAATGATTAAATTGAAAGAACACAAGCGCGTGTAATTTAAGGACGAAGTGCTGTTTAATTAGTAATAATTAGAGAGAAAAACTTAAGTGTTTTTCCTTTGATACCGAGCACAACTGGTTTATTTTTTCCAGCATGTGACCGCTGTCTGAACCCTGAACCCCGTGGTGACAATAAAATGTTTCGGTTCTTCGGAATTCCATAAAAGCTCAAACGTTTATAACGTTGCGAGGCAAAAGGTGGTGGAAGAGAGAGAAAGATTTAGTAATGGTAATTAAGAGATGAGATTCTTGACTGAAAGGTCACTGAGGCCAGAGTTAGGCTACTTCATCTCAGGGCACCGTCGTGGGTTAATCATTGGAGCCTGTATGACCTGTGGGCTATATGAACGCAGTGTGTTTACGTGAATGTTTTATTGAACGACGTAACGATGGCGATAACTCTCACTGCATGATTGATATAGAGAGCAATGCTTAATATATAACAATAAAGTTTGCTAACTAACGATCTTGGCATAGCCTAGTCAAAAAAAAAAAAGAAAATAATAATAATAATACATTTAAAAAGTAGGTATATGTAGAGGTAGCCTACGTTTTTTTCGGTCCTTTGACCTCCAATCAGTTCTGATGCGTGAGATTGTTTTCTTCTTAATATAAGGATATTAAGAGGCGTAAAGCTTTGTGGACACAAGAGTGCGGCTGACGTCACAGCCCGAGTCACCCGCCGTGTGTACGCGTCTCTAAGGACGGACTTCTCTACAAAAAAAAAAAAGTTCTGGCCGACAATGTGGGTGGACAGGGCGTGAAACTACTATCATCATCAGTTTTGAATGAGAGAAAGAAAACATATATACAACAAAAAGGGAGGCTCATTCCAATTCAGCTGCGTTGTTAGGACAACGAGAACCATCCCTCAGATGATTAGTTCCACTTCAAAAGAATTTACTTTCCGGCGGTGAAAACGTCCCCCTTTTGTGTCTGTACACAGAGTTTTCACTTGCAAAAAGACGACGACTAGTATGTTTAGTCAGTCTGTTTATTTTTTCTTCTGTTCACAGTACAATTGTATTAAATAAATAGAGGAGTCACCACAATGGCCGAGAAGTTCATAAACATGTATAGAAGATTTAGCATTCTTTTGTAGTCAAAGCACAAAGCACTGGTCACATTCAAGTTTTTCAAGCAACAAGTTTTCCATGTACAAAAGTTTGGTCTTCAAGAATTTATATGCATGACCTGTGCAAGCAGGACAATCCAATAATTAATCAATACTTATAAAAGATGAGGACTTTTCGTCAGAATGTAGGCCTGTATGAAAATGCATGAAAGATATAAAACACAGCAAAACAATCAATAGAGCTTGAGTCAGGTTTGCTTTCATCTCAAAGCAATGTCAATAGCAACTGAAGTTTGTGCGCGCAAACTACAGAAACAAGCCGTTTGACTCTGAAATAGACTGCAGTGAGGCAAAGGTTGATATCGCGATAGAATTACAGGTCACTGTCCTCACTGAATCCTCTTTAAAGCTATCACACCTTGCATCCCTGTCATGATATCATTTGACACTGTTCATTTGCCCGTTGACCCACATCAAAGTGCACTTCCCTCAGTAAATGTATCCACTTAACTAAGTTTAGCTGTGTCTCTCTCTCAGCTTGGTGTGCAGCAAATTGAGAAAACAGTATAGAGGCATTTGAGTGGGGGCTACATCCCTACAAGTTTGAATTAAACATATCATTCAGCTCTGAATGTCTCTGTGTGTATATGGGTAACTGTAATGAGTTTAATTTCCACTTTGAATTTATAAATTCATACCACATTTTCTTGTCGGTAATCAAAATCCTTTTATACAATACCTTAGCTAAATGTTTTTTTTTTGTAAAACATATTCAGCAAGTTTTAGCCTATAAAAATATTTTAGGGCTTGTGCGTACAATTTTAATAAAGAGTATGCAGAACTTGCAGAGTATGATATCCTCTCTGAATAAACAACCAAAACCTAGACTGGAATATACTGGTTAATAAACAATTTTAGTGTTTAATTTTACAGCATTCATATATTTAATAGTTTCCACACTGGGCAGGACAAATGGTAATTAACTTCCTCCAAATTAATATTTTTATAGAATACAGTTGGAAAAGTGCCTATGCAGGCTGGTAATATCCGTGAGATAATCACTTGACCTCACTTATGTTATGACTCCACATCAAAAAATGACAGTTTATCATCATATCGTCATTACTGTCATTTACAATGAAGATTGATTCATTTCAAACCTTCATGCATGTGTATAGATGTATATACAAACGTGCTTCTAGAGAAAGTGGCACTGTTTATCCAACAGTACAACATTATATTTTCATTGACATTTACATACAAATACACAACAAGAAATCCAAGATCAAAAGAGAGTGAAGTGCATATAAATAAATATAACTACATTTCAACAAGTGCAAAGAAAAACAAATCAAAGCATATTAGAGACATACATTTTTCCTTAACCATTATGGAAGGAAGGTTTGACATATGAAAGAAAGAAAACATTCTTGACTTGAGCTCAACTAATTACTTCTTTCATCTATCCAATTAAAGGCTGAAATTTAATCCAAATAGTATTGCGTGTTTTGATAACTCATCATACGCTCTTGCCTTCTAATCAACACAGAATAATATGTTCATTGCACATTAATTCTCAGTTTAAATATCGGCGGCTTGCTATTGGTTATTGATTCCAATCAGCTTCTCAAGGTACAAGATTCCTCACGTGGCTTAGAGGACTAGTTGACATGTATGAGAAACCTGAAGGACAGCGTAAAGCTCCCAACCAGATCCTTCTTACCAGCGGGTGGTAGATTCAGAGAGGATGTTTTTTAGGATGTAAAATGATAAACGGCATTTAGCATAAATCAAATTCTGTTTCTCTTAAAACGTCACATGTAAATGCATGATTTCACAATGTGATCTCCATGCATACATCATGCATGATCTTCGCTTTCTCTTGTTTTGTTATCAGCACTCCAAGGGCAACTAGGCCTATCGGTGATAAAATATGAGATAAGCAAAATGAGATGCTAATGTTTTCATTTGGGAATACACGGGCCAGGTCTAAATGAAGAGCACCTCATGTGAAACTAATAATAGTGTCTAGTACTGTACGTGTTGCAGCCTTCCTTAAAAAATGTGTATTTCACATCGTTGATCTAATATGTGGGTCACTAGGATTTCAGAGAGGGGGGAAAACAAACAAAACTGGAAATAAAAATAAAGAGAAAATATGCAGTGCTGAGTAAAGATCTAAGGAACCCAGTTGCTATTAAGGAAATTATATGGGGAAAATAACTGCTCTGAAGATTAATTAACAGAGTTAGTTTCCACTGATTGAAACTGAATATGGCCCCACACAAGCAGGCCTAATTATATCCAGCTCTTATTTGTCGTCTTAGGCATTGTAAACAAAAATACCACTGACTTGTTCAGAAGGCAGAGTAAAATTATAAACAAACCTATTATGGAGTTTATCAATATACCTAGTATCCAAAATCACTGGGTATTTTAATCAGAAAGATCATCATAATAATGATGATATCTGGTTGGAAGATGTACATGCAAATTTTATGGATATATAAAACGTATTTAGATTTTACATAATGGCTACATGGTTAATAGTTAAATTGGCTTAAAATATCTCTTGATCTTTAACTCACTGGTGGGTATGGAGTCCTAACAAGCAGTAATTGTAGCGATAAAAGCCATGCAGCAAAAATCATGCAGCACTTAAATACTCACATGGGTAAAGGTTCACCAAAGCCCACCTTTATTCACTCTGGGCCCCTCCCTCCAGAAACGGCTCCACCAATCTCAATGTGAGACTGCAGTGACCTGATATCTTACAAGCCAAAGGGGATTTGTGCTGCCTCCACATCACGGCATACAATTTCACGAGACATGACTTTTTTCATTGTTTTAGCAGACTGAAAATATGTTGAACCCCTTCAGATACAAAATGAAATTACATAACTTACACTTACGTAACTGGAAAATAAATAAATTGTTACATTTACAATAGTTGTAACGCACGTTTATGCTAATGCAGGAGATATGGAGGATAAGCCAGTGATGGATGTGTTAATTACAAATGTAGGGCTAAAGAATTCTAAGAAATACATTCGATCCTTTCATGTGCACAGATTTTTTGTTCCCCAAGCCAATCAATACATCTAAACCAGGATTTATTTAGCTTTATCCAGAGAATGATGTTATTTGTTTTAAAATAGTCCAAGATTCAAGACACGATCCAAAATGACCTTCATGCATAAAGCTGTCAGTGCAATTTGTGCATGTTGAAAAGGGAAAAACATCATCTGACCAACACTAAAATCAAAGGACGCAAGTCCTGCAAAGCCAATATGATAAGCCTAACTGATCCAGGCACTAGACTCAGCTAATGAGGAATTAAAATGACATACATATTTATCTGTTTTGGTAAGCTAAATGTATGTTAGACAGTCTGAAACCCCTTGCAGACTGATCAGTCAAACATTTTGTTTTACAATATCTATGGCTTCCTTAGTAGTGCTATTGTACCAAGCATATTTTGTAGCAGAGGTAGGTTGAAGTAAAGCTCTTTTTTTTTTTTAACCGCCTCACTCTTCCATCTAGTTCTGCGCCCTAGAGTGACGGGTCAGCACCAAACCAAATCCGATTTGTCCCAACCATTAATGTCACGGCCTTTAAGCTACATATCATCACAGAGAGTACGCTTGCTCAATCTGTAATTGAAATAGCTTGGGGAGAAACGCTGAGCCCCGGTTGGCCCCCTGAGCCTGCTTTATCCACTCCACCATCCATCACTGTTCACTATGGCCTCAAGGTTCTGGAGTAATGCTGTGAGGTTAACAGTGAGATCAACTTAAAGACGTACACGTGCTCGTTTCCCTTTACCTGGCCCAAAGGCCCAAGCATGTGTATATGTGACATACACATCAGCTAAAGATGGAAGCTGTGTCAGGTATACCTCGGTTTAGTTCTCGTGCTAGTTTGAAAGCGTTGATAGTTGCAGGCTCAGAGGATGGCTGAACTTCAGTTGGGGAAGTGATCAGAAGGCCCATCTCTCCTTTAGATGTTGAGTTCACAGGATTGATTACACAGACCCCTTGTGATGCATCTTTCTACAGATGAAATTAAACACCCACTATTACACACTACTTTGAAACACCCTGGACCCTGATCAATGTGATTCCAGATTCAAAAGCACACTATAAAAAGACAATTCTTTTCATTAAAAATTCAAATGCGATATTTTGAGACAGTACACTAATGAAAAGTGATGGTGCTGAGGGAACCAAAAAGACAACGTTCATTCTAGGTCTGTGGGTCACTTAAGTCCAAAGGAAGCTGCTGCTCAACCAGTTCAGATCAAAGCCACTTTTTGCAAGCGTTCAAGATGGATTCTGTATTGCAGGTGGAAGTAGTGCAAAAACAAAAACCAATTTGGATTTTAAAAATGTAATGGAAATTAAAACTCTCTTTGTTAAGGCTATGACACTGCAAGAGTGGATAAATAAGCTCCAGTGGGTCTTTTTAAGCATGTTCAGCTGGCCTCTCACACACATGATGGCTGCCAAAAATGCCCTTGCCAAGACGTGGAGGACACAGTACATGCTCTCCAAGTTGATCTTTACCGAAAAGAATCTGGAAGCAAGATCAGAGGGATTGGGTGATGGCCATGGTCACCCTTCTGAAAGCATAGTACTGGTGCTCAGAGTCAGGGGCATCCTCAAAGTCGCCCCCTTTCAAAAGGGGCAAAGCCACAAGTGGATTTAGTGACTAATGGTAAGAGAATTGTTCTCTTTGTTCTTCCCCCACTGGAACACACGGGTCGCTGTGACGGCTACTATTGCGTACTGCCACGAGATAACCCAACGGAAGCCACACCTGCAAGCCGATTGGCTGAGCGAAGACCTTTACTATCTTCCCTGCTGCCCTAAGACGCCATCATCAGAGAAATGTCTTATGTAAGGCATGGATAATGGATGAAAAAGAGGGTACAAAAAAGACTTGTTAAAGAAATGTCCATTGGGGTGAATTGCAATCCTAAAAATGCATCAAAAGACAGAAATGCATCAGATATTGGGCTGGGCGGAGTTTCTTCCCACTCCCAAACCGCAGCTGTGCTGAATGGAAAAGCCCCATAGCAAAAGCCCTGCACTAGCCTCATTTTGGTGGACTTGCTGAGGTTTGACAAGAGAGCGGAATGTCCGGCAAGTGAATAGATGGGTATTTAATAAGCTGTAGTACCAGCTGAGCTACACAGGGGGCTGGCACCACCACCACTGATTCGAGAATACTGCACTGCGGATGAAGATGGAAAGAAAACCAACCGATCAACTGACTGCACCGCTAGTGGTGCAAATATAAAAGCTCAAAAGTGATTATTTTAATGCAAAAAGTTTATCAAAATTGACCATATTTTACATAAGGATTCTCCCACAATTAAAAGAATAGTTCACCCAAAAATGAAAATATCTTTGTTGGGGTTTTTTGTCCATGTAATGAAAGTAAATGGCGTTCAGTGTTTTAACATCACTGACTTTCAATTAATGAAAAAAAAAAAAAAAAAAAATTGAGATGAAACATTGTTTAAAATATCTTCTTTTGAATTCCATGAAATACCAGCTTGGAATGACATGAGGACACAAGTCCATGATGACAGAATTTTCATTTTTGGGTGAACTAAATCTTTAAAGTATTTTCTTAACACGTGGTAATTGTCAAGTTAGCGCTTAAGCATATCTAAATGAAACAAATTATCTCACAGAGATTCACAGGAAGCTTGACAACTGAAAACATGACACTATCTCTGAGTTCTGCGTCTTGTACGACTCTCACGTTTCATGTTTTTGATAGCCTCATTACAGCCTCACCTCTAAAATCAATTTGCCTGTGTCTGTAGCATCACTCTCATTACACACTGGGTAAGCAGGAAGAGCGCGTGCATGTGTGTGTTTTTGCGCGCCAAAACCCTCAAAGCCTAACACCCAGTTTGGAAAGAGATAAATTAAAGCAAGACTAAGAAGAAAACACAGGATGGCCGAAAAAGGCGGTGAGTATGAGTGGACGATGGCAGCTCTGTAAACGATCTGAAGGATGGAAGATCAAATATGGTGAGTTTTGTGATTTGAGGTTCATGAAACATTGTGGCACCCACCTGCCACAGGACCACACTGCTGCACAGATTAAGGGGCCGGTATAAGGGAGCCATGGGAGAAGAGGGTAGCCAGAAGCACAGGCAGAGCAGCAGATGAGAGAGTGGAAAAGTGGGCTGCTATATACAGGAGGGGGTTGGGATGAAAAGAAGCCCAAGTCAGGGAGCACCAACACCACTGGCTTGACCTGGGGACGACTGGAAAAGGCAGGAATCCAATTAAAATCACACCCCATCGGCCTGCACAGCCACCACCCCCTCACCAGGCTGACGCAACTTCACACTGCTCCTGCTAGATGTGTCATTTTGAGCAGGTGGAACGCAGCAGACACTGAGATCATATAGTCCTGGTCACACTTTGAGGATGCAATGGCGAAAAAGTCTATGATACACTATATGTACAAATAAAGTATAGATTAAGTGTGTAAATGCATAAAAAAAGTTGAATATATTATAAGTTGTCGCATATTATAGACAAAAATGCGAACTAACCTTCGCCATACATCCTTGTTGCTAGGCAGAAAACACTCGGCAACAAGAATTAAAGAGACAGCGAGGTATCATCTCATTCACAGTAAAATAACCATATTAAAAATCAGCTAAAGTGTGTGCTCATCCAGATATTCATGAAGAAATGCCATTTTTCTACTATTGGCAAAGCAAAGTCATAATATTTTCAGCAAAGATAAAACAACAGGCATTAAAAGGAGTTTAGGAAAGAGAATTCTGGCTGATCAAAATGCACACCAACACTGCACTTGCAAAAAATATGGCGTAAATATGGAATAGACTAAACACAGACACCTATTCAGGGATATTTTTATATATAAATCCTCCTGAAGGTTGCTTTCAGAGAGTAAATCTACGATACAATAAAACTAAATTAGGATTTAAGATGTAAGCATTTAAAAAGACTTTAAATTTAGGAATTAGATTGTATATATGCATGTAGGATTGCATAAAATGTACAAATGAAGCTACGTAATAGCTTTACCACAGTCCACTACAAATATTGTTGTACATGCAATCACATTACCAACCTAAAAAAAATGCACATTAAAACTCCACAAACACAGTACCTTAAGCACTGTACAATCGCAGGATTTCTAAAGGTCAGTATCTGCTAATACTACAAGGTTACCAAGAAATTGTACGATAGTATCCAATGAGTCTTCACGTATGATTTTGTCATTCAATCAGAGGATAGTTTGAGGAAAAAAAGATATCAAAACAGCCAAATTAGAGAGTCTAATATGTAATATTCAAATTTTCTATTACCTGCAACACTAGACCTAAATAAAATCATTCTGACAGAAACAATAAAAAACTGTTTTAATGTGATAAATATATTAATTGTTCTATTGTTTTATATATGTAACAATATGTAACAACAGTAGAAAACAACTGAAACATATATTTTAATGGGTTTTTTTCTATTGTTTTCAGTTACATTTCTTGTCTAATTTTGTTGCCATTTTATTAATGACAATATTTTTCTATATATTTTAAAATCATACATACTACACATTATTTGTGCTGGAATGTAAGATTTCAAACAAGATGAGCATGGAAAATATTTTCTTTCTATTGCAATTTACTCACAACAAGATTTAACATATTTGCGTTGTGAGCAGTATCTTATTTTTATAGAAAAAAAGTCACAGTAGAGATATCTTAACAAATAAGACAGGATCAGTTTGGATGAATTATGACAAATGCGTTTTTACATTTGACATACACACCACACTAATGCAAGTATCAGTGTTAAACATCCTGTCTAATGATTATACAATTATACATAAAAGAAACTGTTCAGCTGTCCACCAAAAAACAGGAACATGTCAAATTCTATGGCAAATTTCTAAATATTTCCTGAAAACAAGCTACAAACGTGCTTGCATAGCATCAGACTGTCACAAATAAACTTCCTGTGCTCGTTTTTTTTTTTTCAATTTCCTGCTGCTCAATGATCCAGCAGTGTTTAAAATAGAAATTAAGAATTTCTTAAACTTCACATTTACAACAACTTCCTTTAACACACCGCATCAGTCCAGCATTGATGGTGGTAGGTTTTTTTTTTTTTTACTTTTTGCCATATGACCTTTTTAAGGTTATTCACGATAGCTAAACGAATGAACTGAAAGACATGTTAGAAGGCCCACAGGGTCAAAAAGCCTCGGTAGCCTCTTTTTCAGTTAAACTTACGGTCTCTTCCTCAAGCCTCAAATAGTAAAAAAATAAATTAATAAAAATTAATAAAAAAATACAGAGGCCCACTCTATTTTTTGGTCACCGATTTTTCGCCAGTTTCTCTCTATAAGTAGGTTGTCACGATTGGTGCCTAAGGCACCATACTTGACAGTGGGAACTGGGCTCTTAAACTATGAATGAAATGCATTATTGTAATACCAACCAGGAAGGAAATAAATCTTTTAAAATGCTATGCATCCTGGTCATTAGTGTGTGTGTGTTAGAAAGGCAAGTCACTCACACTAACCTACAATGCCCTACCACTTCACAAGACCATACACACACACACATCAAAAGAAAACTTGGCAAAACTGGACTATAAAATATCTAAGTGCAAACTCTCTGACTGTATAACAAGACAGTTAATTAAACAGTGGGCCACTACCAAAGACTCTAAATATCCTTTTTCAGTCTTTACAATCACTCAGGTTAGTGTTCAGATTTTTCAAAATACGGAATCAATTAAAAACATGTGGACAGAAACAAACTAATGAGACTGAAGACAAAACTGAAAATATGCAATAGCAATTTCATTATGCAACCAGTGTACTGAAAGAGTTGTGGACCTCAGGCTTACAATTTGGTATTCATTGGTACCTTCTGCATTAACCTAACATTTCATTCACCACCACCAAAGTTTTCAGTTGTAGGCTGCCATTTGGTTTTTGATAACAGAAGTGAGATTGCAGCTGACTAGTACTCTGACGGAACAAGATTTGAATTCATTGTCAGTTCTTGTACGATCATAAAATGCTCTAGCACGCTGAAAACGAGTGAGAAGTCTACCGAAACCAAATGAAAGCCTACACATTCGTATATTAAGCAACGTAAGTGAGTGCAGGTTGGCGTTTCGCTGATCAGTGCGATTATAAGTACAAGGCCTATATCCTCGCTTGCACTTTTATTCATACCGTGTCATACTCTACTGCAGTTTTATAGCAATAAAGTTAATAGCAAACAAGATTATGATAACATAGTTCACATATAAGTTTAAACTGAAAAGAAGATAGCGATAAATTTGGAATCTGCTGGAGTTCATTCGAGGTGAGGCAACTTCTGCCGTAAAATCGCCTTCACGACAAACAATTACTTTATCAAAGTTTAAATTTTTTTTTTAATCAATTGTTTTAGACACTAGGCTACACGAAAGTCTGAAAGTCACTTAAAAGTAGGTAAAGTTTCTCGTTTTGCAATTTCATTCCAAAAATCCTAAATACGCATAGGTATCCGTTAAATAAACGGGCACGTAAGCTACAGATAAAATCCAAAAGTGTTATAGTGAACTCACGCACTTTGAGAAGCATAGAGTTTAAATCACACGCCTGATCAAAGAGAATAGAGATACTTTAATTAAACTTCGAATGCATAATTAATTGTACAGTATATACAGTAGAATCTTAATTAAACATTTTCTCAATGAAGGGGGGCTGGTGTCTATAATAATTGCCACAAAAAGTATTAAGGTATAAAATGCACTCATTGGTGGTGTAGTGTGAAAATCTCCAAATAATTTGTGTTAAAGGCCTCGTTCAATGATGGGTTCACCTTTACACACATCAAGAAAACGATATTTTTAATTCTAATAATCTTCGAACTACATTTAAACTGTGACAGAAAACGCATGTAAAATCCAAGTTGTAATTTACAAAAAAAATATATATAATAATAATAAAAATACTCACGTTACTAACTTTTATTATCACTTTTCAAGAGATAAACCTCTTCCTTCCGTTATACATCACATAGACAGAGGCCCTGCCTCTACAGAACCTCATAATAATACGCCATTTATTTATTTTTTTCCTGTGCAGAAATAACTTACTTTTTTTTCAACCTATATATTCTACTAGTTTTGTAGATATTTTATATATGAATTATTTTTTGGCAACTTTTTTTTCTTTTATAATAAGCTATTTACAGTTTAGTCACCGACGCCTCACCGATACAAGAACATAATGTAGGCTACAACAGATAAAGCTCACAGTAACAAATTGCACTATCCTATTTAAACCTGTAGGACATAATATTACATGAAGAGGAACCCTTCAGCTGTCATCAGTCAATGCTTTAACATGCAGAGTACAAGGCCGAATTACAGACATTATATATCAGTGTTACAGTGTTTGGGTGAAAAAGTGTCCACGGCGCTATGACATGTGTACCAGCCATTTACCAGACTCTTTTGAAAAGGTGAGTTGGACGCAAAAGTTCTATGGCTAGGTGCGAATGTATGGCTTGGCTGGCTGCACGAATATTGTACAGACTCTGGTCTGTAGCTGCCCCGTTGTAGCAACAGAGGGTCCAAAAGGGACTGTGGCCTGTGCGCCATATAGTCCAAACTGTTTTCAAAGGTGTGATGGAAACGTGACCTCATAGTCGACTCATTTCGTGTCTCTGGAGACAGGGTTGTCATCGTTCGCGTCACTGTGGTAGAGGCGGGCGTGTCGTGCTGTTCCGCCACCTCAGGAGACCTCGCCTCTACAAGGTGCTCGTCGTCTTCGCCGATTTTGGCGATGTAGGCCTTGCAGTGGAGTTTCATGTGTTTGCGCAAGGAGCTGGGATGTGTGTAACATTTTTCACAGCCTCTGACCTTGCACGTGTAGGGTTTATCGCTGGAGTGAACGTGAGAATGCTTCTTCCGGTCACTGCTGTTTGCAAATCTCCGATTGCAGCCCTCAAACTCACATTTAAACGGTTTCTCACCTAAACGGGCAGAGGAGGGGGAAACGCGAGTTACGGGTGGGATGTACAGTCAACCATGGCTCATCAGTTCTGAGTGCATGGAGTCATTAGATGTGTTATGCAGGATGTTGTACCAAAATGGAAGTGTGCTGCTCCACACATTCAACAGTATAGGCTATAGCAGGCGAGGACAGAACTCTGTTAAGATAACACTCTTGTGCATGCAAATCGTGATAAATATTTTCCCATCATTCATAAAAAATAGCGATGTTTTCCAGTTGTTTTCATGCAATAGCTGCTACTTTCACACAAGCTAAATCAGATTTAGCTTATTAATGAACCGCAAATGCATATAGCTTGGGCTAACTCAAACTGATTTCAGAGTTATAAAAAAATCGTTAATTAAAAAAATAATAAAATAAATAAATAAATAAGAACATAGTTTAATTAACCCATAATAAACAGTTCACTTATAAATAATTTTATGGAATTGTCTAGGTGATTAATTTTCAATTTCTACTTAAAGTGTTTTCAGTGAAAAATGACATTTCCTAATATTCGCAGATATTCTGTTAATCGACCGAATTCATATTTTTATATGCGTCCTGAGTCAAAGATGAATTAATTCATTTCTAGCGAGAAAAATAGTTAACTGTGGCTTTAATAATTACAGTCATATCGATAAATCTTTTTTATTATTATTTATAAATCATTAGGCTATGGTAAATCATTTAAAAAAACAAAACAAAACAAAAACACACGCACGAAGTGGCCATTTACACAGATCATTACATGCTAAGGATTAATGTGACGTCAGTTTCAAGTGTAGTGGACTCGAAGCTTGCAGAGCTTAGCTCGAGCGGGTGCACTCTACCATAGCAGAGAATTCAGCTGTGCCTTGCGTAAACGCTACGTCACAGCTCTCCGGTGCCCCGGCATTTATTTATTTATTTTCACTGCATGAATGAGAGGCACCCAAAAAAAAAAAAAAAAAAAAAAAACTGGCCTGTGGACTGATTTTCACCAGCTCGAAAGCTTCTGAAAACGAAATAAAAAAATCCTCCCTCTAATATGAGCAACAAACGTTAGAGCAAACAATAGGCTTCATTTGATATAAATAAATGCTTTAATCGCAGCCCAAATTAAAGTCTGGCACAGGCTATAGAAAATTAAATTATATTGTGTACAAAATTCTACATTTATTTATATGCCGAAACATTTTGAAAATGAATTAATCGTGATGTGTTTTGACAACCCATTGTCAAAAGCAGTGTTCGTGAACAGCAAAAAAAGAAAAAATTATTACGGTAGAATATTTTATAGTGTTACTTTGGGAACAAATAATCAAACAGTTGCCTACGTTTTTTCGAGTTTTTCTGTCCTGGCAATTCTTCATGAATTAATTTTGTGTTGGAACAATGTTAAGCAAAACACTCCGAAAAAAGTTTTAGAAACAATTCCATAAGTTTGAAGCCTGTCATTCTAATTATTATTATTATTATTATTATTATGAACTAACCTGTATGCGTTCTCTTGTGTATCTTGAGGTTCTCGGATCTGGCAAAAACTTTTTCACATCCATGAAAAGGGCAGGGAAAGGGCTTTTCTCCAGTGTGCACTCTGACGTGGTTGACGAGCTTGTATTTGGCTTTGAAAGGCTTTCTGTCTCTTGAACAGTTCTCCCAGTGACAAACGTAGTCAGAGTGCTCCGGTCCTCCGACATGCTCAACCGTCACATGGGTGACGAGTTCATACATGGTCCCAAAACTCCTGGCGCAGGGCGGCTTGCCAGTGCCTTCTTGGCCGTCACTCCACTTGCACACCAGCTCGTGCTTTGGGTTCTGCCTGGAGCACCTGAGAAAGGCGTCACCCCCTCCTCGCTGCATGGCCATATTCAGAGGCTTATAGAACTCCAGGAACTGGGTGACTAGCTGCTGGCTGTTGGCCCTGGGGCCACTGACCGACTGCCCGTAAGGATGCGTTCGTGAGAGAAGATCCCCTGGAAGACCCAACATCATTTGGCTGCTGAGATCTCGGGTTGCGTCTGACGAGCCATGGGCCTGCTCTTGATACGTGTTGAAGAACGCGTGGCTCCTGCCATCCCTATAGCTGTGGAGGTCACGGTACCTTCCAATATTGCCATGTTGGTTAGGTCTCGGAGCCAGCTGATCAGTTACTGGTGGCATGCCTGCTGCTGACAGATTTGTCCCAATGATAATGCCCCTAGGACTTTGTTCTAAGCGATGACTGGTGTATCCAGTGTCTGGAAAATGGGTAACCGAGTGGTCAACATATGCACTGGCCCTCGTCTCGTGGTAGTCTCGCAAATTTTGCGAGGGGCAGAGTTTTAAGGAACTGCCAGTGGGGTGCCCCATGTGCTCCTCTGCCAAAGGTGGCAGCACCACGCTGGGTTCAGTATTGCTCTCCCCAGGGTTGACGCAAGAAAGAGGGCAGCCACTAAACCGCGACAGGCTTGTCATGTTTTGTTGCAAGCTTGGCTGAGGGCTTGGCAAATCAACCAACCTCTAACGTTTACGATTTACCTACAAAACTCTTCCCCATTTCCCCCGCTGTATCATCTGCATGTGCAGTTATTGCCTGTAAACCTCTCAGACGCAGGAATCGGACCCAGGTTCGTTAAGATTGGTGTGAGTCCCATGCCGTTCACTTTGCCCTCTTGATTTGTGGCAATAACCGTGGTAGTAAAATGCTCCGAACCAGGCCATACTGCAATATAAAAGCACAGCAGGCAAACCAGCTTTTAAAAAACGGTGCTTTGGGATTGGTCGGAATGCGCGATGATTGACAGTCCCTGGATTTGTTTTAAAAGGGACACGCAGGCGTTCACCACACGACTCCGTTTTCAAATATCTCAGTGAAAATGCTTTGATATGTGCCGCTCGCGCACTGCCAGATATTGGCTGTTCTGTGACTTGAGAGTGCCGAATGCGATATTGTTGGCTAAGATATCGAAATGTTTAAATGCCATATTAGAATTATTAGAAAGTCTGTGCTACGAATGCTATGCAACAGTGTGATTTCAACATCGAATAGAAATAACCGGAGTTAAGCAACGAAAACAAAATTCTCTTTCAAGCTACAATATCGGTTTTAATATTTAATATTGTGGTTCAACTTTAATTAAATTGAATATTCTTTGGTGTTATTCGGTCCAGTAGCTATAATACTGGTGTTCATCGTAAACACGATTTATTATTATTATTATTATATTTTTATTTATTTATTTAAAAAATATTTTGTTTATTTTTTTTAAGTTAAATATTACGCTTATTTAGCTTAAAGTAAATGTGACAGAAACGTCATTGTGTGTTTCTCATGCAAAAAGTTAGGAAATATTATTTGTTATTTATGTAAAATGACATAATATTTTCTATTAAACACTTAATAACATGAAAAGTCGGGGGGCACTACTTGATTATAATGCACATAAAAATATCCCATATTGTAAAAAGTATCGTTCCGCATGTGTAGGTCTATTAGTTTGTTTAGTGAAGGTGATTTAGATTAATTTTATTGGATGTACTTAGGCGTGCATTTTTATCGAATATTTTTCTTGAGTTGCAAATCTGAGAAAAAAAATGAACAGAATTGTTTTATTCATTTATAAAAAAAATAATAGGTGAATTAAATGCATTCATAGATAATATATATAGTTAATAAATAATAATAAATGCACAAAAATGAGCCACAGTATAACTAGGGTTACGTCAATATCGCATAATAGCTAAATAGAACGATAATCGTACGTGCAATATGCAAGGGTTAATAGACTTTTGACTTTCGAGGTTACAAGAATGACAGCTTTAACCTTTACAACCCCAAGATGACCTGTTGTCTTTTAAAAAGGAAATTCATTCGCTTATTTTGAATGTTTTGCACCTGTCAGTATTAAACGGACAAAAATGAAAAAGGTTTGTGGTGTACTCACTTTTACTGTAAAAAGTGTGACAGCATCATAGTGTGCAACCGTCAAATTATTATTATTATATTTTTAAGGGCCAACTCAAACATGTTTAAATAACCACACAAAATACTGACGTACTAAGAACAGAATTTAATTATGTGAATTGTTGGAATCTAAAGAACAACTTATACAACTTTTATACCAGGGATACTGATCACTTACCTTACAGCATTTTGAATTTAAGAAAGTAATTAATATATTTCTTCTGAAGACTGTCTCCCCACCCCCCACACTGAGTGGGCACAAACTTGGGTTATTTAATAATATAATTCTTCACACACATGAAGTTCTTGGATAGAGTAAACATTACCAGACAATATTTACTGAGGTTACAGGAACTGTATTCACAATTAAGTCATAATTAACAGTCAAAAACACCATTCTCTTTACATTAACAGAGTCATATCAAAACTTACTATAAGACAAGAGAAACCAGAAAAGGCCAAGAATATATACTTTTATATATAATGACTCGCAATGCAGTTTTTAGATAAATCTCCCTGACCATGATATCAAACACCATAACAGAGCATAGAGAACAATCAGTGGCAGATATTAATTTGTATAACAAAACTGAGTCTCTTCTCCCACAGCAACTCTTCCTGATAAATTTCTTTCTTCTTTATTTCTTCATTACTGGAAAAGACAAAAGGCATTTCTACACATATTCTGTTAATATACAACTTACAATATTAAGATTTCCAATAAATTAGTTAGTACAATCATATTTAAATACATATGGAGAGAGAGAGAGAGAGCATAAATGAATGATCATAAGAGAAAAGTTATTAGGTATATTGAATACTGTATTTTTGTGGTCACTAAATAGACCTAAAGGACACATATCTAAGGTCACAGACTTGTCTTTGGGACCTACAGTGCACAAACAAAATATAATCAACAAACACTATATCAATTAAATGCTTCCATAGTCAAAGTCTTAAAGAAGATAACTCAGCTGAAAAGTGAGTATAATGAAACATTAAATTATGTATGCTCTACAAATCTAAATATACTTTAAATATTTTTGCCGAAATGTGAAGTGACTCTCTTCCTTGCATACCTGTATTATATTTATTTTTGTACAATTACAATTACAAATACAAATGTAGCCTTATCTTAATTGCCATATCAAGACATCAATACGTTGCTTGTGAGAATTTAAAAAATAAATAAAATAAAAATAAAATAGTAAAACGTGGTAATAAACGCAGGCTGAATATTCGGTCTAATATATTAGGCTGAAAACTACAGAAAAAGTTTTCCTCATTTCAATGAACGTAGCGGGTGCTCAGCTTTACAAGTTAAGGGCTAAATGTCGGTAAATTTACATGGGCAAACTAAGTGGAAAATAGAGACAAACTGAGTGAGATATAAGTAGGAAAAAAGCACCAAACACACGGACTCCACACTTTTAACGCCATTTTTTCTCTCATTTTTAGGACTCAGCAGGGCACAATCGTCTAACCTGGCAACAGCAGTTTGCATTCACTAATAAGCAGATGCGTAACGCCTCGACAAATTTAATTTCCAATCGTTTATGCTAAACATAGTTAACAAATTTTATATAGACACGTTAATTGAAGGTACCACAGTTATCTCATTACTCAATACTGATTAAATGTTTGTGATAAATAGACCCACTCCTCAACAAAGATAGTAGAAAACAGGCTAAATACTTTTGAATGTTTAAGGGATACGTACACAGATATAAAGCCATGTGTCTGCATACATGTACAGAAAGAGAAGATACAAGTAATAGGCCTATCTCAAAATAAAATTAAAGATGAAAAAAACAAGCCATAATATAATCTCCCTATATGAAAGGATGACGAAGTGGTAGGTAATCGGAGACATTTCCATCTGTTGTTGCTAAGCAGCGAAATATTTAATTTTTTATTATGTGTATTTAAGTATGAATTAAATAAATTTAATGTGAGATTGACAACTGGAATAAATGAATAAACAACACTATCTATACATTGATAATTATCAAGATTCTATCTATGAACGATGCTATACTGAGCTTGATTGTGTATTAGTCCGACTCATCTTTAAGAGTTCAACGTTCAGCAGTTTCCAGGTAATTCTGCTCTGACTAAAAATATGAAGACTTAGACTTGTAAAGGGGGCGGGAGCTAGAGCTCATCACATTATTCCGACGAAACATTATTTGACTACCTCAAACAATCGGTCGAAATATAGCTCTGGTCTATGCAATTATAGGCCTTTAGGTCCTTTCAATTTTCCGTGGTCCAACGTAAAATAACGTACGAGGCCCCCTTGAGTTAAAAAACGTATCCTGCCCTCATTTGCCCTTTTGGTCGACATTAGAGTTGCAGTGCAGTAAAGAATTTAAGTCAAATAACTGAATAATTCCCTGCACAGAGAAAGCAAAGAACCTCCTTAAGAACTTATTTCCTAGCCACGCCTGGAAATGAATATGTCACATAATATATTAAGCGCGTCCACATTTAAACAGACAAACTAGGCCTACATCCAGAGTGGATAAGAAACCGTAGATGTCTCACTGCCGACTGTGAAACCTTAAAAAATCGCCGTAAATCTTTCCGACGGTACAACATACTCACATGTGTGCTCTTGTACGAAAGGGAGAGTATAAGAGAGAGGGTCAGAAAGAAAGACAGACAGCAGAAAGGAGGGGGATGAATAAGCTTGCAGAAAGATTAGGAGAATAGCTGGATATATCTATATTGCTAGCAGTAGCTAACCTTTAAAACTTGTGTGACTATTTTAAATAGGTGTTTATATATACACACTACACTATAGCCACATACACACACGCGCGAAATGCATACGCTATTCTATAAGTCAATAAACCATTAAACATTTACTACTAAATTCTATTAAAATAATTTATTGAAAATTTTTTTTTTTTTTTCCAAAACAGTTTAAATTTTCTTTGTTATTAAATGTCGAAAAGTTACACGATTTAGATTATTCCCTGAATGCAACATGCAGCTGATCAACAGGGCACTTTTATAACGCATCTAATGAAAAATAGATTAGGCTACTCACCTTAAAACTATTAGACTAGGTCCCTATGCTCTTTTTCTCGTTGAAAATGTGCTGAAAGTGAAAGCGTGATAGCTGAGGACTAGACCGGAATGAAGAGCTGATTTAAAGATTTTTGTTTTTTAATCTCTAAAATATAAAAGGGAGCTCCTTTCGAGGAGAGATTGAGGGGGAGAGGGAACGTGAAATGGCTTGGAGGTATAAAAAGCGCTGCTTGAAACACTCAACGCGTCTCTGAACTTGATCAGATTTTATGTGTCCTGCAGCGAGTCACCAGCAGCCCTGTGAAACTTCCTCAATAGCAAGAATTTTTGTCGCCTTGAAAAAAAATAAAGTCCTAGGGATATTATAATTACCATCATATTTCTTTCACTCTCGTTTTTGAGTTCTACACTCGACAGTGCGATGTATACGTTCACCATGTTACGGCTTAAGAAAATTTAGAACTCTAAAAAGTGATTTCAGAAAAAAACTAATCCAAGATAAAAGAAATACCTGATGGACGCATATAGTCTATGTACATTAGATAGATAGATAGATAGATAGATAGATAGATAGATAGATAGTGATAGTGATTTACAAATTATCTTCATTTCCAATAAAAAATTAAGAAATTGCTACATTTTTATTAAGTCACTTCTCGATTTCGCTTCTTTTTTTTTAAGAGGCTCGGCAAAAGTGTATTTTGAGAAATGAATTGTCAAGCAACTCCTGAAAGTTTATGTAACTTTGGGAACAGCTGACGTGCTAAGCACGGGAAATAAACAAGCCTTTCTTACTGAACCGAAATAAAGTCCCGTTGCTCTACCTGCAAATAATGCCAACAGCAACCAATCAAATTTACTCACTGAAACGAACTGCCATTTTCAATACTAAACCATGCCAATCAACGAACGCGCAGCCAATTAGCACCCTTCCTAGCTGTCACGTGACAAAGAAAGCGCTGTGCTTTCATTGGCCAGCGTAGAGCTGCCTCCCGAGCTCATTTATGTGCAAGGAGTGAGTGATTGACTTTATCAGTCCAAGGACATCATTCGCCTGGAAAGGGGGGGAAGTTTGATCCTCTTTCTCACGGATCCCAGTTACGGGAGTTTTCCTCCCGTTTACCGAGACCCGGGATTATCCTTTCGTTTTTCAATTCAAGATTTCTTTATTGAAGCCTACGTGAAATTGTGCTCAGTTTACCGTTACCCACTTCACTCCACTAAACTGGGGTTTCTCATATATTTTTTTTCTTTTTCACTTGCTTTTTCTCGATTGAGCCCAATGACTATGCTTCTTGATAGCGCTCCTCAGTTCCCTTCACTAGGAGTAGGGGGGTTCGGAACGCCTAGACACCATGAGTTGGGAAACCGAGACCCCGGGCTGGGGCTCAGTCCATTCGCAGATTCATCTCACTCGGCTGCCTTCAAGATAAGTCCCGTTACTCACGATATCGCCTCCAGCCAGTCATCAGCGTTCACCCCGCAAGCTACTGGATACGCAGCCGCGCTCGGACACCACCACGGGGGACAAGTTGGTTCTTACGCCGGTGGAGCATTCAATTCGACCAGGGACTTTCTCTTTAGAAACAGGGGCGCAGGCATCGGAGAGACCGCACCGCCGAGTGCCCAGCATGGAATCTTTGCCGCTTCTGCTGGGAGTCTACACGGGCCCCCCGGAATTTCGGACAACCCGGGACATCTGTTGTTTCCTGGACTTCACGACCAGAGCGTGAGCCACACTTCACCGGGAGGACATGTTGTAAACAGTCAAATGCACCTGGGTTTACGCGGGGACATTTTTGGCCGTCCAGATCCGTACCGACCTGTGGCCAGCCCTCGTACGGACCCTTACGGCACCGCTCAGCTCCATAACTACAACCATCCCATCAATATGAACATGGGGATGAACGTACCCACTCACCACGGTCCGGGGGCCTTCTTCAGATACATGCGGCAGCCTATTAAGCAAGAAATGTCTTGTAAATGGATAGATGAGAATCAGATGAACAGACCTAAAAAGACTTGTGACAGAACTTTCAGCACAATGCATGAAATGGTGACACATGTTTCAATGGAACACGTTGGCGGCCCAGAACAGAGTAATCATATTTGCTTCTGGGAGGATTGCCCGAGAGAGGGGAAATCCTTTAAGGCCAAATACAAACTCGTGAACCACATCCGCGTGCACACTGGAGAGAAACCGTTCCCTTGTCCGTTCCCCGGTTGTGGGAAAATCTTTGCAAGATCAGAAAATCTTAAAATTCACAAAAGAACTCACACAGGTAAGGCATTCGTATTTCCCCCTTTTTGCTTACCCACTGGTTTTGGAAAAAGAAATATTCATTCATTAATATTCCAGCGGGGTTATTTATACGTAAATTACAGTTCTTAAAAACAACAACAACAACAACAACGTGCATTTTGAATTAAATTTTACAGTAAATTTAATAAATGAAATAAAATAGTTTAACATGGAGGAGAATTGCCACAACTACTTTAACTACACTTTAGGTTTGGGGGCATTAAATACATTTGTCAAATGTTTGGGAAGATTAACTTATTTTGATCACATGACCGTTATTAAGAAATTTAGTTTCTTATTCTCTTGTTTTTCCGGTTGAGCAAAATATGATTTTGTTAAAATGTATATACACATTACATCTCTTTGAGGAGATGAATAACACAGAAAAATTTAAATGCAAAGCTGCATGCGTTGTTGTGGAGCGAATTTGTGAATGGACTGTCCTCTTGCATTTGTGAAGCTATGATGCTTGTGGCTATAAAGTTAGAAATAGCATGGGATTTGTGTATTGTGGATACATGAATACAATGCAACACATTGGTCTGGGAAAGTAGGAAGTGGTCGAAGTGCATTTGAAGAGTTCAGATGCAAAAGCCTCTAAGTGCTATCTGAAATGTTCTTCTAAAATGAGCATTTTTATCAGGCTCCTATCTTTAGGTTCAGTAATTTTACTCTAATGGCAATGTATAGGTCCTTTTCTATGCAATTAAAGCTAAATGATCGAACATAAATATACGAGCCAGATAAAAATGCTCATTTTAGAAGAAAATATCAGATAGCACTTAGAGGCTTTTGCATCTGAACTCTTCATTTAGTCTGATGACTGGATTTGTGCCTAAATAATTGACCCCTTTCGAGGTCCACATGAAATGCAAAGCAAGCTGTTAAACAGTCTATATGGTTACACTTGGCAGACAAGAAACGTGTGCAAAAATTGTTCACCAATTGCCACACAGTACACAACAAGGCATGGCGTGTTGGTTTGCTAAAACGAATATAAAGATTCTTGGGAAGTAAAATAAAGGATAACAGCAAGGACTCTCAAGGAGCATGAGATGTGGGTAACCAAACCATCTAGCGTGAGCGCAACACGGCCTGTTAATTTCGAAAGGCATATTACATAACTGAAAGTTGTACTGAAAATCCGCTCTATTAAAAAAAGTTACATTACTAAAACTTCAGTGTTTGCTCTCACTTGCAGGTGAGAAGCCATTTAAATGCGAGTTCGACGGCTGCGACAGGCGCTTTGCGAACAGCAGCGACAGGAAAAAGCACATGCACGTGCACACATCTGACAAGCCATATATCTGCAAAGTGTGTGACAAGTCCTATACACATCCCAGCTCTCTCAGGAAACACATGAAGGTAAGGGACATTTTCTGCTAAAATAAAAATGTTATCTAACCCCTTAGATAAACGTAATGTGCATCATACGAACAATGCGTTTACATTCATTTTAAGCAGGCCTGATATTGTTCTGTATTTTGGTTCACAAATGTATAACAGAGATCAGAAATCCTAGACATAGCATAAAGTTTAACCGTGTACAAGTGTGTTATTTCCTCGTCCTGCCTGTATGTCATACATCTATGAACGTTGTAATTTAAGGTACACGAATCACAAGGCTCAGAGTCGTCTCCAGCTGCTAGCTCTGGATACGAGTCCTCCACGCCGCCAGTGCTGGTTTCTGCGAACACTGAAGACCCGACAAAAACACCCACGTCTGCAGTGCAAAATACATCTGCACACGGCGATGGACTACCGCCTAATTTTAACGAATGGTACGTTTGAAGCTCCAAGCAGACTCTCAAATGGTGGACCAAAAGGTTGAAGCAACCTTTTAAAAAAACGATTTACGCTGTGGCGTTCAAAATGGCATTGAAACAACAGGAAAAGATGAGAGTTCGCCAACAGGCCTCGTCCATTCTCAGGATTCGAAATTTGACTTTATTCCGAGTTCGAAGAAAACTAGCAAGGCATAAAATAACAAAAATAACACTTTCTAAGAATAAATGGTTTTCCTTTAGTTTTCAGATTTCAGATGATTATTTTATTTTTCATTTTATGTATTTTCTGAAAAAAATATTTAAAAATAAATGGCAAAAGAAAGAATATTTCACGGTGTTTTATATTAAGGTGACACTCACATCACCTTTTGATTGATTGTTAAAATTCAGACAGTCTTAAGAAACGTGCCAAAGTCTTTGTCTTGAACTTGAACAAAAAATAATAAATCATAAATAAGTATATAGCCTACTCGTGAATGTATTTCCTTGTTTGATGGAGTCAAATCTGTTGTCCAAGTCCGTTTTCAGGTGGAGAAATGTGGTATTAGCTTACGATTGTTACCTTTGAATATAACGTTGCCTTTGTTAATAATGATGTAAATACATATCCATGATGCCATATTTATCAATTTGTAATTTAATTATCGGCGAAAGAGCCGAATCTTAAATGATATTTATGGAAATGTTTTCTAACAAGACTGTACAGTTTTGAGTCAATAACCAGTTTTAACGATGAAAAGGGAGTCAGTTCTAAAGTTCCCACGATACGATTGTATCTTTTTTAACCAATATATGTGTCTTATCTGGGTCGTAAAGTATTAATTATATTAATATTATGACATGACATGATCTATAGTTTCAAGTATGCATTTTCCAACGCAAGTTCATGTGAGGACCGGTATAAAAATATATTTTAAAAAAAATTATTCTCCTTAAAATCAGCCATGCAAGGAAGTAATATCGAGACCTTCTGGTTCTTATCAAAAATGACTTTTTTTCCATTTACTCTTAGCATCAGAGTATAGACTACATCTCTATAAGCAACACTTACAAATTCGAGAGGCCCACTGACCAGTGTTTTTCATCGACACGCTACTTTTTGATCAGATACACCATGCAATAGCATAGCTTTCATTCATGCATCAACTTTGAACTCGTGTGACAGTGTTAAAGACATTATATTCTTGGGATCTGAGGTACAGCCATTTGAATCAGTATGGTATTCCATTTTTGATGGTTCCAGAACTGTCTTTGTGGATGCAAGTCTGTGTTTAATGTGTCAAAGAGGAGCAATGATCTGTCACAACAGTAATCTCAAAATAAAACTTTTTGTCTGTCAGTTTGCATTGTTTTAAATGTAGTTCTTCTGTGAATATAGCGTGTTGTTTGTTATGAATACTGTGGTATAACATAGAGAAAACTTTGATTACACATTTGCTTGTTTTATGTGAATAACTTTTCCAGATGTGGAACTGTATGTGTGAATGAAATTTAGTATTAAGAGTACTAGAACTTTTTTAAGGTGGAAAAGTGAGGGAAAATATGTGTTCAGTGACACCAAGAGTTACAGCGTTGCATTGTTACATATTTTTTAAGAGACTAAAATTATGCATATAAATATATTGTGCTTATGAACATGATTTCAAACCACCAGCACTACTTTTGAAAACAAACGTTAAAAAAAAATACAGTACCTCGTAAGTAACGTGATATATAAATACGTTTATTTAAATAATTTAATGAATATATGTTTTATATACTATTTTCTATACGTTAAGTTAAAAAGAAAGATTTATTTCAGCCACCTTCGATGTATCTTAAGCCCTGATCTCATACAGATCTGATGTACAAATGGAGCTTGAATGTGATTGTGACATTTTCTCGTGGAAATGGGTCACGCATCAAGTTATTCCTGAAAAGCACATGTTTAACTGATGAACTGTGTCACTGTGCCATTTTCGAGGCAAACGATGTTACTTCAACATACCTATTCAAAATTCAACAAAATATTGTACTTTCTTTCGAAGTAGGGTTATTGTTTGTTGGTTTGTTTAACAAACTATTTATGACAAAATGTGAACAAGTTTTTGACTGGAATTAAAACAAATTCTGAAATGTCACAAATGAAGACCTCAGTTTTTCTTTTTCATCTCTTTCTTTTGCTATTTTTCTCTGGTCCTAACCGTGAACTTATAGCATACGCCCTACTCCAACGGTACGAAGCAGCAACACACTTGAACTTGACAGCAAGATGCCGCCATCTTAGCATCCTGTTTCTTTGAGGGACGAAAAAGTTCAGAATTGGGTAGCGTTAACGCAGCCTAACAGCCGTCTTTAGTAGCTACATGATTATTTCAGGACGTACCTTGGGACCTTGTGGAGTACACATGCAAGAACCCTGCTAATTTTAAGTTTGAAAACTTTCTGCCGAGATACGCTAAGCCATTCACTCGATTTCAATTATGTAGGCTGGGCTTGGCAGACATTCATTCAAAACATGTGATAAAAACAAGAGAGATTGCACTAGTGGCAGAATGTACATTTTTATTATTCCACAGCATTACAGAAAGACTTATTATATTTTAAATATATATTTTTTTATATATAGCCTAACAGTGCAACACTAAGACACTACTTCAGACATTGCTGCAGAATTTAAAATAAATTACAGAAAATGTATACAAAATATATTTAACTGCCTTATATTTATAAAAATAATAGCCTAAAAAATAATCCGCTATTTAGAAACACGAATCAATAAAAGTATAACTGGTGAACACGCAAAATATTTGTTCACTGAGTCAAGTTCACGATTTAAAGGCAATATAGGATAGGCCTATATTATTTTTGAAGGACCTGCCGGGCTCTTTTCTCCTTCCTCGCTTGGTATGCAGTATTTTAGCCCAACCCCCATAGACTCCACCCTCATATCAAACCCACCCCCCATCTTCAAATATAAACAGTTTTACAAATTCATTTAAACTGAATCTTTTCTGATTTCTGCGCAAGCGCAGGTTTTTTTTTTTTCGTTTTTTTTTCTATTTCACACAACATTTTTCTTCTCATGCCATCGGCTAGTCTTTCTGACAAATGCAGTGACGTCACAACATGGCGATGGCTGTTTTGCTGAGGCACCTCGAAACACCAGCTGAGCTTGTCTAAATGGGCAACCTCGACTTTTTCGTCCTGCCTAATTTTTAAAACTGTCGCGAACAACTAAAACTATAGTAGCGTTAATATAAAAGAAGGCTTGGTCCTCGAACAATACCTGTCTGAAGAATGACAGGCTGTTTATAACGAAGTCTGAAACAGATTAGAAAACACGTCGGCGCTGTAGTCACGTGGAAGGAGTTTGAAAAGTGGCGGTTGTTAGCTGCATGAAGTAAAACGGTGAATTTAAGATCTGTTGTCAATAAAATGCTGGACAAGCAGATATGAGAAAAGTGAGGTAGGGTTTTGTTTAATTAATCTGTAGTCTAACAGAAAATGTAATCAAATAGGCTTACATGCATTTTACTTAACCTATTTACTTAATATAACAAACACACTGAGATAAGCATTAAGTAGAAGTATTCAACTGTTTATGGCTTGGATGAGCGCTCTGGCTAATACTAATTTAGGGTCCTTTCCCTAGTCCTCCCTGAAGCCGCACTCAATCTCATAGCTTTGCTGGCTAAGCGGGGTGGCACTGTCTAAGAGGATAAACCGACACGAGCAGGTTCCAAACGCTTTTTGTCACGCAACTGCGTGCGCGATCATAATAAACCCAGGAGTTACCTTGAAGGTGGCGGGATGCAGTAAGCACTATGTGTTACCACGAGCTATTATTTTTCCGCGTTATACTTTACTTTTCAAACATTAGAAACACCCAAATACGTCATCGCCACACACATATCAACACACTTGCACCAGCCCTGTGATGCAGAAGTTAATTCAATGCCGTCGAACAAGTGGGGATACTTTATAGGGGATTCTGTAGTAGTAAACTCTTTCTGCTCTTTCTAATGTTAAAAAAAATATTTAGACTATTCGTTTGATTCCCCCATATTGTAAAAGAAGCCAGACTAGAAGTTATGGCATTAGCTACTTGTAGATAAAACAATATATACAATTCTGACTGTACTCCACAACTACAAAGCTTATGTAGCTACAATACGCTATAAGATAAGTGAATTTGACTGTATTTGTCTTTAACTCGCTATTTACCAAACAATACCAGAGTGAGGTGGAAGGTAGGGACAATTTGCACGTCAATTAACCCTTTTCAATGCGCTCTACCGATGCTTATTCACCTGTAGAAAAAACGATGAATATGCAAAGGTGCTCAATATGACTGTTAATCCAGGATGTGTCCTTTCAAAATCTACTTTGGATGTGCTGCAAGCCTATTGTAATGTTAAAGCAAGGCAATTGGGGCCATCATTTACCTTGATGATTCGTAAAGTTTGCGTTTAAATTGATTTACCCTTCACTACTGGAATGAACCAAGGGCTTTTTTCTGGTACTTTAAATAAGACAAGACGATTTTACTGTCAGAAGTCCAACAAGTGTCAACTGCTTTTTTTTCTTTTCTTTTTTTAAAATTTAGAATTAAGCCTGTAACTTGTTCCTTCCTCGTCGTTTTTGTTATGTTAGTGGACATTTTATCTCCTGTATTGCCTTATTTGCAGCGGGTTGTTAGCACAGATGGAAAATAGTGTCTAAAAATTTCAATTTGCGTCATATTAACGGCTTTAGATAGATAGACAGATAGATAGATAGATAGATATTCTCTTTTTATTAGTATAAATAGTGTATTAGCCTGTACTGGACATCATTTATTTGCTGGAAAAGGCAGATTAAATACAAAGAGGGAAAGTTATTATTTTTAATTTCAGTGAGCACAGGCCCATTTTAACAAGGAACCCTAAAGAAACCTAATAACCTAATAAAAAGAAACGTCATCAAAGTCCGCGCATATAAAAACTGCTTATCTTTAAAACGCCTTCATTGAAATGCATACCCATGCGATTATGTTGTAGACTACGTCGGGTAGACGGTAACACACAGGGGAAATTTAGGTGTAACACTTTATTACATACAAAAAGACTTATGGGGGCTTTAAGGACAAACCTCTACTATGATGACGATAAGAAGTTATTATACCGAGACGTCGTAAACTGTATTCTCATAACGTGCGAAGTAAAAGACTGGGTAGGATGAATTCCTAGACCCAAATACTTTTCACACTCCAGAAATAGCTTAAAGTACTATTTGCGGGTCTACGTGGATGTTTAAATAAGAATGCTGTGAATCATTTTGCACTTTAAAAGAGAACGAGTACCTAATATTTTTTTGTAACACCACACGTTCTCTGTCACATTGAAGGCACTCCTCCTCCAACGTTTTTATCTACAAACTTTGCAATATATATATATATATATATATATATATATATATATATATATATATATTTAAAATTATGTAGGCGACTAGGGACACGGCTAGGGACACCGTGTTGTTTCCATAATAATTATCGTACGCTTTTCCCCCTCTTTTTTCTCTCCAATCCATAGGGGTGCATTAATGCCCGGCTTTGGAGAAAATACCCCTGATCCATGCCATGGTGTAATTTTCGGTTTCATTGCAATCATTCATCGATTTTAAATATTTGTACATTTAGTTTATGTAGACATGTTCATCACAAAAAAAAAAAAAAAAAAAATCAAGATTGTGAAGACATATGGAATCAAATTGAAAGATAAGTTCAGAAGTGATCACTATCATACATTAGGTATTTTAGCTAAACTTCAAGGGAACTGTATTTGCTTTAAAGAGGAAAGACATAAAATCATGTGAATCTATCTGCCAAAAAAAACAAAAATTTGCTCAGTTCAGCTGGACCTTTAGAAAATGTTCTGTATTTACATAATGATATTTACATAATGATGTTCACATCACCAATGACCATATAAAAAAATATTAGATAATATAAATAATATTGATTACTAGAAGTTGGTGTCCACTGATTTGACATCATTCTGAGTCACTTATCAAATTAATAGAGGACTCAGAGAGCTAAGATGGCCATCATTAAATCAGTAACACCTGCAAACAAGGGTCAGGGGCTACAGGGGGCGAGAGAGCAGGTGCTAGTGATTTGGAAGCCTAAATAAATTCTAAAGACTTAAGCAACAATATACAAAAGGCATAATCATTGGGACAGAAAGTATCGCTGCTTCAGCTGACATAACATGACTATAATTGACTTTAAAAAAATAGCCCTTAAATCAAAACATAAAATGGAAGATGTCATCTGTTAATTGGTCAAGTCATACACATTTTTTATTTTCATAATTTACAGTTTATATATTAGTAACTGAACATAGAATATACAAGCAGCTCTATACTGAAGCTTCACACTGTAGCTCATGCAGGTAATGATTTATTTCCTGAGGTGACTTCCAAATCCTAGTTGTGTACTCCCTTTTTTTTGTTTCACAGAAAGTCATTATGCACACTTTAAAGTGTGTGCATGTGTGGGTACGCACAGGTATAGAGGCTATCAGGGGGTGGGCGGCCAGGTGCTGTTGGAAATTGCTTGGCTATTGCCAAAGAGACCTCATGCCAGGATAATGCAAGGTCCAAAGGTGCACCAGAGACAATCCAACCCCTCATGCTGCTTACCTCTCAATACCCCAGGGCCAATCTTCTGTGTAATTGTTTTTCCAGTTTCATCTGTACATTTTGGGGGGTATTACAGAAAACGGATCACATACTTAGGTTTTAGAGAAAAAAAGTGAGTGAAGACAAAGGAACAGAGTTCCTGTGAATTAATGTGTTTCTTAACCATGCTCCCTTTGTGGCACACAAACACTAATTGCAATCACAATACTGACCAACATTATCACATGGTAATATTTTTTTCTTTAGGGCGCATGACACTGCAATGATGTTTCATGATGTTACATGTATAGATTCCAAACTGCAGTTCAAATGGACGTTTTCTCATTTGGTAAAAAAAAAAAAAAAAAAAAAAAGAGATGATCAGTAAGGTAAGTTCATTGGCTGTCAAATTATAATCAAGTTAGCATATCTGAAAGACAAATAATGCATCAGTGAAAATCAGTTAATTTCCAAGTTCAACGACGAGAGAACAAAACTTTATCTTATATAGCAGGCTGGTGAAGACTGCAGCGGCAATAGCCTAGCCTACTTAAAAACATTTTTAGCAAGAATATTATCCTATATGTTTAAAATCTAATAAACATAAGCAAAACAACTTAATCGCTATATTGCAATGCAAAATAGGTAGCAAGCGACCGTTATTAAGCTGAAAGACTTAAATACCTGCACCAAAAATGCGAGCGAGTTGAATTCACAGATAATGCGATTTAACGTTTTAAACAAAACAAGTAATTAAACAGCAGTGCGAATTCAAGGCTAACAACAATAACCGCAGTAGAAATGTAGGCTACATTTTATACAGCATGCATTAGATGCACTCTTTTTCTGTATAACTAAATAGTCTTTAAGTCAAGCAATACTTTGTCAATGTTTGTCATAAATGTCACAGGCAGTCTGGCTTAACCCTGTAATTCTCACAAAAAGAAAAGTCAGAGCATAGAGTTATTAACAATTCGCTTGGCAAGTCCTTGAGGAACTCGAAATGAATGTCAAAGAAACTTCAATCATGCACTATAGGTCAGATTGCTGCAATTTCCCTGTCTCAGAAAACTCCAAAGTGTTCTGCTTTTTTTGATAAGTGAAAACGTGAGGAAGGAGTAAAACTCATTGGTTTAAAGCTTTCAGATGAAAAGTTTATAGTCGTCATGGAGTTCAATCATGACCAAAAGAAACGTTCATTTACATGTACGAGCGTTTTGATTTTTGTCTTTCTTACATTAGGTCATATGCTGAGATATCATATCCTTAGGACATTTAAACATATACAATTCAACTCTTAAAAACGGGAAGTTCTGCAGTTCCTGATATTTACATCTAAGTAACACTAAGTTACCAGAAGTGCTTTTCCTCAGGTTATTAATAATACATTATGTCGCCAGTCTGGTTGTTTCATTTAATATGCCGCCATTCATGCATTCGACGGCTGATTGCATCATAAATGAACATGAACGTGAAGCAAACCGCTCATCAAGTAAAAAAAAAAAATCAAGTTAAGGTTTAGGCATGCTAAAGTGAGGAAACGAAGCAATGTTGTATGTTTTCCAACAAATAAAATTCTGAATATTTATATATTCATATAAAGCTCACTTTATTTGAAATAATATGATCAGTTAATATACATGAACTGAACATCTATTTCACATGAAGTCAGCTTTAAGTTTGAGGGAAAAAACTGAACACTAACCATGTAAATAAAATACAAGTTGTCCGCAAAATTCGTCATAAAGGCCTACATTTTGCTTTCAGAAATCAGCATGTTTTGGGAGAAAATTGTATTCCTTCTCAGAAACGATATCTGTGTGTCTGCGTATTTTGTTTAATTTTGCCAAATGTGCCTGCGCCCTGAATGATTTTGGGGGCTACATCACCTAAATAAGGTGAAATCTGGGGCATTTGGGCTCAAGTAGACTGGTTGTCGGAGTCGGTGAAGTGTAAAATTGCAACACCAGACAGCCAGCATAATAGCTCAGAAGGGGGCTAATGTTCATGCTACATTCACAGAACATTTTTATAATTGCTAAATTAAAAAGGGCTATATGTGTATACAATGATTTATTTTGTGCTTAGTACTTTTTAAACTCATTTGCACTTTATAGCCCCGTTTGAAACTGCTAATAATTCTCTGCATTTGTCACACACGTATGCTCATATCGATACAGCTTACAATCATAAAGCAATGCAAGCGCTTTGCAGCCTCTCAGACATGCATTTAATTTTTTTAAATGTCATCTGCAAGTCTCTATACTTTTTTGAAGTGACAACATTGCCCTCTGCTTTAACAGAAACTTCAGGGTTTCTTCTCCATCCTCTTAAAACCCTGAAAGTCACAATGTTTCAGAAGATATCATTAACACAACATTTTAAGCAAACACACCAAGTTTAATTTAGACTTTTTAAATGCCCACAATTTAATAAATAACTTATAAAATGATAACTTAACCAATCATAATCAATACTGAGAGGCATAGCCAGAAGGAGATCTTGGAACCAAAACATGTTTTATCTCTAAAATGTAAAAGCTTCAACACTGTATAAACACCTAATACACTGGTGGGATTTTTAATACTGAGTCATGGACAGTTCAGCAGACTACTGTCTGAACATAGAACATAGACAGACAGACAGAACATGTAGATTAAGGATTAATCCATGTCAATTATTAATCCATGTTTAATTCCAGCTTCCCCCTGAGAGTGGGAGTGGGACCCTATTAAAAAAAAAAAAAAAAAAAACTCAGACCATTCATTGTAAGATCCGGCTGAAGGAAAGCGGATGTACATCCTCTTGTCCACTACACATGCATCAGACCACTCATTAAAATAAATAAATAAATAAATCCAACATCAACAAATTAAACTTCAAGGGAGGAGTCAAAATATTTTTTTTCTAAGGGTACATCTATGGAAAAAAGGGGGCAGAACATGCACTTTACAGTGTCACAAACAGCCACACATAGTCTTTGAGGATTACCTCAACCCAACCAAGTCTGTAAAATAAATAAATATAAAAATGAAATATCAACATGTTCAAAAACAGAAAGATGCATTTGTTTGAGAAAGCCTCATTTCTTCCCGATGCACTTTACAATTCCGCAGTTGGCTATGCAGAAACGTTCTCTCCCGATGGTCTCTTAATAAGAAACATTAAGAGATACCCATCACCCCCAACTGCAAGACTACAGGAAAAATTACTATACACTTTAATAACATACATTAACAGCAGCTGCAGTCTGAGCAGCTTCAGTTCTCACTGGTCTGCATGTGACATGTACTAGGCAACAACCAGACTCTCACAGGCGTTCCAAATGTCGAAATAGTGACTGATTATATATCTTTATCTAGAATATAGAAGTAATACTTCTATATTCATCCTTGGGTTATTTGAAATGTTACTTGGGGCAGTGGGAGTAAGTAGATATGGCATGAACGTAAAAGATTCAGAGGTAAAAATGTTTAGTGCTTTAAGATGTGATGGAAACTAGCATTAGGTTCAAAATGTTACACACTGGACGGACAAGATTGAAGAGCCTCTACACCGACATGGTTGCCTCTTATTGTGCATGTTTCAGTCATTCTGACGTGCATTCATATCTTTCTATTCCTGCCTGACACATTTTCTTTTCAATTAACCATTAGACCTGTCATCTCCTTTACTGCACACACATACTCATTTTTTTGCATAGAAAATTGCTCTCCAATTAAAAGTAATCAAAGGCTGATGAGTAAAAAGCCTGGCTATTTTCATGCTTTTATTTATTTATATAATTTTTTAAAGCGATTTCCTCTATATCAGATGATTTTTGATGGCCAGAGGATTGGCAGAAGAAAGAAATTGTTGTGTGGAGTCACTAATTATTTTTTTATTTATTTTAATGTCAACTCGACGGCAAGTTGTTGCATCCCAAATGGATGGGTGGGTTGAAAAATTAAAGCTATCCACACAAACTCCAAAACTTAATGCCACAGATATTAAATGGCATCCGGCATAACATCTTTTCAGTATGGAAAATTTGACAGCAAACCACAAAACAATTGACTTGATATGCTATTAATTAATATGGAATGACATGTGTCCATCGAGACTACCTTGGGGCCTGACGAAGAGGCAGAGACAGCTGCGTAATTACTACTCTCACTTGTACAGAGAGTAAATAATTTATTGCCTATAGTAGCCATTAACTAAACAAACACAATAAGCTCTATAACTACCCAGCAATACCTTAAGTGTGTTGAAGAGACAGCTTTTTACATTCTGCGGAATCATATCACAATATGAAACTAGTTTCTCAAAATTAAGAGAAATTAAGAAATGGGTGTATATAAAACACATTCAAAGTCACATTGTACAATGTATTCTGGATCTGTTACAGTGGATCTAGCCATCAAAAACATTGTGGTAGGAGGAAAACGGCCAAAAATGCACTAATGGCTGCCAAGATGCTCTAAAAGTGAAACATTTATGACCTCCTATAATAATATTAAATGTTCCTGTAATAACATTTTGAAAGCGATTTCTCTCTGGTGATTTACAATGGATTTCAGTCTTCAGCCTGTAAATCACATACTGGCCATACCCACACACTTGCTAGCTTGTATTCAAAGACTGTTTTCACCAACATAAACCTGCTTAACGTCAATTATGATTTGCACTGGCTGAATTTAAAATTCCTACACATCTACAGTACACAGCAACTCAATAGCAGCCCACAGACACGTTGCTGTAACTACATGAGCGCAGCATCCAGACTTCCCACACAATTATGTCTCATGGCATCTGTCCATGGAGACATTATGGGGGACATCCTGGAGACAGGAGTTGGAGTGCAGGCCTACCTCATGTGTCAGCATGTGAGTGCATAGATCATGACACCTCCATTTATTTTTAAAGAGAGCGCACTGTGTGCGTGTAAACTTTGAAAGCGCCTAATAGATTTGTTAGAATTTTAACTACAAGAGAGGACTGATTCACAAGAGCATGCAGAGCATAACTGTTCACACATTTGCATCTGACCTGCTCTTGTACGGGTCCTGGGAACAGTAGAGAGGTGTGTACAATCTGAAGTTTACATGATATCACAGTTTTTTTTTACCTTTCCCCGACCACATGTGGAGTTATGAGATCTCTAGTAAGTGTAAACTCAGCAAGGAGTCTGAAATACGACTGTATGAGCGCAGATAACTTCTCTACAGTTACATCCACTCATTTCTTAATGCCTGGAAAAGTGATGTACTAATCCTAAAGAGAAAATAAAACTTCTGTGAAAAGTGTGAATATAAAATACATGGAAAAAATATTTTTTATATAAATGGACATAAATTAATATATTATTTAAAAAAAAAAAAAAAAAACAGTAATATACAATACATTTGAATATATTTTCAAATGTAATTATTCCTGTGTTGGCAAAGGTAAATTTTAAGCAGCCATTACTCCACTCTTTAGTGTCACATGATCCTTCAGAAATCATCCTAATATGCTTATATAGTGCTCAAGAAACATTTCTTTAATGATGATTATTCTTTTCAGAGTTCTTTGATGAAAAGTTCTAAAGAACAGCGTTTATTTGAAATATATATATATATTTTTATTTTGTTATTTTTTTCCCCAAAAAAATTTCTTACTGACCTTAAAAGTTATTTTTAGATTATATACACGTCATTGGAGCAAGCCTAAAAAATACCATGAAGCTCAAATTGCAGACTGTACACCAAGATAGTCTACCGCTTGCATCACTTCAACCATGCAACAAGGTCTGTCCAATATTTGCAACATGTGTGCTTGTCTTCACTCAGCGAGAGCTCTGTCTGTCCTGCCTTTCTTTGTTACAGCCCCCGTGCTTTGTGCAGTGTGTCCTGCATTTGGTCTCCCGCCTTTGCTGGGGCCACGAAGAACTCTCCAAGTTTCCATTCATGCTTCTCATTACTGGGGCATGTTGAGGTTTTATGGAGCCTTGTAAACCCTTGAATTACTGCACTTTAAAATAGATTTTGACACTATTATGTGACTGTGCTTATGGTGAAGCCTTTCATTGCTAGACAGAGGACTCATAATGGCGGACGACAAAAGAGCATGACTTGTTAATTATTTTTAACTGCCGGATAAAATGATTATGAACTAGGTAAAAATGCACAAAGGGCCTGTAAGGGGGTGAGACACGCAATGATGTTTTGTCAAAAACACGACAGTCGTGAACAAATGTATAAGTTAAGCTTATTCATAATTAAAAAAAAAAAAAAAAGTAAAAAGTAGTTTAGAATCTTTTCATTCTAAAAGTACACAAACATAGAATATGAAAAAAATTAAGATAAGACTATGAGACTGACATAACCTAACAAAACGGTTTGTTTGCTGAGTAAGAGTCTTGTGACTATCTGTCTGTGCATTTCTCCTCCCAGGCTTCTTTGAGACGGGAGCCGTCTGCTGGGCGGCAGAGCGGTCAGAATAGAAGGTGGCAGCCAGTCAAAACACTGCCTGTTATTCCAGCCAGGGCCCAAGTGCCAGTGAAGAGCTTCTTTTCATGCACCCTTAATGTGGTAAAGTGATCTGCTGCACAATAGGGACACTCGAGGAGGCCATCCCCAGCAAACAGGCCAAAACAAACAGCTCCCCTAGGTCTGGCTGCCTCACCCCCCGGCCCCCTGAACACATCCCAGCACCTCTCAGGTCTGCTTCAATGGGCATGCAAACAGAAATACACGCAAAGATACTGTACACATCCATTCCCATGCACACACAGTTACTGGATATGTACACAAATATCATCCAGAAACAAATAAAACACGAACACATGCTGCGACAAATAACACGCGTACCACATGCAACCGCACATACTCCGGAAAAATATGCTGAGCTCACACCCTCATTTGGGGTATCAAAACAAGCAACAGTTCTGAATTCAAAATGAAGAAAAATGCCTCATTAAAAGGAAAAAAAAAAAAAACTTAGAAAAGATTAAGCCAAAAGAATTTATCATCTTTTTCAAGGATTTCTAACAAAAATAACAAAACTGCCACACTGCTAATTGAAACACTTTTGTCTGCAAAATCAAAACCATGTGTGAGACCAACAAAACCAAGTGGTTAAACCAACATGCAGAAAAATAATAAAACAGGAAATGATATCATATAGTGGACCCCTGCAGACCCGCATGACTGACAGGTCACTGAGTCTCTTAAAATATTAAGTATTTTGAACTTTTTATGACATGGCAAGGTTTGTTAAGGTTATAGAGTGACATGCTGTGTGACTCCATCAAAAGCAATGATATTTAATGAATTATTTTTAATTTTGCCTTGAAAAATATACAGTGAAAACAATGATTATATTAGGAAAATTAGGTGTAAAAAATGTATACTATTTTACATTTTAGAGTCACAGGAATAAAGAATACGTTTCTATAGAAACTCGGCAAAGGGATTTTTTTTAAAGAGCTATTTACTATTATTGTGGACACTCTTACATGTAATTGACCCAAATTTCCACATACATCTAAAATGCCAATTTCATTCATATGGCTTTCTGCCATTCAGGAGTTACAACTGGAGAGGTGTGTAAGTTAGTATACCGAGAGCGCTGAGGCTGTGGCTTTGACTTCGTGTGGAAGCGCTTTCAATACTGACCACAGCAAGCATTTATGCAGAGGCCCAGCTGGCTCAGAGACAATTTGGCTGACAATGACAGAAGAATTAGCACTCACTTTTACAAGCTCAGCCTCAAATTACTTCTCTAGCACTCCGCGCTAGCTTCAGTAAACGAGACGAGGCGAATTCAAAAAGAAACTTTACATGCGGCAACCCCATGTCTGTAATAAGCCTTCTTCTCCGATCCAAAGACATAATCATGACAATAAAAGCCCAGGCGTTTACCACACACCAAAGATCATGAGAATTATACAAGCACTACAACCGCTCCTGGAATGGGCCTTTTTCTAGTGTGCAGCGTGCAAGGGAGAATGAAAGGCAAATGCTTTTCCCTCTTCTCCTCTTTCTTCACCCTTTTCTTCTCCCCTCTCCTCCTCCTTGTCTGTTGAAACATGTGGTCAGCTGTTGTGCTTCCATGTGGTCAGATGATCAAAGGCAGAGCGGGATAGTAATTGTCCCCTGCTGAAGCGCAGCTCGGCCTGGGATCAGGGTCCCAGCAGGTGGGGGGACAGCCATGAGAACGGCCGGAGAAGCCGGAGGAACGCGAGAGGCCCTGCCTGGCAGAAATAAAGACTTCCTAAGGGTTCCTCTCTGACAACAGAGCCGCTTGGGGAGAGTGAAAAATGAAGCCTCCACACATTTAGGGTTTTTTTTTTGGAAGGGGGGAAAAAAGGGGGCCACAGTGGGGGGATGGTGAAAATGAATGCGTAAGAACAAGAGATTATAATATTTGGAGAAAAGGAAGACTCCGATTGTGCGACTCTCGCCTCAGTTGCTGAATTTTAGCATCCCTGATTTGCGTTTTCTGGAGGAAACAATCATGTCACCTAGTTTCAGTTGTACCGATTATGCAAAATGCTCGTGCAATTGTTGGAAACCCAGCATACGGGTGTGTCAGTACGAGACGGGCCAGTAAGAAAGAGCGTACGACAGAAAGCGCGAGAGAATGAGATACACCGTGACTAAGTCAGTGTTTACCTGAAGACCAAAGGGAGCTGTGAAAGCTCACAAGTCAGCCTACTTCACATATATGTGGGAGCCCACAAAACACTTTTCACTGCTGTCTGTCATTTTGATTGCCCAGCATGACTCCCTCCACCCTCAGCAAACCCCCCCACCTCTTCCTCTGGCCAGATGGCTTTTTTTTTAACAGTCTGTGTCTTGCACCTCCACTCTCAATCCTTGGAAGAAGCGGGAGGAAAGGGCCAGCGGGGGACATTGGGCTGTGTGGACAAATGGTTTTGAGGTAGCAGAGCAAATAAAATGGATTAAGGGGAACCTTTTCACAGATACCCCCAAAACTAGTTTGGCACTTCTTAGCCGAGGCCCTCATAAGTGCCGAGATGGACCAATCCATTTGCAGAAATAAGAGATCTTCAGTGAATAGAATGAAACAAACACTTCCTGAAATAACGGACACTTCAAAGATAGGGTTTCAGGTTCCACATATATCTATTTTGATGGGTATATTGTAAGAACATGAACAAATTTCTCTTCAAAGCTTTTTCTGAAGTTCATAGGTGTTCATTTAACATATAGAGTAGCACCTCCAATCATCAGAGCAGAACACAAGGCATTTTGACATCTACAGAAGACTATCGTTGCAACAAAACATATTCATCAAATCCATTCGAACACAGCAGGTATCTTTCTACAACACCACAAAGGCCCTCGGTTCCTTCAAAGTGGAAAACGGACAGGAAACTCTGTGATTTCATCATCACAAAAGATTTCTGTTGCAACCCGAACCTGAAGCCAACAGGCCTGCAGACATTAAGGAGGCTGCTTGATTGACTGGAAAGGGGTAAATAGACCTGTCAGTCTTCTCACAGTCCCGACAGAAATGCCTGTGGTTTGAGTGATGGAAGGTGTCCCTCTTGCACAATCCCATACATTACAAACTCATTCATAGATATTTTGACGCAGACCTTCTTGTAATATCTGACAAATGCTTAAGGGATTAGAGGATCAAGATTCAAGGCTGAGCCTTTTGTCTTTGCAACCGATTCAGATTCGTCTCCAGTCTCTCATGATGGCTGAAGCACTTCAACGGTCATTTTAAAATAGCACAAAATAACCCATTTGATGCTGTTCCAACATCAGCCAAATCAAATGCAAAATAATGACTCCATACGTACCCGAAACTAAATGTCAGAGCAAGAAAGGACTGACATTTGACTTCCTGATGGATGTCATTATGTCACTAGGCAACATAGCATGAACATGCCTGAATAAAAAGAGCTATTGTGGAACTGCAATCAATAAGAGAGCTAGTTTTTTTTTTTTTTTTTGCAAATAATGCACATGAAAAACAAATGGCACATACTAATCAGTCTTTTTGTTTGTTGTGGAATAGCGGGAAAAATCCCTTTTGAGCTGACTGTTTGCATTTTGTCTTTTCAAAAGCCCTTTTGGCAGTGTATCAGGTAGCTATTTGTAACAGCCAAGATGAATAATTATTTTATAAAGGTTTAAACAGACACACAAGCCAATTTTATAATGTGTCTACATGGATTTAGAATCATATCAAGGTGATTTGTTTGGTTTGTAAAATGCAATAAAAAAAAAAGCTGGATTAGATGTCACTGGATTAGATCGGCAACATTGGCCCTTCCCTTCACATCAGGTCACAGGCTCCATGTCACAAGACACCAGGGCTCTGACCCCTCTGTGGTGACATGTTACTCTAAGGTCATTCAGTTCACTCAATTAGCAAAGGAGACAAAGACCTGGGCGTAAAGGAGGCGATAGGCCAGCCGTCCCATCCAAAGCAATCCAAACACGGTGCGTCTGCTTGTCTGGCCAAGCCCTCATTTAGCAGTTCACTGACTGGAGACATGCCCGCTGCTCTTCACGGAGCGTGTGGTGACAGCCAAGAGTCACTGAAGAGCTGAAGAGTCACTCCTGTGCCACATGGTGGGACCGTCAGCGAGATTATGATCTTACATCGACGAGTCAAAAGTCTGGTCTTGAATTGACTGGCACGCGTATTAGTGTCAGAAAGAGTCTGATGTCAGACAGACTGGCATCGACCGGCGCACATGCTGGGAGGGGAAATAAAGCTGCTCTTTGGTGTAGTAACAGAACATGCAAGGAAATGTATGCAGGCATATGTGTTTATGCAGTATAGCTTACGCTGTTACACAAACATTCATATGTCTTCGGCATCCCGTGCACACACCCCCTGACACTAGACGCCCACTTATATACAGCCTCTTTTCCATCTTGCTTTCCATCTTATAGACGCTCATCCAGGGGGAATGAAACAGAGCAAGATTTCAGCTGAGAGCATGATTGTAGTCGAAGGTATTTTAGGTGAACCTCATTCTGATGGAGGTGTCTAGAGGGCTCAATCAGAGTTTAAACCCTCCTCTTTTCACCGAGCGATCGGGTATGTACTTAGTATCGTTTTCATCCCGCAGCAACAAACACACATATTGCCTGTGTACTTTGATGATGAAGACAACTTGCTGTCAGAATGGATTGTTTTCTGTGCTTTATCTACAGCTCTCATAAATCTCGAATATGCTTGGAAAAGTTGAGCAAACTTACAGCAAAAGATTTCTAGCTACGCTGCTGTAATCTTTGTCCGTCGGTCTTTCGAGCCCCATTCTAAAAGATTAATTCTTCTTGCAAACTTGCAAGCGCTAAACTACAGTAAGTACAGCACAACAGCTGGCCCTGTCATTTCCATAAGAATACAAACCACCGCAGCTGCTCTCGCCAGCATCTGCTGAGCTGTTTATGAAAATAAACAGCGCCAATCCCCATAAACATCCTCATAAAGTCATCAACTATCTCCGAATTTACAGCACTGAAAAATGCATTAGGCTCTGCCTTGATTTGATAGCACTAAATTTCTCGGCTCATAAATATATTTATATAGCCTATTCACAGAGCGTACCAATTACAAGGCGAGCAGGGAAATTGTCAAACAATGTTTCGACATGTTTAATAACACTGGGGTATGATTTGTCAAGGCAGTGCACCAAACATAGCCACTAATGAGTAGCAATGGAACTCAGAGGCTGCCTGGCCAAATCACGGGGCCTTGGAGGACTATTCAACCATTGTCAACAATTTCACTCTCAGTCCGCACGCAAAGAGACAGAGACGACCGTTAGTGGATAGCACTTAGCTAATGGCTCCCTTTTGGCAGCCGTAATTACACAATGATTAGCTTTACCCACTTCAAACTTTCACACTTCACCTTGTGTTCCTATAGTCTGCAGTGAGCAGGTCTGGGAACAGCTATGCAGACCGGCCAGAGCCAGACTTGTTCAAAACGGCACCTTCACGTTGTGGATTCTACGTGTGGAGATATATTTAGTTAGTGCTAATCCAATTGAATCCAATGCTTCCTGTCAGGCAAGGTGCTGGCAGACCACATAAACATATTAGTAGACAATGAAACCTCCACTACTGTAATCTAGAGTTTATTGAGGTCCAGACAAAGTGAAAGGTTAGCATGCTTCTGTGAAATGAACATTACTTTAGTATTTGTCTACTGGAGTGATATTGAGGTTTGTCATACACACAAATCCTTGGAGGTAAGCAATATTTTTAGACTACTGAACTTTTTTGATTATTCAATAAACTCTGTTCCTTTTATATCATTATCAACATTCATAAAACATTTGCATGTATTCAACATATCTTGAAGGAAGTTCAACAGCAATTAATTAATACATTAATATTTCTCTAAATAAATGTAATAAAAATTGTTTAAAATAATAATACATTTTTAAAAATATTTAAATAAATAAAATACATAAAATTATACTTTAAATACACTTACAGTACATAAAAAGAATATTTAAAGGCATATAAATATATATTTATACACAAAAATAGTTACAACTGTGGACGTCATGGGAATCACGTCAGATCTGCCTAAGTCAGAATGCAGTTTATATCTTAAATCACTACTCTCCTACTCTGTCACATCAATGGAGGAAAATTGGTGTCGATTTGAATGTCTGATGAGATGCTGCTGGTGGTCTGCCACTGGAAGTTAAACATATGGGAGGGGAGGGCTTACCGGGTGAAGAGGCTCAGCCATCTTACTACTTTACAGATAGCCATGCATATGTTGGCAATAACCACAGGGAACGGGCTGAAAAGCATCCTTCCAGTTACAGTCAAAATATGATACTCCAGCTTTGGATGCTATGAGCCAAACTAGCTGATAATTGATTCATTGAAATTAATGCCTTTTTAAATGCAGGTACATTTCTTTCTTTTCAAATAAAAAAAATAGGATGCATGATTTGAAATCACTATGAAAAATTCTGGTTAATATTTTGAACAACTGAAGCATAGCGAGCAATGCAATGCTTTTGTTCCTGGTACAGAGACAAAAATGTAAATGCGAAACATGCTAACAAATGGGAACCCTGATGTCACAGCAAATGAACAGTTTTAGTAACAGCTGATAAAAAAATAATAAAATCAATAAATGGCAAAACAAACATAAGAATTAAATGAAGCTTTTCCATCACTGCATTTGGGTGCAGTTGTCAAGTTATTTTGCCCGTAACTTCCCAAGCCAAATCAATAAATATCCGCGTGTGTTGCTTTCCACCATCAATCCTCAGCAGAGCTAAAAGAGTGAAGCACACCTTCCTCTGATCAATATTACAACAGTGAGGCGAAGGGCAGGCACCTGAGACTCCTGCTTTGTAGCCAGATAGGTCTTTATATGTTCTCTAGAGGACTTATTTACCCCAGCCTTCAGACTAGATGCTCAAGCCACTACATTTCTGGCCTATCCACCTTGACGCCCCTCTCTTCGCGCATGAAGCGGCATAAGAAGTCTGATTCAAGTGATTTCTCTTTTTTCCAGTCAAGTTAAATGGTGCACCGTGTGTTCTACTGGATGGCAGGAATTGAAACATTTAAAAAGCCAACTGCGATAAGCCAAGCACAGACACCCCGCAGACAGACCACCTCGCCTTGGAGACACTTAAGCGTCTGTGGCTTTGACAGCATTTTCATCACACCCCCTACCCCCCTTCACCATCTGTGAATGTGCCCGGCAACATCAAACCGAGTCTGAGAATCGAAAGCCAGGAGACAAACCCGTCCAGGGTACTATCCTCTGTGAAAAAAAAAAAAAAAACACCGTCACTCATAGCAGAAAAAGAGTTGTGAGTTGTTTGGCGTCTGTTAACGTGCAGTGTGCAGGTAATGTTTTTCTCCTTTTCTCTCATGAGGAGAGGCCAGTGTCTCTGCCATATGTGCAGTAAGAGGCCGCCCTGGCAGCAAGCGCTGCTTGCACTTGCATCAATTACAGCGGATGGGCCTGACAGCTGTAATTACATACCTCAACACTGATTATGTGCGGTCTGTCATGGAGACCAGCAAGGCACCTATTTTCATGCACTCGTTTAAGCAGTCAGTTGTCAGGGCAAAGTGGCAAAGCAGGAACGGCCCTCTTCGAAAAGGAGGAAGGGAGGGAAAGTGGCGGGGATGTAGCTTGCGTGGAGTCAAATAAACCCCCTCCGCATGCTCTCATCCCCGCCGCCTTGGTCTTGGCAAGATCTCCTGCTGCTCAGGGCAGTAATAGCTACTGCATAAAGAGCCCATCTTATTATTGTCACAATAGTGAAGGACTCTGGGAAATTGGGGTAGGAAATTGGGGTAGACCTGCTCATTGATGCTGTTGTCTTCTCTTCGGCACAAAGCAAAGACCTGTGCACAAGTTGTCAATAGGACTCAACCTAGTATTTTAGAAAATATCAAGTGTTAAGTGGCACAATGATACAGATATGGCTACATCAGAGGAGGAAATGAAGGAAAGTAAACCTGGCAGTAAGGGAAAAAAATAACGTTGAGCTCACATGCACAGCTGATGCATTTAGCTCACTGAATCGATTCCAAGGGAAATCAAATATGCTATTAATATTTAATTCACTGTCTATGCAAGTTAAATGCATTGGCGATCACATGGTAAAATAGTGAGCATTTTTTGTTCACTAGCTCGATGTAAAATAAAGACTTCAAAAAAAATGGAAGTGGCACCACTCCAACATATATCGCGGTTCTGTTTCAGGCAAACTGAGTTTGAGTTTTGGCTCGGGGTCCTTCCTGATCCCATCCCCCCACCTCTCTCTCCTACTTCCTGTCCGCCTTCAGTACTGTCGTGTATAAATAAAGGGAAAACACCAAAAATAAATATATAAAAAACACGGTCATATATTGGATGCAATTCAATCACTCTCGAGCACCAGTCTTTTAAGAGAAAAATTCTCCCTGTGCCCTAGCCATGCCACCCTCGCCCTTTTCAAACCCCCCATCCCAGACACCCATATTCCAACCCCCAACGCTCGCATTAAAAGCCTGGCCAATCCAGCTGTGAGTTCGGGCAAACTGCCAAACTGTCTGGCAAACGAAATGGAAATCTCTGAAACAAATACAGTAGCTATGATTTCACCAAGCCTTTGGACTATACAGAAAAATGGTTTCATCTACAGCTGTGATGCCTAAGACTCAGTTTTGAATATTGACATCATTTACATAGCTGTCATTGAGTGCGTTTACATCTCTCAGCCATTATGGTTACATGTAAACATCTTAAACAGTGTTCTTTTATAGGCAAAAAGTCATAAACAGTTTAAACAAAACCCAGATTTTTGCCCACAACCCCAATTACATTATGCAAGTAAACACCTTTAGCAGCTTATTCAGCATGCACGTCATTAGCATTTTAACATCAAAACTGGAGAAAAACTCTTACTTAATGGAAATTTATAACTAGATGATTTTTGCCTGCATTTTAAACGCATTCAAATAATTTCATTTTAAAATCTCATTCAATTTAAAGTCTCATTCATATATAAAATTAAAGTCTACCACAAAGGCAATTAAGTACAATTATTTTTTTTAATTAAGGTCACCTCTACTGACTAACTTTTGTGGGACATCATGACGAAAAACACCACGTCACAAGTACAAAAACACACTAACAAAACTTTGCTGCAGAAGAACATTAAGATTGGTTAGGCCTACCTGTCCTCCGATATTAACTTGTTAACTCCCTGGTTACACGACTTCAAAGAGACAACTGGCCCACTAAAAGACAAATGGGAAGAAAACATGTTAGAACAGTGAAGCCAAAGCCAACTGCACAAGTTTGTCATGTCTAAACATTAAAACCGAATCATTTCAGGAGGTCTGGGTGTTTACATGACTTGATTTCAGTGAGGAGATCTTTAGGTAACATTTTGCTCACTAAAGGACAAGTATTTTTAAGTGCTGGTATTTCCTCACGACTGGTTAAGATGCGTTTTCAATATACTCTATTATGCCATTGCTGAATTTCTGCAAATCATAATAAGCAAATGTCTGAGCTTATAAAGCTCTCACTCTTCAGTCAATTCAACAGTCTGAGGTGTGAGTGCTCCCTTTTCAGTGACCTTCAATAGCTTATTGATTTCTGCGAATACAAAAGTGGCCACTCATACCCCAAACTCTCATGTTCACAAGTTTCATTGAACTGCAGCCGCAAAACCTCCAAAGCTGTAATCATGAAAGTAATAAAAAAAAAGCAGACTGTTTTGCTCCAACAAACAACAAACATAAAAACACCTAAGTGAGAGTGTGCATCGCTATTTGTCCGAACGCATTGTGAGGATAATGGCATTTAATCCTCACGTCAACCCCCACCCAGACTCGTTCCACACAACCGGCCTTACAAAGACTGTCCTCCAATAATAAGCTGTCTAGTCCTTGGCTTCCAGGCCTTTGTCATATTGCCTATCGACATGTTAGATTAAACAAAATTTCACATGTCAATTAAATGAGTGTTGCCCGGGTGATTAGCAGATCCCACTAATTGTCTCCCTCCTCCTCCGACATAATTTTCCACATGGACGAACAGGAAAGAGGGCTTTGTCCAACAGGGCCCCCATCAAACATGTCGAAGATGGGTCTTTACGTCCTCCTCCACTTCTTCCCATTCTCCTGGGGAGAAGCCGACGAAGAGAGGGATGAGGTGGGGATGAGATTGGAAAAGGGAGGGATTGGATTCACTTTTCAGGGCGCCCCGTTCAGTTCGGGGCATCCCGCTGACGGGGTACAGTGAGAACGCAAACAGTGGGTCCTGGACGCCTGACGCACGGCCCCATTCACACACTCCCACACGTGCACCCTCACTGATAATTACCCAGCCGGCCCCCAGAGACAAGACGTCCACAAAGACTGGGCCACTAACAGTTTTAGACAGGGGCCAAGGCACTCCCAAGGTCTTCCTCTTCCAAATACTCCAATTTCTTTCTTCTCTGGCATATGTTTGTTTTCCTTGCCTTAATGAACATGTTCTCTGGATCTACCTCACATTTAGTCCATCACATCAAAGGGGAGATGTTAGAATGTCTGGTTGGCTTCGGTGGATCTAAGATGATGGAAAGCAGTTTGTTCTTGCTCTAAAATAGTAACAAATAACATAGGCTGAGCTATGCACTTCTGCTGTCCAGTTTCACTCCAGAATAAGCTTGTTAATCACAAACAACAAGCACAAACAAGATTTCTGCCTTTAATTCTGATGCAAAAAAATATTTTGCCATCCCATTTATCCCAAGGGATTGTTTAGACAAAAAGGACAATTGTGATCAAGATTTACTCACATTCATGCTGTTCAAAATCTGTATGTGTCTTCTGAACACAAAAGAAGATCATTTGAAGACTTCTGTGGTCCGAACAACATTGGATCCCACTGACATTCACAGTAAGGAAAAAATGTTTTCAAAATATCTTCTTTTGTTTTCCACAGAAGAAAGAAAGCCATACAAGTTTGGAACAAAATGAGGGTGAACTACCCCTTTTAATGTGCTGGTGCAAGACTGACCCAAAACCAATGCCATCAGTTTGTGGCAGACAGTGGGAGTGCTGTGAAGGAAAACCTGTCTGAAAACAGTGAGTGTTTTTGTAATTACATGTGGAAATGCAAATTGTACATACACTGCACCTTTAAACAAGTATATTTTTTATTATTTAAGCAGAATTTTGCCCTCTCTAGCAACGTCTGTGGATAAAACATGAAACTGCAAGTTATTTAGTTTAGTATTATTTATTTAGTCAGTTGTGCTTAGTACTACAAAGCATATATCATAAAAATATGGTGTCTGAACAAGTGAGCAGTATAGTAAACAGCATAAACATGTAAGGACAAATGAAGTAAACCTGAAATATCATGTCAAATCCATCACTATTTGTTTATGTACAAATATTTTGTATTTGTACCTTCTGTAGTGCAGCTGTCCTTCAGTCACAAAATACAGTTTTAATAACAGTGTTGGGGAAAGTTACTTTTTAAAAGTAATTCATTACAATATTGTGTTACTCAAAAAAAGTAACAATTTTGTTACTTAGTTACGTTTTATGTTACGTTACTTTTTAAATCTGGGCATGGCTGGCTTGTTTGTTTTTTTATATAAAAAGTCCTATTTTAGGCAAATGTATGAGCCCTTTCACACCAAAAGTGAAATAAATAAACCTCAGCCAGAAGAAAAAGTAAATTCACCTCTGTACAGTAGAACGTAAGAGAAAAGTTCAACACACTTCATCAATAAAAAAAAAATGGAGAACAAATGTTAGTTTATCTAAAGTAATTCTTGCTTATTAGTATGGTTTAATTGGATCATCAAAGGTCAGCAGCAAAGACCCTGGTTAATAAAATGCTATTAAAGGGGTCATATGATGCGATTTCAAGTTTTCCTTTCTCTTTGGAGTGTTACAAGCTGTTTGTGCATAGATAAGATCCCTGACGTTGCAAAGACTAAAGTCTCAAAACCAAAGAGATATTCTTCATAAAAGTTAAGACTCAACCACGCCCCCCTAAAACAGCTCACTCAAACACGCCCCCACATTTCTACATCACGGTGTGGGGAGATTTGCAAAACATTGACCAATTGTATACGCAATGAAAGAGGGCGGGACTTTTATTCTTGCTGTAGTAGTATTGATGCTGCCGCCGGCGCCATGTCGTGGAGACACTGTGTTTCATTGTGAAAGCGAAACTACTTTGTACAAAAGAGTACACAACTAGAAATCAGTGGTTGTATTTACAACACTGTTCCAGAACAGTTCAACCCAAATATTAGAGTGTGTGCAGCACATTTTACGGAGGACTATTTCCTGAACCTGGTAGTAGCCTGCCAGTTATGCTCAAAGACTGTTTCTATAAAGTGGGGCAATTCCAACTTTGCAAGCACAGTCTGGCGCTTCTGACTCACAGCCTGTAAGTATGTTTTCATATTTAAAGAATTTTCCACTGACGATTCAAACACGAGTTTTGAGATGTGTAGAGAGAGTAGTGCTTGTTGTTTGTTGTTTCTCCGATCACAAATGCAGACATGGTAATGTTTACGCAACGTGTAAAACGACAGTATAAGTCATTATAATCAGTAATTATGTCCCCACTGGATGCAACAGATGCCTCGTTTGTAATGGGTTTTATTGTTTTTGTGTCGTCGCGCTGGGACACGGCTTCACAATATGGTAAGGGGCGTAACATTTCCGTCTCATGCTTGAGGTATTCGGCCAATTACAACGCACTGGATAGCTGGCCAATCAGAGCATGCCTCGCTTCTCAGAACGATGAGCTTTGTAAAAATTGGCACGTTTCAGAAAGGCGGGGCATAGAGGAGCAACAAAAATGTATAGTATGTGGAAAATAATGTGTTTTTTTAACCTTAAACCGCATAAACATTGCATTACACCAAATACACAAAATAATGTTCTTTTTAGCAACGTCTTTTTAGCAATATGACTCCTTTAAATAGACAAAGGATATTTGTGTTATTTAATATATTTAATCATTGCAGGTTTGCATCAGTTTGTATTTCCCTGTTTTTATCAATTTCGAGGAATACTAAATCTGCGTTTTTGTGAGTGATATGAGTAAATGCATGCTCACATTTAGTCTAGAACTACAGTAACATCATGTTTACACGGCACACACAACACCTCTGCACTTACTCTGGATTTCTCTCAACCTGAGGACAGGAGACTTGGCAGTCAATAAATGGGAAAACAAAGTAACTTGCTTTACTTATTTTGAAAAAGTAACTCTGATACTTTCTTGTAAATTAAAAATGTGTTACTTTACTAGTTACTTCAAAAAGTAATCTGATTACGTGACTCGCATTACTTGTAATGCGTTACTCCAAACACTGCGTTAAACCCAGCCTGACTCAAGTTCTCTCAACTTCACTCACACTCTCTTTGCCTCATTCTCTCCTCTAAGTGAATAAGGAGTCTGGTCAAAGAGGACATAGCCCTGTTTGCACTGCACTTTCTCAAGTGTACACAATGGAAATTGTGTCCCATTGAGTCCAAATTTGCTGGAAGTTTCATTTAAAAGGAGTACAAAGAATTGGCTGCATGGTCTACTTTTTGTGCTGAGGCAGCAGACCATAGGACTAATAATAGATGAGGGGAATCTCACATCTGAGTCTACCTCACACACTGAACGTCGGCAGGAGAAACATGACGGGCATGAGTGTGACATTCATCCGTACTCTAAATTCATTCACTCAAAAATCACGCTCACTCTCCCTCCTTCCTTTACACACTGCATTTTCCCAGAGGCCTGTATTATGTATGTGTAAGTGTGTGTGTGTGTGTGTGTGTGTGTGTGTAGGCAGTGAGTGCCAGGCTGTGTCACATGTGAGTGCTCATGCATGAATGTGTGTGTGTGTGAGTGTATATATGAGTACAAGAGAAGCAGTCGACACAGACAGTATCCTGAACAAATCTCAGTGGAGAGTTAAAAGACCGTCTCTGAATCTGATTATACCAATGAATTCTGTTCTCCACACATTACTTTCCGCATGAACACATAAAATGAAAACGTGACACCTACTACTACATTTGTCCTAAAAATGCCATAGCACACCATTAGTGTTAGCACCCTCAAATTATTCAGAACACTGCTTAATCTCCAAGTGAATTTCATTTATTCTATTAAATATTGTTAGTCTACACTTTTTACATTTCCAACCTGTTCAATTTACCGCATTTTAGTTATTAATCTTTAGTGATGAATCATTTGACTTCTTGTAGTTGTGATCATCCTGCGATACAATCAGATAAAAAAATAAAACAGTCCATTTTATTTTTGATAAAATGCTAAAACAAACAAATCAAACAGTCTTTTTAGCCGTTATTTTTTGAAGAACTTATTTATTAATTTAGTTAATTAGTCAAGACATCTGGTAGAGCTATTATTTGATTATACGTATCATTTCTTGAGAAACTGCTTTAAAAATAATAATAATAATAATAAAATAAATAAAAGAATAAAAATTATTTTAAACTGTTATAAATGACTTATAAATCTACCAATGCCTTGACAAATTGCTAAAATAAATATATGGAATAAAAATTGTCCATCTCATTTTTGATAAACTGATAAAGTAAAAAAGCCAAACATTAATTTATAGCAGTTTGAAAGACGTTTACTTCATCTATTTAAACAGTTTGTCAAGAAATAAGACATATCACTGGTAATATTAATAAATAGGTCTACCAAATGTCTTGACTAACAAACAAACAAATAAATATTTTATATATATATATATATATATATATATATACACACAATTTTAAATTATTTCTTAATTTAAATTTAATTATTTCACCTTATTTCTTAAACTGCTAGCTGAAACTAATTTTTGTAAAGTGACATGGACTGACCTTAGGTTTTAATGCTTCTCAAAGCAGTAAAAACTGAAACTACAATCTGCAAAAGGGCTGTGAACAAGAGGGGGAAGGCAGTGGGTGGGGATTTGGGGGGATTAGGTTTCTATGGCAACACTGAAGTTCAAGTCCCACCGTGTACTGGAGAAAGTAGCAGAGCTCTGGAGGGTTCCATCCATACAGCACGGATAGGCCCTTTGTTGGGGTAGACTGCATGAGATGTGTTTTGCTGGCTCAGGACTGGCCCTGTAATATTAAATAAATCATGGACACAGGCTCCTGAGGGACAGGGCTGTAAAGTGCTCAGGACAGGACCCCTTATGTCTAGAAGGGGTTGGCCTTAGACTGGCACTAATTTGACACAGCGAGGTAATCTGACAAAACTGTGGGGCTTCTCCGCTTTGTCACAACGTGTAAGGGCCTTTGTATTTAAGGATGGCTGCTTTCACAGTGGAGTTAATTAAGGTACAGTTTAACACAAATTGCTGAGGACAGAACCTAATTGATGGCCTTGAAGGTCAAAGAGCCACCTTAAGCCTTGCAATCTGAACTGCGAGTCTATAAACTGGGCCGACATGGGAAAACTAACTTAACAGAGAAGCCATTCAGTCTTCTGCACCAATATAAATCACAGCAAACTCAGAAAATAGAAAGACATATCTGTTATGACTAAGAGACTTGAGAATAGATTCCATCAATACAGCAGATCAATACAGTCTCTTACCTCTCTCACATCTCTGACACACTTGATATGTCTGGTGCGGGCAAGTGCAGTGAGTCACACTCAAAAGATAACATAAAAAGAAAGTCAGCTTTCAACATCTGACAATGATTGTAAATGATGCGCCTCTTCAACAATAGGAAAAGGCTACTCCCATTAGAATACCACTCATGAATGGAACAGAATCTAAATTCCATCAAAGACAAACACCCCGTGCCACCTGTGACAAAGACTATAACAAGGTCAATATTTAAATCTTTTTTAAAAATTCTGTTTATCCTTCCACAGGCAAATATTCTTAAGGCAAACATCAGAGAACTTCCTGAATCAATGGCTTCTCGCCTGTATTCAATGAATAAGGAGTGTGTCCAGGGGCTAAATTAATATTTTGGAGACCCATACAGAGTGGACTTAGATAATATTTTTATACAGTTTTACAATTTACATTTTATTTTTGATTGTTAATTATATGTTTGATCATTTTTCTTTTAAAATAAAACAAAATTATTGTATTATTATATATTATATTATATTATACTTATTTTAAATTGCTTAATCTTAAAAAGGAAAATTATCAGTCTAAAAAATAAAATAATATTTTATACAGTTTTTACATTTTATTATATAGATTGAGATTGAGACATATTTGGTGAGCTTAAGTAATATTTTATACAAAATTTTACAGCTGTTATGTATGTAGTCTATGTATGTATGTATTTATTTATTTATATATTTATTCATTCATTTTATCATTTATATTTTACCTTTTTTTAATAAAATAAAGTAACATATTTTAAAGTATTAAAGTATTAAAGTTATTTTTTAAATAAATATTTTTTTTATAGAATATTTAATTAGCTCCATATCCAAATGTTTTGGCCCAATTTAACCACTGAATGTACCATGAAATAAATATGCTATGCCAAAAGAACCATAAAGGCTACTAAATACATTCATTTCAGAAAACAACATATGTTGGTACAACAGGAATTATCATTTCATTAACATTCATGTAAGAAAGGACTTATTAGAAACTCTAAGAAGAGGAAGGTCTTGTAAGTGACTGGGCCCCAGTATATAATGGTTAAGGGCCCAGTCTTTGCCCTTGTCTTGTCTCTGGGGGCTGATTAGGTAATCACCACTGAGAGATGTCTTATTAGGAGCTCTCATCACTATTAAACAACCACTGCTTTGTTTGTTTCAACATGAACACAGGTCAGGACATATCAGGTGTGAATTATGAGAGGCTAAAAGGTCAGATTGAAAATGAAAACTGAATTGCAGCTGTCAAGGGTCTGCAGCTGGCCTTGTCACTACAGCTCTAAACGACCATACATAATCAGTTTTGGGTCACATGATGAAGTACACACAAATAACACTCAAAGCCCATCCAGTCAGAGTCAGCATCCAATGATGTTAGTCCTCATGATGTGGTGTGCCTTACTTGTTAAGCTGTGATTTATAAATACAATTACAACACTGCTTGACACAAACAGACATCATGGGCTCCAGTTACACCTGATATTAACATCAGTTTCGGTTGATCTGGTCTCAGCGGACAACTGAGAAATATCACTCTTTATACCAGCTATTTACACTCCCAGGACACAAAAGTACAAAAGCTATCACCGAGGCAGTCAAAGGATACTCATACCTGTATGTACTATTTAGATACTAATAATATGTACAATTTAGAGGGATGATTCACCCAAAAATGAAAATTCTCTGACATCATTTACTCACCCTCAAGTTGTTCCAAACCTGTATGAATTTCTTTATGTTGAACACAAAAGAAGATATTTGAAGTGTATTGGTAACCAAACAGTTTCTGGTAGCCACTGACGTCCATATGGAGAAAAAAAATTACAATGGAAGTCATTGGCTACCAGCAACTGTTACCAAAATTACCAAGTAGAATCAGAAGAAAGAAATTCATATAGGTTTGGAACAACATAAGGGTGAATAAATGATGATGACAGAATTTGCATTTTTGGGTGTACTATCCTTTTAAGTACTATAGGGAACTGGCACAGTGACCGCTTTTGTCGCTTTTTTTTTTCCTAGAGTGTACATGTGTCTCATATGTGACCTCTTGCTGGATCATATTTCAAGGGGAGGGTCTCTGAATTTAAAACTACATTAAAGACTTACTACATCAGTGTATCATCACGTTAAATTGTTTCCAAAATGAAAATTACATCAATATTTACTCACCCACATGTTGTTTCAAACATGCCGTTTCAAACAGAAAAAAAAAATGTCTCCGTGTTTCTTTTTCCATAGAATGGAAATCAGTATGATTTAATGCTGTTTTGGACATTTAGATTTTTATTATATGAGCAAAACATTTAAACCATTCTTTAAATTATCTTCGGTTTGGAATGACATGAAGGTGAGAAAAGATGGGTGAATTATTCCTATAACCCTTTAACTAAGGGTTCATTTTCAGTAATGAGTAGTCTAGAAAGTGAGAAGGTTGACTTTGACTGCTGTGATTTAAAGAGCTTCACAGAACAGCTTTGTCTTCAGGTGTTTTGAGTGTGTAAAGTTTCCAAGTTCATCCTGGTGGATGCGCTAACCTGACTGCCTGTCCTCAAAGTATGAAGCTAGTCCTGATGCAATCAAACCAAGACAGCAAAGCAGTCATTTCCATTGCAAATGCACCATAAAAATCCTATTTGAGGATTGGAGAAGGAGAACCCACCGACTTTGTTGGCTTGCAGCTGTAAAGCAATGTCAGACTCAAGTTTCCCTGACCATGAGAAACAGCCCCAAACGCACCCATCCATGGCGTCCCCCCCACCACCCCTCACTGCCTGCCGCTCCCTGGGGGGATCACCACCTCCTGACCTCCTCTACTAAAGGGTCAAAGGGAATTTAACACAAGGCTCCCACATTCCTCCAAGGTGATAATTGCTGTTGCTCTCTACAGGGGGCCATCAGGCAGTGGGTAAACAGGAGGAGCTTAAAAAACTCACCTACTCCCCTCCCCTCCCCTCACACAGCATCCCGTGGATGACACACATGAATTATGGCATCAGCCGACAGTGTGTCGACAGCGACACCAGTGCAGCGTATGTTTTTTACAGCCCTCGCAAGTGTGCAGCTGTTAGCCTCAGTGTAAACAGCAGACCCACTTCACACCTTCAGTCAGACGTCTCCGAGCACCTCCTATGCTAATAAGATTTATTGAAAATTTCAAACTGAGCCCATAATAAAACAAAACATCATGGCGGCTTAATTAGTCCTCTTCATCATCTATACCCCCCACTCTGTTGTCCCTTAAGGAGAAGGCCTTGGAGGGAACTGATGGATGGACCGTGTCAGGGATGAGACCTCCCTCATTAATCCAGGACTGAAGCACTGCTACGATCCAAAATTAACTTTCTGCCACACCTGCCAATGGCAGGTGAATTAAAAAACTTTATCCACTGCAGATATTTCTGACTGGCCATGAAACTATGTATGTACAGGTCACAAGATAAAGAGTTCAAGCTCCAAGTAACATTTCAAGGAATATTACAAATATGTTCCCACAACTTCACATTACTCTAAGCACCAAAAAAAAAAAAAAAACTGCAAGTACGAAAGAAGTTATATTAAAATCCTAACTGACCAATAAGCAATAACTATTTTAATGATAATGCCTGATATTAAAATTCTTTATTATTTTGTGCAAACTAAAATTAAAACACCAAAATAAAACTTTTTAAATGTTACAAGTGAATTTATTAACAATGTTATATTATAGAGTTTGAAATGATAAAATACAGTATAAAAATTGGATGTTCATTTTGAGATTTGCAGAAGATTACACTGAACAGTGTTATTTAATTATTGGTGTTTTAAACTTTCAGTGAGAGTTAGAACAGAGCAAATGTAATCTAAATGTAAAAATAATCAAACAAATTAAATATCTAATACTGATGATTTTTTTTAAATATCTGTTAATGTCAGCCAATATCAAACATAGTGATTCTTAACTTGAAAAAATCATCATGTTTCTAGCAATGCAACATGATTCCCCATTAAGAAGAAATAATTGTTGCCGCCTGCTGCAATAATTATAATGAACATCCATAGCCAAATACTTCTCTAGCCTTGATTAAAAGCCCATTACTCAGACAAAATTCTTTGTGAATTTTATATTTAATTCATTTTACTAATTAAAACACCTGATTGAACTCATCTGCTTGTTAGTGTGTTAAATAGGAAGACATCTAAAACATCCTCAGAAGTGGGTCCCAAGGACAGGAGTTGGGAAGCACTGACTTCAGGATGACATGTAAGATCAGCTTTCTCAACACAACCTCAAGTGACACATGAAAACTGTATGATGTCTAAACTTCCTAGCATCATTTTAACTGCAAAAACCTTTAACAAAACTTTCTGAAAACCAGTATCCAACAATTCCTCCAGTACAGCATCCAATATCCCATAAACATTATAGACAGCAAAATCTGGTTAAGAACAGCCTTGCCTTTGGTGTTTGGTTAAGGCTATTACTTTTAAGGGGAAAGGAAGACATTTTCTTGTCTGCTCGACATTTCCTGGCCTGTGCCCACATGTGGTTTCCCCGAGCCACACAGTGAGGCTTTGGGGGTAATAAAAGCAGAGGTGGTGATTAAGGAGCAGGAATAATGGCCTCCACAAAACCTGGAATGCGTTTAACTGCCACGCCAACCCAGGAATCATTCAGGGCCCAGCTCCATTAATATCTGGCATTATTCAGCTTTTCCAGGGCAGATGCATTTTTGACTTATTAGGCCCTGCAAAAATACGGTCATTAGCTTAGCGGTTGTACAAAACCCTAACAGGGCATAAAAACAAAGAGAAGTGCATAAACTCTGGAACCATGTAGGACAGTGTCAATGTACTGTTTCACTCAATCCAATTGGTTGCAAATTAATATGATTTTAATTTGAAAAAGTAAGCATGAAAGTCCACTTCTAACCCTACCTAACCAACCCAACATTCAATGAAGTGTAAGCAGATCATACAAAAATGTACAAATGAGATTGTATGAATCCATACAAATTCATCAACTCACCAAACCGTGAAATAGATATGAATACGAATAAGAGTGTGTTGGTTTCACTTGATGAATATGTAATATTGTCCATCAAGGCAAGAAAAGCCATTCACGGGTCGTCTAGTGCCTACTAATTTTTGTCAGGCCGTGCTTCCGTTATGCTTTGCTAACCTGCCTACTGATTTAACCTTGTTAAATTTTGTGAGTCCTCTATAAATCCTGGATTAGGGAGGACAAATGTCACAGAGACTCTCACTCAAAGACATCCTCCATGTGACTGTGTGCTCAGCACACCCAAACCCCATCACTTTCCTCATTACATGCACTTCATGGCTCCTTAAGGCTCCGGGTTTTATCTGGGATTTCACATTTCTCCTCTCACACTTGATATCCCCGGCCCAGTAACTTGCAATCAGGACCTGGCGCAGGGCTCTAGAGCTTCAGAGCAGTACCTTGATTTCTGCAAAGTACCAATGGTAGAGTTAAGCCCTGATAATTACAGGTCAAAAATACACTTCTGGCCTCCTCCCACAGAACACACTGACCTGAGCTAATGGTTAGAGTGTGGGAGCAACGACAGGGGTTTGCATTTTATCTGCTTGTTCAGTTGTTCTTCAATGTGCCAGGGTAAGGGGGTCCATGTGTGCTTTGGATGTCTGTTGAGTATGTGTCTAATTGAGAGGTAAGCAAAAAAAGTTTTGTGCCTTCAGAAAGTTTCCAATAAATATCCTGCTCTTAATTTTAAACACCTGCCCATAAACCTCTGAGGAATGCTAAATAAAACTAAAGCTTTCAGAGAAAGCCTTCTGTCTGGCTCTCACAACAAGACAGCAGGATTTGTAATGGCTGTAACTAAGATTAAGCAGTTCAGGCTGGACTGGCTGTGTAAAAAAAATGTAAATGCACTGGTAAACACTTCACAGTAGGGATGTGCACAGTAATCAACTATTTGACTACTTGTCTGCACTAACTCGTCAACTGGTAAGGCCCTGTCCCAAATGACACTCTAAGACACCGTGTCCACACTTTGGTGATGCACAAAAATGATGGCTTAGGGCGCCTTGTAAACCCAAACGCAGGTGCTCACGAAGGGACACTATGGTTACGTGGACATATACACATCAGCCATTGCAAGTACATAAGTGTGCAATTTGGAACAAGGCCTAAAAGCAATCTTCAAAATGTTTTATGTAAATTAATTTTTCAGGCCTTTGCCTGTCTTGGACGACCTGTTTGAATCCTGGTTTCCTGTCATCTCCATACTGTTCTCTGTCTAAGAAAGGAAAAATGACAAAAATATTAAACTTATTAAATATTAAACTTATATGAAACTAATATATTATATATATATATATATATATAGGTAAATATGATCAAAGAAGGCTGTGAAAATTAATCTGCATTGTTAATCCTCTATCTTTTTTTTTTTAATTCACAAAAAATCTAACCTTTCATTGGATAATAAGAATTTAAAATGGAGAGAAATATCATTATGAAATAAATGTTTATCTCTAATACACATTGGCCACAATTAACGGCACCCTTTCATTCAATACTTTTTGAAACCTCCATTTGCCAGTTTAACAGCTCTGAAGTTTCTCCTATAATGCCTGATGAGGTTAGAGAACACCTGACAAGAGATCAGAGACCATTCCTTCATCCAGAATCACTCCAGACCCTTTAGATTCCCAGCTCCATGTTGGTGTGTCTTCTCTTCAGTTCACCCACTCATTTTCTATAAGGTTCAGGTCAGAGGACTGGAATGTCCAGCAGAAGCTTGGTTTTGTGCTCAGTGACCCATTTTTGTGTTGTTTTTGAGGCTTGTGTTTGGATTATTGTACGGTTGGAAGATCCAAACATGGCCCATTATAAGATTTCTAACAGAGTCAGTCACTTATTGATTTTTTTATCTGTTGGTATTTGATAGAATCCGTGATGCCATGTGTCTAAACAAGATGTCCAGGACCTCCAGCAGAAATATAGGCCCACAACATCAAAAATACAGCAGTATATTTCATTGTACACGTGGGGTACTTTTTATCCCTGTGTGCACCAAACCCATCTTGAGTGTTTGCTGCTAAAAAGCTCATTTTTTAGTTTCATCTGACCATAGAAGCCAGTCCCATTTGAAGTTCCAGTCGTGTCTGATACTGAATACGCTGGAGTTTGTTTTTGGATGAGCTAGGAGAATTTTTCTTGAAACCCTCCCAAACAACATGTGGTGATGTAGGTGCCTTTTGGCCATTTTTTTTTTTTTTAAGATTTTCTGACCCCGAGACTCAACTCTTTTCTGCAATTCTCCAGCTGTGGTCCTTGGAGAGTCTTTAGCCACTCAAACTCTCCTTCTCACCGTGCATTAGGACGATATAGACACACGTCCTCTTCCAGGCAGTTTCGTAACATTTTATGTTGATTGGAAATTCTTAATTATTGCCCTGATGGTGGAAATGTGAATTTTCACTGCTCTAGCTCTTTTCTTAAGGCCACTTCACTAATTTGTGAAGCTCAATTATCTTTTGCTGCACATCAGAAATATATTTTTTAGTTTTTCTCATTGTGATGGATGAACAAGGGAATTTGGGCTTTGTTTTCCCTCCTATTTATATTTCTGTGAAACAGGAAGCAATGGCTGGATAATTTCATGTTCATAATCACCCTGGAGTGCTCAAAATTGTGAATATGAATGGGAATATACTTCAGAGATATTTTACTCTTAAGAATTTCTAGGGGTGCCAATAATTGTGTCCAACGTGTATTTGAGAAAAACATTTATTTCATAATGATATTTCCCCCCCATTTTAAATTCTTATTATCCAATGAAAGGTTAGATTTTTGTGAATTTTTAAAATAAAAGATCATAAAGACTAACAATGCAGATTTATTTTCACAGCCTTTTTTGATCATATTTACCAAGTGTGTCGATATTTTTGGCCATGACTCTCTCTCTGTGTGTGTGTGTGTGTGTGTGTGTGTGTGTGTGTGTGTATATATATATATATAACAAGTTAATATATGCACATTAAACATTGTATAATATAAGCATATATATGCGAGTATGTATACATACTGATATATATATATATTTATTATATATGCACATTATATATTGCATTACTATAACAACACATAAATAAAAAACTATTTAAAAATTCAATAAGATGTATTTAACGTATGCATGTTGTTGTGTTTTCATAAGAATAATCAATAAAAATAATACTAAATAAATAAATAAAATGTACATGTAAATATAAATTGCATGTACTTATATATATATATATATATATTAGTACATATACACACACACACACACATATTGTAAAGCATGTAAATGTGTAAACCACACATATACAGACACACACACACACAAAGAATAAAGACCAAAAAAATATTAATGTACACATGTTGTCAGGACCTAAACAAGAGCAAAAAATAAGATAACAGCGTCAATCATGCTTTCTTTGTGTCCACCCTCCACATTCAATCACAAAACACACAGCAGACCTTGTGCACAGCAAAATAGGGCAGGAAAAGGGTCTTGAACTTGCTTTCAATTTTGACCCCCAGGAGGGGGGCGAGGGGTAACCTAGGGGCTGGAGACGGTTCTACTAGACTGCAGCTCTGGTTTCGATTGCCCAAACTCCTGACGCCTTCCGTTGCTGCACCTGTCAGCCGTCAATAGACCCCCTGCCCGCACCCTTTCAGCATGGTGAATATATGGCCATGCTGAATGCCCCCACCCAGCTAATTACTGAGACCTCAAAGGCCTGGATCTGCTGCACACACCACCACGACACCAAACCAGCCTGCTCTGACCAATGCATCTTATATACACCCTCTCACATACACACATGCGCGTGAATGCACTTACACATGTGGGTCGCTCGTGAGGAGCACGGCTGATGGAAGCACTATTGCGTGGCAGGAGATTAACAGAGCTGTCTACACGCAAGCATGAATAATACAGTTATCACTCCAGACAGACAGGCAACACAGACGGCAGGTTTAAACTGCAGCTCAGCGCTGAAGCCCTGGCAGGACACTGCATCTAAATACACACTCTCTACAAGAGATGATATGCATGAAGCATCTGTAAAAAATAAATCAAGATTAGGGGAGATGGGCTAGTTGTCGCATGCCTATGTCTCAGTGAATATACTGTACTGAGTCAAAAGTCTCTTTACACAAATGTGTTTTCTTTAGCAGTAGTTTTAGATGTTGGATCCAATACCCAATTCTTTTTTCCTTTTCTTTTTTTTTTTTTTTGTGTGTGAATTGGATTCTCCGATCAAAAGTTTCAATATCATATTTTTGCGATTGTTCTTGTGTGAAACCATTAAGCACAACATAATCATACTAAGACACTTTAAGGCAAGAGTCAACTCTTTAATAATAAAGTCATGTTGAAACAGAACAAATTCTTCTGTATTTTGACATACAGCATAATGTAATGGCTTAATGAAAAAGAAAAAAAAAAATACATGTAGGGTGGGGAGTTGTTTGGATTTTGAGATGTGGGCGTGGCATTCAAAAGTGAAGGCTAATGAATCAGAGCTTGCAGGGATGGGTTTAAGCCGACTAAATGATTGATTCAGCACACGTCACAAGAAAGAAGTATGTCATTTTCACTACAATATCAAGTTTTGATCACATTTTGATTTACAATTATGAAGGCAAATATAAAACAAAATAAAACGTATGCAGAGATTAATAGATCACAATATATCTATAACATACATTTGAAAGATAGACATGGCGATTCTTTTTTTAAACACTTCAATAAATAACTGGGTCACGTTGACATGTTTGTGTAAAAAAAACCCGTATAAATTACAAGTTATGTTAATTAAAATTCATAGTTTATTATTCTAGTATGTAACCTATATGTATTTTTTCATTATTTTGCTAACAGTTTTGCATTTCACAGTTGTTTCACTGTTTATATTTTTTGGAAAACACTATATTACGTTTTAATTTCAGATTGTTTTTATTTACGCAAACTTACCCCATATATTGTAGCAACATGCCTCTCTACAGGGACAAAATGTGTGTAAATTAAGGGGATAAATAAATATATAAATAAATAAATACTTATATATTAGTATGTGCATGGCCAAAAAAAATTTACCGGAGTAAAATTTAGTCCATAGCCCCAATCTCCTCTATACTGATCCTAATATGTACCATTAAGGTCTTAACTATTATATTAACTCGATGTTCATATCTAACTTTAAGAAATTAAGTTTACATAAAGAAACGTGGTGCCAATGCGTGCGTAATGCGCAATATAGCGCAAAACATAGCCAATAATCCTCAAGTATGCAATCATGCATGAAGCATGATTTAAAAATGTGTACACCAGCGGGACAAAATTGTCAAAGGCACGTTACAGACCGACGTGTAATCCCAACAACAACAACAAAAAGCACATGACCATGTAAGCCTTGGCACCTGATTCGCTCTCGTCACAGTGATGCAAGGAGCTTAAACATGGATGCGCCTCATTAACACTTCATAGCGCGAATCGTTGCAGGTGCATCCTAGCATTATCTCGCTACAAAAAGTGGGCTCACAATAAAATGTGCTGTACACAATCATACCCACATATAACGACGTTTCCATCAACTTGTCAACACTCCAGCATCCACTGTGTTGTCTCCTCTCTCTGCCCCAGACACCAGCTGCACCTGCGACAGCCCACCGGCTCCGTTCTAACACAATTCCCCAACGTGAACGCATATATTTAGTTGAAGACAATGTTACAGGACTACATATGCCCAGACTACAGAGTGCGACATGTTATCTGTGCCCCGCGTGCAAACTGACATTGCTGCGTACCGGCGTCGCAGAGAAAGTGTGTCGTCTGCGTTGAACTTGCAGAGGATGAAAGTGATGGTTGAGAAGCGCTCACTCAGCTCAGGTCCTCAGCATCCACCTCCCAAAACTATAGAAACCTGTCTCGAAGCCTCCAGTACAGAGCAGTTTCAGGGCGTCCCACGATCACCGTCCGCCCTGCGACATATTTTTAGTTTTGACCCGTTGATGTCATTTCCTGTATGAGTGCCACATACCTTGAGTCGTTTCAAAACCACTAATTGGGAGCAATTTTTCAGCTCGCTTGACCGCGCTGGTCTATAGGGTCAAGCGAGCGGTTATTACAAAGAAATTCATAAACAAATCGGTCGGGTTTAGTGTTTTGAAAGATTTAAAGTGATATTCAACATCCTGCTTCGCGCGTCCGCCGACTGTGGCGCATTTACTTTTATATAATCGCAGAATGATTCAGTCGCACTTTATCGAGTCAAATGCGTTTACAGGAAATGTTTTATGTAAGTGACCTTTGTCAAACTGCCCTAAAGGCCTTTCTCAAATGTTCTTCCAGAAAGTTTGTTGACAAAAACATGGTGGATTTTTAATCTAGCCTATGCGATTACAGATTTCATTTAAACGCCTGAAAAGTGAGTTTTGTTGTTGTTTTTGGTATTTAGTTATTTATTTATTTAAACTTTGATGCTTTATTACCATAGTTGTCTGCTACAAATTAAAGTAGTTGTGTAAATGAATGTCAATTATGCAGAGGGCTGTTAATCATTAACGTTTGTTTAAAATATTAATATGCCCCCCCCCCCCCCATTTCATTTTTAACATTTAATTCAAATGATACACAGAAATATTTTAATGAAAATAAAAGTAATTGAATTGAATGAAAACACCACATTAATTAAATATAGGCTGTGTATTTGTATATAAAACTTTTTATTTTACTTTTTATATCAGAATTGCTTTGTGTCCTTTAAATGTTTATACAAAAATGTATACTGTCAACTTCTACTGTACCGTTAGGTGGCAGGTGGTATGATTTTGTTAAAAATGATGGCGGGAGTTGCAAATTCCTGACATTTAGTGTTGATCCATTGCCATAATAGCCATAGTATTTGAACAGACTACAGTGTTTATTACGGTCATGTGTTGATCAGGCATTTTGATTTTGCAGGAGTGTGTGTAGTTGACATTGGCCTATGTTTGTAGTTGGCCTATAGTCATCTTTCCTATACAATACCTCTTCTGAGTTAAGAAAAGAAATACTAAAGATTTTCTATCCCTGACTAATGCCCCCTCCACTGCTTAATGAGTGAAAGAGGGGCCCAGTTTTTTTTTTTCTTTTCTTTTTTTTCTTTAAGGTGAAAGGATTCTAGGAGTTTAAAACTGGACCCCTGCAAGGCACTCTCTTCTTGTCTTTTTACCTCTTAACCTGTAGACTCTGCAGCCTATCTCTGATCTGTGGAGTTGCTCTCCTTGAGCCAACATGCCATGATAGATGGTCATTGGCCTGCACATACAGCCCAATATTTCAATTTCCTGCCAAGGCAGAGGCATTTCAGAGTTTGAATAGAGTTCATAGGCACAGTGTGGTTCCTGCCGCTGCCCCCGACACCCGCAGCGAAGACCCCCAGACCCAAACATAGCACCGAGCACATTCCAAAGGCTCAGCAAAAGCAACCTGGCTCTCAATGGTAATGCAGTGGGCTGCTGCTACACCTAATACTGTTCAAAGAAACCTGCACTACTAGTCAAAAGTGTTGGACATATATTTATGTATTTTTTAATTGTTGCTATTTTCCACGATTTTGAATAGTAGTGAAGTTTTTAAAATTATGGTGAAAGGATTGTAGGAGTTTAAAACTGGACCCCCAGATGATTTTATCTCCTATTTTAATTCTAATTTTAATTCACCTCACATTTTACATTGTCTCAGCTTACGCTTAAATAAATAAATAATTTATTTATTTATTCATTCATTCATTCATTTTAATTTATAACTTATATGGTTCACATGCATAAACTTGTGGGCTCCTTTTCCTTTACTGTCTGGTTAAACTCTTCATTTAAAAAAAGAAAAGAAAAGAAAAGAATAAATTATTTATTTATTTTAGTTTTATAAAGAAATTATGCACAATTTATATTTGTCTAACAAAGTCATTTTAACCTTAAGATGAAAAGGTTTTCAAGATCATGAGGGGAAAAAAATGTCATATGTGTCCAAAGTTTGTTCCGAACATTATGTTTACTGTGTAAAAAAAGCAGAGACACCTGCCATTTTATCCTATTTGGGATGTTATTATTTTGCATAGAAGATTTTGCCTCAAAATATGCCACCTAATATTATCTAAATCAGTTTATATTCTTTTTAGCTGCATTCACTCTGTATAAAGATGGATTAGGAATTTTAAAAGCTGTTTATAGTTTAAAATCAGTCAGTATATTCGATAATACACCAATTCTAATACATATATGTTACATGCCATTTATTTTAATGCTTATAAAACAATTTTATGCTCATATAAAGCGTATTTAGCATAACATCTATATTTGATATTTTAAGTCACCGTTTATGATGATGCACCCTTCTATTTTGTCATTAATCTATAGGATTAGGTTACAGAGTATTTGATCACACAATTTACATTAAAGTGATAATGCAGTAAGCATGGCAGTAGTGCAGCATGCTAACTCAACAAAAACTGCAAAAGATCAAAGGACGTTCTTACGTGTGAGTGAGAGAGTGACACATTAGGCAACAAAGTTGAAAGAGAATCCCCTGCACAAAAGAAAGCTACGCAGCGTTGCTTTTCAAGGAAGCAATGCTTCACTTTGGAATCTTTTCCCTTCAGTATAGCGCTCTCTCCCAAAGCACATATGGCAAACATTCAGAGAGAAAGAGAAAGAGCGAAGAGAAATACAAAAATACATGCAAGAATGAAGGCATAGCTCACACTGTGATATGTGTCTCATTTTGACATTGTTATCTGGGTCAGTTATATTTATGAGTATCATGGTGTTTTAGGGAAACGTGATTATGTATGTGTTCATTTTAGGTGACAAAGGAAAGCTGATATCCGGTTTCTGCGTGAATGGGGTGGGGTTGCATGAAAAGAAATTCTGTACATCCTAGAAAGTGACTGGATGTGTGTGACTGCACATGCTCTATGCCTCTAACTATGGATTTGTAATGGAGCGCTCTGATTGGACGTGGCTCATAGCAAGCAGTGCACTCTAGTGGCATGAGAGGACAGAAACACACAAACACAACAGCTTATTCAGTATACATTATCACTGTAAAACATCAATAAATGTTGTAAAATAAAAGTTGTAGACCTATGATTGTGCATGTACAATTGAGGTACAATGTCTTAATCCCTACGATTACAATCGCTCGACACATTCACACAATGACTTGCTGCAGGCTAGTGCACATTCATTTCATTATTCCAGCACCGATATGGTGTATAATTGTGCTGTAATCTCATGTCTAAAAATAGCATGTATCCTTGTGTGCCCCCCATATATGGGACATCATGCTTCTGTGAACAAAACAGAGGGTTTGTGAGCCCTCTAACCTTCAGATAACCCCGCCCCATCCCCTCATCCAAACCAAATGGCACTAACAGCGACTTCAAAGTCAATAGGCTTCCGGCTATCAGTTCAGCTTCAGCAACAACAACAAAAAAAATGGGTAAAAAGCTGTATGGGTAGATGCTGTATTTGGTACTAAAGGTTCTTTATTGGCATTGATGGTTCCTTAAAGAACCTTTAACATCCATGGAACCTTTGCATTCCACAAAAGGTACTATATAGAAGAAAATGGTCATTAAAATGTACTTCAGGCTTAGAAAAAGAAAAAAAAAAGGTTATTTTCAGAACTGTTCACTGATAGATTCTTTGGGGAACCAAAAAAAATGGTTCTTCAATGGCATCACTGCAAAAAAACCTTCAGAAACTTTATTTTCTGGAAAAAGGTTTTTCAGATCATTACAATGTTCTTCACACACTCTTAAAATATAGAATATAGAAATAGAAGAACAATTTTGGGTTCCCCAAAGAACCTTTCATCGAGCAGTTCCTAAAGGTGCCATTTTTTCTTAGTGTGAAAAACATTTAATAATCTAATCAACCTTTTTTTCCACTCCAAAGAACCTTTTAGGCACTGACTGAAAAGTTTCCATGGATGTTAAAGGTTCTTTATGGAACTTTGAGAACTGTTCACTGAAAGGTTTTTGGGGAACCCAAACCTCTTTTGAAATCTTTATTTTTAAGAGCGTCACCCCCTCCCCTGCCAAATCAGCCAGCTGTCTCCCAAACAACCATTACCTGTGCCCATCAAAAGCTACTTAAATACAACTAGATGAGCACCAGATTGAAGAACAAGAGGAAGACGGGTGGAATGAGTGCGATGGGATGAGGATGGGGTTTAGCTGGACGATGAGGGTAGTGAAAAGAGGGGGGGTTGTTTGGACTGCAGCACGCCAGACCCCCTAAAGCAGGGTTTAGCCGAGGCCTACAGGCCCAGGCAGACTCCTTTTAGCTCGCGAAGTAGATTAATAATGAATTAAGGCATAAACCCTCCCCCCACCCCAACATACACATCCCCAAAAAGACATTCACGCATGCTAATGCATTCATTATTTATAATGTGTGTGCACGACTGGGGCAGGATGGCCACATCTGAGCCCGTGAGTGACAGAGAGTGCGAGAGAGAGATGAAGGGAGCACGATCACCCCCGGATGAGACTCCGAGGCTGGCGAGGAAACATCCGCCCATTGTGCAGAATCTCTGGGCTTCCCTGGGTTGGGTTTGGGGGGGGCGGGGATGAAGTGGGCAGCCGAGTTATCGGGGGGAAGGGGGGGATTAAACAAATAAATACATGATAAGAAATGATCATGCTGGGGTAGGAGAGCTAAATGGAGACAAAGAGGCTAAAGGAGCAAGCAGGGGATCAGAGAGGGTTAGACTGACCCAGATTTACTGTCTGGACTACAGACCTGGTCATAGCATATTGCTTTTTTATATAGCTGAAGATAACGTTTGCTAACTGTTACATTTTATTCAAGTGTACATGTTAGAAAAACCCATAAGTGTGACACATAAAGTTTGTTGATGGCTGTAGAGAGAACTAAAGGAGACTAGCAGCACTTATAGCAGCTATGCTCCCATGCAGAGTATGATAAGGTGATAAGATAAAAGCAGTGCCCAGACTTCCCAGCAGCCTTTTGCCATCAATATTCGCATAGATATGGAGAGATCAGGCCTGCAGACTGCCATCATCTCCATAGATACCTGTGGGTCTTCAAATAACCGGAGACAGCCGGTTTAATCTGACAAAATGACTTGAAAAACCAGGAGAATCTACAAGATAAGCCTTAAAAGATCTAGAATGGGTGTTTGGAAAGTAATGGCTGGTGACTTGTCTTCATGTCAAATAGATTGATTTGACACCATCTAAATACTTTTTGCAATTAATATTTTGACATTAGTCACTTATTGGATTGTAATGCACATAATATTTTGTTACATGATACATATGCTAAAGTTATGTTATAAATTAACTGTTTAAAGCGTTTGCTCATTAACTGAATCATTATTTCAGAATGATTAAACGGCAAAGTGACACGGAAAGAAAACGTTTATGACAGGTACAAGAAAAACCGCAGTCAGCTTTTAATTTACAGTAGCTTAATAATGCAGTTCTCCGAAGTTACCACCTGAGGCCAGACCTCACAAGAGGACACAGGCGTTGTGCAAACATTGCAACATTTGTTTCACACAAGGTGTGCCACTAAAATCTTTTATACCCAATTTTACCTCACAGGAAAATCCATAAACTTTGGAAGTGTGTCAAAATAACACAAGAGATTGGATTTTCCACTGTTCGAAGACAAAATTGGCCTTCACTTTTTTTTTTTAACAAATACTACAACATCCTTATTATGTGTGCGACTACCACAGTCTGCACCATCTTGTTAGCTTATAAACGCTAGGCCTGTCTGAAAGTGTGAGAGAGGTGTTTTGTAATCTTCCCTCTCTGCTTAGACTGCTGGACCTCTAATCAAGACCAGAACACGCTGCTCCTCTTTCACACATGTAGCGATAGTGTTTACAAAATTGCCAGAAACTCTGTGAAAAATGATACTCAGTGTGTGTTTTTTTCCTTGCTTGCTTTTTTCTTTCTTGTATATTTTTATTTTTCAATGGATTAATAAACTGTAGAAGCAATTTAAAAAAAATTGTGTCATGAATATTTACAGTGGCATTTTAAGATATAAAGTCACATTGTGAGTCTCATCTACAAAAATCAAAGCCACATTTGCATGATATAAAGTAACACTGTGAGATATAAAAAGTCATAATTGAAATTGAATATATAATGAAACTTAAAGTTGCAATTACGAGAAATAAAGTCAGACCCGTGAGATAAAAAGTTGCATTTATGAGGAACAAAGACATTTGCAGGATATAAGTCTCACTGTGACAAATGCTCATAATTGTAAATTGCAATTATGAGAAATAAAGTTAGAATTGTGATATAAAACGCAATTGTGAGAAATAAAGTCAGAATCGTCAGTTATAAAGTGGCATGAATGAGAAACAAAGCAACATTTGAAGGTTACAAAGTCAATTATGAGATTGAAAAAAAAAAACAAGTATGAGAAATAAAGATTCAGTTGTTAGCTATAAAGTCGCATTTAGGAAAAACAAAGTCACATTTGCATGATATAGTAACACTGAGATATAAAGTCAAAATTGTGATATAAACTCACAATTATGAGAAATAAAATCAGAATTGTCAGTTATAAAGTAGCACTTATGAGAAACAAAGCAACGTTTGCAGGTTATGAAGTCAATTATGAGATTAAAAAACACGATTATGAGAAATATAGTTAGAATTGTGCGTTATAAAGTCACATTTATGAGAAACAAAGTCACATTTGCTGGACATAAAGTCATAATTGTGAGGGAAAAAATGCCTTTATGAGAAATTAAGCCAGAATTGTGAATTATAAAGTCACATTTAGGAGAAACAAAGTCACATTTGCGGGACATAATGTCGTAATTGTGAGGGGGAAAATGCATTTATAAGAAATAAAGTCAGAATTGAGAGTTATAAACTCACATTTGCAGGATATAAAGTCTGAGATGTAAAGGTGCAGTTGTGAGAAATAAAGTGAAAAGAGGCTTCCATAATAAAACCCAACACAATAGTGATAATTTATGATGTGTACAGACATGACAGATCGATCAGTCCCGCAGCTTTGGTTAGGATGAGCGTTAAGCACTGGTCTCGTGGCCTGCTCACATGAAGGCCAGTACGGACCCCGCAGCTGCAGAAGGTCCAAGCGGCCATGTCTGTGACCTACCACAGGGAGTCTGAACAAAACAGTCCGAGTGTCCTAGTGACGCAGGACCGCCAACCTCCTTCTCCAGAGGCTTTCATTAGGTTTCAAAGGCTTCCTGGTTTTAGATTACTGCGAAAACACGCGACCGCGCTGACCACACTCTACAGGGCACCGTGAAGCCGGGCCGGCTGAAGACACAAGCGCACAACCCCGCTGTGAATCAGGAGGATCCCATTTACGCCGCTATTTGAACAGAAACGCCACACAAAGACAGGTGTGATTTTCATTATGTAACCTCTGCTTGGAGCGAAACCTTCATGTTCAGGAGACCAAAGAGGAAGATATCGAATGCTACAGTGCCACACAACGTCAGTCGCCAACTTGCCCGACCCGTCCACCTTTTCAGTGGCACCTTGTCAGTCTTAGGAAAGATAACCCACAGCATCAAACAAGATGGTAGTTGATGAGTTGAGTAGGCCCAAAATTAACCCTTCTATCCAATTACACCAAAACACCATTGTCCTGACAGAAGTGTCTTCTAAGACATGTTAAGGGAAAAAGGCCTGCTGCTTCTCTCTGAAATGAGACATCCATTCTCGGCGGCCTTTAGCATGAGAAAGGCTCCTCACTGCATGCATAATTCTGCTGAGTCATTGTGATGGCCTTTCTACTGGCTGCTGACAAAAAGCACCAGCACGGGGGCTATTGTCATGGACGCATCCATCTGCATCCAGGCCATTAGAGGATATTTGCACTTCCTCAGTGCTGCAGGCCCAGTGGGGTTTTGACATGCGACAGAAGGAACCGGGCTTTGCCCACCAGCTCTTCAGGTGCAGATTGGGGTAGAGCGAGGGGCAGCGCTCCTGTCAACCTCTGTGACGGACGCACGAGGAGAAGCAGTGAGTGTGGGGGTGATTGATGTATGAGGGATCCCGACCACTATGTGTGGGATCTGCTCTCCTGTCTTTCTGTTTTTGCATGTTGGAGGGAGTTTCTACTTGTTGAAGAGAAATGAATTGGCGAGTCGAAAGAGCACAAGAAAGGCAAAGCATCCCACACACAACAGACATACATGCAGCCAGACTGACAGATGGGAGAAGTGAGTCCTCACCAGAAACCGACCACATGAGTCTCCAATTCATACAGTACTTGCATATGAATATAGAGTATTGATGAAAATAAGATGGAAGACCGGTTCTAGAATTAGCCAACATGCTAAGATTGAGTCTAAAACCTAGTGAATGGGTCAATGATGTACTATAAGGAAATGGGAAAATCTAGTTTAAAACATGATTCAAGTTCTTAGAAATGTTGGTTTTATATGGTTTAAAATAGACTTTTAGGCAATTTTCAAAAAAAATTAAATAAAAGAATAACTCATATGGTGTGACTATAATTTATGTATTATATATAATATATAACATACAAAGTAATATCAAATTATCTTTATTTTACAGTTTTACAGTTTTATTTTACATTTTACAGTATTTTACAGTTAAAATTACAATATGTTTACATTTAGTCATTTTGCAGATGCTTTTATCCAAAGACACTTACAAATTATTTTTCTTTACAGTGTTGTCATAAAAAGGTCAAAACATCTATTTTTAGAGGCCTATTGACTTCGAAAACAAAGCTACGAAGGCCTACAAGGGTCCTCTCAATTTGTTTTTAAGAAATAATAATAAAAAAATTATACCAAATTTCTTAAATTTAAATTCTAAATTCTTAAACTCTAAAATTGAAGAATCTCATTATTTTAATAAAACTTTTTTCTTCTGTTTTATTAAGAAAAGTATCGCCCTTACATTTATACTTTATGCTCCAGAAAACAAATATATCATACCTGATATCATACAGGAATTTGAATTCAGAAATCAAAAACATGCAAAAGATGTGTATTCTAGTCATTGTATGCATAAATTGCATTTATATTGCATAATGTATTTTTAAATAAGTTAATACATAAGACAAAATAAAGTGTGGCACGTCATTGACTCAAATGCAGCTTTGAGATGCAAAGCACATGTGAAAATGTGATAGCCCCACTCATGAGTCCCATGAAATTTTTTGCTTGCACACTCGTTAAATTGTGATCCCATGTACAAATACGGTCTGTCAATCCACAACTCGCTGCATGTAACTTATATCCCTATTGTTGTTTTTTCCACTTTTGGAATGCTGGCAGCTGGAGATAAGAATCTTGATTGAATTAAGTGCTGCTCGAGAAGCTCAGTGCTGCGTTGTGCCAGTACGTGTGCAAGTGAGTGTGTGTGTGTGTGTGTGTGTGTGTGTGTGTGTGTGTGTGTGTGTGTGTGTGTGTGTGTGTGGTGATGCCAGCGGGCAGGGGGTACCTGTGGGCCGGCTCCTACTGGGACTCATTTGGAGCAGACAGCTCTCAATGTGTTCATTAGGACTGTGATTGGGCCTCACTCCTGTGGGGAGGACCAGCCTACCCAACGCTGAATAGTCTTGATTGTGCTCAGCATAAATTGCCATCTGTTTCAGTAGAGAAGAGGGAGAGAGAGAAAAAGACAGGCAAAAAGAAGGAGAGGGGAGAATAGAAGTAGAGGGAGTAAGGGTAAATTTCATATTTGACTGAATTTTTAGCAGTTTGTTCAATTTAGGAAATCACATTGTTCAAAATTGCATTTAATAAAAGGAATGAAAAAATAAATAAATTCTATCATTGTCACTCTGTTGTACCAAACAATGTATGCTGTTTTTCAGCTTTTAAGCTTTTAAGAAAACAAATACATTCTAAAGTTATACAAAAGTCGAGTCAAGTCACCTTTATTTATATAGCGCTTTTAACAATACAGATTGTGTCAAAGCACTTAACAGTATCAAATTGGAGGATAGAGTGTCAGTAATGTATAATGATAAGATTAAACATTCAATTTTCTCAATTTTCAGTTAAAGGCATTTCATTGAGAATTCAGAGATCTAAAAGCAGTTTAGTTTAAATAGTATCAAAAGCTGGTAACACTTTATTTAAAAGTGTCCTTGTTACACATTACATGTACTTGCTATTATAATAACAATTAATTATGCATAATTGCATGCAAGGGTACGTTCCGGTAGAACCCCCCTCGGTAGAAATCGCGATCGTGTTCCCGGTAGAGCCCTGCACGAGCCTCAAATTTAGGCCCTAGCCGAGACTCTCAGGCCCTAGCTCGGCATGTGTCCGACGGTTTAACAGAGCCAGTCTTTTTCCCCCCTTCTCCCAAATCAGATTATAATACTGTTTTAGCTATTAAAATAGTTCAGTTTTGTATGTAATGGCAAAGTCATTATATTTCATTTCGTTTTTCTATTAAGTTCATTTAGAAAAACGTTTGGAGCATTTTTTTTTTTTTGTTCGTTAAATAAGTTTTTTCTTTCTTAAAATAACGACCAAGCGGCCAGCGGCAGACCGGCAGGCTGATCATAGCCTATATATTTGATCAATTTAGCCTTCTCAAATCATCACGACTTGCCTAAAATAAAATCTATAGATATACTAAAACAGTTCAAGCATATAACAATGTTTAAAGGTTAAACCTAGATAAATGTGCGCTGCATCCAATAGTTTGTGCGGAGAGCGGAAGCTAAAGCGCAGGACATGGAGGCACCAGCGCAATCAATTGCATTTTTTCAAAGGAAAAACCTTACGCCGTAATTTTTCCTCATAAAGGTACAACCCGATCTCATGAAAGTGCGTATAATAGTACGCCAAATAAAAACGAAAACTTGTGGTATTGATACGCAAAAAAAGGACTTTGGCGTGTCTATGCTACCTGATGGGTAGGATTAGGGTTGTTGTGTAGATGTGTATCATATGTAAGCGAAAACTGCGTATCATATAAACGCCAACAAATTTCGGATCATATGCACGCGAAAACTGTGTATTATATGCACGCCAAAAACGCGCGTAGCATAGACAAGCCAAAGTCTGTTTTTGCATACCAATACCACCAGTTTTAGTTTTTTTTGGGGGGGGCTTAATATTTATACGTATTTTCATGAGACTGGGCTGAAAGGTAAGAGTAATACATCATTCTGAACTGTAAAGGGTCTACATCTATTTGTGTGCACTCACAAATTAACAAAACGTCTGCTTTTAAGAAAACAATGATGCGCTTTCTGCCATCTCCTCTTGATCAGGAGCGCTTCACAAAAATGAACCGAAAGTCAGCGAATACATGCCTCACAGACATGATAAATATATCTATAGAAAGCTTTACATTACTTAACGAAATTAAATCAAATCGATAACAAAATTTCTTTCATTATAATCCGTGAAGATGCACTTCTCTCTAAAGGCGCTTCTAACGAGGAGACGGTGAGTCAGGATCATCATCTTCATCTTTGCGACACTGACACTGAAAACACTAGTTTATTAGTAAATAATTCAAATATCTCCTTACTATTTCCCCGGACACATTCATGGTAATTACTTTTGCTGGGGCTTTGCGGCAAGCTTCAGCCTATTGCATGTATTTGAACGCAGAACTCTTCAGCTGCGCTGACGGCGCGCGCTCTGCTGCTGCGGGACTCTAAACACCGTCGTGTTGTTTCCACCAGCGCGGCAATTTTCACTATTTTCGGCAATCAATCTCTAATTGATGGATGTCTAAAATATAAAAATAAGGAGAAGCCTAAAACAGGCCCGAGGCCCGGCCCGGTCGAAGCTCGTCGGGCCCTTATAATCGTCCTAACTCCCCCACCCCCCTCACGGCGACCCTGGTTTGAACATATGCTTGAAAAATACTGACAATTATAAACCGCATGTCTGTGTGCCAGACTGAATCAGTCCCCTCTCCTAAGCATGTATGCATAAGTACACAAGCACATTCACAAAGATAAAATGTGCTTTCCGATGTAGACCATAATTAATCACATGGTGTCTGTGATAGCACGCAATGTCACTCTGTCTTTGGATGAGACCCCCTGAGAGAGAGTATGACAGGCCAGGGCAGATTGATCGGGTAGAAAGTTACTGTAAAATAGAGGTTTGCTCTCTGTCCCATAAATCGATGCCGCTAGAGCAGTGTAGCGGAGGGTTCACCGACTCTATGAGCCCAGACTACAGGTTAGCCAAAGGGCAGCCCATTAACCATTCACCCTGCTTTAAAGGCTGCCATGTTTTCCCATTTCCCTACTTTTCAATTAAAAACACACACATTTGTTTTTCTATCATGGTGGTGACTTTCCATTGACTTATCGTCAATCCTTTAACCCTAAACCTGACCCTCACTTTTATATTTTAGGACATTACTTAGTCTAGACATTACTATGATTATTAAATAAACAAGTATTAAATTTATTAAAATAATATTCCAGGTTTAACCCAAGAAAAGAAATTGACTCATCCCTATTTCTTATTTAAATAAAAAAATCACACTGTGGCAAGCCACGTACAAACACAGTTTAAAAAAGCAGAAATGTGAAGTTTTTTGTTTTTATGGCAGTCCTTACATTAATTCTTTATTTAAAACCTGTGTATAATTTGAGCTGTACAGCTGTTTAAATCAGTTTTTTTTAGGGTTTATTGTCATTTTACGGCATTACATTAATGTTGAGATGTACAACTTGTGATATACATCAAAGTTTAATGGATTATCATAAAAGAATAAATTTGGTTCTATCCATCACTAGCTGATGGATTTTGAGATGTGGGCGTTGCTTGCAGTCGATTGGGGGCGGAGTTTAAGCTGACTAAAGTCTAGAAGTCATCACAAGAGAGAAGTCTGTAATTTCACTGGAAGATCGAGTAAAAAATGAGTTAAGAAATTAAACATGCACAGATAAATTGTTCGCAATAACATCAATAAGATGCATTTAGAAAATAGATACAAAGTTTTTATTTCACACAGACTGTAAATTTAAAGTAAAACTGAAAATCACTGTAAGTGCCTCACTGCTTTTATTTAAAGAAAAGGAACGATTAAATTAATTTTATTCTGAACAACACATGCCACAAGGGTTGTCAGTTGATCTTAAGTCTTATTGAAGCTGAAATACTCCTGGTTTTCCTCATGAGGACCACCGACTGGCCAATATAGGTGATTTCAGGTTTTACTGTCTTTTCATCCCTGTAAACACACACACATCTGCTCTCATGAATACACACATGTGCATCAGAATTCCCATGCTATCCCGTTTTACTACAATTCAGCTCCATTTGCATTCAGATACATGGCCAATATATGAAGGCCAAAATTTTAATCCATCTCTTTCTTTCTTTCTTTCTTTCTTTCTTTCTTTTTCTCTCTGGCACTGCAGGGTCTTGGGAAGAAAGAAAGAGAGGGAGAAGAAGAGGGCCGTGGCTCCTCACGGCTCGACTTTTTGAAGCGTCTTTATCGGGCCTAGCAGCGGCGTCCTGCGTGTCCAAGCCTTGCCTCGCTTTTTATCCTTTGTGCCGGCCAAGGTGTGTCAAATGCACTGAGCTTTTGTGCAACGGGCAAAGACGACACATCGCATTCTGTCTTCTGTCTCCAATGGGTGGGAAGGGGGGAGGTTGAAAGGGGGATACGAGGGAGACAAAAAGCCAACTTACAGAGGGCCCGGGCGCTTCAAAGCATGGTCGCACAAAGGCTTATGAAGCGTTACTTCATGCAGAGTTGTGCCAGATGTAATTGCGGGGTTCCCGAAGATAGAGAATCACACCCAACGCCGTGCCCCACCCCACAATATCTTGAAAGAGCCGCTGCTAAAAGGCGGCGATTCCAGAGAGAGTGAAAGTTTGCTGCACTTTGATTAACCATAAACAACTGAGTAAATAAGCTATCCTCCGGGGCTCCGTTACAAATTTCCCCACTTGCTGACTCCAAAAGGTGATTTCACGCATCGAGCTTGATAGACGCCGAGTGAATGGAGGCCTCCGCCGGAATTCATAAAGGGGCGAAGCTCTGCAAAGTGTCAAACTATTTCATAACTGCTTCACACGTTTCTAGTATCAGCAGGATCGGAGTCTCTGGCAGCCTCTTTCAAGTTTAAATTGAACTTTTGACAGGCAATGATGTTGATTCATCGTTGATAAGCAGGCTCTTTGCTCGCTGACTGTGTGTGTCGTGCGGGGACATGTAGGCTCCACTGTTCGAGATAAGCCTTACTCGTCTTGATGTGTCTCACGGTGGCCTCCCGCTGAGACGTAAGCGCATGTAGCGTGCATGTCTAAATATGTTTCTGGGCACAAACAACCAAGAGGGGGCAGGTAACTTGGAGGCACTGCACCTTGTTGCGCCTGAATGCCGCGTAATTGGAGATGACCTAATGATTGGCTGAGGAGACAGGGAGGGCCTGAAAGCTTCCAGATGAAGCTCTCCAGGGAACGAGGTGTTCCTGTGCTAGTGGCGGTAGAGCTTCCAGGTCCTAGAATATGGTGATTTCTCTGAATGCCTCCATCCGGCTCGCCGTAGGGGGGCTCACAGACACTTAGGGCATGTCAGGTTGTTGGCACCAGGTGTGCTGTGGCTCCATTATGCCAAAAGAATAGATATGAATGAGAAGTGAAGAAAGGTAAAATGAAGAACTTTTGAAGTGCCGACTTTTTGACTTTTCGCCAAGTGGACCACTTTGAATTGTGAATCGAATAATCAAATCCCATTTCACGTTGAGAATGCATTATGCATCGTATTAGTGGTCCTTTGGGATGCCAACCAGTCTGCATATCGCTAATAAATTGAGTAATTCTTCTTGTGTTTAAAAGTGGTTCATTAGATTTGTTAATGTAAAATGCAATTCCCCCACAATCACTGAAGCTGTTTGGCGAAACATGCCCTAAACGTGTTGCAAGTGAGCGGCTTAATTACTTTTTGTCTGTGTTGGAGTGAAATCTTCCCCTGATTTAAGTGGTTATGAAGAAGTCCTTGTACATCCAAGCGATGTTAAATGGCACCTGGCAGAGTGGGGAAGGCCTAGCTCTCCTTTGCATATTAATAACGAGGCTGCTATGAAAGAGAATAATTCATTCTCCTCTATGGCAGCACATATGTAATAGAGCGAGAGCACAATAAGTGTACTGCTGCATCTCGAGTCTACGCTCACAAAATGGCAGACATGACAAAGGGCAACACTGCACGAAGGGGATGAAACCAACTTTTTGGACCTTTGACAAAGTCTTGACATTAAAGTCAAAGTGTGCAATGCGTTCACAGAAAGTGTAGAGTAGACAAAGCATATGTGACTGATTAATTGTTTTGTTGGCATTCTTCTGCTGCCAGTAACAGCTGGACATAGTGTGCCATGATCAGTAGGGGGGGGTTGCTTACAACGCTAAAAATGAATTTATTGATGAGCACCTCAACTAGTTTTGCAGAGTGAGCATATTTAAAATGCATTTTCCTCTTTTGGGGAAAGACAGAAAGGTCTGATGACCAGAATGTTTTGAAGGGCATTTTATCCAGGGAAACTGTTCAGAAAGTGAGCTCTGAAAGATGTTCTATTAGGGTTGTGAAAAATTCAGAATTGAAGAATCGGCTCCCTTTCAGTTAATAAGTTGAATTGGACGAAGAAATATCACATAATGCATGTCTGTCTGTTTATCTATCTATCTATTGACCTGTGTATCGTTCTCCATCATGCTATTGTTCAGTCTATTAATTTCCATCAGTCTATTGTTCAGTCTATTAATTTCCATCAGTCTATCTATAGTTCTATAGTCTGCAATGGATACAAATCTTCAGGGCTTCCCAAAACATTCCCTTTGTCTTAAAAAAAAAAAAAATTCTTAAAAATTAAAGTTCAATTCAATTTATACTTTCATACATTCAAATTTAAATTGCAAATCTGTATCAAAGATCAGGTTCAGGAATTCACAATTCAGTACTGAATAGTGCACAACACAGATTCCTACAAAACGGAGTGCTCAGAAAACGACGGTGCTTGAGTGACCTGTCTGTTCTAGGACAAGAAGGATGCTTTAAAGCTACATTACCCCAGAAGGTCAAGTCATTTTCTGAGACAACCCCTAACAGACAGCCTGCTGATGAGATACTATAAATAATAGAAACATATTGGAAATAATAAGACCCAACTGTCTATCTTCATAGACAGAGTTCTCCAACAGAATTCATAAAGAGAGAAGCTCCAAAATCTGTCAAACTATTTCAAACTACTTCACACTTCAAGTTTCAGCGGAATTGGAGTCTCTGACAGCCTATTTCAAGTTTAAATTGAGCTTTTGACAGGTAACGATGCCACAACTCAGCAAACTCTGAAAACACTCCCTCAGAGCAAAACACTCTCATGGTTTAGGCCTTGATATGGCAACAAAAAGCAGTTTAGTCTAGTAAATCATCTTCTGTCTGATATAGCCAGCTCGGTTCTCCCTTGCATATTACAGATGCTCTGAGCTTCATCAGACCTTCATAAATGGTACTCTTTCACAACTTTTATGACATAGCCACCAATGGATAAATGTTCACGTTCTCAACCCCAGCAGTTTGAAGGTTAAAATAACAAACACTTAATATTACATGGCTTATTGAGACTCGAGTCCAATCCGAACACATCAACAGCAGAAAATTAAAATGTCTTCAGTGTGGATCAGGCAGTTAAACATATGCATACATAACATGTTGGGGCTGCAGCCTCCTGCTGGGAGCAGGCACGACAAAGCCTCTCTAAAACGAATACCTCTGGGATCGCTAATGATTAATTAGCTTGTGTCATTAAGTGAAGCAAATGTCACCCAAACTTCCTAGGGAAGCTGTCACACCACGTGCGCTCGCTAAAACTCCCCAAGGGGCAGCGAGCTGACGCGCCTCTGCGGCGAGCGAACCCTGACATCCAGTGGTCACATGCAGAACTGCAGCGTTATTGACAGGCGTCGTAGTCGATCAAATACTTTGACGTTTCGTTGATGTGTGACGTTTAGTAGATGACCAAAAGAGTAGCTTTAACTCTTTTTGCAGCTTTAGTAGCTTCTTTTTTTAAGTGCTAAAATGTGAATTTTTTGAGTCTATGCCTCAAATGCTGATTTAATCATTGAGTACCATTGGATCAATGCCTGAAAACCACATGAGGAGCTTTGGTGTAACTCAGAAAGCTATATATTTATGACAGAACAGTGAAACAGTGAAGCAAACAGACACTTACCCGCAGCTTCATCCAGCTTACATCCAACAAGGCCGAGGCCTGAGGCCTAAACTCCTTTAGTGCTTACTATAGTGTGGTCACTATTCACCCCTTCCTGCTTTCTGTCATGTTAGGCTCTCGTTCTTGCTCTCACTCCATTTTTTCCTCGTTCTCTGCTCATTCTCTGACCTGTCTGTGTGGCTGAATGGTGACTAGTGCTGCCTGTCTGACTCATTAGAAGAGGTCCAGCCAACTGTGCAAGAGAGGCTTTCTCTTTTCAACCAGATCCTGAGGGGATGGCGGAAGTAGACAGGAGGAGGAGAGGCAACAAAAAAATCATTGGCGATAAACACGTTACCAGCAGACACAGGACTCCCCTGGAACGTTCTTAACGCTCACACACCCTTACTCGTACAATGGCACACCTGTCAGAGCATTTCCACTCAGTAAGCACGAGCAAAGCGCCCAGGCCCTCCCTCTGGTGCGCTCTCTACGTGGTGCTGCGTGTCTTCAAGAAGACTCTATTCAGTCGCCTTGCTTTCTCGGCTACAACCGTGAGATAATGGCGTAGTTTCACCTCAATGTGCACACACATGCGTTCTTGGTCGCCTCTGAGGCACTCCCTCCTTTCTCTCGCTCTCAAACAGACAGTATGACTATTGTCCGAAATGGTGGTGTGTGGATTTATTGTGTGTGTGGGGTGTGTGCCGTGTTTTCTTTGAGGCCAGGGTGGTCGCGCACACCCTCCAGGAGGTAGAGATGGACACGGCGAATGGGGCTTTGATGGACTTCTGAGTGCCGGCACAAAGCTCTCCATAGTCTTTATGTGTAAAGAGGAGAAGGGTGACCTGCGCTAATCCTGCTGATCAACCCTTTGGTGCTCTTCTTCTGGTGCTCTCAACTACAACATCATTATCACCAGCTTTTTAAAGAGTATTTATGGAAATAGCTAAATAAATGTGTGGTGGACTGGTTGATTTTGATGTTATGTAGCCAGAAATTTCATAATTCCTTTCAGGTTGTCCTTCTCGTGAGTCAGTGTAAATGTTCTGTAACACCGCTCTGTCTCCGTCTTTGTGCTCGGTCTGTCGTATGTTTGGGGCCCAGGCAGACAGCAAGTCAGACACCTCCTGCTAGACCAGCCATGTGATGTGTATGTTTCAGGGCCGCCTGTCAGATAGGGAGATTTAATTAAAGTCTACTTTGTTCCTTTATGCCGTCTTTCCTTACAAGACCACTCCTCTGAAATTAATTAGACCGGCGGTATTTGCTATCCTCAATGGTGGAATCACCTTCTCCTGAAAGGAGGCTTACATCTAAGAAGACACTTTATTTTTACACACTTGAGGTTTGTTGTTTTTTGTGGTCATTACCCTATTCAGTCTTGGCTTTCATGCAGCTGTGGCCTTGGCTAAAAAATAAAGGCCTTTGTACTGGCTTCATGAATACAAGCAATGGGTCCATGGCAGGTAGCCCTCATAGTAAGTTAATCTCCTGAAAGAGCCCCATACAAGTAGTTTTAATGTCTTCCTTTGGCCCACTGAGGACTGTCATCAATCGAGCACTTCGCTCCTTTGTGCCGGTGGTCCGGTTGCATGAATGGGAAGCACCAGACTGTGACAATGGCTGCCAAGAGTGGCAAAGTAATCACCTTCCAGGGAAAACATAAGTAATCACGTCTTAACTGTTTGAGCGTCCATACAAACAGCATTTTGTGATCTGGGAATGTGAATGGGAGCTTTTCTAAAGTGCTAGTGCTTGTAGGGCTTCTGTTTGTTTATATGTGAGGACCAGAATCTTTCTGTCACCACTCACTCGCCGCTGGAGAAGAAAGTGGCCAGGAAGTGGCCATCACATTTAGTTTAGGATGGTGGTAAAGGGTATGACAGAGTGGTGAGTTTTTAAAAAAAAGAACCAACCGTATATGTAACAAAATCATCTTTTGAAATGAATTAAATGTAGTATCGCACAAATTGAACATAGTCACTATTTATGATTGCTCTCAATATTTTCTTCTCTGTTAAATAAAAACTTCTTCAGGAGCTGTCTTCCTATTTTAATTTACAGTTCCTATCTGACTTTACATTTGAAAAAGTTCTATTTCCTTAGTGAAATTGCCATCATTACCAAACAGAGAGGATTATGAGTTGAGATGTTTCTGTAATCCAGCCTGATCACCAGAGCCACTAGGTGGCCTCTTCTAGTACAATGCAGCTTAACAAGCAGTCATCAATTATTATTCACAATGTGCATTCTTACACAACCCTGCAATGTGTAATAAAATCCTCTTTGCATTATTCAGTAAATAAATCTCACTGAGAATAGCAAAGAGAGGGATTTAGAGGAAATGAGAAATGGGATTTAAATTTATATCATTACCATATTATGGCTAGGTCATTTAATTTTACATAAAAGAAATTATGAAAAGGTAAATTGTATCTCAGGGACGCGGAAAGATAGTAATGCGAATGATCCATGCTAGACGATTGAAATAATAGTTGATATTTTCATGAGAGTTGCGTAAAAAGAAAGAACAGGCTAGGTTTAATGATGATGGCATGATACGTCCGCAAAAACTTCAGTTGTAATTTGTGTCTTAATACACTAGATGGTGCTAAACACCAACAGCACATTGATATGAGTTTGCTATCAGACGACTATCGATAGTCGTCTTGATCTAAATGAAACCATTACCACAGTACCCCGATCAGAACCTAGTTAAAAAAAAAAAAAAAAAAACTAATAATAGGCTAGCTAATAGAGAGGGAAATAAACGTTGTGTGTATCAGTAGAGTACACTAAAATGCAAACCAGTTATATTTGGGGCCCTTTAGAATAATGTGTAAAACACTAGGCCTGTGATTTTTGCAATCTGTTTGTTTGGGCTGCCTGACTAAGTGCGACACAACATTGGCGCAACCAACGGTGTGAGTTTGAATAAACAATGAAAGATGAATGGAAGTTTGATACTTTGTCACTGAAAACAGACATTATTTTTGCACAACTAGAATGTTTTACAAATGTAATATCCATCCAACTAGTATGGACTAAATTTAAAGTGTCCCTATGGGTAATGAAAGGTTCATATTTTGGGTTTGGGAGTCCCCAACAACAGATTGACATATGCATGCAAGGTCCAAAAACCATGTCTTATAATTCATTGTCTTATAATATGCATTTATTTTTACCTTATTGCTCAACGGTTCATTTTTCAAAAATCCATAATGGGGCACTTTAAAATGCCTAGAATGTCTAGTAGCTATGCACTCTGTACATGCTCTATCTAGGACCCTGAAAGTTAAAAAAAAAAAGAAAGAAAAAGAAAAGAAAGAAAAGAAAAAGAAAGAAAAAAAAAAAACAAGGTCATGACCCACAAGTACCCACTTAGAAGTATATCAATGTATGCATACTATATTCTGTAGTTCTGTAGTATGGAATAGTATATTTCCCAGTAAGTATATTAAACATATATGTCTGGTTGTAGTATATAATTTATATTGGTAGTATATGCTTTTATATTTACTAGTGCACGTTTTTGTGACAAATGAGGACATACATTTGTATAATGACAAGGGTATGACATAGGTATTACAAGGAGAAGGTGACTTTTCAGGACATTACCCCATGTCCCCACTTTTCAAAACGCTTATAAATCACACAGAATGGAGTGTATTGAAAATATGAAATAGCACAAAGTTTCCTGTAAGGGGTAGGGTTAGGTGTAGGGCAATAGCACATACAGTTTTTATGGTATAAAAACCATTACGCCTATGGGATGTCCCCACTTTTCACAAAAACAAACGTGTGTGTGTGTGTGTGTGTGCGTGCGTGTGTGTGCGCGTGTGTGTGTGTGTGTGGTCCTGGTAAAACCTACGTTATGGGAACAAACTGTCCACACACAGATGGCAGCTTCAAAAATTAATGGTTGTGATCATCCTACTATTGATGAGATCTATGTCTCACGTTTGCAGAAAAAAGGTTTAACAATCCTGAAAGACCCCTTACATCCAGGCAGACACCTCTTTACGTCTCTTCCTTCAGGCAAACACCTTAGAGCAATTAAAACTAAGTCTACACGTTTTCTGAACAGCACTTAATTCCTTAAACTTAATTAACTTCATGCTCTTAATTCCTCTGGTATCTATGCGTCTGCATTTCACTCCTTATAATTGATATAGGACATATGTATAGTTGGATTTATGTATGTGTATGTATTTATGCATGCATTTAATGTATGTTATCATTGTTGATGAGCTCACCAAGGAAATTCCAAACAACTATGGGTGTTTGGCAATAAATAAATAAATATTCTTGTCCTTGTGGGGACATTTATTGGTCCCCATGAGGAAACAAGCTTATAAATCATACAGAATTAAGTTTTTTGAAAATCTAAAAATGCAGAAAGTTTCCTGTAAGGGGTAGGTTTAGGTGTAGGGTGATAGAAAATACAGTTTGTACAGTATAAAAAGCATTACGCCTTTGCAGGTAGGTCTCGTGAAGCATCTTAGACGTTGCCACAGTTCCTCTGGTTTTAGTCTCAGTTTGTTCTGTTTCTTCATGTCATTCCAGACAGACTGGATGATGATCAGATCAGATCTTTGTGTGGAGCAGTGGCTGTTGTCAGACTCCTTGTGCAAACAAAAATGTCACTGGATTATTACAATTAATGACAAAATGAATGTTTGGTAATATATATAATTTTTTTTATTTTATTTTTTTGCATGTATTTATTAATTTAATTTTTGCCTTCAACCGCACTCGTTGTTGATTGTATACCCACTGGATGTGATCAGCACGATTATTTATTGTGGTAGGTTTGTGTTTAAGTGCACTCGAGAGCACCGACGGCGTTACAGTGCTAATGAGCAGAACGGTGTGGTGCTGATGACATGTAACCGCTGTGACACTGCTGTATGTGCGCCACTGCATGTTCATAAGCAGGTTACAGAAACCCACTGCGGTGTATTAAAACAATATCTGCTCTGACACCATCGGTGAGCGCTTGATTGATGCTTCTCCATCTCTGAATGAAGTCCTGCTCACACAGAGCCGAGCAGAGGCGAGAGGACGCGGCTGCCATTGAAGACACTGAGGAGACTAAAATGGGAAAACATCACTGGAGCCCTGTCAGTGAAGTGACAGACACAAAGGCGACTGACAACCGACAGCCATTCGAAAAGAGCCGAACGAATGCTTCGTTTTCAATGATCGTCACACGGTAAATGTCTTCCATTCATTGGTAATATTTGCACCGTAGAGAAACCAGCGCCACTTTTAGCGCGCGGTTAACAATGGAATTATGACAGCGGTGATTTCCAGCTGTTCATTGTTCGCATAAAAGGTAGATGCATATAATTTGGCCCGTGCTTACCAACAGTGACTCGAGAAAAGGTAAGATACGATGCACACAGCTTCTAAACCATTAAAATTGATTAATATTGTCTCTGTATACATATACACTGTTTATCTTAAGTAAGCACTGCTTACGTAAATGTGCATACTGATTTGTACAGCTACATACATACAGTAAATACTATACTATGTATTATGCACTGTGATATAGCAGGCACTAAAACCTTTGTATATAGGTATACAGAAAATGCATGTACTGTATACATTGTAACCTGTAGTGAGCACTATGTAGTAGGCTATCCAAGAGGGTTTATTATAGTATGTACTTTAAGTTATAATGTATATATATATATATATATATATATACAGTCATGGCCAAAAATATCGGCACCCTTGGTAAACATGATCAAAGAAAGCTGTGAAAATTTATCTGCTTTGTTAATTCTTTTTATCTTTTATTTAAAAAATTAATAAAAATCTAACCTTTCATTGGATAATAAGAATTTAAAATGGGAGGAAATCTCATTATGAAATAAATGTTTTTCTCAAATACACTTTGGACACAATTATTGGCACCCCTTGAAATTCTTATAAGTAAAATATCTCTGAAGTATATTCCCATTCATATTCACAATTTTGAGCACTCCAGGGTGATTATGAACATGAAATTATCCAGCCATGGCTTCCTGTTTCACAGAAATATAAATAGGAGGGAAGACAAAGCCCAAATTCCCTTAATCATCCATCACAATGAGAAAAAAAAAAAGTTTTTTTTCTGTGGGCAACTGTTTAACTGTTGGGAATATAAAAACAAAAATCGGAGTGTCTATTTAAGTGCAAATAGCCCAGTTGTACACTAACTCCACCCACAAACGTATGATTGGGATAGTCAAATTTGCAAAAGAGGATCATCAGTCGTCAGATTCAGCGGCGCAGATGGTAAAACATGTGTCACGCTCTTTTGACACGATCGACCCGGGTTCGAATCTGCCTTTTGGCTAACTTTTTTCTCCCTTTTCAAATTTCAAATCACATCAGAAAAGCACTTATTTTTTAATCAAAAATGAAGGAAATAGTCAAAAAGTTGAAAATAAAGTATCGGGTAGGGTTAGGGTAGGTGTAGGGTTTTTGTCCCAAAAAGGTGGCATCCATTGAAAAATTAGAAATAAAATGAAAAAATTACACTCAATAAGTTATTGCATACTGATTTATAATGTATTACAATGCTGAGGTGCACATAATTGCCACTATTTGCAATAAGTAATTAGCAGACTATCCTGCTATTTTAACATAGAATAAATAGAATCTAAAGCGATTTGCACTGTGTAAATAGCATATCACTAAAAAATACTGCTATTTTCACTTAGTGTAAATAGCCTCTATCGATAGAGCACCCCCAACCTAAAACATCTTCCCGCGCCCCTGTATCAGACACGACTGGAACTTCAAATTGGACTGGCTTCTATGGTCAGATGAAACTTAAAAAATGAGCTTTTTAGCAGCAAACACTCAAGATGGGTTTGGTGCACACAGGGATAAAAAGTACCCCATGTGTACAATGAAATATACTGCTGTATTTTTGATGTTGTGGGCCTATATTTCTGCTGGAGGTCCTGGACGTCTTGTTTAGACACATGGCATCATGGATTCTATCAAATACCAACAGATAAAAAAATCAATAAGTGACTGACTCTGTTAGAAATCTTATAATGGGCCATGTTTGCATCTTCCAACCGTACAATAATCCAAACACAAGCCTCAAAAACAACACAAAAATGGGTCACTGAGCACAAAACCAAGCTTCTGCTGGCCATTCCAGTCCTCTGACCTGAACCCTATAGAAAATGAGTGGGTGAACTGAAGAGATTAATTGTTAAGAGTTAAGAGTTAATTGTGGCCAATGTGTATTAGAGATAAACATTTATTTCATAATGATATTTCCCCCCGTTTTAAATTCTTATTATTCAATGAAAGGTTAGTTTTTTGTGAATTTTTAAAAATAAAAGATCAAAAGGATTAACAATGCAGATTAATTTACAGCCTTCTTTGATCACATTTACCAAGGGTGCCGATATTTTTGGCCATGACTGTATATATATTTATATATACTTCATGCATCCCTAAAAAGCCTCTGCTAATGACTAAAAATAAATATGTAAAATGTACGTGTAGGTTGGACACAATAGTTCTTTCAGATATCTGTTTCACTGTGACTCAAATATCATTATAGAACTGACAAGTGTGAACATTCATCTAAGAGGGATCGAAATGTGCTGAACATTTCTTCTTGTGTTACATCTTCTTTCAAGGTGTGAAGAGTGACAATACAGCTGTCAGACCTTCAGGCTGGTGTTGGTGATATCCGAAAGGCTCCTAATGCGTTATCTCCCACCTTGTCTCTGTCACCATGCCCACCTTTCCACCTCTGGGCAGTAACTCCAGCACAGTGCCCTGGGACCCCGGCGCACCTTCTCTGGTGAACAGCACGGTGAAGATGGTGCTCATATCGGCGATCGTATGCACGTCGCTTTTTGGAAATGTTGTGGTGCTGCTGGTATTCCAGCGTAAGCCTCAACTTCTCCACGTCGCCAACCGTTTTGTGCTTAACCTGCTCCTGGCTGACCTACTGCAGACGGTGTTGGTCATGCCCTTCGCCATCGCCGCCACCGTGCCTGAGGTATGGCCGCTGGACTCCCGACTCTGCCAGGCCCTTGTGGTGCTCATGCACCTGTTTGCATTCGCCGGTGTCAACACCATCATTGTGGTATCCGTAGATCGCTATTTGGCCATCATCCACCCATTGTCCTACCCCACACGAATGACACCTCACCTGGGTACCAACCTGATCGCTCTCACATGGCTTCTTAGTGTACTTCAGAGCACTCCGCCACTTTATGGATGGGGAACCATCGAATTTGACCGGCGCCACAATGCCTGCACTGTTGTGTGGTCCTCAAGCTACTCGTATTCAGCCTTGGTGTCCGCGCTTTCATTCTGGCTGCCTGTGGTGATCATGCTTTGCTGTTATTGGATGGTATTCAGGGCTGCGAGACGGCAGAACGCCCTCGTTCACCCCATCCAATCCAACCCCCCTCCAGATTCCCAAGCATCCTGTTCCAGCCCCCAAAGGCATCCCCAACCGGAAGGCCCTTTTTCAGCCTCTTATCCCATCAGGACCCGCCATAGACGCTTCCACTATCACTGTAAGGCGGCGCGGGTTGTGTTCGTCATCATGGCGTCCTACGTGCTCAGCATGGGCCCATACAGCGTACTAAGCACGATATCTATTTACTCTAGTGCAGCGGTGCCACCCTGGTTGGCCTCGATGGCACTCATTCTCTTCTTCCTGCAGTGCTGCTTACACCCCTACATCTACGGCTACATGCACCGCAGCGTGCGCAAGGAGTTCCTGGCGCTGCTCTGTGGGCCGCTGTGTGGGCAAGGCCGGATCAGTCAGGGCTCCGCCATGGACAGTTGCTTCACGGTAACGGATGGACGCCTGGCACACACCCATCTCTCAAGCCAGGCTGCCCGAGTGTGTCCTCTCCGAACCTGGGAGGAAGGCACTACATCTTCTTCTCCTACAGAGAGGAGGTCCAAAGACAGCCGTAAGGAAACCACCTCAATCAGTCTGAGCTCAGAGAAGGAGCTCACTGTACACAGCAACATCAACAAACAACCTGAGGAAACACCTACAGGCAAATTCTGAACATATTTCTGTCAGTGTTGGGGTATATACATCTCTTTTGGTTTCTATTTAGGGCACAGTTTGGTACTTTTGAATCAAATACTGTGCCTTTAAACACAAGCTCACTGAATACACTGTAACCACACTCTCAGACAAAAAGGTACAAAAACTGTCACTGGGGCAATATCCTTTTAAAAGGTACTAATATGTGCCATTTAGTTACTAATATGTACGTGGTAATATGTATCTTTAAGATACAAGTATGTGACCCTGGCCTGGACCATAAGGGTCAATTTTTTAATATTGAGATTTGAAATCTGAAATCTTTTGATAATGACTAAATAAGCTTTCCATTGATGTATGGTTTGTTAGGATAGGACAATATTTGGCTGAGAGACAACTATTTGAAAATCTGGAATCTGAGGGTGCAAAAAAAAAAAAAAAAATTTAAAATATTAAAATAAAATTGGATTTAAAGTTGTCCAAATGAAGTTCTTAGCAATGCATATTACTAATCAAAAATTAAGTTTTGATATATTTACGGTAGGAAATTTACTAAATATATTCATGGAACATGATCTTTACTTAATATCCTAATGATTTTTGGCATAAAAGAAAAATCGATAATTTTGACCCTTACAGTGTATTTTTGGCTATTGCTATAAATATACCCGTGCTACTTATGAGTGGTTTCGTGGTCCAGGGTCACATATGTAGCCTTTAGGGGTAAAAATGGTCCAAAATGTCCCTTCTTAAAAGGTATCACCCCAGTGGCAGCTTATGTACCTTTTTTTTTTTTTCTGAGAATGCATATTTGTTCTGCTATATGTAACCATATGTGTTCCTAGCTGTGCTATGGACGCACTTTATGGTTAGTATTTACAAAAATAACATTGACAACAACAACAACAACAGAAAAGCCTAGCAAGCATAGTTTCTTGGCTGGATAATAGACTGTTTAAAGTATCTTTTAGTCAAGAGTTACATTTATTCATTTTATTCAACATATGTTTTAAAGAAATTAATACTTGTATTCAGCAAAGATGCATTCAATTGCATTAAAATGCATTGAAATCATGAAGTTCACAAAAATATTAAGCAGCTTAATTGTTTTCAATATTGATATTAAGAAGTGTTTCTTAAGCATCAAATCAGCATATGAACAATTTCTGAAGGATCATGTGACACTGAAGACTGGAGTAATGGCTGCTAAAAATTCAACTTTTCCATCACAGAATAAATATAATTTTAAAATATATTCAAATAGAAAAGAGGTATTTAAATTGTAATGTTTCATAACATTACTGTTGCTGTATTCTTGATCAAATAAATGCAGCCATGATGAGCATAAGAGACTTGAAAAACAATTTAAAAAATGTATCAACCTTAAACTTTTGAATGGTAGTGTTTACTCTGTGAATGGGAAAGTGGTTGAAAATACACCATCAGTTGCAGTATTTGTCTTGCTAGACTAGAAATAAGGTCTGAATAATCATTTAATACACAAGGCTTGACATGTAATATCTTTTTATGTGTGGTTTAAAATATAAAATATTGTAGACATAGTACAAAGTGCTCCATCAAATACAGAATATTGATTTTCTTTTAGTGTTTTAATATAATATTTACAATATTAGGTAGTAAAATGTTGGGAAAATATTTTTTGAGACAGCATATAGTAGTGTATAATATGTCTAACAAAATGAATGTTCTTTGTATACATCCATGTCAAATGTATTGCTACTTTACAATTTAAAGAAAGTATTACTTGCATTGTTTTAAAATGAATTTAGAATATGTGGAGAGATTTTGGTCTATTTTTCTAAGCATACATATCAACTTTGTTATACAATTGAATCATTGTCACTGGAATCAAAGTTCTCTTACAGAAACAGTGTAAATGTAAGAGAAATTTCAAGCAAAAGGAAGCTAAATTGAAAAAAAACAAAAACATTCTATTTATTTATTGTTCATGCACCAGTAATACTTAAGCGATGAATCACATCAGCATTAGGGTATGGGTCACTGTATTTCTGTTTGTATTTAAAAGATGTGTAATGTGGAGGGGTTTCAGTGTTTTGAAGAGGGTGAGTCACATGAAAACTGTCAAGATCATGTCTGTTTATATTTCACCCCAAAATGAGAGAGAAAAAAAAAAATTAAGCCTTCTTTTCGGACCATTAATGTTTTTGAATTGTTCCCACCCATCCAAATATTTCTCATTACCTTAATGTAAAAAAAAAAAAAAGAAGTAAATATTAATTCAATTTTAAGTATTTATATTTCATGGTAGTATTTGTTGAACTGCCATTGATTTATTTTAAAAAAATTTGTGTGTGTGTTTAGGAAATGTGACCTGGACATGCTTTCGTGAGATTCACCCAAGAGCAGCTAATGAGTTTAGGATCTCAGGGTATTTATGATGTACCTCTTGACTGGTGTGGAGAGTTCGCTCTCTTTAAGAGTGCCTCCCTAGATAAATTGTACATCATCTCTGTGTCATACGAGATGTTCAATCCCCTCACACTGCCAAACTGACATGATGACATGATCAAACAAGCAGGCTTCGAAACTGCTGAAGCACTTTATGTTATGTAGTTCAACCACTGCATTAAGGCAGGAATGTTAACCGCTCTTGAGCACTTAGCTTGACCCTGTAGAAAATTGGACTGCTAGTACTTCAATATTAATTTCTGGCTGAGGTGTTTAGAAGTCAGCTGAATCAATCATGAGTCAAACCTGCAATTTCCTCTGCTATAGCAAGAACTGAAGTGAGTGAGGCAATATCACAGATATTATCAACTGTACACCTGTTTCCAGCAATGTCTGCAGCACTTACAAAACGGTAGACAGTCATTTTCAAATAACAAAACAGCAGAGTCAGCTGAAACATGTCATCATGTTTACTGTAACAACCGACTGTTTTATATTAAAAAGAAAAAAAAAGCTTAGAATTAGACATTTTTGTAATGATGTACTTTGTGATTTATTTATTTTTCTTTCATTATAACATGGTGAAGAATGTTTATGTATACCTCATCATAAGACTTGAAGCTCAGTACATTCTGTGGGTTTTAAATTAAAATGATTGGAAAAAGATGTGCAAGCATGTAGTTTTCTTAACGTAATTACATTTAAATAATTTACAAAGTATAAAAATCACTAAATATTTCCCATTATTTTGATATTATTACTTGTATAAAAGAGTCCTGTAGCAAAAAAAAATGTGCTTCTTAACCATTCAATTTTCTTCCCTCCATAAAAACAATTCTTCAGCAAGATAAAACTATAAAAACATAAAACAAAGTAGTTTATGATACTAACAACAAAGTAAAAATATTACTGATATTCACCAATAGGTGACATTATAGAGGTTACTGTGGTGCGGTTTTACATGCCTTGAGGTGCGGTCACATTAACGAAATTTAGGTGAAATTTCACGGGCAAAAACATTTCTTCTTATATTGTCAATAGCAAGATGCATAAAGCAGAGCTCCCACAGAAGTCACTTTAAAACAAAGCAGCTTTTTGTTGGTCAGTAAGGCAAATCCATGAAAAACTTGTCTTGAACCCTTAGCAAAATCTTTCACCCTCATGTGAAATTCCTGATCGTGTTAATTCCCATCTAAATGACCGGATTTCATTCGCAAAAAATCAACAAAATTTCACAGGCAAAAAAAAAAAATCCCCATAGTTAATAGTGTAGCGATGCATGAAGCACCACTCACGATGAAGTCACTTCCAAACCAATTTTCTGTTCTCAACGTGTCAACTTTGCGTGACCAACTTGACACAACAAAATCTGTATGTGGGGGAAACATTTTAGCCTTCAATTAAAACTCCCAAACATGTGGATTCCAATCAAAATGACGGTATTTCGCTGTGAAATTCCACCAAATAATAATGTTTTACATTAGTGAAACTTATTATGTAGTGATGCTACACTTCTTTCAAAAATGTACAAAGGCTAAAACATTGAGAGAAATAACTGTGTTAAATACTCAAATTGTCTTTACAGATGATGAAATATAACATACGATGTAAAACATACATTTGGATCATTATAAAAGCATAAGACAATATTATACATAAGATATGGGCTTATGCTCTCAGCTGGAATGAAGTCAGGCAACACGAGACAAGTAAAGCACTAAAAAAGGATCTTTGGAGTTCACACACACAATTACAGTTGAGCCAAACAAACTCTTTTAACCTTCATTTAAATGTCTATTCAGACTTCCACATGAAAGCTGATCTGTAAAAAGATGATGTTGTGTTCTCCAAATGTCCCTCCCTTAGTCCACCTTCAGCACGCTGTAGATTTTATTTACAAACCAGAAGCAGGCGAAGAAGCCTATAGTACCTGCACGGAAGGAGAAATGCATGAGAATTAATATTAGAAATAAAATGAAGAGCACCGGCCAACATAAAAGATGTCACAAAATGTGCCAGACTAACTAATAGTGTACACGTTATGAAACAGTGCTTCTATTAAAAGCACATTTACAGTAATTCGGGTGGCATTTTATAAGATAACCATCTATTAATAGTGCCATTTCAATGCAGCAAATTGTCTGACAGAGCCAAACTGAGATGAGTGTAATGAAGCACAGGATTAAATCTAATCATCGCTGGGGCGGCAGTGACAGCCAATCAACAGCAGGTCTGATTGAAATCTTTAGCTCGGAATCTATTTTCAGATGCGTTTATATACACATGATTCTCAGTCCTCCCCCTCGCCTTCCACACACGCTCTCACTATCTTCACTTGGCTCTCAGGATCTAAAAAGTCATGCTAGTTTGGGCTAAAACAAGCCATTTCTGGGAACCGTTGCTTTAAGATGTGGGACTGAGAGCATAATGGCGATTCAGAAAGCCTCATTTCAAGTGTGCATGGAAGTTTCCATAACCGCTGTAGCCAGGGACCATAAAGCATCTAGTAGAATCCATGGCAACAAATAGATTGTGGCTAATATCTGCTCAGAACACCGATGACGGTGGTTTCCCATCATTCAAAGCAAAGCCGTGAGAACTGCTGCCATTACACTGGTAATCTGGAGGGTTTTTGTAAAAGTTCAACATGAAATGTCACTGAGGAGCTTGGGCTATTTTACACAGTTGATAGGTCGCAGTTGTACAGCTGTAAAATCACTGTACTTCATGCTGGGTGAAGAATACACTTGCTGCAAAGCTAAAAAAAAAAAAAAAAGACATTTACATGCCATTTGTAGAGAAACAAGTGAGCATGTGTAGATGTTATCAACCGACAGCTGTTTACGGCTGGCAGACAGCTGGCCACCTCTCGCCACCTCCTCCTCAGCATATCAATGAGGTGAAGCGACAGAGATTTGATTAAGGCCGGAGGGAGCGCTGCTGTCTTTCAACAACAACAATAAAAGATGAGGAATATTTATAGGTGTCCCAATTACCCTCAGCCTAAACACAGCATGACCCATTGGGTAGGAACAAACCAACTAGAGCTGGTCACCTGCCAAACGAAAGGACCAGAAGGGAGACACTGCAGCACCAAATCCATGAGGATCTCTGAACATTTAATATTGTTGGTGAAGTAAAACAAGCCAAACATTTAGCATGTTACACTAACCACAGTAAGCAGGGGCGGTTGCATCAGCTGTGCAGAAATGACAACTTAGCCACTATTAAATATGGTAAATACTCATTCATTTTAAATGCAGTTTCTGAATGTTATTTACATAAGAATACCTATTAATGCTACTGAACATTAAGTAGTGTCATATTTCAAAGGAAGCATACTTTTGAGGCAAAAGATTTTGAAATATTTAGAATCTCATATTTCAAGGCTGAAACTGGATCATTGAGGGTAAACGTCATATCATGCGACTACACATTACTTTACAGAGAGCTTACTAGCTACATTCTGCCTTAGGAACAAATGGTGCAATCGAATAAAGGACATAGTTAACTTACAAACTAGTAATTTCATGTTCCAATTTAAGTAACAACTTCCGAACGGCTGATGCAAGCCCTACCCTGTAGAGCAAACATGGTGAATGGTACACACTTAGTTCTGTAATCTCAACAATTAAACATTGTTCTTGTGCTGCAGTGTCACTATAGCAATTTACTCTAAACAGGTTAAGGTGAACTGGTCATTTGATTGAGGAAGAGTATTCAGCGAAAGATCATTCAGTGTAGGACTCATAAGACTGATTAAGTTTGAGTCAATAGTTTGTGGAACAGACTACAGGTGTTGTATGCTTGTTTTTCATTACAGCCAATAAAGACAAAACAACAGAAAGCACCTGAATAAAAAGACTGAATTCAAATTCAGACGGCAAGCTAAAACTAAAAGTATTATTCATTTTGCCGTTTGCTGTAGTTTCACTCTGTCTTTATAAAACAGTGCAGGAAGCACTGCATAGCTCTATTTATTTGTGATAAAAGAATAAAATGTAACTTCAACCTGGTTTTCTCAAGTAGGTCATGACACAAATCTATTCTCTAATTTAGGGTTTCACAAACTGGGGGCAGCAAATTTGAAATTAAATCATAAAAATATAATAAAATAATAATAATAATAAAATAAAAAAAAATAAAATAAAAATATATATATAAATAAAATAAATAATAATAATAATAAATAAATAAAATAAAAACCATATCTAAATTATATTATTATAATTATGCTGCTGTAAATTACATTATAACTATAACTATACAGTGTGTATATATATATATATATATATATATATATATATATATATATATATATATATATATATATATATATATATACACACACACACACACACACACACACACTACTAAAAATGTTTAAATATTTTATTTATTTACTTGCATATCATGTGACAATTAACCAACCTCAGAGAGCCAATGTTAAATGAAGGCGGTAGTTCAAGTAAATATTTTCATCAAATGAATCTGGTTGACAAAAAAGTTTGGGAATCCCTACTCCAATCACAAAGTGTATATGTAAGAAAATATTTTTTAAAGCTAAATCCAATCAGGCCATCTTTTACCTACCTGTAAAAATGAAGAAGATGAGCACCATGATCAAGGTGTAGCCAAAGTAGAGGATGGTGCTTGCAGCCCCTATGATTTGTAGTTTTGAGAAGAAGTAATGCACTGCGTAGACAAACAGATACACCGCCGTGAAACCGCTGGTCAGAAATGATCGCCACCACCAGTGATAATCCTGTCAAACACAAATAAGAAGGCTTTGAAATAAAAGTTAATAACACAATAAATAATAATAGCACTTTTGACAAATATTTAAAATGATGTAGACTCATATTAAATAAAGACTCATTCAAATCAGTGGCCTAGAAAAAAACACTCTGCAAGACCACACCACTAGATGTCAGTATATTGTCATATTAGTTGTTTTTGAACATAAGAACCAGCAAACACAAAAAATGTCAAATGTCACATTGAAACTAGTTTTGTTTAAAAGTTTTGTTAAATTAAATCCTACCTCTGCACATAAATGGAAGTAGCAGAGCAGAACAGTTGCCTCAGAGCAGGTAATGACCAAGATGATGAAGACCAGGAAAAGGAAGCCAAACATGTAATACATCTGATGAGACCTGCAGAGAAACATTTGCATGCACCAGTTAGGACCAAAACATCAGTCCTCAAATCAACTTATTTCATCATGATATGATTTCAAATCATGCCAAATGCTGTTGAGGATGAAGAAGAGTTGGATGAAGATACAGCCGAAGGGCAGGATGCCGCCCATGATGATGCCCGGCACGGGTTTGGTGAAGAAGGACTGCTGAGGAATTTGGCGTGGGATCTGGTTTGTTCGCACGGGTGGCTCGATGCCCTGTTAAAACAGGAAAACGAAAACACACCCACATTCATGATATCGTGCATGACAGCGTGCCAAAAGAAAAGCTCACACAGATGGGAAACGCAATAACAGCTGATTCAAAGAGATACTCAGAAACACAAAAATAGGAATGTGAAAGAGTATCAAAATCTGGGAGCTGAGTATTAAATGTAATTTCTTAGTATCCACAAGTGTGGAATCAGCACCTGTCAGAATGCCAGGAATTAAAAATGTACTTTGCTGAAAAACGCTTAGGAAATTGGTCTGTTGAAGAAGGCATACTCACTGGTTTTTTGAAACCGAAGTATGCACCCACAAAAGTGAGAGGAACAGAGATGCCAAACCACAGTGCCAGGATGGCCACCAGTGTACCAAAGGGAACAGCAGCGGAGGAGCCCTCTACCCACAGGATCAGATTCGTCAAGAAGAAATCCCCAAACACAATCCTGCAAAAACATAGCATACTGAAACTGCATACTGGCATACATCATGTTATTCCTGTTGTTGGGAAATGTATTACTGTTTGTTTGCAATAAAGACATTATTCAAAGTGTACTTACCCAGGACACAAAAAGGCGGTGAGAAGAACATTGGTTTTCCAGTTTTCACCACCGAAAGCTAATGAAACCGAGGAAATTGAGAAAGCAATTAATATTAAAACTGAAAACAGGGTTTCTCAAAACTGTACATCTGTAAATAACATCTATGTACATTCACAATTCTATATATTGATTTGTATTGTGTTTACATTTTAATTCCTGTTTTTAATCAGTGTGTTAGATTCTGTTTCATTGCCTTTATCCTCAAGTGTGTTTGTACTTTTTCTGCACTGGAAACTCCTTTCAGCAAGATTCCTTGTTTGTATAAGCTTCCTTTGCAATAAAACTCATTCTGATTCATCTTTAACATATTTAAGGTGGACTCTGTACTTTTTCCCACATTAAAATGCAGGAAATTAACAGAAGAAAAAAATGAATGGCTCTTCAAATGAAAAATTACAATGCTTTCATAATGATCCCAGAAGAGAATAAGGTAAAGTGCTCCATATTGCAATATTTCCTTACTCTTATAGAGTCTGGCAGACACGTATCCAGCAGGTGTGCCAAGCAGAACCCACAACACCACTGCACAGGTCATGAGAGCCCCTCTGTTGGCTGGAGACAGGAAGCCCAGACAGGCCAAGACTAAAGAGAAAAGCAAGATTGTCACTTTTGTTCATTTAATGCCATTGGTAACACTTTATGTAGGGACCAGTTAACTAGTTGCTTATTAGCATGCCTATTATTAAGATATTTGCTGTTTATAAGTACTTATAAAGCACATTATTCTGCATGACCATATTCTACTTCCCTAATCCTACTCAATACCTAAACTTAACAACTTCCTTACTAACTATTGATAAACAGCAAATTAGGAGTTTACTGAGGCAAAAGCCGTAGTTAATGGTTTGTTAATGGTGAGAACTGGACCTTAAAATAAAGTGTGACCATGCTAGGATAGCAGTAATAAGAAACAACAAATTACCATTTTTAATTGATCACAACGTATATTCCTCATAAAAAACTAATTAAAAATAAAGGATTAGTGGAGAAAAGTTCACATTTCTGGAATGCACGCAAATATTAAAGTGCCCCTATTATGGATTTTTGAAAATGACCTTTCATGTCGTATGTAACACAGTTCTAAGTGAATGAAAACATCCTGCAAAGTTTTAAATCTGAAAGTGCATCGTGTATAAAGTTAAACTTAATCTCTTAATCTCTAATTAAACTTAACTTAATCTCTCAAAAGAAAGAGTCGACTCTGAATCATTTAAACGAGTCGTTTTTAAAATGAATCCCAAGCCGTTTCATGTTGATGTCAACATGAAACATTAGCATCTTGCCCGCCCACCTGTTAGTCTTTTCACGTTGGTCTGAATGAAAATGCAAATTCATTCTTTGCCACTAGGTGCAGCTTTTGGAGCGGTAAAAAAATAGCGGTTTCCCCTGTAACGCTGTACACAAAGCAAAATCGTTGAGCGAATCGTTTGGGAGTCGTTGAGCAAGTAAGGTAAAAAATTAATGCACAGACAATGAAAGTGTTTTTTGACCTTGCATGCATATGTCAACCTGTTGTTGGGGACTCCCAAAACCAAAATATGAACCTTTCATTACCCATAATAGGGGCACTTTAAAGTGTTCTCAAAATACTAGAGAATTAATCCTTTGTGTTTAGTTTGTACAATACAAAATCTGCAGTATATTTAATTCATTTTTGTTCCGAATGCACTTACAAAGGGTGATGAAGGTCATGATGAAGACCTGAGTGCCCTGTCCGAGGAAGACGGACAGAAGCATGCCCATCTTGGGTGGCCTGAACACGTCGCCATGAACCTGCTTCCAGCCAGACTCCTCCTGGGCTTCCTCCTGCAGGAGATATAACAATAAATCTCAATATGACCTCACATGACCGACATCCGGTATATCATTATGGACAGTCGTCAAACTCATTTATTGAAATTGTGAAGGAAAAGCAGATGGTATGTGTTACACATGCTTTATCAGTGACATTATCTATTCAATGCAAAACAGCTTCCTTCATTTCTTTACCTTGATTGGTGAGCATGGTATTGTATATTTAAACTCGTTTTACCAAGTTCCCGAAGCCAAACAATCATCATATCATAATCACCAGTGATAACATAAGCTAATAAGCTTACATAGGTAATGTTTGCAGCTGGAGGGATCTTAACCCAGTCTGCCTGTGAATGTCACAACAGAGGATTCAGTGACTGGAGGTATTCTTATGGTTATTAAAATGAGAAAAATAAGACCACACTGAAACTAAGAGGAAAACTATCAGTCTGTCTGTGCTTGAGCATTAGGATTTACATAACCCAAGAAGCAAACACAATATATTAACTGGAAATTTGCTCTAACAGTTTGTGTGTATGTGGGAGTGTCAGCTCTGTTGACACAAGATACTTCGGTGACATTACAGAGTCATTCATTTATTCTGTTATCTATAAAAGTTGGAATGAGAACAAAGTCAATTCAATGTACCTGGTCCATCTGGTTGTACCGGGCAATATCCTTGTGCAGTGTTCTAAGCATGATCATGGCCACCATGCCAGACAGGAAGAGCACAATAACTAAAGAATTCATGATGCTGAAAAAATAAAATGAAGATGAGTCATTAATATGTATGGAGATATGGAAAAAAGAGCTTTCTTATTCTTGACTGTATGATATTTACAACCAGCTTGTGCTCACCTGAACCACTGGATGTTGGTGTGAGGCATGGAAACCAAAATGTAATCCCATCGAGAAGCCCACCTAATATCATCATTTTGCTAGAAAAGAAGAAGAAAAAAAAACTCTATTACACATAGTTCTTTCTCACCATCTTATTGTACTGACTCTATAAATAAACGTACCTTAAATGTAACTGAATAAGTGTAGGTGACTTTGAGATTACTCTTGAAATCTGCTGGTATGTCCATGGGAGTTCCTTCACACGTTGGAATTTCATCATTTTGATGCTTTATGCTGTCCAACAGTCAACATATGTATTATGCAACAAACTATACTACAGATGAGATAACTGTAATGTTCTAATATATGTGCATTACACTAAATATTTACTCGGTTTTCTTATTGAAGTGTGCTTGCAAACAGGTGTCACTATGCCTAACTTTCAATTCTAGTTAAATATGAAATCTGAAACTGATCATATAGGCCCACAGAAAGCGGAGCAAGAGCTAAAATTAGGTCTTAAGTACACCATTTCAAGTCAAAAAAGTTGCAAAAAAATCACACCTCCGAGGTTCCAGTGTTGCCGCCACAAGTCGAGCATGCATGCCATTCGTTTCATCTCCACTGTGGTAAACTATGGTGATGTCCACATGGTTGAAAACATAAAAAGTGTTCTTCTTGTTGAAATCAGCCTAAAAGAGTGGATAAAAATCATGTCAGAAGCTAGTCAGAATCAAAAAAGCATATCTCTACCTCAAAGCTTTTGCCCATTATTATGACTTCCTCTTCTGTGAAATATGAAAAGGGCCCATTAAATTTGAACAACCAGTCAGTAATAAACCAAAACAGGATTCAATAACCAAAACAGTTAGTTCATTTTTAATCCATTCCACAAATACTGTACATCTCATGACTTTTGATGTATTATATGTTTAAGACACGAGCTTAACCATGCTTGAGAAATAGGTATTTTAAAAACATCGAATGTTTGTATCACCATCCCTAAAACAGGGATTACAGCCTATCCCAACAATAAAATTAAATCAATAATGTCAATAATGCCATAATTCACAGAATTGATATTCAATTCATTGCATTTATCCCAACTTTTTATTCAATCACATTTATTCCATCACATACTGCAAGCTCACAACTAAAGTAGTGAAAAAAGCTGTCTGTCTCACATTTATCACACAGGCATCCTTTGGCTTTCCTTCTTGGTTCACTAGACATCCAATGGGAAATCCTGGGTTGCAGACTTTCTGATTGTCCTCCACAATGTAACACCACGTCACAGGCATGTTGTCAACAATCCTGCAAAAAAAGTTTAAGGATAAACCAAATCCACTTAATGTAAAGAATTCCATGACAAACTGATATTGTGTCTTTCCAACTGTTAAAGCAAGATGACAACTTTTATTTTGTTATTGCTACCACACCCACCGTAGGCATCACATCTAGACTTACCAGTGGTGCTGGTAATTCAGCTCCATTCCTTTCTTTAGAAAGTCCAACTTTAACTTGTCTTCACTTGAACCTGTATCATACGATTTGGTGCAGACCTTCACACAAGCCTTGTCAGCCTTAAATGAAAACTAAGGAATATTTCGAAAATCAGTATTATGAAGGATCCATCCATTATGTGAGAAGCACTGGAGTTAATTATAACACATCAATGCAGAATAGTAACAACTAGGAATGCACTGCCTAAATACCATCAACTTCATTATACGAAAATATGAGATTTTGACAGATATATATGACATTATAAAAAACAAATCACACAAAACATAAAAGGAATAAGTGTCTGTCAGTTGCAACTACAACTAGTAAAACTTGACAAACGAGATGTCATCTCTCAATGAACAAGGTGTGTAATCTTCTAAATGTCGCTGCCACGATGATATTAAATTACAATGATTAAAACAAAATGTCAAATAAAAACATAAATTTCTTACCTTGTAAGGTGATGTCTCTATTCTTTCTCCAAATAACACCTGCCCAAGGTTCTCTGAGGGCCTTCTTTCATTCGTATCTTTGCAAAAATCAAACCTACAGCAAAAAGTATTCCCTCGCTGATCAGTGCTTGTACAGAAATGCATGCAGATATAATAAATCTTATATTGTAAAGGTCAAGAATACATACGCATCATATTCATAAGGCAGGACTGATTCCACTGAGTCCAGTCTATTCACAAACAGCTGTATCTCAGTCTGTGGGATTGACAGCAGGGGAGTGGGGTCAAGGGGACAACTGACTATTAGTCATATCTCAGAGATGAACACTTAAGTCTGTTTTTATTTTGAACATGAATTTGCAATGCAGAGAATCCAGAATGTGCTAATTAACTCAATGTCTAAACATTTATTTTAATTGTTATGTCTCAACTGTCTGTACACGGCAGTATAGTAATGAGTACAGGACAGGGAAAGCTCACCAGACATTCCTCCGCATCTCCTTCCGACTTTTGCTCGCAAAAACTGACTGGTGCTAAACCCGGAAGGTAGAATCCAAAGCTTGAGCTGACTACTGTTAAACTCAGCAAAAATATAAAACGCGGATTTAAAGGCTTCATTTTTCAAAGCAGCGTCCTGCGTGTTTTCCGGTTTACTCTACTGGAGCAAACCATAAAACTGACCTGTGACAGTTCACACAAGAAATCACCAAGACAACGAGCTCGCAGCTGCTACTGACTCGAGAAAGATTTGTATCAGAGAGAGTCACTTCCTTACTGTGCACATAACTCCGCCCACCGCTGGCTCCTCCTCCAATTCATCTACATCATTGATACACAAAACACATCTGGATTAATGACAGCGTTTAGTTTTTAATTTAATTTTTAATTATTTTATACCTTATCTTCATCCTTTTTGTGTATGCATGCATTTTCCAAATTACTGCTACATGTGAAACTTTCTATTGATGCTATTTAATGTTCTCCTGAATGCGTTTGTATCATTTTTACTTCACTTTAATAAAAATAAACCGTTTAATTTTGTAATTAATACATTTAGATAATTAATATATTTAAATTAATTAAATTGTTTTATTTAATTAAAAAATAAATTTATAAATTTAAATATTTTTTTAAAAATTATTATATTTACACATGTATACACATTATTTTTGCTTTTGTCTATATTTCCCCTTTTTTGTTACATGTAAAGTTTGTCATAATGCTCAACAATGTTTTCCTGAAGGAAATGGCAGTACTACCACCACAGGTGAAGAGAAACTTTCTTTTTTAATAATAATAATAATAATGCCAGACTTTACTTAATGTGGAAACATTCGGCTCAGTAGGCCTATTCTAACTTAAAGTAATATGATGATATGTAAATTTATTTAATGGCCAAGGGATAGTAAAAATACAATTATAGAAGAAATACAATTATTATATTATTAGGGAAGTCCCAAATATATAATATATATTTGAAATGTTCTGAGGCGATTAATAATAGTGTTCGTTTGGTCATGATCTCATGCCTGAGGCGACCCGCTTCATGTTAACATTTATTTAGCTACAGATATGACTGGAATCTTAATCCAGCACACAGTTTAAATACATATTTAAAACTCTATTAATTTCTTTTGTCTATTCATTATTAACGAGTGCAGCTGTGATTTGGCTGGCTTTCCTAAAATGAGTACAGTTTGCAAACATGGCAATAGGGGGCGCGAGAGACTTTCAAACCGTTAAGTTCCTCATTCTGACCATAGAGTAAATGACTGTGCTGCTGGGCGGGTCGAAACACATTACACACATATAAACCAGCAGGCGCCTTTGTTTCTATCTGTTGATCCTGAGGTGAGTAAATGGGTAATTGAAATAGATTCGTCTAAATGTAATCGTAGTTTTTGATTAGTAGATGGACGTTTCATCTGGCAATACTTTAGCTCCGTAGCCATGTATATTTACTAGTAGCTGTGATGATAACTGAAAATGGCCTCGTGAAGATGTTTTTCTAAATGCACATTTCAATCGCCATTTTGAATTTGAATGTGTCGTTATTCGCTTATGTACTTTAATTAAGTAGTGTTTTATGGTTAAATGTGTTTATTATGTCTTTATGAGGTTCTTAATCAAACATATGTTGTAAGTTAGCCATACGGCCTGAAGAGGTCTCAAGCTGCTGCATCTGCCAGTAGTTTTATGATTTTAAGCGTCCGCCATTTTGTGAACCATGCTTTAAAATGCACATGTAAATGACTGGTAAAACTGCTAAAACGAAACGCTTAGTGTCTTTTGTAACTATATTAGTGAAGGTTCGTAAGTTAGTCTTCGCACGTGTTCAACAACTGCAACTAGCCAGGCAGGGCCTATCAGCTAATGGTTGCAGAGTTAACCATCTACTCCAGAGAATGATGAAATTAAACGTGTTTCTGTAACAAAATAGCTTTTCTAACTTCCTTAACCGTGCAACAACTTGTACTGGCATTTTGCATTGCGCCTAAGCATGTAATGTTGTTAAAATCGTCTCGTGCTCTGGTCTCAAAACATGGTTAGGTTGGTCTGTTTGCTGGTTTTAGGCACTTTTTTTTTTGTTTGTTTGTTTTTTCTTTAGTCCAGATGAGAGACCAGCTTGTGCTGGTGTAAGCTTTTTATTCAATTTAAAATGCACTGGATTATTCTCATGCTTAAATGTCTCTCCCCTGCAGTGGCAATAGTGGAAAGCATGGCTGAGGCAGACCGACCAGGGAAGCTCTTCATCGGTGGCCTGAACACTGAAACTAGTGAGAAGGTCCTTGAAGCATATTTCAGCAAATTTGGCAGAATATCAGAAGGTATTTGTAGTTTTTCTGTTATTTAAATTACTTGCTTATACACCTGTCTTTCTGTTGTGCAAGATTGTTTAATACATTATTGTAACTTGTTTTAAACGATTTAAAATGTTAGTGAAGCATCTGCTGTAACCATATGTTTTTTTCCAACTTGTCTTTTGTAGTTCTGTTGATGAAGGATCGTGAAACAAATAAGTCTAGAGGCTTTGCATTTGTAACTTATGAAAATCCCGGTGACGCAAAAGATGCAGCGAGAGAAATGAATGGAAAGGTGAGTAAGTTAGTAATGGTGTGAATTTCAGATTTGTGAGCTATGATGACTTATGGCAGTGATCTGTTTGAACTGATATAGCCTACGATTGTCCTCTAAGAAGTTCTGAGCTTACATAATGAATGCGCACATTTGCTTGTGTCTGTTTGTCTGTCTAATTTGAGAGCAGTTTCCTAAATTCCTATTTGTGTTAAAGCCCCTTGATGGAAAGCCTATTAAAGTGGAACAGGCCACAAAACCTCAGTTTGAGTCTTCAGGACGCCGTGGTCCACCACCATCACGGAGTCGTGGCCCTGCTAGAGGTTCACGAGGGTCCAGGGGAGCACCAAGTGGAATGCGGGGACCACCAAGCAGAGGTACCATTCAGAACTTTATCCCTCACCCCTCTTTTTTTATTATTTGTGCCATGATGACACTCTTTTGATGATCTGTTTGAACTGATTGTCCTCTAAGAAGTTCTGAGCCTGTGCTTAAAATGCATGCATGCTACCAAAATAAATATTACCAAGATAACGTAGGTATTGTAGAACCCTTTTTTAAAGGAATGTCATCCAGAGGGCCACCACCACTGAAAAGAGGCCCCCCAGTGCGGAATGGAGGACCCCCACCCAAGAGATCTGCACCCTCTGGGCCAATGGGCAGACGTAAGTTTGGCGACCATGCAGACTTATACTGTTAATAATCTGAACCATAAAATCATCATTTTCTCAATGTTTAACAGCGCCAATGTCAAGAGACAGGGACCCGTACGGCCCTCCTCGCAGAGATTCTCTGATGTCACGTCGGGATGATGGTCCTCCGCCTCGTGATGACCACTACAGTAAAGACAGGTGGGATGATTAGTAAAATGCATGCATAACCCATCTTCATTTCTGTGTTGTTAGTTCACCCAAAAATGAAAATGACTACATGATTTACGGACCCTCAAGCCATCCTAGGTGTATATGTGTCTTTCAGATGAATAAAACTGGTGTTATATTAAATGTTCTGGCTCTTCCAAGCTCTATAATGGCAGTGAATGGGCGTTGTAATTTTGAAGTCCAATAAAGTTAATCCATCCATCATAAAAAGGACTCCATAAAGGTCTTCTGAAGTGAAGCAATGCGTTTGTTTAAAAAAAAAAAAACTTTTTATAAACCGTTATCTCTAGCTTCCACTAACTGTCATACGCACATTCATGAGAGCGTGGCATTCCAGCAGTTGATGTAGGTGTAGCGTAAGCTCTGGTGAGAATATGCTAGTCTCGTGAGAACCAAGTTTTGTTTACAAAAAGAAAACCAGTTTCCTCTTGGCTTAAATTGAAATCCACTAACATTTATTAACCCCCATGAAGCTGTGTGGAGCACTCTTTATGATGGAAGGACACATGAGGATGATTAAATTGTGATTTTAATTTTTGGGTGAACATCCCTTTAAAGCTGAAATATCAAACTAATAAATTTACTAAAACTTAGTTTTAAATGAGAATTTATAAATGCTAACTTAAAAGTAATGAACACTATGCAGGTTATTTTTAACACTTAACTAATAATCGTGCAGTATTCAGTGACACTTACAAGCTGTTGTTTTACAGCTACTCCAGCCGTGACTACATGAGTTCACGGGACAGTCGAGACTACGCCCCACCACCACGTGATTACCCATACCGGGAGTATTCGGGCCATTCCAGTTCCAGAGATGATTATGGGTCAGGATCCAGAGGTTACAGGTAGGTGTGAACATCCTACAACAGGTGTGTGTGATGGCAGTTTAAGAATCCAGCATAACATCTTTGTTTCTTAGTGATCGTGATGGCTACAGTGGAGGAAGAGAGCCCAGGGGTTACATGGATAGGCCCAGTTCAGGCTCCTATAGAGACCCTTACGACAGTTACGGTAAGATTAAACCTTTAGTGTGGCGAAAAGGGTTAAGGGGCTCCACTCAAACTGCCTGTTTTGCGCCTGCAAAGGGCTGCCTAGCGTCATTGGCAAAAAGTGGAAACCTCAAATGCGGCGTCTTTTCATCCCGAGTGTCCCCACCCCCCAAAAAAATGCACCAAGGAATCTCTTGCAAGCTGTTTTTTGCCCCCCAAAATGTTCCGGTAGCTCTGTCCAAACAACCAACACTGATCCAGTATCCAAACTACAATCTAAACGGAATTCAATCCAAACCAAGGAAAGTGCACTTACTCAACAGTGGCGTGCCAAAGGGCTCTGAGTGCGCAATTGTCAACACTGCAGTTGGGTATTCCAGGTATCTTAGTTTTAACTAGTCCCACCCGTAACTCAAAATCCAAATTTGTTCTATCCTCATTTGGAAAGTTTCTAACATTTGAGCTAGTCGTGACACAATTTTAGGGAAATGGGCACTTGACAACGCAGTATCTTGCAAAGAATGTTGAAGTTAATTTTGCCAATTACATGACCCATTGACCCTGCAGGTAACTCACGCAGCGCCCCACCCTCAAGGGGTCCCCCTCCGTCCTACAGTGGGAGTGGCGGAAGCAGTCGTTATGACGACTATGGCAGCAGTTCCCGGGATGGATATGGCAGTCGAGACAGTTATCCCAGCAGTCGGAGTGACCTGTACTCCACTAGTCGTGGTGACCGTCCGGGTAGGCAGGAGCGAGGGCCACCCCCTCCCCTTGAGAGAGGCTATCCTCGTGAATACAGCTCGAGCCGTGGGGCACCTCGGGGTGGTGGCCGAGGCGGCGGTCGGGCAGATAGAGGAATGGCCCGGAACAGATACTGAGATGGACTCTGGGGGAGGAAAAAATAAAAAGGAGAAATGATGGCTTCTCGTTGAAAACGTTCAAAAGACTTTAAGATTCCAAAAAAACGCGCCCTTTTAAACTCTGGACTTCGAGCTTCAGTTTCAAGCTGTACTCAAACTTGTGAAGGTTTTTATTTTTATTATTTTTTTATTATTTTTGTCCTTTTTAAATTCAGAGTTTCTTTTCTCTTGCCCACTTCCCATTTAATGGTACCGTTGCAAATCTAAGTGTGTTCTTTTTGTATACTAGTGACTTGTTAAACCTGCAATGCCCTAACATATGGCTTTCATTTACCAATAAAGTGTTTTTAATCAAAGATCTTGAGCAACAACACTCTATTCAAGAGAATTAGAAATGATGATGCATAAATATTCATTTACCTTCAGTTTTCCATTGTAAGCAACCCCAAATTCCACTTAATATAGAAGCAATGCAGAATATTCATGTAGGCATGATTGTTCACATTGTTGGGGACTGGGCAAATGTCACCTTTTTTCCAAACTCTCTATGGGTGTAGTTTTCCTCAGTGCAAATGGATCCTTCATCACAAAGCCTAAACATTGACGCCTTGCATCGACCAATCCAAAGACAACCAAAATGCAAGAAACAAATCAGCACCACAGATAAAACCTGCCAACAGCTGGTAAGCAAAGCAAACCCTTTTGTTCTGGTATAAGTCAAGTCTCGGTGGTGTTGTTTTTGCACTGTAATTTAGTCAAACATCGACTTGGTTGCCCTGGCTTTTTCAAATGCAATCTGAAACGATATAATTTCCAACATTATTAACAAAACCTCACTTCTGCCTTCAAAGGAGTCTATGATCCCTCTCCCCAACCACTGGATCACTTCAGTTTAGGAGGTCTTAATCTCAGAAATGTCAGCCAGTTCTACTGTTGCACTAAAGGAGAAAATGTCTGGATTTTTTTCCCTGCCCCTTTCAAATGAGAAATGGCCCCCTTTTTTTTTTTTTTTTAAAGGATGTTAAGATGAGTCTCCTCAATGGATCTATATCTACAGCCAAATGTAAACCACGTAGCTGCAAAACCTCTTGAAACCTCCCAGTGGAACCCTTTTGAAAATGTAGTAAATTCACTTAGTATTAACAAAAAAGCTAGAACGCTCTCAAGCATGCCGTTTCTAACAAAGGAGACCACGTGGAGAAAGACAGCACCCTATCAACAAACCTGGAAAACAATCAGTTTGGGTCATTTGAGTTCTTTTGTAAAATTACACTTAAATTTGTCCCTTATGCTGAGCTACAACAGTTTGCTGATGGAAACTCTCATTGCAGGCTGAATGGGGGGGAAAGGAGTTTGATGTTAATACCTCGTTGCTGATCAGCACCTGTTGCCATTTGGTGATGCATGACGGTCTCAAGTAAGATGCAGGTATGCGTAAGTCCTTAAACCTTTTCAAACTCTTATATTTTGTGTTTTCATACAATTAATTACTTTTGTCTTCATCTAGATCCAAGCCATTCAGGTTCCTTGGAGGCTGCTGTTCATTGAGGCACGTGATGTTTAGATGGAGTCCTGGAGTGCTACAGTTGAATTGCTCATTTATTTATTATGACTTTTTAATAAACTCATTTGAATTGAAATGAACTAAGTTGTCTGTATCTTATTTAGTTGCTACTTTAATAGTGCTGTATTTGTATGGTCAAGTCTGTTCACTTTGACAGGCTAGTTTGATCTAAAAACGCAGTTGAGCCATTTGGAAAATTCTTGCGGCATTTTAAAGCAATCACAGTTCCTTTTGTGTCACTGAAATGTCAAAGAGCCTTTATGTTGGTTATATGGCAGACGTCCACTGGAGAACTAAGTTGCCGGACTGAATGGTCGTTGTAACATCAGTGAAAAAGCAGAAGCGCGACGGATGTGGGTAGCATCTCAACACAAATAGTGAGCGCTGGCGCACCAAGGGTGCAGTTTAATCTGAAAGGCCCATTGAGCCTAAAACTATGAACCCCGAGGAGCAGACTGTTACGTGGCTAATAACATTAGGCGTGCTTAATTCACCCAAAAAGAATATCGCTGATCCGGAGGAATTTCTGAAAACATCTCTCAGAGATGGGGTCGTCCTGTGTAAGCTTATGGAGCGAGTGCAACCTGGAGCCATCTTAAAGGTAATCGATAATATGCACATGCATGTTTGCTTGATTAAATAGTCGCAGTCTAGTGAATTTAATATTTTCAGAAATGCAAAAGTATCAGATAACAGTTAGCGTTACAGCCATGCGGAATTGACTGTGCACGATGCGTAATGCCGGATTACTCGCTGTTGCAAAGTAACACTTTGAGATTCATAGCATTTTGTAAAAGATACATTACATTTTGAAACAATTTTCAGCAAAGAAAGTGTATTTATCTGTTTGTTTATTCAGGACACAATTTAATCGAGATAGAGAATCTGACTTCCTGTTACATGAGAAATTGTTCCGCATTCTCACATTTTCAAAAAAAAAAGCGAAAAACGTCGATCTTCACTTTAGTATAAACACCAAGGACATTTGTAAAGCAATGTCCTTCTCTGGTTTGTAAAAGCCGTTTAACTATGTCAGATCTCAGATTGTGTCTATCTGCATGCCTCTGCTGCTAACCAAGCCAGCTCAACCTTTGCACATAAATTCGTTATTAATAACTAAGGTTTGCATTTTGATTCTCTTCGGAATAAAATTCTGTTTAAATTATTTTAATTTAAACGCTCTAAATCCGTGCTTCGATCAAGGGGCGAAAATATAGAGCTCATTGAAAAGTTTAACGAATGTGCTGATCAATTCAACAACTTGTAAAAGTTTCTCTGTTTTATAAACTTAAATATAAGTTTTCTTGGTTCTTGTCTTCCTCCCTTAATTTTTTTAGTTTATATATATGTTTCACACCGCTTTAGTGATTCTAACACGTCGCTATATGGTTGAACGTATTTACATTATATTAGTGAACGAATCATTCTTTTGAGTCGGATCTTGATTAGTCGGTTCGCGAAACGGGGGTAAACGAATCGTGGGGGTGGGAGGATTTTTTCAGCCAATGGGTGGGGGGGGTCTTAAAAACGTAATAATCAACAATATGCGTCTATAGCTTTATTTGAACGTTTTATTTATGCCATATTATGATAAACCACGCCTGGATGTCCCGTCACGGACGTCAATGCGCAAAAGAATTGATTTTTGAGCCGGTTCTTTGAACGGAACTGTTCGAAAGATCGAAGGAACCGATTCGCGGAAATGAATCGGACTTGCCATCACTAGTAAACGGTCCAAGTAGAATCTTGCTGAGCAAACATCGTCACTTCCTCCAAAATATCTTTTCCTGGTGCGAGAGGCCCCGAAGAGATTTAGCAAAGATAGTACTGGCTGTGTGTCTGTGTAACAAGACGAAGCTGACGCAAAGAAACAGTTACTTAGTAAACTCCACGCCAAAGACATTTAGCATGCGATACTGGACAGCAGTGGCAGGGTACAATGTGGCTCATAGGCTAGGTTGACATTTACATGAAAAAACGAGATCTTGTTGATCTCAGTGATCTCTGTGCGTTGCAGTGAGCTCGAAGCAAAGTTGAGATTGTTTACATCGCCATTCTTCCATTGGTTTTCAGTATTCAACTGAACCCAGATGCGAAGCGGACTGCATTGCAAACATTCGAGAGTTTCTGAAAGGATGCCAGTCTCTAAAGGTTGAGGTAAGATCATTTATCTGTACATTTCTGTGCACGATTGAGCTGGGATCACACAAATGCAACGTTTTGCTAATGAAGGGTCATGCCTTTGAGAATAACAGCTGAGTGTGTGTTAACATTTGGCCCGTAGGCTGAAGATATATCACTCTTTTTAGGTAAAAGTGCATCACAAATAACCTAAATGTGTTCTATAGTGTATATGCATTAAAAATGCATTTCAGATTAAAGCTGTATTTATAAACATTGATTTTATGAAGGAATGATTTGCATAACATAGTCTTATTAATTGATATTAAATAATGTATTTAATCATTTATATTACGTATTCATGCAGAGTACTTCTTCCTTCAGCCCATCTATTTTAGTTTAGCTCTCCCCGAGGACAGGCAAATAAATAGCAGGGTTTTGTTTTGATTTTGCACACATGATCTTAACATATGCCAGTAAACAAGATTGCACATAATACTAGCTTTTCCGCTTGTGCATTTCATTTATTATGGTTATTATGATCCTGACCTGCAGCAGCATTACAGACCTCTCAAGAAGATGGTCGGGAATTATAACTTTCACAGTAAACATTTTCCGTCTGTAAGCTCTACACACAGACAAACTATGATACCACACCCTCTGCAATGACAGTATTCTTGGACTAAAACTATGATCAAAATCATGTTCATATATGGTGAACATGACTCACTTTTTTATATGTAATGTTTGGCTTTGACTTAATAATAGTAAGCAGGCTAATAGAATTGTGGTTTTGTTTGACCTTCATTGAAATAGTTTCACTTTTTATGGTCGAAACTCATTTGTGATAGACATCTTGCCTCTGATCTATTCAGAAGGCCAGTGGTTGACTAGTTTTTTTAATAGTCTAATGATAAGTGCTGATGCGGTTAAATGAGAGCAAATAAGATGCACATATTTTACACAGCGTTTGCTCAAAATTTAAAAAACAGAAAATGTGGGCTATGCATGGACAATGCTCTTTGAATTTTGGACTGACACCAGGCAGAGTGACCATTGTTACCTGGCATTGAGGCACAAGTAGCGGCCAATGCTAATAAATTAACAATATCTATGAATATCTGCTGAAGAAGATTGAATCAACTCCCGTTGCTAATATTAAAGTGTGATTCTGTGATCTTTTGCTAGTCTCACAAAGCAGCACAAATGATTGCCGTTCTCCCCTATAATTTGTGGTGGTGCTGTAAAGCAGCAGAATGAACAAGAGCTTGACAAGGAGGGCTGATGGTGAGAGTAGCTGGGAATAGGTGGCGATATAATGTGATGCTGAATTTATGCCACGGCATAAACTCATGTTTACCTGATTTGTAAATGTAATTTTGGAACTTGAGTAGATAAAAAGAATGCACATGTTTTTATTCAGTTGTCCTGTCTTCGAGAACTGCACACAAACAAAATCTCCATGTGCCAGTGTAGTCCAACAGATTGCATTTGAACAACTTTTATTTAATTTTTACTTTATTTAATTTTTTTGCTTTTTATTCTACATTACTTGTCTGCTATAAATTTTATTTACTGATTTTATTAGGTCTACCATTACTTTGGAAATTATCAAAGATAAAAAATATGTATATATATCATAATTGTTATATTATCAACTAAAATTTTAACAATATAATCAAAGAAATGTATTTTTAAGAAAGCTCGTCTCATTCTCTTTGAAAAGCCCAATGGGCATATGGTTGATGCAAGTCGTGTGACTAGACAGAGAAGCAAGTCGCATAACTTTCACTTCTGCTTTTAAATTAGCTGAAAACGAGAAGTATCGTAACACAAGCTAAAGCTTGATATGAGCCTTGTTACATTATTGATGAGAGAGAAATGCAAACAATGCAAAAAAATGTCCCAAAGTGAATGGTAAATGTAATCTTAAAACTGCACTGACTGTTCGTCTTGTTGCATCCTCCATAGTGAAACAGTGCTCAGCAAATAAAAAAAAACAGATGCTTCTTACATTGCTGTGTAAACGCTATTATGTTTTATTTAAAACATGAAACCGTATCCTAAGCAAGAAAGGGGATAGCTGTCTGACAGGGCCTGCAGACCAAACGCCAAACCAGCATCTCAAAATGTGGGTCACACTGAAGTTTATTTTCCTAACCAGTGAATTTTTTTTACCAGGGTTCTTTATAGGGGTGGCATGATAAATTGATATGAATCATTGCATCGATCAAATGAGATGTTATATATCGATGGAGCATGCAGAAATCTATAAATATTTTATGATTCATTTTTTATATTGTTTAAAAAAACGAAAGTGTGTGTTTGTTGTGGATGTCCCAGTTTTCAGGGAGTTCAATTAAATGTTAATGTCATATTTTGTTTGCATTTTTGATAAAAATGTAACTGGTTGTGTAAAATATGCACTTTATATCATGATATAAATATATTGAAAATTTGTTACAAATATCATGTTGCAAATATCATATTGCTGGCTAAGAGAATCTATGTCAGATCATATTGTGAGGAAATTGCAATTTATACCTTTTTTATGTATAGGTAAAACCTGACCTTCTTCTGCAGTGTCTGCTTCTGGCACTGTCTGTGGACAGTTTTTCGTGTGTTTGACTTGTGTCTGTCTCTTAGGGCTTTGATCCAGAAAGCTTATATACTGGGGAGAACTTCAACAAGGTTCTGTCGACACTCTCAGCAGTAAACATCGCCACTCAAGGTAATTCATAATGTTATGGTCATGTGTTCTTCGTTAATATTCCATGTCTCTTCTTTCCTTGAGTACTGTAGCCATCAGCTTTGTAGTTTCAATAGAGATAGTTTCAAAGTAGCTTCACAGCATTAAACAGAATCATTAATGCAAACATCAAAAATGAGGGAAATCCAAATTCTGCCACAAAGAAGTCGATAGTGATTATTCAGCTCCAGACAGTTCAGTGTTTGTTCAGTTCAATTCAATAATAGTGTGAAGTTCATTCATTAAACAACAAGTTCAGTTCAGCAATAAGCAGCTCTGCTGAAGATAGAGCGGCACGATTCTGGATAAATTGAGAATCATGTTTTTTTTGTCTGGAATTGAGATCACGATTCTGAACTAAACAAAATAATGTGTGACAAAATATTATTGCTGCAGTCTATTTAAAAGTGTTTAATTAATTTGAATGAATTACTAAACATATATATTACATATATTAATATACAACATATATTAAATACACCAATTTTTAATATTAAAATTTAGAAAAAATGGTTTGAATGAATTATTCATTGACTCACTCATAAATACTTCACTTGTTTTATTTATTAATGGATTAATCAGCGTTTTTGAACAAATCTCTTGAAAAAAGATTTTTAACAGTCACTAGGTGGCAAAACAATGCAATCGACACATTATTTAAAGTGCCAGTTACTTTCAAAATGGGATTAACTCTATTTTGATCGCTACCATAGACATCAATAGCCCTATTCGGACGGGACTAGTTTTCTAAAATTTGAGTTTCGATTCTTATCACCTGACGTCTGCGATTTTCATGTACCAATTCGGACGGGACTAACATCTCTGTGTTTATTACAGAGGTGGGAGGGTCCGTTTTGTACATCTGGGCGTTTCAGAGATCACACGCTCTGTATGCGTGCATTGCGTGTCATTCGGATTGATTACCATTAGTATAACAGTTTTACTACAAATACCATGGTGAAGCTATATGGCTAGTATAGCAAAACCATGTTAATGCGTGGTTGCTTTAGTTTTACTTTAGTTATTTATTTGTAGTAAACCCGTGTTTAATTTTCTTAAAGGTGCATATGTAATTAAAACATTATGTAATTGAGTGCAGAAATGAACGCGAGTAATTTTACCTGACGCAGATATTACAATAGCCAGTCTGAATGGTTTACGTGATCTGACTCTTGATTTTATTATTGTTTTTAATTTATTTACTTATTTTTTCCTTGCCGGAGGCAAATATATCAAACATGAGCGGTAAGAGCGTCTCACGGTAATTCACGCTGGCCAAAACACACAAGGAAACGCGTTGTGAAAAAAAATCTCACCGGCAATCACAGACATCGCATTCGGACGGGATTAGTTTTCTCAGAGGATCACTGAGTTTGCTGAAAAACAGTAGGTAATTTGTTCTGGAATTATTACAGAGGTTGTGTGAGAAAAACACAGACATGGCAGATTCGGACGGGATTAAAATCACCAAGTAGGTCTGTGGAACACACATTTCTCCAACGACCCCCTGTAAAACTAGTCCCGTCCGAATAGGGCTATTGACTACGTTTACATGCGCACGAATAATGTAAGGACTTAATGGCATTATGATGTTTGCATGTCAAGAGCAAAGCTCTTCACTTCCTTTTATGTAAAGCACTTTGAATTACCATTGTGTATGAAATGTGCTTTATAAATAAACTTGCCTTGCCTTACCTTGCCTCTTCACTCCCGTTTACATGCAATTTCCATTATTCTTAGTATTCGCGAGTTGTAATTTTTTATTTATTTATTTTTTAATCTGCCTCACGTACCCCACTGCACAGCACAAATGATGGACTCAGAAAGAGCAGGTGTGTTACTGGCCGCTGTTTTAATTTATTTAAGTCTAATGCAACACACTTTTGTATGGTTGTATTCCATGCTTTGGCACCATAGAAATGTGACGGCAATTCGTTTGTTTATGCTGCCATCGCGTTCTGCTCGCCGTTTCTGGATGAGGGTAAGGAACTGAGACTGGTGGCAGCTAGTTGTGTTTTCCAGAGAAATGCGATGCTTTCTTCCCCGCCATCGTTTCTAATCCGCGTATTATTACAGGTGTCGCGTCATTCATGTCACGAGCACATGAGCACTTTGGTCAGAGCGGCAATAGGCTACTCCGATTAAGGTGTTTACATGCCTGTACATTAACATATTCTCTATGTTAATACGATTATGCTTGCTCCGATTATGAGCTTAATCACATTATTTTAAATCGAAGTATTGCGTTTACATGAGATGTTTAAATCGCAATATTGCCAAAATCTCATCGCATTAAGAGGGTGCATGTAAACGCTAATGTTTATATATGAACTGCAAACTTTCATCCCAGTATTTCTGTGATAATATGAATGACTATAAGACAGAAATAATACTGTGCAGTTGAAAAGACTGTTTGTGAAGCTGTTTCTTACCCAAACATGTTAAATGTCTGCTCTCTGTGTCAGTGGCAGCGCGAACGCAGATTTGAACGTTGTATGATTTTTTTCAAAGGTTTAAGACACGGGCGAATCGTTGTCATTTAAAAATGAGATCGTGTGGGTGTTTGAATCGAGATCGCAATCTTTTAACGATTAATCGTGCAGCTCTGCTGAAGACAGCAGTGTTGTTATTCTGCTCAAGTCCGTTCAATGTTGATTCAGTTCAGTTCAATAACAGTGTCGATTTTGCAAAATTCATCAATTATTTATAAACTGGATTTAGCTAAAAAACGGAAGACAAAACCTAAGGAGGAACCAGACTCTGGAGTCTGGGGACCGGTTTTCCACTGTCCCATGTAGCCTAAATTTGTTAACATCAAGTGGCAGTCATGTTCACACAGACAGTCTTAACACATGCTGTAGTGTGCAAGACATTTTTAGAAAATTAGCTCCTGATGGTCACTTATGAGTTACAAAGAATGTCTCTGTTTACAAGCAGGATCGTAGGCACTCAATAATCACTCAGTGTTATGGTTTTGGTGGAAATGAGCCATATCTTTCCTGTTTCCCTTAGGACCTGTTGCGACAACTGTCCGCCTTCATCCTGCTAGCATCAATGAGTTTTGTTTTTCTAAGTAGGTATAATGATTAGATTCCAAAGTGGTTCAGTAAATGTATTTTAATTCTATTACCAGTTGAAGTTCATTTTTAGAAGCCTGCGAATATGGATGGGATGAGTATCACATGCCCATGCAAGTTTATCTCAGTGAAATGCACAGTAGGCCTTTTAATGCGCGGTAAGCATGAGATACAAATCGCATTTTTCTCAGGATGAGGATGACTGACCTCTTGTATTTGCTCTGTGAACGTCAAGAGGTGATTTGTCTGGGGTCGTACCCGCATCTGTGTCTTTCAGCTGCAGCTGCTCTCTACTACTGGAGGCAACAGACAGTTGCTTTTTGTCAGGCCTGTTTGGGCGGCTGACTGCATCTGCATAAGCATGCGGAATCCATGAGGCATGTAGTTATTCTCAGGTTTTGCTTCCTTGTCATGTTTCCCACAGCTCCTTGCGGCTGTTGCTTTTAGAGGAGAGTGTGTCCTCCTTGTTATTGAACAAGTCTTCCTCAAATCCCACAAGATTGCTTTACAACAGTTTTACACATCAGCAATATTTATATTTATTCACATACACACCATTCTAATGGTTGGGTCAGTAAGGTTTTTTGAAAGAAGGCTCACCCAGGCTGCTTTTATTGTATCAACATAGTTAAGTCTTTTTTTTTTTATTTATATTATTGCAATTTAAAATAAACTTTTCTATGTTTTCTATTTCAGTGTCAGATGATCCTTCAGAAATCATTCTAAATATACTGATTTGGTTCTCAAGAATTCTTATTATTATAAATGTTGAAAACAGTTGCGCTGCTCAATATTTTTGTGGAAACCATCATACATGGAGTTAAAAATAGCATTAATTTGAAATGGAAATCTTTTGTAACCTTATACATATTTCTTATCTTTAAGAAGGTGTTTCTTATTATTCAGGTATTCTTCAAAAAATCACTATTTGTATGACACTAAAAGTCATTAATGATTGGATCAATGGTGAATACATTTCAAAATTTCCATTTTTGAGTAAGCAACTCTTTAATAAGGACTGCTTGTCATTCCGAACAACACTCCTCTCTTATTTATTAATTAATTATTCATATGGAATCTTGTTTACTCTTGATCCAACTTTAAATGTTTGCAAATAGCTTTGCAAACTCTATATTAAAGTAAGATTAAAATAATGTGTTAGTTCTTAAGAATGACTCACTAATGAGTGCAGATTAAGCGGGGGCTGATAGATTTGACTGGATTTGTGTTAAAACGATCTCTATGATGAAACAGTGAGGTTTTCACTCTGAAGTGTGCTTAAGGCATAGAGGAGACGTTCCCTCGCCTGGCGTTATCTGGGTTCTCTGTTGTGTTGGCTGAGGAACGCTTGAAGCAGGTTCACACACACTGTTTGTACGCCGTGGGTGTTCGGAAAGAGCCTGCCGTGAAATCCAGCAGACATGCTGAGCTTTTATTGTGTAGATGGAGCGAAGTGTGAGTCAGTGAAGAGCCCCAGAGGCCCCTGCAGCGCTGGAGATCTGTCAGGACCCAGAGTGCAGCAAACGGGGCTCCTGACTGTTTTCTTCTATCACTGAATACGGCATGCCTCCTCATTCCTTATCTCCCTCTATTTATGAACCACAGATTGCTCTTAGCAAATTAATATGAGCTAATCATGGTCTGCTAAGATTTGACATGAGTATGCAATGTCGTTTTTGTGAATTTTTGTGATTTAAATACTATGTTTTAGGGTTTCAGGCCTTGCTTTGGTTAGACTGGAGTGCAAGTTATGTCTATAGACTGACTTGTCTTTGATACTTGTCGTCATACATTGGAGAGAGTATGTGTCTGGCTGCTTTCAGCAGTTGTTTGATGTGACCCATATGCAAGTGCATTGAGCTGTGGACTATTGCTGGTTTAACTTCACAGACACGACAGAATTACGAATGGGTGGGTGAGTGAGTGAGTGAGTGAGAGTGCTCTAGTTTGGATGTTTAAAGATAACAGAGTGACCTGGCTTTACACTGTACTACATTTAACGTGTCTGACAGACCATTTTACATGTCCTGGGTGTAATGCATACATAATAAACAGTTTTTACTAATGTAATTTAGGGTGACAAATATTTTCAAGTTTACATTCAAAAACATACACTGCCATTGAAAAGTCAGAACAAGGTTGCATTTATTTGATCAAAAATACAGTATAGAGTTATATTGTGAAATACTATTAGAATTTAAAATGATTTACTGCTAAGGAAATATTTTTATTATTATACATTTTTATTAAACAGTTGGTGCTGCTTAATATTTTTGTGGAAAAGGATTTTTTATAAATATAAAGGATTAATATAAATTCCAAAAGAACAGTATTTATTTGAAATAGAAATCTTTTGTAACATTATAAATGACTTTACTGTCACTTGTGATCAATTTAATGCATCCTTGCTGAAAAGAATAAAAAACTGACCCTAAACTTTTAAACAATAGTGTATGTTTATTAATATAGTATTGTTAATTCTTATGTCTCTAATGTTAGATGTGTTTAAACAAATTTGGACACCTCATGACTTGAAATATGATGTGACAATAAATCATACAGCATAATAAGGTTTGACATTAAGTCAAATGGCATGAAGTAATTTAAACGTCACACTGTATGAAAAATCAAAGATAGCAACATTTGCTAACGATACTTCATATTTTTATGCATGTCAGTTGTCTATTTTTCAATTGTAACGGGCCATGCTAAACTGAAATGAAGAGTACACAGGTACAGAATCAACTGTAGCCTCACCCCTCAGAAACATTATTCAGGGCTTTCTGTATATCCATATCAGTAAACCTATAATCATATACAAATGTATATGCTCTCAGTAAGTGAGAAATGCTGTCATTTATACACTATATTTTTAAAACTTCTCTTTTATTTTCTCATTGTATTCAGATACCCCTAATAGATCATGTCCACCGCCCAGTGCCTCTGCTCCTAGCCTGTCAGCCCCTTCACAAGCTGTTCCCAACTTAAAGTCCAGCAGGTCTTTACGGAGGCAGTCAAAAGCTGTGGTAAGAAATATGAACACTGCTGTAAATGCTGATTACAGTTGTTGTATTAAAAAAAAGTTCTTTAAAAGTAATTTACATTTTTCAGTTAATTTCAAAACATAACAAATGACAGATTACTCTTAAACTTAATACCCAGTTTATCAGAAGGGTTTTTAGAAAACTTTGGAAGATTTGGATTTGGATGGGCATAATAGTGCCACTTCCGCTATATTGTAAAGACGTACATCAAACTATTAAGGAACTTGAGTATGCAAATAACTCCATCAGTGTATTTCTGCAGTCATTTAAATGAGTTGTTCAGAATAACTGCTCTATTATAACAATATTGTTATAACCTCATAACATGTACAGGTTTTTGTAGTTACAAATAATCAACCCTAATATTGAAATTTGTAATCATGAACATTTTCATGTTGAATTTCTAAATCATTGTGGTATTTTAAATATTTGCTATTTTAAATAATTAAATAATTTTGCACATTAATTTTCACTATAAATAATAAAATCACTAGATACTGTGATCGTTGTTTATCATGTAAAACAGCAAATGTTAATCTTAAAAATGAACACATTATGTTTCTCAGCCCTAATAATTTAACGTTACAACTAGCTTCCCATAGACTTCTTATTGTCATTATTAGGGGCCTGTCCAGGATGTTTTAGTATTTTCTCATGACAGTAATTGTTTTCCTTCTAGATGTGAATAGATGACAATTTTTGTTGTAGATATTTGGCATGCAGAAATTAGTGTGTTGTTGTGATCACCATTAAAATCAAGAAGACTGCCTACTGAGGTTCTTCACCTGTTGCTGTTGTGTCCAGGAAATGTCGGAGAATGGAGGTGGAGGGCAGCTGGTGGTCAAGGCACGCTTTAATTTCAAGCAGAACAATGAGGACGAGCTGTCTTTCAACAAGGGCGAGCTCATCCATGTCACACGCCAAGAGGAAGGTGGATGGTGGGAGGGAACCCTTAATGGCAAAACCGGCTGGTTCCCTAGCAATTACGTCCGAGAGGTCAAGCCATGTGGTGAGTGGGCAATCCAAGATATTGTTTTACATGTTTGCATTGTTAGAAACATTTTTGCTCTAGTGAACATTATGAAATAAATCAGGTTTCCCCTTTTTCATTTTTTTCTCCAGAGAAGCCGATTTCTCCGAAAGCGGTAAAAGGACTTGACGTTCCTCAGTTGACTAAAAATTATTACAATGTGGTAAGTTCTTTTAAACGTATGTGAACGGATTACAAAAAGGACATGTAAAGGAATTTTAACTTCTTATTTGAATGCATTGTTTGTTTCTCAGGTGGTGCAAGACATCTTGGAGCATGAGAGAGAGTTTATTAAAGAACTGCAGACGGTACTGGGCTGCTACCTGCGCCCTCTACAGGCCAGCGACAAGTAAGAGCACAACTCAGACGTTACCATGGCATCAGGGAGCCTTTGATATCAAAGCCGATTGACATTTTGGGGAACTGGGCCGGTCAATAAAAAACCCATGTGCATAATGGCTCTTCTGTCGGCTCTCTCTGCAGGCTGTCTAGTGCGGACTGCTCCAGTCTGAATGGGAATTTAGAGGACGTCCTTTCTTTCCAACAGGGACTGTGTCTTGCCTTAGAGGAGTGCTCCAAGTAAGATCTGCATTTCAGTGTCTTTATTTTGCCTTTACTGCATTTCAATGTCTTCATATACTCAAATGACTGCTTGATTCTCTTTTCTTCTTTTTTTTCTGTGGAAGTCTTACCTTTTGATATTACAGTGCCCTCGAGTGGTGGCTTTGTGTCACATAGTTGTAACATGTCTATAAATATGCTATACCATTTTAAAACCTAGTTATTTGCAGTGTTGTGATGGTTACTTTGGAAATGTAATAGGTTACGGATTACAAGTTACCCTATTTAAAATGTAATAAGTAGTGTAACTGTTTCCGTTACTTTATTTAAGTAATGTAACTGGTTACATTTGTGACCCTGGACCACAAAACCAGTCATAAGTAGCACGGGTATATTTGTAGCAATAGCCAAAAATACATTGTATGGGTCAAAATTATTGATTTTTCTTTTATTCCAAAAATCAATAATATATATTAGGTACAGATCATGTTCCATGAAGATATTTTGTAAAATTCCTACTGTAAATATATCAAAACCTAAATTTTGATTAGTAATATGCATTGCTAAAGACTTAATTTGGACAACTTTAAAGGCGAGTTTCTCAATAGTTTTCATATTGTTGTATCTCAGCCAAATATTGTCCTATTCTAACAAACCATACATCAATGGAAAGTTTATTTATTCAATGTACCCTTATGACTGGTTTTGTGGTCCAGGGTCACATTTGACTACTGTTTGATTACTTTGCTAAATTTCTAACAAATATTTTCCACTGTTAATCATTTCCAAACATCTAAACCAGACAGGGTTAACCTTACAGTAGTACTCAACACTGATTACTGTCAGAATTTCTAAATAGTTCATCACTTGAATTATTATTTTTATTTAATTTTAAAGCACAGTCATCACAAAATCAGACTTTGGCACCTCTTTTTACTTTCCTGTATAGCTATGACAGGAAACACTGGCATCTAACAATGCCTCGGGGAAAAAACATTTAATCTTAAAAAAATAAAGCATATACATAAACCCAAATTGGAAATAAAGCAGTTATCGAATAAGCATGAGTCCTAAACTCCTGGTGCATTGATGTCAATGCATGAGCGTGTGTGTGTGTGTGTGTGTGTGTAAAAATATTCAGATGTAATCCCCTTTGTAATCATTAACATTTTTATAAGTAGCTAATTTAATAACACATTTATTTTGTAATTGAATTATGTAACACCTTTACATGTAACTAGTTCCTCCCCAACACTGGTTATTTGACATTAAAAAAAAATTAATAAAAATAATAATAATAATTAAAAGTCAGATAATGTATCAGGGCTGATCTGTGTGTTTTTGCCTTACAGGATGGCAGAGGGCCAGCAGCGGATTGGCGGATGTTACCTGAACCTGATGTGTCAGATCAGAACACTGTACTTGTCCTACTGCTCCAGCCATCCTTCTGCAGTCTGTGTGCTGACTGATCACAGGTCAGTGTTCACAAAATTGTCATTGACATGTTGTTGACTTTTGTTAATCTTCCAGAACACAAATTAAGATATTTTTCATGAAACCCTCATTCCACAAAAACGTACAAAAAGTACACTGTAAAGTCTTATGAAGACTGCAGATAATTTACATATAAACATTGATCAACACACATCAAATAGAGCACATAAAATATGGTAAACAGAAGCTCAAGCATGTCATGCAAGTACTGTTGAGCTTCAATTTTTATGTATGCAACATATTTTATGTGCTTTATGTACGGGTATGTGCATTGATTAACTATTAATTAATTAATTAATTTAATGTTTTATTTGTTAGGGACGGATACAGTAAACATAGATGAAACTGAAATAACAGTCATCCCATGCATATACCATAGTGCTTGTTGCCGAAGCTAATTTGCAACACTTGTTCCTAGGAGGGCTTTTATAAATTACAGTTATGAAAAACAAGTAGCACACAAATTTATTATATAAGTACACTAAACATGACTACAAGTTTGTTGATGTATCAACCAAGATTTCGTGGCTTTTTTAAAATGATTATAATTTGCTATAGATTTTAAATAGTCGGGCAATGAGTTCCAAAATTGTACAACTTTCACTGAGAGAACAGTCTGAGCAAATGATGTTTTAATATTAAAAATTAATATTGGTAGCAATTTACATTAAGGTTCCATTTAATTAACATTGGTTAATGCATTAGCTATACATTTGAACAATACATTTGTTACAGTATTTTTTCCTTGCTAACATTAGTTAATAAAAATACAGCTGTTCATTGTTAGTTCATGTTAGATCAGGTCCCTTAAACAATATTACCAGATATAGCTTTTGATTTTAATTATGTAATAGTAAATTTTGAAATTAACAATAACCAAGTTTAATAAATGCTTTAGAAGTATTTTTCATTGTTAGTTTATGTTAACTATTACTAATGTACAGTAGTTACCCAGTATTAACAAATCAAATCTTATTGTAAAGTGTTACATTAATTTGACACATTATTTTGAATATTAAAGTGGTTTTAGTGGTTAATTTTGAAATTCTTTTAGAGTAATTTAGTTTTGTAAAAAGCATGTCACAAACTGTAAAGAATTAGTGTAAAGTCTGAATTGTTTTCCAGAGAGCTACAGAGAACAGTAATACATCAGTAGATTCTGAGAACATCTCTACATAGTTAATGAGGAGGCATGCAAAAGAGTGGTTTTTGGGCAAAAAATGATTGATATGAGGAAAAAAATGGCACAAACAATTTCGTCTCCAGTCAGTTCCAGTTAATATATCCACATATTTAATCTCACACACAGTATATAAGTTGGCTTCCCAAAGGTTGTTAATACTTTAGCTCTGTTAAGCTTACAAAAACATTTCTCTGTTTTTTTGACACTAGTAACACAATTTAATGTGTGTCACTAGTGTCTTTGCTTTTTTAAATATAAAGATGAACCACCAGGTGTCACTACAAAGCTTTAATTCTCTTATGTCTCACTGAGCTGAGTGACTAAACAAGCAAATCTCCCTCTTGCCTTTACATATAACACTGCTGCCCTGTTTCCATTTTAACAGGTTTTTTTTTTTTTTTTTTTGGTTTGTACTAGTAAATTTCACAGGTATTCATAAATGTCTGAGCCACATTTTACACACTTCCTGTACAATGAACTACATTAGGGTTTCTGTTAGTTTTCTCATTCCACCTCAGAATGCTCCACGACAGAAGGAGAGAGTGAAAAGGCATGCCTCATACACACAGGAAACAGCACTAACCCAACAGGATATCTATAGCTGTGGTTGTGCTGATGGAGGCAGAAGAGACACTTGATTGTTTGCTCACTTGCATATCACTCTGCAGAATCACTTGCAGCATTTTTCCATTGTTTGATCGTGTATTCAAGGCATGTGTTCGATGATTCATCTTTAGTCTAACTTTAGTTTTATCACATTTCAGCATCTAGTGTTCTCTTCACGCCCGTTCTGTCACCTTCCCCAAAACACTTGCTATTGTTATGGTTATATGAGAAAGCATTGTTGACATGATTGCCTCAGAGTTTTTATCATTGTTATAATTTAAGTATTATGCCAAGACATACATTTTAAAGTGCATTCTAAAATGTTCAAAATACGTTTTAGTGTGCATTTATTTGGGGTTGGTAAAAGAAGACTTTTATGCTAACAAAGGCTGCATGTATCTGATCAAAATGCATTACAAACATTCATATTGTGAAATATTATTAGAGTTTAAAATAGCTGTTTTCTATTGTAATACAGGTGCATCTCAATAAATTAGAATGTCGTGGAAAAGTTCATTTATTTCAGTAATTCAACTCAAATTGTGAAACTCGTGTATTAAATAAATTCAATGCACACAGACTGAAGTATTTTAAGTCTTTGGTTCTTTTAATTGTGATGATTTTGGCTCACATTTAACAAAAACCCACCAATTCACTATCTCAACAAATTAGAATATGGTGACATGCCAATCAGCTAATCAGCTCAAAACACCTGCAAAGGTTTCCTGAGCCTTCAAAACGGTCTCTCAGTTTGGTTCACTAGGCTACACAATCATGGGGAAGACTGCTGATCTGACAGTTGTCCAGAAGACAATCATTGACACCCTTCACAAGACAAACATTCATTGCCAAAGAAACTGGTTGATTTGGCTACAGTTGTCGTATTCCTCTTGTTAAGCCACTCCTGAACCACAGACAACGTCAGAGGTGTCTTACCTGGGCTAAGGAGAAGAAGAACTGGACTGTTGCCCAGTGGTCAAAAGTCCTCTTTTCAGATGAGAGCAAGTTTTGTATTTCATTTGGAAACCAAGGTCCTAGAGTCTGGAGGAAGGGTGGAGAAGCTCATAGCCCAAGTTGCTTGAAGTCCAGTGTTAAGTTTCCACAGTCTGTGATGATTTGGGGTGCAATGTCATCTGCTGGTGTTGGTCCATTGTGTTTTTTGAAAACCAAAGTCACTGCACCCGTTTACCAAGAAATTTTGGAGCACTTCATGCTTCCTTCTGCTGACCAGCTTTTTAAAGATGCTGATTTCATTTTCCAGCAGGATTTGGCACCTGCCCACACTGCCAAAAGCACCAAAAGTGCCAAAAGTTGGTTCAATGACCATGGTGTTGGTGTGCTTGACTGGCCAGCAAACTCTCCAGACCTGAACCCCGTAGAGAATCTATGGGGTATTGTCAAGAGGAAAATGAGAAACGAGACCAAAAAAATGCAGATGAGCTGAAGGCCACTGTCAAAGAAACCTGGGCTTCCATACCACCTCAGCAGTGCCACAAACTGATCACCTCCATGCCACGCCGAATTGAGGCAGTAATTAAAGCAAAAGGAGCCCCTACCAAGTATTGAGTACATATACAGTAAATGAACACACTTTCCAGAAGGCCAACAATTCACTAAAAATGTTTTTTTTTTATTGGTCTTATGAAGTATTCTAATTTGTTGAGATAGTGAATTGGTGGGTTTTTGTTAAATGTGAGCCAAAATCATCACAATTAAAAGAACCAAAGACTTAAACTACTTCAGTCTGTGTGCATTGAATTTATTTAATACACGAGTTTCACAATTTGAGTTGAATTACTGAAATAAATGAACGTTTCCACGACATTCTAATTTATTGAGATGCACCTGTATATTTGATGTAATTTATTCCTGTGAGGCAAAGCTGAATTTTCAGCATCATTACTGCAGTCTTCAGTGTCACATGATCCTTCAGAAATCATTCTAATATGTTAATTTGCTGCTCAAGAATTGTTTAAAAATGATTATTACCAGTGTTGAAAAGGGTTCAATAAAGTAGCTTAATATTTTTATGGAAACAGTGCATTTTTTAAAGATACTTTGATGAATAAAAAGTTAAAAAGAACAGCATTAAAATAAAATAATAAGTGTCTTTACTGTCACTTTTGATCAATTTAATTCATCTTTGGCAAATAGAAGTATTAAGTTATTTAAAAAAAATTAATAAATAAAATAAAAAAAAATCTGACCCCAAAATTTTACATAAGTTGTACATTCATATTTATATATGTATATGTAATATGGTTTGATCTATTTTAAACCATTCTTAAAATGAAAATACATTTTAAAATGAAGTGACTGTTTTCAACACTGATGTGATTTGACTTGAATTGACTAGAAAAGGCACCTAATTCCAATACTTTGCTTTACCTTTAAACAGTGAGGAACTGGACAAGTTTATGGAGAGTCAGGGTGCCAGTGCTCCTGGTATCCTGACCCTCACCACCAGCCTGAGCAGACCCTTCATGAGGCTCGACAAATACCCCACCCTCCTGCAGGAGCTTGAGCGACACGTGGAGGTAACAGTAAGCCATGAATGCCCGTGAGTCTTTTCATGACTTATAATATTTACAAATTCTTTTCTTTCTTTTTTTTTTCTCGTAGGAAGCGCATCCAGATTACAATGACATTCTCAAAGCGACTGTTGCTTTTAAAAATCTTGTGGTATGTAACAGTTATCCGTCATATTTGCCATTTAATCTTGGTCCTTGTCTGACAACTAAAGCTTTCTATAAAATCCATTCATCATTTGATTCATGACTTTGACTTCTCAGTTTTGACCACTGTGAGATGTTTCCTGTCATGTTGCAAAACATTTTGAATCTTTTCTCTCTAATTCCCTTTTACCCTCATCTCTAAACCGCACAACAGGTTCACTGCACTTTACAGGTTGGAGGAGATTTTGCTGTTACATGAAATGTAAAGGTTAAGGTTTTGCAAGAGTGCCTCTATAACATAAAAAAGACTGAGGAAAGATGAGTCATTCCATATATAATGGCTTCTCAGGTCAAATGTCTCTGCTAAGAAATTTAGTAGTAGGTGATTTCTTTACTCATTGTGTTCTGTGGAACAGTTTCTTTTTTTTTTCTTTTTTTTTCTGACAGGTAAGGGAGAGTCCCATGTTCTTGGTTTAGATCTCACTAGTGGAGACTTGGTCTTCCCCCTTTACCTATGCTTTTTTTCAGTTACCTATATTGGTATTTGCCGTTGAGATGATTTGTGCACTTTATTGTAAATCACTTTGATAAATAAGCATCAGTTAGGAACATGAATGTAATACCTGGAAATATGGAAAAGTGACCTCCCACTCCAAAAGGGCCGTTTCGTGTTCTAGGTTATTGTGTGTTCGAAAACACATTTCGTTTTTGAATATGCCTATTTTAACGATACGATCGTTTGACATTCTAATTTACCATTAAACTTTGTAGTCCAAAAAAGAGTCTAAGAAATGTTCAGAAAATCAGCATATTAGAATGATTTCTGAAGGATCAAGTGACATTGAAAACTGGAGTAATGATGCTGAAAATTCAGCTTTGCATTTTAAAATATATTAAAATAGGGGAAAAAAATTCATTTTAAATTGCAGTAAGATTTCATAATTTATGACTTTCAAAGACGTTTGAATTTTTTGAAATTTTAAAATTCAGAAAAATGAATAAAAAAAAGTTTTGTGTGTATGCATTCTGAATGTCCAACAATTAATTCACATGACGGGATATTTTTCAGAGAATTAAGAACATTCTCTAAATGTTTAATCACAGCTAACCCTTTTTAGACTTGGTGTGAATCTTCTGTATGAATCTTAATACTTGACTGTAAAACAATATTGTTTCAAATCCTTTTGTGTCATTGGTTTGTCTTTACACTGACTCATACTATGAAATGCATATTAACACATTAATGTATCTAATTCTTGTTTCGCTGAATTGATTTGTTTGTGTATTTCAGACTCACTGTCAAGATCTGCGAAAACGAAAGAACCTGGAGTTGCAGATCTTGTCGGAGCCAGTGCGGGGCTGGGAGGGTGACAGCATGAAGTCACTGGGTCAGGTGGTCTACATGTCACAGGTCCACATCCAGAGCAGCTCAAATGAGGTGAGGAGGAGGGTGAGAACCAGGAAGTAACAGTGTGGCAACTAAACTCGACCTGACATGTTGTTTTCACATCTGCGTGGTTATATCACTATTTTTTTTGTTGGGTTTTTTTTTTGTGCAAAATGCATGTTAGATGTTGACACAGTGTCAAAATAATCTATGAAGTGATTATTTTATCAAGATTAATTGGAATGTTGTGCAAAACAAGGTTGATTGATGTAAAAGTGCTGATCAGGGCCTTTTAAACATAACGGCCAGAAGCACAGACTCGTTTTTTTGTTTTTTTTGTGACTTGTTTTAGCTAACCAATGGAAAATTTTTAAGTGTCAACAGCTCAAACCCCCTGCAAAGTTTTGCATCTGTGGTCACTGAATGCGTTTTTATCTCGAACCTCAGCCCCCTTTGAATCTGATGGTCTAATTAATGGAAACAGTGCTGTGTGAGGGGCCGATAGAGCCACTAATAATATCAGAAGGGGTTAACTGAAGGAAAAATAGTGGGTTGATGAAAGTATTATACTGTTAAATTCATTCGGAGTGATTTCCCGCCATTTCTGTTCAATGTATTCCCTTTCTCTTTCTCTCTTTTGCTTAGCTGAAATTTATCTTGGTTTGCTAGAAATAAGGTATGATATGTGTTGATCATGAGTAATCAATGTAGCTAAAAATAAAGTTGTGCACCAATCTACAATCGTGTGTTAGTAGAGACATTTGATGTTTGTGTTTGTAAGGGTGTGCTGTAACGCCATACACCTGCATCTGTGCCATGATTGGTTTATGTAGTGGTATTTCATATTATTTGTTCAGAAGTAATGAATTTAATATAATGTGCATATGTGCTTTTTTTCTAGGAAAAGGAAGAGCGATACTTCATGCTGTTTCCCAATGTGGTAGTCATGCTGTCTGCCAGCCCAAGAATGAGTGGTTTCATTTACCAGGTGAGTTAATTTTTTACCTTATATTCATCTAGGTGCATGACAGTGAGCATTTGTTATTTATGAAAAGTGTCAACTTCAGTGCTCTCATTTGTGTCACACACTCATTTCATAGGGACGTCTTCCACTGACTGGAACCACTGTAACCAAACAGCCAGAGGATGCAGAGACAGGCCATTATGCTTTTGAAATCACAGGTTTGTTTTGGTCCAAGTAAACATAGTTTTAGTGAGGCATTTTTTTGAGAGGTCACAGAATAATGTACACTTGACTTTTTTCAGCAAGGATGCATTAAATTGATAAAATGTGACAGTAAAGACATTTATAATGTTATAAAAGATTTCTATTTAAATTAAAAGCTGTTATTTTCAGCTTTATATTTACTGAAGAATCCTGAAAAACGTATCCCAGTTTCCACAGAGATATTAAGCAGTACAACTGTTTTCAACATTGATGATAATAAGAAATGTTTCTTGAGCAGCAAATCAGCATATTATGATTTCTGAAGGATCATGTGACACTGAAGACTGGAGTACTGATGCTGAAAATTCAGCTTAGTCATCATAGGAAAAAATGACATATTAAATTATATTTAAATGGAAAACAGATATTTGGAATTGTAATAATATTTTACAATATTACATTTTATTGTATTTTTGATCTAATGCATGCAGCCTTGGTGAGCATAAGAGACTTCTTTCAAAAACATTAATAATCTATCTGACCACAAACTGTATATTTTGGTGGTTGCTCACACAAAGCTATGGCATGACTTTAAAAGACTTGTATTTAAAAATAAATATATAAATATATTTTTCATTTCTTGTCATTTTTGGAGCTTAACTAAATGAAAATAAATACATTTATTTATTTAAAAATACATTTTTGGGGGGTGAACTATCCATTTAATTTTTTTTTTTTTTTTTTTGTGGTTTTATTTTACAAATTTCAAAATAAAACACATCTAATGTTAGGAAGCACATGCTTGAACAGTTGCAGTATTGTTGTTGTATCTTCCATTTTGCTTACCATGCTTTGATTGTGTTTTTAGGAGGGACAATAGATCGCACCATGGTGTTCTGCTGTAGTGCACAAGAGCAGCTGGAGTGGTTAGAACATCTTCATGCTTACACCAAGGAAGGAAGTCCAGTCGGAACAATATTGAAGGTAACACTTTGTCTTCTCTTTTTTTTTTTGCACCTTATTTCTCAGTATGATGACTGTCTACAGGTGAATCATTATTTTTGTGTATTTTGCCTACAAAGCCTGCAACCATAGGTGGCACGTCGTCCCACCACTTGCACAGTTTCGGTACTGTTGTGGCTAACCGAGGCCCTCTCGAACCCCCCAAGATCACCAAGCCATGGTCCTTAAGCTGTCTGAGACCAGCGCCGCCCCTCAAGCCCTCCGCTGCGCTAGGTTATAAAGAGGTACGCTTACTGGGAAACAGTCATGAGAGGCCTTGAGTGGGAGCGTAATTTACCTTTTTGTATTCTTGGTGGTCCTTACAGGAAACTGATGCACCCAGAGCTAATCTGACTGTAAAGTTTTTCAGCCAGCAGCCTCCTTCATCGTCTTCACCACAAGTTGCGGTGGAGGTGTTATCTCAGATTTAAGTGGAATGTTTAGTGGTCTGTAAGCTGCAGATTAGCTAACGCTACCCAAAGCCCACTCAAACATCTTATTAATGAGCATGGCCTCTCTACAAGATTTTGCCAAGGGTGTTAGTGACGATCATGAAATGCATGTGAAATTTTCTGTTTCTCTGCAGCAATTAATGTTCACCTCTCACTGATCTTTCCATCATATTCCTGTCAGGCTGTTCTTTTATTCTCATAAACATCTTCATTCTCTCTCCATTTTCTGCTTCTTTAGAGGATGTCTTATATCCTGAAGGTAAGAGTAGACGTGTGTCTGTGTGTTTTGTGTGAGTATGTGTATGTGTGTGTGTGTCCGTGTCTGTGTGCTTGGCTAGCACCGGTGTTGCACGCTGGATCCATGCTTACCTGTCTTTTTCTCTTTAATTCTGTGGAAAGCCGCCCATTTCCGGTGTTTTTTTTGCAGTTGTATCTTCTACTCCCACTGCAGTGATCTTTGCTTAATATGCATTTATTTGTAATTTGTGATCTTTGCTATGTTGTATTCATTTATTAATAGGAAGGGAGTTCAGATACAATAGCAAAATGTTGGCAGGCAGTAAACAATGTGTACTGAATCATATCCTGCTTCTCAACCTTCAAAGCTCATCGTCTTTAATCAAAATACCCACAAACCCAACCAACCCTTTTCCTGCATGAAAAAAACTGCTGTGATACTTACAAAGATGGTGTGATACTTATCCAACCAAAAAAAACAAAAGTGTACACATGCATACAGTATATAGAAATGTTGAGCTTCAATTTGATAATAAATTGCATTAAATGTGAGTAATTAATCAAATTAATCGCTTATATAAACATTTGTTGAGAAATCCCCAAATATATTACATTAGTGTTGCAGACGAAGCACTGAATAGGCAAAATTGGCTTTAGATGTCAATATATTGCTTGTTTTATTTCTATTACATGCAAATTTCTTTGGTAATTATTGGTCTGAGTAAACATTCTCTAGATATATATGCATGTTTGGTGGTTCCTTCTGCTTCCATTTGAACCACATTTCAAGATTCATTTTTAAAAGCTGTAAAAAAAAAAAAAAAAGTGCTTCAAAATCCCTGGATTGTGTTTCATTCCTACATTCTGTCCAGCTGTTTCAAAATGCAAGAATGGTTCTTCTGCAAACAGCTCTTTACTCATTTCATGCTGCTTGCTCTCGACAAGTGTGGCAGCAGACTCGCAAAAACCTGCTTTCCATTTGGTGGTACTTGACGCTTCAGTTGCTCTGATGGTAGCAAGAGTTTTCATTATGTAAGACAGCAAGTATGATTAGATGCTTTTCTTTTTTTTTTTAAATAATTTTATTCAATTTGTGTTAAATTTGCACCCATACGTGCTACTAATAATAGTGTTTTATAGAAGACAAAAGAAAATGGTAAATGTAGCCATTTCTTCAATAATGACAAGTTGCTTTTTTTACCATAATGTTTGAAAAGCTATCATAGGAAACTCATATAAGGTGTTTTGAGATGTTGAGAATGTGGCCCTTGTATAAACTATATTATGAGGAAGATATATTTCCCATTTTAGTTTCTAACTAGATTTGTGATTAAATATAAATCAATTGAAGATATCAAGAGCATTAGGTAGAGATTTCTTCATATTGGAAAAACAACAGCAATAATTGGTTCTATATTCGGCAATAGTCTAATAACCTGCGGCAGTGTTCCAGGGATGTAAAATAAATAACTGGGATAGTGAATTGTCTTGCAGACTGTCTCAAGAGATTCTGAAGGGATTAAGGTATATGTTAGCTGTTGCCACAGTTACTGAAGTGTTAGAAAACATCACTTTTACCATGTCAATCAAAAATGTACCCAAGCCTATACATTTTATTGCTTCCAACAAATATGGCCATTCTAGAAACACTTTTTCACAGCTGATATCTCATCTTAAGATCCAGATAGCACATCTTATATTTGCAGAGTTCAGAAAATAATCTTATACCTGCGCAATGAACCTGTTAAATGTTGTCTACCGGTAAGCTAAATTTAGATGATCAAAAGAATCGGTATCTGCCAAGTAGCTGTTCATAGAAATGACAAAATGACTCACAGTGCCTTGTTAGGGTGAGGTAGAAGGGCACTGTTTACGTCACCATAAGAAGGAATTTTATTTTCCAATCATGCTGCGTGATTCTCCGCTTTATGTCCCGGTATTCTGAGCAACAACTACCGCATAGCATAATGGTAAGTTTTTGTTTAAAAACTAAGAGGACTTCTCATAAGCCAGGTCTTTCCGCTAGTTTTCACGTCATTTTCCAGGCTAAATGTTTGTCTTAACGAACCTGGAGAATTTTTCGAGAGACCAAGACGTCATTCATTGTTTTTCATATCTCAGGGCCACAATGTTGTGCTGTAAATCAATGTGCTAATATTTGCGACTTTCTCTTTTCGTGCTGATTCAAATGATATTATACAGGAGTACATTCATTTCATGAATGAGCAATTCATTAGTGATAAACATTTCTGTAAACTGTGAACATGTGCATGCTTAACTTCAGTTATTTCCACCATTTACTTTCGGTTTGATGTCATGAGTAAAACATAAAAACTGAAAACATCATTTAGCGAGAAGCATGCCAAGTGTATATGTGTGCATTTCATAATAAAAAAGCAATACAGTCTTGGTCAATCAACTTTCAATAACATTTCCACTTTTTATACTACTTGTGCTTTATGGATTCTCACTAAAACTGTGACTGAACTGACAGAATGTTTTAAACCCTTATATATTCATCAAGACATTCCTAACTAAAGTGTTTAACTCTTATTTAATAAAGCTGCCCACATAACTTTTTATGTCTGCCATGGTTAGTCTGTTGTTTAAACAATTCAATGAAGTTGGTCAAAATAACTTCATTTGATAAAGGTTTCGTTCTGGAGGAGTCCAATTTAGATGACTCACTTCGCGGTGTTAGCATTCAAGAAAAAAGGTGGCGGCAGCCCTGTGACACTGCTGTAACAGTCAACAAATGACTCAGACTGAAATAATTAGTTCACAAATAGACAAGGGTCTCTCATCTGCAAATTGTTTTCATTCATGAGTCCCTGGTAATTTGCTGTTAAATTATCCTGAGTGGCGTCATAACTTATGTAAGCTACCGTTTATTGGCCTAATTTCTTAGCATCCTCGCTTGGGATTTGAGCGCAAATTAAGGTCCTCTAGCTGCGGTTTTGTGGTTTTATTCAGAGCTCAGCAGATGCTGTTACTTCATTAACACCAGACTGTTTCCTCAGGACTCTAGTAAAAGCCCCAGACCCAGACCCAAGTTCCTCCCAAAGAGAAAAACAGAGAGAAAACCATCGGATGATGAGTTCCTGCTCAGAAAAAGTAGGTGTATTAAAATGATAAATAAAACTTTAGTTCCCAGAACTAAGATCTTGCAAAAAATAGTCCCTGTTGTGGTAGCAGCTATGCCAACATGCATTTAATGTAGAATCAAAAATAAATACAGATACATAATAAATTGATGGATAGTCACTCTGAAAATGTTATTTCTGTCGCATGCAGGCACAGCAGCTCTGGAGGAGGATGCACAGATACTCAAAGTGATTGAGGCCTACTGCACCGGAGCCAGTCTCCATCAATCCACCACAGGTAGACCTGCCTGTCATATGTACTGTATAACTAAGCTACTGAACTTTTAATAACGGAAATGTGGTGTTAATACAGTTTAACAGTGTGATTTCATTAGAAGATTTGATTTGTTTGCACAGCTGTTCGTAAGGAGTGCATCCCCCAGGTCCTGCTTCCAGAAGAGGAGAAGATTATTGTTGAGGAGATCAAGAGCAATGGCCAGACGATCATTGAGGAAAAGTACGTTCAGTTGTATGATATCAGAATCACTTGATGATTAGCATTGAGTCCATTTAAGAAAAATGCTTATATGTGACCCTGGACCACAAAACCAGTCTTTAAGTGTCAATTTTTCGAAATTGAGATTTATACATCATCTAAAGCTTTCCATTGATGTATGGTTTGTTAGGATCGGACAATGTTTGGCTGAGATGCAACTATTTGAAAATCTGGAATCTGAGGGTGCAAAAAAATCTAAATATTGAGAAAATCGCCTTTAAAGTTGTCCAAATGAAGTTCTTAGCAATGCATATTACTAATCAAAAATGAAGTTTTTATACATTTACGGTAAGAAATTTACAAAATATCTTCATGGAACATGATCTTTACTTAATATCCTAATGATTTTTGGCATAAAAGAAAAAGTGATCATTTTGACCCAAACAATGTATTTTTGGCTATTGCTACAAATATACCCCAGCGACTTAAGACTGCTTTTGTGGTCCAGGGTCACATATTGTAGTGTGTTTTATTAGTAACATAGAAATGGTGCAAAATTGTAAGTATGTCTTCCTTTTTTGGATTAGTGACCTAGAAATAGTGCAGAATTGTAAATATTTATTGCATTTTTTAAAAACAATTTGTTTGTTTAGTTACTTAGAAACAGAGATTACTGATGAAATCGTCAGAGTAGTGCTGACAACTTGTTTCTGTGCGCATGAATGTTTCTGTGTGTGCATTTGAGAGAGAGAGAGCGGGGAAACGGAGAATGTGCTTTCCGTACATAATAAAATAATTTTGTGCCAAAATCATGGAAATAATTTGTCATTTTAATACTATTGTTTAACATATTTATTTGCTTGGTCATTGTCGTTGAGGGTTTTGGTTATTTGCCTGTTGAATAAGGACCTTTTTAAATAAATTAAATCATTTAGCGAAGTGAGATGTCGAAGCAAGCACTCTTCAGTGTATTTGTTCTTATTATATTTGCTTGAGGAAAAAAATGCTAATTTGCATTCTTTTCTTAAATATTTTATATGGCGCATCAAATAATTTATATTTTGCATCATATACATAAGTATTTTTGATAATATTGCTTTTACTTGACTTTATGTGACCTTGAAGTAATCTAAATGTAATCAGATTACATTACTTTCATATTCTGGTGCTTGGATAACATTACTGAATACTTTTTTTACAAAGTAATTTGTAACTGTAATAGAATACATTTCTAAAGTAACCCTCCCAAGCCTGCCTAAAAATAGTGCAATATTGTAAATATTTCTTACTTTTTTTTTCTTTTCTTTTTTTTTGTTTAGTGACCTAGAAATAGTGCAGAATCGTAAATATTTCTTCAATTTGTGTCTTAATGTTTCTTTTTAAATCCTAAAACTTTTAACCCTAGATTTTTCAATCCTGACTCTGGTCTTGACTTTTGATTCTTACTCTATATATATATACTTAACATTTGCACCTTGAAATGTTCTGTTTTCCTTTTGAATATTTTAAAGAATGTTTTTATTTTATTGCTTTGCAGAAGTCTTGTTGATGCTGTCTATGCTCTAAAAGATGAAGTCCATGAATTAAAAAAGGTAAGATCGTACGTTATTGTAACCTTTTGTTGGCCTGAACTATCACAGGCATTATGCTGTAATCTTCTGATGCCGTGTGTTTGTGAATGTAGGAGAATAAATGGATGAAGCAATGTCTGGAAGAGGAACAGAAGTCCCGTAAGGAGCTAGAGCGTGTAGTCAAAAAGTTGGCCAAGCAAAAGAATGACTGTTCCTGGGATGAAAGTCACTAAAGAACACTCTGGACACTCGCCTGTTTCCCTTTGCCAGCCGCATGTATGTGTTTCCCTAGTCTATGTGTCCTCACAAATGTGTTTTTATGTGTTTTTTCCATCACAATACACACTGAACGTTGCTTTTGGAAAGTCACCATGCTGGGGATTTTCAGCCATTTCTCATCAAATGTTTTTTAAGGACAAGATGCGATAAGATTAACTCTTATTAGCGACTGTGTTTATCTCGCCATACTGAAGAATATCACTGTGCGGTTAGTTTCACGCTCCTGTGATGTGACATTCTGAGAACAAACGGCAACTGTTCTAGAAGACCAAGTGAACTGCTCAAGTATTTTGTGATTTTGGAAAACTTCAGATAACTGTCAAGAGTCCTGTCCATTTTTCGTTTCCGGTTCACTCCACTCCAACAAGAATCATCACAGAAAAGATGGTGGAATCTCTTGTTTTTGAACAAATATCTGCCTCACTTTATGACTGTTACTGGTCATGGACTAAAGAAATCCGAAGACATTCAGCCCATGAACAGCATTCCGACTCGAGCCGCTATTGCACAAGTGAAAATATTCTGTTTATGGCGTAAGAGAAGATACTTGTGGTTGAACATTGCAGGATTCCACTGTATCCACAAGTATTGCTCTTTTTAGACCTATTTCTGCTTTTATAATGTGAAAACGGTTGCTTTTAGGTCACAAATGAACAAAATTGAGATTTGTGGTTTGCACCTGATTGACATGAGATGCCCTACTTGCCATCTTGAAATGAGTTTGGTTTTTCCTTTTAGTTTGAAGGCTTTGAATTAAATGCCTGTAATGCGTCATTGGACTGTAGGTTTAGATTCAGTTTATTCCAAATGTGTGTTACCCGGACAGTCACTCACATGAGCATGGGTACACAGTATTTCTAAAACAGCCATTATAATACTACATAATCATGCTTCTGATAATCATCACTAGTTTAAAGCTATCAGGGATATAGTTGTCAGAAATAGTTAGGTTTATAATACTATACTAATACAATACATCACATAATGTATGTATATCATATATACAGTATAAATATGTATATATTATGGTGAAAGGAACCTTTTTTAATGATAACAAAAATACAGTAGGAAACTTCATCCTCCTTTTTCAGAGGCTTGAAACTATGTCACATGTATCTTAAACCAAAAAAAAAAAACCCGGGAATGTTTGCGGATTTGGTACTAGGAGCCCTTTTAGGATTCGAAAACCAAGTGTACGTAGAAACATACGGTACTTTAGGCACTGATGTTTGTTCCTCACTTACCATATCTTGGAGGCTCATATTAGAGTGACAAACAAATGTGGTTCGAACCCAATTTTATTGTTTTTTTAATTTATTGTTTTTTTAAGCAAACTGCTCCCCATCAGCAATAGACCTTGGTTGCGGCATATTTAATTTTTGACAGGAATGAAATGGAAGCTGTGATGGATAGAAGTACAGCGCATTTAGTGGATTGTACTGTAGTTTAATAACATACAGATTGTTCAGCTGACCAAACATCTTTCTGAAGAAACTTAAGTTTTGATCTAGGAGCTTTATGCAGTGGATGCCATGGTAAAGACAGTACGTCTATCCCTCACAGACTTGTTTTCATCCACGGTGCATTTAATATGGAATCTAATCTGACTAAAGTCTTTTACAGTAAAGGTGCATTTTCTTACTCATGAGTGTTCTGCCATAGTTGTGCGTGGTACATATTTTTTTTCTTGAACTCTTGCTATTTTAACCATAACTAGTTGCATCAAATGATTACACAGACAGTTACACAAATTACACTGTGTCTGGAGTGCTAAACCTTTCAACTAATCATTACCGATCATAACCGTGACTAATCTTTTCATTCGCTGTGGATCGGAGATCTTAAGCAGTGAAGAAATGCATGCAAAGAGCTGTAAAGATGAGCAAAACTTGGGTGGGGAGTTTTTATTTTATTTTTAATGTTTTTAAACCCACCAGCGGTCACCTCCGGAGCAATATGCGACTGCAATGCAATATGCGACTGGTTTGTTGTTACAATTGCTGTGCAAGAGCCAGTTTTTCTCTTGGAAGGAGTATACTGTATAATATATCCTTCCAAATTAGGCAATAAGATGTGCTCTGAGGTGCACAAATATAATGCTGTTACTGTGGTACTGTGTGTAAATCTGTTTCATGTTTGTGTGCGTGTGCGTGTTTGTTTTTCCAGCAATTAACCTTGCATGCCATGTGTTACACATAGCCTTAAATATTATTTTAAAGTGTTAACCCTGATTGTATTGTTGCTGTTGTTGTTGTTCTTATGGAAACTCCTGAAGTTTTAAAACATCGGTCTAAAACTTTGATATCTGCAGTGGTAAATGTGATATTTCTGATGGTCTGTTTGTGTGTGTGTGTAATGTGGAAGAGACTGAATTGATCAGTAGCTTATGCTAGTATGTATACATGCTATTTGCTCTAGGTGGTTACTGATCTCACTGAAAGGAAATTTACTTTGTCGTGTCATGAATGTGTCCGGGGAAAAAAATGAATGGCACTTTCAGGAGATCATAAACGAGGGTTGAAGAATGTCCACTTCAGTTTCCTCTTAAAAGTGCCCATGTCTGCAGAACACAAGTTTTATTTTTTGCGGAGCTGATCTATGCAATATAAATGCTATATATATATATATTTGTTTTTTCCTAGTGCTTGTGTTTTTATTTTGTCCTCATTTCAATAAGGATTTCTTTTAATAAAATAACATCATGTTAATAAGCTATACGTTTGACTTTATTTGGATCCTACTTACACATACAAGGAAATTCCACCTTGTTGTGAAATACATCAGAGGTAGTTAAAAAGATGTATTTTCTTTTCTTTTTTGTTGCGTGAATGGAGTTAATGTACAGGCTAGAGTGAGTGAAGTAGGCTGACAACTTCCTGTAAGCAGAGGCATCCGCGTGGCTCAAAAGAGCACACGTTTGTCACCTAAAACTCACTGTTTCCATGGAGGAGGATGGAATGCTGTAAAATAGGCACAGCAGTAGTCAGTTCAGGGTCGTATTATCAAATTGAAGTTAAAAACAGAACTGGTAGGCTTATGCGTCTTTCTGTTCGACGCGTCCTACACAGTAGTTTCCAAACTTTAAGTTTAGAGCTTCTGACAACCTCAATCTACTATGTTAGGAAACACTTACACAACTCATGACCGCTTGGAAACATTAGTAATGATATAAACAATTACTGGAGCACTTGAGGAATAGTATAATAGTGAAGGGAAAAAATGTGTTGGCTCTTTTATTCAAAGTTACTTATACTAAAATATAACCCACATAATGTATATTATATATTAATATTAACATCTTAAATTATATATATATATATATATATATACATACACACTATTCTGTTCTTAGGAAGTACTATAAATAAGAATCGTCCATCAATTATATTTGTCAAGCTTATTCCAAAATAAATATTTTTATTATTATTATTATTGTTATTATAAAAAGAAGAGCAAACCATAAAAATAAAAAAATGCAGGTAATAAATAATATTACATTGAAAACATTCATGGTGTTCTTATCGGGTTGTATTTTCAATGAATAATATAATCGAAAGGATGTTCCCATATTCAGAAGTTTTGATGAATTCCTTGTTTGTCCTGAACTTGGATTGTGGTTTGGTGTCAAGGAGAAGAGATGGTGCAATGTCTTTCCCTTGAGATGTATAACACGACGGTTTAATTATAGTGCCTTGATCCAGTCAATCCGTCTCGTGTCATCCATCTCCCCCTTGACCGCTTCAGTTCTAGAGTGTTCTTTACCGCAATTTGAATAATCCAAAGTTGCAGGAGTCCCGGTTCACCAAGGATGTGTTTGTTACTGTAACATAGAGCTGTTGGTCTTTCTCTAGACGGAACACCCCCACCAGAGAAGCTGTACACAAATTTGATGTGTTTGGTTTCAAACTGCAAAAAGACTTGAGTAGCTCCTTGCCTTGACGTGTCTTGGGTACTGTGCTCCTTATGGATTGCTTTAATGAAGATAAAGGAGAATTTTTGGAGAAGGTGACCTGGGAATAAATGAAATAGATTCCGGGATCTTGAATGGTCAACTTGTCCCGTTCGTTGCTGAGCCGTACGTCCTGTACCAGTGAGTGCTCCTCGTCCCAAAGAAGACTGCTTGTCTTCAAGAAGGCAGAAGTCTTATCTGGTGGTTTTAAAACAAGGAGAAACCCATTATCACCACACAATGGCTGGGCTTAAGTTTAATTACTATTCTATACTATTCTAGAATTTAATGCTATTCTAAGACATTCTATTACATTCACCTTTATGCTCGGTCAGAGCAGTCATGTGTGCAGCTGGTCCGAGAAAGTGTGGCCCTCCAGTTAACTTAGACACTGCAGGAGAAATACACAACAGTAGTAAGGATACAATAAAAATAAAGGGTTACAGTAAGGTTACAAAAATATATCAAAAGTAATAAATTAGGTATTTATTTTTATGCAGGCACAAACACCCTAGCACAGTCGTGCTATTTAACAATACATTATGCCATATGTTTTAGATAGTTTAGTTAATAAGGTTGCCAGGTTGGCAATACTTACATTTTTCATTTGCTTGTGAAACCTTTGGGAGGAAGTGAAAGAATATTAACGATACATAAAGTCATAGAGTTGTACACAATGTTTTCATATAATGTTAATGTTGTACAATTCACATCTAGGAGCATCAAAATATTTTAAGCGTGACTTTAAACATATGACATAAACATATACCTTTGCCATGGCAGCTTTATATTTTTCCATCAGTTTGCCACATTCTGTCAATGAGTCTTCTCCCATGCTGCTGTCTGCACATTCCTGTAGTCTCTGTAGACTGATTTCATCACGATAACTGCCCTGGAGCTGCTGAAGATGAAGGAAAAGACACTTATTAATATGTTTCACTTAATGCTTAAAGAATTTTGAGTAAATATCTAGAGAGATCTCTAACAACAACAAAAACCTGATCACAGAGAACCCAGAATGTGAATTATGACTTTTCTTGTGTAATATGACAATGATTTTTTTTTTTTAATAAATGTGCACAATGCAGTCTGTCAAAGTTTATTTAACGTAGCGCTAGAAGTACAATTACCTAGATGTTATTGATTATTTGTACTAAATATCACTGTAAAAAGTGAAAGTTGACAACTTTAAAAAATTGAGGAAACCCATTGCCTTAAAATGATTAAGTACATAATAATTAAAAAAAAAAAGTTAAGTGAACTTGACAATTCAATTAACTTTTTTTTTTTAATTATCATTTACTTTAAAAACAGTTTTATTGTGTTAGCTGTTTTTTGTTGTTATTTTTAACTGCAGTTTCATTGAGATTAATTGGAATGCACAATGAAAAAACATGATTTTTGAGAATTGTAAAAGAGTTATATGTTTTGGCAAATGAACTCTTCATATATATATATATATATATATATATATATATATAAAATATGTGTCCCACTTTATATTAGGTGTCTTTAAACACTATGTACTTAATAATTATAGATGTAACAGTAATTAATTACAGAATGGTATTTTCAAATATAAGTACAATGTAAAAAACACTTATTTACAGAGGTGCATTGTAACAATGTATTAAGACACTTAACATAAAGTGGGTCCAAAATATATAATTTATATATGATAAAACATTGTCATTTGTACATCTTTAATAAGCTTAATAATAACCGTGTGATGACAGTTATGATTAGCTTTATCAACATTTCACCTGAAACTGATCGCAATGGAATGTACCATTACTATATTTACCCTTCTTGTGAATGTGACTTACGTTCATGCATTTGTTTGGTGAAACAAGCACTCTAACATGCACTTTAACTTTATCATTACTGAAACATTTGAAAGCCCTACTGAACACTTAATTGATTCTTATATCAGTCTGTTTGTTTGATTCACGGAAATGCATACTACATAATGAAATACATAAGCTGTACATAATGTTTGCCAAAAGAAGGGCTGTGTATATATAGATTTAAACATTTTTTGCTGACATTTAAAACTAAGTTCTTCTCATTTGGAGTTTTTTTTTTTATTTAATTTTTTTATTCAGTTTGAATCTAATGATGCTTTAATGATCAATAATGCTTACTACAGGGATAATCATGCCTAAAATTGTTATTGAGTCACTCCTTTGAATTATAAATCAAAGAGTGAGATTGCATAATTTGTTGGGTAGTTCGGTTTTAACTTCCTCTTGAGACAGAAAGGCTAGTTTTTGTTGGCTTTGTTTCTTTGATGCACAGCATGCTGCATGCCTTGCTCATAAAGCCACACAACCCAGGAAATACACCCATGAGATTAGGCCTCTCAGTTTTTTAAGTTTCTGTATATTCTGAGACAAAATAATCATTGCATAAAATATTGTTCTCGATTTTAGTGTACATTTGATGTTAAATTTGTTACCCTCATGAAGGCACCTTTTACATCGCTTCTACCACAAAACTATTATCAATGATTACCTAGCTACAAAAATGTGAATAATGTCAATAATGCATATTGAAAAAATCATCATAATCAAAATGACTATAATATACGTAGACATAAAATAATCTGCCATCTAAAAGTCCGTTAGCTTATATTAAAATAATAAATGACTATTTTTCTATTTAAAAAAAAAAAAAAAGATATTTAAAATTGTGCCAACTTAACCTTATATTACACATAATTTCATTTCAATTGTACACCCATGAAACCTGCAGTAGATACAAACTTGAGCGCCAAGAGCCACTGAGAGAAGAGTCGTTCATACCATGTTGAGTTTCTGGAACAGGTAGAGGAAGCCTCCGAAGGTCAGTATCATTAACAGCAGTAGCATCACTGACAAAAACTTGACTAAAGATGTGTTGCCCACTGGCCGGGGTTTGCTGTATCCTGCCCGTGGAGGCACCGGCGGAGGATTGTAGCTAGTGTGAAAGGTGTTTATCATGATGAACAGCGCACGAGTCGATTAGAGAAGAGACGTGTACTCCAGTGGCACCCATGCAGTTCTGAAGAGCTGCTCTCAAGGCAAGCAAGCTCATTTGAATGCTGAACTTCCTGAAAGATGTCACCTTTTTTAAGATGGGCGTATGTGTTTGTGCGCAATTTGATCTAAATAAGCATACGTCCTAATACCAGGTACTAGAAAGGCCTGATTCCATGAGGTCACACATTTTTGCACAAAGGCCATTGTCTTTTTTTAGATTCAAAATCTGCAATTTCAATGTTCTGTTTTCTGATTTTCTGAACAAGTATTTGTAAAGATTTAAAAAAATAATAATAAACTAATATCAAAACTTGTATGAATAACATTGCATTAGATAAAAATAGCAAACCAAATGGCATCTTACAAATAATTTTAGATCTTTTCTTTCAGAGTCATTTTGCTATTACTTTTAATCAACTGATCCCAAAGTGATTTTTAGTGAGTGTAAGAAGATGTTCCTATTTGAGGAATCATAGTTCATCACATTGACTATGAGCATGATCCACTAATATTTGCCAACCACAAAATGTCCATATACTTTTTTGTCTTTATTTAGTCAAATGCAATGATATGCATACATTTTTAAGAGTGACTTAAGTGTCTAAATACTTTCAGGGCCTCTTTATTTTTGTGCATTAATTATTGATGGCATTGTGAGTTGCATTTATAGCAGAGCTTCTGTTTGTCAGTAAACCACAGGAAATAAGGTCACATGTTGTATGTGTCTATATTTCTTAAAAGAATCTGGCCACAGTGAAGCACATGTGTGGTAAACAACAGAAAATGGAGATACTTCAGTTGTGAGTATAAACACAGGAGAAACACATTATGAAACCTGTTTTTTTATGAGCCATTACAATTTTGTTTGATAATCAAGGTCGTTACGTTACTAGTTTACCACATCTATAAAAGATCCTCGGAAATCTATGAAAGACATGTTCTTCATTTAGGCTTTTGGCCTATATTCAGCTTCCAACTTCTGACCTCATTCTAACCACCAATTGGTGGTCTCAAATACATATTCTCATAACTCCACTTGATCTAACTTGACATCTGTTTAAAGAATTGCTGTATCTGTAAACAAGTAAGCATCTATATATATATATATATATATATATATATATATATATATATATATGTTTATATGTGAAAGAGTTTGTTAAAATTTTTATTTTCTAATTATTGGACCTTCAATACCACTGTATTGTTGGTTATAAACTGCACACATTTTTCATTTAAATGTTGACTGTTGACTGTAGAAACTGCTGATTATCAAGTATCGATCAATTTTTTGTAAAACAAAAACATAACTGAAGCATCTAACCTCAGTTCCACCCCCACTGATTTTGTTTTCAGTCCCTCTGCCAGGGCTCACATTTTCCGAAGTCATCTGTATTATTTCGACCGCATGCTTTATGCGTTTTATGCAGAAATGATCTTCACCCACAAGGCATGAAAGGACACGACTGGGACCTGTCATCAGACCTTTGACCTTTATTATGCGAAACATCAGAAATAATTTACATTGTGCATGTGAATGGATGTGGGTGGAAGTACACATATATTTCAGTGTTTTCAATATGCAGTGCTCATGAGTAACATGAGGTCATTTACAGTCAAAAATATTGGCACTTATCAATTATTGTGTCACAAATGAAAGCTACACAAAGCATGTTAAAATTCGTCCTGCAAATTCTAGATCTACTTTTAGACATCCCTTAAAAACCAAGGCTTTATTAGTTATTGTACAGTAGATAGGTAATATACTGATAATCATGATGTTGTTGCTTTATGTAATTTTCACTATATTTTTCAGTGAGGAAGAAAACTATTGTGGTAGACTTCCAATGCGTTAGCCGTTCTATAAATGACTAGAAGAATAACAAAGTGCAGTAAATGGTAAAACTAGCAACAAACCAGTTTTTATAATTACAACAGTACAATAATATGATAAGAAATACCAGTTTTCAGTATCAAGCAGCATTTTAGCTATTTTTATGACCATATGTCTGATACTTTGAAACTGACTTATACAGTGTTGCATTAGTATTACAGTGAACATTAGTCTAATAAGAAAAAAACACATTAAATGCTTAAAAATTATTACAGGGAAAGAATTCAACACATACATAGCAAACCATGTATTCACTGCTTCTTTTTCCAGGGATGGGAAGAATGATTCGTCACGCATATATGACTCACTGCATGTTCTGTGCGTGTTGGTGAAAAAGAGACTGTGGGCCTATGGAACTGACTATGAGAATGGCACATTAAAATGTTCACACTTTCTGGAAAATGTGCAAATGATGCAGGATCGAAGTCTGAAAATACTTCAGTTGGAATAATGATGTAATTACATGTCTGTGCGTTATAACATGACTCACAATTACTCACAAAAATGTACACTTTATACAGTTTTGTAATGCTTAATAAAATATGATAACACTTAAGTACATGGAGATTTAATATCTTAAAAATATGAAATACTATGCTATAGGGAAACTTTCATTAGCTAACATGCCACTAACAAAGGCTGGTAATAAATGATGCATTGGAAAAAATCTGTCACAAGCAGCATATGGATATGGAGTAAACTTTGCAGAGTTCTGTTATATGTGTTTAAACATTAGCGAGTCTCACTGCAGTATCACATGGGCAGTGGCTCCTACTGTTGGCAACAAGTGTAACTACACTACAGCATTCACGGACTGACACTTACACTAACTGCTTCACTGCACGGTTAGCAATGTGTTGTCTTTATTCAGAAGTTCATTATATAATCAGTGTTTGTGTAGTATGTATCTACATATATTTAAAAATACATTCTTTTGTTCTAGAGTATTCGTTAAACTGACACTGCACATTCATTTCAAGTCTTAGAGTACCATGAGTTTCAGTTTTGGTCCAGCTCAGGGATTCTGATATACTGGTCGTATGAATCTTTGTGGTGTGGTTTAAGATATTGGAACAATCATCACACTGTCAGTTTTCATTATACTGCATTATAAATGCTGATCTGTTAAGAGCCTGGGCAGTCTTTGAGAGTGTCAGGGGGTGTAATGGACTACTAAGGCCAGGGTGTGCTGCTCTTTTTTCTGGGGGCCCTTAACGCCGCGATGCCATGAGGGCCTGTCACAGGGCTTGAGCGCATGAGGATCTTCTTTGCTGCTGTGCTGAGGATTCTGGCTGTGAAAAGATGGATCTCCTTGACACCTCAGAAATGCTAAGAAACACCTGTAGAACTGAAAGGAAAAAGAATGAAACAGTCTGCATTTAATTTGACTAATATAGACCTTTCAGGGGTAGATAAGGTACAATGTTGTCCTTTTAAGTGAGAAGCTGTGTACTGTATACTTAACTGTGTTCCACTTTTTGTCCTGTGGACAGTGCACAACATTATTTTTTTTTATGTTTGCACAGATTTGTGCATAGACAGCAGTGCATATGCGAGCAATCTGAGCACTCAAAAACAAGGGTCCACTAGGTAGTGCACATGTGACCTACACATTCGTTTGCACTCATGGACAATTAAGTATTTTTAAAGGTCTGCACACTCAACTTTGCACTAGATGGAGTGGAATGTGGAAAAAGAAGTATACCTGGGCCAAAAAGGTATAATGTTTGCACATTTTTCTGACAGTGTATAGATACACTAATATATAAAATATATTTTTGAATATCTAAATATTAGCTCTGACAAATCAATTATGATTAATAATTATGTGATGCATTGTTTCTAAAAATCTGAAAATTTGGTCATGTTGATTTTATTTTGTGATTCATAATTATTTGCCAATTGGCCTTAAATGTACAATTGTACACTTTTTTCCTGACAATATGCATAAAATCAAATAAAATATAAAAATATATACTATTTAAATATCGAAATACTAGCTCTGATGATTATTAATTATGTGATGCAATGTTATGAAAAATCTGAACATTTGGTCAGAATTTGGTTAGATTTGATTCTGTGATTTATAATTATTCTCCAAAATATGCACCAAAAGTAGTGGATGGAAATTATGGTACGTGTCTGAATATAGTGGGTTTTTTACAACTGAAAATAGTTTAACTTCTTCTGATAATAATGATATTCTAATAATAAATGCACTTAATTTTTATTGTCAAATCAGTAAACTAGGACACACTAACGTGTTTCTACACCCCAACTAAAAATTCAAAATTCATTCCATCTGTGGACTGACCTGGTTGTTGAAAAGCACATATATGACCGGGTTGACCACCGTGCTGCTCTTGGCCAGGACTGATGGCACCACGCTGGTTATGGGAGTGATCAGTCCCCTCCTGCCAAAGGTGGCCAGCAGAGCCACCACCCCGTACGGCATCCAGCACAGCAGATAGCAGGAGACCATGGTGATAACCATGAGAAGGATGTGGTTCTCCCTCCTCTGTGCAGTCAGCAGGTTGATTTTAGTTACCTGAGCCAAAAAAAGAAACACTTAATGCATGTGTATTTTAATCTCCAATGTACTGTATATGTACATAAAAAGTTGCATTTTGATGTAGAAAGACCTTTCTGACCACCTAAATCAAACTAAAAGCCTCCATCTTGCTGCAGAGAATATGGACTGTCCTACAGGTCATGAATTAGCTTGCTGTGTGTAAGCTGTCAAAGGAAGACTGGCAGATGGCTCCTTCTTGCGTCAAAACATTAAGAGTCGTGACTTCTACCCTCTGGAGTCTGTTAACCTTCCTTATCCCCTTCCCATCATGAAGCAATCTCTCTGTATAAAGATCTCCTGCCGGTTGGCAACAGAATGTGCACTTCCAATCAGCAATGGTGGCAAATGAGAGCTGATGAGTGGAGCTGAGCTCCCTGCACCGGCTCATGTCGTCATTCACACCTTTTACATGCTCCATTTGTCCTAAACAAGATGATTGTGATTGTATTGACAGCTCCAGCTTGGCTGAGTGTTTTCTCACCTGTGTAATCCTCTGCAAGTGTCCTTCAGCAATTTGTAGGATCAATATGACACTGACAAAACATATTAATTTGAAGCAACATATACAAAACTTCCTTTCAGTACAATACAATTCTTTCCATTTCCATAATTTAATAACCCTTCTGCCTGGACGTCTTTGATTCTGCAAAAGATTTAATACACACAAAAGTGTTTCTTAATTGTATCAGAATACATTTTCATTCAGCTTTCCATTGAATAGTGTAATGGAAATCGATTTCATGTCTGGAGTGACTCTATTTTAGGAATGCAATTACTTTCTCAGCCATGTCACACCCTGATTTTCCCAGTGCTCTCTTCTTGTAATTCCCCCTTTTGAATCCCATCAGAATTCCATGTTTGTGTTTCTAAGAAAAGCCCAAGGGCTGTAGTGACTGGCCCACTCATACGTGTAATGGAAGCAGCTCTTTCCATTTGTCAGATGCACATGTGGCGCCTGCTACTGAACAGAGCAAATCCTGAAGGAAATAAGTTTGTTACATAACAGTTTGTCACCAATAATAACAGGCTCTGCATTCTAAAAATAACTCAGATGGTGATTCATTCATAGAATCGCTCTGGCGACTAGAGGCTCTCTGCTTTACTACCTGCTGGAAACGCTCATTACATATTCCTTCACACAGTGATGTGTTTATGAAATCTGCCTCAGGCATGGATGAGTCACAAAAACCTAAAGCCTTCTTCACCCTGAGCACTGTCTAACCTGATGCCCCAAAGTGCTTTGATCTTGTTCCCTTAGCTGGACAAATCAATATCAAATGGATAAATAAAGAATCCAAGAGCGCAGGATCTGTTATCTGTAGCTCGCCGGGGTTCAAATGTTAATTGGGCACTGGCTATGAGACATCATTGCAGATTTCTGGGTACAAGGGCTTTATTTCCAAAGAAGGGACATTAACATGGTGAGAGGAGACTGTATGCCACTGGTGTTATACAACAGCACCGGTATCACTCTGCTTGTCGATGTTTGCACTTTCAGTCTCTGTATTAGTGATGGAAGTTTTACACTGACTCTTTCTCTAGGTTTTTCAATACACCAATAAGTGGCAACAAGTGACTTAATGGAGTCACTGAATTGTTCATTTAACCAGTCTGTTCAAAAACATTGATTCATGAATGAAACAAGTAACTTGCCTAATTGCCTAATTATTAGCCTGCATCCGAGTATGCATATGTCCCTAGCAAACAACAGTATGTGAAACAAATTGTATGTTCGAATTCAAAGTATTCATGAAACATTCTTTAGTGCACATCCAATGGACACTTCACTCTCACAGAAGAGGATCTGTGAATGGCAGTGAAGCATCTGGATTACATTAATACTACACACATTCATACTATATAGAACATACTTTTTAACAGTGGCAAAGTAGTACATACTTGGAGTGCATCTGATTTCTCTTACTATTTCTTCCCTAGAAAAATATGGTAAAAATAGTGAAAGCTGTATCATTCACAATTCGACGATGGAGCAATATGACAATATGATAATCGTGCTAAGGGAAAAAAGAAACAATTGTAATATAAAATAAGTTTTGACTTTTTAAACTTTGACTTATAAATAAGAATTTTGTATTATTACTACTTTGTTATGCTTTCTTGAAACTGGCCAAATATCATGAAATCAATAATCACAATTATTTTATTCTATAATCATAAAGGTTCCAAAAGGGTGTTTTTACAGTGATGCTATAAAAGAATCCCACACAGCAAAAAGTGATAAATTGACTTTTAAGTAAATGATCATTTAAAAAAATAAGTTAAGTGAATTGTCAAGTTCACTTAACTTATTTTTTTTATTCTTATTATTTACTTAAAAATTTTAAGGCAACGGGTTTCCTCAATTTTTTAAAGTTAAGTCAACTTATCACTTTTTACAGTGAAAGAAGCTTCAAGTAAACAGTTAAAAGAATGATCTAAAGAAACTTTTTCTACTATAAAGAACCTTTTTGTACAATGGAAAGGTTCTGTGGATGTTTTATGTTTCTCTTCCAGTATTCGAATGATGGGTGTAAAAATATATAGTTAATTTAATAAATAATAAAATATACTTATAACATATAATAATAAATAAATCCTCTCTCACTCACCCCTTTAATAATGCACAGGATTTTGCCATAGCAGAAGATCATGAGAATTAGGGGTAGAAGCAGACAGAAGATGAACAGGCACATCACATAAGACATGCTGTTGGTTGAGCGCTGCTGCCACTGCACTGAGCATGTTGTCCCGGGCCCTTCAGGTCCATAGCTACTCCAGCCCAGGAATGGTGGGAGAGTCCACACCAGTGAATAGAGCCAGGATCCAGCCACACAGAGCCAGGCCCTGCGGAAGTCAGACACGTCTGCCTTGGTGGGGCGCAGCAGGGCAGCATAACGCTCATATGATAGTATGGACAGAGACATCAGAGACACAATTCCTATTTTGGGATAAAGAAAACAGATATGGAAAAATGGCGGTCACAATACAACCAACTTGTGAGTATTATAAATGTCTTTTTGTTGTAATATACGTTAATATTTGTACTGTATCTATTGCTGGTCTGTACCAAGTGCTGTAAAGCAATGACAGCAATTTTGACAACTTTCTGTCGCACAGGGGAAAAAAGACAATAAACCCAAGTTTGACAAAGCAATTTACTGTGAACATCCGGGAAAGTCCCTAGAGAGAAGTCTGAGGTTAAGTGCAAAGAACAGTTACGATCTCAATGATCATGCATCCTGTTCTGTTCCTGGATCAGTCGCACAACCCACATCTGTTATATAAAAATTGCCAAAATTATCTGCAGAATTGAGGTAGTGTGTTAATGAGACTGCAATTGCTGTTTATTAAAACTGGACAAAACAATTTATTGATTAAAAACATTTTTATGAACTAAGTGAAATAACATATTAAATTAATTTGTTTGAGTCTGAGTAAATTTAGAGATCATTAAATTGTTTCCTCTTACTTTGGTATATTGAAAATTTTGTCAAATGCAGAAGAATCAACACACATCTAATACAGTGAGCGGATATATTTTTACCCTTGATTGTATAAATGCAGACACTGCTTCTTTCCTCAAATGATTCCTAAAACTAAAATATATAAAGAGTACACTGTAACAATCAAAAATACTGCTGAAACAGACTACAGCTAAACTGAAATGTAGAATAATGTAATAAAGTTTATGTTATGCTGCCTCAGGCTCAAGGAGCTCATTAAGGTACAGATTGTGTTTTCCAGAGAAGGTAATGTCAAAGTTATGAAGACATATCATTATTTAACAACCTCTAAACGATGCAGATAGTGATTTGATACAAGACGATGGAGCTAGAACAAGCTGTTGACAACATATTTATTTCTGTGCAATTGTTAAAAATGTCTGGTTAACCACAGAGAAAAACTGTGAGCTTCATTTTCCTTCAGTGGGTTTGCACTGCAGGTCCACATGTTCTGCACAAAAGCGTTCTGCACTTGTCCCTGCAGTTCCTCTACACATCACAGGAAAAGAAACGGGGTGTCACAACACTCCCACTAGAGTAATTAACGCCTTAAACAGGCTCCATTCAAATGTCAGATCACTGGGGGAAGACTGTGACTTCTGAGACAACCCCCAAAGAAGATAAAATCAGAGTGATTCTAGCTTCTGCCTGTCTTGAGCATTTGTGGAAAATTTTCAACAGACCGAAAAAAAAGAAACATATGATCTGTGAACTTGACATGATCAAGAACCATGTTTCCTTTTAAAATAAATAAATAAATATTTTACAAATACTAAACTTTTACAGCACAACCTAACTGACGCAGTAGTGCTGTAGTCAAAAATATGTAGGCACAAAGGTTAGTAAGATATGTTTTTATAGTGTACTTAATCAAACAGTGAGAATACTGGAATTTTAATCAGCTCAAGCATTCTTTCAGATTTAAATGTTAATTCAGATGAAAAAATTCCAAACTCAGAAAATGTTTTCAATGTTCACACCTAAATAAATCAAAAAGTTAAAATAAATCACAAATTTGTGTCAAATATACAGACATTATATATTATATTTTTAATGCATTATTTAGACAGTGACATGTTTTTTGCTTAACAAGGAGAAATGGACGATATTTACACAAAAATGTAATAATATGATTTTTTAACACTGGTACTACAGAACTATTATTTATTTGTGATTGTGGTCATGCTACAAAGATTCAGTTGATTTAATTTAGGCTACAGATTGACCTTACAGCATGAGAAATTTTGCATATGCACATGCATTCTTCTTTTTGCATATGCTATATGTATTTTGATTATTGTTGTTTAACTACTTTAACTGCAACATCTTGAAAATTGATTTATTTATAATTTATCGCTACAAAGATAGTTCAGCTGTAAGATATCCTCTGAAATAACCTCTGAAACCTGTTACAAGGACAACTTTCCTGTTGGATGAACTTCAGCAAAACTTACCAAAAAGCGAATTGGCGAACCGTACCATTTGCAGCCGTGGTATCCCAACAACCATTTCCCATAGAGACTGGAAGCGAAACTGAAGGGAGTCCCAAACAAACAAACCAGTATGTCACTCACGCTGATGTTCAGCAGAATGAGGTTTATGGGTGTCCACAGTGAGCGAAACCTCGCAAAGATGAGCAGGACAAACAGGTTGTTGAGGAATCCAAACACCAGAATGATTCCGAGGCAGACGGCTGTCACCGTGTGGCCGGTCCGGCTCAGGCCAGGTGGGGTATCGTGGGGCTCTAGGGGGTCTCCTGAACTGACATTTGCACTTTGATTGAGCGCAGAAGTGTCTTTGTAGCTAATGTTCAAACTCCAGATGTAGACGACCATAGCAGCCTGACTGCACGGCTATATAGTGTTGACTAATAGTATGACTTTCCTTACGGATGGATTCACAGTTCTCATCTCCCCCCTCACTGACGCGCAGCCCACCATTAAACACCCAGCCTCTGCCTCCGCTGACCTCCGTGCGTCTGAGAGGCGCGTCTTTGAACGCTGGGTGACCGGGGTGCGAATTATGGGGGGGGGGGTTGCATATTATTTTTAGGCTATATTATCTTTTATACATTTATATATCGTTTTCGTATTGATAAATGCTATAACTGAACTCAGAGCATGTATTTTCCAGATATGCATAGCTTTCAACACTCTCCTATGGACTCTATTCTAATGAAATCAAGTTTGCCTGAGGAAGTAACCATAGCAACTTTGCGCTGCTCACACGCTTCAGTATGCGGTTCGTAGACAAAGTAGGCTACTTATATTTTATGTCATATTTATTAGTTACTTATGAAAATGTTAACGATTAGAAAGGGATTACATCTGAATATTTTCACACACACACACACAGATCTCACCCCCTTTGTAATTTTCATAACTGTAATTTAATTACATGTTTCTCAGTATTACAGATATTACAGTTACATTTATTTATATTATTTTTTTATAAACCTCTAAATGCCATTTGAAATTTTCTTCTAAAATTAGCATTTTTTTCAGGCACTGAGTAGGTACAGTAATATCACTTTAATGGCAATGAATGGGTTCTTTTCATGGCCATTAAATTGAAATAACTGTACATAAACAAAGGAGCTTAAGAAAAATGCTCATCTTAGAAGAAAATTTCAAACGGCACTTAGAGCTTTTGCATCTAAACTCTTAATTTGGTTCAGATCGGGACTTCGAAGCGTGTTTTTATTGAACAGTACAAAACATCAAACCATTAAGGCAGTACAGTTCTACAAAAGAAAGAAAGAAAGAAAGAAAGAAAGAACGAAAGAAAGAAAGAAAGAAAGAAAGAAAGAAAGAGAAAACACAGATACAAATCCCTTAAGAAAATTAACCAAAAATGTATATAGCCTAGTAAGGTCTTAACTAAATCTTAAGAGGCAATTTTGCAAGATTTTGTCAAGTAGCATAGCCTATTGACATTTACAGTGAATGACTTACACATTTAAACCAAAATTGAGACGGATAAATTGTGGGGTTTTAAACTTGAGCTCAGAATCACTCAGAGTCCATGATTCAGATCATCATGCCAGTTCTGCTGTTTACCATTTACATGATTGCAAATCAAACTGTAAGCCAGAATTTTTTTTTCTTTCAAATGTGTTTTTGTGTGTGTGTGTGTGTGTGTCTTGCACTATATCACTGTCACAAGATAATTTTATTCCTAGAAATTTTTTAAAACCGATGATGTTACAACCCACACTGTGTCATGATGACATTTCCCGCTCCCCTACCCATGCATAAAGGTTCTATAGCCTATAATCAGTGTTTAATTTGCTGGGGGAAAAAAATCAAAAAATACTGCCTATGCTTAAAATTACATTCCAGAAAAGATCTCTTTTTATAGTTGGCCATTTATAATATCTGTATAGATTTTTCTTCTTGGTATTATGACTATGGATCTTTTCCTTTTTTTTTTTTGTCCATTAGACTCTATCAAGTCAGACCATGTGAAGCATGCTTTAAATATAATGTATCATTCAATGCCAACATCTAGCAGATAGTGATGTACAGTGGGGCAAAAAAGTATTTAGTCAGCCACCAATTGTGCAAGCATTTCAAGGTCCTGGAGTGGCCCAGCCAGTCTCCAGATCTCAACCCCATCGAAAATCTTTGGAGTCCGTGTTGCCCAGCGACAGCCCCAAAACATTACTGCTCTAGAGGAGATCTGCATGGAGGAATGGGCCAAAATACCAGCAACAGTGTGTGAAAACCTTGTGAAGACTTACAGAAAACGTTTGACCTCTGTCATTGCCAACAAAGGGTATATAACAGTATTGAGATTAAATTTTGTTATTGACCAAATACTTATTATCCACCATAATTTGCAAATAAATTCTTTAAAAATCCTACAATGTGATTTTCTGGATTTTTTTTTTCTCATTTTGTCTCTCATAGTTGAGGTATACCTATGAAGAAAATTACAGGCCTCTCTCATCTTTTTCAGTGGGAGAACTTGCACAACTGGTGGCTGACTAAATACTTTTTTGCCCCACTGTATCCTGAGAATCAAAAGCAAACTTGTTAAGTTTTGTCTGATATATAGTATTAAAGATATCACCACATGCATGGCTATATTCCATAGACAATGTTCACATAAACTTATCTCCATTCACTCTTTGGACAGTATGCAATCTCCAGTTGGCCACTGGGATGTTTGCGCTGCCATTCTTCACAGTTATTGATGATGTTCTTGTCAGCTTTCTGCCGTCCTCCAGCTTTTTATTATTGCACATCCCATTCAAGCCTTCTTCATATGATTCCTCAAGTAATTTACGGGTAATCAAAAGTTGCTAACTTACAACAGCCAAAATGCTTATTTAAATATGTTCATAGTCAAATTTTGTTTTAATTTTAACTTTGAATCTTTTTCCAATACTGCTGTAATCATATATCACGCATCCAAAGTAACTTTTTTAACTGTTTGTGCGGCTGCGAGTTTTGATTCACTCCATGGAAAGTCTATACCTAAACAGTCCTTTAAGAATCATTTTGCCACCACCTTTGTGATGATTTCCCCTGTGGAGCCCACATGGTTTTGTACAGTTAAAGAACACAGACCAATTTCTCCTTATAGGAAAATTACGGAGCATATAAAACAGACCAAATGGACCACTTATATGACATTGGGCGTTTATGATAAATTTTTCATGTTACATGTTACATTGGGTGTTTATTTCTCAATTGAAAAAAATACATTTTATTATTTTATTTGCTAAATAATTTTTTTCTGTTTATTTGCTTTTCCACAACATATATCAAAATGATTTACTTTTCTGGGAAGATAAAACAAAAACCTTTTTCAGAAGTAATATAGTTTTTGCATTTTATTTGCTTTGCCACAATATATTTCAAAACCACATAACTGTAACCATTAAATTTTACAACAACTCTTTTGCAACATATTACAATTGTGCCTTTTCAGGTATATGGTTTAACCAGAAATACATTTTTTGATTTTTTTTTTTCACAACTCGAAAATGTGCAAACTGAATAAAAATAAATAACTACCTCACACTGGAGGTCAACATGTTAAACATGCACGTAGATTTGTTAGAATATGCTTTGAAATGAGCAGCAGAATATATATAACACTAAAATAAAGTAATTGAATCAGCTAAATTAATTGAGCAGCTCATTACCATTTTTACAATTTTTCTTAATGTGACAAATACGTCACATCAAAATTCCATCAACTTTTATAAGATTAATAGACCGATGTGACATTTATGTCACCACAATATCTTTGTAACTTGTTTTATATCAATTTGCTCAAGAAACGTATTAAAATCAGGTTAAGAGTAATCTAGGATATGTTATTAAAACATTAGAATTGTTGCATGGGTTGAAACATACCTTTTGTAACAAAAACAAGCGTTTTTTTTTTTTAAATTGCTGACACTGTAACATGTGCTAACCAGACAGGACACCATTTTGGAAATGTTGCCATGGCAACAAAAAATGCACACATTGCCACATGACTGAACCTGGGTGTTCATTATATGTCACTTAGGGACTTCCCGAGTTGAAAGTGAGGGATAATGCTTTAAAAAGACCTTTTCAGATAATCACCTGTGTTTGTGTCACACCGTGGGTTCTTATGGGTTTATTGGTATGATTCTCACTAAAAATCACATACATAAAACAGCAGCATCTTATCATATCATACTAAATGGCTACAAGTGCTGTTAGAGGGAAACTGCAGTTACAAAAAGGTTAATAACACAGGCATATCAGCATTAACGCAAGGGCTGCTGGCAGAATCCACCGATACTCGTAGGCCAGTGTTATCAGCTATCTCACAACAGTTAACAGAAGCTATTTAGTCTCTGCTGTCAGGCAGAATTGTTTTAATGACACATTATCATGGAAATTGGCTATGCAACACTGACAACAGAGATAATAATACTATTTCATGAAGCCAAAAATTAAATATGCCCTATTTAAAGGTGACACCTCTGTAGGTCAGCACTAATTGAGTTGTGCGCTGTGGATTCTCTGAGGTGTCACTGCAGACTATATTAGAATTACAGATTAAGTGTGAGTAAAGAGGAGAGCAGAGGCTTGAATGGAAAGAGTGTTGATAATAAAGTCAAACCGAAATGCCAGAGGAGTTGTAAAATACTTCCAATCTACCCTGTGCACAATAACATTGGTTTTTTCCCCACAATGTCCTTTCTAAACAAGCGAGACTTTTTCTAGTTAAAGCTGAGAAGCACTGCATTAGATAGATGGCTCAGTCAGACTCCATAACTTTTGGGCTTTATCATTTTGCAAACATTATGAAAATGTTATTTTTGAATGTTCTCTGAACATTTTAACAAGTAGCAGCATTTAAACAAACATTTAAATTTCAGGTGAAAGTCCAACTAAAATGTTAAAAAAAAAAAAAAAACATTCTCTGAAAAATGTATTAATAATGCTTTTGCGCTAACGTTTTATGAACATTATTGACCAAATAGCTTTGACTTCTATTAATGTTGCTGGAAGATTGAATTTGAACTTCTCAGAACTTCTGAGAATGTTTCCTGTTAGCTGGGGTAATGAATAATGTAAATGTAATGTAAATAATCATTTTGCCTGTGTTTTACCTTCCGTCGAGAAAAATATTCAATTACAGTGTCCAAAAGAACTGGCCAAGCAACAAGACGAACACTGCATCAACATTAGAGAAATAATAAAGCTGAAGTCCTCTGTGGTCTGATATCACTAATTGATAAAAGATGGTGCCAGTTTCATTTTTATGAATGACAGTAGCTGCATCATATTGTCAGAGTAGGTAATAATTTTGATAAATGTGTGATAAACAGGCCCGGGGGGGCCTGTTATATCTTTAGATATAAAATAGTTCAAGCATATCCCAATGTTAGTTTAAATGTTTAATCTATATAAATGTGCGCTGTTAGACGCATATCCAACAGTTTGTGTGGAGAGTGCAAGCTGAAGCGCGCTCTGCAGGACATGGAGGCGCCAGCACGATCACTTGCATTTTTTTCTTACAGTAGAAACAACTTAAAACAGGCCTACACCGTAATTTTTGCTCATTATGGTGAGAGAAATACATCTTTCAGAACTTTAAAGGGTCTACTTTTATTTGTGTGTATTCACAATATCAACAAAACGTTGTAACTTTATAAAAATAGCCTAAATAGGAAAACAGAGGATGCGCTTTCTGCCGGTCTTCAACAGGAGCGCTTCACAATGATGAACCGAAACTCAGCGAAACTTACTCACAGATATGATAAATATATCTATAGAAAGCTTTAAATTACCATTTTAAAACGAAATAACTCAAATCGAAAGTAAAAACCCTTTCGTTATGTAATCCGTAAAGATGCATTTCTCTCTAAAGGCATGTACAATGAGGCCATGGCGAGTCATTTTTCTCATCACCGTGACACCATCTAAAATATACAAAAATGGAAAAGCCTAAATTGTATATAATTAAATGTAATTGTATATAATTAAAAAATAAAACACAAATTAGGCTATAATGGCATATGTAAAACTTTGTCCTTTAATTGTATAGCTGCGTATATTTTCTGATATTTATGGTGCTCTGTCCTGAATACCTTAAAATTTAAAGGATTAGTTTAACTAGCTACTTATAGCCTACTATTTTTCATTAGTTTTCTGAATACCGTTAAATTTAAAGGATGTATCATCAAGTGAGAACAACTAAAAAAGCTTTTAGAAATGTTTATCTGTATTTATAATGTAAGTAAACATTCAGCTTTATTTACCAGCATTTTACATTAGGCTATTCATGAATGTAATAATAAAATGTGACTTGGCTTTAGCCTACCTTTTTTTTTTTTTTTTAATCAAAAATGCAATTTTATAAAAGTTATTTTTAATTCATGCAGCAAATGTTTTGTCATTGCGCATATAAGAAGTGGCGCCCCAATGGGATTGAAATGCCCCCATCTATAACATCCTGGCGCCGGGCCTGAGTATGAATACAATATGAATATAGGACCGTTATGTGACCTGTGGAGTCAGTTGCGGCACTTCCCTGCCATTCACAGCTCCTCATGTGACCTCTTGGGATAGAAAAGTGTCCATTTAAATTTGCCTGCCATTTTCTGAATACTGGGAATTTGGACATATTTCCCATACTGCTTTTTGGGTACTAGTAGAGACGTATAATCAAGTAATACTGTGTAATAATAAAGCAAAACAGTCACTCCAAAGTTTTCTGCTCAGTAAAAGAATTTAGTCCTCCGCTCCCACTGCAATAAAATGTGGAGTGATTGATTGTTGTGCTGAATGTTTCAAGCCAGAGGTGAGTCTGAGTGCAAAGTTTAGCCTTGGCTTTGGTCAGTTTTATTTGGAAAGGGACGTGTGCGCCACCAGATGGGTAACAGCTAAATATAGTGCAAGGACATCAATAATCCTCGAGCAGGGGTGTGGAGAGATGACTGTTCCTCCATCTGCGTCCATGAATTGGATTCATGGTGGGGGAGTGGAGTTTGATACCTACATCATAGTGTGAGATTAAGATTGGCTCCAAGACATACAGACTTCACATCATGCTGCTATAATTAATGTATTTTTACAGCGAGATGCAGTGCAGTGTTGTTGTCGCCCACTAGGGTGCAGTGTTGGTGTTTTCATTAGTTAGGATGCCACGCTTAACCAAGCCTGTCTTAAATACTGTAATATACAAATTAAATGCATTTGACTAGCATTGAAGAAATGCTGTAATGTGCCATTTATGGAAATACAATACAATTACATTTATATAACACAATAGCAGGGAAAAACAATGCCTAATGCCAATAATAAAATGTGACTAACTGTATACATGTACATATTTAGGGTAGCAAAATAAATAAGAATAAAATTTTTGAAAGAGAGGAGAAAGGTTTCTTTTGTTGTTGATATCAATCAAACTAGTATTGTCTGGCATTTAAAGCAATCAAATTTGACAAATAACAGCATAGACAAGTTGTGTAATGCTCTCATCCAAACATAAATGAAATAGAATAAATATGGTTTGTGCAAACTACAAATTGAAACATCTGCACTTTACTAAATTATAATAAAGCCCTTATAAAACCTCTTTATACTTTTAGTTTTTGTACATTTATAGACCTACATTTCTTTATGTAATCAATGTATTATGTTTGTAATAATTTTTCAAATCAGTTATTTACATCCAGAGAAGCCTATCTGACAAATTAAATGCAACAAAAATAGTTTTCAGATAAAAAAGTCTATCAGATGTTTGCAATAAAAAACAACAACAACAAACAAATAAACTCCACCTGACACTCTAAATTATGTAAAAACACAGATTTAGTGTGTGTTTTTGTGTGCGTGTAAAACGTCTTTAACCATAAAGCCTGAGGCCAATCTCTTGTACAATCTTCTTCTGTGCTGTGGTACATGAAGAGCTTGTTTCTGAACAGGTTGGATGTACAGACGCCTCCAGGTGAAGCATTGCAAAGTCCATTAGTCACTTTTTCAGTTAAAACGAAAGAGTGAAAGACTTCTTTGTTCTTCCTTTTCAATCTCAAATAACATTGTTAATACCAAAAACGATCCTTTTTCTCAACCACCTGTACACCTAAAAGGCAATCACAAGTGACTTAATTAAATACTAAAGATTGATAATGAAAACAAAAAATTTCTTAGCATACATGAATGAGAAGGATCATGTGACACTGAAAACTAGAGTAATGGCAAATTCACCATAAACTTTGGAAAATATAACTGTATGATTATGTAGGTGTGATTAAAATAGGATGGTAGAAAATGATGGCATTTACCAGAGTTAAGATTCATATCAGTCATCTGATTGCCAAATCCAGGATACTTGGTCCATCCAGGCGTAAGGTCTTGTTTGGAGGAGGGTAGCACCACTGTACCCAAGTCAGAGTGATCGTTGTGGAGGAAATTTAACAGAGAATTAGAGTACCGATGTTCTGCCACCATCAAACCATCAGAGGATGCAGCCGAGGGGTACATCATGGGGGGCAAAATGACACTCAATCCCTGCCTAGAATCCCCTGACCACAGAATAGCACTGTTTGCAGGGTGATTTGATGGCATTTGTTGGTTTGAGTGAGACTCGCTGCTTGTTCCTTGCCGGAGATGTTCTGGAGGAAACAAGGGCTGAAACCTGGTTTGTGACTCTGCTTCCCATTGACTTGAAAGTCCATCTAAAAATACATTTTTCAATTCATTTAGCAAGTCAAATATTTTGTGTAAAAGCAAAAATTAAGAGGAACAGTTACTTGATTGAGCAACTTTACGGTTTCTTTTGATTTTGGAGCATTCCTCCCTCGGTTTATTTGCTTGACTCAGAGCACGGGAGAAATGTTCATCCACCATGCTGCTGATGTCTCCTTGGAAGTAGGTGAGAAGGACACTACCAGACTCCTCTTTAGTCTTCTTAGCCACAGGGTGCCCTAGGCCCTCCTCCATCACTGATCTAAGTACTGCGAAAACAAGTGTGCATTGCATCATTTATCCATCTATCCTGCCGTGGTGGCAGATTATTGTGTGTTTAATTATATGTCTTCTAAATCGAATGTAAAATTGCAATAGCATTGCATTATTTGCATTCTTTCTATAGTATTGATGAATGACAGTAAGATGTGTCACAGCCCAACTGTTCTGTATTTGCTAAGTGGATTTAGATTATTTTAAAGTATTTAGGTTTTATCTTCTAGAACTGCAATAAGACATTATTTAGATCAACATGAGACAGAATCAATTTTTATGCATTTTTTTGGTTGACGACTTATGTTGGTAAGTACTGTTCTGCTAAAGAACAAAATCTTGCACTTTCCACAGAATTTTTCTTTTTAAAGCATTAGTGAGACAATTTGTTTTTGTTAGCCTAGGAGAAATATTAGATATGTTTAATAAATTAAAAGTGGATGGCATTGAACAAAACATGTCATCATATGTCAAACAAATTTTAAAATGTTGTTTATTAAATGTTGATAATTATGTTAAATGCATTGCTGTCTGTCCGTCTAGCTATCTATCTATCTATCTATATCGGAACAGTACCAAATTTTGGTAACAGGTGTGCAAACTATATTTAAAATAAATGTAAAATAAAACATTTTAAATTTTAAGTTAATATTTAGTAATTTAGTTAGACCACCTGAGGTTGATGATCGATATTATCTGAAGACTTTCTGAATTCTTTAGGTGTCAAAAGTTATAATTGAAGACTATATATGCACGAAAATGCAGATAAATATCTGTTAAATATTAAATCTTAATACTGGCAGAATATTAAAACAGTTTGCCCCTCTCTAAACAGCAAACTGTGGGTTGACGCACGTAAATCACTAGGTTCAGTATAACACTTGATTGTCTCCAGATTTATAGGATTTAGCATTAACGCTTAACTCTACGTTTTTGTTAAAGCTATTTTAAAATGATGAAATATTGCTGTAACGGAAATAGCCACCGTTTTACTCACCGTGCAACAGTCGTGAAATCTCGAGTGTTTAATCAGACGCTGCAACCCGATAAATTACATTAAAGTAAAAGCGAAATATCCGCTGTTGCGCGAGATTTGAACACGCTGCAGTTAAATAAGTTTAATCGTTTCCCTTTGTACGTCGACTAAAAGAAACTACTTCACTTTTTGCCCTTAAATGTGGGGCGTTAATCTGTGAACTTTAACCAGCACCGAGTAGAATGTGACTGAACAAGTTAGACATTTAACTGTCACCTCAGGAAAAAAAAAGACACTGACAGAACTAATGTTTTTAGGACACTTCATTTTCCCGTTGACATTGTGGATCAGTTAACATTGGTTATTAATAATCGTTTTATTTGTCATTTATTTCATTATTAATAATTTATCTTAATACATATGCAAAGTGTAGCACAAACATTTAGTTTGAAAACCCTGTTACTGTAGAGTAGCCTATTACTGTATGAGCAAACCTCTGGATTTTGAACGATTTCTTGCTATATGTTTTGGACCTGGCAGAGGGAAAAGCTGCTAGTCTTTTTTAATACTGATAATCTGAAGCAAAAATAACTAACCTAGTAATTCAGAAAAAGTGCTGTCTTTAGCTATACAGATGTATAGATATCAGTCACTTGAATGACACATAACACATTTAAACAGAGTACCTCAGTAATCCATCTCTCTGGAAGAAATAAAAGAATCGTTGAAACTATTATTATTTTTTTTTAATCAATGAAATAATGACAATATAGTTGACAAAAAGAAAAAAACAACAACTTAATGAAGCCTTCAAATTTCTGCTGGAGATTTCCAAACATGTAATTTAACATAAACACAAAAAGAAATTGAATACACAGATTTCATATGCCCTCTTTTTATTGTTTTCTGTCCTGTGTCAGGAAAACACCGTTATGGCTGGTCCCTGAGTTTGAGGTATCGGAGCTCTTCCTTTCACTGGTAGTCTCTGACTTCATAGACAGTGAGGAGACTTGTAGACCACCTTTCGCTTTGGCCCCCGGTGTCACAGAACGGCTCCAGTCTGGTCAAAATTCAAATTACAATATTATTATGATAACGAATATTTTCTCTTAGGTATAGCTATTTACTATATGAGACAAACCTGAGTATTCAGTCTGTCTGAATCTTCCACAGCAGAGATGTACCCTCCACTGCTTCCTTACATTGTCTTTCATCAGACAATAAAACAGGAAGATAAAGAAACCTGAAATACAGCAAAAAGCAAAACCAAAGATCCCTTACATTCGCCATGATGACTGCAATCCGAAAAGGATATCATCTGTTGTTAAACAGAATAATGCATCCTTGTTTTATTCTTATCATTCTTATCTGTATGATGGACCTATTATAATCATCAGTACCACTGCATGTATTTGTACCGTATGCACAGTGTTACATATTTGAACTTTCTCTCACAGGCATAAGCAGTCCTTGCTGTTACCTTGAAGACTGTTGAAGAGGGAGAACAGGTACATCAGGGGTGTTTTGGCTGGGCCCCAGGCGACGAAGGTTAGTATCCAGGTAAGTCCCAGCAGGAAGGTGAGACTGGCCACCACTCTCAGGTCATGCAGGAACCCTTTTCTGCTGCTGGAAGGCTTATTGACTCGCATTTTACGGATCTGTACCAGCACCACGATAAACACGCAGATGTTACAGACCATGACCAGGGTCACGAAGGAAACCACCGTCACATAAAAGGTCACCTCATTCTTTAACCAGCAACTGAAGAGGTTGAAGAGAAACAGTATAAACAAAAAGGCCCATTAACTCCAAAAAGATAATTATAATGACAACCATAAGATAAATAAATTGGCGCCAACACCAACAGATGATAACTTTCTGTTTATTCTGATTGTGGCCTTCAGATTTTAACGACATCATTCCTCCAATGCCTTCAGAAATATTTTAGATTTGGCAAATTTGTACATCTTAAAATACGCTTTTGTACAACATCACCAATGTGGAAAATTTTGAAATTGCCAATCGTTACGGTGGCCAAGAGAGCTCAACGATCTGCAACTTCAGAAAACACATGCAAATAGAAAAAGCACCAGCAAATTAAGAAAACATCTTCATCAGTTTGACAGCACATGTGCTGCAAATGCTCACAACACAACCAAATAGACAAATGCACAAGTAGCACAGACCACAACAAAATTACACCAAAAAAAACCATATGGCATATTTTTGGCATATTTATTACCATTTGTATAACCACAGTTGTACAAATACCAAAACTATTGTTAGTGTAGTAAATTCATGGTTAATTTGTGCATGGTTTAACTATAGTAACCAGTTTTTATTTATTGTATTTATTTATTTATTAATTTTAATAGTAAAACCATAGGCTACGGTTAATTTTTGTCAGGGAAGTTGTAAAAGTAAGTTAGTCAGCTTATGTTTCACATTTATTTCACATTTATTAATTGTGTATTTCGTCAGCTTATTTAGGCTAATAATATCCACACAAAAAAAAAAAAAAAAGCTAAGCGATCGTATGATCAGTATGTTAAAATAAACAAAAATCTCACCTTTCAGAGCAAACATTGATACATATGTCCCATGTTCATCATTTTGCGATTCCCAAACTTTTCCAATGCGGTCTGTGCCTATTTGCAGTGTTTTTGTTTGTGTTGTGAGTATTTGCAGCGTGTTTCTTTATTTAGTTGTGTTGTGAGCATTTGCAGCGCATGTGTTGTAAAATTGATGAAGATGTTTTCTTAATTTGCAGGTGTTTTTTCATTTGCAGGGCGCTGAGCTCTCTCGGCCACCGTAAATCGTACATTTGTAAGTAATTGCAACTTCATGAAATACAGAATTGCAACTAAGTAAAAATAAGCTTTCTTGTGAGATCAGGTTGCTTGCTCTATGATTAGTTATATTTGTTGGTGTGCACCAACATATGCATTTACAAATGTGTATTTTAAATTCTTTTGCTTATGGCACCTACAATGCAGTGGATTCTTGGAAAAGTGCTCTGGAGAGACTGGTGCCATATGAATTTATATCAATGGCAAGCACTAAACTTACAACCAGCAGAGGTAAACCTGCAAACAATAGTTCAAGAATTAACAAACACAAAACTTTTCCTTGATTTCCTTAGTTGTTGTACACAAATACTCTAGACACATTTAATTAAACTGAAACTACACAGTATAACATTTGAAGAGAAAATACACAAAACCGCTTGTCTCACCCCATCCAAGTGCACAGAATTTGAGGATGTAAGATGGCACATATGAATTAAAGACCTTGACCAAGGCCAGATACATGTTGATTGCACCCAGTCCCATCCAAGTAAAGGTAGCCAGGAAAAAGTAATGTTGAAAGGCTGCTACAGTAATACAGATGGCATTGCTGTTAAAAGAGGCAAGCCAGGAGTTCACCAGGAAGAGCATGTTCAACCCTAGCAAGGCTACGGAGAGGTTAATAAGGATCTTTGAAGGGTAATCTCGCCTCAGTTTCCTGTGGTTAGAAAACATGCAAAAAAGACAACATTTATTTACGCTATGTTTGGATGAAAACAAACCAAATGAGTCTCTAAGTCTGCATTGTTATTCTGGTTTAAGCGGTAGCTTGCAAAGGGTCTATGAACTCACTCAAAGGACAAATAGGTCAACAGTGTGACTCCAAGAAAGATGGAGGATATGCCACTGCCCAGGTACGAGATGATGGTCAGAATCCATTCGTCTTTCACACTTATTGGGGTTTTAGAGATGTCCTGGAAGACAGATGGGTTCAGGGAAACATGCATAGTGGTTACAATAATCAAAATCTAGGCATATTTTATGCAAATGTTGTGAACATTGCCACCATTTGTCATCCAGCAACTAATGACCTTTAGTTTCCAAATGTTTTCATAAAATCTTTGCTGTTAATTATTATATTGCCTTTGGTAAATACAATGTAATTCGTTGACCTTGAGCTATTGCGAGGGCACATTTAGTTTCACACAACCATGAAAATGAGGTAAAACTTTGTGTACATTATAACATTTTTAATTGGCTGTCTACATTTTGGTCAGACAAACTGAACTCACCAGAAGAACTCCAAAATGTGTGAGGTGATCACAGGAACAGGATGTATAAGTGGCATTAGACATCACTGTCTCACATCCCGTATCATTCCATCCACCTTTCTCATCTACAAGACATTCAGTCAACAACTTTCATGGGGATATTAGCCAAAATTAAGGGCACTTTTACTGTAGACAGGCCTAAATTTTGAATTTGAAAGTGTCAAAAAGCTTACTGTTTTTGTTGAAGTCCCAGTAGACACACTTGACAGCGTCCCAATCCTATAGAGAAAGAAACAGTGGTGAAATATTACTTTAATGATCAGACTGTAAATCTATGATAATGTCAGGGGTTATCATAATCAATTAATTACAGCTGCCTCGTTTTCATGAGAAGCTATTCTTAGGAAGATATTTGTTGACAAAAGATAGCATGCATTTGGTAGCTTATATTATTATGGTAACTGTTTACTATAGTTTGTTTCAACAGCTGTATAACAGGACAATAATGATGCTGAATTGATTTGGGGTTTGTTTTGGTGTTGGCTGATTGTATCCATACAGACCTCTTTGTTTTGGAGATGACGGAGAGTGACCATCACTGGGATCTCAAGGTTGCTTACTGTGGCATTGGTGACGCTGGCAGATACTACATAAGAGTTCAGCTTCATGACGGCTGTAGAGTCCTAGATGTTAAAAGTCTGCCATCAGAAGTAAGTACTGAAAATGCTGCATATAAATAGTTAAAATTCTATAGCTTTGCTGTATTTGTCCTCAAATCTGGCCCATGAGATCCACTTTCCTGCAGAGTTTAGCTCAAACCCAAATCAAACACACCTAAACAAGCTAATCAATGTCTTCAGGATCATCAGAAAATCAGAGGTAGGTGGGTTTCATCAGGGTTGGAACTAAACTCTGCAGCGCACTGGCCATCCAGGGCAGGATTTGAGGAACCCTGACGTAAACTGATTTGAAATGCTTTATTCTTCATAAAGTGAGAGGATCACACAAGGAAAATGTGATCACCAATTCAATGCATGTTACCTCAAATAAATTTTCTGTGCCATAAAAATGAAACTGTACACGAGGTCTGGCTCCATTGTTTGGGAAAAAGCTCTCAATTGCATGAGGCAAAGAAATGAATGCTACAGTTCCTGTGTCTGGATGTGCTGTAAAGTTCTTGTCATACAATATCTACAAAAAAAGGAGAAAGCATTAAAGCATACTTTAAAAACCATTTACCATACATGTTCTCATTTTTTCTCTGTATTGATTGCTCCAGGCTGTGAGTACAGGTTATGCCAATATGACTATATGTGACTATGATTGAGTCACTGAATCATTCACTTAACCAATTTGTTTAAAATACTGTTTCATTCAGTAGCACCGCTACAGTTGCAACAGTTGAATCTGCTTTGGCTTGCATGGTAAAAATACATGTTCTTGATGTTTGTATGTATTAGAAGCATATGTGATATAAATAGAAATGGAACTTTCTGCACCAAAAGCACCATTGAACGAAACAAACAAACATCCTCATCAGCCGATGATATAAAAACACAGATATTCCCATGCCCAATTCACACCACTGAGATGCACTGCTTACACAGTGTTTTGAGAAAATTAACCTATGAATGGCTTATGTTTTTAAAATGGAATAGAAAGATATTTTAACACACTGAAGAAAATTACATGGGCTACTTCAGCTTTAATACATACAAAAATGCTGGCTCAATACGTTCACATCTTTCTTACTTCAAAGTCATTTGGTGGTCAGGGCGAGTATCACACCTGACATGTAAATGGTGCTAAAATAACCACTTGTGTCCCGTGATCCACACACACAAGGACACAGAAACCTTGTGGTCACAATGGTGTGAAAACACATTCTCAAAGGTACTGTGATAATTTAATATCACACTTCTATTTTCGCTAAGAGTCTAAAGTTTCCATAATGATCTTGGTCTCATGCAGTGTTAGATACACAGTCTCTCTTTGTCTCTCACCTCAGGGGTGCTATCATTCAGTAAGGAGGACACCTCGAATGTGAGGCCATGGAACTGAGAGGTGTCAGGGTTGATCAGCTGAAGTGCTAATGAAGGTGCTGTCATGTTATGAGAGTCTCCCTCGAACACCGTCTGTCTCCCATAAGGTCTGTAATAGAAAGAATTCTACCACACACAAAAACAGAAAGCCACAATGGAGTGAATACAGCAGGAAAATTAGATATTCAGATGTATTTCAGAGATATATTTATGGAGATATTTTCTGATGTACTGAATATGTTTTCTTTTGAGGCACAAGCTGCCAATGAAAAAAACTTTGGGTTTCAAGAAATAGTTGACCCCAAAAATGAAAATTAGCTGAAAATTGACTCCTCCTCAGGCCATCCAAGATGTAGATAAGTGCGTTCATTCATCAGAACAAATTTGATTAAATTTAGCATTGCATCACTTTGCTCAATGCTCACCAATAGATCCTCTGCAGTGAATGGGTGCCGTCAGAATGAGAGTCCAAACAGTTGATAAAAACATCACAATAATCCTCCACACGACTCCAGTCCATCACTTAACGTCTTGTGAAGTGAAAAGCTGAGTGTTTGTAATAAATCCATCATTAAGATGCTTTAACTTTACATTGATGTTTTTATCAGCTGTTACTGCTCCATGAAAAGAGCCATGACAAAAGTATCCATTTAAAATAGTGTGGGATCTTCTGACACCATATTATAGCAACTTGGGCATTATATTTGAATTTTCTCTTTTTGTGTCCAGAGATGAAAGAAATAAAGAGAGTAAATAATGATAGAATATCCATTTTTGGTTCAGCTATCTCTTATACTACACTGTAAAAAGTGATAAGCTGACTTAACTTAAAAAAAATTGAGGAAACCTGTTGCCTTAAAATTTTTAAGTAAATGATAATTTAAAAAATAAGTTATTTGAATCGTCAAGTTCACTTAACTTTTTTTTTTTAATTATTATGTACTTAATAATTTTAAGGCAACGGGTTTCCTCAATTTTTTTAAGTTAAGTCAACTTTCACTTTTTACAGTGTATTTGTATCACAATGTAATCCTGCACAAAATTCTCTGACCTGCTTACATACTTGTTGATTTGGGTGGGACTAGTTTTGATATAACAGATATCTGAAACTATTTTAGTAATGTCGCTGGACAGGTCTGTGGTCAAGGTTCCAACCTCAGTGACCTTGGACAGTTTTTCAAGCACAGTGTCCAGCTGAGCATCATTCAGATCGGTTTGTTCATTTAAAAGATCCTCAATCATGTCCACAATGTCTGCTGAGTTGTCTGGAGACAGATGCAACATGGAGAATGTTAAAGTGGGCCAAATTAATTGTTTCTGTCTTCTCTGACAAATAAAGGCAAATAAAAACCCATAATGATAACTTACCAGCTGTAACTGTGATATTTTCCAAATCATCAAAATCTGAAACTGTCCGAATACACTTGCTCATGTCTGGATGATCCCACACTGCTCTGTCAGTTGCCTTGTTTAACTTACTAAAAGGAATGAGAAAAAAATGTGAGTCTCATTTATCCATTTATTAAAGGGTTTGTTCACCAATTTTCAAACAGCTTTGTATTGTTACAATGTTGGTAGTGTAAGTAAATTAACAACGTATATTTTTACAGTTAATCCTAAAGCAGTGAAAACTACATTTCTATATTCATCCTCTTCATCGTGTGTCCAGGTGTGTTTGATTAGGGTTGGAACTAAACTCTGCAGGACTGTGCCCTCCAGGACCGGGCAATTCTTATAGAAGTTGGTGACAGTTCAATAGGAAATAAGTTGAATGCATCCAGTCATCTCATACCATTTAAGAAAATAAATGTTAAATTTATCAGTATACACTGTAATAAATACTAATTATTGTTGAATGTGATTGTATTAGTCTATATTATTGTGTGATAGTCAGTGTAAAAAGAGCAAATAGGTGAAGCAAAAGAGCACAAAACTGCAAGGGTGAAAGTTTGATTTTGACACTGGAGGGGACATAACAGCAGACCACACCCCCCTCCCAATCCAAATACCCCAACATTTTCGCATTTATGATAGACTTTTGACCACTGTTTCATTTATTTATTGTTTGGTGGATATTTCAGCCAAAAGTTTGCTTTGTCCATTCAGTTTTAAAAAAATATTAAAGAGGGTAAACTTTAACTGAACTGTGCGCATATGTTTTAAACACTTCGGTTACCTTGTTCTTACTCTGCACATGTATTAAATGTGCGTCTTTGAAAGCATGCAGTTTTCTAGCATATTTACTTTATCTTCTCACGTAATATTAATGGTATGACCTATTTCTGATGTGGCCAAAATTACAACAGCACATATACATATATTTAATTATTTGCTCAAAATTACAGCTAGGGACAATTTAGCAGTTGATGGATATTGGTAGGGACATATCATTAGCATCCCTACTAAATTCTACACCCTTATTTGTCAGGACTTTTTGACAGATGCCCTGCTAACAACATTTTTTAAATAATGTTTTGCCAATGTTTTGCCAAGTTATGAAAATGTTAATTCTGAATGTTCTCTGAACATTCAAAGCATCAAGCTTTTCTTTTAATGTTTTCATTTTTTTATTAAAACCCATTTTGGCAGCAGTGAATTACCCCTTTAATGCATTCTCCTGACATCAAGAAAATATTATTTGCAAGGTTTTGGAAATGATTGTAGTACAGCTTTTCCTGATGTTTCTTGGAAATCTAAAACTGAAAGATCAGATTTATGCAGTGGTGACTGGTGTTATATTGCTGTACTGGGAGTTAATATTTGCATTGTCAGGAGTCCAATCAGTATTGTCAAGCTACTTATTCAATTAAAGGATATTGCTTTCCACAAGAAAAAGATAAGGCATATTAATCAGCAGGGCAGCACAGGATTGTTTGTATAGTTTGTATGCCAAATGACGCAAAGATAAACACATGGCAAACTAGTGTTATCTGAATGTTTTTCCAGGGTCATTGAGTTGTATCTATAGAAACAAAGCAGTATTTCTCTTTAAAAAATATATTCAATGGCGATTACAAAATTGATAACGTCCATAAAACAAATTGGAAATTAGTTTTTTAATACCTCAATAGATTAATTGGCTGATGCTCATATTTAACAACCTGTGTATTAATTGCAAAACCACTGCACAATATGTAGTACTTACCAGAACCTTGTAGCAATTTCATTCCCTCTTACACACCCCATGCTATATTCACTTTGAGGTGTCGTTTCGGGCCACATGTATATACCATACACTGTGAGCATGGTCTCCTCTGGACAAAGGCCTGGATCTGTAACAATAAACAGCATTGAGAAACCACACACATATTTTGAGTCCATAAATATTTCTTTAATTCCAGTATAAGGCCAAAATCACACAGTACTTATATGGCTGATGTTGACTTCACCGGACGGGACACTGATACTGATGGTAGCATTGGTGTATCCTTTTGTCAAAAGTTCAAAAATCAGCCTCTCTGTTGCTGTGACATTCACTGGTGCCATAACCTGAACCTGAAAAGTAGTGATGTACCTAAAAAAATTTTTTACAAAAAATTAATTTGAGTAACAATAAAGCATCTATTTCATCTGCATTTGCATGTTCCATTTTATGTATTCCATGTTGGGACACTTACTTAGGAGCTCCTTTTATCACAAGATTCCAAACATCCATGTGGCATTTTCCCAGAGTTTGCTGAAGCTGAAGAAAGAAGCACATCAAATACAAAGATATGTTCCAAATTACCTTTTATAATATGTGTCGTTACTCACCCATTGCTGTATAGTGCGTTGAGGGTCTGTGATGCTGCCACTCATTGTTAGATTGAGATAAACTCTATAAAAAATGTCTCCAAAATCTGATGAAACATTAGTAAATTAAATGGTTACACTTGATTTTAAGGTGTCCTTGTTACAGTGTAATTATACATTTAAATACTGAGTTATATTAATTAACTACATGTACTTACTATTTGTTTAGGGTTAGGATTAGGGTTTGGCTTAGGTTTACTTCCATGTAATTATGAATAGTTTATTGTTATTATAATAGTAAGTACATGTCAAATGTGTAATAAGGACACATTTAAAATAAAGTGTTACTAATTAAATTAACTGTTTAAAATACAACATAATATGCTTCAAAATATTTACTCATTATTTGACAGAAAATAATATCACTCATTTAAAAAAAAAACATAAAATAAGGATAATTAATTCAATATGATTCTATATTTTTCACAAAGATTTGTTACCCTCATAAAACCTGCATTAAAATATGTTTGTCAGTTTAATTGTTTTTCAAATGAGATTCTGCTATATCCACAATGTACAAACCATACAAAAATATGTGCTATGTCATTGTTGAACTCACCTCTGTTTGAAATGAAGCCTGAAGTGATTGAACAGATATTTCCCATTGCCAGTGTTTGTGATGATGTGCGAGTTCCTGAAGAACAAAATGTTTTTCATGTGAGCTCTTGAAAAGGAATGTGAACTTTTAGTACTTGTTCTGCACTCATTTCTGCAGAAATAAAGGTACAAAAGCTGTCACTGGGGCGGTACCTTTTCAAAAGGTACATGTTTGTACCTAAAGGGTCCATTTTGGTACCTTAAAGGTACATATTAGTACTTAAAGTGAACATATTTGAACCGAATAGGTACAAAAGTGTACCTTTTGAGAAGGTACCGCCCCAGTGACAGCTTTTGTACCTTTATTTCTGAGAGTGTGCAATAATAAAAACATTTAATTGGCACAGACCTGATAGTGTAATATTTGTACTTGAGGCTGGTGCAACAGTGGTCAAAGCAGGATTCAAAGTCACGTTGGGAAAGGCAGCTGTAAAATTCAAAACAGTGAGCTTTTTTGTTGACTGGATGCTCCTCTTCCAACCCCTTACATACAGCTACGTACCTAATGAGAGGATGTTTATAGATGCTGGGATTGTTTTCAGGAGGATGTTGTTGTAGCTATAGTCGGGTATTAACAGCCCCTGTATCATAGACACTGTTTCACTCACATCAGCTGCAGGTATCACTCTCACAAACACCACACAATCAAACCTAAAACCACAAACATGACAAATCCTCCTTTAGATGCTTTGATATAAACTTGTGACATATGTGTGTGTATTGCAGGTGTGTGAGAATTTTTACCATTGTGTCTTGATTGGTGACTTTAGAATGCCCTTCAAAGAAGCATAATGTAACATTTATATATAAAACATTGTTATATGATATAGTTTTAGTGTTGTGTAGTGTTATAAGGATATAAATTATATATGTCCACTTAATCATGAATAATTATTGTATATGCTGTACCTGAATTTCCTCCTTATTTTGTCCAGCAAAACCAGCTCCTGTTTGAGGGCTAGATTTTGGCACTTTTCTTAGACAATACAACAACATAAAAATTACATGGACACCATATAACATCACATGCTTACATAAATAATGCAAGTTGTACAAATATTTGAATATTTATGTACTGTATGCATGCTTATTCGTTGGTAAGTTAGTTTTAAAAAATGAGATAATTACCTTAAATTTGACAGGGACACAGAATGCACTGATATTTTCTGAGGGAAAACATGCTTCAGCTGAAATTAAAAAGCATATCAATTCAGTTTATAAATGCTAATGTGTAAGTTAAAATGTTAAATATGATATATATATATATATATATATATATATATATATATATATTATAAACACACATATATGTAAATATTCTCTTACCCAGATTAAAACAATCTCCTGGATATCATTTTCAGTATTATCATTATTGATATTTTGTGTAATAGCTGTGTTCATTTGAATTTTATATTTTGACGATTCTGAAATGTGGTGAAGATACAGTTTGTTAGAATGCAATGACAATAATGCATTTCATCATATAACACAAGTTATTGTAACATTCATTCTATATTTCTCACCACAAATAAAGTTGTCATCCGGAATGGGTGGACACTTCTGATAATCCCAATCTTGCGCTCTCCATGTCACAATATTCCCATCTACACATCTATGTGCATCCAGCTGCTGTGGACTCATCTGCGCTCCCCACATCCGGAACAAGGACATGTCCCCCATAAAGTTCTTCCCAGTCTCAAAAACAATAGAACCTCCAACAAAATCATGTGACACACCCAAACTCAGGGTACCGTATGCGGCAAGGTACCTGGGTGATGTTTCATTCAAATGAAATCCAAAAATGTCTTTATTAATGATCACCTGAAAAAGCCTATTATGACTCGACCATGTCAGACAAACTGTGTGCCACATTTTTAGGGGCATGTCATAAGCAACTGTCCATTCTTTTCCAAAAAGAGAGGCTATTACATTGCCCATATTTCCAGCTAAACCAAGCTCCATGTGCTTTTGACCTGGACCTTTGTAGTCAAAAGCAGTCCATTCAGAAGTGCTAATATTTCTCTTCAGGTTGATGCAGAGACTCAGTTCCTCTAAAGGTGGGATGATAGCTCTTTTATTCAACTGCCAAACACAGGATCGAGTAAAGGCCTTCTTCATCCCCCATAGGCTTGAGCCTAAAAGTTACAGATTACAGATTAGGCATCTATTTTCAGCTAAGAGCAATGTTTTGGTTGAACAAATCCAAATGCAACAGTTTGCATCAGTCTTCTTAAACTGATCACTCACATGTTAACAAGCATGTCAAACATAACAGAGTTAAACACAAGTCTTTCCCTTCACTCAAAAATAATAGGCTAATCAACAAATAATATCCTTTTTAGCAATAGAAAAACTTTTACAGATACTTTCCCAAGAAATAGAGTAACATGGACATGGAGAAAAGATAATTACAAAATAAATGCAAGAAAGAGTTTAGAGAAAAATCATACCTGCGCAATTGAGAGAAGAGCCCAAAATCCACATGTAAACAGTCACAAGCAGGTATTTATTGAAGGTATGCATGATATATCTAAAAATAAATAAATAAAAAGAGAAATTATTTCTACAGTGTCCTAACTTAAAAAAAAAATCTTTCATATTCAAAGAATTTAAATTAAATCTCTGTTTGTTTAAAGTTAGAAAAGGCAAACCATCCAAAAAGAGAAACATTGATTACATTACCATCTTATGTAATTTAATTAAATTACTACTTACTGTGTTATGACATTTCTCTAGAATTAACAAAACAACGTAAATGATGGAAACCCAAGTTAGAAAATGATATGAGGGTATGTTGTCCTCTAAATATATCCAGCGCAGGACCTTTCCTCAAAGGAGACAAAATCCACGCCCAATCTCTTGTTGATAAGTTATTTATTAATCATAAAGACAGTAATAAACATAAAAGGATCCGTACATGGGTCAATAAGGAACAGTATCCGGAACCAGTTAATCTTATGATGAACCAGTTAATTAACCCTTTCATTTCACGAATCTGTTTCTTTTTCACACCACTGAGACCCAGATTGGTCATTCTGATTGTGATGTATGCTTGTTTTTTGATTTGGTTTATGATTATCACTCATGAATGTGGGAGAAGACACACCTATGATGGTTAAAGATTAATGGTGCACGTTGTGTGATGAAATACTTCAGCAAAGCCATGACTCTTGCTGAAAAGGAAGATTATTTCTGATATAGAGTCAGTGGTGGGTGGATAATGTATTTGTGTCAGCTTGTTCTGTAAAAGCTCAGTGATAATAAGAGCAGCATGTGATTGAAGCTACAGGGATTGATCACTAACATATGAAAGCTCTACATGCTGTATTTTTGGAAATGCAATAATTGTAATAATGTCATAAATGACAATGAATATGCGGAACTGTTCATGTTTTCATAACATCATGAGCAGTTCTGCATATATTTGTGTGGCCAGAATGAGTCTACCATCTTAACAGGAAGTTGTTTCAGATTTTAAGCAAACAGTTCAGGTAATGTTCCTCCTCAGGTGTTCAGATTAAATTTGGTTCTTCCAGACAGCTCTCATCAAACAAATGTAATTAGATTTTATAATGGCAACCTAGAGCTCTCTCTGAGCTTGATTTCATAATTCTTATTTGGACATATATTCACATCTTTTCACTTGGAGACATACTTTGCAATTATTTTTTATTATATAGTATATTTATCTTTTTATTAGTTCCAAAATAAAATGTGTGCCATAGATGTTTCATAATTAATGGCCTGTACTTTCTTTTAAATAAAAAACACACACAACAACAACAACAACAGTGCTTGTAATTTTAGGTTTCATATCATTGTCAGATTTCATTACCAGTGTTTTTAAACATTTAGAGAGACGAGTGGCATAGTTGCTGATTTTATGTTGACATTCTGTGTTATTGAACATCCTTGTCTTTATTCCAAAATACCACAGGGGGGCGTTATATTATGTCATATGAAGCTATTAGAAACTAGGGTTTGATTTTGACATTGGTGGGGACATAACAGCAAACAATAACTAGGCTACATTATTCCTGCTAGCTAAACTTCATATACATGACCAAAATTATTTTCTTTATGCTGAGTTGATCTAGAAACTATCCAAAGCTCTGATCTATTCATCCTACAGTATGTGTCCTCTTAAGGTGTAAATGTATTACTTTTTCAGTTAACCTGGCAAAACATCCCTTATGAAAATTAACCATGGTTTTACTACAAAAAAGAAAGAAAAACAAACAAACAAACATGTATACAATATTTAAACCATGGTAACCACAAATTAACCATGGTTTTGCTACACTAACCATACTTTAACCGTGGTATTTGTAATAAAACTGTGGGTATACAAATGGTAATAAATACAGAAAAAAAAGAGAAAAACACATAAAGAAATAAAAATAAAAAACAACAATTTTATTAGTATATTTTGTAATAACTATTTGAGAACTTATTGTTGTATCTGATTGTATTAGTCTAAGAGTGATAGTCAGTGTTAAAAGAGCAACTGGGGGAAGAAGATGAAAAGGCCTACATAACACCCCCCATTGATTATCATTTGTTTAACCACAGTTTTACTACAAATACCATGGTTAATCTATGGTTAGTTTAGCAAGGTTAATTTGTGGTTACCTTGGTTTAACTATTAACTATGAGTTTATTTATTTATTTTTTTTTTGTAGTAAACCCATGGTATTTGCGCAAGGGACCACAGCTTAATGTCATCTAAAGTTTATTCCTATTGTAGCCAACATATATTTATGGTAGCCTAGCTAACATACTCATAATGAATAAAGAGAGCTTTTTATGTTAGCATATTCATCAGGCAATAATTACACAATTTTGATTATGGATTATGTAAAAACAACAACATTAAAGCAGCATCAGAGTGCTATCAACTAGCCCCGCGACCCTACTGTTGCTATAGTAACAAACACAACTTTCACGCTCATCTTATTCACAGATAAAGCACACACTCTTCGGTTTTAAAGAGGGTAAACATAGGCCTAACATTCAACCAGTTTGTGCACATGTTTTAACGTTCTTACTCCGCACATGCATGTTAATTTACGCTTGTATTAAATGTCGGTCCTTAAAAGCGTGTGGTTTTCTGGCGTATTTACTTTAACTTGTCAAGCAGACCTAATATCAATGGTAGACACAACAGCAGTGGTTATATGGGCTTGTTTGATCAAAATTATTACTAGGGACAGTTTAGTCACTGGATATTGGTAGGGGCATGTCTCTAGCGTCCCTACTAAATTCTAAGCCCTTGTTTAGGAAAGGATAAACACCCAGATTTCAATTACAATCTTGCTGTTTCACAGCAAATTACTAGAAAGGTTATTTTTAGCAACTGTAAGTGAATAATCCAGCATGTCAAAATAAGGAGGTTTGTCTCTACCTATCTAACAAGACACTAACTAACTAACTAACATGGACTAACTAACTAAATAAATATTGGTTGAGTGGGCATTTCCCATATTTCATTTTATAAATGCTTGACATTGACAGAGTATGGACAAAGCTGTGAAACTTATTAAAGAAGAATGTAGATATAATTACAACAAGCCTCTTTCTTCTGTCAGCAAGACAGCACTTGTTTCTTTAGATATATATTTTAGAGACATGTTTAATCTTAAATTCTGTACATAGGCTATTTTATTGTATATCTTGAGCTGTTCTGAAGATAAGGTTAAAAAATATGAAAATCAAAATACATTTTAGTTAAGTTTAGGTAAGTTCTTGTTCAACGTCTCACGAATCGGTAAAGAGAATAAAGCTACACATAATAACTTTGTAAAATAATATAACTATACAGAATGATAATATGGCAAAATTATTGACTGCTCTTAGTTTCTTTCTTATATTTCCAAAGATTTACATTGTGTGTTTTTCACAGAGGGAGTGTTGCCAAAACAGTTTTCAAGAAAGGGATTAATCAACCTCTGGTTTTATGTCTCTCTGTACCTTGAGATCATTTTAACACAACGGGAAAGGAAGGTTTCAGCCTCCACCTCACCATTTCCTCTAAATTTCCCATTCAGGGTATTTCTACAAGAAGCTTGAAAGTATTTTACCACAAGACTGTGAAAAATTACACAACCATGTTCCCATGTTAGAGGTTTCACACATACTTCTATACACCGCTTTTTTCAACATTTGACACCAAGATTATCGCTTATGGAAAGACTGTCAAGGCTGTGACAGATATCAGTTATTTTAGTTTATATTTAGATATTATCAGCGTTCAATTAAAATACATTCAGTGCTGCTTATTTTTCCATGACAATTTTGCACAGTCACTGTGAAAATAAATATTAATACTAAAAATACTACCTTTAAGTGTAAGACACTTATAACATATCTTCAGCTGTTACAACTTTAGTTCAGGTCACACCAGTTTTGTTTTGCCCTGCACTGATCAATGAATTAGTCATCTATTGTTATAAATTGTGGCTCTGTTGTATGTCTGTGGGATGTATGGGCTAGAGCTTCATATGCACTGTATGCTTTCCTGTAGCTCAAATAGTAGAGCATGGCGCTAGCAACGTCAAGATCATGGGTTCGATTCCCAGGGAAAGCAAGAGCTGATAAAATGTAAAAACTGTAACTTGAATGCAATGTAAGTCGCTTTGGATAAAAGCGTCTGCCAAATGCATAAATGTAAATGTAAATGTATGTCTGGTTCTGAAGCCCTGACATTCCCTCACAGGCACAAAGTGCTGGTGCATTATTTAATATGTGTAACTGATACAAGGCTCGGCTTGCTATAAAAGATGAATGAGAGGCCTGCAAACTATGGCTAAAATGAAAGCAAGCAGTCTGAGATGCCAGAAAAGCAGTACTGCCAAAGGGAATATGATGTTTTCTTAAAGGGAGGGGTTGACCACAGCTTTGCTGATCCTGTCAGTTTCTCATTCAACGTATTGTCAAAGCTCCAGTGGTAAAAGGAAAATATGCTAAGCCTGTGCACCAAATCCCTTGTTTATTTATTTTATTTATTTATTTAATTTTACATTTTTATTTTTGGAATTAAAAGCATAACTAAAAAATAATAATAATAGTAATAATAATAATAATAACAACAAAAGTAGTATTTCCAAATATCTGATTATGTAACTCTGCTTATATGCAAATTATCTAAATTGTAATAATAGTCCTTGAACTTGAACTGCATACACTTCACATAATAGGCCTGTGGGTGGGGCTTCATTTAACCAACAAGTTTCATCTAACAATAAACGGTATATCAATACGCAGATATAAATAAGAGTCAATTAAACACTACTTAGAATGAATGCCACTTCTTCTACTTTTGCTATTTTAGATTAAAAAAAAATAATAATAAAAAATTAGTTTTCAACCGATTTACGAGTAAGACCGGGAAGATATTGCTCCATTCACATTGTCCAATGAAATTTGAGCTTGTTTAAGATGCACACAATCTATAGCATAAATAGGTATTTTCAGAGTTTAGAGCTATTAGTTACTGTTTTGTACACAGAATATTGACCACATTATATTGTTGATAACTGCTGAGAGAAAGACACTCTTGGTTAATTTTGGAAAAATTACATACATAAAGAATAGGCTAATGACAGTGGAGAGTTTATAATAAGGATTTTCAAACTGTTTGATGCTAAGGACAAGTCAATAATTATATTCATTCGTAAAATATAAAGACAATTTTCATGTTTAAATCACCTTTTATAATGTGTGAGAAAAAATTTAATTGTGATTTTAATAAGAAGACAACATGCTATTTCCAAAATCAATTAAATAGATTTTATATTGTCATTGTACTAAAGTCAAAGCAAATTTTTAAAATATCATCTATTATCTTTATGTGACCCTGGACCACAAAACCAGTCATAAATAGCACAGGTATATTTGTAGCAATCGCCAACAATAGAGTATGGGTCAAAATTATAGATTTTTCTTTTATGCCAAAAATCAGGATATTAAGTAAAGATCATGTTCCATAAATATATTTTGTAAATTTCCCACTGTAAATATATCAAAACGTTTTGATCAGGAATATGCATTGCTAAGAACTTCATTTGGACAACTTTAAAATCGATTTTCTCAATATTTTTATTTATTTATTTTTTTGCACCCTCAGATTCCAGATTTTCAAATAGTTGTATAGTCAGATAGTCAGCCAAATATTGTCCTATCCTAACAAACCATACATCAATGGGAAGCTTATTTATTCAGCTTTCAGATTATGTATATCCCTTTTGATTGGTTTTGTGATCCAGGGTCACATATACCTTTTTTAACTTTTTCTCAAATTTTCCATGGACCCCATAGCACCCTCTCGCGGTCACGGACACTGGTTTGAACAGCGTCCTGCAGTGCGTGCGCTCAAACGCTAGATGTCGCTGTCGCCGTCTGCAGTCGGCGTCCTCGCGTCCTCGCGCGCCTCTAATGTGTCAGCGCCAAACAGCAGGAAAAAAAAAACTTCGGCAAAAATGGCGGAGGGTGCGACGTCTCTGAAAGGGTTGCGGACGCAAATGGGTAAGAATTCACTGATTTACAACCTGTTTTGACAAGTTTCGTTGCGTAAACCAGTCATATGACAAATCTTTAGTACTGTAGCTTTGTTTGGAGGTTGTTTGAGTGACTGAGGGCTTAAATCCGTTACTTTCATTGAGGCGGTTTGAGGGGGAGAGTTAGCGGGCTTAGATGGACGGATAACGGCCAGCTAACTGCTAAACTTACTGCAGAACCAGACAACAAGTTTGTGTTTGTTCACTTTTATCTTCTTGTACAGTTTAATGTTTAGATAAGACTGATTTACGAAGACTCGAGGCTTTTTAGCGTTGTGTTCGCTGGGTCTGTAGGGAGGTTTGGTAAGTGATGTCTGGTTTGACAGGGACACATCAATCATCTCATCTTTGTATGGCGCTTTTATCTCTACAGAGCCTATATCCTTGCGTTTATTGTTTTAAACTTATTGTTTCCCTATTATACTGAATATTCACTTAATATAATGCTTTTAAATGTGTATATATAAACCTTTTGCAGTCTCATAAGTTGATTTCTACATACACTTCCTATCTACAGTACATGGCAAAAAGAGACTGAAATTGAAATAGTTCACTTGTAAATCAGTCGCAGAACTTCATGTTTGATGAAGGTGAGTATTTTGTATTGATTTGAGCTATATAAGTGAAACCATCAACGTGTACAGTTCAGCTGTAGCAACAAACTACACACAGGCATCACTAAAGTAGTGTTTACTGATCTGTGGATGTTTAGCAGCATTTTTCTCTTTATATCTTATGTTGAGTGTGTGAGGTGAGCTTCTGTCTTGCTGGCCATCTTGGTCAGTAATTGCTAAACAGGATGTCTACACACATGACTCTCATTACAGTTGGACCCGTAACTTGGTCGTTTACCATCTGATCTTACAGGAAGAATATAAATTGTCATTTTCTCACTATCAGCATCATTGCAGTTGCTGTGTGCAGCAAACCATCACACTCTGTTTACTAGTTCCTCCCTCTAAGGAAAACATGCATGGGTTGATTGCTTTGCATCCTCCTCTGCCTTGCTAATGAGGAATGAGTTGCACTTTTGATGCATTGTGTTTAGCCTATGCCGCTAATAAACTAGTACCTTTAGCTTTAACTGTAGCCTGTGGTTAATCTCACGGAGTGCTAGAAGTTCTTGTGTAAGAAACATAACAGCCATGAAAGACTTCTGCTTTTTGTATGTCATTTTAGCTGCTTTTCTGGAAGGTTCGTTGTTGTAGAGCTTGAATTCAATTTATTAAATCGCTAGAAACGGATCACAGTGTGGTTAGAAACCTCAAAGTTGGTTCACATCAAGATCTGCATCCTGCCAGTGTTAACCCTGGCCTGACAGCAAACATAATATAGGGTGGAGTCCAGTGGTCAGAAATTGCACATATTTGGATATGTCTGCAAGAATGAATGCTCAAATACCATTACATTTGAGGTCTATTCTGTTTTTTTGGCAAGGAACTCATTCCTTTGCGTTTTTAAAGCTATTATTGAAGAGCATGAAAAATAACTTGACAAGTTAGAGTCGTGTGATATTGAGCTGTTGTTATCGTAATCCACCAGACTGGTTATAAGTCAATATTAAATGGGTAGCACCTTTGTTTATCAGGCGTACTCATTATTCTTGGCTGTCAGAATTGTCTCCTTGTTAAATAGTCAGTGCCTCTCCTCTGAGTGGTTATTTTTAAAGGCAATAGCTTTTAGAATCACCAGTGTATGGAACAAATTTGTGAAGCAAAATGGCTTCTATTTGTATTTCAGTCCTACAGGTGATGAACATTGACCTGCAGAGCTTTTTCTTTTTTTTTTGCTTTTGTAGTAAAGACATTTGTTTAAGTGCAGCAGGAGTCAAATATGCAACCCAGGATCATTGGATAAACCTGTTACATTTCTCCAAAATGATATTTACGATCATTCTTGTACATTTCATAACATTTTCAAAGAAAAATGTCTAGTGAGTGGTGGTGCGTTCAGTTTTAACCAAAATAGATTAATGTGAATTTGGTGTTGTTTTATATGGTTGGTTACTGTTTGCATTACAGCAGTTTGGAAATTAGATGTCCAATGTGTGGTGCTAAAAACTTTTAAACCTTAAAAACGTTTCAGCTTGTTCTACAAGTCATTGAGCCCTTTTATCATGACTTGTGATTCACAGGACTCGTACCCAATCGCAAGTGCAGTGATGTACCAGGTGAGCTACCTAAGTTGCAAATAGTAGATATGCAGACTTGCTTAAAGGTCCAGTGCTGATAATAACACTTTCATTAGCCTCCAGGAAGCAAGTATACTTTGCTTTCTACATGTCATCATCATCTTGAAATAGCCCAAGCTTACATAGTCCAGGTGTCCCCACTAATCCTGTACAAGAACTGCATTGTGGATAGGGTTGTCAACCAATTAGTCAATATTCTTTTAAAAGTTTTGAAGTTTTTATATTTTGCTGTAATTAATGTGCTATAATATAGCTCTGATACAGTTTGCTTGGAAAAACCCACTAAGTAAAGCTGCATCTTTTAAATTCATAGTCTTTAAGCACCACTGCTACAGGCACACGTGTTCACATGGATCTCTTTAGATATTTAAGTTGCTTGCGCTGTTTTTCGAGTATCCCATTTCAAGGCTTGTGTTTTTAATATGGTTTCAAATTATTGTCAAAAAAAAAACCTTGCATTTTATGCTTATAAATGTTCGATAAAGGTCGGTCAAACCCTGAACCAACCTATTGTACACTGTAAAAAAATCCAACTTTTGAGAAGTTCTACTAACCAATGTAAAAAAGTAGGCTGAACAAAGAATTTTTGGTAGAAGTCAGTTTAATTTTTTGTGTGAACTGAACAAAAATACTCTAAACATGTCGATAGCAAAAGTTGTTTTGTTTACCTTACTTAGATACTCAAGTATTTGTTCACAACATATCCAAATGTTCTCCCAGCTTTTCAAATTGAATCATCTGAACAAACAATTTTACACTGAACAACATTGCACAAGTTCCCAGCATGCATTGCAGCTTGAAAACATTTTGTTAATTATCATTAAAATATCATCATTGTTTTAAATTTTACTGGCTTAATTTGTTGCTGCTGTTGTTGTCACTGTCAGTTAGCTGTCATGTGGATCAGAGTTCATATTTTTACTGATTTGAAATTTGTTGATCCTCACCATGGTTGAGAATCGTGTGCTGAGATACTGTGTGCATCTCATTGCAACCTGTTTAATACATTTGTCTATTAGCATAAATGTTTGCCTTTAGTTTTAAGAGGCAAATACTACCCATATTATGTAGAAGGCTTTGAAAATAAACATAAATCTAAAAGAAAGAGGATTGTTAAAAAAAGATTAACATTACAATACAATACAAATTTTATTTTTATAGCACATTTAAAACAACTGCCGTTGACCAAAGTGCTTACCAGCCTCAATACATACAGTCACAAAAACAAAATTCCACAACAATTCAACAAAATTCAACATTAAAAAGTACAACCTAATCCCTCTAATCGACTCCAAAGGCTCTACTAAAAAGGTACGATTTCAATCTAGACTTAAAAGCATCCACAGATGGGGAAGATTTAATATGCATTGGGAGAGGGTTCCATAAACGGGGAGCAGCCACTGAAAAGGCCCCATCGCCCTTAGATTTTAATCTCGTTTTAGGAACATGAAGAATCATCTGATTCGAAGATCTCAAATTTCTTGAATTTTGATAAGGAATTAACAGGTCAGCGATATATTTTGGAGAAATGCCATGCAACGCTTTAAAAACCATCAACAAAACCTTGAATTCAATTCTAAATTCTACAGGCAACCAGTGTAAAGAAACTAAAACTGGAGTAATTCTCTCTCTCTTCTTTGTATGCGTCAAAAGTCTGGCAGCAGCATTTTGTACTAATTGAAGACGAGATAACTGACCCTGTGAGATACCTATATATACAGAATTACAGTAATCAATGCGTGATGACACAAAAGCATGAATAAGAGTCTCCAGGTCCTTAAAAGAAAGAATAGATTTCAGTTTAGAAATAATTCTAAGTTGATAAAAGGCAGCCTTCACAACACTAGAAACCTGTTTATCTAAAACTAAAGCTGAATCCATTGTAACACCCAAATTCTTAACATGATCTGAAACACTTATCCTCATAGAGGCCAACCTACTTATAATTTCCTTGGAAGCAGGGGAAGGTCCAAAAACAACACACTCAGTCTTATTAGTATTAAGATGAAGAAAATTGCTTGCCAACCAGGCTCTTATCTCACCTAAACACTGAACAAATTCCTCAAAAGATTGAGATGCACTTGGATCTACTGGGATATATAACTGAGTATCATCTGCATATAAATGATACATAATATTATATTTACGAAAAATTGAACCCAAAGGGCCCATATATAATGAAAATAAAACAGGCCCAAGAATAGACCCCTGAGGCACACCACTACGTAATTTAGCTGATTTCGAACACAAATCTCCAAGGCAAACCGAGAAAGATCTATCATTTAAGTATGATTTGAACCAATCTAAGGCAGTAGCCCTAACACCAACATCTTCCAAACGCTGCAATAAAATACCATAATCAACTGTATCAAAAGCAGCTGTGAGATCAAGTAAAATAAGAATAACTACCTTTCCTGAATCAACTGCCAAAAAAATATCATTAAAACCTTAAGAAGGGCGGATTCTGTACTATGAAGAGACCTAAAACCTGACTGGAACATATCTATAACAGCATTCGTATCTAAATATGAAGCAAGCTGGGACAGAACAACCTTCTCTAAAATTTTCGATAAGAAAGGAAGTTTCGATTATAGGTCGGTAATTACTTAAAACAGTACAATCTAAATTCGGTTTCTTAAGAAGTGGCTGGACTACTGCATGTTTAAAACAAACAGGGACATTTCCATTAATTAAACTACTATTAAGAAGAGATTGAATAGTTTTACCTAAAAGATCAAACAAATTTAACAACAGCCGAGGAGGAAGAGGATCAAACGGATGTGCAGCCGGCTTAGTGTGCCTTAATATATGCTCTAACTGAGGTAAAGAAATAGGTTCAAAACTACAAAATGAACTCTGATAATTTAACTCAGCATGAAAGATCGTTACTGAGATAATCTTTAACCGAAGATTATCAACTTTGTTTACAAAGAATTGCAGAAAATCCTCACACATCTTTTGAGTAGGCTCTAGACAATTAGTAGGTGCAGGAAAAATAACTTTATTAATTGTTCTAAATAAGACATTAGGCTTGTTTGAGTTCTTATTAATTATATTTGAAAAATATTTTGCTTTTGCAGCCTTCACAATAGATTGAAAATTTGCCAAGGCTTCTCTTAATATATCAAATGAAACTTGCAACCTATCTTTCTTCCATTTTCGTTCAGCCCTTCTGCAAATTTTCCTTGAGGTACGAATTTCATCATTCATCCACGGCTGTGATTGTTTATTTGATTCCCTATATTTTAAGGGTGCTATCTCATCTAAAATTTCTGTACAAACCGAATTAAAAGAATTAAAATACCCTTCCACACTATGGTTCTGAGAAGAAAACTCTAAGTCATGGCAAAATGAAGAGGCAGAAAAGGCCTCTGAAAATTTATCAACAGTTGAGGTATTTATAAGACGAGTAGAGTGGCCAGACCTATTGCTTACTGAATTCAGCGAAGGAAATACAGCATCAAAACAAACAAAGAAATGATCAGAAAAACAAGCATCATTTACCACAACATTAGTAACAGAGAGACCCAAGGACAATACAAGATCGAGAGTATGGCCAGCTCTATGGGTAGATCCTGACACAAACTGAGTAAAATTAAATGAATCGATCAACTGCAAAAATTCACTAGCCAATGGCTTAGAGGGACAGCACACATGTATATTAAAATCACCAAGAATAAGAAAATTATCACAAGTGGGAACTGTGATAGACAAAAACTCAGAAAATTCATCAATAAAATCCTTATTATACCTTGGAGGCCTATAAATAAGTGCACATAGCAGAGAAGAGACAGAATCAACCCTAAATAATTGCATTTCAAAAGTAGTATATTTCCTGTACGGCAGTTGACTACATTTAAAATGATTTTTGTACACTGTTGCAATACCTCCACCCCTTCCAGAAGTTCTAGGTGAATTGAAAAATAAATAATTAAAAGGACAAAGTTCAAACAAAGGACTTAAGTCCAACGCATCAAGCCAAGTTTCAGTCACAAAAAGGAAGTCCAAATTATTTGATGAACAATAATCATTTAAAATGAAAGTTTTATTCACCATGGATCTTGCATTTATTAACGCCATCTTAACTGAAATGGTGTTATCAACTTGTGGAAGATGCATGCACTTATCTTGTTTGAGCGATCGAAGATTGCTGACATTTACTCCTCCGTTCCGATGACGCGAAAGCCGTTGGCCACGCCAATGAGCTGGAAGCACCCCGTTAGGCTCAACGGGAACCAACCATGAGCGTCTTAATTCCCCAAAGATTGAATAGTCCATATGCGCCACCAAATAATTCCTTTGGGAAGCCCAACATTTTTTATATTTAATCAGAAATCCTCCTCGTTTTCCACGTTTTTTTCGACCTTTCTTCCTTTGCTGGGAACATCGTCGCCGAAAAAGATCCACAGGAACCGAAAGTAAAGCCGCGGGATGAACGAAACTACGGTAACGAGAGTCTCGGGATCCAAACGCCAACATAGACGTCTGAATGCTTATAAGAGATTGACGATCGTAGCACAATATGGTTTTACCACTTGGCAGAGAGCCGCCGAAAGCACGAGAGTTGAACAAGTACATGATAGACATAAACAGGCAAAGAAATTCCAAAGCCTGACGGCATGCCGGCAAACACGCTGGCGCCATCTTGACCGGAAGTGTAATACCAAGGATGACCATTGCTTAATGCTAAAACATCTTTGGTTGCCAAGTTGTTGGTTGCTAGTTGAGTTAACTTAAAAAGTTGATTGTGATAGGTTGCCTTATTTTTTTTGTTAGGTCAACTTTTTTTTTACAGTATATATGACTTCCTTAAGACCAATTAGTTGTCCAGCAACTCGCAAACTAGTTGATTTTAAAAATATGTATTTTTGCTATTATTTGTTAGTATGTGAGTGTATGTAAAACCACAGCCGTGCATTCTGTTGAGGCCTGAATAATTGGAAAATGCAGGCACGTTCCTCCCCAGGCATCTGCCCTAGAGACTTCCTGTTGTCCCAATAACGGGCTGCTACTGCAGCAAAAAGAGAGAGAGAGTGAGGCAAACAGTGAGCGGTAACAGGACCCCACTGACCCACTGAGCGCTGACTCTCCCTGACTGCTGGCTCTCCTTGGATGTGCATGGCAGGACATAGAGAGCGTAGTGTTGCTATTTGTATAACCGTTCTTTGTGTTCTGTCAGACTGAGTGAATGAGGGTTTGTTGAACAGCCCAACTTGTCATCTGACAGTTTGAACTGGGCAGCTGTTGTCAGAAGGGATGATGCAACCCTAGTCTGTTTTTAGTGTGTGTTTTTGTTCAATATACAATTTAAAGCTCAATGATTAGCAGTCACAGTTGTTTAAATATTGGGAACAATGCAAATTGGCTTTTGATTTTGTCTTTGGCTATGACATAAGGGAATATTGAAGGATCTGATAGCCAATGATATGATAGCTTTGTTTTGACAACCAGTAATCTGGAGTATTTTAATCACATCAAAGCATTGTGACACAATGCATTGTTTCCTTCTGGTACAGATTAAAGAAATAGTTCACTAACATAAAAATTTGCTGGAAATTCACTCTCAGGCCATCCAGGATATAGATGAGTTTTTTTTTTTTATCAGAACAGATTTAATGAAATTTAGCATTGCATCGCTTGCTCACCAATGGTAGTGAAACCATGCTTGATCTGTGAATATTTCTCTCCTGATTCAGATTAGATTACTTTTTCACATGAGAATATATTATGGATAGAGGACTCATATTTTAGCCAGAAGCAATGGATTTAAATTAAAAATGCCTTAATAATGGAACTGTTAATTACAAGTGCACAGCTTTTCACTTCACAAGATGTTAACTGATGAACTGTGAATTGCTTGTGGATTGTGATGTTTTTATTAGCTGTATGAACTCTCATTCTGATGGCAGCCATTCGCTGCAGAGGATCCATTGGTGAGCAAGTGTAATGCTAAGTCTCTCCAAATCTGTTCAGATGAAACACATAATCAGCCGTTAAAGCAATTGGTGGTCCATGATGATTAACTGTTTGCTTTGTGCTCATTGATGCCGGTCTCATTTCCCCAGTAAGGTACCCATAAAGTCTTAGTTGATGCTTGCAATTCCACAGATGTTCATGTTTGTTTATGTCATTGATTATTGTTTAGTGGCCCGTAAAGAACATGCAGAGTAATTGGAGTTGCACTGAGGAACAATATGAAGTCAGCTTGGGCTTGGCTTCATTGTCTTTACATCATGAATGTATGTGCAAGGTCTAGACAAAGTCTCCATTGTTTTTATCCATTGTAGGGCCGGTGTTCATTTGCATGCCGCGTGTCGCAGAGCCCACAGTGTGAGGTTCAGAGTATGACTCAGATGGCGTTTGCATATTCAATGAGTCTGACGGACTATGGCCTGAGTGCTCTTCAGACACATCTCTCCTCCTCAGGTCATCCCGAGCTTCAGATGAGACATTAAAAAAGGACAAAAAAAGAACAATACTAAATTCATTTCACTGCAACTTTCTATAAATGTATGCATGTGCTTTAATTAAGCATTTTGTGCAGGTGAATATGGTACTTTCACTTCAGCAGGAATTACCCAGCCTCCTTTGTTTGCTGCTGTTTTGCATCTGTCAGTAGCTGCAGTAGAAAAGCTTAAGCTATTTTAATATAGGGATGTGCAAAACTGCACTTTTAAAAAAAAAATTGGCTGCTTGGTGGGCTGTCTGAACAACTAGTCAATTGGCATATTAATATAATAGCAATTACGATACCAATAATTAAGATGATTTAATGATAATATTGTTAATGCATTTAAAATTTTAAACTAAAAATATTAATGAACTAGTGAACTAATCTGTCTGCCAGTCAGTTATTTCACGATATTTGTACCATTATTCTTATTATTTTATTTTATTTTAATAAAACATACATTGATGTTGCATATCCATGGCTCTACAGTGTGACCATTTCAGTTGTATTTGCGACTGAAAACTACTGCGTGCGACTATGAAAAAATATTTAGGAGCACCTGTACGACTGACCCGATCAGCATATTTGTGTTTGCGCTGAGGGAGCTTCAAAGGTTTCTAACGTACTTGCGTGTTTTTGCAGTGTTGAGTAATGTATCACAGACGTATCCTCTCATTATAACAAACAAAGTGTAGACCGAGTGTAAATAAGAGCTTCACTGTGCAGTGTAGAGAGCTGCGTTGATTATAATGGACTGGAGTTTTGTGAGATTGTGATGAACTAAGGAGAGTGACAGCTTGCAAATGTGATATTGATTTAATACAACAGTTCTTTAAACAAGAAGTTTATATTAAGTGACTTATTGTCAACACTAATGCCTTATTTTGCTCTATTTCGTCAATGAAAATAGTTTCAGACAAAGTCACATTTGAGCTGCTGCGCATCTCCATTCAAACACAGCGGTGTTTCGTTTATGAATAAACTGCATTTTTAAATGAATCTAGTGAGTCAATGATTCAATTACCCATTCATAAAGACAGCCAGATGCTTCGTTCCTGAATGCATCGGCCATTCGAACGAATCAATTCAATTAATTATTCGGTGATAAAATCAGTGACTTGCCGGCACCTACTGGCAGTTTTAATTAAATTTTTAAAGTATCTTTTCTGTTATTTAAATCATTTAATATTTCTATATTCAAAATTGTATATTTAAAACATTAACCTTAACATGAATTTATGAATTGCACTCATGCAACCTCATTAAATGTCTGAAAATACACCTACAAGCCACTTTTGTGTTCTTCTGTGCCACCTCTGTAGTACAAATTCATTTCTTAAATACGGATTTAATTTTATTGGTAACTTTTATTCTTATTCTACTTCTTATTCTGTTGTTTTAATTAAAAATGTTAAAAACCTTGTAAATATATATATTTTAGAATTTGATGACATACTTTTTCAATAAAGTTAGAAAAATGCTATTACAAAGGTAAAAACAAAATTCCCTGTAAATCACTTTGAGTCAAATATCACCTCGTAATAGGAAGGTTAATTTTTTGATCAGAATTTTTGATTATTGATTAGAAGGTGCTCCTAAATTTTTGACCGTGCTCCTACATTTTTTAAATTAGGAGCAATAGCGCTCCTAAAAGAAAAAGTAAGCGTAGATACCTATCAGGTATCAGACACGTCATAATTCAATACCAGTTGATCTCCAAACATGTGTAATTTTCCTTCATTGCCTGTGTAAATGTAACTGATTGAAGTGCTCTAACTGTTGTATTGTAGTAATACAGCACATAGATGCAGGTTATGTCCTGCATCTGATGATTGCACCGGCATGAGTGTCACTCAGCAACAGTTGCTATGCAATTTCCTCGCAGAGGAGGACTCAAACAGTCTCAGGCAGGCTCTTACATTTTTATTAAAGTGTCGAAACATGTTTTTGTAATCTCACTCGTTTCATGCTGGTTTTTTTTTATCTCTGTTGTCAAGAGGTGAATTGCTGGTCTTTTTTTAGAAGCCTGCAGTCTGACGGCTCAGACATAACATCCTCCTGCATTTCTCTCCTGAACATTCATAATTCTGCAGTCTGCAGTGCTCATTAGGCAGAGCTTGACCTGCCACAGGTTTTGTGCTCTTTTATATGCATATGAAGGTGTGGTATATTCATAATACATCCTCTTGTTTGAGACCTCTGTTGAAAACACATCATCTTAGGCATGAATATGAGAGGATGGCTCTTCCCTGCATATACATAGCATTCATCTGATGTTACAACAGAGATTTTTCTGGACAGATTTTTCTGTTACATCACCATATCACCACAATCATATATTACTTGTTGAATTTGAAACGATTGTGATGAAATTAAAGATAGGGATGTAACGATTCACTCAACTCACGATTCGATTCACGTTTTTTTTTTTTTTTTTACAAAATGAAATTTAAGACAAATTATAAATTAAATGCGTCCTTTTATTATTGCTTGGACAAAATGCAGCACGTTTCTTTGTGAAATTGAAATATAACACTATAATAATATACTAATATTGCTCTTTTGTTGGTTTTGATTGCTTCTATTCTCCTCATTTGTAAATCGTTTTGGATAAAAGCCTCTGCTAAATAACAAAATGTAAATATAATGTAAATGTAAATAACAACACTAAATTGAAAAAACAAATTAAATTAAAACAAGCTCCAAATCAAATAAATAACACAAATAAAATAAATCTCTTCATATAAACAAAATAAGGCTTTGTTTGTGCTCTTTACATTTAAAATTAGAGGCAACCACTGCATTTTAATCATGATCCAAACAAAGATGCTGCAACATGAGCAGTTTTTAATCTAAATTAGGTTGTATAATTTCGAAATTTGAAGCAAAAACAGAATGGTCTGACTTCAGTTTTGTGAAACTACCGTATACATAAAAAATATCTGCATGAAACAGAAACAGCAGACGAGCTGAATGAGACGCAGATTCACTCTCTGCCAGCAGGTGGCGCTTTAAGTTTCCTTGGTTTCCGCTGTAAACAAAGCAGTGCTGCACTTATGAACTTTAATATGCATTATACAGAGGCAAGATGAAAGGAAAAAATACCATATAAACTAGGCTTGGGCGGTTTCCAAATTTTGATACCGTCAAACCTCCTCCCTATTTTACCTCGGTATACGGTATTACCGTGAATAATAAAAAAATTATGACATAAGGCTCAGACAGTGTGCCTAAACCGTTCAGAAACTGAATACCAAACACTAATACTGAAACAATAACATGCACAACAATATTAACAACTTTTATTAGCAACAAATAGCAGTTTAGAAAAAAGTGCAAATACAACAGTCAAACGGAATTAAATTAACATAAACATCCATATTATAAAAAGTATTGCAAAGCGGCTGTCGGTGGACCTAGATGTTGTTGGTCCTGCATCGGGAGGCGTTGAAACTGTTGCACCAACCTGATCTCACAGAATTCCGTGTAATGTTCACGGATTTAATTAACCTCCGAATCTGTGGTGGCATCACGGAATCGCCGAAAATTCCGTGATGGGCTCACAGAAGGCACCAGCTGTGGTCCATGCACGGATTCACTGGTTCAACACCAGCGCTGCATCGGACCACATAAAAGAGTGACTCGATGCAGTTATACTTTCACTGGAGTACCTGACCCCACCCCTACCCTAAACCTACCCAGTTCTGAACAATAATGATGACGATAAATTTCCCAGTATCGCGTCGGCATGTTGATGCTAAGGGTTTCCGTGCGTGGAGCACGGCTGATGCTGTCACTGACTTACATTGGTATCACTTCTGTGAGCCCATCACGGAATTTTCGGCGATTCCGTGATGCCACCACAGATTCGGAGGTTAATTAAGTCCGTGAACATTACACGGAATTCTGTGAGATCATGTTGGTTGCACTGAGTGAACTCGGGTCCATCCTCGCAGCAGTGTGAGTGGATGGTGGTTTTGTATATGCGACCTTAGGTTCGAGGTATTTCCATCTCTCGCGGTCACCTTTTTGTTGCACAATTTGCAAATTGCCTCGTCCGTATTTACCGCCTCTCCCTTCTCGTTCGGTCGAAACCCGAAATACTGCCAAACTGCAGAAGTTGTGTTCTTTTTCGAGACCATTGCGCGACTCGCCATCTTTCCCCCTCTCTCTCTTTCTCCTCCACGCTGTCACGTGATGACAACCAAGCATACGCATTTTTAGGCATTAAATAAATTATATTTAATATATATCCTCGTCTCCTATATAAGTGCATTGTTTTTTATGACGGTATAACGGTATTGAAACTGATACCGTTGCTATTTTTAGATCCCGCGGTATACCATATTACCGTATTACCGCCCAAGCCTAATATAAACTTTTCTAAAGACAGTAAGTTCCCCTCAGACATGCATTCATATAAACTCCTACTCCTAATTGAATCGCGATTTGTGTAGCATCTCAACCGATTTGAATCGTCACACATATGAATCGATTTTCAACCTGCTCACGGTTAATCGTTACATCCCTATTTAAAGATGGTTGCTGAAAAATATAATTACAAGAAAACATCTTTCAGTTGACTAAAGTGACTAAAGTCAAGTAATTTAGACCTGTCCTTTAAGAAAGAAGCTTGTCTCATGCTAAGATTAAAAAAGAAAAAGTGTGATCAGAAACACTTTCAAAATCAATGAAAATTCGGGCAATAAAATTAAGCAATTTTTCTAATTTCTCATCAGTGTTACCACAGTTGCTGCAGTTTGTTATTAGAAGGCGCATACATAATACATTTTAACAGAAAATGATAATAACAGTAATAATATTTAATCAAAATTCAATTGAAAATTTAATTTAAAATCTACTTTATATTAGGCTTGGGCGGTAATACGGTAATATGGTATACCGCGGGATCTAAAAATAGCAACGGTATCAGTTTCAATACCGTTATACCGTCATAAAAAACAATGCACTTATATAGGAGACGAGGATATATATTAAATATAATTTATTTAATGCCTAAAAATGCGTATGCTTGGTTGTCATCACGTGACAGCGTGGAGGAGAAAGAGAGAGAGGGGGAAAGATGGCGAGACGCGCACTGGTCTCGAAAAAGAACACAACTTCTGCAGTTTGGCAGTATTTCGGGTTTCGACCGAACGAGAAGGGAGAGGCGGTAAATATGGACGAGGCAATTTGCAAATTGTGCAACAAAAAGGTGACCGCGAGAGATGGAAATACCTCGAACCTAAGGTTGCATATACGAATAATACCGTATACCGTCGCATAATACCGTATACCGAGGTAAAATAGGGAGGAGGTTTGACGGTATCAAAATTTGGAAACCGCCCAAGCCTACTTTATATGTTGACAAGGTGATTAGTATATTTTGGAATTGACGAAAGGGAAAGCTAACACTTCCATTAATCAGCCAAGCAAACATGATTATTGCTGTCAGTCTCATTAATATCATGCTGATAATCTCAAAATTAGTGAATATTGTCCTATATGTGGCTCTCTCTGTAGTTTGCAGCTTGTTTTTATTCAGCTAGTTAGTCCTTAATGAACATGTCCATTGATTGTCTTTAGTGTTCCCAATTTTACTTTGGTGATTAAATGAAGTGTTTTTGTACCCTCTATACTGCATACTTGGTCAGCTGATAACCCCCTCTGTTTTATTGTTGTCAGACTTCCGGTGGAGTTCGCTTTCATCATGCTTTTCTGCTGTGGCTTTTATAGATACTCACACTGCAGCACATGCCAGCCTCTCTGCACAAACATCCCTTTAGAAAGCCTGATGTCTTATTCAAAGTCTCTCAGTCTCACAGTGGGACCACATGATCACCAACAAATCAAAACACTTTCCTAATGAGCATAAATCAGTGCGCTTTTTCTCAGCCAGTAAAATATGCCAAGTGGTGCCCTCTCTTCAGCTGACGGTCTATCAGCAGCATCTTGATTTTCACCAGACAGACATCACATGCTCCTTAATCGCCAGAACAACAAACACCATCTCTTTTCCTCTCTCTCTGACACTGTTTGGAAGGAGAGAACTGTTACAAAGGCACACGGACTTGTTGGTCACGTTTTTTTCTATATCCTTCCTTCCTCCACTCCTGCCTGCCACAAGACTGCTGAAGAGCATTTGAAAGGTGTTTTGTTTTGGGCAGAGATGCGAGTAGAACAAATGTATTATTTTCTGTTATTTTAACTCCAGCAATATGTACACAACTCGCACAGTAACATGCCATCCAGATGAGCAGTCAGAAGCAGAGTAGTTATTTATGCTAGAATTTGAAACAAACAAACCTATGGCAAGTCTCTTTAAGATTAAATCTTAATGCCCTAGATCTTGCTTGTTTCCTCTTTCCTCTTTCTTTTATTTATTTTTTTTATTCATGTTTAAGCAGTAGTGATAACTGTTTTATGTGCATTTTGTTTTGCTTCATTTCCAGCTGCAGCTGCGCAGGCGCAGGCAGAGGAACGGCGCAGCCAGGCAGGGAACAGCCCAACGCCACCAACTCCAGCCAGCACAATGAAGAGCCAGAGCAGGCCAGGTAACAAACGATAGTCTCAGTCTGTCTGTCACTGCTAGGGTTGCAAAATTCCGGGAGTTTTCAAGACTGGAAACTTTCCATGAGAATTAACGGGAATATATGGGAATTAACGGGAATTAATGGGAATAAACTGGAAATTTGCTAAATTGCAGGAACTGGGAACTTAAATGTAGTTGAGAACAAAAACTTGCAGTATAATCTTGGTTAAAACAACCAGATTTAATGCAATTTCAGTTTAATTTCTACTCTACACATTGCTCAATCGCACACTACACACTGCTTACTGCGGGGCTATCGAGGCCACGCCCCCTACATGCACTGTCCTTATCTACCATTACATGCACAGATCATTTCTTAAATCCTGCACACAAAATATAAAAATGTCCATCTTGGTAAGTATTCATATAAATTACATGAATATTACAAAAAATGTTTAAAACTTCCTTGTGCTGTGTGTAATATACTGTGCAACTAAATTAGGCTATACCATAGTAAAAACAAATACACTGACTGAACAAACATTTAGGTGAGATAATGATAAAACAAAAGTCTAAAAATGACCCTCCCCACACACAATCCTCTCTAGTCACCTAAGAGGGGGATTCCCCTCCATTTTCTCTGAAGCCGCACTTTCTGCATTTGAGCCCAAAGACTACGTCTAAGTTTTGATATTCTAAATATATGGGATTCACGTTTAACTAGTAAATACCAAAAAGTGTTTATACAGTAGCTAGACAGTTTATGAGGTATGTGCTATATAGCTCAAGCTGTGATGCTCCTTCTGCTAGCAAGTTTTCTGTTATCATACAGAAGTGCAGTACTGGTCAAAAGTTTGGACACATTACTATTTTTAATGTTTTTAAACATTACATATCTTTTGCTCATCAAGCCTTCATTTATTTGATCAAAAATACAGAAAAAAAAAAAACAGTGATATTGTGCAGTATTGCCAGTATTACAATTTAAAATAATGGTTTTCTGTTGTAATATACTTTAAAATATAATGTATTTCTGTGATGCAAAGCTACAGTCTTCAGTGTCACATGATTCTTCAGACATCATTCTAATATGCTTATTTATTATCAATTTTGGAAACAGTTGTGCTGCTTAATATATATATTTTTATTATTATTATTACATGTGATTCTTTTTTCAGGATTCTTTGATGAATAAAGAGTTTTAAAAAAAAAACACACATTTATTTAAAATAGAAATCCTTTTTTAACAATACACTACCATTCAAAAGTTTGGGGTCAGTATCTTTTCTCTTTTTTTGAAATAAATTAATACTTTTATTCAACAAGGATGTGTTAAATTAATTTTAAAAAAGTAGTAGCAAAGACTTATATTGTTAGAAAATATTTATATTTTGATAAACTGTTCATAAGTTTTTATTCATCAATAAATCCTGAAAAAAGCATCACAGATTCCCCCCCAAAAATGTCATTTTTAAAATTTGTATTAGTTTGTATGCAAGTGAGCCTATGATCAAAAAAATATATATTTATGTTTGTAGATGATACAGTTTTATAAATTTCCAATTAATTCCCTTAAATTCCCAAAAATTCCTGTAAATTCCCATAAATTCCTGGTAAGTTTCAAATTTGGAATATTTCCAAAGTTCCCCAGACGAAGTTGCCATGGAAAGTTTACGGAAATTTACCGGAAATTTTCCGCACCTTTGCAACCCTAGTCACTGCAGGGAAACACATGGATTTTTTTTTCTTTTCTGAAGGCCCAGTTGTGCAAGTAGTTCCGAATTTGAATGTAAAACAGAATGTGCATAAAAATAAAAAATGAATGTATTTTTATTTATTAAGGAGGCTTTTTCACAGATTCAAAAGGTAACAGTTTTTCTTTAAAAAAACAATAGGTTTGTACTAAAACAATCCTTTTTCCTTTTAATTATTTTGTTTTGTTTTTCCCACAGTCTTGCTTTGGTTAATTGAGTAACATGCTGTCACATGACCGCCTCTACACTCATTAGGGCCATTGCAGCACTTCCTGTAGCATGTCCTCAAACACGCCCATGACTCAGTGTCAATACTGTATCAGGTGTGGTGAGCTCATAGCTGAATCTGTAACCTGAGCCTTATGTAAGACCATGCAAAAGGATTATCTGCACAACGGATACTAGTGCAATCTGCCGAGAGCCTTTTGAAGGCCCAGGAAGTGTTCAGATTTCACCTGATACACTAGTTAGTAATGTTGTGTTCTGTTATGTGTCCTCAGTCATTGATGGGGCAGCTCTGAGGATAGACGACAAGCTCCGAGTGGCCAAAGAAAGGAGAGAAGAGCAGGAAAAGCAACATGGTGACAAAGCAAAAAAATTCACACAACAGGTGTTGGCAACTTTAGATGTGCATGTGACCATTGACTTGCAAAAGGGTAATAATTGGCACACAGGTGATAAGCGCAACAGAAATAACACTTAACTCAAAGAGAACAATAACGCTGTTTACAAAACAGTGAGGCAGTCATTTGCATATTTTATTCATGCTGAGGTGGATGCTGGGAAACAAGAGTTCAGCATCCTTTGAAAACCATAATATGTACTGCATTAATTTTGAGTGGCGATGTGACGCAAAGCGAAAGTGATAAAGACCCTTTGTGTCAAAAAGTTTGCCAACCCCTGCACAGAACTGGACATAATTCATTCTCTTACGTTACAACAAATCATACAATCACACCTGCTAACGCACCCTGTTTGGCCCGTTCAGCGGCCCGTGAGACTCAGCTTCTGGAGCGAGAGCGCAAGGCCCGGCTGCAGGTGGAGAGACAGATGGAGGAGCGACAGAAGAAGCTGGAAGAGCAGCGCAGGAAGGAGGAACAGAGGAGAGTTGCAGTGGAGGAGAAAAGGAAACAGAAATTAGAGGAGGAAAAGGTAAACAGTTTTTTTCTTAGACCTTACCCTTTGTAAAACATTACCACCCAACTCACAGAGAAGCAAACTACCATTCAAAAGGTTATGGTCAGTAAGATATTTTTTAAAGTATTAATTTTATTCAGCAAGAATTCATTAAATTGGTCAAAAGTGACTGTTAAGATTTCTATTGTAATAAATGCTGTTCTTTTTGACTTTATAGTCATCAAAGAATCCTGAAAAAAATGTATCATGGTTTTCACAAAAATATGAAGCAGCACAGCTGTTTTCAACATTAATAAATTAATAAGACATGTTTCTTGAGCAGCAGATCAGCATATTAGAATGATTTCTGAAAGATTGTGTGACACTGAAGACTAAAGTAAGTAAAAATGAAAATTCAGCTTTGCATCACAGGAAGAAGTTGCATTTAAAAATCTAAATTCCTAATAGAATACAGTTATTTTAAATTGCTGTAATATTTGACAATTTTACTGAATGTTTGATTTAATAAATATATCCTTTGTCAGCATAAGAGACTTCTTTCACAAGCTTCACAAAAACTTTTGAATGTGTACATTAACCTCCTGCGGCAATATTAAATTTTCATTTTAATATTAAAATGCCCTTTAGAGACTTTTCCTAAATAAATGCTGTATAATCCTTTACACGCAGAATATAATATTTTAAAGCCATGCACAATGCCAAGTCTGAACCTAAACCAGCCTAATTATACAGGACTCCCTTAAGCTTAACTAGCTGTTTAAACAACCCACCACCCAGTCTATTTCTGGAAATGCGTGTTTTGGCTTGTCCATACAGTCATCTGGCCTCACCTGGCCTCTTCACTGACTTTTAGAGATGGGCTATGTAATTAATTTGAATGAAAACGGATGAGAAAATGGATGAAATGAAACAGGTGATTTTGTTAGTCTTACAGTCATACAGCAGGAGTCATGTGTGTTCTGTTCAGTACCTAACATGCAAAATAGCCTGGAATCATGGACTTTGTTTTAGTATTGACACCCACACCTTTTCCATGGTCCACTGCTGCACAGCTCACAGGATGTATCATGGCTCTATTTGTCTAACAAAGTGTGTGTGCGTGTGTGTGTGTGTGTAGGAGCACTATGAGGCCGTGATGAGACGTACCCTGGAGCGCAGCCAGCGAGTAGAGCAGAGACAGAAGAGATGGTCCTGGGGTGGACTTTCAGACTCTGACAACAAAAATGGTATGACTGCTTTTCCTAAATGGCAAAACATCGGAAGCACCTGACAATATGTTCAACAGCTTTTCTTTATAAAACTTGAACAGCCTTCCTTCACTGACTGTCCTACAGTCTGCCCAAGTGTGTTACAACTTATAAATCTATGAATAATCAAAATCTTTTGACAATCCTGATTGCAGTGGTTTGTTGTTAAAGGTGAAGTGTGTAATTTGCACACCACTAGACTCGTATTATAGTTTTCACACAGTTTCCTGAAACCCACATATGCCATTGGTCAGCAAAACAGGTAGTCCCTCCCCAATTAAACCTTTGGTTGCTGATTTTTTTTTATTTTTTATTTTATATAAAGCCACAGTGTTTTGAACTGGGATAGCAGAAACTATTTCCCAAACATCCCAAAAATGACACGCTTCACCTTTAACAAGTCATGTTTGTTTGTTGGTGGTTGTGTGCAACACCACAGGGATGGAAATCTCTTGTTGTCAGCTGCGTTTTTCCACCTTCTCATGGGAGAGAGTGTTTCCAATAGCGACCTGTCTGTCCCTGCCCCTCCCACAGGACAAAGTGACAGTGGCTCCACCTCCTCCCCGATTGCTATAGTAATCTCCCCTGCTTCTCCAGCCTCCAAGCCACCCAGGAACCAGACGTCACAAGGTGGTTTATACAGTTTGCCTGCCCATGGCGTGACTTGACACAAACTGCCCACTCCTCCTCTTCGCTCATACGTGCACTAATCTGACTGGGGCTGTACTGGCTGTTACTCGTTCACTCACTAAGTTGTTTATAAATAATACAATTTCTTCACTTTCCAGGGATTGTAACAAAGAGTGAGTTCTTCGAAACACTTACCTGGTTTCTGGGATGCATGATGCTTTGAGTTTTAACTGTTTTTTTTTTTTTTTTTTTTTTTAAATCCAGATTTAATTACCCTTTGAATGTTTACTAACAGTGTTTTGCTTGATGTTTTAGACTGAGTTTGCTGTAGTTGAAACTTTTGCAAAATACTGATTATTTATTGATTTTATAAATATTAATTTTTCAATTAAAAAAAAAAAATATATATATATATATATATATATATATATATATATATATATATATATATATATATATATATATATATACTTTTAAATATATTTTCTAAAATATTATTAGAATGTAACAGACATATAAGGCTATCGCAATTTCAGGTTTATCTGTTGAGTATTTTTATTTTTTTATGTGCAGTTGTTACCCTGTCTTTAAAATGTAGATAAACCAGCTTGTATTAGTGTAATTAACAATAGTTTAGCACGTGCAAACCCCTGTAACTCTAATTACACTCCCTGTCTGTCTCTGTGTGCGTATTTACCCTCACCCGTAGACAAGCGCTCTTCCTCTACTACAAACCTGAAACAGACTGACTCAGTCATCAGCAAGCGTCTCTCATCATCCTCAGCCACCCTCCTTAATTCTCCCGATAAAAGTAAGTGCCCTCCCTGCCCTCTCCTGCCCTTTTCTTATCCATACAGCATGACTTCTTTTGATACATGAGCATGAGTAAATACTTTTTAATGCTGGTCATGTGATCCAAACAGAAATCAGTCACAAGTCATGTCTCACACAGGTGCCTCTCCCTGTGGTTTGCTTGATGAGCTTCATTTTACAATGTTATTTAAATGCAAATTCAGCATTGTGTTTATTTGAATGGGACCGTAAGTGTTTTTGCCATCTTGGCAGCTTATGATTTTTGCAGACATGCTGTTTCTATCCACAGTTTCCTTTTCCTCTAACAGGAGCAGCCAGCCATGACTCAGACAGTTTCACACCAAACACTGTTTGTGTTGGAGTCTCCTCTTCATTTCCTTCTCTGCAGGCACATTTTAGTGTGATTCCTCAAAAGATTTTAGATCACTTTTGTGTTGGTGGTTTTATCTTTGAAGTCTGTCTTCAGTCCCTCTTGAGTGAAACCTATGTTCTCGATTCAGGAGCTGAGCTCTCTTTTGTCCCTCAGGTGCAAAGCGGAGAAGTTCGTCTTTGAACCGGTTGCCTAGCAATGTTCCTCAGGCCTCTAAAGAAGTGCATAAGCAGCCTCAGGTGGAAAAGACAGGTGCCAAACTACCAGTGCTGCTCCTCTTTTGAAGGATTTGTTAAAAAATTACAATTCTGTCTTCATTTACACACCCTCATGTTGTGCCCAACCTGAAAGATTTTCTTTTGTGAAACATAAAAGGAAATATTTTGAATAATGCACTAGTTGTCATTTCCCATTCATTTGTTGACTGGAGCTTTCAAGCTTTAAAAAAAGAACAAAAGCTCCATGTAAGTATCCGCAATTTCTTCTTTTGTGTTCCAAAGAAGTCATATAGCTTTGGAGCAGTGAGTAAAATGATGACAGAATTATTATTTTTTTGGATAAACTGTCCCATTAACTTTATTTCTGAGAATAATGATGAACAATCACAAGGTCTCATAAAAGATTTTTATTTAATTAAGGGTGTGAGCCTTTATTTGCTTTATTTACTGAGCAGTTTACTCATTGACATTCTGAAAATCTAGTTTTAATGTAAAAAGCATTTAAACAGGTGTATGCAGGGAGCTTACACAGGCAACATGCACCTCTTAAACATTTACAAATGCAATCCTCCACATTGTAATTAAACTGAAAACAGTTTATAAATACAACCAGAATTATAAAGCAGAGTGTAGCTGCATTGTTCTCATCAAAATATCCATTTCCTCATTCACTGCAAGTGGCATGTGTAAGCTTAGACACAGGCCAGGCCTTGCTTCCTGAATGATTTTAACGCCTCCCTGTCCACTTTGTCTGTAGGCCCAATCCTGAAGAAGCGAAGCTCCTCCCTCTCTCGAGTAGGGGCTAAAACACAGCCCACCACCAAAGCAGAGAAATCCACAGCAGATGAATCAGGTGCTTAAATCCCTACTGGGACATTTCGCCATGCCTGTTCGCCGTTTACTAATAAATAAGCGCAAACTGTGTTCACGTCTATGGTCTGCCCTGCTCTTGTTTAATCCACAGCCAACAGAACATGATATTTGGGTAATAAGGGATGTTGGGGGGAGCATGGGGTTTACAGGGTTGGTTTGTGGTTATAAACGTGCAGAGTCTTTCTCCCTATGTTCTTTGCTTGCCATATCCTTCCACTCGTGCATCAAATCATCGTGCAACCAGAAACATAACAATCCGCTAATGTCTATGCTACTTTGTCCACACGTTGGTTGGTGTGTGCTGCTGCCTTGAGCTTCCAATTTGTCTTAACCTCTCCTTGTTGCTTTTTCGTTCTCTCAGGGAGTTCTCACTAACTGACCTACTCACCAGGAATGAGCTCTTTGTGTATGTAAATACAATGTGTTTTTGTTTGTGTGAACATTATGCTGTTTTTCTTCCCATATGACATTAACCGAGGAGTTTGGCCCCTGGTGCCATGGCTGTTTTCAATGTGCGAGTGTGTCTGTTGTCATTCCAGGTTTAAATATGCAAAATACTGAATGGTTTTACAGGAACGCTGTATTTATTTCTAGATCTTATGTTAGCAGGACATCTATGGACTCCTGATTTATATATTCACTCTTGAAAATTTCCCCATCACAGTGCACACTTTTTCAGGTAGACACCAACATTCTCCATGTTTGGAGCACTTCCTTATTATTGAACTCCCTTAGTCAGATCATCAAAAGCTTCACAGCTTTTGGGGAAAAGAAAAGAAATGGATCATTCAAAAGGGATATTAAGTTTTTACTCCTTCATTTTTCAGTTTTTCCCCACTGTTGATTTGTAACACTGATTACAAACATAGATCTCATGACAGCAAGAGCTTTTTGCACCCTGTTAGTATGTGCTGCTACAGTTTTGCAGTGTACTACAAGCAGTATCAAATTAATTCATCAAATTTTTAGATTCTGTAAATGCAGTAGAGACCAGACTGATCAGATGCTGACCTGTAATCAATTTCTTCATTTAACTCGAACATAAATTCGATCTATACCTCAAATTAAAAATGCCTGACTTCAAGCATTAGACTTTTGTCTGATGGATCTCAAAAAGCTTTTCAAGTTACTCTTTAGTCCTGGCTTTGTTTCCCTTTTGTTTTCACCTCCACTTCCACAGCCCTGGTCCTGCTCCCAATCACCTTCCTCTTATCTCACTAATATTCTTTTTGTCTCACCAGCATTGAGAGTCTCAAATGACATCTACCGTTTATATTTAAAGCACTTTTCTCCTTGGTTTTTGTGTTGATTCTTGCATTTTAAATCACATTGGTGTCATTCCCCTCTCCTTCCTCTTTTGTGTTATTCCTCAACCTTTCTCTTTTCTTTTCCCTTTGGTCTGCTGTTTTTCGTGTACGGGCACACCGTGTCTATAGCTCGCCGCTCGTTGGCTGCCCCCGTGGATAGCAGTGTCCTCAGTCGGCTGCTCACACCCACCCAGGCCTCGCTAGCTAGAAGCAAGAGTGCTGCGGCCCTGTCCGCCGAAGGAGGCGACACCCAAGGTAACACTAGAGAGAAAGGGAGGCTCAGCTCGTACCGGAACCTTCCACTTGTGTGTAGATTAAAGGCGCTCTGCAGGGATGCTTGTTTGGCGTGTTGTATTGGGCATGCTAGAATCCTTTAATGCTTGAATCACATTTATTAAGTTATACATGCAATGTGTGATTTACAAGCTTAGCAGTGTTTTCTAGGGATGCACAGAAATGTTTTTGTCTTAACTTTTTTTTTGCCAGAATGCGGTTTAATTTTTCATGACTGTTTTTAGCCAAAAGCAAAAATACCCTGGAAATTATAATAGAAACTGTTACATTAACCAAAGCAGAGTGCATTTGAATTGTTCCAGGTTTAATTGGATTAAAATTTAGATATCATCTGATGATGTTATCAGAAATGAGCTCGCATTTACAGTTCATGAGGCACGTGTACTTTCTCTGTGTGACTCACATGGAGAAATCCTGTGATAGAATGGACAAATACGTCTGTACATGTGAACATAGATCAGTTTAAAAAAGCGCAGATGGAATGCAAGATTGCCTTATACAGAACCAAACTTTAGCATACTTTCTTCTTTACCTTGAATCAAAAAGCTGTGTAAAATGTCACTTGTGCGTACATTATTGCATTATCTATATCAGTTCAAGCATTTGATGCCTCAAGTCACTTGCAGAAATATACCCAAATAATTTTTCACCATCGCGCACAATAATTTTAACATTTTTATTTCAGTGCATCACTAGTTTTTACCCTGCTCTCATTCTCTAAAATACACATGCACACATCAACATTTGCAAGGTGTTCAAGGGCTATTGCTGAGGGATCTTTTGTAAGCTGATTAGCCAAGCGGTTCTGTGCGTGAGAGGGAATGAGTGGTGTGAATCTGCGCCCTGCTGTTGCTATTTCAATCCCCAGCTGATCCATACAGAGCAGCTCACGGCCCCTGCAGACCAGCAGCATCACCCTAAACTATCTTCAGTTCCCAAAGCTACCAAACTCACTTAAGATTCCCAGCAAAGACGGAAATGCATACTCGATATGTAACTTGTTCGACAGGGTTTGATGTTGACTTGATGCTATCAGCATAACTGAGTCTGATAGTATCTGAACTGTCTTATTGGTTTCTTAAAATAGACAGAGAATTATGAATCATCAGCTTATGGATCAATTACATTTATAGGCTTTCCATGATGATAACAGTCAGAGTTAATTATAGTGTGTTGAGATTAGCACAGATATCCCACTGTCATAGCAGACCCAATCCTTAGGTCAGCTCATACTGCTCACCTCACTTCACCTCACCTCCACCAAAAGATACTGGGCAACCCCTGATCAGCTACCATCTCTATAGAGCACAACAGTGACGATCACATTTTCATTGCTCAAAAGTATTTTTCCCATTCATTTTCTTAATAGGGATTTTTTTGTTCTAAACGATTAAGTAAACCAATCAGCTTTAAGATGTCGCACATTACAAACTTTGATTTGAAGCAAAGAAAATATTTGAAAACTCGAGGAAAAAAAAAAAAAGCAAAGATCCAAAAAATCTGAAGGAATGATGGTTTAATATGAAACTATTCACTTATTGTCAGTAATTTATAAGTGTAATGCTCTGGTGATTTTGTGGCAGTTAATATTTTCATGCAAACAGTGGCTTATATGGTTGTTTGTTTATGATTTTGCAAATTTAGCAATTAACAAATTTAAAAAAGAAAGAAAAAAAAATTCTTGTCATTCCTGTGGAGAAATGAATAGGGAAATCCAACTGTAGGATGTGCTGTTTTTTATTTTATTTTCTTTCTTCTAATTTTGCCTTTATGCTGAAACCAGCATAAAAAGTGAGAATTACCATTAATTTTCCAATAAAACATGATTCCTTAACCACTATTTCTGTAAAATGGGTGGTTATGACGAATTACGTTCAAAGTCATTTGTAATTGTTAATTATTTTGATGGGGTTTTTTTAGACGTTTTGGCATTGATTTGTTTTTTGTAGATATATTCATACATTTATTATTCATTAATTTGTGTATAAGCGGAGGGTAACTGCTGCTTCACGACCAATTTGAAAGTTCAGTACAACTGCCAATAAATGCAATGAAATGCAACAGTCGTAAACAAATGTCAGAGATAGTGAAAAGGCATTTCGAGACTTGGCTTGGAGTACATTTTATGCTGTTTGGTGTCCCTGATGTGGATGTAAGGGGAGAATGAGTGAGTGAATGTTCTTTAATTTGTGCTATTGTTAATCTTAATAAAACTACACCCTAAAGTGCTTGCTTGGTGCAGATGGTGTGCTTTAGCATATTGGTGACCAATGTCTGGCCAGGATGCTATCTTTCCCCTGCCATGTATCTCTCTCTGTCTCACACCCACCAACCCACCCATCAAACCCAATTTACCTGAGGCCATCAGTGCTATCAGCAACAGTTCCCCATCAGCCTGTATGACTGATCTAACATACACCAATGTTTTGTGCTTTTATCATCCCTTTCCCCTTCTCCCTTCCTCTTTATATCTCCCTCTTTCTGTCCCTTCCTATACCTTTGCTTTGCTCACCCACTCGGCTGCTTGTGACGTCCCTTCCCTGCTGTCCCTGGCTGTGCACCACTGACTGTGTCCTTTACCAGAGTCTCACCTGTGTCCTCGTTCAGCATCTGCAAGCCCCATGCAGCCCTTGGCCCGTGGACCCCTACGCAGTCGCAGCAGCGATCGAAAGAAAGGACCGCCTACTTCTGTGTCTGCAGATGCCATTTCCAGTATGACACAGGTGAGCAGATGATGCATGGCAACTTCCACTTTGAAATAGGTGGGGGTTGTGTCACATGATCCTTCATAAATCATTCTAATGTGCTGATTTGGTGCTAAAGAAACTTTTTTTTTTTATCAATGTTGGAAACTTTTTTTTTTAATTCTTTTTTTTTTACTTTAAATATTTTTGTGTAAAACCTGATGCATTTTGTAGGATTCTTTGATTAATAGAAGTTTAATTTATTTAAAATATAATTCCTTTCTAATTTGATCAAATTAGAAAAATCAATGTGTGCTTTTTTTTCCATATGTAAGGAACACCTACGCTACCAGTCAAAGGTTTTTGAACAATAAGATTTTAATGTTTTTTTTTTTTAAAGAAGTCTCTTCTGCTCACCAAACCTGCATTTATTTGATCCAAAATACAGCAAAAGCAGTAATATTGTGATATTTTTGCTATTTAAAATAACTACTTTCTATTTGAGTGTTTTAAAATGTAATTTATTCCTGTGATGCAAAGCTGAATTTTCAGCATCATTACTCCAGTCTTCAGTGTCACATGGTCCTTCAGAAATCACTTTAATATGCTGATTTGCTGTTCAAGAAATATTTTTTATTATTATCAATATTTAAAACAGTTGAGTAAAGTTTTCAGGATTCTTTGAAGCATTTATTTGAAATAAAGCAAATCAGAAAATTAGAATGATTTCTGAAGGATCGTGTGACTGGAATGATGATGCTAAAAATTCAGCTTTGAAATCACAGGAATAAATTAAATTTTAAAATATAATCAAATACAAAACAGTTATTTTAAATAGTACAAATATTTCAACATGTTTCTGTTTTTGCTGTACTTCAGATTAGGCATGGGACGATAACCGGTTTCAAGGTATACCGCGGTTTGGAAAATTCACGGTTTCAAAACCACTAAAATTTTCTGTTATACCGTTCCTGTGGTATGCGCAGTTTTTTTACGTGTCGTCAAAGACGGAAAGTGCAGGACTCCCTCAGTTGTGAGCAGTGAAGACCTGTGTGTAGGATGATGGCCGCATGAGGTGAATTCCTGGAACTTTTCCCACGTCGAAAAAGGCGGAGTCTGCCGTATGGGAATTTCTCGGGTAACATAGACCAATCATGTTCCGTACAGATGCCGTTTTGGCGCCGATCGCTAAATAAATACTTCCAGGTCGTACACAAACGATATATCTGTGTCGTCTTCATTTCTCCCTCTTTCACCCTCAATCAAGACAGAGACCCATTCGCCGGTTGTTTCAGTGTTGAAATAAATACTATTTTGCTTGCTACCGAGGCAGATAACATACCTAATTAACTAGCTAACGTCAACTAGTTTCCTCCCTCACATTACTTCACAGAGCGGGGAATAGCAGACTAAAGTACTAAGTTTCTGCGATTTGGAACAATAAATTTAGCTGGTATCACGTCTATAATTTTAAGCCTCCTGCCATTGTTTACATCTGTTCAAAATCACGTCATTTAAAAAAGAAACAAACTGCTGGCTCAGGTGTCTTTGCCACTGTTTGAGTGTTATACGGAGAGAGACCGTGTGTGTGTGTGAGACACAATCGCGCACTCTCCTTATGTGTATGTGCACACATCTTTGTACCTCACCGCTCATAACTTGGACTGAAAGATGAATGTGTAGAAAGTGAGCATATCTCCAAAAACCTTGTTGAGCTGCAGGTTTAATGACTGCATTTTTTATTTTTTACAGAAATTGTTTTGATTTATGTTTTTGATTATTGAGCTATAGGTTTAGGTTAAGTGACTGCATTTTAAATTTTTTTTCATTTAGAAGGATTTTTATTTATTTATTTTTTTTTGCAGAAAATAATTTATGTTCTGATTATTGTTGAGCTGCAGGTTTAGGCTCACTTAAGTGACTGCACATAATTTAATTAACAAGAATTCAATTATTTATATTAATTATTTAGCCTGACATGTTTACCATTCCAAAATATTCTATATGTTTCTTAAAAATAAAATGTATTGTGTTCAGTGGAAAAAACGTTGTTGTTTTTTTACCCAGACATTTAAAAATAACATATTTTAGAGCTATAATCGCAATACCGTGATACCGTGAAACCGTGATATTTTTATCTAAGGTTATCATACCGTCAGAATCTCATTCCCGGGCCATGCCTACTTCAGATCAAATAATTTCAGGCTTGGTGAGCAGAAGAGGCTTCTTTAAAAAACGTTAAAAATCTTACTGTTCAAAAACCTTTGACTGGTAGTGTATAAGTACTGCTTGGTATATGTATATAATTTGATTTCCAGAGCATCCGCAGTCTCTTTACCAGGATAGGTTTAACGAACCTACAGTACCCTCCGTGTTATTTGTGTCTTCCTTAGTTGAAATGCCTTAAAACAATATGTATTCATTCAGACATTTATATGTCCGTATATTATGGTTTGCTTTGCAAAACAGCTTGGATTTATCCCTGACGTTAATCAGTGAGCTGTTCTTTCTGAATAACACTATCTGATCCAGGCTTAAGACCGCTCCAGCAGCAACGTGCGCTGGAGAGACAGGGAACTGGGTTACATCAATCACTTTTTGACCAAGTGCCAAACTGTTCTTTTCAAACTGCTGATATCCTGTGACAGAAATCACAGCCCAAATTTAAACACATTTCAACAACACAGGAGTGTGTGTAGCTGAAAACACTAGCTTTAACACACTTTAGTAGAATTTTTAATTCAATACTGAAAAATAGTCCAGTCTTATTAAAAACTTCCTATTTCACCCAATATTTGCATGTACTATGTATAGTCTGTTTGACTGAGCATTGTGCTGTTAGCTTAGCAAAACAGGGAAATGTTAAACTACAGTGCCATTTCGAAGTTTGGGGTTGGTAAGAATTTTTATAACACTTTTGAAAGAAATCTCTTAAGCTTAACAAGGCTACATTTGTTTTAACAAAAATTGTGAAATATTTCCATTTACAATAATTCTTTTCTGTTATAGTGCATTTTTGAATGTAATTTATTTCTGTGATGCAAAGCTGAATTTTCAGTATCATTGCTCCAGTCTATTTGCTGCTCAAGAAATGTTTTTTATTATCAATGTTAAAAACAGTTAATATTTTCTGGAAACCACAAAACAGCATTTATAGAAATAGAAGAATTAGTATTATAGTAAATTACTATATAATTCTTATATAATTGTATTTATTATACATATCTTTACTGCCTTTACTATAGTGTGCTAGTCAGACCCCAAACTATGATAATCTTTGGAGTTTTTAGGGGCATTTAGGCTCTTAACATGTTGAGTCTGACTTTATTTTATTTATTTTTTTACTCTATCATAATCAGATCTGAACTGCATGTGACAGTATGATCCCTCATATAGAGATTTAGAAATGCCCACTTCAGTGATTCATTCAGACACAGTTCATTTGAAACATTGCCCTACATATAATGAATCCTAACCGAGCTTGAGTGCGTGTCTCAAAGAGGAAGCGAACGAGAGCTTGCATTTTATGGTCACTGGAGTAATGTAAATTGAATCCGACATGTTTCCTTCTGATGGCCAAACTGTACCAGTGGCTTGGCCTTACAGCTCTCTATATCTGATCTTCCTGATATGCTCGCTGCTTTGCTGTGATCATGTGGGGAGGGTTTCCTGTAAAAGATGTCCACATTTATTAGCCTGTCCTGCATTTAGTTCTTTTGTCCCATTGACACCCTGAGCATGTGGACAGAAGACTTAAAATAGATTGAAAGGACATGTTTACCACAGTCTTTTTCAGATTGATGACAGCAGTAAAATCCCAGCTGCAATGGAGTGATAATTAGCTTTGATTACGCTGAACAATGATTGTCACTACATAGACTTTTGGATCAAAAAGTAGAGATCACATTTGATCACTGAGACAACATTGGAAATCTGGGATTCAAAATCTAATTTAAATCTTAAAGTCAGTTTTAGTGTTTTGCTCATGAATTCATAGAGTGGATGAGGTGCGATCTCTCTTATTTTTTTTTTTTTTCCATTTGTAAAAGCAGAAAGGTGAGACGGAGAAGCGCTTCACGTCACCAGTTGGAAAACGCCCTGCCTCGCCCTCCAGTCGTCACCGATCCCCATCTCCTTCTCCCACGGCTAACACCACCACAAGAGCGCCCTCACCTGGAGCAGCCAAGTAAGACCCGAGATCAGGTTTAGCCTGCAGTGGTTTCACTTTAAAATGATAGTTCGATTTCAGACCTTTACAATCTGCTGCTCAAATTGCATCTCCCATTGTCTATAGTACGAATGTGTGTAAGCCCATCTTCTAACTTCTCTTCTGTGTTTGTGTCCTTTAGGCAGAGTCCACACTTCCGCCCTCCTTCCCCTAGTGGTTTGAAACAGCGGCCTCCATCCCCTCAGCCCTCTGCCACATCCAAACCTCCACCCATCCAGAAACCTGCTCTCACCCCCACCGGCCCGCCTACCCTTCGCAAGAGGGACTCCAAGCCAAAGGATATGTCTCCCATGATGCCTGTCACCCCACAGTCTCCAGAAACCAGCACGCCCAGCCCGGCACCCACACCCACACCCAAGACCAAAGAGGGTGAGTTAACTCAAATAAACAAAATATTAATGGTAATATCTAGGTTTCCATACCTTCCATGAAATACCTGACAGTGCAAGGGAATTTTAAAATAATTTTCTTGTCTGACAAGTTTTCAGTTCAATCTTTAAAACGTTGTTTACACTTCTATAGTCACAGGGCTCCAGGCTGCGACCAAATGGTTGCATTCGAACCTGCGCTACTCGTTTGAACTGTGCAGCGCAGAGTGTAGAAGGTGCGCGCAGCATAAATGAAGCGAATATTTGAGAAAATAATGGATGGTTTTCAAGCTAAAGTAAAAGACAGCTTCTTAAACCAGAGAAGATGAACATTTATTTATTTTTATTTCATTCCTCAGTGTTTGCTAAACGTTCTGTAATTTATTAGTCGGTATATAATACAGCATGTGGTGTATGCCATGCCTCGTCTTATTCATTTTTGTTAATAAACGTTTAGTAAGCTAGTTTGTCATTGTATCCTACTGTTTTATTGTTGTTGTGCTTTTTAATTAAGATTAACAATGAGTCCATCTTTTGTTTTAGACTTTAAAAGTGAATGTTGTGTAGATGTATGTAAGCAAAACAGACAATTATCTTTTCTTGTAAAACCTGACAAGATCGTGAATACGAAAGTGAAAGCTCCCGAAGCCCAGCTTATATAATACACAAATAATACTACTGATGAAAAAGAAAGGGTTCAATGTTAAGCATCGTTTCCATATAACTATAAACTATGATAAAAGTTCATCAGCATGCATTGATTAATCCAAAAAAAAAAATTGCAACCAGATCATGTGCTTGTGCGACCAACTGAGAAAGTTAGTTGCAAAAGCACGACCAATGGGAAGAATGAGTCTGGAACCCTGAGTCAATATAGTTTTTTAATTGACACACACATATTTAAGTAGTTTGAGAATGTAGGAAGTCATTCTCAGTACTTCATAAAAAGAGCAGGCACTCCTGAGTTCTTTTAATGCAATTTGCTTATTTCAGTTCCATGATTGGTGGAAATTTATTTGCAGAATAATGGGAAATATAGTTTTTCACCAGGAATTTCACAGAATTATTAAAAAAAATAAAAATAAATAAAGGTTAAAATAATATGGTTTGGCAGCTTTAATGAAAGCCTGGACCATTGATTAACAACATCATAGCTCATGTTAAGTTATTGATAAACATTACTTCCCCTATGTAGAAAATGAATGGTGTTTTTATACTTCTTGAACCCAACTGTTGCACACAATTGTTGATTTTAAATTCTAACTAGAAATTAATTTTGGATTTTAATTGACGTTTCTCTCAGGACCAATGGGAAAAATTTCAATGATAAATTAAACATGTTTATCAGAAATGTTTTAGAAGATGAACCATGATGGATTTCAGTACAGTACTGCATTTCAGACTCCCCTTAATGTACCTCACAGTACATATAAGATCCTCTGCCAAATGCTGCAGTCATGATGATGAAGCAGGTCATTTCTTTCATCTAATGTTTAATAGGAAATAAACTTTGAAAATGATCCAGCTTTTTACTGCTTCCTGCCTTGCCAAATGTCTGGCCAAAACAAAGCCTTTAGCTATTACAGCAGCAAACCAGCACCGTTTGTGTAATGAACTGTCTTTTGATATCTACTAACAAGGTCAGATGCTGCTGGGGTTACTGAGTTTTTATACAGTGTGCAGGGTTATCCTTGAGACACAGTGCCCTCTGCTGGAAACATAAATCTGTTATAATTTTACTTGGTGAAAGAGACTTTCTTTCCTGTCTTTCAATGCATTTTATTGTTTATTATTACAGAAGAAAGTAATTCATTAACTATAAATAATAGCAAAGATAATGTTAATATGCCTAATGTATATGTGTTTACAGAATCCAGTTCCAAAGCTATCGCAGGAACTAACTCGGCTGCAGAGGCTTCTAAGATCCTGGCAGAAAACCGACGTCTAGCACGCGAGCAGAAAGAGAAAGAAGAGCAACTCCGCATACAGAAAGAAGAAGAGGAGAGGTTTGTTTGTTTGTTTGATAAGCTTCAGTGTTGTGTTTCAGCATCAGGAACCTGCTTTGACTACTTCCAAATATACTAGCCAATTACGTATTATGATCTTAAACCTACAATTACTCTGAAGAATCAGAACAAAAACACTGACATTAGTTTGTAGTTGTATTCTTGTTTTTCTTCTTTGTAAGAGCAGGTTTGTTATGCAGTCATCAAAGCTGAAGTGATCCTCAGCTTGGTGTGTTAAAACTATTTACTTTTGAAGTGTCAGAGGCCCTGAGGTATCATGTCTCGACAGGCTGAGGAAAGAGGAGGAGAAGCGGCTGGCGGAGGAGGAGCGCTTGAGGCGTGCAGAGGAGGAGAAGAGGCTTGCGGAAGAGAGGAAGAGAGAAGAGGAGGAGCAGGCTTGTATAGCAGAGGAGGAGAGACAGCGAATGGAGCTGGAGGAGCAGCAAAGACAGTCTGAGCTACAGAAAGAGGTGAGTTGACAGTCCCCTTGCACAGAAACCCCAATAGAGCTGCTCTGTTTGGATAATTGACTCCTTGCTCATTCAATGGCAGCGCGAGGAGGCTGAAGCAAAGGCCCAAGAGGAAGCAGAGAGACAGCGTCAGGAGAGAGCACGCATTATGCAACGGAACCAACAGGAGCGGATGGAAAGAAAGAAGGTAAACACCAATGCCATCATATGACACTGACATTTACACAATTTGAATTTAAGGTAGCAGCTATAGTTTAGAGAATCGTACAAGTTGCTTCAATGTTCTGTCTCCATCTGCAGAGAATTGAAGAAATTATGAAGAGAACCAGAAAAACAGACCAACTTGATTTTAAGGCAAGTTTACCAGCTTTAATTTTATAGCATATGGCTTGTTATATAGATTTGAGACATGATGTATCTGCTTGTCATGCATCGTTTCAACTCCCAAGAAGTTACTTATGTTGTGTCTTCGTGTTCTCTCAGAGTAATGATGAGAGAGACCTTCCTGATGAAAACGGAGAGGAGGCTGAGGACCAAATAAACTGTGAAAATAAGGGTCAGTTTGTTTATGCCAGAAATGGCAGATTATTACTTTGTTGGCAACAACAGTGAGTTTCTGTCTAGCAGATGACTGATGTTTCACTGACAAGCTATAGGAGAATTGCTGAAATGAAACCGAACACCTGCTTTACACAGTATTTACAAAACATTTACTAAGCAAATTCAAAAAGGCAGGCAATGCCAAAAGTCTCAAGATATAGTCTCTCACTATATGTAACATACAGCTGCACAATACTGAAAAAACTGACATTGCAATATTTTATATTATATATATTGCAAAAACTATTTTTGTGTCTTGACTCATTAAGTTTGGCTTTAAAGCTGCAGTCTGTAACTTTTTTGGTTAAAGATTATCAAAAATCAATGTTTGAGCAAGTACATAAGCAGCCAGTATTCAAAACAGTTGCCTTACTTTAGCCCGATTCACAACGGTTAGCTTGTAATAATGTTTTCTAATTTGAGTGGTACGGGTAGGTTTTCAGGGGAAATTCGAGCATGGCACTGCGTCATTATGTCATGTCTGTAAACATAAAGAAGTTGTCCCAGCTACTAGGCTATCACATGTGAGGATCCTGCAGGTGGTGGATCGTTTATAGCCTTTTCTCACAGCAGCTAGAATAATTAAATGTATCATTTTGATGGCGGATTGTAATCCAGAAAGGTTTATGTGTTTATGAAACACGTGAATGAAATTAAATTATATTCCAGTTTTAAATGTGCTTCTGATTACAGATAGCCTTATTACACAAGATTTGTATTTTAAAGAAAACTAGTTCGAAGGGAGCATAATTTGCTTTTTGGGTTAAAATAATTTCTTAATTGGCATGACAATTAGATTAGACTGTACAGAAATTGAAATCTACACACTAATACACACTATACTCATAGTCATGCAATGCTGATGTTGTTAACATTAACAATTTGAGAATAATGTATAATAATAATAATTTGCACGGTTTAGTGTGATATGAGCTAACCGATTTTTAGATTAACTCACCATTGGTAGCGTGATTTATGGTAGTGTTTTTCTCCTCAGTTGGTCAGAACAAACATGCCAGACTTGTTACCTACTTGTTCAGATGGCAATATACGGTGAACATTCTTATTTGGGTCATATATTCCAAGACGTAGGCTAGAATCTGTGATCGCAAAGTACAATAAACATCCACACTGATGCGTGACTGACTGCCACACATTCACCTCAAAACATTAGGTTCATCTGCGCTGAAGCCGTGCCAGAGCACAACCCCACGCAAGAGTTCATTCTGCAAAAAGCTGCAATTCCAGGTTTTCAAACAGAGATGGTGATAAAGAGGCAAAACCTACGGACTGCAGCTTTAAAATAATAATTATAATTTTTATTGTGATTTTTTTTTTTTTTTTTTTTTTTTTTTTTTTATAAATCTGTGAAAACACTGAGCTGTCATTTTAACAAAAAGCTGCAGGAATCCAATAAAGTTTCTGTTTTGCCGAACCAATTTATAAATGCTTCTCATGACAAATCTGTTGAAATGAGTGGCACAGCACATGTAGAGTTTAAAGCAGCATTTACTGCAAACTGAAGCCATTGAAAACACCAAAACATGAGCTGCTTCTGTGTAAATGAACACAGTGCTGCGCCTCACTCTGAGCCTATGTTTATTTAATTAGATCACACCCTTAGCAGTTTGATAATCATACCAAGACATATCACAATTTTATTTCAATATATTGTGTATCCCTAATGTAGGACTAAATGATTAATTTGTCTCATTAAAATTTAGAGAATGAGGCTTTCGATTCAGAGCAGAATGCCAAGACTACAGAGCCAGCAGACTCTCAGGAGTGTCATTTATCTGTGGACGAGCCAGTCACAGAGCAAGACGGGCCAGTTTTTAGTATGAACACACAAACAGATGTGGACAATAAAGAGAACAGCAATGGGCCCAGCACAGAGGATCCCTCATTGGACAGGTACAAAAATGACTTCATTTACTCTAGTTTCATCTGGGTTACCCTAGTGGTGCATACTTCACCTTTTACATTTGTGCTTTAATCTCTAGCAGCCCACCTCCCAAATCCTGTCTGATGGAGGGCTCAGAGTTTGTGAATGAGGACTCTAAAGTGAACCTGGTGCAAGAGTTGAATGGTAAAGGAGGATCCTGGAGCTTCGAGGAGCTTATCGATCTGGGTGTTCATGCGAAGAGCAAACCCCTGATGGACGATGGGGGCCCTGAAGGGCCTAGAGTGGCCTTCGAAGAGAAAACCAGCTCAATTCATCCAGCCCAGCCCATTGAAGCCCTGTCTGGTAAGGGCTTTTTACTCGAAGTCATCTGAATGGTGTTTATATTGATTTGACCTCACAGAATTGACCTCATTTTTCTCTTGTTCTCCCAGAGATGTGAATGCGCAGGTCTGTTTAAGGCCTGCTGATTATTGCACTCCGTGAGTCACGTCCAGCTGAGCCTCAGAGTGTCAGCGCTCAGACTCGTCTGGACAGCCAGGGAAAGCGCACAGTGCCGCACAGCCTCTGCAGATAATAGATGGATAAGGCAAGACAAAATAAAGACTGTTGAAAGTTGGAAGTAACAAGCTAAAGAAATGCTTCAGGGAAAATGATAGATTCCTTCAGTGTGCTTGCTTCGTTTATCAGCTCTACATCTTTATAATATTGTCAGGATTTGTTTTTTCATACATTTCTTAAATGTTTTTTTTGATTTGTTTGTCTTTTAAATGTGAAGACAACTTATTTATTCATGCGGCTTCTTCACATTTAAACGGCTGCTGTCTCTTGACGGTTACCACGTGCACTTTTTTGCTAAATTCCAGGTGTTCACGTGGCACATACGAATTCGTTATAGCTTCAACTTCAGCATTTTGTTGAATAATCTGATTGGTCTAGTCAGTGTAAAGCCTTTTGTAAAAGGAAACTCTCACATATCTTCAGCTGACATTGGTTCCAGTAACAGATGTACTATTTAAAACCCTGTGTCTGTTGAGCGAAGCTCAGGAATGTGATCCAACGTAGAAACATGAGGTTAGACGGGCTGCTAGTGCAGCAACTCTCCAGTTCTGATGTGCTTTTAATGTGACCTCAGGATATTTTCCTCCAAGCTTCTGTTTCTCCTCTCTAAAGGCATAAACATCACCACTGTATAGTGTTTAACGCTGTATCCCCTGTGCAACAACTTAAGCATTCCTACTGTGTAACACTTGTAGATTGCAAATCTCACTCGAGAAGTTTCATTAAAACCGTTTACCAAGCTGATTGCAATTAAAATGGAGTGCAAAAATGTTCATACTGCCTTGAGCGCGAAGATTGAAGGATGATGGGGCTCAATGCAGACCGACCTAACACTTTTGTTTAATGAGGTTTTTAATGTTCATTCCTGTTCTGTAGTAAACACCTGTATTGTTGATATCCTGTTCTACCTGTACATAAATATGACTAGTTAGCAAATATCTAATTTAAGTGACGCTCAATATGTCTGCATGAATCTATCTGCTACTATATTGCGTAACATAACAGAGAATTACTGTAACTCTTACTTGCACACTTTCTGCATGTTTCTGTTCCACGTGTTCCAGTGGCTAAACTTGAATGATTTCATATTCTCCAATGCCCAAAGTCCCCTCAGGGTTGTACTGTACTATCAGGTCCTGATGTTTCCTCGTGTGTGTATATATAGTTACTGTTAGTTCTCACATCCATTCATGGCCTAAATAATCACAATACATTTAGTTGTCTCTTTAAAAGTGCATAAATATATATTTAAAACTCTTCTAAGTATTACATAATCAGTATTAGGCTGCCTGGCTATACTTGTGGGTGGGAATAAGAACTAGGCAGCAGGTTAGTGTACAGTATAGTGTGGTACAGCACTGTACTGTAAGAAAAGCTGTTGCTAATCTAACAGGCCAGATGTAACGAACCGTACACAGCACTAGCGTGCATTTTTGAACGGAGTGTGAAATGAGTTGGAAAAAAAGAATGTGAACTGAGGGTTACAAGTGAAGTCAAGAGGGCTATTTGATTATGAAGCTGCTTCGAGTTTGAACAGGGATGTTTGCAGAGAATCCATAAAGCATGTTGCCTCTCATTGAGGTTGAGAATTGCGAATTTGCAGCTGGAGGATTCAGAGGAAGTTCAAGTGATTTATGCACTAAGTGTGATTTGGCATTTGACGGTTGATTCAAATGTCCAGACTGATTGGTCTCCATATGCTTGAAGAGTTTAGTTGGCTTTGTTTACTGTAGTTGTGTAAAATGTTGAGTTTCCTTTGAAATATTATTCACAGATCGGTTAAAGGCCACAAAGCTTAAAGAAACAGTTAAGTTTGTGGTTAACTGACAAGTACATTTTCCTTATTTGTATCATTCCATCCACATTTAGGAATACTGTAGATCCTTCAATATGTATTTAATGTTCTTCTATTATTTTATATGCAACCGCTTTCTGTGATTTTTATCTTTTGTTGTGTAATAGTCACTTTCCAGATTGCTTTTGGACTCAGGCTCTTAGACTCCAGTGGAAAAGTTTGCGGAGGTTAGAAGTGACCAGTGCTCATTGTGATTCCCTCGGTTTTGGCCTTTTATACTCATAACACTTTACATTTCCAAATTGCTTCATGTTGTGGTGTAGCTGCTGCAGACCCAATCATTGAGGCGTGTGTGTGTGTATGTGTTAGTTGCGCTTGCTTTCGTAATACACTAACACTTTCAGACGAGTTTACTCCAATGCAGATGTTTCCACTAACAGGACCTTTAGAGCCCTTTGCGCTTTATACATCAGAACTAAAACTGCTCTTTAATGTTGAGTACTCAATACAGGGGTAGAATAGGACGGTGCCTTAGATGCAGAATGGGCTGTATTTTATTTTCATATATTAATACCTTAACGTGTCACGTGAGCTTACCTCGGCCATGACAATCACTCTCCTCGACCAGGGTCATGAATGGGATCTGCTTTTGTTAGAGCAGTGTCTTGTCTTGAAATTGCCCTGACCACAAATTATATTTGTAAATATATCTAAAGTGTACTGGGAAAAAATAAATTGTTAAAATAAAGTTTTGGAAGATAAATGTTTGGAGTTATTTATTGTTTCATGCGCAATGGTTTGAATCTGTTCATTAGTTTGTTTCTCTTTTCATTCTTACAGTTGTATTAACAGAATGACTTGCATAAAAACATTTCAAAGGAATTATCCAGAAACTAATCAAACATTTTTTCCACAAAGCAAAATGAGTTTACTAAAATAATGCATGTTGTATTCCTATTGTAACATCACACAGTTTGACCGTAGCTTTGCAACAACTGAAGCTTAAAATGCATTGTTTGTAAATCCAGCGATTGCATTTATGATTGCAGTAATATGTTTTGCATAAGAAAAGCCCTTCATATAGCACTCATTATCTGCTCCAAGAACTTGATAAAAATAATCTCAATCTTCCAGTGATTTATCAATGCAAACACCCTCACTGGTTTCTCTTAACTTGAACACTCAAAGCTTTGCGAGATTAACACATTTCATCATTTCTATCTTAATTGCTCATTAATCAGCTGTATCAGGCCCTCACAGCTTTTTGGCGCAGTCAGGGCAGTAGATGTCATTTCCGTTAATGACAAAGCGCTTGTGGGCCATGGAGAGGGAGCATTTTTTGCAATTAAAGCAGTATTCATGCCAGGTTTTGTCCTCGTAGTTCACCACATTGGTCCCTCTACCAAATCCTGGAACGCAGAAAGACAACGGTAAATATGGATTTTTATTATTAGTGATGCCTTCTATTCCTTTAAAGGGATAGTTCACCCAAAAATGAAAATTCTGTCATTAATTACTCTCACTCATGTCATTCCAAACCCGTAAGAACTTTTAACAATGTCCTTGCTATCTTTCTGGGCCTTGAACGTGTCAGAAAGCTCTCGGATTTCATCAAAAATGTTAATTTGTGTTGTGAAGATGAATGAAGGTCTTGCGTGTTTGGAACAACATGAGGGTGAGTAATTAATGACAGAATTGTCATTTTTGGGTGAGCCAACCCTTTAATGTTGTGTAGTTAGAAGTGTTACAAGTTTACTGTAATTGTGGGGAAAAAAGAATGATCATTTAATACTGGCACAGATGCATGTTTGCAGATTATACCTGTAATGGGATTTTGACATCCAGAGCATTTCTTGGCCACATCAGCCTTATAGCAGTTCACACAGTAGAACTGATCTTCATGGGCCGTGAAACGAGCTCCAGCCAGAGGTTTCTTGCACGTGTTGCACACAAAGCACTCAGAGTGCCAGGGCTGGTCCTGATAGGTGATTCCACCGCTGCTAATGGCCTGATTATTAGGACAGATCAGATCATTGACTTCATTTACTACAAAGCAACATAAGAGGCACATGTATACTATTAAAAAAACATTTTTCCAAGTTGTATATAAAAGAAAAGGTTATTGGAATATGGTTTTACAAGACTACTTCAAACATGTTAATTTAACACGTTGCTTGCTGTTTCTTTGTAAATATTTGTGAAATTTACTAGCAATAGTAATAGATTGTAATAGTGAAAGTTTGTTCAATGAGGTGTTTTTTTGAATGCATTAAACTAATCAAAAGATTTTTATTTTAATGGAGGTTTCAAATAAATGTTCTTTTGAACTGTCTATTCATCAAAGGTTCCTGAAAAACAAAATGCATCAAGGTTTTCAACCGTTTTCAACATTGATAAAATTGTTACATGAAATGTTTCGGCAAATTGGCATACATGAATGATTTCTGAAGGATCATGTGATGCTGAAGACTGGAGTAATGCTGTATCACATCACAGGAATAAATTACATTTTAAAATATATTCAAATAGAAAACAGTTATTTAAAATTGCATAAACATTTCACAGTATTTCTCTTTTTACTGTATTTTTCATCAAATAAATGCAGCCTTGATGCACAATAGAGACTTTATTTTTTTTCAAAAACATTCAAATTTTACCAACCCCAAAATGCAAAGTAATTTGTTTGCCAAGTACCCGTATAATAGTTTGCGTCAAAATTAATTTTGCAATAATGGCCGTCTGACCGAATTTGCACTTCACTGTAATAGATGGAACAGAAACGCAACTTCGGTGTTTGCGGCTATGAAAACTTTTGACAGTACAAGCCTTCAGTATACCGTTAACTGACCTCTTTGCAGCGGACACAGTTCTTGGCAAACTTCTTCTCATGGCAGGCAGTGCAGTACATATCATCACCCTTGGTCAGGAAGCTCTGGGTGCGGATTGGCTGCTTGCACTCAAAGCAGATGAAACACTCTTCATGCCAGATTTTTTGCTTGTACTCCACATTCTTAGATCCTACAGAGAAACACCAGAACTTTGCTGTCATTTACAACACTGCGTGAGATACTCTGTCGAAAAAAGGTGTTTGTGTGCACACACCTGGCGTAATCGCTTTGTAGCAGCCCTGGCAGCGAGACGATCCGTCACGGTCTCCACACTTCCCACACATGATCTTGCCATCGTCCTTGGCAGCAAAAGACTCATTGGCCAGCGGCTTGTAGCACTTGGCACAGCGGAAGCAGCCCTCGTGCCAGTGGCGGTTCTTATGGGTCAGCTCCTGGATAGAGATCACCGTGAGCTCTGCACAATGTAAAATGCTCTTTTTAAAAGGATTTTTCTTCATTCACCACCCACCTTTGCATCAGCACCTATAGGTTTGCGACACTCGGCGCAGGTGTTGGCGCAGAGCTTGTCGAAGCAGCGCACGCACACTGGTTTGTCATCTTTCTTGACGTACTTCTTGCCCTGCAGGTTGTCTCTGCAGTAGAAGCAGTCGAAACGCTCGGTCATGGTGGAGCTCAGATAGCTGCGGGGGCCTGCAGGGACAAAACAAAGGCAAAGTATAAAACTGGCTGCCGAACCATACGTTTATGACGTGTAATATGGCTTTTTTTAACAAATCATATTAGAATTGTCAAATTAGGACGAGATTATCAGTGGTTCTGTGAAACCGAAGCATTAGAGGTAAGATGTTCAGACACTTCATCTGAACATCTTTAAAATACACAAAAGATATATTTGCTAAAATATAAATGTTTTCGTACCAATATATTGCTGGCCATTTTTTTCAATATATTTAAATCCAAGAAAATCAATTCAAATTCAAACATACATTCAAAAGAAATATATATATGTTCTTGCCCATGAAATACATTTTGAAATATATTTTGGTATATGACACAAACTGAGTGACTAGACTAAATTTGTGGTCTCTCCCACTCCATTCCACACCTACTTTATGCAAATGATCAAACTTGTGGAACCAAAATAGAGAATATTTGAGCACTTGAACATTCATCATGTTCTACAGTACTGATCAAGTAGAGACTGCATGATTCTCTCTCTATTCAGTGCTACATTTTCTTTAAAGTGTCTAATGCTGTTGTGAGTATTGATTATTATAATATCTCAAGTCACCACAAGAGGCCAGTATAACGCAATAACAAGAATCCGTGTAGGCTAAAGGGGCTGGTTTGACTGGGAGGGACTCTTAAAGGCTTTTAAATGAACTTCAGGAATTTCCTGTTTTGATTACAGATTATTATGTTTTCTTAAATTCTCTTGAAATAATGAAGAGGCCACATGGACAGCTACTTTTTTTATACAGATCATAAAAAGTGTTGAACTTAGCATTGATCAGCACATATAGCTCTGACTTAAATCAATATTTCCTTAACCCACGGTGACGCGGGTGTCACAAACATTTGTGACTATCTGAAAAGGTCTTTTTAAAGCATTATCCCTCACTTTCAACTCAGGAAGTCCCTAAGTGACATATAATGAACACCCAGATTCAGTCATATGATAATGTGTGCATTTTGTGTGCACAATGGTGTCTTGTCTGGTTAGCACGCGTTACAGTGTCAGCAATTTTTAAAACGCTTGTTTTTGTTACTAAAGGTATGTTTCAACCCATGCAACAATTATAATGTTTTAATAACATATCCTAGATTACTCTTAACCTGATTTTAATACATTTCTTGAACAAATTGATATAAAATATGTTACAAAGATATTGTAGTGACATATGTCACATCAGGCTATTAATCTTATTAAAGTAGGTGGAATTTTGATGTGACATATTTGTCAAATTAAGAAAAATGGTAATGAGCTGCTCATTTAATTTAGCTGATTCAGTTATTTTAGTTTTATGTTTTTTGCTGCTCATTTCAAAGCATATTTTAGCAAATCTACGTGCATGTTTAACATGTTGACCTCCAGTGTGAGGTAGTTATTTATTTTTATTCAGTTTACACATTTTCAAGCTGTGGAAAAAAAAAAAATTAATCTAAAAATTCATTTCTGGTTAAACCATGTACCTGAAAAGGTAGAATTTTGATATGTCACAAAAGGAAAAATGTGATGGTCACAGTTATGTTTTTTTTTTTTAAATATGTTGTGGCAAAGCAAATAAAATGCAAAAACTATTACTTCTGGAAAATGTTTTTTTTTTATCTTCCCAGAAAAGTAATCATTTTGATATGTTGTGGAAAATCAAATAAACAGAAAAAAAAAAAGATAATTTTAAACGCCCAATGTAACACATATGTAACATGGAAAATGTATCATAAACATTACAGATATTTCACAAAGAAGGGGTTGTATTTTAAAAACAACAGCAGAAACATGTTATAAATGGTCAATTTGGTCTGTTTTATATGCCCCATAATTTTCCTATAAGTAGAAATTTGTCCGGGTTCTTATGGGTTAAACCAGTGTCCCTTGGGTTGCAAGATATTGTTAGCATGTTAAATGTTTTGACTGCACGTCTGCATCTGTTGTAAACACAGCCTAGCAACCGCATGCCAAACAACTTAGGAAAGTCTGCTTGAAAAGCCAGAGGCCAAATCACCCCGCAGATGTGGCCACTAACACTTCATCTCTGATAGTGCCAAAGCTGAATTTTCTGGCCTTTGATAAGTGAAGCTGTATTTTTAGAGTACAGACTCATTCTTACCAGTTGGGTTTGTCTCTGTCAACATCCTATTGTTAGCCCTTAAGTAAATATAGCCGTCATTATGGCTACATTCATTAAATTCTACTTATTTAATCAAAACGATAACATGATTCTTGAAACGAAACGGGTCAGAAATGCAATGTGGAAGCGAACATCAAAGTTTCCCCACTGAGTTGACAGTATATGTATGTGCTCTTTCTTCATTAGGATCCATTATTTAGTATTATCAAAACAACATAAGGCCATAGAATGTTTTTTTTAATTATTTTACATTCTAACATTTTATTCCCATGTTCCCAAAAATGACGATTAACACACTAATATTAGCGAATGATGTGAGAAATTCCACAGATTGAGCCTCGACCTAAAATTTTATAGTATATCCTATTAAAGAGCAAAATACTACTAAAGAGAAGATAATCTGGGTGAAACTTCCAACTGGATCTGTGGAGAAAAATATCTAGCATCAGTAAGTCTCTCCTCTGACTTCAGATGTATACAAGCATTAGTGTTGTGGCTTCAGTGAACTGAAATATCTTTGTGACCTGAGCAGTATGCTCAATCCTTAAGCCTTTTGGGATACCGTCCATCAGCTGTTCATTTTAAGCTAGCTCTGTCAGTATGTTATCAAATGGACCACTTTGTCCCAAAGCGAAGAGCAAATGCTGCTCAAAAGGTCAACATGAGATCAAATTCAGCCATGAGAAGAACAGTAACCAAAGAGAGCATGTCCACATTAAAGCAAACATTGATTGATGCACCTATATTTGACACTAACAAATGTAGTCCAAATAAGTCATGACATGATTGTGAAGAATCAGTGAATTAGCTTGAGCACTGTCTTGATGTAGACTCAGACCACATTCAGTTACATAGAACACAGCAGATACCTGAGCTCACCATCACAATTATACAGATAAAGAAATATTTGCTCCATTGGGTTTTACAAGGTTAGCTAAGATTGTCTGGTACTGATATTGCACAGGCCTTCAAATAAGATTAACATCAATCTATACTGGAAATATTAAACTAACTTTACTGGAAACCCCTCCAAAACCAATGCATTTTCATATACAAATCACATATGGACACACCAAATCACAACAAAGCATACACTACCATTCAAAAGTTTGGGGTCGTTAAAGAAATTGTTTTAATGATTTTGAAAGTCGTTTCTTATACTCACCAAATCTGCTTTTATTTGATGCAGTAAAAACAGTAATACCTTGAAATAATATTACGATTTAAAATAACCGTTTTCTATTTTAATATGTAATTTATTAATGTGATACAAAGCTGAATTTTCAGCATTATTACCCCAGTCTTCAGTGTCACCATTCTAATATGGTGCTCAAGCAATCAATGTTAAATTAAAATACTGAAACCAAACTTTAGAATAGTAGTGCAAGTTCAGCTATAAACCATATCCAGCAAAAGAAGTGCCAATAGCTGCACAAGAGGAGAATCCATGGGCCGATCCACCAAAAAGCTTTTCATGGCTGCACATCTTTACCTGAGTGTTTGTAGAAAGTCATATCTGCTTTCAGGAAATACAGGAAAGCCTTGAGGAAATGAAAGAGAAGGATGGAGAGAACCAAACAGCCAAAGAGTTACAGGGGAACTCCACTCTTCTCTTTGAGTAATTTGTCATATATACGACCCCAGCTGCCCCTTAAAACCTACCCCCTGCCCCCAGTTGCCCACCGCACCCATGGCCTGTCCTCCCAAACCCAACAATCCCAACCAAAGCATCAGCTGCCCTCTCCATGTTAGGCTATGCTGTAAAAGATAAGTGAAGGGGAGGGAGTCAGAGAGAGGGAACTGAATTCATCTGAATTCCTTGCTTGTGACATCAGAGAGCAGAATATAGGAATTTTCACAGCCTTTGGTTGGATCTGATGGATCGAAGAGGCTTGAGGCTTTGTGATTGTTCTGAAATGGATTAGTAAATTAAGGGCCGTTCCAGTACTTTATGAGTTCACCTAGAACTACTTTGTTTATCAGTGCTTATATTGTGAAATAAACTTTGTATTGCTTTTGGCTTGTCTGTTTAAACAACAGTTGCAATAAAACTGGGAATCAGGGAAAAGATTCATTGCTTCTGAAAATGCCACGTCTCAAGGGTCGTAAGAGGACACCATCTCACACACAAGTGTAACTACAAACTCACTGTGAACTGGACTTTTGACCATTTAAGCTAAACCGTGTTTGTAATAAAACTGAGCTCTGTTCCCATTTCGAAAAGTTTTCAGGTTGCTGATTGTGATGTATAAAGAAAACTATGCCTCATTTGGACCCAACCAAGATTCCTGTAGTGACTTACAAATATGCATGACATTATCCAAAAACATTATCCAAAAACTCAAAGGCTACAGGAACAAATGAAAGGACTGAAGTCGTCTGAACTCATCCGCAAACATCTCATCTGGAAGATCAGCACTGAAGGACTTCTAGACACATTATTCACACCAAACTACTGTGTTTTTTTTTGTTTGTTTTTTATCACTGGCACACAACAGCCTTCATACTTCCACTTAAAATATATTAAAAAAGTAGCAAGTCCTGAGAAAAGTGATTCTATCATCATTTGTTTGGCGATGCCACTTGGTTTCATATTGTATGTTACATCCGGATATTTTTAAATGTGACTTTTTAGAAACTCTCCATATTTTAGAATATGTATGAGGTGTAGAGAAAATGTGTGTCTGGATGAAATGTTGAAGTAATGACTCATTGGTGGTCAGTGTTGACCAATGTGGACAATGGAAACAGATCCACCTGTCCTCTACTAAAGTCCTGTCTCGCGGGAGGCCTGAAATAGCAATCTGGCATCATGCACTAAAACAACCCCCTCTCATCTCTTATCTAAACCCAGCTGCAGAATCTGCAGACTGTTGGCAGGACCTACGACACGAAGAATCAACTTGTGAAGAGGATGAGGAAGATACTAACATAAGAGTGGGTCAGTGTTGATGTGAAGGAAAAGATTTGTTGTAGGCTCTTGTTCATCTGGATATGATGCATTCGTTGAAGAATGTGAGGTAACAATAAATTGGAAGTGTGGGGCAGTTTGGAAAACAACAGCACTATTATGGCTCATAAAAGTTAATGGACCAGTTCTTCTAAACGTGTAAACAATTAATTTTATCTCTCGCCAGAGATCTTGTGCATTTTAGTTTACCAGTGTTACTTGGATTCTGGCATCTGTTAAATCTCTTCCATTAGGAATTAACCAAAATAGGCAGCTCCGCTTTCAGATTTTCCAGGAATGTGTCTTAAAAGCCTCTCAGTTACGATAATAAATCCAGCCAATTTATCACAGTCCTATTCACAGGCCAGTGACTCATCTGATGACCGGTTAGGAACATGACAACATGTGTGCAGTAGGTCAGCATACCAGTGTTTTCCATCTCATTGACCAAGAACAAGTATTTATTAAAGATCACTGGAACATTTTCAAATAAGCGTTAGCCAGATCTTTTCTTACATGTAAATACATGCAATTGTGAGCCAGTTTAACTTTAGGGTGCAAGTCAAAGCTAAAACCCTGTTTCAGGTCACATCCACAAATGATTCACCCTACGGTTCTAGAGAAAATATATCCACTTGCGCCATAGTGCCATAACAAGACGATTATTACTGAGAATGTTGAGACCGGACCGAGATTTCTACATTCATGGCTCTATGGTGAAAAACACAGTCAAAGTTGTGAAACAGTCAGTCCACCTTAACCTTTGACCATGATTAACAGCAGAATTTGCTCATATGTGACCCTGGACCACAAAACCAGTCTTAAGTGTCAATTTTTCGAAGATTTAAACATCATCTGAAAGCTGAATAAATAAGCTTTCCATTGATGTATGGGTTGTTAGGATCGGACAATATTTGGCCGATACACAACTATTTGAAAACCTGGAATCTGAGGGTGCAAAAAAATCAAAATATTGAGAAAATCACCTTTAAAGTTGTCCAAATGAAGTTCTTAGCAATGCATATTACTAATCAAGTTGATACATTTACGGTAAGAAATTTACAAAATATCTTCATGGAACATGATCTTTACTTAATATAATGATTTTTGGCATAAAAGAAAATTTTATAATTTTGACCCATAAACTGTATTTTGGCTATTGCTGCAAATATACCCCAGCGACTTAAGACTGGTTTTGTGGTCCAGGATCACATATGTAAATGTAAGTAATAAATTATGTAAATGTATTAACTGGATCAATATTCTGGTTTATTAAAATCTAAATAAAGGCTGGAATACACTACACAACTCAAAATCTGAACAGATTTTAAAGCAATAGGTATCATACACGTGACGACTTTTTAAGTGGTTATAATATGTTTGATAGACTGGATGGAATAAAAGCCCGACAAACAAACCCACAGTAAAAAAAAAAAATTATAATAATAAATTAAAAAATTGTCCTCATTTGTTAGTCGTTTCGGATAAAAACTTCTGGTAAATGACAATGTACACAAACTTACATAGTCATTTAGCAGACATTTTTATCCAAAGCGATTCACAAATAAGGACAATAGAAGCAATCAAAACCAATAAAATTGCAATAATATATAAGTGCTGTGACAAGTCTCGGTTAGTCTAATGCAGTACACGTAGAGCAAGGGTTTTTAGGTTTTTTTTTTACAATAAATAAAAAGAAAACAAGTAGAGAGTAATTTTTTAAATAAAAAGAAAATAAATAAAATGCATAATAACATAAAATGCATATATTTATAAATATCAGTTGTCATTTTATATCTCCAAATAACATTTTAGTAAGATTATATTTAAATGTTTAGTTTTATAATCAAAGCTCTGTAGTTTTTATTGTGGGAGAAAAATGTATAGACCTAGGTTGTTTCAGTCCAGTAAATGTTCCTTTTGAAATATCACTAATGATATTCAAGTTATTCTAACATTTAATTTTTTAAATATCAGTTAAGATTTTACAGCAAAAAGGCACATGAACCACGACCTGGAGGTGGACATTTTTATAATTAGACTAAAAGGACTTTTACTCACTAAAAAAGCATAAACTATCAATCAGACGGCAAAAGGCATGCAGTAGACAGGTTTTCCAGCAAAGTTTTCATCATGTTGATAATTTAGAGGTCTTTGTATACATTTAAGTACAGTGGGGTTGATAGGGTTAATATATGTTTACAGTTTAGCTTGAAGTGTGTCACCAGTGAGCAGCAGAGGACAGGAGAGATGTGGCACCTCCAGTGGACAGAATGAAGTTGTGCAGTCTACAGAAGCCCCACATTTCCTAATTAGGACCTTCACAGAAAATGGTGTGTTTTAGACATATACACACACCACCTAGTGGATTACAAAGATGTGTTGAGACTGAAACTGTTCAGCTGAAGTGTTTCAGTGTATGATTACACGTGTGTGGGATCCCAAAAAATCTTTGTCCTTATTTGGCAGGATGATTTCTACTGAAACAAACATTCTGTAAAGCCACTTTACTTCTGATGCTTTCAGGTTAAAGAGCCGCATGAACAGAGGCGTAACGTGCATGCAGTGGATAAGATACACAGGATGCGAGTCAGACAGAAATGAGAAATGCTGCCAAAGGAAAAACTGCCACAGTAAAAAAAAAAAACTAAAATAATAGTAATAACATTCATAATAATCATAATAATAAAAAAAGTTTCAAGTGGTTTTGTTTAGAAGTCAGTTACTTTATTCACAATTTGGAATCATTCTTAAAATAACCTGTGATTACAATACAAATAAGAATCCCTGAAGAATAAAATGATCTCCTGCTGGATAAACTGAAATTCTGAACAAAACTTAAATAATAATAATAATAACAATTTGTCTATTCAGCAGGATCTTATGTCAGTTTTGTAAAGGAGTTTGATCCCAATAAGAATTCCAATAGCATTCCTGACTCGCAGAAAAAATCATGGGACAAACTGCATTAAATGTCTTAAATTAAATTGTTTCCCAAATGCAATAATGTCTTTACAGTATAAAAGTCAAATTCTACAGGTGAAAATAACCGTTAGGGCAGATTTAAAGTTTAAGTCGTCTCTTGCACTCATAAACTCAATTACATAAGAAAAAACTAAATAAACTAAAAATTTGATTTATATAGATTTTGTGTAAACTCACCCTAAACACCATAAAAACACAAATATTCTAAAGTTTGTGAAGTCTACCTGTTACATATTTAATGAGAAAAATACTTTGGTATATACATGGTAATTTAGTCTTTAGACATTTCACACAATCAATATTACTAATAAATACATGCATTTCTATTAAAGAATTCCACAGAAAAAGTTATGCATCGATCTTCTATAATCCCTAGATCACACTTACCAGTGAGCACAGAGCAGTGTGAGACGCAGCTGTCTGCAGCAGTGATGAGAGACGGTCTCCTCCTCGTCTGCAGGATCAACCGGGCTTAAGAACATCCACAAGGGGAGTGAAAAAAAAAAAAAAAAAAATCAAGATATGATCCAAATACTTTGAGTTCATATCAACAATGACATCAGACTGGAATTCACTCTTTGTGCTTAACCAATTGTGTATAAAAGCCTAAAGAGAAGCGAGTTGTGATAAATAATCATTCTGTATGTTTAGTGATTCATTCAGAATAAATTTGAACACGTTTAATAGTCTTCCATATACTACAGCTCAAATGTTTGTTTTTTTTTCAACACTACTAATGCGTCACTTCAGATGCTTTATTCTAGTAGAACACGTTCCCTACATGCTTGCTGAAAAGAGAAACCACAGACCACAAAGATTTCATAGCTTTCAGAGATGATCCAGAGTTTTTCTACTGTACATTCTTAAAACTTCCTTAATGGCATTGATGGTTCCATGAAGAATCTTTAACATCCATTAAAGCCTTTCATTCCAAAAAAGGATTTTTTTATAATGTTCTTCACTCCAAGAACTGTTCAATGAAAGGTTTCTGGGGAACTCAGTGCAAGATCCTGAACACTTGTGTGATATATACAGTGTTGTGGAATTAACAGAGCACTACTGAGGGCACAAATATCATCACCTTTAAACAACCTCCAGCTTGTCATCAGTTCCTGGAGAGCCTCCAAACGGTTAAAGACATCAATGACATGGAGAACAGAAGCTATGAAAGGCCTGGCAGCAGCAGCATATCTATACTTATTTATGTCCTGGCACCAGAGACTGAGCCAAACAATTCCCTTCTGCTACATAATAATGTTTTGTTTAGTAATCACTGATAGCAAGACAGGGGGCTACTTGTTACAAGTGCTATATCTCAGTAAAATTAGGTCAGAAATTCAGTTGCGTATGTTTTGCTAACTCTAACGTCCAAACAAGCACATTTTATAGCTGTTGAGTGAGTAAAAAAAAACACGCCCTGAGATACATTCAGTCAAATACATAATTACATGATTTTAAAGGTTGAGTTGTGTTCTCAGAACACCTAGTCTCAGCCTCTATTCGAGGAGTTAAATAATAGCTTAGAATTAGAGTGAATATGATTTTTTTCCCCATCCATTAAAGTGCTTGTGAAGTAAAGAGGCTTTTACCCTTTATTTAGCCTCAAACAGAAATTAGTTGAATATGTGAAGAAGGAAAAAAAGTCTTCAGTCTCAGTTCTGAGATGTTCCTAAGCATGTCTGGTTCATTACAGTGTGGCTGGGTGAAAGTGTACTGTGTGTTCCCTTATAAACGGACACAAATCACTTTTTTTCTGCATTGTTGGACAGACTATGATGTAAATGTTGGACTGGGTGTGATTCCAGTGAGGATGTGCTCTTGTTAAGAGTTCTGACCATATAAGGAACATGTTACCTGATCCTTCTTCAGCCTGACCTCTCCTCTGCACGAGTGAACGCAAGAGTGATTCATTCATCAACAGACATTAAAGTAAGCGGTACATGATAAAAGGCAAGATAGTTGAAAATGAATTACTCACTCTCATGTCGTTCCAAACCCGTAAGACCTTCAGAAAACAAATTACGATATTTTTGATGAAATCCAAGTGCTCTCTGACCCTGCTTAGACAGCAATGCAACTGACACGTTTAAGGCCCAGAAAGGTGTAAGGACATCGTTAAAACAGTCCATGTCACATCAGCGGTTCAACCGTAATTTTATGAAGCTACGAGAATACTTTTTGTACGCAAAGAAAACAAAAATAATCATTTGTGTTCAGAAGATGAACAAAGGTCTTACGGGTTTGGAACGACATGAGAGTGTGTAATGACAGAATTTTCATTTTTGGGTGAACTATCCCTTTAAGGAAAATTAGATTTTTTTTTCTTCCTAGTCCCAAAATCCATGACAATTAAAATAATGTATTTAATATTTATCCAACAAAAAGTTTTGTATGAGAATTGTTTTGAAGAAATTATATTAAATATAAAGTTAGTCAGAGAAGCCAAGTGGTACCTAGGTAAAAACAAAACTTAAAATTATTAACAAGCCTTTCGCCCCAAAATACACTAAAATCTCTAAAAAATAAAATATTTTTAAATATTACAATACAAAATAATAAATGTTTTTATACTGTATTTTTGATAAAATAAATGCAGACTGGGTGAGGATGAGAATTATGTGAAAAAAATTTGAACTGTAGTTTATGTGGGATAGCGAGTCTCATAAGCTAAATATATAAAATAATATATATATATATATATATGTGTGAAACATTAGATCAAATTACTTCAGATTCAACCCTAGCGTCTTTGTGCACATGGATCGAGATATTTTCACAGTGCTTAAGGGCATGCATGTTTAGAAAGGCACTGTCATGGTGCTTGTTGCTATTTAGTGCATTAGAAGAAAATAAATCAAAAGGACCTTTTATCTAGGGGCCATTAACCCTGCTGTATCAGACATATTTCATTTACACAGCTTCCAAACAGCTGCTTAAGGAATGATGTCAAAGCCTAAGAAAAGAGTTCCAGCAGTGATCCAGTTTTTTTGAATATGGAGATTAAAACAGCCATACAAGATTATTTAATCGAAAGCACAGGCTTCTGTTTATTGACCACTGCACACATGAACAGATGAGAATATTTACACAGATGTAAACAGTCAGTACCTGCAACACATTAGAGTAGAGCTGCACATAGTGTGACTAACACACCACTACGTACCAGAACAAACAGCACATTTACCACCATTAAAGCCCGTTCAACTTGCTTCTGCTACTTTGCACAAACTGGGGTGCACAAGTCAAGCTCTCATTGTTCGTGTTTTAAGTATTTTTGGAGGAGCACATAGATTATACGAGTGTTAAAAAAAGAAGAAAAGTTTATTCAAAATAAATCACAGTTTGTTTTTTTTACTGTAACAATGTCTTTACAATCTACAGAAACCCCTAGTTTATCCGTACATTTCAGTAACCCTTTAATCTCATAGATTCACAAACTCCTAAATTCATTTGCTGTCTGAAAGGAAGATTCATTCTCCAATACTACAAATACAAACATTTAAGAAATTCTGCTGCAGGCATTAAATACTTTTTCCTCTTGACATCTCAAAAAAAGAATTTTGCAGGATGTCTGAATTTCATTTGCTCATCTCATAATGCTCTGACATAGAACAGTAGGTATTTCTCGGGTATGTTTTTTTTAAAGCAAATTAAAAAGGCAAAAAAAAAAAAGTGCAAATCTGCTAATAATGCTTAACTCGATTACATCTATTCAAACACACACACACACTGTTCCTGTGCATTACAATACTGTGGCCTCCTCTAACATGATCCTGCACAGCAGGACATATCTGTGACGAAGGCCTCTGATGCCACGGTGATGACCAGCCGTCATCCTTTCGTTCCACAGCGTGTGCAATTTTCCAGCACACAGACATTGCTGGCAGGGTGGGGTCCTATCAACACTTCCTGCTCTGCAGTTAATGATGCCACCCTGGCCAAAAAACATCCACACAACAGCGGTTCCTACAATGTCCACGGACAGATAGAAAGCAATAGAGAAACTACAAACACATGGACTGGATTTTACAAAAGATCTGTTTGCTCCTCTAGTGCTCCTTCATTATCACGGCTCTCACTTCATCTTAAAATTAAGAATAACTCTAAATCAGTAGCTGCATCCCAATTCACAAACTATTAGAGCACACTTTACCAATGATGGGAAAGTACACTGTAGACAGTATCTGGATGTCATGAAGTTGTCATGAAACAACTTGCAGAATTAAAAATAATAATAATATTATTATTATTATATGTATATGTATATATAGCTAGCATTATCTTATTATCTGACATAAGATATTCACGTATATACACATCACAGTTGATCAATGAGGCAAACAATATGATGAACCATAGATATGTAAACTTTTGAACAGAATAATTTGTGTAATTTCACTTTCATCATTTTGTGTATTGGAATATACTTGAATATCAGTTTTGGAGCTATTTATCTCTCGTCAAATTTAAAATAATGCTGAACACCTTACATATTCTGCAAAAAAATATGTAAATTTATGAGAAATGTTCAACATTTGGGAGGCACTAATTCTAATAGAATCACATTCTATTATGGATGCGAAGTATGCAAATTGGGATGCAGGTCTAAATGTAAAGATCTTACTCTAATGCCATTAACGCCTGTCCAGCCTGAAACCATTAGACAGAACAATACAAATGTTTTTTTCTTTCCATGGGTGTGAACGTTAAAATTTCTTTTATTCATTCAGCCCTTTTAAAATGAGTCTAAAATCTGAACAGCTACAGAATTACTCTCAACCCAACCAATGTAAAAATCACAAAGGTGTCGATGCGACGCTCTACACTGACCTAGATAGATAAAGAGTTTTCAATTTGTTAGAAACCGCTAACACACAAAAAAAGACTTTAGGAGGGAACGTGGAGGGTTATGCTTCTTCACATAACATGTCATGCAAAAAATTAGGAATAAAAAAGCTCAAGTCCCATTAGCATTTATTTTTCTTTTTTTTTTTTTTTTAAACAGATTGCTCAATGCATTATCTTAGATGGCCCTACTACAAAAAGTATGGGCAATTTTTATTAAATTTTTTGGGGGTTTGTAATCCCAATGGTTATTTTAGACATTCGTAGTTAAACATGACATTTAGTTCATAAAAGATTAGAACGACATGGACAAAAAGAAAAAATAATAATATCTTTTAGTTATTTTAGAAAAATGTTACAACTAAAAAGAAATTGCACTGTATGAATGGCTCGCTATCTTCTGACTGAGCAGAACAAAAACACAAAAAACAAGGCGTAAAAACCTTCAGAGATTCACAGTCAAAGGTCACAATATAAGATCCAAGCACATCTTTACAGCCAATCACAAGTTACTCGGAGTGAATGGCGTCCGCCTGCACAGCTCAGACGAACAAAACCGTATCAAAATACAAGGCCTCCCTCTAGTGGACGGCAAAGAGTGTCATTTTGCTCTAAGGGGGAAAACTACATTCGACAGGCACTTGATTGTAACTGCACAGCAAACGCAGAGCCACCAATCAGCACGCCTCTGAAGAGAGAAGGCAGTAAAAAGCATCAGACCCACAGGAATGTGCCACGGACTCTTCACATCTCCTAAACAAGCGCTCGCACGCCAAGAGAGGACACAAATAAGCATGCAGGCCGGGTCACAGCAATTTTACGCCTTGCTATACAGACAATAAAAGTATGCTTATTCTGTTGTCGTGATAACCTCAGAGAAACCAGAGCATGCTTCCGATCCGTGATGTCAGATGCTAAGTGGTCTGATTAGCGGCCGTAAACAGAAAAAAGCTTTGCAGATGAGAAGTGAATAAATCATTTACATTTCAGTGATGATGTAAAAGAAAGAGTGGCAAATGAGGTAGAGACATCAAACCAGCCACTTCAGAGACAGGAGAGGTGCTGAGAGAGATCGCTCTGGATGAGACATGATAGAGAGAAGAGACTCGTTCTGTTCAACTCATCGTTTCGTTCTTGTGCCGGTGCCGGTGGGAGTCCAGAGACAGCGGGGGCTCTGAATCATCCATGGGCAGGACCAGTCGGGTGCCTCGGATCACCAGCTCGTGGTCACCGAACGCCAGCTCTCGGTCCAGAGCCTCATCAGAGTTCACGGCCACTCCTCCGACGGGCGTCCCGCTCGTGTGAGCACCCGTAGCGTCTGTGCTCACAGTGATGTCACCGTACGTCAGCGTGATGTCACCGTCGTTCAGGATCAGGTCCGAGTCGCTGTCCTTCAGCTGCTCCTCGTTCTGAGAGAACACACACAGTGGTGATTTCATTGTTTGATTTTTTGGAGTATGCGAGTAGTCATTTAGCAAAAAGCCTAATAAACCTATTACTGAGTACTACTTAGAATCGTCCTGGAGCCAAATGAGGTCAAGGGAATAAAATGAGCTAAAATGTAATAAAAGTAACACTACCATTCAAAGTTGTTGGGATTAATGCTTGCATTCATCAAAAACGCATTAGATGTGACAGTAAAGACACTTATAATGTTACAAAAGATTTATTTTATTCATCAAATCCTGAAAACAAAAAAAGCATCACGGTTTGCACAAAAATATTAAGCAGCTATTTTTAACACTGATAAGAATAATTAATGTTTCTTGAGCAACAAATTAGAATGATTTCTGAAGGATCGTGTGACACTGAAGACATGGCAATTTTAATGAGCATAAAATGTAACCCTTCACCCGTTAAACTAAATTTAGACTTGATTGACCCAAATTGGCTCCAATCAAACCACTGATAAGAGGATATAGGTCGGTTTTTTTAATCCATTTGGAAATAAAGTAATACTTTTATTTAGCAAGGGCACTTTAAATTGATTAAAACTGATAGTAACAATGTTACAAAAGATTGTCAAATTTCAAATAAATGCAGTTCTTTTTTGAACCTTTAAAAATATTAAGCAGCACAACTGTTTTCAACGTTGATATTAATAAGAAATGTTTCTTGAGCTGCAATTCAGCACATGAGAATGATTTCTGAAGGATCATGTGACACTGAAGACTGGAGTAATGATGCTGAAAATTCAGCTTTGCATCACAAGAATAACTATATTCAAATACAAAACTGTTATTTTAAATTGTAATAATATTTCACAGTAATACATTTTTAATGCATTTTGGATCAAATAAATACAGCCTTGATGAGCCTAAGAGACTCCTGTCAAAAACATTTTACCGTCCCCAGACCTTTGGACTGTAGTGTATATGAAGGTTATTTAATAGCATGCTGTTTTTATTATCTTTTATATGCAATGTAACATCTCTGATAAAATGCTTTCAAAAGTCTTTTAGCAGCCAAATAAAACAATCTGCACTAGGAATTTAAACAATCACAGTCCAATAAAATGTGTTTCATAAAGAGTGGACTCTGGAATGAGGATCACTTGCCAGTTACAACTACTTACTAGAGAGGTGACTCAGAAATGGATGGATGAACAGTGAATTTATTTGATTTAACTAATATTTTTCATGGAAGTAAAACAAAGGGCAAGAACTTAGAGAAGCTTTTAGCTATCTGTGCTTTAACTTGCTTTAGTGGTTGCATCTCTAAAATCTAAAGCCCTTTAAAACACTTGTGTAAGAAACTCACAGCCTGCTACGAACAATGTGCAATGTGAGGACTTTGAGGCAGTAAAAAACAAAATATATAAAATGCTGGTTTATGTACACATGCAGACAATGCCTTACAGTGTCTCATGTAGGGTTGCAAAAAGTTGGAAAATTTTCGGGAAACTTTCTGGGATTTCTTGGAATCTTCCTGGGATTTTTGGAAATTTTCCACCCCTTTGCAACCCTAGCTCTCACGTCATGAGAACTGGGTTTTAAAACAACAAACAACGTAAAGTAATACTAACTATTAAAAATGCTTATGTAGCATTAACAACAATACATAAATTTACTATGTATAAACAACAGGCTAAGTGATACGATTTATGCATCTCGCATTACTTGTTAAATTTATGAAAAAGCATACAAGCATACCACTATCAAAACCTAATTACTGCAATAGATGAAACGCTCTGATCATCCTAATAACACAGCAATAACAGATGGTTTTATGTCTCTTGTTGACTACATCAATCCACATTCGCTGTCTGTTCACACCTCGCTGAATAATCAGCTCTAGGAGGGGGGTAATTTGAGTCGGCTGTTCCAGCCTATTAAATGGCAATTAAGAGTGAATTCGAGGGGTCCGTCCCTATAAACACAGATTCTGTCTGTCGCCATCTGGTAGTACGCAGACATAAATGACTAGTTCCTTCAGTGTTATCTGCCTAATCTAGCTAAAACAGAGGAAAATACAGAACTACGGATAATTATTAGCTCACTGTGTGTGTGTGTAAAGTACAAACCTCATAAGCCTGTTGGCTGGTGAGGCAGCGTGCCAGAGGGCCACAGCAAGCTGGAAGTGTGGCAGTGAGCGGTGGGCCGCTGTGCGTCAAAATGGGCTTTAGATAACTGCAAGTCATCGGGGTTAAGGTTTTGCACGATTTACCATTTTATGTGATGTCATGATGCACATGTAAACAAATATGTGATTCGGATTGAATTTGCAACATTTAGGTTTCATATAAACACAAAAGAAACAGAATCTGAAATTTGTGCATGTAAACATACCTATTGTTGCACACTACCTAGCATATAACATGTAAAGTTGGAGGACTGGATTGGTGTTTTACTTCCATCTGATTCTGTCTTTGTTTTTCATGCAGCTTACTAATAAGAGCTACACAGCAAAGGATACTTGTGATCAAAGTTGTACCAAATCCTGAAGAGCCAGGCGCTCTCCTGTTTAGTGCTCCTCCTCTCCACTCCATCAGGGCCGATCTGCAGACGGACACAGAGGAAATCCATCATTAAACAGCTCTCATTAAATAAGCCACTGTACGTCTGTCTACAGCAGACAAAAACACTTACAGAGTTCTCCTGATCCGTGTCCACTCCAACACTGCCAAACACAAAACAGCATTACAGCAAATGTGATGAAAACACTTACAGAACAAAAACACAGTTGGTCGCAATTTCATCCTCTCTAATTTGAGTTTTATTTGTTAAGTGAGTTCAGCCTTTTGCGTTTTAAATGGCTCTTGGTATTTACACATTATTCCCTCTGGGTAGAAATGGAAAAAGGATGCAAATAAGAACTAAAGCCATGTTTAATGAGTTACCCATTCCCATAGTCTACTTGTGACACAAAAAGGTCATTCAGACTAAAAGTGAGGTTCGAACTGACCGGATTTTCTGGCAGGACAGCATCTGAGTTGTGCCTCCTCCACAGATCCAAACAGTGAAGAAGACCACCAGCAGCGTGGTGGAGAACATCATCTGCCGTGCATACGTGGCAGTGTCCCTGATTGACAAGGCAAAGGTCATGGCACCACGAAGACCTGGCGAGGGGTGGAGCAAGAACAGCAAAAATTGGTTCACATAAACCATGACGACTGACATGCATTTGCAAAAATCTGATATTAATCAGATTTCAAACCCCATTGGTTTGGATTGAAACACTATAGTTCACACTATAAACCCACAAAGTGGATTTAAAAAAAACGAACTCAAGTTAAAAAAAGAAATAAATAAATAAACAAACAATGGGTTCAAGTCTGACCCATTTAACCTTAATGGGACTTTTGGGTTTGGCATGCTATTCTTCATCGTTTAGATCTTGGCTGACCAAAGGAATCGCCTGCAGCTCTATGCACAAACCTGCAAACATCATCATGTGCTGGAAGTTGGGGCTGATCTTGTTTCTACGGCCCAAGTTCAGCAGGAAGGAGAGAGGGTAGATGTTCGCCGCTCTGCCCAGAAACACAGACAGCTGGGACGAGAGGTGTTAAGGCATGACAGGAAAAATGGAGCTACTGCTGCACTGACAGCATCTACACCCTCTTCAAAACCGTGACATTTTGTCCTTCCTGAGGCCTTCAGAGGGCTCTGTTCATGAAAAAGTGTTTCTGGGCCATTGATTTCTGGGAAACACACTGAGCTGTAACTTCCTGGACATATCACTCAACAACAATAGCCTGCCACTTCCTTGATGACATTAAGCAAAGTACTTAATTTACAACATAAATTATGTTGGACATGCAACATAAACACACACATGCTTTTTTAAATAATAGTAATCCATCAGATTTTATACTTGTTTTGCATTTGCTGAGAGCATTTTGACTATTCTACCTTTTTATTTTCTGCTCATTTATTGATTTTACATAGTCTTAGGATACGAATGCGCCCACTATGAAGATCGGGTTGAAGACGTGGTTATGGAAGGTAAACAATGTCAAGCCCATGTAGGAAAATATGAAGTTCTCAGCCAGAAAATTCAGAAGCTCGAATAACTGAAAGAGAGCACAATGACAAGAAATCATAGTGAGATGTTTATATTATGTATATTTCATATTCCGTGAACCTAAAATAAATATTAACTTCGGACAAGTTCAGCAGTTATATAGTTAAAAAATTACTAAGGTTAAAAAGATTTTAAAAAAAATTATAATCATGTTGCAACGTCAATTGTGTCACATGTAATTGAGCCATCAGTGTCCCAGTGCTTACTAGATCAACGCCCTTGCTAGTGCAAGATTTGTTTTTGAAGAAATTAATACTTATTTATGAATGGTGCATTAAATTCATCAAAAGACATTTATAACATTATTTATAATTTAAAGATGTCTATTTCATTTCAACACTGTTCTTTTGAATTTTCTATTCATGAAATAATCCTAAAAATGTATAATGGATTCCACCAAATTTTAAGCTGCAGAAATGTTTGATAAGAAGAAGAAATATCTCTTCATGTGACACTGAAGACTAATGTAATGGCTGCTAAAAAAAAACAAAATCAGCTTTGCCATCACAACAATAAATCACATTTTAAAATTCTTTACAACATAAGGTAATTGTTTTAAAATGTAATATTATTTCACAATATTACTGTTTTACTTTAATCACATAAATGCAGCCTTAGTGAGCGTAAGAGACATAAATACAGGGGTTAAAGCAAAAAATCATTTTCCGAGGGTTGGGGGGTTGCGGGGGTGTACACATACACAGGGTTATTTGGCGAACAAACAAACAAACAAAAAAAAATTGAAAATGATTTTCCTTGGAACTACCTGATAAATAAACTAATAAAACAAAATGGTACAAATAAAGTGCTGCACACGCAAAGAAAGCAATGACTGTGGCAACTTTAACATTTGAAAGGATACTACGGCAAAGTTACTGCTTTCCTTATTCTAACTGATTTTTAAGTGTTTTTTAATGTAGCCCCTTTCACACATACAGTCTTTACTAGTAAATTAAAATCCTTTCCAAAACTACCGGTAAATTTGTTCTGGCAATCATATAGTTCTTATGGAGATGACGTAATTATTTTGAGCTGTTTACAAAGCTCTGCTGCTTTTTTAATAGCTTTTTTATGTAAATATGGCGCTAGACAGACACCTTTGCGCCTCGCAGCTTGCGCTCGTTCTTTTCCTTTCCTCTGCTATTATGCGCGTCTCGTGTTTATAAAAGCAAAAACTTCTGATGGCTAGTAATGTTAGTTTGGTTGAGAATGAAAGCTGTGTTCCTCTCATACCATTGGTAGGCGAACCCATTAACTCGAACGTGATATCAACAAGTTTTTTTTTAAAGTAGCCCTGCGTCCCAATGTGCATACTATCCAACCTATCTGCCCTAAATAGTATTGAAAATTACTAATATCACATAGAATTTAGGATGGATAGTATGCACATTGGGACGCAGGCTCGGACTATCTTTTTTTGCTGCCACACGCCGGAGATCTGGCACGGTGCCGGAGAACTTTAAGCCCTGTAAATATGAAACAATCTTACCAACCCCAAAGAATTGAAATGTTAGTGTGCATCATACACACTAGGAAGTGGAATGAGAAACAGCGTAAAATACTTACTTGTTTTGTCCTGTCCTGAGATTCAGGAGACAGATTGTTAAAGGTGTAATGGGCCTGTGTCATTCCACAGAACAGAACCGCCACCACACCTGAGAAACACAACAAGAAGAGTAGAAACAGCCATTCATTTATACAGTAGGAGTTTGCGATATGGTTATTTACAGTTTCTAGAAGACTCAATGGGAGCCTCAGTCTCACCTGTAAATCCACAGGCCTCGGCCAGTAGGAATGTGCTCCAGGACATGAGGAAGAACAGTGCCGTCTCCAGCAGTGGCAAGTCCCTAAGCTTAGTGAACTTAGTAACGTGGAAAGGAGTCAATGAAAATATCCTTGGGATGATGAAACTACTAAATGCATTATTTAACATTAATAGTGACAATCAAATAGAAAGAAGAATGAGATCTATACATGCCACAGGTGAGATTCAAACATATCCCATTTATTTACCATAAGAGTCACCACAGTCATATAAATGTGTTATAACAGAAATAAGTGACATACAATATTGAACCATTAAAGGATATCAATGCAGTTACGACTCCAGTTGCCATTCCAAGAGCAAAAGAGCCACTGAAGACCCCCAGGAAGATGCCAAAGGACTTCAGCATGGCCATGGCTTCAAACGTGTGAGTGTTGTCTCCCTCGGGCTGATATGCTACAATTGACCTGTAAAAAGAACACAGATACATCCACACAAACTCATACATTGCATGATATTAACATATGAGAGTAATTCTAATCTCAAACTTACAGAAATCTAAAAGAGTTAAAATTTTAAATAAAGAGATTTCTCTGTTCTTCTTTTTTTTTACAATAATGCATCAATTCCATTTGCTACTGGAAATCCATAACAAACATTAACATTATGAGCAGGACTGGAAAATATGCTAATGTTTTTGCAATATCTGAACACATCAGTATCAGCTAAGGTGTGCTCTGCAGAGATATTCAATTTATTTTCTACAATTTCCCAGTCTCTGCGCTGTTTTCTTAAAGAGGTCATATTATACATTTTCTATCACCTATTGTTTTCCCCTGAGGTCCATATAATGTCAGCAAAGTCCCCGTTTAAGTTAGTTTTTGCAACTTATCTCTGATCCTTAGATTGGAAATGTGAAATTAGCTCTTTTGTTTAACTAAAACAAAGGCTGGTTTGCTGACGTGCTCAATGCAGTTTCATAATTAATTCATAAAACAACTGTTGCCGAAACATACCACATAAATGGTTAAGATCAGACTAAAATGATTGGGAACCTTATTGAAAACAAGCTAAAGTTGGTATCATCTGTAAGTTTTGGTGAACTTTCCCATATTTTGCTCTTATAGCTCAGGAGTCGTTGTTTTGCAGCTTAATTCAAATATGTATTTTTCCATGTATTAGGATAGAAATTAAGTTCTGAAAGACCAAGGAAGGTTTGATTTCTCATGATATGACCCCTTTAATAGCTTTTTAAAATGCTCAAATTAATAAATGACATTTGTAATATTTAGGACAGGCAGGAACAAGAGAAAACTTTCTAAAGGACCACAGCATCACTTCAAACTATGAAGCAAATGGCTAATCATCCAATCTGCAAATACCCACAGCTCTGCCCCATCCACACCTTCCATATCTGTGATGCTAACGAACTGCAGAATTCCCCTACGGGTACTTAAAATGAAAGTAGTAAGGGATTCTTCCTCTTTGAGGAATGATGCACTACTCAGAGATTTCTTTAGCTTCGTTACAGGTGCTTGTGTGAGGCATAACTGTGGGTCATTTACTCAGCATGTTCTGGTACAGACCAGTCAATGCACACACTAAAAATCCACTCGGCAGGCTCAAAGCTACATGTGCAGCACACCCATTGAGGGGCGTTCTCAGTGTCTGGTTCCCGCCCTCTGTATAAGCCACACCTCTAGGGCTGTGATGCCCCGCCCCACTTTGCCTCCCGTAATAAAGCAGCATGCTGGAGCAGATGATAGGTCCAGCAGAGAAAGAATCGGATGTTAAATGAAAAGTATTAATTATTCATTCTGCATTGTGTTTATAAAAAACCAAAACAGTCATATAATATTAGTGAATGAAAAAAAGTAGTTTGTAAATATAGCAGTGTATAATCATGAGCAGTAGAGAACTTACGAGGACAGTACGACAGCGACGGCATCATTCAGAACACTTTCTCCAAACAGCAGAGCGTACAGGTCAGCATCCACCTGCAGCTCATTGAAGATGGCCAGAACTGTCACTGCAAAACAAAATACAAATCAACCATTTCATCGGATGTGCTATTCTAATGCAATTTCTAAAGGAAGTCTGGATAGATTCAAACTCAATTTTACATTTTACAAACCGGTTACTTCCAGAAAACAAATTGCTTTGATATACAACTTAATTATAATCATTTCCTAAAACAAAAAATAGCACTAGACTTCAGAAAGTTCAGAAAAAAAACAACTGCATTTAGGCACTGTTACAGGGACTCTGACTGTAGTACCTGGGTCAGTGGCTGAGACAATGGCACCAAAGAAAAGGCAATCAGTGAAGAAGAAATCGCCACTCAGATGGCCAATTTGCTTCATCAGTGTCACACAGCCGTACATAAACAACCTGAAAAACAAAGCACACACCTCTGAACGCTGGTTCTCACCCTCATCACTGGAGCAACCACTTGAAAAAGCACTGACAAAAGACATTGTATACACTGACCCAATGATTAAACAAGACACCACAGTTCCCACAAACGCGTAGGCAAGAATGGAGCCCAAGTTCCTGAAGAAATGTCTCTGAAACACAGACAGGAGAATTTAAATGAATAATGAGCTTTGATTTTTCTACGCTGAGCAGTACGTTATCTTGTGCACACAACATCTGGTCTGTATTAATGAATAAATAAAACAGCTCTCACTCGTTTTAAACTGTATCCAGCATGAAATATGATAGGAGGCAAGAGAATATTGAAGAAGACCTCTGGGTCAAAGGTCACCTGAAACAGAATTAGAATGATTCAGATATTGGCATTTCCTTCACCTTTAAAAACTGTGCTACTGTTCAAAATTTTGGGGTACGTAAGATTTTTGTTGATGTTTAGAAAGAAATCTCTTATGCTCACTAAGGTTGCATTTATTTGATAAATATAGTAAAACTTTAAAATAACTTTTCCATTTTAAGATACTTTAAAATGTAATTTATTCCTGTGATGCAAAGCTGAATATTCAGTATCATTACTCCAGTCTTCAGTATCACATGATCCTTCAGAAATCATTCTAATATGCTGATTTGCTCCTCAGGAAACATTTATTATTAGTGCTGAAAACATATGTGTTGCTTAATATTTCTGTGGACACCGTGATACATCTCAATATATTTCTACATATTCAATGGCGAATAGAAAGTAAAAAAAAATAATAATTTATTTCAAATTTGAAAATCTTTTGTATCATTATATATTATGTCTTTACTGTCACTTTTGATGAGTTGAATGTGTCCTTGCTGAATAAAAATATTAATTTCTTTTAAGAAAGCGCGTTGAAAATGTAAGCTATTTCCTCTCATCAGTTTGTTGACTGGAGACTATTTGGGTCAATCAAGTCTAAATTCAATTTGACAAAACATTATATGCAATTGGCATTTTTGAAATTACGCAACTCATTTTGACTGAGATAGAAGCAGTTAAGTTTCATGCATCGGTCATGTGAGGGGCATTACAGTTTGTCAGGCACTGAATTAGTATGTGTGAGTGTGTGTGTTGAAATTAAATTATTGGTACAAATTTAAACCAGGAATTTGTTTGAAATGCCTAGCAAACACGACTGGGTTCAGCAAAACAGACTGGCTATCTATCTAAAAACAGATGCAAATATGAGTCATATTCAAATATATTCTGAGTTCCCCATAACATTTGTGGTTTAAGTCCAGCTTTCGATTCAAATTCATCTGAATCTGTGTTGTAGGTCAAATGGCTGCTGTATGATTTTTGTGATGTGATATTTTACCTTGCGGAGCATCTCGTTGTCCTGAATGTCATTGACTTCACTGCCACTGATCTCTCCTTTCAGTGTGTACTCGTAGAACTTACCACTGACATTCACCAGCAGTGTGGCTGGACTGGCATTGACATTACAGCTCAGTGTAACATTGTTCATGTCACTGGGAACATGAATAGCATAACGCAGGACAACACCCACAAGCAACCCTGATGAGAGACAGAAACATGGCATTGTACCGTTTTATTAAAATGAATCAGTACATTTTAAATTTCTTAATATTTAAGTGTCTTTTTTATAATTCCACATCAAAATGTTCAAACTCTAGTGAGCTGCCTACCTAGACTTTTTGTCATCACAAAAGCTGAAGTGATTCAACTCTCAACAGATTTTTGAAGCACACCTTTTTGTGTACTATGGCCACTTTTATTAACTTATAATAAACTTTTAAACATTTTTGTTAACTGAAATAAAGCTGCATTAAAATAAAAATAAAAAATTAGATAAAAACTTTAAAGGAAAATTAGAAACAGAGCTGAAATAAGTTTAAACTAAAGTTAAAACTGAAAATGAATAAAAACTGTAAAAAAATAAATCAAACCAAAACAGTAATATTAAAGAAAAAAACAAAACAAGAAATCACATAAAATTACTAAAAAAAAAAAAAAAAAAACAAGTGATAAATGGAAAAATAAATAAATTTCACTAAAATAAAAATAAATGCTGACAGTATAAAATTAAATGCTGACTCAAAATATGAATAAAAACTATAATATAATATATAAACAATATACATATAAAAAAAATAGTGCAATAACAGTATTGTGTACATGAGCTCCTGAATATCCTTTACTTTATATGCTTCATAGACAAGAGTATTTCCAGTTGCAAGTTAAGAAAACTCAGTATTAATCCCCTTACAATTAAAAAAAGTTTCCTTAATTTAAGGCCCTAATAGAGAGATGACAACAACAGCAATGCTTTTAAAATGTTATATTTGTGTTTTGAAACAGCCCAGTATATGCAGTAAAAGCAGTGAGGCAGATTAACTCCTGCTGGACAGGCCCTGCTCTCCAGTGCTAAAACTCCCACACTGGCCTTTGGACAGTCATTATCATGCGTGGCGTACTTTAATTAACAGATCCCATGCAGTTGTAGACTTTACTGCGGTAAGCATGCAGCTTACTACACAGTTCATATGTGCGATCAAACAGGCAAATGATCTCTGAACACGCCTATTCTTACCATATATCATAGCCAGCCCCGTCTCGTGCAGAAACCTGAACCGGCGGTGTTTGAACAACCATATGGTCAAGATTGTCAGGGTGAGGAGCAAGATAAAGACCAGCAGGTCGGCACTGTCTTGTCTGTGGCTTTCTTCAGCTTTCTTCTCTGTCACGATATTCTCCATCGCACTGTCTTCAGCTCTGCACAGGCACAAGCAGAGGGAGCTCGCCAAAACAAACAGAGACAGTCTTCTCCAAATGCTCATCGCGGCGTTGATCTTACATGTAGAGCCCATGTTGGCATTTCTTTTAGGTGGAAAGATATAAGAAGAGGAATGCACTATGCTCAGGCGCATTAGCAGATACAATCATAGGCTGCTGTAGATTGTTCCTGATTCCCAACGACGCCCCGCCCACTGCACGTGACGTCACGAGACCAAGAGAGCAGCGTGCTCGTGCAGCTCATAATGAGCGAGCGCTGCGCATAACTCTCGACGTTTTCATTTATTCTGCATCGTCATTGTCGAACATTGGCATATATATTATGATGTTATTAATATTTTGTCATGGCAAGTTCAAATCCCCACGCACTCACTTTTTTGTTTGTTTGTTTTGCAGTAAAACCCTCACATTTCATTCCACGTATTTCCAAACGGTCTGAAACAGGTCAGATTCAGGTGTTACTGAGGGAGAACATTAGTGATGCATTTGTCACATGTATATTTGAACCGCACACCCTCAGAAAAACAGCCAATATTTCAAACATTATGTTCTTTTTTAATGCATTATATAGTTTATTTCCTGTACAACCGTAGTCATACAGATAGATAGATAGATAGAATTTCTACTGTAGCCTAATTTTTGTGATTTTTAGCTGGCTACAGGTGTTGAGATTAAGTCTGTAGTTAAAAATAGTTTATTAATTCATGAAAAGAATATGTATGTAGGCTTATTACATGTAGAACAAAGAAGAAAATAATTTATGAATAGTTAAAATCTTAACGTTTTGGAAAGATGTCGGGTTTTTGTTCAAATTAATTTTATATTTTATTGTGGAGACTTTTGTGTTAAAATCCATGCCTCACTATTCACATATTTCTGTAAATATGTTTCTGCTCTTTTACATTCGCTGTGTCTTTTTTTTTATTATTATTAACCAATGAATCAACAAATACAATAGGCTACAATATTACAGAACATCAAGAAATATTACAAAGAACAAAGATAACAGCCAGGGGAAGGAAAACTCAAATATAACCTAAATAAAGTGATACATAAAAGGATAATCAACACGAAAGTAGTTTGGTTTGTCATTTGAGGATAAAAGAATCTTTATTTAAAATAAAAAATAATAATAATTCAAAACTTCCCCACATTTAGTGGTTTTTAAAGAAGAATTTGTAATATGGAGACGTTAAGAGGGATGAAAAGTCCCAAAGCAAAGTAAATTAAAAAAATATATATCCCCCAGTTATGAATGCCTTTCTGTGTTGTTGTTCAAATCATTAAATAAAAAATAAATACAAATAAATACAAAACACGAAAGTAAAAATGTAAAAGAAAGAAAAAAAAACATAATAATAATAAAAAAATAATAATAGAAAATCAAGTAAGCAAATTAATAAATACAAAGTAATAATTTGAAAGGGGAATCATAAAAAAAGGCACAACAAGATACTGTTTTCCTCGCCTTATTATTTTTCCAATATTCGCTATGATAAAAGCATGTTTAAAGTGGCAGTGTGCAACCGGAAGTGCTATTAGTGCGGCGGCGGTGACGCAGCGCTCACTGAAGAGTGCTTCACGCGCTTCGGCAGTGGCTCGATCGGTTGTGCTCGAGTGAAAATGGCCTCGTCCTTCTGGAAAGGTGTTGTCGGTGTGGGCCTTTTCGCCTTGGCACACGCAGCTTTTTCCGCGGCGCAGCGTAAGTATTGTTGATCCAGGAGCGGGAGGTAACGGACAGACGTGCTGTTGTTCAGTAAGATGTAGCTGATCGTGGTCCAGTGAGTGCGGCCTCTCTGCGGAGCTCAGTGTGCTTGACAGCTTCACTAGCACGCAAACCCTGCTGAGCTAACTGTATAGACAGCATTTTGGAGAGCTTTCGAACGTTATATTCTGTTCTGAAATGCGATATATAGGTAGGTAGGTCACTAGGTTTTGAGACACCGCACCATACACGGTTAAGAAGTTGTTTTCTACCATGAATCACTGATCGTGTCAGTCTGACACAGACTTATGAAAGATCCGTGTTTGTGTGGAGTTTTATCGTGGCGTTCATGTAACGCAGTGTGCTTGGTATTTTAGAAGAAATTGTCTTTACTCCGTAAACGTTACGAATTCAAACTTTCTCCAAAGACAGTGTGTTCAGTAACCTTTAATAAGGAACTAAACGATGCTGTAATGAAAAATAGCTCGTTGCCAAGCAAATGGAGTATAAAAAAATACAAATTCATCCGCTATTTCTGTCGTAGCGATGTCCGTTTCGTTCGTTTGAATCGGATCTTTTCTTTGAACAAGATTCGTTCGTTAATCGCTCTGAACGATTCTGTATTATGTTCGACTGAATCGATCCCGCGGTTTTCGACTCACTGAACCGAGAATCGTCTCTTCTGAACATACTGACTCGTATTGAACGGACAACCGACGAATTAATTGTTTAAAAACCTTTATTAAATCTAGTCAAATAAAAAAAAAACAGGCATTTATACACAATAAATCCATTAATACATTGATCCAAAATTAATTAAAATATATTTAAAATTAAGTAATTGTAGTTAATTTTAAATGTAGGCCTATCTTTATTGTATTTTGCTTGTGTGTGTATATATATATATATATATATATATATATATATATATATATATATATATATATATATATATATATATATATATATATATATATATATATATATATATATATATATATATATATATATATATATATCAAAATGAAGAAAAGCAAATTTAAGGATTTTCAAATTTCCAAATTTAAAAGCAACACAATTTGGACCAACTTTAACAATTCTACATTTGTCTAAATAAAACTTACCTCTTAGCAAAATATTATTCTACAGACCTTCAACCTCTTTGTTTTGCATAAAAACACCAAACTTTATAATGTGATGATAAGCAAAAACCAGGCTGAATTGAGGATTTAACTAATGGTATGATTTTTTTTTTTTTTTTTTTTGGCTGAATTAAATCATTGCTTCACAAACTGAACTGTGACGCATGAAATTACAACAAACACGCTTAAATAATAAAACCTAATCAAAAATCATACTAAAAAGTAATATGTGCCTAATGTGGCTGGGATGTCAGGGACCAAAAAATCAGTTTTGACATTCGCATGTTTGCTCAGGTTTCTAATTCTGTATGCTTGGCATATAATGCAAAGTTTGGTTGACGTGATTATGATGCTGTTAACCGATTCTTTGACATGAACTGTTCATAAGAACCGATCCACGGAATCAACTCAGGCTTCCCATGTCAAGATGCAAACAGTTAGCAGTAGTGACATCCTTTTTTTTTTTGCATGTACCATCACTTGCAAAAAGCTTTGCATTATATGCTAATTATATAGAATTAGAAACCTGAGAAAACATGCAAATGTCAAGAAGCTGTGCTCTTAAATATAAGAACTTTTAATATGCAAGGATTGTCTTATTGTGCTTTTTTTTTTTTTTTTTTTTTTTGTGCGTGCTATATGAATTAACTACATTTACTCTCTATAGGGTTAAGGTTAGTGTTTGGTTTAGGATTGGAAACTTGAAATTATGCATAATGTACTAATATCACTATAGTAAGTACATGTACTGTGACACTTAGAAGGAATGATTTAATGCCTCTCACACATCCTAAAAAAGAGATTTTCTTTTCTTTTTCCAGACCGATCCTACATGCGACTGACAGAAAAAGAGAACGAAACATTACCTATCGATGTGAGTTGCAATCAAATACAAGACTCTAATCATATTGAATCGCATGCATTTGTTGTTTTCCTCGATACAGCTTCTCTTGTGTTGTGTTTTCAGATAGTGTTACAGACTTTGTTATCGTTTGTGATCACGTGTTACGGCATCGTTCACATCTCAGGTGAATTCAAAGACATGGATGCTTCTTCAGAGCTCAAAAACAAGTAAGCACAGGCAGATGTGTTTTTCTGAGATCATAAAGTACTCCTGGCTGTATCAGAAATGAGCTGTTCCCGATGATACGTTATAAGCTCTCTTGCGTCTCTTTTGCTCTAACAGGACATTTGACACATTGAGAAATCACCCGTCTTTCTACCTGTTCAATCACCGAGGCCGAGTACTCTTCCACCCTCCAGAACAAGAGCCCTCCACTCCCAGCGCCCAGGCCTTGCCCTCCAATCCCCTGCGGTTACGCAAGCTGGAAAATTATCATTGAGACTGGCCTTCAGTGGGCTGCCTTGCCCAGTTTCATTTGATTATTTCTTAAATTTATTTGTTAGCTCCTCGGTTGAAAGGGAAAATAAGCATATTTTCCTGTCTTGTTGTATATGTGAATATGCTGTACAAACATGCATCTCTTGTGGTTACTATTTTGTCAATGGACTGTGCCAACTCCTTTTCCAGCTGATATGTTTGTAAATACTTGTTATTGCTTGGGAGTCTTAAATCTGTAGGTTACGGCTGTAGCCCTCCGCTTGGCTGTCTCACACAGGGCACGAATCATACCATGTACAATGTCGGTTTGCCACATTTTTGGCTGAACTGACCCTAACTGCAACCGGTTCTTCCCTGTCCCCGTCTGAATTGAGGTCAATGTTGTGGACCATAAATTGTATTAGTGTTCAGAAGCAGTAGCTCTGATTACCGAACTTCAGATTTGAGCTCATAATACTGAAAATGATTAAAACTATTAAAACATGTCTGAACAAGGCCATAATAGATTATGTAGATTGATAGCAATTCTAACAATACTGTGAACACTCAGTGGGAATGAATGGTAAATTTTTTGGTTTTTTGAGGAGGGGGGAGGGGTTTGGGGTAATGTTTTCTGATTTATGTCTTGTTGAGACACAACTCCTTATTTTTACCTTAATAAAATCTGAAATTTTATTGATGAATTTGCAATTTGGATGAAATCCATTTTTTTTTTTTTGCTTCTTTTTGTAAGTACAGTCTGTCTGGATTTTTTAAAAACTAGATTAACATGTTCATTTTGTACTATCTCCATTGTTATGCAATGCTAAGGCCTGCTAACTGGCCAAAAACGTTTTTATGTTATGCTATAAACAATTTTATGTGTGGATTGATGGACATATATGGGTGTGGTACATCAACCTGGTTACCCATTGTTTTCTATGTAAGCAGAGAATGGGCAGTTGAAATGGTCTGATTTAAGCCTGTAATTATACTAATCCTTCACTAAGCCACTTTTTTTTTGTTAGAGGAGACCTGCTAAGTACCAGCAATGGCAACCCCCTTATCCCAGCGCTGTTTAGTCTCCTCCTCTGGCATTAATTGCTGCTTGACATTGTTTTAAACATGGAGATCATATTTCTTTCGTTTGTTGTCAGTATGACTTTAGAGTAGTTGCATCGCTTTGATATTAACATGATTCAAACACTATGTTGAAAATCTTAGCTAGGCTAACATTTTAGCAAGATGTTTGCATCATAAGTGCTTGTTAGTTTTGAGCCGCAATGGCTGTTTTTAACTGTAGGGTGCAATGTTACAACTGTGAGGCTGATAAAAAGTACTTTGACATTATGTGGTATATACCTGATTCCACCATCTGCTGTGATGGGAAAATGTGTTGCTCAGGAGACCCCATAATAGACAATCAGGTCTGTTAATAACGTGAGAGATACAGGTGTTAGAAGAGACAAGGCAATCAAATGCAGAGCACTGCATCAGTACAAAAATATGACAAGATGGAAGCCAGCCCATTTTAAGATTGGAATGACTTCAGCTGCTTAGAGGGTACATGCTTCTAGTGTTTTGGGACTTTCTAAAAGGATGAGAAGAATAAGTCTATTGACTTAGAAGATAAAGAACAAAACAGTATAAAATCCAAAGATCTTGTAAGCAGATCATATATACTTCAAACAAAGCATAATTTATTTCAAAAACCTAAGTGTGTTCTGTGCAAAATATCAGCTTTATACAACATACATACACTACCATTTAAAAGTGTTTTTTTTCCCCCTCATGCTCAACGAGACTGTATTTATGTAATCAAAAAATACAGTAATATTGTGAAATATGATTACATCTTAATACATTAATTTCAGCAGTCTTCAGTGTCACATGATCCTTCAGAAATCATTCTAATATGCTGATGTGCTGTTTAAAAACTATATCTTCCTATTATCAATATTGAAAACAGTTGTGCTGCTTTACATTTTTGTGGAAACCGTATTATTTCAGGGTTCTTTGATTAATATAGAACATTAAAAATAACAGCATTTATTTGAAATAGAAATCTTTTGCGACATTATAAAGGTGTTTAACATCACTTTATTAATGCAATGCATCCTTGCTGAATAAAAACATTCATTTCTTTAAAAACAACACCAACAAATCTTATTGACCACACTTTTGAATGGTAGTGTGTATATAAAAATATGTATAAATCATATATAAAATTACACAATGATTCAAACATTTCCTTTGTAATTTTTTATTATTTTTCATTGTTTTCATAAAAAAATCATAAAACTTTGTCTATATAATATCAGTTTAAAAAATGTTTTATACAATTCTTAAAATATTTTTATGTTCTTGTAGCAATACCATCCAAAAATAATCTATATTATTATTTATGAACAATAAAAAGTAGTATACATCTGTTTTTAAAAATGAACAAAACAAACAAGAATGGGGTCACTAATGTAACTTGCGTCTGTGCAATGAAACTAAGCAGTCTTGCGACTTCTCCCCAATGAGAAGCGTAGGATGAAGAAAGATGTCATACTGGACAGAATCAAAACCCTGCTGTGGACCAGTCCATTTCACACCATAGTTGGCATTTCTCATTTGTGTGATGAGCCAAGCGTGTTGTTCTTTTTGGACAGGGTGTTTCATTGGACACTATTGCTTATTGGACACTGAATGACGCTAATCTATGTGACATTATATATCACCACGAATACAACAACAGGCCAGCTACCAAATCTCCAAAGTCATAAGGATGTTCTTCTGAAAAATCTGCTTTAACTGTAAAAACGCGCTTTTCATAGTTAAGGAGTAAAATTGAGCTTGGCGTACTGACGATTGTAGGGTTATTGCTATTGAGTCTACAATAGTGTCGTTCCCAATCCAGACTGCTTTAAAGGTCCAACTGTGTTGTTAACCCCATGACTTGTGGGCATTTCATGCAAACACAAATCCATCATAGATTTTCCATACCATTATCAGCTCTGAACTATCCATTGATGCCAAATAACAGTGGACACATAGACATAATATATAAAACATACTTCACGTGACAGACGCTGACTTCTGCCTCGGATGACCCTGTAAAAATCACACAGTGGATGAGGCTTGGCTTTTCTGGAGTGTGCTTATTCATTATTCATTATCTTATGGTTACATTACGGCCACTTTCAGGCCTGGAAAGCCTGCAAATTGACAGAACTCCCCCGTCAAACCTGGAACGCCCCTCTCTCCATTGTGAGCACTCTTTCAGAGTTGTGACACAATTCTGTAACTGGAAGCGCCTGGACCGGCGCGTGAGCCAGACAGGCCTCCATTCCTCTCTAATTTACTCTCTCCCTCGCTACATCTCTTCCTAAAGCACAGTACTGAGGCTGATGGGTCGGCCCGTGTGCTCAGTTGGCACGCTCTGTCGTCTCGTGTGTCTCTCAGCGCTGAGATGTGACGTCCCACTATCTGCTGTGGACGTTGTTGAGTTGTGTGGGCAGCTTCTGTCGGTCTTCGATCTCCTCCAGAGCGGTCTCCAGCTGCTGGATCAGCATGCGCTTCTTAAACCTGAGAGAAAGAGAGAGAGACAGCTATTTAACTGGATTATATGACATTATATTATATATAATAACATGCATATACTTTAAATACTAACAAGTTACTTTGAGAAGCTAAATTCCATATTATCACCTGCTTTCAGAGAATGTCTTAAAACATTTTTTTTCTTTCTGTATTGATAATTTGTCTTCTTTGAAGCATGAATACAAGAACATTTAGTTTATGCTTAAAAAAATACTTATGCATGTTTGCTTCTAAAGTAAATTTATTAAAAAAAAATATTTTAGTACTTTTATAAGACAAAATTGTCTTAGTGAGATTCTGAATTAACTTTGGAGAGAATTCTCTGCAATTTTATGATGCACATTAATCTTTCAAAATGTATTTAATTTTTTTGGGTTGATTTTATAATGAAAAAGTAGGGGAGAGAGGGGGAAAAACCTAAAACATTAATTGAAATAAAGCTCAAATAAAATGAAATATAAATATTAGCTGTGAAACTTAAAGGGATAGTTCACCTCTGAAGACTAAATTAAATAAATTAAAGTGATCATATCTTTCCACAAGACTTGGATTAAACCACGAGATTCATATGGATATGTTTTACAGCACCTGGTCTTTCAACGGAGGATCTTAATGAAAATATCTTAATTTGTGTTTCAATAATTAACCAAAGTCTTATGGGTTTGGAAGGACATGAGAGCGAGTAAACGATGACAGAGTTTTCATTTTGGTGAAATATCTCTTTAAAGTTAAATGAAAATTAGAAATGTTACCTTGGCAACTAACTGAAATAAAATAAGTTGAAGTTGAAGTACTAAACTGACTGAAATAAAAAGTGAAATAAAAATAAAAATGAATGCTAAAATAGAAACATGAAGTAGCACATAATGAAAACTATGAAAATATAAAAATGATTCAAAATATTATTAATTACTTTAATATTATATAAATAATACTAAAACAACAATGCAGGGGAGATGTAAAAATACACTCATTAGAGACCTGTGGGGGAATGATCTGTTTGTGTGTTTGGCTGGGGAGTATTTAGGAAACTGTTTATTTGTGCAGTCAGTACATGCTGACATCCTCTGTGGTGTCACTGGAGAGAGGAGCATGAAAGGCCTGTGTGTGATTGAAGAGAGCTCTCACCTGGCTGCCTCTTTGATGGCATGATGAATAAAGTACCTCTGCACTGACACTGGCCCCTTCACCTCCTCCAGTAACCTGAATATTGCCTCATAATCTGCACAAAAGAATTAGCAATTCAGTTTAGCTTTATTAATTCCTAAAAATATATACCCTCTTTCATAGTACAAGTGCACTCGATTTAAGCTAGAGAATAATTCAAAGAGAATACAGAAATGAATGGGCATGAATAATTAATTTGGTATTATATCTAGATACTCACTGCGGCCAGGCTTGCGGACTTCTTTGAGGACTCGAGTGCGCAGCTCCGCATTACTCCCCTCCAGGGGAATCATAACAATTGTGCCCTGTGCCGGAGTGTCTCCTCCATTGCCCTCCACCTCCCCCTCCTGGCCTGGAGGACTCAGGTCCTCAAAGTTTTGTGTGAGATCAGAGGGTCTCTCATCCAGACAGTTCTCCAGACCTATTCCCTCCTCCTCACCATCTGGTGTCTCCACATCTCCTCTGTCCTCCACAGGTGCAGGTCCTTCTCCCACTCCATCCACTCCTCCAGGCCACCCGTCTCCAGCCTCCCCGCCTGGCGCTCGCTCCCCATTGCTTTCTGTGCCTCCAACACTGTTTCCCTCAGCTCCTGTAGGGGAAAATACATGACAGCATATTATTACTTATGTTTATGGTAGGTTTTTCAATACACTCAATGTTTGCAACACTGTTTGGGATAGCATACTAACTACTCACATGATTTCTGCAGTATATAGCACATACACTATACCATTCAAAAGTTTGAGGTCAGTAAGGTTTTTTCAAAGAAATGAATATTTTCATTCAGGAAGAATGCATTAAATTGATCAAAAGTGACAGTAAAGACATTTATAATGATACAAGGGATTTCTATTTCAAATAAATGCTGATCTTTTGAATTTTATATCCATTAAAGAATCCTAAAAAAAATGTATTATGGTTAAGTATAACCTAACATTTTATTTGAAAGATGATAACTGGATGCTACAAACATTTGATGAGGCCCTGTGACAACAATGTAGCATACTACTGTTTGTAATAGTGTCTACTTTTCCTCTCACAATTAAAAAAAATAGTAGGCAGTGTCTAAGAATTTAGTACACAGCAAGTTAAGAATCAGTCAGCTGTGACTCAGAGGACTTTACCTTTGTGTAGTGGGATGGGTTTGATGATTCCTTGCTGGCCCTGAGTCCCTGTGGGGCCCTTGCTGAGGACATGATTGGTTATTATTGGAGGAGTTTGGGGTCGACGCAGCAGAGGGGACATACTCCTCCTTCTCTTCAGGGCAGTGCCTGAGTTAAGATCGCCAGCATTACCCCGCTTCTTATTTTGTGGGCCTGTCACAAACTCATCTGCTTCATCGATCATCATTCCCTGTTGTTGGGAGAAGAGGAAGAAAGAAAACAAAACAACTTAGCATCTAAGGCACTTCAGTTTTGACCTATAATCACTTTTATTATCAGAGGACACTTTTCACATTTCTGGGGTTCTCAGAAGCAAAAGTCATCATAGTTGGGTGAACTTCTATAGTGGTGAATCAAAATGGATTTTTTTTTGCATTCTCATTTGCTCTTACAGCAAAAGAATAAATTGTGATAGCATTTCTATGACTTTCAAAAAGAGAAGAAAAAAAAAAAATCAAGAGCTTGATTACGGTGGTCAGAAGAGAGAAAGATGTGAAATTTGCCAACAATCCCTCAGCTGTTGTATTAGAAACACCCACGCAACAGCAACTAGCTTTCTGAAATTTAACGCCAAAATAATATAATACAAAGTACAGTCCATAGGTTTGACATGCAAGCACCTTCTTGTCCTGCTTGAATGGGTTGCCAAATGTGTGCAATCGTTTAGGTTGGTCTGGATCAATCTCACGCAGAGGTGATGGCATCATCTTCAGATACTCCTGATAATTTCCCATCTGCCCCACTGGAATACTGTGCAAGTAGTCTACAGAATCATGAAAAAATATTCAATATTAAACAAATTTCATTTATGAACTTTTTTGATTACATGTCAACATTAGAAATGTAAATATAGTGAAAAGAAAACAGTTTCTCTTGTTGCTATGCTAAATGCATCTGATCGTTGTTAATATCCACCACAGTAAACTAAACGAAACAAAACGAAAAAGAAAAAAGAAAAAACAAACAACTACCATACATGATATTGTGAAAACAAAATGAAAAAAAACAACAAAAAAACAAATTTGACTTCTGTTTCCTGCTGTTACAATAAAAAGTGAACCTACATAGTGTAAAGATGCCATCACATTTACCATTTTTGCAGTTGAAATCCAGTCATTTTAATAGAAATTGATCGTGAATTTCATGTGAGGGAAAAAGATTTCCCAATGTAAATTTCGCACAGGGCTCAAGTTAATCACACGGATTGGTCACATTGACCAAAAGAAAGCTGCTTGGTTTGTAAGTGACTTCTGTGTGTGCTGTGTTACATACATTTATGCTACTAACAATAGACAACAGCTTTTTATTGGCTGTGAGAATGTGGCCGCACTTTAAGTCATGTTTGGCGGATTTTAACAGTTATGAAGCTTCACTTTGCAGAATGTAATTTTTGTCTTTGGTACAATTACCATCATCCTGGCCTCTGATTAGCTTCTGTGTTGTCCTTAAAAGATTTGAACGCATCCGAGTCACTTGATCTAGAAGGTTCCGTCGTGGAATATCATAAGCATTCCTATAGGCCTGGGGCTTCAAATCCTTGAAGGGAAGGTGAGTAAATGATTATAAAAGTTAGATTTTTCCCTAACTTCGCATGTGTTTAAGTCAGTCAGACTTAGATGTCTAGTCTAGTCAGAAATATTCATCAGAATGAACCTGCATCAGCAAGAAAATACAGTTTAAAAGATACAAATGTCTATATTAGCATAACTACATTCTGACCCCCAAACGTGAACTGAGACATGATTGATTTCAAATAGACCCTGTAATGTAATTCAGCCCCACTCAAACTGTCTGTACCTTGTTGAGAAGTGCAATCTGGAAACCAGCGATTTCTTTGAAGTTCATGTCGATGAGTCGGAGGGGCACCTCGCCTGTGATGCCCTGCAGGAGCTGCTTGAAATCGCGGCGGTGTGCCAGAGACAGGGTACTCGAGTGGTTCTTAACCTTGATGCCCGTCTCTTGAGGAGGCTTCTTCCCGACAGACACAATCAGACGGTCTGACTCAATCTTCGCCTAGAAAATCAAGTACAACTTGATTTAAAAAGCTGCATCACTCAGGCCTCATACAGATAGGATTTAATACTGAATGAACACAATATGTTAATATGTAATATAGAACATTTAAAGGAAAGTTATGAGTTTGAATACTACTTTAACTTGCAAAAACTGCGTAGGTTTAACTGTCAGCAGCTAAAGCGTGCTCACCTGCTGGCTGAGTTTTTTTAGGTAGGAAATGACACTGTAGCTCAAGCCACAATCCATGTTGTCAGAGATGAGATTTGGGGCTCCCATCATCCTCAGCGCCTTCTTGAGAGGCTGCAGTCAGAAAAAAGAGAGGAAGAGTGGAGAAACAGAGACAAAGGAAGTGAAAATGAGGACACACTCAGGGTGAATCTGCACTCAGAGCACGTATCCTTGACCTCATTACAGCTGTTAACAGACTATAGAACAAATATAGCTCATAAGAAGGGTTGGATTACAAGTGACCCTTGAGTGCATCTAACAGCCCATGAATTGTATATTGCATTAATTTATATGCACAAAGAAGTTGTCTTTTTTGTAAGCAGGACACTTCTGTGCTCTATTGGGATGTCTTTTTTTAAAGTAGGAACGAAGAGTGACTTACCAAGAGAAAGTAAGGAGGCATGGACTTCAGGTACATTTCAAAGGCCTGCCGCCACTTGAGGTTTGGCTTTAGCTTGTGCACTTTAAACAAATCATCTGTAAGGAGAATAAGAGATGGTAAGTGTGCTGAAGAAAGTCAAGACGCTACATCGCAGGGCTAAATTAAGTCATTCTCCAGAAGAAGGACATGAAAGATGTACAAAACTTGGACATAATTTATGCAGCAATGTACAAAAAAAAGTATAAATGTTACTGCATTATATAAAATGATTTTATTGTGTTCTTTTTTGTACTTTTTATTTATTTTAATCAGTTTTTTATTCCAAATTTAATTCTTTTTAATTATTATTCCTTTGTGTTTGTGTATATGCTGTTCAAAATGTAGGGATAATAAGTAAGATTCTCCTTTTTTTTCTTTTTTTTTTTTTTAAGAAGTCTCTTCTGCTCATCAAGGCTGCATTTATTTGATCAAAAATACAGAAAAAACATCAATATTGTGAAATATTAGTACAATTTAAAATAATTTAAAATACAATTTAGTCTTCAGTGTCACATGATCCTTCAGAAATAATTTTAATATGTTGATTTATTATCAATGTATTATCAAAGTTTTGCGGCTTAATATTTTTTTGGAACCTGTGATACATTTTTCAGGATTCTTTGATGAACAAACACTTTTCTAACAAGCCTTTACTATCACTTTTTATCTATTAAACACACCCGTGCTGAATAAAAGTATTAATTTCTTTCCAAAAAAAAAAGTTTTTAGTTTTTATTCATATTTGTCTGTTATATTATCTATTAATTATCATTTTTATTCCTTGTGCTTAAATTGTGTTTAAATTGAGTTTTACATCTTTTTATTTTTTTTTTCTCTTCATCGTGGCTAAACAAATCACCACTGTGTATGAAATGTGCTATAGAAAAAAAAATTGCAATTCAATAAATAAAGTAATTTATAGGATAAGGTTGGAAATGTGTTGTGAGGAAACACACGTACCGAGGAGTGGCAAAAGGACGGGATAGTTGTAAGGCATGACGAAGAGGTTGACACAGGTGAGCGTAGTGCTGGCCTTCAGGTAGCCGAACGGATGTGCTAAATCACTGTGTTTGCCGCTGCAGTTCACAAACACCTGGGAGACAGGGGAGAGGAGTTAGCATTGTCTGGTGTCTCCTGAGAGCTCAGCTCTCACATCAAACTGTTTCTCAGAGACAAAGCCCATTCATTAATGGCTCATTAGGTGACAGGACTCCTCAGAGACTAGTGTGCTATAAATGCCTCTAAATATGCTTATAAATGGATGTGCTTTTTCTAATTTATCTATCATTTACCTTCTTTTATAGTGAGGCAAGTAATCATGTAACATTGTAACCATGGCAAAAGAACAAACACAGATGTTCAGTTATATTGGTATGTTTAGATGAGCTTAAATGTATGATGAGAGTAGGAAAAACAAATCAAAAGAAGCTGCAAAAAACATTTCCTGGTACTGACTAAGGTATTTATAGCAAGTGTATATTTTTATATATATATATATACATATCCAGTGACAACAAAATACAGCATGGAAAAATCCTTTAATCTTACTGCAGTATTGTCAACCCTCTTTCTTTCAAGAAACTAAATGGTCTGGGTAATAGCTCTTGAGAGACCATTTGTCATCATTTCAGAGAAGACTAAAATGAGGTTCAGCAAAAAAATTCTGTGTATAAAATTATTTCCTTTCCAAAAGTAATCATGCCCAGTATCAGTCATAGCAGCGTTCAGATTCTTTATGCCTCTGTAAGAACATTATGATTATTCAAATAAAAAACAAAAGAGTCACAATTCCTTTGGACACAAATTCATGTTAAAAAGCTTATAACCACTCAACTGTTTATAATTTAACCGCAGATACAGTCTGATTGATTTTAATAAAAATCAAATTAACTCTCAAAGAACATCTCAGTGGTGCTTGCTTGTGCGCGTATGTGATTTTTGCTGCTTTATAGGCATTTATTAGTTATATACTCACACTTTCATGTGTGCAAGTATCCTCGTAAACACAGTAATTTAGGTCTTAAGTGAATAGTGAAAGCAAAAGAGCTGTGAAAGAAAACACATGTGTAACAGTATTTTGGATCCAGGCAGCTCTTAAAGTGACAGCAGTCCTGTCATTCATGTTAATCAGACAACAAAAGAGAGAAAACCTCTCACTACTCTTGACTAAATCACTTTTGTAACTATAATAATAAGAATATATATTTAATTTACACAGTGAAGAATATGCAGTGTTTTTATACATTTAATTACTTTATACAAAGTAGCATTTCTTATTTATTTGTTCAACTGTAGTTTTTTTGTCTTATTGCTTGTAATTAGTTTCTTATTCTTATGTAATCGCTGACTGTTTACTTGTCTTCAGCGAGCTTGAGTGGCGTTTTTTACATTTATTTATTTAGGCTAGTATTAGTTTTTTGTGATATTGACACTGGTGACAAGAATTATGAAATTTCAATGATATTACTATTCAAAAATTTGGGGTCTGTAAGATTTCTTAAAGGATTATAAAGAAGTCTCTTTTGCTCAAATTAATCCAGCCTTGCTGAATAAAACCATTAAATTCTTGACAAATAAATAAATAAATAAAATCTTACTGACCCCAAACTTTTGAACGGTTCTGTCGGTTGGAATAAAAAACTATACAACAAAATCTCATTCCAGCTGCTGTTTTACCAGTTACTAAATACAGGACTTTTACAACCGTCACTGTAAATGTGTAAGCCATTAAACTGACGTTACATGTAATTTGTGTTGTGCTTTTTTACATTCCAGTAAATATGGAAAATCTAAACACCCACTGTTTTTTTCCACTCTTTTAACACCATGATATCTATCATTGTGAAACTCGGATCGACCCAGACAACAGTCTGGGGGCTGAGAAAGATGGCATGCTAAATACAGATCAGATTAAATAGTTGTGCGAAAAGGTGTCCCACCTGCCAACACATGTGAGGAGATTTTCTCTCCAAGATGAACTGGGTGAGCGGTGACGGCTCCAGCTCATATTTGTCAAAAGGCAGCTTGTCAATAACCATCGGCTCACAGTCGATACAGGAAAACCGCACCAGAGGGTGGGAAGATCGTGGAGGCTAAAGAGAGACAAGAGAGAGAAAAAAAAACAGAGATCCTCTGTAATACATTCTCACAATGGGGTTTTCAAAAGATATGTCTGTTAGATGGCCAATTCATCCTGTAATCACAGCAGCAGTGGATAATGACCCATGTGTTACAGGCACATGACAACACAAGCTGTTCATTCCCTGAGCAGATAATCTCACAACACTCTGAAGACTAAATAAACCAAAGGAGTGTTTTACAGCAAATAAAATACCGACTTTATTTTAGGAATATGAAAAAGAGCCTGTATATGCTCAAGTTGACATTTCTCGAGGCACCCGTGTTACCATCTGCACCCAAGCCCATTGTGCTACTGATTCACAATACTGTAGACATGACAGCAAGGATGTCAGGAAGGAAATGACCTCATGTTAAGCTAGCGCTAAGTGCTAAAGCTCTGGTGAGCTGCAGCAGTCTTATTCTGCTGGCAATGGCTCTCTCACTGTGCCCACTGGCTGAGCTGAGCTGTGGCACTTTGGCATGGCACCAGCTGCTGTCTCTACAGTGCACTGTTTAAGAAAGAATAGACAGTGAGGGGGTGGGAAACCTCAGGACAGTGAAGCATTTCCTCATGTTACTGCTCTTTTCAGCTCCCTTATCTTCATCTGCATTCATTAGCACTGCTTGAGCAAGATGAAAGCTAACCTTTAGTTTGCAGAGGTCATTACCTTTGGCTAATAAATTGCTTCATCCACTCGGCTCGGATGAGCCAATGCTATTACACCTATCCAAACTCCTTTTGCAACCCTAGTACTTTTCCGTTTTATGAAGGATCCTGTGAAATTTCAGTGTGTAGAAAGAAACAGCTGAACGTCTGCCAGGTCCCAGAGCTCCGCAGAAAGTCCTTCTGTGCTCGCTCATTAAATATTTTAGCTAGATGTTTTCAGCTAGATTTAACACATTTAACTATGTTTAAAACCATTTCCCACAAGTCAGTGCAAAAATATGTGCTGCATACAGTGCTACTATTACAGTTTTTATGTTTTTATAGTTTTTTGGTCACACTTCATTTTAAGGTCAAATTCTCACCATTAACTACGTCTTTTGCCTCAAACTCCTAATTTGCAGCTTATTATGGTAGTTGTTAAGTTTAGGTACAGTATTGAGTAGGATTAAGGATGTAGAATATGGTCGTTCAGAATATGTGCTTTATAAGTACTAATAAACAGCCAATATGTTAATAATAGGCATGCTAATAAGCAACTAGTTAATAGTGAGAATTGTTACCAGTTTTTTTTTTTTACTCTATTATAGTATTTATATATAATACTTTACAATAAGGTTCCATTTGTCAACATTAGTTAAATATATTAGTAAACATGAACTAAGAATGAAATATACTTCTGAAGCATTTAATGATTACTAATACATTATTAAAATCTAAAGTTGTCTCTTTTAATATTATTTGATGGACCTGAGTTAACATGAACTAACAATGAACAGCTGTATTTTTCGTAACTAATGTTAATAAGGATGAATAAATACTGTAACAATATATTGCTCATTGTTAGTTAATGTTAGTTAATGCATTAACCGACGTTAACTAATGGAACCTTACTATAAAGTGTTACTTTTTTATTCATTTTGAACTAGCTTTTATTTTTATATTTTCAGTTTTAATTTAGTTAAATTTTTTTAGTCATTTTCATTCACTTTTGTTTTTAAAAAAATATTTCTAAATTGTTGTAATTTATTTTTATTTTATTTTTATTTCAGTTAGTAATCATAGTGCTTTTACTTAAAACTTTTTTCAGCAAGTTGCCTAAACCATATTTCTGGTTTTCATATCGTTTAAGTTTTTCATCATACAGTAGCTTGACTCTACACTCAAACTCTATTTTGTAGGTTATTATTTACCAAAGTGGGGGAGTTCTGGTCAGGCCAGAAGGATTCTGGGATTGGCCAGTGACCCACAGGAACGCCCGTCTTGGGGTTGGGCCGGACGTAAATGAGCTTGTGGCAGCTGTGCCAGGGCTGCGGACTGAAGGACGATAAAGGACGAGCTGGATCCACAAGACCATCTGCACAAAGAGAAGACGATATTTGTGTATTAACTGTTTTCCCAATAAGCACAAAACTAACATGACAACACAGAATCAGCACTGACCTTCGCCTATCGCAGGTGGATCGGGGCCGCTCTTCTCAAAGTGTATTACAACTCCACTCAAAACCTTTTGGACAAGAGACTCGAGACACTGGTTCAGCATTCTTTGCGTCCTCACACAGTAAGAGCGGCCTTATAGAGAGAGAGTGAGAAAATAGAGTTAGCTGAGCTATGAGATTAACCAGCAAAACTGCATTATCCACTAAAAAAACAACAACAACTGTGCTAACAGAAACTAAGTGCATGGGAGGAAATCTTCCAAAGCACAATATAACACAAGAAGCATTTTCCGAAGAAACTGAACCATACAAGCAAATATGTGGGCGGCAACAGATTACTTCCTTTCAACAACCTAATTAGTTGACATCACTAATTATCTTAGAGTTTGGACATCCCCATGTTGTTACAAACCTGTTTGACTTTGGAACATAAAAGAAAATGTTCCGAAAAAAATGTCTCATTGCTTTTTGTCCATACAATGGAAGTCATCGAAATGGTTTGGTTATCAACATTCTTCAAATTTATATTTTTCGATGTTCCACAAGGATGACGACATTTTCATTTCTGGGTGAACTATTTATTTAAGAGTGAGAGATCACGAGTCTGACTATTTTAAACAAAGCCATCAAAATTGAATTTTACTTCATGACTTCACTGGAACAAAGAGCGTTCGTATGTGAAAGCTGTGCTGAAGAGCAATCACATAATCACAGATTTGTAAGGAGGTTGACAGATTAATTGCAGATTCTTAGAGGGGCTCAGATGAAAAACAGGACTGAAGCTCCCCTAAATAGGGTCTCGCAACACTTTTATCTAAAGGACAGTTTAGTGGAATCCAGACCTCATAAACTGAACTTTAAACGAGGGAAGGTTTATTTGATAAATATTTTAACCTGCATTTTAAAATGCAATTGATTGGCTGTACCTCCAGTGACCTCACACATCTGGGTGATAGCAGACTCATCAGTGGGCACGCTGCCCAGCTGCTCGCTGTCGGGCACGGCCACTCCTGGCAGCCGCAGCACCAGGGCAAAGAGTCGCTGGTCCCAGCGGAACGGCTCCTTGGTCAGCTCACTACCCGGCAACGGGGAATTCAGAGGCAGGTGTAGCTGAGGGAGGAACAGAAAACAAGAAGTGAGATGCCACTGGGGTTTGTGAGAAAGACATTATACGTCAGGACAGGCTGATCAAAAAATGTTGGCATGTTGGTATAGTGTTTTTGTCCCTCACCTCCTCAGCCACCCCAGAGCTGTGTGTCAATTTGTTTCCATCTGTGATTGTAATAATGACCGATGGTTCCAGAAAAAACGGGTTCCGACCCTAGAAGAGAGGAGAGCATTTCTTAAAAATCCAAAGCTCAAAGAAATAGTTTTGATAAACTGTTAAAATGCTTGAAACATCTATCCATTTTTCGAGCTACTTGTCCTATACATGGTTGTGGAGATGCTGGAGCAAAAACAGTAACATTGTGAAATATTATTACAATTCAAAATAACTCTTTTCTATTTGAGTGTTATTCAGTGTAAATGTGTATTTTATTCCTGATTCTTTGATGAATAAAACTTCAAAATAACTATTTATTTGAAATAGAATTTCTTGTAACATTATCAGTTTAATGCATACTTGCTGAATAAAAGTATTAATTCATCTAATATATATATATATATATATATATATATATATATGTGACCCTGGACCACAAAACCAGTCTTAAGTGTAAATTTTTCGAAATTGAGATTTATACAGCATCTGAAAGCTGAATAAATAAGCTTGTAAATAAATAAATAAATAAGCTACAAGTTTGTTAGGATCTGATCATATTTGGCTGAGATACAACTATTTGAAAATCTGGAATCTGAGGGAGGAAAAAAATCTAAATATTGAGAAAATCGCCTTTAAAGCTGTCCAAATGAATTCTTAGCAATGCATATTACTAATCAAAAACGACTTTTTGATATATTTACAGTAGGAAATTTACAAAATATCTTCATGGAATATGATCTTTACTTAATATACTAATGATTTTTGGCATAAAAGAAAAATCTATAATTTTGACCTATATAGTGTATTTTTGGCTATTGCTACAAATATACCCCAGCGACTTAAGACTGGTTTTGTGGTCCAGGGTCACATATATATATATATATATATATATATATATATATATTCCAAAATGTTGAACAGTGGTGTAAGTGAAACGCTGAAAAATATGACATTTAAAATTTGTATCTTGTTTAAAAAAAATGGTTTTCAATGTTAACTGCAAGTACATACATAAGTGTCAACCGAATTCCTACACACTTGAAAAAAAACTGACAACCTGACAGATGTTGTTAATTGTACAGTAAACAGTGAGTGAACACGAGATGCATTCTCTCTGTCCATACTGCAGGGGTCAGCACTCAGTTACTCACCCTCACACATGCCGACTGAGCATGTGGATTAGCACACTGCCTCAGGGTTATCTCAGACTGCATGTCTCCTATTTTAGGTAATCCAGCATGGTTTTAATGTGTGTATGTAAAGTATCTGAATATTCTGAATTACAGATAATCCAATTAAACATTGCTCTGTTTGAAGTTGTAGAAGAAACAACACAAATCACAGTAAATTAAGTTGATACCCGTGTGCTCTTGTGAAATACTGTTTCATAAAATGAAAAACCCCACAAAATTTGCTCTGTAATCTCTGCGTGTTGCTACATCCATTCCTCCTCCTGAGTTAAGTGGACCCCCTGTCACTACTGATGAAAGCATCTCCACTACAAAGCCTCGCTGAACGGATGGTGCTGCTTGAAGCACTGGGCAGCATCAGGTTTAAAGCTTTGGATTACAGAATATTTTCCCATATGTTAGCTGGGTCACTCTCATGCCTTCTGGCACACTTTAGATGTGCTGTGAAATGGTTATTTTTGAGTAATGGCTTCTTTCCAGCTATGAAGGAACATGTTGATACACACTGAGTGTTCTGCAAATAATACATAAATATATAAAATGTATTTGTTTCCTTTAAAGGAGTAGTTCACTTTCAGAATGAAAAAAAATACTATGGAAGTCAATGGTGCTCATCAACTGTTCAGACCCCAACATTTTTCAAAATATCTTCTTTTGTGATCAACAGAAGAAAGAAACTCATACAGATTTGGAACAAGTGGGGGGTGAGTGAAAGATGGCAGAATTTTCATTCTGAAAGTGAACTACTCCTTTAAGGACAAAACATTCAAGGCTGGATGGAAGGTAAAATTTGTTAAAATACTGATTGATCTGAAAATTGGGCAGATGTATTTATCTCAATGTCTACTCTTATTATGTGAGGTGATGTTTCTTATCATACTGCATAAAGATTGTCTTGACTCTTTGAATGCTGAAGGGAGATATTATTACCTGACCATAGTTGTCAATGCCAGAGACTAGTCTGTTGAGATTGAGCAGGTCGAAGGCGGCGCGGAGCGCGTGACCCAGTGTAGTCAGTCCAGATGCCTGCAGGTTCTTCAGCTCGCTCATGAATGTGGCATGATTCTCTTTCCAACCCGCCTACCATATACAGGAAATACAAACAGATGATGTGAAAACCAGCTCCATATAACCTCGGCAACACTAAACATTCAGACAGTGACATTTATACATGGAACCCAAAAGGTACACTAACATTAAAAGTCTTGCAAGACGTGTTTATGAAAAAAGCCTCATATGCGCACAGAGCATTTATTTGAGCAAAAATACAGTAAAAACATGTGATGTTCCAGCAGCCATTACTCCAGTCTTCAGTGTCACGTGATCCTTCAGAAACCATTCATATATTTAAAAGTGTCTCCAAACAACTTTAAGGCCTCTGCATGTATTAACATGATCAAATCTTATGCAAAATATTACATAACAAACAGAAGCTTCCCTCCTACTATATGCAAAGCACCTGTAGCTTTTCTCACTTTTTCACCTAGCGAGATCAAGCACTTTGTTTAATTGTGCACATGTTAAGCACAATAGCACTACCTACATATCAGGTGAGAGAGGTGAAAGTAAAGTCAGGCAATAAAAACCCAAAATGACTACAGCACAAGCTTTGCAAAGCATCTGAATGAGCATGCATGATTGTGTACCACTTATACTTGCACATGTATATAATGTATGATAGGTAGCCTGGTAAGAAGCAACACAGATCTGCTACATAAGGCTTGACTCGTTTTACTATCTTTAAAAGACATGTGGTTAGTGTGTGTCTGTCTCTGACCCACATTACCCCTCCCAGCAGAAGAATACAGTCATTTACTGCTCACTCAAAACAAACACAGTAAAAACAACAATATAATGAGTTCAGATGCTGAGAAAAGAACCGAGGTTAATAGTTCACTAAATCTGCTTTTACAAAATGATTCCTGCTCCACATGAAATTTACTCAGCGTGAATAAATCAACACATTACATAAACATGCATACATTGTAAATTCCCACAAGGGAGAGAAGACTTAACAGGTCAGATCCCGAGGTGGTTGAGCTTCACATGTTTGTGGGTAGACTTATTTGTATTGGGAAACATTAAAGAACAAAGCAGGCAGAGATTTGTCCTGACAGTGTACGTCTCTATCCATGTATGGAACAAAAAAAGAAACCATTCAAGCGGTAGCTCTTCTAACTGGCACTCAATAATTCAAGCAACAGAGTAATTCTATTTTTTTCCCCATCCGTCTTTCTTTCCCTCCGCATTAACAATTTATTGGCTTTGAAGAAGTGTGACTGCAATCAGACTCTCCTTTAATCACACCCTTGTCCAGTGAGGCAGAAGAAGATGGGAGAGAATAAGGAATGTGAACACTGAATAAGCCAGGAAAAAGGATAATACCCTAATTGTAGCTCTAACAGAGGAAATGTAAACTCAAACCCTTCTTTAAAGAATGAAAACCCGATGGCGATCCAACAGGGGAAAGAACAAACATTGTAATCCACATACGAGTTAATGTCACAAAAGCATATCCAGACCATATTTTACTCCAAAAGTAAAAGAAAAAGTATTTTTACTTTGTGATATTATTTTAAATTTTCTCATTACTGTAAAGTACTAGATATTTCACTTCTGAAATTGTTATATTTGGATGTTTATTTATTTTCAGTGTGATTCTCATTTTCATTACTGTAATACAGTATTTTTTTTTATTTGGATAGCACAAATTGAAGGCAGTACTATACAATGATGTATAAATACTTTACGATTTAAATAATATATTATTACACATCAACATGATATTTCACCCCAAAACCAAAAGGGAAAACAGAATAAATTCATATTTTATATAAAGAAAATGAAGACTAATTAGCCTATTATTTATTTATTTATGTACCAGATGTTTTCCTTATAAGATTTTCATTTATTCTCAAAAGCGATTGTCATTAGAATTTCCTTACTGTAATATTGTAATTACACATGCGTAAATAAAGGCAGTTCAGCAAATACTACCCTGATGTATAAACGATTTACAATATAGATAATAATAATTTTTTATGCATTAATACAATGTGCTTAATTGTCATGAAAATAATGTCACAATGCAAAAGAAGTGGTCACAAAAATCCCAATGGTCGCTTTAGGCAAACGTATCATTTTTTTCTTTTTTTTATCTTTTGATTTTGAGGTGCAATATGAACCGGGTATCGTCTTGACAGGTTTCATGAGATTCGACCATATATGTCCCCCCAGAGCAGAATGGAGAAAGCGATAATGTTAGTTAATCATGAAGCTGTTGTTTAGTTACAGAAAGCATATAATGCATTTTCTTTTTTTCTGCTTTCAAAATTAGCGTACCATAAAACCTGGCTCTGTATTTCCTTGCCAAATGCAGGACAGGTGGCAAGACAAATGAGCAGTTTTACATAAACTGACAGATAAGGACTTGTTCCCTGTTAAGCTCCTGTTCTGAGGAAAGCGGCAGTCATATAAACACAGCTCTTGTGATTGCAGGAGGAATCATCACAGCAGAAAGGGCGCGTGACGACCCGGGGAGGATTCACACGGGTTAAGCGACTGCCCTTATGGCCTGAGTATTATTCCAGGATCAGGTTGCCTTGTCCCAGGTTTTAATCTCTACTACCGCCTAAAGGTTGAGCTGATCACAGATAACCATTGAGCTCAGTTACATATATCCACCCAGTTTTGCAGGAGGGACATGTCTGCGGTCTGCAGGGTGGTGCTTGTCATGTGTAATGATAAAGGCCAGGCAGGAACTAAAGTTGTCACTCTAATGGAATGAGTGCTGGTTAACCAGCCAAAGCACTAATCAGAGGGACCATCATGCTCATGACAAATAGATCTCCATTTTGACTCTGAGTGAATTAACTTTTTTTTGGTGATCATCTTTGTTTTAGCTACTTGTATAGAGCCAATGCAAAGAAATGCAGACAGTATATGTTCAGTTATATGTTGCGAATGAGGTTTAAGGAGGAGGAGCAACATTGTGGATTTCTGAAGAAATATTTGGCCTGTCTAACTGTCACCTCAGCTACTCCCATTTCACAAGATTCAGAGCAAGATAAAGCATGAGGCAGTCTACAGGATAAACAGAAGTCCACTGGATTCACAGATTAGATATTCCTGGTCTGCACCAAAATTTGTATGCATGCATGTATTATAATGCATGTAAATGTACAGTGACTCTAAAGCTATTTGGACACTTCATTGCATTACCTAATAAAATATCAAGTGGGTTCTACAAAAGTTACTTGATTTTTCTTACTCATTTTTGCATTTATTTTCAAGCAACTGGTCCCAATGTCATTTTAATAGATTTGTGATATTTTGTTATATAACGCAATGACATTCATAAAGCGTCCAAATGTTAGATGGGGTAATGTAAAAATGTAGAAAGTATAATGTAATATGGAGGGGTTTGCATTGTTTTCCAGAGCCTTATGGTGTAAACCACAAATGCAGTTACACGCATTTTTCTTTCCTCCTTCATCAACCAACAACAGAAACAACACACTGTTTACGACAAAACAAATTCATTTCCATCTCTAACCTTTCGCTTCAATGATAAGTATTCTCAGCAGTAATCGATTAAGAAAATTACAAAAGGCGAAAACTGTGTCAACTTCAGAAAATAGGCAAGACTAAGAATAATGTTCTGCTTGGCCGGGGCTCAGACAACAAGAGAGGCACACAAACAGGAAAAGAGAGCTTTGTGAGGAGGGCTGGAGGCTCACTGGAACTCTTCACTGTTTAGCTGCTGAAAATCTCATGAATAATTGACGGGAAATAAAAAAGGCACTCTGTTAGATACAGAGGCCAGATTCTTGCTAGGCTGGTATTTGCCCAGTGTATTCTAGTCGAGAACTGGGTTAGCCTACTCGCTAATTCTGAAGAGCGACTGCTTGACTGAGAAGTATTTTTTAAACAGGAGGAACAAGCTGGCCACGAATAGCTCAGAGAGGGCTAAAAGCTTACGTAAGAGGGCAGTTATAACATCTCATAACACCATCTCAAACAAAGACATGGTAAGATAACAATGCTATTTGCACATTCAAAATTTCATCACGTAAATGGCTAAAACATGCCATATGTCTACTACAAATCGTTAGTGTATAGTACCCATTATAAGCAGGAAAAGTAGTTATAGAGTTAAGTGTCACTTGGAAGTCAACCTCAGATTATCTTGGATAAACTGGAACAGGGTGGGAAAACTGCATGACAAGCAGTGGAGTAAGAAAACCCCCCAAGAGAGTAACTGGCTACCTGCCAGAAAGTCCATACTAATGAACTGCTAAAGCACAGAGCTATTCTCATTGTCAATGTCATACCACAAACAAAGAAGACAGGAACCCAGGCAGCACTACTTCATATGTACATGTCGGTAAGTGCAGGCCTTGACTCAACTCCAGGCTGGGAAAAAGATGGATGATACTTTGAAATTAGGCCATGCAAAGTGACCACATAACCACAATTCCCACATCCAATATAATGGCACCTCAAGAGAACTGGCACAGCAGTTTATCAACAGAAAATGATGCTGAACGTGGGGAGAGAAAGGTCTGAAAACTGATGAAGAATTGGGTTTATTTGCTTATTGGATTATTGTTATATCTAATATTTTGACAGAGGTGTGGATTTTAAGCATGTTGGTAAACACTACAAACCCTATTGTCATAAAAATCAGCGCTCTGTTGAGGCTCATGCCCATTCAAACTTTTGAGTATGTGGCTCAAATCTTTGAGCCAAATGGATTTTAAACAACTTTTAAATGTCAAAAAAATAAATATTTGTCAATACATTCCATGATTATTTTAGGTGCAAAATTAATATTACTCAGAAATCGTCACCTTTTTGTAAATTTTGCCCTTTTGAAGGTAAAATATATAATTTAGCTTATTGATTTGCGCAAAACGAAAGAGTTGGGGGGATCTTACAAAATATTTTTTATTAGGAGTTATAGTATACAATGAGACATGTATAATATATCCATTTAAATATCAAGCTGTTTGTGAAAATGATGATTGGTTGGATCTGTCGCAGGTGCTTCATGTTTCTCTAAAAGACTACAGAAAACTGTCTCCAATTCACAAAATGCACTGGTTTAAAAAACATGTTTCTATAAGCTACAGAATATGTGTAAGACTGATGCGTGACTTATATAATATTTTTAATATTCTGGAATAGCGACGGCTAAAGAGTTAATATGTTCTTGCTTTGGTTCATAAATCAGAAGTAGGTTATATAGTCATTGCAGTAATTAATAATAATTTATTAGTTTTTTTGGGGGGAGGATTTCAAACAATGTAACCACAAGGTCAGTTCTGGTCAGGTCTGTTTTCCATGTATGAAAATGAAGGGCGATCACTGAAGTTCAGAAGCAATATTACTTAAAAAAAATATATACAATATAAGGATGTAAACCTGGCCCCTATGCATACTACAAAATTACACCAACAGATTATCGTGACTCATAAACATACATAGAAGAGCCAGAACTATCACTGCCTTCTCAAAAAAACACTAGGTATATGATGCCCATTAAGGTAATACATGCAAGTCTAGTCATGCCCTTGTGTCTTAGAATGATCAAGTAATCCATGAAGCAAGTCATGACTTCCATTACATTCAGTTAGTACTCTGAGTAAAGAGATTTGTTTGATTAGTTCACGCAGATGCCCGACCACAATCAACTCATAGACCCTGTTATCCTTGCTGTCCTTACCCCCAAATGGTAAAATATGAATGGCTGTCACATATGAAAACAGCAAAACACCTCCTAATTTCTGTTCTAGGTTCATTGTACTAGTAGCACTTGATTGTATTTGTACAGGAAGCACTTATGTGAGGCTATAGCATGAAGTCACTGTGGTTCATGCCTTATATGCAAGCGCTGGCTTAATAGTGAGCAATTAGCAATTATGCTTGTATAGGTATACCTTATGTTTGAGTAAACTTCAAAGATTGAGTGACCTGATGTGACAGGCACCTCACCTTTCACCTGTTTGGTGTTTGGGAATTTTTAAATATGAATGGGAGGGAGGTGAATGTACTAGGAGTGGAGAGGGAAGGAAGGAAGTTGATGCTTGTTTTCAAGGGCAACTCACAAGCGTCTCCCTCTCTCTCATAAAGAGCAACGCAAACCTGCAAAGCATCCCCTCGTTTGCTTATTGATGGCTGTTGCACAAATCAAATCGTGTTGATTTGTTCAGGCTACAGTGGCCAATGAGAATGCGAGAGGAGGGCACGCGACAGAGGGCAGGCTTCTTGTCCAATCCGGACCGAGTTGGCCCGTGCACGCGTCACGCGCTACGTCACAGTGGATAATAAATCTCTCCGCCTCCATCTCAGCGCTCGAGAGCTTTCCCAACACAAAAGCAAAATGTCCGCCATGTTCAGAGGCTGCGCTGCTCCGGGTCTGCGGATATTTTAACAAAAATTAGCCGTTTTCGTCACCGGGAGGCCGCCTGACCCGGATGCTACGAACCAGAGGGACAGTAGAGTCTCATTGTCAGAAAAAATATCTCCGCTTTAACCACATATAAGCACAATTTAGTAGTATTTATTTACCTTTACGCCGTATGGTGGATCATCGAATGTAACTAGCATGTACCTGTCGCCTCTACTAGCCGGGTCTCGGGCACGCAGCTGTTAAAGAAAACGAAACAATAAACATTCATTTAAACTGATCCTGTCATAGGGATCCTTAACTCCAACAAGGTACAACAGCAAGCTGAAAAAGTCGGGGTAAAATTATGCTTTACCTTCATAAAGATCTCAACCGCGCCTTTAGCAATGTCCAGATACGTCGTACCCAAATAAGTGCGCTGATTCATAGAAGCGGACGTGTCTATCAGAAAAAGTAAAATAGGCATTTTGAAATGTATAGATAGACCTCTAGATGTTTGCTAAAATATCTACAATCGGCATATGACCTATCTTGCGGCCCTGGGCATGCATATATGTGTGTATATATTTTGTTATAATCAGACCCCCCCAAAAGAGGGTCGTACTGCCACCCTTTGCAGCCGCCTGATTCTCTATCTGTCTTTTCTGAGCAGTGCTGGGCTCGCGCTGTTAGAGAACTTCTCTTCCGAACAAGACCGAAACGCCTTCGCCCCGCCGTTGCAACGCCATTGGCTGAGCCTAGCCGCGAAGCCACGCCCACTCGGGTATAAATATGCAATGAGGTCGTGGAATTCCTCTCAGTTCTCCGCGAGCGGATGGAGATCGAGGGGAGGACGGGGATATTACGTGTCGCCTGTACGCTTTGTTTGTGTCTTTTAATAGGCACTTTTGCTATTGCATTGGGTGTTACGCAGATCTGACACGTTCATTTGTAACATATATGTGACACTGGACCACAAAACCAGTCATATTTGTAGCAACAGCCAACAAAATTATAGATTCTTCTTTTAATGCCAGAAATCATTAGGATGTTGAGTATTTTTTGTAAATTTCCTACCGTAAATATATCAAAACTTAATTTTTGATTAGTATATGCATTGCTAAGAACTTTAAAGGCGATTTTCTCAATCATTTTAAATTTTTTTGCATCCTCAGATTCCACATTTTCAAATAGTTGCATCTCGGCCAAATATTTTGTCCTATCCTAACAAACCATCAGTGGCAAGCTTTTATTTTCAGCTTTCAGATGTAGTGTAAATCTCAATTTTTAAAAAAATTGACCCTTATGACTATTTTTGTGGTTCAGGGTCACATATAGTTTCATTTTCATCTCATATAAAGGGCGACCCCCTCCTCGCCTGATCCTGGTCTAGCTGTCTTGGTGGGGGTGGGGAGTAGCTTTGGTTCTGTGTGATTTTTATAATAATTATGCCTCCCTCTGACCATGAAGAAATCCGTCCTCGTCCGCTTTCCCCTCCTCTTGTTTATCTCCTTCGAGAGAGTATAGGCAAGCGCCATGTTGATACGACAATCCGCCTGAGACCGTGACAACAGCGGCACAGACTCGGGAGGAAAAGCAGCGCTGGCTCCTCCTAAACCGCGCTCCTGGGTTTCCGTGGAGCCTCGCTGCACATGCCCTTTGAATTTGTGAATGTCAGAAAGGGACGTACCTGCTAGGCAGTCCTGTTCACCATGATCCCACACACTGAACGCGCTGCGATAAATGTACAGGCATTTGTGGTGATATATTTATCCTGCGCGAAAGCTAGCTCGTGTAGCTAATACTACAAGGTGTTTTAATATCCGTAGAGAATAGCCTGTGAACAAGTGCCGATCATACAGCACCCTTTATTAGAATCGAATCAGCCGCATTTTACATAACTACATCTCAATAGCCTGCTTAGGCAGTGAGAGAAACATGTCTTTTTCCAAACATAAGATCACCATATTGTAGAGCATATACGACTGTCTTTTTTTTTTTTTTTTTAACCACATGGTTTCTGTTTATTATAGCCGTTGGTATCCTGGTTCACAACAAAGGATACATTTTTAAAGTGAATCTGTCAGTGTTGTTCATTCATGAATTGTATGCGTGTCCCTTGAGAGGTGTTAAGGTCGTCATGTTGCTCTTCCTGTTTTCATTACTGTAGTGTTTTTTGTAATGCAAAATATTCTTTAAATTTGCTCATTGTACAAATGTTTTGATTATGGGTTGTGCCCTAAAAAGGCGGTGGTGGATAGTTGTCGTCTGAATGAGCATTCATTTTAAAGGGCGTGCAGGTTTCTTTAGGATGAGTTGTTTACTTAAATAAACTTTATCTTGTCAAATGTTACGTTCGGTTCACTGGTTTAAAAATGTTATTTGTTGGTTTCCTGTGCTTTCATTTGCTAACATCTATAGAAATTTATTTTGTTTTTGTTTTAACGAAATGCTTCCTTTGAGCTTTGCTTTTAAACCTTAAAGGGACAGTCTACCTAAAAATACAAATTCTGTCACGCAAAAGAAGACATAACAGCTTCAGTCGCCAGTTTAAACAAAAAGTGAATGGTGACTGAGTCTTTCAGCCCCTGTAATATTCTGCCCAGCGTCTCTTTTACTCTTCCAGTGAAGAATGAAAGCCACACAGGTTTAAGGAACAACATGGGCGAGTAATGCAAGAAATTGTATTTTAGGGTGAACTGTCCCTTTAAGATTTTTCATAACGGGAAACCGGTCACCCAAACTGTGGTTAAGATTTAGAGGCATAAAACGAAAGACGAACGTCATTTATCTTCTGAAAACATTTCCAGAGAAAAATACTATAAATAACAAAGTACATTTGCGAAACTCAATGACGTCATAGAGGACTTTGGCGGAATTCCTGAAGCCCTCCAGTATCCCAGCATTCAACGCGCCCTTGCAGCGTATTGTTGACAAAGAAAAAGAAAACGGGGTGGGATTTGAAAGAAATATCGTTAAACGGTAAACGGGAGTGAGGTAAACATATATGTTTATTAACTGTTTTCGATATACCTTATTCTTTAAATAACGTAATTAAGTAACGTGAGATTAAACGGGGTGTTATCTCGAATTTACCATATTGTTATGTTAGCACCATTATGTTAACCATACCAGCAATACGTTAGCATCCAGTGCATCTAGTGAACAATACTAAACATTATATCTATTGTATTTGAACAAGTAACAATATTTGCAAGCGGAACGTCTTATTAAATGGTTAGTTACTGTGGAGAACTGAAATGACAACGTTTGCTAATCATATTTCAGGCAGATACATCGTTCTTGCATTCTGTTTAACATTAGACATCCCAGTTTGCGGTCGCAAATGGACGCTTTAATGTGTAGGTTTATTCAAATATGAATGTCATATTACATACAGCGATCTCTCTGCTAATAGTCAGCAAAACACAATAGGCTTCAAGAGGACAAAAGGTCTGTCGGGACGTTATCCGATCTGCTCTAGACATTCTCTAGCTAGACATCAATCATTGATTGGGATTTGAGTATTATACAGAGGACACTCACGGGGGGTTTTAGTATTTAGTTGAGGAGTAGCGTAGTTTTTTACGTGTCTGTTGGGTGTATTTATCTGACATTTGTAAAAGCCAGTTAAATTCATCTCTGGGCTGATATTTGAGAGCAGACACTCTTGTATTTGCCAGCTCTCCTGCTGTGTCATTGACCTCACTAGTATGATGTTAGAGACGGTTAGGTTTGATGTTATTTATTTATTGCTTGTTTAGATCGTATTGCGAAACCCTTGAGTTTCAGACGAATTCAGTAAACACGGTCACATGACTAGCCACGTGGAGACAGGAGCTTGTTTTGTACAGAGATCTGGGCCATCATCCATTAATCATTATTACATTGACACCATTATCAGATTATATTGACACCATTATCAGATTATATTGACACGTGCCTTGCATTTCCCTTTTGCTTTCGTTTTATTTACCTGCATATCTATATTAGCAGCTAAATCATAAAGTATTTTTATATAAACAACAGCTTTTCAGGTCATGCTTGTGTTTAATTCAGTTTTCTGCAGCATGATTATTCTCATGCCAAAAATAAGTCTGGGAGAAACTGTTGTTACTTAGAATTATTAATGTAATTTATGTAAACATCCTGTTGCAGTAGTTCTCTGCTGCTTTTGTTTTTTGACAGATTTTGCCAAGTTGCCTTCAACTCAAACACTGAGATTTACTAATATTACAATGAACTTCACAGGCATGACAATATGATATAACAGTATGGTACAATAATTATCAAGAAGACACATTGAATTAGATAATCAATCATTTTGGTTTCTGAATGGTTATGAATTCTGATCATCAAAATAACAGCTGATCATTTACAGTGAAAGTATTTACAGCTTTTCTATTCATGCATGTGTTTGCTTCACTTTTCTGAAGAATACTTTGATTATTTTCATTCCGCAAATAAATCTGTTGTTACTTAGACTTATTCATGCTGTCAGATGTAATTTATTTAAACCTCCTGTTGCGTTAGTTCGCAGCTGGTTTTGTTTTAGGATTCAGATTTTATGTCACTTTGCCCAGCACTGTACCAAAGTTGTTTATTGTACAAAAAAATGTCTTTCAGATCAAATATTGACATATTACCACAAACTGCACGAGCCTAACAACATGATAAATTATTAACATGACACATGAAATGGGATAATTGATCATTTTAGTTTCTAAATAGTTATAAAGTCGGATCATTTAAATAACAGCTGATAATTCACAGTAGAAAATGTTTTTTGCACTCGAATGCTTGTCAAACAGTCTGTTCTTGGTATCTGACTGGTTTGGCTGCTTTTTTCTAGTTGACACATGAATCTGTGCCAAAAATAGATTTACAGTTTGATATAATGTGCAGCCTTTGAAGTCAAGGCTGATATGGAAAGACTATTTTAGTCATGCACAATTATATAGTTTCATTATGTGAATTTAGCATTTAGCCATCTGCATTAGTACAGACCTGTGATGCGTTTCCCAAAACCATCGTAAGCTTAAGTTGATCGTAGCTCCACTGGTTTCAAAGGGTCTACAATGTACTTAAGCTTACGATGCTTTTGGTAAACTCAGCCCTGGATCATTTTTTGGTCATGACCCACTATTTTTACCTCTGTGTTTTTTGAAAGGAGTCTCTTATGCTCACCAAGGCTGCATTTATTTGATTAAAATACAATAAAAGCAGTAATATTGTGAAATATTATTACAATTTAAAAAAGAACTGGTTTCTCTTTAAATATATTTTAAAATGTAATTTATTCCAGTAATGCAAAGCTGAATTTTCAGCATCATTACCACAGTCTTCAGCATCACATGATCCTTCAGAAATCATACTTAATATTTTTATGGACGCTTTGTGGATTTTTTTGATTAATAGAAAGTTTAAAAGAACAGAATTGATTTGCAATATAAATCTTTTGTATCATTATAATAGTCTTTATCAAAAGTTACAGCAATGCATTAATTGCTTACTGACGCCAAACTTTTGAACGGTAGTGTTACAGTTACACATTTACACATAGTGACTTCAGCCATTCAGTTCACACTAAACGTGGGTTTTTGTGTTTTTTGATGTTCTATTTTTATTATTATGACAAGCTTTGTTATTTTTATTTAAACATATTATTTGTATTTCTGCCTCCTGTTGTCTGTTATGATGAAATGGCCCCATTTCTGTCATTTCAGAGGTGATGGTCATGCTGCCAAAGAGCTGAACTGGCTGCATTTAGAACTGGATCTCTGCACCGTTTCAGCCCAGAGACGGAGTGGGAATACGATAAAGGGAGGAGGTCGTGAGCTCAGCTGGAGCCAATGCAGCAGCAGAGCCGGCAGCCTGACCTAGTGGAGGGAAGCCTTCCAGTGTTTGTGTTCCCCACTGAGCTGGTGTTCTACGCAGATGAGCAGGCTTCACATAAGCAGGTGCTCACCCTCTACAACCCTTATGAGTTTGCTCTTAAATTCAAAGGTGAGTCATACATTTTATTTTACTACCCATAGTGTGTTGCAGTGGTCCTTCCTTTCTTAACTGTTTGTTGTTCCATCAGTTTTGTGCACAGCGCCAAACAAATATGCCGTGGTGGATGCCACTGGTGCTGTTAAACCACAATGTTGCGTGGATATGTAAGTTTCCAGGTCTTACACAATATTTTAAACAGAAAAATGTAATTTCGATTTGTTTCAGCCTTTCACAAGCTTCCATTTCTTATGATTTTCACCCGAACAGTGTGATCCGCCATAGGGATGTGCGGGCCTGTCATTACGGGGTGATTGATAAGTTCCGGCTGCAGGTGTCTGAGCAGAGTCAGAGGAAGGCTTTGGGCAGGAAGGAAGTGATGGCCACTCTGCTGCCCTCCGCCGCTCAGGAGCAGCCCCAGGTCCGGCCCCAGGAGGAGGAGCGCAGGATGAAGGAGCAGCTTGCTGACAGAGTGTTCTTTGAGCAGACTGCATTCCAGACAGGTGCATTTTATAGTCAACGTGAATTTATGTTCTTAATACGCATTCTTGGTTCCTGCTGTGATTGATTCATAGCTTGTAATCTTTCATCATTCAGTTCAACACTTCATTTTTTTAAACATCCAATCCACCAGCCACTAAAAACTTTTTATAATCCAGGGAATTCACTAAGAATAAAATTATGTCTCAGCATTTTGCTTGTTGTTGAAACTCTTGTTTCAATCAGAAACGCATCACAATATTAAAGTAAAATGGAAGTACAGTATAAATAATTATAAATTTATATATATTATTATCTATTTTATATATATTCATATTACATATTACTTAATTTTATATATATTAAATTTTAAAAGTTGTTATTATTATTATTAAAAGTTACTGTTTATTTATTGAAATTTAGCAATGTGTTTAATATTTGCCAGAAGTAATACTTCTGTTTTTTTATTAAATGGTAAGTTTTTAAAGAAAACAAATTTTAGAATACTGTTGTACATTTTAACATATGTAGAGAGAGAAAGAAGATAAGCAGGGATCCAAGATGATTGGGACAATTATTGACCCCAAAAATATATATTATAAAAGAAAACACACACTTGTGCCAACCAAAACTGAAAGTCTTATTACAGGAGCCATCACACAGTAGAGAAGAATGTCAAAATTAACTATCTTCTAGTATGCAGGGAGTGTACCCCAAATTTTATAAAAGTTCTTGGAAGAGCCCCTCATTGAATATCTAATTCTTTCCAGTTTGATAAAGTGAAAAACGTAATTAATGCACAAGGAGTGAGTAGGTGGAGCAGATGACTTCCAATGCAGTAAAATCCGGCGTCTGGCCAGGAGGGACACAAAAGCCACAAAATCTGCCTTGTATCCTGAACAGCGAACTGACAAAGGAAGTGTACCAAACAGTGCTGTTATAGACACAGGTTTAATTGCTGTCCCAACTACTTGAGACATTGTCTCAAATATTTCCAACCAATATCCATATAGAGTTGGCCAGAACCAAAACATATGTGCCAGGGTTGCAGGAGCCTGACGACAACGGTCACAGATTTTTTTTTACTTTTACTTTTCTATTTTCAAAATGCTTTTCTTTTTCAAAACAACTTTTTGTTTCACAAAAATATAATTTGTAACAAGCTTGAAGCTATAATACTGGTGTAATATAACTCATAAATTCATAAATGCACTTTTGCTTGAAAATAACTGCTGAACTGATTAGTTGGTAGCTTTGAGCTGTATTAAAGCTGTTGCTGTTAACTCCTTTTCCCACTGGGTGGAGTCAGAGAGCTGTATTATTTTTATTGTTTGGTGGTTTGCTTTCATTTTAAAAGCATCTGCTTCTTCCTTTTCTGTGTTTGCACAGAGAGCCGTACAGTGTCCGGGGGCCCCAGCCTCCTCACTGTCCTTTTAGGCCTGGTGTGTATGGCGGCCCTTATGCTCCCAACTCTGGGAGAGCAGGAATCCACAGTGCCTGTCTACCTCCACTTAAGTGTTAACAAGAAACTTGTAGCTGCTTATGTTTTAGGTGAGTCGCAAAAAAAAGCATCATATTGCAAATATATATTGTCTTGTGTGCTTTATCATGATTTCATTCCTATGTCGCACAGGTCTTCTTACAATGGTTATTCTGCGCACTTGAAGTGCTCTTGGAAACGATCTTGTTGAAAGGAACTAAAACGATGAAGAGGGGAGATATGGACATTAACACAGCCAGGAGGGTTGTGAGGATGGGGGGGAAGCACGTCTGAGAAACTCCCTATAAACAGGAACTAACTTCTTAAATGATCATCACAAGCTCACAGACACAATGAAGACACAAAGATCCATGGGCGAGGGGAGGGGACCGCTCTGTGTTTACAGGCCGAACAGTGACTGAGCTGGCATTGAATCCGGCTGACTATTATGTTAAGTGGGAGGGGGTGTAGACAAACATGAATACATTAAATTAAATGTGTTGTTATACGTCATATTCGGTGTCTGTGGCTTTTGTTGCTTTTCTCAAGACTGAAAATGGCTTTTATGTTCTGTTTGTCCACTGTTTAAATCTTGTGCACAGTAATCTCTATAGATGCCACATCAAATAAAGAAATTGATTGTTAAAAGCATTTCCTAGACACACTTCTATGTTCATAAGTATTGGTAGTAACATTAATTTCTGAATCATAGTTCAGTCGGTTTAGGAAGCAATATGTAACAGGAGTGTGATTAATGTTTGTTTAGAACAGGATTAGATGCTCAGTAAGCTGGCATTTATTCAGTGTTTTTACTTGGCTTGTTTAAATGCTTTTTTTTTTTAAGTTACAACAGATTGAAGAACAAGTTTGAATATTAATGGCTCTCTCCACACTCTCTATCAGAAACTGTATAAGAAACCCCTTCGTAACTAGTTTCTATATTACCCACGGTAATATAATGCATGGTTTTGAGTTAGTTACATTCTATTATTATATTCAGCAAGGGTGCATTATCTTGATTAAGTGTGACAGAAAAGACATTTATAATGTTTAAAAGATTTCCATTTCAAATGTTATTCTTTTGCATTTCTGTTCATCAAAGAGCTGCAAATCTGTATTTTAGAACGATTTCTGAAGAATCATGTGACACTGAAGACAGGAGTAATGATGCTGAAAATTCAGCTTTGCGTCACAGGAATAAATTACTTTCAAAATCTATTAAAATACTAAACAGTGATGTTTAATTCAATTATAATAGTTATTACCATTTTTGCTGTTTCTGGTTTAAAAAAAAAAAAAAAAAAAAGCAGCTTTGGTGAACATAAACAGACTTTCAGAAACATTAAAAATAGTTAACTGATACAAAGCACCCACTGTAAAGCAGAAAGATTCATTATGACTGTAAATGAAGTGCAATGACACAAAAAGAGACCGTAGAGTACATTTTAACACCCGTTATGACCATTGTGTTTTTGAAGACAATAACCAGACGGTCAAAAACAAATAAGTTTGATGTCACAAGAAAAGGCAACAAAATAGCTGGGCAAATAATTTATTTCTGACATCTGGAAGTCTCTGGTATGATGGGAACAAGATTTGTTCAGAGAGCACAACTACACGTCCTCATGACAGCACTCAGGTCCTCCTCAACAGAGTTCATGTGCACAGGCTTTAAAAGTACTGCATGAGGCGGATAGGACAGAGTAAAATCATTAAATAAAGAATTCGACACGTCCACAGGACAAAAAACAAACCAGCAAAGCAAACTACAAATACACGTCACCCATCACTACAGGACAGAATCTGGATCTACACGACCCACTTACTGTATTTTTGTTTGCAAAGACATTCAGAAAAAGATTTACACTGCGGTTTCACTTTTCTTACGTGAAGAAAAAAACCTCACTCTTTCAATTCACTTAAAGAAAAAAAAAAAAAGATTTTACAATCACTTTCTTGCACAGAAAAATGAATTTATGATACATCATATCATGCTCGAGGAAATAAAGCAATTTCTTGTAATGAAATTTAGAAAACCATTTACAAAAGAAAATATTTCCTAAAGTAACTACACCCCCAAAACAAAGAACTCCTACAATTACAGTTGTACATTTCTCTTATATACAAATTTAAATGGCACACCGTTTCGGGATCAGTAGATTACATTTAAAACTCCACAAGTAACATTTTTGATGAGAGGGTTTTGTTTCTTTGCACTTCTGCTCCACATTTTAAACTGTCAAACGTATGACTGTTAACAGCCTCTGAAAAACACTGAAAATGCTTTTAACTGCACCTGTAGAGCGCATTCTCCTCCAAATCCTCCCCGAATAACAAACGGGGCAAAGCCACTGTGTGAAAAGTAAAAACATACAATGGACATCATTCATCCCAGCCCCGGATGTTTTGCTCCATTCTCTTAACAACACGGCTGTACGCATGTCTTTAGGTTGACTAACATCAACAGGCAGTTTAGTTTCTCTGTAGTGTTCAAATCGAGGGTTTAGTGGTTACCAACAGCTGCAATATTAAATCCCATCTGCAGTAGTTGTGTATAGCAACCATGAATATCATTCTAACAGAGAATGAAGTGCCAAGCTCTTGGAGAGAAGAAAAAAAAAAAAAAAAAAAAAAAAAAGGAAACGTTTCCTCCACCTACTTGAAAATCAAGAAAAGGCCATTCCTGAAAAACTATATACGCCGATTCAGACCAAAACCCAAAATGAAATCCTGCCCCTTTAAAGTGCAGTTGCACCGCTAATAAAACTCCAGAAGAGGCTGCCTCTGCATGTTTTGCCACAAATTTTATGTACATACTTACATACAAATAAAAGCAAAAAAATAAGTTAAATTCTCTCACACCATACCGGTTGGCAAGCTGAGATTGTAAATCAAAGAACGTGCCTGTAGTTGTTGTTCTCCTGTTTATAGCGGTTTTCTTTTCGATGCGTTATCAAAGAGATAATTGCCCCATTAGGGAACCAAAACAAAAAACTAAATCCACGATCCTCCTCTGTGATGTCCTTCGCTTTGATACAGATCTATACACCATGTTTTACATCTATTTATAGCAGCTGATGCAAAAAACATCCACAGTCTCTCCATGCCCTTAGGGTCTGTCCCACACGGAAAACTCTTGCGCCTCGCTTTAAATGTAACGTAATAGGACAATTCAGAAAAACAACGAAAGCCATTTTGGGAAGGCATTGGGAACAAAAGTAAAATGAGTGGAAAGGGGCCCCGAGAAGCAGCCCAGTCCTCCTGTGATGTCTATGATGCTCAGCGGATCACTTAGGGGAGAGGTCCTGAAGTGGCGTGAGGGGCGAGTTACTGGAGGAGGGCGACACTCCTTCCATCTTGGCGGGAGAGTCTGAGGAGGAGCCAACGCTACTGAGACTCCCATCCAGAAGATCTGGAGACAGACTGCTGGACAGACACAAATAGAAAGCATGTTAAAGGCAGGTCTTCTTTCACAGCTGGAATCCATTCACAACAAAAGAAAATGAGCCTGCTGCGGAGTAAAGCTTCCCCAAATAATTACGCCAGAATTATACTGTGAATGGACTCACGTCAAAATATAAATCTCTAAAATGACTGTAAGTGACTTTAAAACCATTGAGGTTGATTTCTATATTCCAGTAGATGAGACTTGATTCAAACTTCAATTTAACAGCAATATTCAAAGTAATATGCTAGTACACACAATAATTAAATTAGCAATATAAATGAATCTAAATAAATCAGCAACATGCAGCCATAACACTATATGCAGTGTTTTTGTTTGTTTTTTTAAACAAGTCATTATTAAAATAATTGGCAAGAAAAAGAAAATTCTCTACTTTTTTGTCTTTTTAGTTTTTGATCATTTAATAATAATTGACATAGTAGACGTTAATGTTGCCACAGTACTGGAATTTCTAAATATCCATGTTCAATACCATGAGGAAATACGGCCACAAAATAAAGGGCATAAAAATTAAACAGCATCTAATTTTCAGCATTTAATTTACTTTTGATCAGTCAAAATATTTCTTAGCACTTGAAACTCTTAATATTAGTACTACACTAATTATTATTATAGAAATATTACTATTCTAAAGGTGACATATCATGAAAATCTGACTTTCCATGAAGTGCAATAATCGGGTGCATCTACCAACCCAGAAAACGTGATTTTTTTTTTTTTTTTTGGTTTGGCAAGCCTTTCTCTGCAAGCTTGTGAAAAAACGAGCCGCTCAGATTTCATCAAGGGGGATCTCAATATAATATTACCGCCCCTTAATCTGCAAGTTTCCACCCACGGTGCCGCCAGTTCTAACGCCATAATGAAAGTTGAAGCAAAGCATGCTAACTGTTCTGTCTGTGCACAGAACACCATTTAGAGTCCCAGCCTCAGGAGACGAGAGCAGTGGATTTATTGATGTACTGTATATTACGCTGCTGCCACACAGAGCTAACATAAAAATCAGATTTCTTTCCCAGCTGTTTACCGTCACAGACATAACTGACTGTTTTTGTAATTCGTGTGTATTTGACCGTTTAAGCGCAGTAAGACATGAAAGAATTTAGTTTAGTACTCGCATACCATGTGACAGCCGCTTTCTGTGCACGTGCTTCAGATGCGTGCGGTCAAAAAAAAAAAAAAATACATACAAGAAGTTCAAACTAATGGTTTAAAACATTATCTCAGCACAATAGACATGATAATCAAAACCAAACAGACATTTTTTTGGCAGAGTATCTGAGGTACGAGCTATAAAGGCACTGTCCTATTCTGGAAAAGGAGACATGCACAAAAACGGCGTGTTTCTGCTTCCACTCAAAAATGGCCGTATTCAAAGTGATATAATAAATGATCTGTGGGGTGTTTTGAGCCAAAACTTCACAGATACATGCTGGGGACACCTGAGACTAATTACATCTTGTAAAAAGGGGCATACTAGGTCTCCTTCAATACAAACTCCAAAAAAATATAATAAATAAATAGTAGCATTTCACCTTACAGTAGTAAAATTACAATACTTATGTCTTCACTTTCAAGAGTTATGTTTTATCCTGGAAAAGTACAGGGAAACTAGTTTCTATGACAGTGGTTTACACTTACGACAAATCGTGGACAGACAGACACGCTGAAAACACTGGATCATGTGCTGCAAGTGTGTAAATGAATAGAGTGCTGCGCTTCACTCGGAATTAGGCAATGCAATGGACAATATACTTCTTAAACTACACACACCACAGGTGGTATGTCAACTCACTGTCAGAGAGAAGAAGAGTGAGCGAAAGTGTGCAACTTGTATCGATACTGGGAAAAACGAGTAATGGAAGTTTCAAATATTCAGATGAATTGATATATACACCATTGTTTTGTTGGACAACACTAGTTGACAGATTAAAGATGGAGAGTTTATAACCCAAAAACAAAGTACTCATACACTTCACATATTATAATGTACTCAATTAAAATAAGCCCATGTTGAAAACTCACCATGTATTAAGTTCAGGCGAGTGGGACACCTCTGTGGACAGCATGTTGGTGGTTCCCTGAAAGAGTCTCTTGGGCTGGCTTTCTGTCTCCATTTCACCTGAGAATCCGCCAAGAGATTTTACTTTTTTAGGCATCCCAGTTGTAACGACATTACAAAACAGTGTCAAGTGTGCTCCCTTACTTTTGCGTTTGAGAGGGCCCAGAATACCAGGCCTGATGCAGTTGATCGGGCTCTGACTCCTCCTGCTGGGCAAACGTTTGATGAAAGTGACATCAGCTACTCAACTTGATATCCTACACTATAGTAAAACTACTCTATGCCTAATATCAGCAGAAAATGTTCCTACGGTGGCGGTAGGCCTGAACAAAACTTACCTGAAGCGGCGTGTTGGGCTGGGAACAGGGCTGGGCGTCAATCCGTTACTGGTCACCAGGATTTGAAGAGACGGAGAGAAACACTGCTGCTCATTGAACAGAGAGAAGTCAGTCAACACATTAAACCTTAAATAGCAACAACAGTACAGGAAGTTATTCATTTTAAAAACAAAGGAAGAGATACCTTCTTTCCGATCCCTCTGGTGGGCGAAGGAGCAGGAGACACAGGCACAAAATCAATCCGCTTCGGAGATGACGATGAAGACTTCTCAAGATCATTATCACTCTATACAATCAAAGCATAACCATAGAAATCATCAATATGGCAGTATTATTACAGCTAATTAACCACTTTATTATTAATGCATTGTTGGAGTATTATACTACCAATCCAGACTGTTCTTGAGAGACTGGTGGCCCTGTTGACTCCATGAGCTTTTTTCTAGCATGCTTCTATTTTCTCTTCCACAAACCCATCAACAGGGGAAAGAGGAAGTGTAGCAACATAGCTACCGCATGCATCATAATATTATCTGAGTGAGACATCGTCTCAGTTGTTGTTACAATAGTGATTATTCAGGGTTTTAAAAAAAAAAAACACTTTATTTTACAGTATTATTATTAATAATATACACGCTGTTTAATAGTTTGGGTCAGCAAGTTTAATACATTTATTCAGCAAGGACACTAATTTTATCAAAAATGATAGTAGTAAAGACATTTATAGCGTTACAAAAGATTGCTTAAAAGAACGCAAAAGTAACCTGGATTAAAAAAAAAGGTTTGAGCAGCAAATCAGAACAATATAATGATTTAAGGATCATGGTGACACTGACAACTTGAGTAATGAGTGCTGAAAATGTAGCTTTGCCATCATAGGAAGAGATTACATTTTGAATATATATTCAAATGGAAAAAGATGTATATATGTATGTGTATATATATATATATATAAACCTTAAATGACCTCAAACATTTGAACGGCATTGTATATTATTTTTTTCAGGCTCTTACCAGACTAAGACTTTCCTCCCAAGACTGGCTCATCTGCATGGCTGCCTGTACTTCTCTACATTATGAGGGAAAAAAATAAACACAGACACGAAGAAATTAATAGAGGTCACTAAACACTGACATTATTCCATCCAACCAATCCCCAGAGTCCAGCAGTCTAACAGAAGCCCTCATTTCAGCGTGTGCAGCACACGCCGGGCTCTACCTGTCAATTATTGTTATGAACACTGCAAGCAGACAAAACCTGCTGTCAGCAACTGATAAATGAGAAACCAATGCCCTGGAGGTTCAGCAGATGTGAGCTCTTACCGTTCATGAGCAGTTTCACGGTTCATCACATCAACACCCTCTTCCTATAAATGAACAAGCATGTACAGAATCCCTACATGAGCAAACACATCAACACCAAGAAACTCATTGTACATATCTAGAACGCCATGTTGGAGTGCGGTACTACCAACCAGTCTTAAGTCTGAAAGACTGGTGGTTTGCGATAACTCCAAAATGTAATTTTAGCATGTACTTTTAAACACACACTCCCATATGCACATATATAGGAGTAGTGAGTCTGACATGCAATGAAAAGCCATATTTCACGCTACATTGATGCAAACTTTATACCTGTTTGATCCTCTGTAGTCTTGTGCTAGGAACACGTACTGGTGAAGATGGAACCTAAATAGCATGAATATTCAAATAAGCAAAATGCATTAAACAAACCATACCAATCGGCACATTAAAAACACATTCTGCTGCAACTCTTTACATACCACATTGGGTCGAACAACAGTAGTACTGTTTCTTCTGCTGCGGAGAACCTCTCTCTGGAACACCTGAGAAGCATCACTGGGGAAAGAGAAGACCTTTTTAACATCAGCATATACTAAAAACTACTCATTTAAACTTTAAAGTCATGATAAAAAGGAGCAAGTAGTGACAGGCCCGTATTGCAACGTATATCTGGGTGTATCAGATAGTGTGGGGAAAATCTAGGGCAGGGATTTGGTTCTGAGAAGAGATTCAGAGATGTTGGCGTTGCACTTTAAATTGCAGGCAGAGGGTGGGGTTTAAACGTTAAATAACTGGAGAAGTCCTGCATGTGTCACCAGAGAGAAGTCTGGTGTTTCACCGGAAGGTCTAGTTCTGACATTTTAATTAAACAAGGTCAAAACGTGTTTTAAAAATTTAAACCTGTACAAAGTAAACTATGCATTTAGAGTAAATATTATATTTAACACCATTGAAGTACTAACGTGTAGTTTTATACTACCAACAGTCTGTTCTTGAGAGACTGGTGGCCCTGATAACTCAAAACATGTTATTCTAGCATTGCTTCATATCTCTCCTCTCTATCAGTGAGAGAGCAACCACAACAGTCATGCATGGTATCTCTCAACACTTAGTAAGCTATCTAGCATTTTAGACATCAAAAATAGTGTAGAAACATGATGCCCCAAAATTATATGCATCCCTGTTTGCAAACCAAAAAAGTTCACCAAAAATGTGCTGAAAATTCTCACCCACTGGCAATCCAAGATGTAGATTAGTTTGTTTCTTCATCAGAACAAATTTGGAGAAGCTTACATCACTTGCTTACAAATGGATCCTCTGCAGTGAATGGGTACCGTCAGAATGAGAGCTCAAATGAATGGTTTTAAAGTTAAAAATATATTAATGGATTTATTAGAAAAAAAATGCAGGTTTTTGCTTTACAAGTGGATTACGTGTGTATTGTGATGTTTTTATCAGCTGTTTGGACTCATTCTGATGGCACCCATTCACTACATTGGTGGATCCATTGGAGTTTAAATTTTGTAAAGCAACATTTCTTCAAACCTGTTCTGATGAACAAACTCATTTACATCTTGGATGGCCTGAGAGTGGAGCACATTTTCAGCAAATGTTAATTTTTGGGTGAAATATTCCGTTAAACTGTATTTTCCAGATGGTAGACCATCTACCAGGTTCCAAAAACTAGCTTGACCACTTTGAACTGGTTTAGCTAGTTTGAACCAATTAGAAAACGGTCAGCTACCAGCTTAAGCTGGATCTTTCAGCATGGTCAAGTAGGCAGCTCACCAGGTTGAAAGACACATTCAATAATATACCAATATAATACATTTACTAGTCTAAATATCACAAGATATGCAATCAGTAGTCACCTCAGGCCGTTTATCATGGGTTCGCTGTTAGATCGTCTCAAGTGCCCATCGCTCTGAACAAGGGACGACGGGATATCCAGATCTAACTCCATCTTCTCTTGTGACATGATTCCTTGATTGTTCATCTTTATTGTCCTTGTACGTATGCCGCAAAAAAGCACGCAGGTTGCAAAGCTACATCGTTGAAAGCCACAAAGCAGATCAATGTTACAGTTCACTATGTGCTCATTTTGCAGCCTATATAGAAAGGCTGAGACTTCTGTCGCTGTTGTTTAGGGTCAATGTAGGTCTCGATCAAAGCCTAAGGAAGTGATCTGTGGGTTTCTGCAAACCAACATTCTGCTTGTTCGATCTGCACCGCGTTTCTTTCTATAAAACTCTCCACGTTCTGGTCCAAACTTGTAGATCCAGCGACTGGTTAGCTGCGAGCTAATATGTGAAAGGGGTTTGGCCCATGCTCACCATTCCTGTGCTGTTAGCTTAGCTTGATGGCGCACGAGAACCTAAAACAGAGCAACTCCGGTCAGATAACTACAATTCTAGGAGTGCGTGTGGAAAGGATGAATGAAAGTCAACAATTCAAAGCAGGAAACCATGAAGGTTAAATCGTTAAACCTTGAGAGCAACAATAACAAGAGCTGAAGGCACAACAATGTTCAGCTGGCCATCATCATGTTGCTAACTAGCTTGCGGTTCGTGATGGGTTGCTGGGCAAACGCATGTAAATCTCAAGGCAAGCGCGCGGCTCCTCTCCGACATCTTCTGTTTTCCAGTTTGGCCTGTCAGTATCCAGTTGGATGAGTTTGTAAGTTAGTCGCGTCAATCATAGATTAGCATATTCTGTTTATCTATTTTCTGGACGCCGCAACATACCCACAGCTCAGCTAAGAGTCCCGCCCCTTCTGTTCCTACCGGACTGACTGACAGCATCGTGAACCAATCAGAAACTCGACGGCCACCGGCGTTCCTTTTTGAATGGCAACCGTTCGGGGAACTAGCCAATGGAATCACACTTCCTGGAGACGTTTCCTAGGCACGTCTCATTGTGCCCTTGCGCACGCCGTTTAACGCATGCGCATTCTCTTCGTTGCTTTGAAATAAGCCAAACTTTAAACCCTTTTGAAAGACACATTAAAACTTGTGATATACGTACACCACAGTTAACCTTATGCATATGTAACGAATTCTGTTTACTAATAACTAGCATGTATAAAATACAGTCTTAGATTTATTTTTAATATAATAAATTGCAGAGACTTGAAAACTGTCAATACTTGCCTCAGAATGATTCACACCAAGTGTGTCTTCCACTTTTGGCCTTGGTGTTTTGTTTATCCACCACCAAAATAATTTGATATATATATATATATATATATATATATATATATATATATATATATCCTTGTGTACAGTGTTTTACATCTGATTTCTCAGATTTGAAGCTTCATAGAACAAAAAAATATACTTTTTTTTCGAATTTAGTGCTTAAGTCAAACATGAAAATACACTTTTAGTGAACATTTGACCCACAAACATACATTTTTAATTGATAACATATAAAAATAATGTATAAATAAAACATCTCTTCGTAGGCTAAGCATAATGACACAGGCCATCACATCTTAGACCTAAACATGTCCTACAATATTACACACCACTGTGTTATGACACTCTCCACCCTGAACCCAATTTAGCATAAAATGGCTTTGCACAGAACACACCAGCAATGAGCAACACCAGAGTCACATGTTTCTTTACAGCTCACTGCAAGGCCTCTTGTCTGGCAGCAGACAATGTTTCTTTTCTCTTCTTCTAATGAGAGACACAAGATTTCGAGCCAGGCGACTGCAAGGTCATTACACAGGTCAGGTGATGGTAACTTGGGCTGACTTTAGCAGACAGAAATTCACTGCTATTCAAATAATAACAACAACAACAAAACTACCATGCAAAGAAAATTGTTTGTTTAAAGTTTTAAAAGCTTGCATTAAGCTTGAATTACTAAAAAACATTTGCATTTAGTCATTTAGCAGATGACTTTATCCAAAGCCTCTTACAAATGATGACAATAAGCAATCAAAACCAACAAAAGAGCAATAATATAATATGTATGCAAACATTTATGAGGTTGAATTATAAGGCTAATGTGGGTTTTATTCAAATATACCCCATTCAAATCAGAAACTCTTTGTTGAGAACAAGTTGGCTGCTTCAAAAGGCATGACAACATCCTGAGGGGATACAGTGTGTCTAAAGTAGTAAGAACGTGCCACGACACTGCAGTTGCACTCCTCCTCCGTTACTCTACGGGGGATGTTGTACAGCTCGCGCTCCCACAAAGCTTTGCAGGAGACCATACAATGAAATTTGGTGCGTTTTTTTACGTTTCGGCGCCATTTTCGATTGGACCCGAGGTAAGTTTGGATTTTTGTGGGAATTATTTTTCAGGATTTTTCCCTCCGTGTTCTCACGCTGTCAAGTTGTGTGTTGTTCATTAATTTCTGAAGCGTCTGACCTTCCGCGAAAGACGGAGGTGTTTAACGCGCCTCTCGGCGTTGACTCGCCTTCACTACTTTTGAGTCTTTGTTTGCAAACGGTGCCGTAGTTGAGCGCGGAGAAAAGTATCACTTTAATGTAAGTTGGTCTACACGCGCTTCATTTTGACGCGTGTCAATCAAAAGTTCTCGTTTTATATCGTTTGTTTTTAACTCGCATCTCTCAATATATCTGCTCAACCAACATCCTCTTTTATTATTAGTACGAAGTTGTCTATTTAGGGAACCTGTATAATCGCAACTGAGGAAACACCCCACGGACTGTTTTCGAAGGAGGCCGGCGACTAACGTTTAACTTACGTTGGAAATATGTATTTTGTACTTTTTAATTTTTGATTCCGCACACTTGAACTGGTGGCTATTTCTGTTGTTATATACAGTTGTAAAAATGCTGAGTAGGCAGCAGTTAACTACACCCTGTATGTGGCATCCAGCTGAATGTGCGTCTCTGGAGTTTTTCTTACCACCTCAGCATGGCCTGTGCATAATATTTAATAATTTCTATAATAATCTTTACATGTTATATTATTACTTTGACTCGCATTAAACACGCTGATGTTTTAGTTTAACAAAAGTGTAAGTGTATTCAGCTTGTTTTTTTCAGTGTTGTCATGCAATTGACATTTAAGTCAAGTTTTCTATAAATTCCTTACTTTTTTTGGTAATTGCATATTTTTATTTTTAAATCTACATATTTTAAAAACAAGTAAAACCTTCTGCACACCAGACCGTGACATGTTGTATTGAGGATATGTCTGGTCATGTCGACCTGGCAAGGGCTCTTATTTTTTGTACTTCATTAGTTGCTAACCAACAACTAGGGTACAAACAACATACCAGGTTTTAAAATGAAAAATTGCCATTATACGAGTGCAAATTTCTCTTTATTTATACAAAACGAATGGAAACTTAAAAAGTACTTTGTTATTATCTGGTTTAAAAGCATTTGCAGGTTGTATTTTCATATTTATAGTTATATATATATATAGATCTGTTTTTAACGACCTAATACAAAGAATCCTGTTTTTTTTTCTTTCTTTTTTTTTTCCTCAGTTAGAGGACATTGGATATACACTTGAGGCCCATCTTACCACCCTGTTGTTCCCTTCAGATCCATCAGGGGGCGCGCGTCCTCTTAATGAACCATGATAACACAAATAAATATTTACATAATTATATAAACAGGTGCGTTGTGATAGCTGATATGTACATTTTTTTAATTCTAAAATATATCTAGTTTTATGTAATGTAAGAACGCTTTTGAAAATAATATGGTCGTGTCAATAAGTTGAAGCCACTGAGAGAAAGAGACTGAAAATGTCAGATGCTCTGTGACAACACTAGCAGCTTGTCATGCTTTTTTGCTGATGGATATGCTGCTAGAGTTTTGTTTCTCTCTGTTCCACCAGCAACACCAGCGAAAGAGACCTGCAGATGTGAAGGGAATGTACTATAGCAGCACATAAATACTGGAGGTGAATGTGGTGTTATCCAGTATTGCTGTTCTGCTGTAGTAAGACCTGTCAGCACTTACAGACTCCAAAGAGCCACACCAGATCCTTGGCCGAGAGCTGACTGTAGCCATGCCTGTATGTGATGGAAAAACACTACCTGTCTGTACTGCAGATAAACAATGCTGTCAAATAAAATCAGCAGTGAGCTAAATGATTTTATTTCATTACGCGTACCTGGTTCTTCATGTTGTTATTTCTGAAAGTACTGTAAATGCAAGAACGATATTAAGTTTATTCTTATATTCTTTATTCCTAAAATATACTACCTGATAATGTGACCTGTTCAACAATGTTAGTCATGACTTTTAAAAGAGAAAGTACACTTAATTCTTTGAATAATTTAATCAAATTTAAGATTGACAGGCGACTGAACAATGGTGAGGTCACTTGAACATATCATCAGCTTTTCATTAATTTTCATACCGTATTTATACGGTAGCGTACAGATTACCATACAAGGCACCATAAGTTCCCAACACCCCCATTTCATTTCAACCTCATTAATATAATTAGTAACCAAAACTACAGTAAGTGGACACAAATAAATATCTTGACAGGAGAATTAAACACAAATTAAAATGAATAAAAACAAGGTGGTGACATTTGGCTTTAAAATGTCAAAAAATATATGATTGGAAAACCAGGTTGCTCTGAAGCTAAAATACATTCAAATATAAAAGCATTCAACATTTTATATAATCACAATACTAACTGATTTTAATCAGGGTTTATATTACAGTTGCAAATAGTCTTTGGGAAACATAAATGCTCTTATTTTGCTACCTTGAGCAAGTCAAATTCACATATTGTATGTTCACTATTGAATAGCAAAGCAAGACAAGCTAAAATCAAGATTCTGTTTAATCTATCTTAAAACACCTATATATAATGTCTTGCACAAAAAAGGTTAAAATAAATTAAAGGGAATCTGGCCCTTGCATTAATGGTGGTTTAAAACACCCACTGTAATGAAGAGCAGCAGTCTAACCCCGAGACCTCTCTTCTCAGAGACTGAACTGCAAAGTGTTTGTGGTTACTAACGTGTGTGTGTGGAGGTATAAGCTAATGTAAATGTAAGGTGCATTGATCGACAGCACACACACCTCACCAGAGACCCTGAGCGGAGGACCTGCTAACCTGCGGTGAGCTGTGCAACTGAAAAAAAATACGAAATGGATATCAAATTAAAAAAACATTATTAAAAACGAATGATACACAGCTAGAGGGGGAAGTTCAGGGCTTCTCATGCTTTGTACTTCTCCTTTCCTGTTTCGCTGATGACACAGATGTGCTGCAAGTCAAAATGAGAGAAGTTGTGTGTTATAATAGGCAAAAGTATTCTAAATGATTAAAAGCTGCTACTTACATTTAAATCCCTAAAGTACTCATTGTAGTCAAGTGCGTATCCAACCACAAATTTGTCAGGAACCTCAAATCCTACAACTAGAGAAAGGGAGGAAAAGTGGAGGTTAATGAAAAACTTCTATGAACAGGCAATTTCTTGGTCGGTAACATTGTTTTTAATGTTTTTGAAAGACGTTTCTTATGCTCGCCAAAGTTAAAATAGTAATAATGTGAAATATTATTGAAAAATGTTAAATAACTGCTTTTCTATTTGAACATTTTTAAAAAGTCGTTTATAGAGCTGAATTATGAGCAGTCGTCACATGTCACATGATCCTTCAGAAATCATTCTAATATGCTGATTTGCTGCGAAATATAATTTCTTATTATCAATGTCTTCTGCTTAGTATTTTTGTGGTAACTGTGAAAATGATTTTACTTCAGCGCAGAAAAATGTTAGTCTGCTTCCTTGTGGTCAATACACAGCATTGCACAATAATGATACTGATCAGTAGGAGTGGTCAAAATAATTGACTTGATTCTCTTTATAAAAAAAAATCAATAAGCCTTAGTCTTTTGAGGCTGTTTGTGCAACCCTGAGAAATCATCAGCATGCATCCATTTATAAACATGACTTGTGAGAAGTGAATTGAATCCTAACTATATCGAAGTTGCATGCCAAAAAAGGCTGGAAAGCGTTTTCAGTAATCCACTCACAGTCTGGTCTGTAGCCAACACTCCTAGGTGTCCTCTTCACAAGCAAACTGCAAAGAAAACAAATTACAGGAATATGTTAAGTATACAGGGCCATACAGCTTATAAACTCAAAAGTAGGTAGGAGTTTCTGGCATTTGTTGTACTAGTGATCAATAATAGAAAAGGGAGTTACTGTACAGAGCTTAGCAATATTTACATACAGCTTACAAAGACTGGCGCAATACCTACAAGACAAGAACAATCTGGGACACACTGGTTACCTCCATTTTTATTCATTATATTCATCTGTACCTGGCCACTTTGACCATTTTTGGATTATATTGCTTGAGAAGTTCTAGCAGGGTCTTCATCGTCTTTCCAGTATCAATAATGTCCTAATAAACAGAGTAAAGGTTACATACACATTTAACATTTGCTGGATAATATGAGCTGTATTAAATACAAATGGGAAAATATATTTAAATACCTCAACAATCAAGACGTTCTTTGGTGTCAAAAAGAACATGTCAAGAGAAAAGGAAGAAACAGTTTTAACATGTTTAAGAGACTGAAACAACAGTATTTCATAAGTTTGTAAATCATGTGTGGTGGGGTTTTTTTTTACACTACCAGATTTTTTTTGTTTTGTTTTACAAAGAACTCTTATATGTTCACCTACATTTATTTTATCAAAATACAGTAAAATTAATACTATTGTGAAATGTTTTCTATTTTAATACATTTTAAAATGTAATTTATTCCTGTGATGGCAAAGCTGAATTATCAGCATCATTACTTCATTCAGTGTCACATAATCATTCAGAAATTATTATAATATGCTGATTTGCTGCTCAAGAAACATTTCTTATCAATGTTGAAATCAGCTGTGGTCCTAAATATTATTTTTTTATGGAAGTCATGACACATTTTTTCAAGATTCTTAATGAACGAATATTCAAAAGAACTTCATTTATTTGAAACAGAATCTTTTATAAAATTCTAAATGTCTTCACTGTCACTTTTGAACAGTTCGATGCATCTTCACAGAATAACTTTTTTTTTTTTTCTCTTCTAAAAGAAATCTAACTGGCCACAGAAATGAATTTTGAGATGTAACCGTGTTGACAGTGATGGATTTTTTGTTTGTTTGTTTTTACAAACAGAACATTTTTTTTCCTGGTAATTGAGAGCATGTCATAAATAGTCAGTGAATGTGATTTTAGACATTTGCATAAGAGATTACAGTGATATAGTGGGGATTGTTTTTATTCACAGAAACATGCTTACCTTTCCTGTGAGTGTGGACAGATCATCTCCACCAATCACTTTGATGTCACCAGTAGATTGGTCATTCTGTAGTATTTAAAGTCAGAGATTCAGTTTGTGTGTTCTAGTTACTGAAGTAACATGACACTTAACTTTGAAACAAGTTTGTATCGCAAAGCATCAGTTTTCTTTCATGTTGTCATAGTAATTAAATATACACGCTGTAATGAAAAGAATGGAGTAAGTACCCCAGACAGGCCAGACTGAATTTTACATTCATTAAATAGGATGAATGTTTAATAGCCGTACTTGGTAACTCTTGAGGCGGATGAAGTCCACTGTCATGGGAATGGAGCGATCGCTGTTGCGATTAAGGGCTTTGATGTAATCTAGCAGGTCAGCAAAAAACTTGTAGCCCCCTTTGAGCACACACAGAGCCACGATATGATGCCCACCCATGTCCTTCATGATATCTCTGGCCAGACGTTCAGTTCTGTAGGAGGCAGGAGAAGCCAATACGCAATGTCAACAGTCTTCAGGTTGCATGTTATTTGTAATTTGAGGGTCCATTAGGAAAGACATCTTAGCTAAGAAAATTTGACGTGGCTCGTACCGGTCCATGATGAGTCCATGTGGAATATACACCCGCTCCAGGTCAGCCGCATAATGTTTTGGTATACAGAAGAGGTCCAGGTCATAACCTTGCTCCTCATCACTGATCTAAAATACACAAATGACATCATATCATACCCGATAGGGCAAAGAACAGCAGTCGGTTTGACAGATAACATTTTATCTAGCAGACAGAAGGACAAACCTGAAATAGGGCAGTAGGGGAAAGGTGATCTTTACTTCAACATTATATCCTATTGCCTAACAAGCTCTCAAATCCACTGGTGTGTTAAATGTGGCGGCATTTGTCTCTAACATTTGCAACAGTGTTCTTGGCAGAAACATCCTTAACCAAAATGACTTTAAAAAAGTGCATAGATTATCTATCTGACAGTTTCTTAAGCATATACCCTAGAACTTTATAGACTAATGTAAGAATACAAATACAGTCGCAGTACTGAGTGAGAAAGACAAGCTGTACAAGTGAACAAGGATGATAAGGGTGAAGATCATTTTTGCACCATTTCATTATTATATTATCGGCCAGTACAGATTTGTGAAATAAAAAGCCACTTAAAGGAATACACCCTCATGTCAATCACAAAAAAAAAAGATATTTTTTTAAGAGTGTTGGTAACCAAACAGTTGACGGTAGCCATAGAATTTTTTTCCGTACTATGGAACTTAATAGCTACCAGCAACTATTTGGTTCTCAACATTCTTCAGAATATCTTCTGTGTTTAACACAGGAGCAACATTTGGAACAAATTGAGGGTAAATTATGACAGAATTTCCATTTCTGGGTGAACTATCCCAGAAATGTTACTATGTTTCTAGATTCCCATTTCATTTGAACAGACAAGCTCATACATCTAAACTCCTTACCACTGCTTTTCAGGCATTTGTTTATGTAAAAGACAACAGCATAAAAGAAAGCCTTGTGTTCATAAACACACTGAAGGCCACTTTAAATTATACTATGATCATGCATAATAGTATCTTTTAAATCAGTGATTCTCAGCCTTTTTGACTCCAAGGCCTCCCTTTATCCAGGACAATGTTTGAAGGACCTCTTGTCTAGGCTGAAATGTATTCTGGTACTTTTGCATTGTCTGTTTTATGTTGTACATCTTAATTTGTGTGTGCATGTGCATGCTTTTAAGCATTTTAATTAAGACTGTTAATATAACTAAATTTAATCATTTTAAGACTTGCCCTTGGGTTGAGAACAACTGTTATAAATGAAGAATGTAATATAGTGTCTACAATCTAATTAATTAAAGTGTCCTGTCAGTGGAGCTGTGACGGACCTTGACTGGAAATCTTTCAAAATAACAGATGGCAATTTAAAATATGCAATATACATATATTTAAAAATGACATATCTAACTGTTCCTCACAATGGAAGTAAAGTAAAAGCAGATAAATTCCAGGTAAGTGGAAGTAGACTAGCTTGTTCTGTGTTTGTTTTCTTCCCATAAGTGTTATCACACTGTCCTTGAAGGCATTTCAGATAAATAACGTGCAGCTGCCAGGAGAGGTTCATCTGGGAGCTTCTCCTCTCTGCTTACTGCTGGTGCCGGTATCTCGAGATTCAAACCCCAAAGCACAATCCACATCAATAGACATGGCTGTGATAAGACATGCATTTTAAATCCTAGCATGCAATGACTGCATACCAAAGTTAAGTTTCTCATATTGCTGCCGGAGCATGCATTACGCAAGTCTGTGTGCTGTCAGGTCTAGTGAGCCGTAGTTCACACCAATAAAATTCCTGCTTTAGACTCACGTGCATGTCACATGTCTTTTCTCAGCTGTATCAGAATATTGAGAGCCATAATGTTGCCCGAGGCAAATAAATTGGTGTTTATTATTTGACCTCTTCAGGTAACAGAATTCCTAGAGACTTAATTCAACAGTATGACTGAACATGCCTAAAAAAGGATGCAGAATCACCATGAAAAGAATCATGAATATGGTCCACGTGACTTGTGCACTATATGTCATACCTTCTGAAGTCATACAATAGAGATTATGAGGAACAGACCTAAACTTTAATCACTATCCATTGAAGATCATGAAATCCACCCTAGCTCGCCTTGCCGTTCATCATAGCATGTGAGAAAAGCTATGTCCTTTCCATAAACAAACAGTATGTTGGAATTTGATCTTTTCAATAAATCATTGCTCCAGTTTACAAAACTGATGTCCCAAAAGCATTGCAAGTATGCTAGAGACCGCTGGTGTCAATGGTTTCTACGATCTTAGGCTTAAAGGAATAGTTCACCCAAAAAAAGGAAATTCTGTCTTTACTTACCCTCAAGTTGTTCCAAATCTGTAGGAGTTTCTTATTGCATGAATATTTTGAAGAATGTTGGTAACCAAAAAGTTGCTGGTCGCTACTGACTTCCAGTATGAAAAAATAAAAAAAAATTAATAAAATACTGGAAGTCAACAGAAGAAACCCATACAGGTTTGAAACAATTGAGGGTGATGACAGAATTTTCATTTTTGTGTGAACTAGCCCTTTACGATGCTTTAGGAAAAACAGTCCTGAATGATTCTTTCAAAAAATCAGAATGGTTTGGTTATCATGATCATGATCTGTTTGCACCAGTTATCAGCTAACCAGAGGTATACATTTTCAGTGAATACTGGCTTAGACCATGGGTCCCTAAAGTTGTTATTGTGTGGTTTCAGAAGACTTGGACACAGAACACGAGTATTTGAAACTTTTAGGTGATCTGCAGCCTTCTAAGGCTTGATATCGTCACTCACTATTCATTGTCCCATGGAAAATGCTGACCAGGACACGCTTTTAAAAAATTGCAGGAAAAAGGAAAGGTATACTGGATTGTAACAACATGAGGCTGAGATCAGAACTGACCAATACATTTTTTTAAATTATTATTATTTGAACTGTCCCTTTAAGAGTGTAGCGCACCTTTTCATTCATTAATAAATCCAATCAAGTATTACAAAGCGCTGGATGGGTCTGTCTAATATTATACTCCCAAGATAATATCTTAATTTAGGGCGGAGGAAGATGATGGACTCCCCTGAGTCTCTTTGAACAAAGATGTGAGTCATTTCCATCGGCTCACTACTACAGCATCCTGCCCACAAAAGCCAGTTACATTTATTACTTTACAACAAACGGAAACGAACAGTGCTTTTCGACCTGAACGCATAACTTCATCGTCCATTTTCATCCACTCATCAAGGCATCTGATGAATCATAAAACCAAAATACAACCAAGCATGTGCAACGTTTCTCGCGCGAAAGTCTGTTGCTCATTTTCCACAGGTCTTGTGCAGAAATGAATGGGTTGCATCACATGTGCCATGCGTGAAACGCGTGCTTTCCCTCCAGGCCCCTGTACTTCACAGCAATATTTATTAATTGCTAAATACACTTATGCATGCAAACGTGACAATTTCTTAGGACAAAAGGGCTAACTCGCATCAAATAAATAAATAGCTTCATATTAAGACACACTTCTTAATTATTCGTCAGGGTAGTGACCAAGTAATCAAGTGTCGCGCTCCGGTGTAAATGACTGAAGTGTGTACAGTATCACCTACCACGACACAGGGGCTGGTAGACGCCATGTCCGTCCCGACTCAGCTGCTGCAGACGTCCTCGATTCTGATAAGAAAGGCTGGGCGTAGTTGTAGTTCTTTCTATTCTCAATTTCACCTTTAAAGGACTGAAGGAGCACTATCCTGTAATCTTCCGCACGTTACACTGTGGGTGTTTTAGCTTTAGAGGACCAGAGCCTGTCGACCAATCACCGTTTAGCAGCGACAACGCACACGAATCACGTTCTAATTTTAAAGTGATAGACACACCAAATTACTGCGCGTGAATATGAGCAAGGGCATAGTCAATTATTTGAGAACTAAATTCAAATAAATATTAACAGCGATATGTCCGTCAAGCCCCAGTTAAACAATACAAAAAAAAAAAAAACAACAAAAACAACTACTAATAGTCAGCTACACATAAAATACCACATGAGAAAACCCTTTTTTGGGGTTAAATTTGTTCTCCACACTAGAATTCTTTTAACATATTTACACTTTAGCTTTTGACAAGAACGCAATAACCCAGTAGGATACAAAAACAAACAAACAAACACTACATTAACAATAAGATCTTTTTCACAAGCAGTAGGTAAGGATTGCCACATTTATATTGACATTTTAAATGTTTAAACACTAACTGAAACATTTGTTTGCCAAAGCATTGGTTTGAAATTTCTGTGCTACCCATTTAATCTCTGAATTCAATAATGAAACGCCTTTAACTGAAAATTGAGTGTTTAATCATATCATTATACATTACTGACACTCTATCCTCTAATTTGATACGGTTAAGTACTTTGACACAATCTGTATTGTTAGAAGCGCTATATAAATAAAGGTGACTTGACTTAATCTGTTTTTGTTTCTCATTGTTTCATAACCTAAATGGTAATTAAAACTGGGTCCCACTTTATATTAGGTGGCTTTAACTACTATGTACTAACATTTAAATTAATAATTTGGAACAATGCACTTATTGTGTACATACATGTTTTTACGTTGTACTTATATTTAAAAAAAATACCTATATGTAATTACATCTGTAATTAATTTCTGTAATTACATTTATAATTACACTGTTGACCCATCCCTTACACCTTAACCCACCCTTAAACCTACCCAGACCACCAAACCTGTCCCTAACCTTACCCGTATCCCACCTCAATAGCAGCAGAAGTGTTTTGCAATACAGTATGAACACAATAAGTACATTGTACTTATTTTTTGATATAAGTACACAGTAGTTAAGGCCTCCTAATATAAAGTGTGACCAAAAACTGTTTAACACTTCATTTTAGTATAGTACATCATGCATAATTACATGTGACTAACCATAAACTAAACCCTATAGCAAGTACGTTAAAGGGATAGTTCACCCAAAAATGAAAATTCTGTCATCATTTACTCACCCTCAAGTAGTTCCAAACCTGTATGAATTTCTTTGTTCTGCTGAACACAAAGGAAGATATTCTGAAGAATGTGGGAAACAGAGCAGTTTTGGGGCACCATTGACTTCCATAGTGTTTTTTTTTTCACTACTATGGAAGTCAATGGTGCCCCAAAACAGCCAGGTTACAAACTTTCTTCAAAATATCTTCCTTTGTGTTCGGCAGAACAAAGACATTCATACAGGTTTCGAACTACTTGAGGGTGAGTAAATGATGATTTTTGGGTGAACTATCTCTTTAATTAATATTACTCAGTACCTAAATGTTCAATTACACCGTAACAAGGACACCTTAAAATGAAGTGTAGTATTCTCATTAATGGCAAGTCCCAATAAACAACAAATTACCCAATAACTGCATGTTTTCTTCCTGAGCAGTAACAGTGGAAATGTTCAATAAATTAGTTTAGTCGAGGCTTGAAAATATGCATCAAGCAGTTGACTTTAAAATACCCTGACATGAGTGACAACTGCATTCCGATGTGAAACCTTGACTCATTAAATTAAAATCAAGAATATATTTTGTATTAGGCTTTTTCCTCAAACAATAACTTCATCTATATTTAAAAGCATCTGCCTTCCAGGACTCTTATTTTGAATTACTGCCACCAAATGGAAAACTGAAAACACAAAGCACATAATGCCTGTGTGGAACATCTGCATATACAGAGCGAAAAAAGAAAAACAAAAAAGAAGAAAGAAAGACCACCACGTGAGACGAAGTAAAGAAAAGTGCATGCTAGCCAATATTCTTTAATCCTGAACTGTACTATAAAGAAAACCACAGATATCCAATAGTACTCATGAGTATAATACAGTAATAAAATATAATACATGTTGCAAGAGAGAAAAAAGAGGTAAAGAGAGTTTCATGAAGGAGAAGGCTTATTAAACGTCATAGTTTGGAGGAGATGCACTATAAACAGTCAGAGGGCAGTCTTTTGCAGAGTGGGTCCAGTCAAAGAGCAGTTTGTCAAAGAGGAAACTGGAGGTGCAAGCACAAACAGATGACACTGTTCCAGCTGTCCAATCATATGGTTTGAGTATTAATATACCATGTGTTTAAATAAAACCTATCCAGCTATGTTATGGTTTACACTGCGGTATCATATTGATAGCATTTGATAATGAACTTACATTCTCATTCACAATGTCCATGAAATACTGTCAAAGAGAGGAAAACTGAAATTGTCTGATATTGTGAGCTGGCCCCTAGTTTCTAATTGAGGATTATACAAAAATATTTATTTTATCCGCTTCATATCATGTCTTCCATCTTCATGCACCATCTGAAAAAAGACAGTAGTTTAATCTTCCTCATGTCCACTGATCAAAATATCACATTTATTCACGTCCTGAATTATTATCAAATTCTGTCATGACAGACTGAACAAATCACACTGTAACAAGAACATCCAAATGAATCACTGTATCATGTACAATACAACACATGCTGTACGCAGAATCTCACCTAGTTGCCATTGAGCTGCGGTGGAGGATCTGCTCTGTTGTCAATAGCAGCTTTCTCTTTACTGCGACTTTCTCTTTCCTCGTCTTCCTCATCCCTTTCCTCATTTCCACTGTGATTCTTACAATAAAGCCTGGTAAGAACAACAATGTTCATGTTATACTGTAAAACTAAAGCACAAGTGATAGCTGGCCTGTTCAATATATAGTATATAGAATATGAAAACATTTGGAAAACAACTGGACAAAATGATCTTGCCAGACTAATCATTTGTATAAATAATGAAAACAAACATACTTGTAAATGCCCCTAGCCATATTCTCTATGTATTTGGCCTTGTCTTGCAGTCCACAGTGATAATGGTAGGTCTTTACACAGGCTTTTATCTCACATCCAATGGTTGCTCCAAGCTGGGTACACAGCGTGCATTTCTGAAATTCACAAAAATGACTGTGTGACTGTATTAATTAATATACCCAAATACCCAAAACAAAGAATAATATTCCAAAAAAACTGATATATTTTGGTGTAAACCTATAGTTTAGAAATTCTATATTAAATTAAACCAATACAGAATTATATTAATTATATTTGACAGAGCCGGCACATGACATGCAGGGGAAAACCCCCAAAAAAACAGTGCACACGATTTGCGAATTTGTTTCCTCGATTTTAAGGAAATCGTGCAAACCAAATAATTAGTTCCACTTCGTTTCTGCATTCTCATAAACCTGTTGCTGCTGTTACAGTATGTTATGAACAGAGACACTGGGTTTTATTTTGAGTTTGGAATGAGTTATACACACATTCTCAAAAGCCTTGCAGCATTGCATGGAATCATTTTAAGTCAGACACATCTATATCAGTCAGGAAGTAGAAAATTATTTTGTGCACACAATCTACTTAAAATGAGGGCACAAATTATTATTTTGTTTACATGATTTACATCAAACGAGGGAATGAATTCGATTTACATTTTTTTCCCCTGCATGTCATGTGCGAGGCTTTGTAATATTTATTTAAATTAAAAAACATTTAAAAATTCACCATTCTTTTTCCTCTCTTGATTTCCTGGATAACCGTTTTAATGTCAAAATTCCCAAATTCGGCACGTGAGGTGGTGGTTAGCTGGACGGTACCCGAAGAAAAAAGCTGTGACAAAACAGAAATTGAAAAGAATAAAATAATATAAGTTATCAGAATAGATGTTTTAACAGATCAGGTAGAATCAAATGTTTTCAAACCTAGAATACAAAAATAACAGAGGAAAAAAAAAAAAAAATAGATGTTTACAATACTAAATATCTTGTATATTTGAGAGATTTGTTTACAAATGTGTTTCAATGTGATTTATCAAAACAGTTAAAAGAGTTCAACAGAGCACCCAAAAAGGATCGTTTGCTGAAAATGTACTCACCCTCAGGCCATCCAAGATGTAGATGAGTTTATTTCTTCATTGGAATAGATATGGAAAAATTTAGCATTACATCACTTGCTCACCAATGGATACTCTGCAGTGAATGGATGCCGTCAGAATGAGACCGTGTCTACAGCAGACGCGAATGTTGTTGCTCTGTTTTTGCTTGATCTGTACATATTTTTCACCTGATTCAGACAAGACGACTTTTTCACTAGAGAAAGCAATATTATGGACAGAAGACTTGAAGACTTTTAGCAAGCAGCAACAGTTTGAAGTTATAAACATCAATGATGGCTATTTTTTTTTTTTTTTTTTACAAACATGCAGCTTTCGCTTCACAAGACCTTAGTAATTGATAGACTGGAGTTGTGTGAATTATTTGTATATTATTGTGACGTTTTTACCAACATTTTGAATTTATTCTGGTGGCACTCATCTATCCATTGGCGAGCAAGTGATGTAATGCTACATTTCCGATGTAGAAAAACTCATCTACATCTTGTATGGCCTGAAGGTGAGTAAATTTTCATTTTTGGGTGAACTATTCCTTTAAGAAATAAAACTCTCCATTCGTTGTTTAAATGACTCGTTTTTCAGGATTGAAGAAGCCTTACCATGCATTTGTAGTGGGCAGCAACCTTCTTGGAATTGTCTGAGTGGAGCACACCGCGCGTTTCATTCTCATCTTCACCAGCATGACAAAAGCCACAGCGAAGGCCTGAATCACTGGGGCTGCCTCTCAGAGGAGACCGGTCCCGCTGCGGCACGCACAAGCACACGATAATTAGCATTAATCGATTTTCACCAACCACTGATACTCTGAAGCTGGTGTCAAATCACTTGTAATCCCTCATTTAGATCAAATATGGGTTATATCAGAAAAAGTAGATAAAGTGGCCTACATGCGAGGAGCTCTCTGTGTCATCATTGCCTTGCGAAGAGGTGGATCGGGTGTCATCTGACTGTCCACGTGACACACCTCTGATTCTGCTTTTCTCGAAACGCCCCCTGCCCCTGCTCCTCGGTGGAGATGAATCCGAGTCATTGGCTGCAACTCCCTGTTCATCTGGGAATAAGAGAAAATAAATAATAAACGCAATGATTCACAAGCAGGTATCCAACATCCAAGTAGAGACAGCTAGTTACCATCACTGCCATCTTGAGAGGAATCTCTGTGTTTGCGACAGTAAACCCTAATTTGCAAAAGTAAAAGAAGATTAGAGCCATATAGTTATAAAACAGATGCAGTTTTGCGATAAGTGGCATCAGTATATTGCTTACAGGTAGATGCCTTGGGAAGGATTCTCCTTTGTCTGGGCCTTGTCCCATAGAGCGCAGTAGTAGTGGTACGTCCGCCTACATGTCTTTACATCACAGCCGATGGTCGCCCCAGGCCGGTGACAGGAAGTGCACATCTGAACAGGAAATCAGCACATGAGATGATAGAGCTGTACGTAAAATATTCTCTATTTTCAGCATAAACGAAGAACTGAATTGTATGAGAGCAGCTGGTCTGGATGCTTACTAGTTTATTTCCTCTTTTTATCTCCTTCTTTACATCTTCAATAGAAAAGCCTCCGATGTTTTCACTGTCTGAGTGAGATGTGACCAAGGCTGATGAAAAAAGCTGAGTAAAACAATCAAGTATCAAACGTTAGATATACAAGATGTCAAATACATACTTAGTATACTTCTTTTTATATACAATATACCAATATTTTCTAACATATCTTGTCATGCACTCTATTCATATTCCCTAAGATTATTTTTGTGAAACTAGGAAAATAAATACATGCATAAATTAAGGCAAGCTAATGGCCAGCTGATGTACCATGCACTTGTGATGGGCTGCCACCCTGTGGTTCTCAGACACCAGTAATTGTCCACACTCTTTGTCCCGGTTGGTTCTACAGAAGGCACATTTTCGAAGACGTGCTGAAGCTCCTTTTCTCTGTCCTGACATGACCAGTTTTCACACACTCCACTTCTCCTCTGTTTTGAAGACAAAGAACATTGTAACTGAACTGCAGTGTACTTGAAGGAAGAGGGAAAAAATAAGACCAGTGAAAAAATAAGCTTCTAAGCTTTGTGTGAGTGTACAGAGCAGCAGATGGCTAAAATGCATGTTAGTATTTTTTTTTAAAGACTCCTACATCTGTCATTGAATCACTCTATATGGTGGAAATATAATATAGATTAGACAGATGGTTGTGGTTAGTTTGCTTATGCAATTCTATTCCACTGAGGTATTTGTTTGGTTTAAAATTTTCCCCAAAAAGCAAATACGTGACCAGCATGACATATACTTCCAGATGTCTTAAATATTAAAGAGTCTATAACTAATTGTTTGATAAGTAATATAAATAGAAAAATGTTTCAAATGAATACTTATTTAAATTATGCATCTACATAGAAACACAGCGTGTTATAGAATCACACTTTTCCAAATTTTTCAATTTAGAACTAACGAGATACAACCAATTTGAGATTTTAAGCAGGAAGTACAAAATAAAAAAAATTAAACTGAGGTCCAGAGCACCCCCAGGGGCCAAAAAAGGATTAAAGGCAGTCAGATTTTTTTTTTTAAGACACAAAACATGTAGTTTACTTAAGATACCACTTAAATGTTTAAGACAATTTAACACATTTACCAAAATTCATATAATGATGGTTTCATGCTGCCTTTTAAAGACTGGTCAGAATTTGAAATCACTACAAAACATTCACTACTAAACACGAAAATAAAAAACAAGTCTGCATACGGTTATAAAAGTGAATCTTACAGATAACATTATAAATTAGCATGTAATTGGTAATATAAAACAACATATCTGTATAACAGCAGGCTTAACAAAGCATGAGGATATATGGCAACCTTCATTTTATTTTATGGCAAGGGGCTAATCCTGTTTGGGGGTCCATAAGACTGTGAAAACCCCTTATTCAAACAACTTAAAACTAGATTATATGAACTAAGACCTTACTATAAGCAAGCGGTACTATATAGTTGAACTAAACGCTTAAATATTTTCAACAAGTTTATCCACGGTTGAGAAATCTCTCTCTCTCTAATATTTTTTGTCACTCTAACACAAAACCTAGACTTAGTCACACAAACCTATATTAAAATAATCTTTTTGACTATGCACTTCTATTGTCAAAAAAATAATGTAGGAAAAGTACATGGGTGGCGTATTCGAAACACTGCAATGCCAATAGGAAGCTCTGACCGAGTTCACAAAACACCTCCCGCGCAACATGGCTAACCCATCGGTTTTATCCAAAAGCGAAAAAAATAACAAATTTAGTTGGTACGATTATCAATCCGTCCTTCGTTTACTGTTCTAAGATGGATAACGTGTTGTTTAGAGTCGCGATGGCTTTACCCGCCTTCGCGCTACAGAGGCGCTCCGCTGCCATGATAGCAGAGAAGCGTCGCGGTGCAACACAAACAGCAACGCAACACCGAGCGACACTCTGTATCCAGCAGAACAGCTGATACAACCTGCTCATAAGTCTCAACGAACCTCTCGAAAACGCACAAGGAAAAACACAGCATCCCTAACAACGTTTTCCCAAATAATAAGGGAGGAGGAGGATATACAGGCCCGCGACAAAGGGCTTGTTTCGCTCTTAACAAAAACTCTTTCACTTTCCAGTGAATATTAACTACTTTAAGTCTATGTCAAATCTGGTGCCCCTCTTTAGATTAAATAAAGATGTGTACATCTATATAAGTGTACCCCATTAAGGCCCACTTTATATGGTGGCTACAACAATGCTGATGAGCACAAATGTGCGTTAAAAAAAACAATCTGAACTTCTGGGGATGACTGTAAACCATTATTTGGTTTTCATAACACATTGTTCGCTGCGGGATTATTTCCCCCGCTTCACATGTGGAGACCCGCCATACGAAATGAATTTACATATCACAGCAAAAAGACCTAGCTAGTCCCGACAATTGTTCCACTCATCCCGTTCCTTTTCTAGCTCTAAAGCTGACCATTGCAGTGTCTGTGTGACATATTGGAAGCTCTTACCGCTGCTGTGTTGAATGGGGGATAGATTTAGAGCGGCTGTGAGCGCGTGCTCTCGCTCTTCCTCTCGCTAAGCTTTGAGTGCGTTCCGCCTCTCACCATTGCGAGGCGTTCGCGTGACGTCGCTCACTGCAAAAAGCATGTTTGTCCGACATTGAAGCAAACGCGCGCGCGCACGCCCCTTACGTGCTGTGGTCACCGTCAAGATAGCTTGAGGAATAGGCCTAGACTAGCAAATATACAGATGAGTTGCATAATGAATGCATTGTCAAAATGCCGATAGCGAATGAATAATCATTTTATAAAATATAAATATTTCAGATTTTTACACATACAATTATTTTAAATTTAAAATGATTATTGTTTTGCACCTAAACTAACCTTTCGCAATTTTGTAAATAGTACGTGAAGGAAGAAAGAAAATTGCTATACATGACCTGTAATTAAATGCCTACCTGCATATTTACCAAATGTTGGGACAAATGTGTAAATGTAAATGTAGTTAAACAAATATGTATCCATGAGGCCCCTTGGAGACACTGACTGATGACTTTATCTTTTGGGGAAAACACGGGCCTTTAACACATTAAAGATCCATTCACACCAAGAGAGAGAGAGAGATAAAAAAAAGAAAAGTGCAACACAATTTGTACTTTTATAGGGTGAAGTCAGCTAAAATGGGCCACGTTTTGATATATGACTTAGTTATAATACCATCAAATAAGCTATGCATGAGATCCAATGATATTCTTATAAATTAGCATGGGTCTCTTAAATATATTTATATTTTTTAAATGTGAAAAAGTATAAAAGTTTTAAAATTTATGAGAGTTAAGAGTATCAGCAGGTACGTTCTTGAGCCACGGCACAACATTCAGAGCCAATATAAAAAGAGAATAACACAGGTCATTTCAGCTTAACAGTAAATTGACGCTATTGTCTTTAGTGTGCCATAGCAACTCCATAAATGTATTTCATTAAATAGAAAGTTGAATGAATATTTAATTAAACAATGCAATTAAAAATGAACTGTTCATGTTGTATAGGTGTTTCTGTGCATTGCTGTCTTTTGTGAGCATGTATGTGTGTATGCTTGTATTTTTTTAAAAGACTGTTAAGATTTTGTATGGATACATATCTAGGCCTATAAACCTATTTTCACCCTCAATTTCTGTCTAAAATGTGTGTGTGTGTGTGTGTGTGTGTGTGTGTGTGTGTGTATGTGTATGTATGTGTATGAAAATCGTGGCCCATTTTAGCATAACCAGCCATTTCTACCTAAAATGACCTTTTTCACAAAAAATCTAAGTTTCTTTTATAAATTAAACTTTTTTTATTTGAAAGAGCATGTCAAAACATTGTTCATAAACCTTTGCTTTGTTGTTAAGCTTACTTATAATTGCTTTAGTACCCTTATTAGTGATTAATGAAATTTAGGCTCAATTATCTTGCAATTTCTCTGACAAGCTTCATGAAACACTCTGCCCTGCCCATCTAAAAAAAACCTCAGACCAATAAAAATTATTGTTACATGTCAACAAGTGTTGAAGCAACAATGCAAGATCAGTTATTATGATTTTCTGTAAAAATTTAAAGAGATATGATGCTACAACCTTATTTGGCCCATTTTACCTGATAGCCCATTTTAGCTGACTTCACCCTATTTAACATTTACAGCCCATTTCTTATTCACATTCTCCTGCATAACCACATCTGTATATAGATTTTTAATATTATTATTATGTTTACTTTTGGTATATTTTATGTACTTTTTCTGTGTACTGACACATTCTTCAGTCTTATTGTAAATTATAACTATAATTACATTAGGATTCCGTTTGGCTATCAATGTATTTATTGTTTAGAAAATCGTTCCTCTGTGTTATCTTGATAGCTGTGGTGTTCACTTCTCTATTGTAGAATTATAACGATTATTTAAACTTCATAGTTATCATTATGGTTATCCTACTTGGTGTGAACAGGCCTTAAAACATGAAAATAACTTTTCAGATTCAAATGATATACATGAAGTGAACATAGTAGCCTTCTGGAAAAAGATTTTATTATTTTACATAGATTTTACACTATTTTACATGGAGCAGGTCACTCCTTCATGGGTGCAGCCATGTTGATCACATGACCAGAGGTGCCGTGCAAAGGACTACTACTACTAATAATGTTTACTTTATATACTGTAACACTTTTAGAAAGTGCTCAAGGTGGCTTTAAAGTACATCAGAACAAGCTAACCCAACAATTATATAACAATAAACAACAAAGTGAAAGTGAGTCCAAACAGAATAGGCACAAATGGAAAAAAACAAGAGTGACTAAAAATTACGAACCGTGTGTTTTGGGATGCTAATATTAATGAATTAAAAATAGTAGTCAGGGGCCCTAGTGGTCAGCTTGCGCTGTATGCAACAAGGGCCCCGGTGTTTAACTTACTTTAGGCTTTGGAGGCCTCTGACTTCTGGCATGGTCCATAATCCAGGGGGCTGTTTCATAAAACAAGTTTACCAAACAACACAAGCCAGGCTTATTTCAGTTATTCTGACTTATTTTTGAACCAAATCCACTGACAATAAGTCAGACTAACTGAAATAAACCTGACTTATTTGGTAAACTTGATTTATGAAACAGGCCCCAGTTTTGCTGTCAGTGGTTTTGTTGCCTCACTTCATCTTCATTTAATTCGATTTCTGATCAGGGTGTGAGCCCCAGCGCGTGTTCTGATTGGTCAGCTTTTACGTCAATTAAAAAAAGGGGGCGTTCATAAACTCTCTTCAACTTCCCTCATAAAGTAAAGCGGCAGACGCTTGAAGTGTACGAGCAACAAACCAGCTGTAGATTAATCGCAGTTACTGCCACATGAACTATCTCCTTTTGGGGAGGTAAATGGTGTGTTCGACATAGTTTGAACTGGATTAATAACTCTATATTTAGCCGCTCACAAGGTCGATCTAGCTTACTTTTCTCTTCATCGCGGATTTTAAAGTGGACGTTTTGAGTCTAGTGAATGCGGTGAGTGTCTCTGCCTTCCTTCCACCTCCAGCTAACACACATCCACTTAGCCTGACGTGTTGTCTGTCATTTTTTTTTTTTTCACTCTAACATTAGCTCGCACTTCAAATATACATTTCAGCTGGGTTTTATGTTGATTTATTGTTTTTTTAAATAGTTTATCAATCATTTGTTTTTCTTTTAAGAATAAAAGATCAGTTTCGAATACCAGCAACTTGATCAACTGTCAAAAATGTCATTGAAAAGTTGAAAGGTTCAACTCTTAACTGCGTGTCAAACAGAAACGACTTCACACGGGTTTAGGAAGACCCATATGACTAAAATCTACTCTGACAGATTACATAGATGGAAACAAGATACAAAATAAGTTATCTAAGTGGTTAGTTTCCTGGTTTGAGTTATTCTTCTAGCTCGTTTGGCCATGATGATCATGCCTGACAGAAGTCAGTTAGCCAACGTGCTAACTTGCATGGCTACACGTCCAGCCAGCTGAAAGCTTAAAAAAGTGGATATTATTTCTTCCTGTGAACAGTTGTGTTATGGGTTCATGTTAAGACCGTATAGGGTGACAAACTACCCAGTAATAAAGTGACTGATGAGTAATATCGAGTTCCTGAGAAATGTTGATCGATAAGTGCTGGGTGGAGATTAGCTTAGCTCATCGGGATATTAGCTGTTTTTCAAGTTGAATAAAATTGCCTAGTTGCTCATCGAAGTGAGTCGTTTAGTTAGTACTTTAACCTATTTTATGTCATGATTTCACACGTGTTGAACTATCTCTACGATCTCTATCTGTACTAGTCAGTGTTGAGCAATTTTAGAAGGTGTTTCATAACATACTTGGGTTATTACTTGTACAGTAATAATAAAACAAACAAACAGTCATAAGGAATGAAGTCTGTAAATATTGTTAATGTAGTGCAATTAAACCAAAAAGCAATGTTGTTTTCAGTATGTCAGAGTACTCTTGACAGAGACCTTTCTCTTAACAAGTTTTTGTTCTTATACAATTATATTATTATTATTATTAGTAGCAATAACCGTACAAGCCATTTTCATTGTATGTAGTGTTTCTGAAGTGTATAAAATTTATGACTAATTTTGGCTGCTTTGAAAAGGCCGGTTTTGTCCTTTTGTCATTACTGTTTTGAGTTTATTCTTTACTCGCCGGTATAATGTTGTACGCTATTTGTTTTTCACCTTTTAAAGGTGAATCATTTCTGTTGTCCTTCGACGTCCAACGCACATCCCAGCTGAAACCATGCCATTCCCTTTTGGGAAGTCTCAGAAGAGCCCTGCAGAGATTGTGAAGAGTCTGAAGGAGCATGTAGCATACTTGGAGAAACTGGAGTCATCTGAAAGCAAGAAATGTGAAAAGGTTGGTCCTTTTTTATGTCAACATCTCGATGCAAATTGTGGACTGTGACGGAGTCAGAAAAACTCACTGTTTTTCCTGTAGGTTGCAGAGGAAGTATCAAAAAATCTTGCTTCTTTGAAAGAGGTGCTGTCTGGCACTGGAGACAAGGAGCCTCAGACTGAGGCAGTGGCTCAACTGGCTCAAGAGCTCTACAACACCAACCTCCTCATTTCCCTCATAGCAAACCTACAGAGGATTGATTTCGAGGTGCATATCATTGCTTTTGAAATGTTTGAAATGCAACTATTTCCGTCTTGCTGTAAGATATATTGCTCTGTGCACTAACCACACATTTGATGTTTGCTCTCTTTGATTTATAACACGTTGTTCACCAAAGGGAAAGAAGGATGTGGTGCATCTGTTTAGCAACATAGTGCGTCGCCAGATTGGCGCTCGCACCCCGACTGTGGAGTACATCTCTTCCCACTCACAGATCCTCTTTATGCTGCTGAAAGGGTGAGTTTCCAGACCCCAGGGCATAGCCATAGATCAACACTTTCAGAAGCCATTGATTAGCCTGGCTTTTCCAATTGATGTTACGGGAGACTGTGGTTGTATGGTTATTTTAGGACCCTAATTTTCCCATTTCCTGTCCACGTAGCTGAGCTGCCAATGGCATGTCACTTTTACAGCACATAACACATCTAGTTATTGACACTTTGGTGTGATATTATGAATTAATGATGACTTATGTGGTTTTATATATACGTATATACAAACAATTGTGGTTCTCACATTAGAGAAATAACAGGATTTATTTATTTATTTATTTATCTCTTGAACGCAGCTATGAAACCCCAGAAGTGGCCCTTAACTGTGGCATGATGTTGAGAGAATGTCTGCGTCATGAGCCTCTGGCCCGAATCGTTCTGTTCTCTGAGGAGCTCTACTGCTTCTTTCGCTATGTGGAGCTATCTACTTTTGACATTGCCTCTGATGCTTTCGCCTCTTTTAAGGTATGAAATTTACACAAAGTATAGTCCATTTAGTAAGTTTTGACTTGTAAACTTTGCGTTAGGAACATGAAAAAAGGCCACAATACACTAATAAATTTATAGCAAAATGCTTTATATTTAATCATCTGAGATCTTTATGAGGTAATGCCATAAGACTATTTAAAGGTGCAATAGGTGATTGTCTTCAGAATTTTTTTTGTTATACTGGTTGAAAGTCTCTTCACATCCCGATAGCGATCGTTAAGTGGTATAAATGTATTTATATATTCTGTGGAAGGCGTACGACCAAGAAATGTTCGTCCAATCAAAACGCTCGTTCCGAGTGTTTTGATTGACTTTCCTACCTGCCTGTCAACATGTGTATTTGCATACCTCTGCGCACTCTGTTCGCGCAGACAGGATACGTCATCAGCGCGATCACGTACGCTGTGCAGACAGAGAGAGAATGGCAGGCAAACATCAACAACCTGATCTTGCTTCCTGGTATTGTAGTACTTTTACTAACTGTGCTGTAACGTTTTCTCACTGATGAATGACACATGATGTATTGTAGTAATGTTGTCTCTGGTCGTCTGGTCTGTGTGTGCGTTCATGCATTCAGGGGGTGTGGCTTTGGACGGCGATTTGCAGGGAGGGTGGGATGTTCGCTTTTAGTGCTATCAGGCTAAAGTTAGCATTTTCCGACATCTCCTACTGCACCTTTAAAGTTATTTATAAATTTATATGAAACGGTAAAAAAATACACTGGTAGTTGTGTACAACAGACTATTATGAAGAGAAAAAAAGGGAACAATCCCACACTCTGTCATACTTGGCAAAAAAAACTTTATTTATTACAATGTTTTGGTCATGTGGCAGAAGCCACAATTGTTTTGTTTAAGTTGTGTTAGTTGATGACCCATTTCCAATTTTACCCATCCATTTGAACATCTATGGGGTCAACATTTTCAAACCTCAAAAAGCACATAAAGAGATAACAAAAGTAATCCATATTAAGTAATCCAAGTCTTCTGAGGAGACACAATTCAAACATTGATCAACATGCATACATAGAGCACATCAAATATGATAAAGGGAAGCTGAAAGGTGTGTGCTTGATGCACGAGAACAAATGAGGCAGAATTTGCGTAAGAGAATGACAGAATTAAAATTTTTGGTTGACTATTGCTTTAAATCAAGCAATCGAAATTCGAAAACCTTTCAAAAGAGAAAATTACAAAAGTGCATTTACCTTAAGACTTTGTTTTTAGGATCTGCTGACAAGACATAAGATCATGTGTGCAGATTTCTTGGAGACAAATTACGACAGAGTGAGTTCATTTGCAAGTGTTTTTGTATATAAGTGCTTCTGGCTGCTCTACTTTATGGACAAATGTATAATGACTGATCATTTCAAAACTGTTTTTAGGTGTTCACAGAGTATGAAAAGCTGCTGCATTCTGAAAATTATGTCACCAAGCGGCAGTCTCTGAAGGTGAGCATAAACCGCCGTTTTCACAGGGTTGTTTTCAATAATTCAAGCTTGTAATGGTATTCAAACCCTTGAGGTGGAGATTAAGGTGCTAGGATCTATACATGAAAGAAAGTAAGATGGCGAAAGAAAAGAGTTCTCAGAAAATAGGATAGCCACATACTTTGTCTTCACATAGGAATGTTTTATGACGAACCTTGCTTGGTTTAATAAAAGCTGCAATATGTTGGGTGGTTTGGCTTCATTCTTACCACATAGTTTTGTTATTGTTCTTAAGTGAGTTATAAGTGACTATCAAATGATATCCAGCTCTTAGGAGAACTATTACTGGACAGACACAACTTCACAGTCATGACCAAATACATCAGTCGAGCTGAGAACCTAAAGCTGATGATGAACATGTTGAGAGACAACAGCCGCAACATCCAGTTTGAAGCCTTCCATGTCTTTAAGGTATGTGTTTATATGCACAGCATTTCATGTAACACAATATATTTGGATTTGGCACTTCGCTTGTCTGCCTTTCCCTTGGTCTACTCCAATTACTTTCCACACTTTGCAGCTGACTGGTGTTCTGTCCCAGTTCTGGCCTCACTTATTGAATGTAAACAGGTCAGGGTCAGTCACTAGTGTGTGAGCTGTAGTTCAGACCGCATGAAGGTGGATTCAGTGACTTGGACCGCACTTTTAACTGGTTTCTTGTGTCCTCTCAGGTGTTTGTGGCTAACCCCAATAAGACACAGCCTGTGCTCGACATCCTCCTCAAGAATCAGTCCAAGCTGGTGGAATTCCTGAGCCACTTTCAAACGGACCGCTCTGAAGACGAGCAGTTCTGCGATGAGAAGAACTATCTCATTAAGCAGATCCGGGACCTCAAACGGCCTGCACCTGCAGAGGAGTCCTAATTGGGAAAACATGGAGTGTAGAACCGGGGAGCTCGGCTAGAGATGTGGTTTGATTATGTGGGTGAGAATTGGATGGGAGGAAAAAAATAAGTCAAAGACAGAAAGAAAGGAATCACTCGGAATAAATGTCTTTACATCCAACTTCTGAAACAGGTAGAGAAATGCTGTCAGGATGTGCAAACACATGTCTGTCCCTTTACTTGGGGGCGAGCAGGTTTTTGCTGCAGGAGGAGCAAGTGGAACCCAAGCACTCCATTTAAACCCACAGTATATACAGTACATTTTTAGCACTGCCCTTAAAAAGGAAGTACAGTTGACTTACTTTTAGATGGTAAATCTTAGATTAGAAAATGTATTGAAATTGATCAGAATGAAAAGTATATTGAAAGCCTGCTCAGGCCTTTTTAAAATTTTTAAAAGTTAGAACATGTATATTGGTACAGGTATGGCTTTGCATATTTGCACTAAATCTGGTAGCTTTGCTCCAGGTAGGCCATTAGTGCCACTTCATAAACCAAATATTAACGATAGGTCATAAATACAGGACATTATGGGGCCTTCTTTCAGTACACAAACACAAATTCATCTGATCATTCTCACATTTTAAACTAGTCAAGGGACGTTAAAGAATTTTCTAGCCTGAAAATGTCATATAGTCAAGTGAAATCTTACGGAGAGAGAGAAAAAAAAAAAATAGCCTGTAGAGTTTAGCGGTCATGTTGGATGCTGCACTCAATTTCCATTTTAACTGGGTGCCTTATTTAAGTAGCTTGGTCATTCTGGGTCTTCTGTTACATTTATATTTTATCTATAACATTTGATTTGTAGTATTATTCTGCTTTTGCTTGGGTTAACACCTTAGGAGGACTAGTTTTATTTAAATGAATATGAAATGATAACAATACTCATTTAAAGTTTTCTCAGTTTAGATGAACCATGAAATGAATTCAGGGTTCATAAATTTCAGTACATGGTACACAATTACAGTGCAAGACATGATAACCTCCACACACACTGTAACACTGAAAGGATGTGAAATGCTAGAGCTGGGGCATGTCATGACATTCCTCAGCTGCGCTTTGATAGACAGCTTAGACAAGCCAATTAAGCCTTTAAAAGATGGATGCAGTAGGAAAGAGCATTTAACACAGTTCTTGTGTCCTGCACTGTCAAACTTGAATGAGCCAAAGCTGTGGTAACATGTTATAGACCTAGAGTTTGGTTCTCCTATGGATTATTTCTTTCAGTACCTCTTGGAAGTTTTAGATGAAATGCAGAACGGGATTCTACTGAAAGGTTCCACCATTAGTCTTTATATCTTAAGTTGAATATATTTTATGTACTCTGTTTGCACAAGTTCCTTTCTTATATACCTCATAGGTTTTAAATTCCTAAGTGCTGTTTTCCCCCCTGCTTTGTTTCAATAGATATTGTGGAAACACTTTACAGTATGGTTTAATTCATTCACGTTAGTAAGTGCTTTTAATAGAATTTATTAATTTTGGTTCATTTATTTATATATATATATATATATATATATATATATATATATATATATATATATATATATATATATATATATACATTTTAAGTTGCATACATGAACATTAGTTGTTTTGAATTAATAATGACCAATAGCATATTTATTATTAACTGTTCATGATACCTAATGCATTAACTAATGTTAACAAATCAAACCTTAGTGTTAAGTGTTTCTGGTATTATTTTGGATGTGGGGTGGTAGTTTGAATTATGCAAGCTCAAATAAGACCTTACTTCATGCCAAAGTTGTGGTCTTGTAATGGTGAATAGGACCTACAAGGGAAACAATTTAATTTTTTTCAGTTCTCTAACGAGTACATAGAATGCCAGGAGTGTGAGAGAGAGCACTCGCCGTGCTTGTGAAAATGAGCCACAGTTTCACTCTAAAAGGTTTTTAATGAATTCATCCAAATGTCAATGTGTGCTTGTGCTTTGACATCGTTTCAGTCGTTCGCTCATCACCAGAAAGAAGCAAATGTTTTTGTAAAAGTATGACTTGTGCATGTGGAACTTCATTGTAAGTGTTTAGGATTTGAAAAACCTTCTGAGCTGCCTTTATTTGCTTTTATAAACCGCATCATGTGTGAATTCACAAAGCCTTTGTGTTGAACGGTGGCCTAGACTGATTCATTCGCCTTTTTCCCAAAAGATCTACAGCTATCGATAACCAAATATTTCCACCATTTCATTAAATGTCACTTGATACCACATGTACATGAATGGGTGTTTGGCCAAATGTGATTGTTCCGCTAACAGGGTTTTTGTCCTTAAGCTCATTGAAGCTTTGAGGCTTTAGATTCTCCACGCAGTGATAGTGATCTCTGACAAAGAGATTCATAATATGTTAGATCTTTGGTAAGTTATTATGGTGGATTACATACACCTTTGTACACCTTTATTATTTGCAGTTTGACTGATAATGTTTGCTATGCTTTTCACTGTTTTCACTCATTTTCCTATGAGATTTCTGTTCTATTTTTCACTGTGGGAGAGGATTATATATGTACATAAAGTTTTATTTTAAACAAAAGAGTAAGTGTGTAAGCATATTGAAAATAAAATAAACAGTGGCACTTCTTATGTGCGGTAACATCAATTTTGTCTTTATTTAAAAATGTGATCTTGATTTATATGGCTGCATTTTAAGTCACGCTTTTGTTATTGGCTGCTAAAATGTCTGCGTAAGAGCTCGAGGGCTGTGCGGCTCCTTGAGTGACTCTCTCTCTCGGTGCACAGGTCAGCTCGGGTCTGCTCCATCTCTCTCTGAAGCCTCAGGAGTACAGCCTCATTTTCTATCCGAGCCACTTTTTCTATTCTGTCTCCTTCAGATTTCCATTGCGCTTGCGCTCTTTCCAGTTCCCATGCGAGGTTGGAGCGCTCCTGCGTGATCTGCTGCATGTCCTCCTTTGCTTTCCTCAGACTCATCTTCCACCTGTCTGCGTCTTCTTCTGTTTCCCTGACCTGTATAGTCAGCTTATGTAACTGAGCGTTCATTTTTTGGCTCTCTGACTTCAGATCATTTATCACGAGGGCTTGATGCGCAGCCCTTTTTTTGGAAAGGCTTAACTGTTCCTCCAGCTTCTCCACCAGGCCTTGTAGCTTCATCCTTTCCTCATGTTCTGCTTTAAGCTGCTCCTCTGAACAACTGAGCTGTTGCTTTAGTCGCCATCTGTCCCTCTTCACTTCTTCAAAACCAGCCCGCAATTTGGTGATGTCCCTCTCATTCCAAATGCACCTCTGTCCCGCAGTCTTGCTCTGGTCAGTAGGATTTTCAGAGGTCTCTCCTTCATCGACAGGCCTAATAATTCTCTTATCTAGGGCCTCCTTCTTGCGCAGTCGCTCAGTTTGCTGAACATCTTTCAAAGCTCTCAGGTATATCTCCCTTCTGTGGCTCCTCTGGGGTTCATCTATGTCTGTGGAGAGGGTTGATGGTGGTTTCATTGAGCTGCTGCACTGTTTGTTTGTGTTGGTCTGGTCTTCCAGCAGGTTTTGGAAAGTGAAACGAGGAGGGAAGAGTTTCTCCACCCAGTGATGGTCATCCCTGAAGTGTGCAGTGTTTTGATCCGTGATTTCCATGTTCCTCATAACTAAACTGGTTGAGCTTTATTCAAATGTGTGGAACAGCGTACTATTTAAGGGCACTTAATTTTCAAACCCCGTTTCTTTCACCAGTTACAAGAAAACGCAGGTCGTTTAAAACCGTTAGAGCTTTTTTTTGAATGTCCGGCATTGATGAAACAAGCAAAATTGTAGGAAACGTTGTAAGGCGATTCTATACACACTTTATATTAGCGGTTCATACTTACAACATCAGCGTCGTTGACTGTACAGTGAGCGCAACTTCCTGTTTTCATGTAGGAGAGCGCAACGAACACTTTGCGCCCCCTGCTGGTTGAAACGCTTGTTACGTCTATGTAAGTGCATTTTCCATTTGTGAACCTGGACCACAAAACCAGTAATAAGGGTCAGTTTTTTTGTTTTATTTTTATTGTTTTTTTAATAAAAATAAATAAGCTTTCCATTGATGTATGGTTTGTTAGGACAGGACAACACTGGGCCGAGATACAACTGTTTGGAAAAATCTGGAATCTGAGGGTGCAAAACTATCTAAATATTGAGAAAATCACCTTTAAAGTTGTTCAAATGAAGTTCTTAATGCATATTACTTTTTTTTTTTTTTTTTTTTTATATTAACAGTAGGAAATTTACAAAATATCTTCATGGAACATGATCTTTATGTAATATCCTAATGATTTTTGGCATAAAAGAAAAATCAGTAATTTTCACCCATACAATGTATTGTTGGCTATTGCTACAAATATACCCGTGCTACTTATGACTGGTTTTGTGGTCCAGGGTCACATTTGCATTGCCTTCAGCTTGCCTTGGAATTTATTCGAAATGTGTAAAATTCTTTGTATATAAAATACAGAGAAACTTGAGGGCTTATATTTGCTAAAGTTTAAAGCTGACAACAATCAATGAGAATTTAAATATGAAAAATTATTAAATGTAATAGGTGACCCTGGACCACAAAACCAGTCATAAGGGTCCATTTTTGCTAAATTTTCCCATTGATGTATGGTTTGTTAGGATAGGACAACATTTGATACAACTATTTGGAAAAACTGGAATCTGAGTGTGCAAGAAATCAAAATATTGAGAAAATCGCCTTTAAAGTTGTCCAAATTAAATTCTTAGCAGTGCATATTACTAATCAAAAATTAAGTTTTGATATATTTAAAGTAGAAAATTTACAAAATATCTTCTTGGAACATGATCTTTACTGTAATATCCTAATGATTTTTGGCATAAAAGACAAATCAGTAATTTTGACCCATACAATGTATTGTTGGCTATTGCTACAAATATACCCCAGCGACTTAAGACTGGTTTTGTGGTCCAGGGTCACATATAACACCTGCTCAAAACGCATTAAGCTCAGAGTGATTTGGAAGATGTCTAAAAGGTTTTGAATATTATCCTGGAATTGTAGCTGTTTTATATCAAGAGGAAAGCTGCAAGCGGGATTAATTTTAAGACATAAAATACATTTCAGCGATCAATTTTAATTTACAGCACTATAGACCTATACATTTTTTTTCTTAAAAATACACGTAAATTATAGTATAAAATTGTATCTGTTTAATTACATGTACTGTCATTTAGTTTAAAAAAACTCAACCAAAAAAAAAAAATTAAAATCTATTGTTTAGTTTACCAACAAGTAACATTATTTTCAAGTCAATGTTTCTAGTTTAATCAGTTAGTCAGCATAAGTAAACGCATACACCCTACATCCCTTTTTTCACGCTGATCATTTTCTTTGTGCCTTGGAGAGAGAAAAGTAGGTTAAAGTTCAAAAGGATGCTCAGAGATTTCCTCCTATTTAAAGAAGAGAGTGGTAACTTGCAGATCTTTATTCAAAACTGTGTTAGAAACGTGAACATGTTAAAGTTTCTAAACGGTGTTTAGTAAAAAAAAACAAAGGTTTGATAATTGGATTGCATCCACTTTTTAATAAGCATACTCGAAAATAAACACAAGATGAACCCGTGGACAAAACGACACAGGAATGCTGAGGGAAATTCTCTTTGAAGCCTAATACAATGGTGCACATGCATCCCACTTTGGAATAGTGGGGGCTGAGTGAACCCGGGGTCAGAGGTCACCGAAGCCTTCTGTCTCTCACTGACCATAGGATTTATTCCCATGAAGCCAGAGTGTCTTACATTCAAACTATTTTTAGCAAACTTTTGGATGACATGTAATGTCTTGAGGTTTGCATTTCCAGGATTCCCACCGGTTTTGATAAACAGTACTCCAGTTATTTCAAGAGCTAAGACAGATAATCAGAGGGATTTTGTGCGGACTTTCCATCACCCCCCACCCCCAACAAGAAAAAAGGGATGCTCTACAATTACATGCATGACATAACATTTTGTTGTGTGTCTTGAGTGGCGACATGGGTTGAACATGAAACATCTGCGCAGTAAGATATTGAAACCTCAAGGATAAAACGCCTTCAACTCATTCTTCACTTCTGCAATGATCAGGTATGCAGACTATTAAATTTAATGCGCAAATGTGACCCTGAACCACAAAACCAGGCATAAGTATATATGCAGCAATAGCCAACAATACACTGTATGGGTCAAAATTATCGATTTTTCTTTTATCCCAAAAATCATTATGAGATCATCAATGTTGGGCAGTAACTAGTTACTAGTAATTTAGTTACTGTAATGTTATTACTTTTTGCAGTAACTAGTAGTGTAACTAATCACTAATAAGATTTCAGTAATAATATTACAGTTACTTTACATAAAACAGCTTAGTTACTTAGTTACTTTTGATGCCTCAACCCCGCTGATTTAAAATTCAACAATCAAATAATTCCTAGATTTATTTTCATAATTTTCATGACTCACACATGCATGTGATGTCCCCAGTGCAGAAGCTTGGAATATGGAAAAGCTTACATTCAGCAGAAATATTGCATTATATTGATTTTGTCAGGAAAAAAGATCTGTTGTGTAAGTTGTGGCTTTACTTTACTCTGGCATTACATCCCTCTGATCAGCATGTGGTACATTGTATTAATATAATTAAAAATATTTTTGGACTCATGTGATTTGATCAAATACATAACGAAATTTAATCGCATATGGGTAAAGGAAAAATTACTTCAAGCTACACATGACAATTACTGAGATGAATACAACACTTCTACTTGAATGTCACTATCAATCACTATTGAGTGTTTGTAATAACTTCTGACTGCGATCCAATGTGGATTTTGGTCAAATGATGAGGAAGAAATATGTTATTAGTAACATTCTAGAAGAACTTTATCTGGAAGATACACAGTTACAACTTCTGTGGGGTGTGAAGAAAAAGTAATGTAACTAGTAGTGTAACTAATTACTGTTGCCATAAAGTAATAAGTAAAGTAACAATATTACTTTTGAAAGGAGTAACTAGTAATGAGTAATATATTACATTCTTTGAGTAACTAGCCCAACACTGGAGATCATGTTGCATGAAGAGATTTTGTAAATTTCCTACTGTAAATATATCAAAATTGAATTTAGTTTAGTAATATGCATTGCAAAGTACTTCATTTGGACAACTTTAAAGGTGCTTTTCTCAATATTTAGATTTTTCTTGCACCATCATATTCCAGATTCTCAAACAATTGCATCTTAGCCAAATATTGTCCAATCCTAAAAAAAAACAAGCTTATTTATTCAGTTACTTCAACAAATTGACTGGTTTTGTGGTCCAGGGTCACACATGTCTGTGTTAAATAAATGCACTATGCATTATAACCAATTGTATTTGTTCCTATTAAATTCATTATGGGTTATTATTACATTTCATTCGGTTGTAACTACAACCTAGTTAAAATTCCTTTCCTCCCCAAAGTGTCCTATAGGCCTGTTGTTTTTGGGTTGCCACCAAGTCTATATAAATTTGCTTGCTTACACTAGTCCCAAGTAAAGCTTCGCCAAGAAGAACATTAATATAGCAAATCGTAAACACTTTCTTATTTAAATCAGTACCGTAATTGCTTTACAAATCCTCAATGCCAAAAAAAAAATACAAATTAGCAGTCAGACCAAATCCTGTGAAAGTGGTAAGTGGAAGATAGGATATAGGAGAGCGTATGTGAGTCGTGGGGGGATTGAGTGAGTTGAGTTGGGGAGGAGGAGGCTCGCGAGGCCCATCATCACATGACGAGACGTTCGCGCCTCTTTCGTAAACCTTCTCCAACCTGATGATCCTAAACAACTCGGAGGTTAGGCTCAACTTTAACTTCGGCGGAGGCCTAAAACGCGTCAACTTACTGGCGTCGTGACCAGCGTTCACGCGTGGGTCTGTGCTGTGGCGAGAAATGATTGTGGAAACGTTGAAAGTGTGACAGTGTTTGTCGGTGGGACAGGCTTTGTGTGTGTGGAGCAGCTGGGGAGCTAACAGACAATGTAGGAGATGGATCAATTAATGGACTCTTGAGCGCTTATTATATTATATTTGGAGGTGTTTGGTTGTCTTAACTAAGCACATGTAAGTGAAATTCGTTTTTAAAATAATGATACTAGCAACTTCTGAGGACTGTATTTGGGGAAATGTAATGTGTGACTATGAAAGTCATTTGTTCTGATTATTTATTTTTTTGGGGGAAGGAAATGAAACAATTACGGCTGAGTTGACACGATTTGCCGATTAATATTTAACCCGTGTTACTAAAAGTTTGTGTGCAGGCGAGTTATAATTTACCTAAATCTGGACCCTGTTTTAAATTTCTCTCTAGATTTAAAGACTGCAAAACTTGAGTGCGACGCTCAAAATGTCTCTATTCTGTGTCTCTTACGTTTATTATCTAAACAGAAGTTAGTGTTATTTACTCATACTTGTAAGTATTGGTGTATTTCACGTGGCTCCGCAATTCTTCTCTATAGCAAGGGTCAGTCTATCAAAACCCAAACTCAGGTGAGAAACTATAACTTAGTTATAACATATTATTGAAAATAGCCATTTCCGACCGTCGTTTAAAACCTCCTAAAATTTCCTCACACTTAACCCAGTTTTGTTGTTGTTTTCAGCTCTTATAGATACTAGGAGTTCGTTTCCTGTTGAAAACACCCACTCTTATGTAAACAAGCTTTTTAGCTGCTTTGCTTAAATTGTATCGTAATAAACATGTTCTATCATTGAAGGGTCGATTAAACTTCAGCCTGTCGGCTTCTCGAAAGGAAAGCTTGTGGGCCACACAAGCAGAAGATCGGGCACCGACCTCAAGGCCTAGTTAATGTTTGCGATAACTTATTAATCTTCTGAGTTTTTCTGTCAGTACTGGACGCATGAGATTCGAAATAATGCGTAATAAAGCCTAATGCGCTTCTCTGACTATGAAACGCATTAAAATGCATCTAAAAAAATAAATATTTAGACAACATGGCGTGAAGGGAATTGCATTTTAAAGGTGCTTAAGTTTTAAGTTGACTCTTTGGGCAGTAGACCTTGTATTTAGGCTGTTTAATTAGCCTATATATATATATATATATATATATATATATATATATATATATATATATATAACAGCAGTGATTAAAGAGCTTTCAACAAGTACCTATCTTGAGTTGAAGATCCTCCATTTTGAGAGACCCAATGAGACACGAGCAAAGCGCGCCAATAACGAGCCAGACTCAAAACATACTGAAAAAATTCAATTTATTAAACATGCAAACTTAATCCAAAGATATATGTAGTAACACTTTAAAAAAAATCCGTTTAGAGTTTAATTGCATGTGTAGAAAACGTAAAATCAAGTAGAAAGGACAGAAATTATTTTAACATGCTGAATGGGTGTAAACATTTTATAGTGATTTGTAAACCTTTGTATTTTAATGAATTGATTCTTTAGATGAGCCAGATGTTTTAATTAAGGAATGAAAGCATAATTATAAAATTGTTGATTGTTTGTCTTTTCCTCCCCTCCTAGGCGTGTTGAAGATTAATGAAGCATTTCCCTGAAACTAAGGACCAGAACGCCACCCAAATGTAACATTTATTTTAATATGGCCTTCCTGCTAAGGTGCATCTTGTGTAGATAGTGAAGTAGTATAGTATCTACTGCGCTAGATGCTCCTTTTGGCAGGAGGAGCTGTATGTTCAGCACATGGAAGCAAAACCCAAGTTCATTTGTTATTTGATTAGTTTACATGCTCTATTCTGACATTATTATTCTATTAATCAAACTGCACGATATCTATTGTTTTCTATGATCTGTGTGAGTTTGTCCTGGCAGTTCCAAAGTGCTCACAGTGCAGGTAGTGCCAGTGAATCTACTGCAGTGTTTGCACTTCAAGTATTGCCGGTCGCCTTCTGTCTGTCTCTCCGGAGCTGGGCTTGATGCTGCTGCTGCTGCTTATGGAAAAGCCCTGTTATGCGTGGTGAGTTTTGCAGGATTGCATCCAGCTTTATTACGACATGCTGTGCAAATCCATGCAAAACTCGCTGCACCAGGGACAATCTTCTTTCTACAATGAAGATGATTTCCAACTGTTACAAATACATGCAGTTAGTAAGCAAGAAGTTTATTTTTCTTTATTTTAAGTTTTCTTGCTTTCTTTCATTCACTGCCATAATTCTAAGATGCAAGATATCAAAATAGCAAAAACTTAAGATGCATGGATTTCTATATTGATAAAAGGCAGCACTTTAATAATGTGAGATGAAGAGTGTGTATAAAATGCAGTTGCATATGTTTATGCTTTTTATACAAATATGTCTTGCTGTTTTCGGGTGGATGACTCTGCAATTTTAATAGTAGCAAAAATCTTCCAACAAAAATTGCACGGTATCCATCTGTAATCCGCTAGATTCCATTACCTGCAGGTTGTTGTATATATATATATATATTTCATTTTGAATATGTATGCTGTGCTTATTTAAATTGTATTAATTCTCAATAAAATGTGGATATTTATTATTCTACTTCGCCCCTCTTAGAATGAAATTAATTTCAGAGATTTATTAGTGACTGAACATTGCAATAACCCTTACCAGCACCAGATGGCAGCAGATAGCTGGAAATGTGACAAATTGTGTTTGTTGTTTGCTTTGCATATTCAAATGAATTTGAAAATGTAAATTTATTAGTCATGTAACATAGACATTGCTCGGAATCCAATGACCACATTTCATATTTTTAACAATTAAATTAGCATAAGACGTGAGTGAGATATGGTAGGGGGAAAAAAAGTCGATTTGAATTTTGTGTAGTAGCCCAGACTTGATCTTGGTCTCTCTGTGCGCATGATCGCAGCAGTGCAAGGGATTCATAACGCGCCTCCTGCCTTCATAATCATAACTTTAATACCAACGAAAGAGTTCAATACCACACGGACTTCTTCTGTAACCGGTTCATTTAAATAATGCAAGAGTCGTGTAAACCGCGCAGTCCCGCCTTAAACAGGGAAATGTGACCTTGATTTGTGGGCATGAAGTTTGTGTCTGTTAATGAGGTGGAGATGAAGAGCTCCACAGGACTCTCCTCACACTCACTTCAGTGATGCCGCCGCTGACTCCAGCACATCGCTTTCTGCTCACTTCAGGCGACGCAGATCGTTCCTGCTCTCCTCATTTGCGCTTGTAATCAAATCTATCGCCACATATCTCTTTACTTCAGCGCATTTGGATCCATAATGCCTGGACGGAAGTTGAACGGTGCACTGATTTTGTGCGTCCTGATGCTGCCGTTCTCTCGGCCGAACAGTCAGGTGCTGGACTGTCGCGAAGTGCGCTCGTCTTTTCAGTTTTTGTACCCGGGGATGAAATGGACCCCAGAAACGCCAGTCTCAGGTAAACCGAGCTATTCAGATCTTAGATTAAGTATCTTTGTATGTGAATTAAAATCTATGTCCAAAAAAGGTTTCTAAACACTGTCCAAAAGTTTTACCTGCCTTGTACTAATATTTTTTAAACTTAACATAATGCTGACATAATGTGTGATACTGTGTTTGTGTGTGGTTTTTATTTGTTTATTGTCTTTTAGGTATTGAGTGGATTTATGTAGCCTATTAAAATAGCCTATGATTCTGTTGTTAGCCTGATATTTTCCACGTAAAAACGTTTTGCATAGTAGTAAAAGTAAATTTAAGAATCCTGAATTAAAAATGTACATTAATAGCCTACGATTGAGCCATATTCCATTGCAATGCTGTAAAAACCCATGATTAATCGAATACAATTCATAAACCTTCAGTATTAAACTGCAGTCATAACGAAAGGTTAACCGTATGGCTTGCCTTTTAAACTTTATTTAACTAGTAGGCTGACTAGTTTTGTTACTAGCATGCATTTTTCAATTATTAGTAATTAATTCAACTGTGATTAGCATATTCTCCCAATTAGTATTTATTCATTAGTAGTGTTTATACTTTTGTTGCTAGTTGTTATTGTAGTAACTTTTAACAAATTGCACATTTTTGATAACGAATTCTATAGGGATCTATATTCCAATGCAAACATTTCACACTGGACTGTTATCTTCCAGCTTTAATAGCTACATTCTAGACAGCTATCTGTGAGACCATGTATGCCAGTTGTTACTTGTAACAGTCTGTAATATGAATACTAGTGTCTATTCATTTCGTACAAATTGAGATAGACACTAGTAGGTGCCAGCAACAACCAATGCATACTACTTAAAAGTGACTAGTTCATATCTGAACCACAAATCCCCAGTTCAATTAAAAAAAACATTTGTTGCAAGTAGTTTACTTTTCAGTATTGGAAAAGTGATTATAGTAGCAAATGAATAGGCTAATTAGTGACTAATAGCCCACTAAACTGAAGTGAAATTGAAAAGGATGGGCTACTAGTCACTATTGGCTTACCTATTAAAAAATACTAGTAACAAAAACACGTACTAGTTATTTTTAAAGACCAAATGTTAAAATGACTTGCTGTACAATTCCTTTTTTTGTGTTTGCATTTCCTGTAGCTCATTTCATGGGATATTATTTTCACTCTCTGCGTGATGTGAAGCTCTATCAGTAGGTTGAAGATGAAATAAGTGTCCTGACTGGATTGTCATCTTCAGCTCTGAGCGGCGGCTGCAGAAGTAGCCCGAGGAGAGCTGTAAATGTATTTCTCTTAGCCATAACTAGTGTGAATTACCTGTCATGCTGGAGAAGGCGAATTGTGTTAGTCTGTTTATTGAGGTTGCTACATTTCCCGGCGGAGAGCTGAGGAGATAGATGAGTTGAGATGAATGACAGGATGGATGGCTGACTCTCCACTTGACATCTCCCCTTAGCTGCTTGAAGCTTTAATTCTGTCTCAACTGGAGGCTGGAGAGAAGTGGGGTAGAAACATGGAGAGTTTGTTTGGCCCTCACAACAAAAATTCTGCTGAAAACGATCTTGCTTTTCCCCAGTGACTGCATTTTGTTGTTAGGCTGCTTTATGTGCAAGTATCTTCATTTTTTCCCCTAGTGGTAGCAATTGCTTTAAAAAGAACTCTAGATAAACTTACATCACTATTCTAGTCATTCGTTTTTCACTAAAGTTAATTAACATTACACGTTTTGCATTTTAAAATTGAGAAAGACAAACAAGTTGTTTTCTGTTTAAAAAAAAAAAAAATTATAATTTTTTTTTACTTAATTTGAATCATTTGAAAAATTATGAGTCTTTCTAATACCATGTGATTCGACTTGTAGGTGAATGGGTGTAAAACGTGAGTGATCACTTATGGTTCAGCTGCTTTCAGAAGATACAAAGTGACCTTCCCAGTTCTATTTAATCAGAGGTGCTGTTCGTTTTTGCAGAGTTCGCATTTGCAATTTAAATGGATTGCAATTGGGTTAAGGACAAGGAACAGAGTGATATTCTCAGTCATTTGCCTTCTCAGAGGAATTTTAACACATTTTAACCTTTATCAGAGTTTAAGAAAAGTAACAGAGTGATTGCATTGCATATCTTACTGGACTGCAAGAACCTGCATTCGCTATCTGGTATACTTTAAATTAAATGTGGCACTCTCAGTTATTACGAAAACTTACCGGATTGCATGCATAAGATATGAAACTCAAATATGCTGCAGTTTTCATATGAATATCTTCGAAAGCATTTTGGGTTGGTTGTGCTCCTCTTCAGTAGCTGGTATGGGACTTCATGTACTGATGGGTACAATCCTGCAATAAAAGCCTTTTTGAAGCCCTAGTTTTTGAAACCTAAACATTGCTCTTCAGAGAAAGAACTAACTGTGAGTTTTTTTCTTTCGGAAGTGTGCCGCAGGCGGTGTAGAGTCCCGATAATCCCAGCGGCACCGGGCTCTGGACTTTATGCCTGGTGCAGTAATTAGTGGTGCGGCGAAGCCTTTGGCTTTATTCATTTTGATTCATTATATGAACCGATACCACGCGGCTCCAGCATATGTAGCCAGAAACCTTAATTGGGTGTCCTTGTATTATGTCAGACTATGAAAGTACGTGAGGTTAATTGTTTGCCCCCCTTATTGGGTATTGATTTATGTGTTGGCCAAATGCATCATAACAGATGTGTGAAGGAAAGAAGTGAACTTAATAACTTTTCCCTTTTAAAGACGTGTGTCCATGTTTATATGTGTCCGATCGTATAAAATCATAATTTAAAAAATCTAATGATGGTTTGAGATGATTTTGTTAAGCCTTGTTTGTACACAAAGAGCATTGTGCAAAAAGAGCCATCCAATTTCCTTCAAATGGAGCATCTATTCTGAACCCAGTGCACGTCGCTGGCCTTGAAGTGGCAAATGAATGTAGACAACCTTAATGTTAATTGGAAATGGGAACGACTTCGGGCCGTATAGTGTTGCTGTCACCTTCTAGTGATTTTATTTATTCCACCGAGAGTTTTACTCTCTCTCCCGGCCTGCTTGTAGATTTAATGCTTTGCTTGATTTGTATCGCATCTCATGTTCTGAGCTCCTGCGAGTTTGGTTCCAAAAGTTCGCACTTGCTGTGCTACAGAAACTTGTATTTCTCTTGGTCTGTTTCTCGTATTATATGCGGCGTTCACCTTCAGAGACCCCTTTTTCTGAACCACGCAACAGGCAGCTGCATCAGCTGCCCTGTGACCCCAGTAAACCCGGTGGTGGGCTTTAAACTCGTGGTGATATTTGGGTTGATTTGTGATAGATGCAACCGCTGAGTTTCTGTTCAGCTGCCAAATGTGATCTCTACTGGCTTCTGTGAGTGGGATGGAGAGAGGAGGATTTTTAGCATGGAGAGAGAGATAGAGATGGATGGACTAACATTAGAGAGAAGAGAGGATGTGATGACTGATGTATCTACAATGGAATACAAGGAGGCCAAGCCGAGACATGCAGCCCGCAGGAAGATTGAACTGAATTCTAATCATACCGCATGTAATGCCAGGGGGCCACAAGACCAAAAAAGCCAACGAGAGGTTCTCCCTTTCTCCACTGGCACGTCTTTTACATTTTTTTTTTTTTTTGTTGATGTCTCTCTCACTCATCCCGGCCTCCTCGTCTCGAGAGGAAGAGCTTAATGTCAAAGCACAATAGACAGCTGACTGTCTTTGTAGTCTCAAAGGCACCTTTACTCTGGCTCACACGTACAGTCGTTACATCAATCTGACGTTTTGATGTGGCGTCCCCTGCAAATATTTTATTAGATAATGAGCACTCAAATAAGGATGACCATTGTTAAACTCATAGTTCGGTGACGTTGCTTTGGTTTCGCTGAAGAGAGCGTCTGAGTAATGAGGGGTTCGGAGGGTTGAGTACAAAGTGAAGTCAGGGTCTATCTCTCAGCAGTCTCTCTGATCAACATGAGATGAGAGGGAGCCATATTCCCGTCCGTTGGTACTCACGAATGAGATCCAGCTAATGAAGTGCCACTGACCTCCTTCAAGAGCTCGAGTTAGAGGCTGTTAAGGGGCTTCTGTGCCGCTTGTTTTAATGTCAGTAATGGCAGAATGCATTTCAGAGACACTTGTTCACCCCATCAAAGGCTAGATCCTCTCAGTGCAGACAGTATTGTTATTCCAATTATCAAAAGCAAGTCCTTGTAGAAATTATAAACTACCTCGCTAAGCATGCCGTCTTATTTCAACAAATGGAATTGTAAATAGGGAAACTACGTCTGCCATTGGTTGGTCAAGTGGATAGTCCTGTTTCAGTCTCATCGGTTGAGCCTGTGTCTGGATGCTCAAATGTTTTGAAGTTACCACAGTATTTACACTTTTGGGGGGAAATCAATCTACAAATGGATTACTTATCTTTTGAGATTTAAGGAAGTATTTTGTCATCGAAAATTCACCGTTAATTGGTGTTCAGTTGATTTATAGCTGCATTTTTTATTATTCACTACATATTAGTATTCACATATTTTATTTACTCTACTAAATGTATTTATTTTTAAACTAATTATTGCATTATAATTTAAGATTTATAATTTAATTACAATAATATTTTTCAATTAATATTTTACAGAAATATTTGTAGAATATTTAATATTTTTTTATTATTTTTATGTAGAATAAATGAAGCATTATTATTGTTATATAACAATGATGTATTTTCAATGCACATTCATTTTCACATGCAGTGATGACTTCATATATTCACATATTCATTGCTTGGAAGGTTCTATCATTTTTCGTAGCGGTATGTGAAATCCTTAAGAGACTTTCGTATAGTGTCAAGGGGCAGTAGACTGAGCCTTGGGCAGTGAAGTACCTTCATATTTTGATAAATGCCCACACAGTTTCTGTAATTATGAGATAATGGCTTAGGTCAATGTCTCTGGTAGTCCATTTAAAGTTGAAGGTGAGGGATCACATGCCCACAAGCCATGAAAGTTTCTACTAATGACTGCGGTCAGACTTTCTATTAAAGCACGTATCTTGGATTTGATTGAAACAGAGCAACACAGCATGTTTGTGCGAGCTGCGGGCTTTTATTGTGCTGTTATTTACTTTATCTTTCCCAAACTGAATCTCACCCTCGTGTGCTCCATGCTGTGGAAGTCTGAGGTACTTTCTTTCATTAAATACTTCCGATGGCACTGTAAGACGACAGACGGCTTTGCTTTAGTCCATTAACTCTCCTGCCTCCCTGGCAGAGGAGCCCGATTCATAATCATATACTTCGTATACTTTCATCAGCCCGTTGACTTTCCACTTCTTTTAATTGTGCACACATATTGATGTCTTTGAAGCAAGTCTAGAAAGAAACGTCATAATTCCTGTGTCGTTTCTCTATAATTCATGCTTCTAATAACATCCTTTTAACATTTTCTGTATTTTAACACAGCATGTTTTCCCCACAGCCCCCATTAAACTTGCATGCTGATAGCTTTATAAATGGTTCTTAAGATCACGCTTATGCATGCATCTGGCTGCGCTCTGTGTCTTCAGGCTTGTTAAGGAGGAGCGTGAGGCTGAAATGTGTACAGAGCGCTCACCACGTCTCCGTCAGAGCCATCTTTTTCATCTGGGCTCCGACAGAGATACTCGCACACCTTAGGCCTTTGGGCGAGGCTGCAGGAAGGAGGGGGAATTCAGGAGTTTCTAGAAATTTTAGGCGATAAGGAAGGAAGTGAGTGTGTCATGACTCAGTGGACAATGAATATGGAAGAGGTCGTATCTATATAGTGGCTCAAGCCATGTTTTTCAGCCGGAGTCCTTGAAGACCAGGGGGGTCTGAGGAAAGGTAGCATGATATACACTTTGTGACATTTCCAACTACTAGTTAACTAAAGATCTGTTAAGCATTTTATAATCTAGCAAAGTTAATGTTCTTATGGTCAGTGACAGTGATATATTTAGTTCACACTATATAAATGCTATGAACTGAATATTTCTATTTTACGATAAACAAGTTTTAATTGAAAATAAATTTTATATTTTTTGGGAGGATATAAAGTCAAATATCAGGGTGATACAACTGCCCTGATATCATGATGATTAAAAATCTTCATTAAAAAATGAAATTAAGTAGCTTGGTTGTATCTCTCTCTTTATTATTTAAGTAATAAATCTTATAAAATATCATAGAATTTGACCTGGTCTTATGATGCTACCTCCCAAAAACTTGCTGATATTTATGAATTGATCATTTATGGTATTTGTGAAAGATGCATTGGAAAATATGTTATTACTTTTACTTAAAATGGTTTAAGAGGTTTTTCAAAACGGTGTAAAATGTAATAATATTTTTTATGAATTCTGGTACATGTTTTGGTACAAGGTGTTTTTCTTTATCTTGGACACTCTTATTTGTCATTGACCCCTTAATAAAAGTTATTATAAAATATTATTTGTAAATATGAAATGGGTATAGCTGAGTTGAAAACTGCTGCTAGAGCAAGACAAACAAATGACGTCTGTATGGTCACATTCTCAGACTGAGGCATCTACGTTTTCTATTCGAACAAATGTTTTCTGTTCCATTTTCAGAAGACAAACAATCTAATCAGTCGTATTTATGAGCAGTCTTTAGTTAGAGACTGTGATGTAATATTTGTTTATGCTTCTCTGCTGGGAGCAATCTCCCTCCTGTAAAGTCCTTCACTTTTCCCTGACAGCTCGCAACTTCTCTAATAAAGTACATTTATCATCTGCAAACAGCAGACGTGCCGATAAAATTGTCTGTTTTGCTGAAGATAATTACTAAATCTGTCTGAGTTCTTTCTCCTTTCATACCTGTTCCCTTCTGCCAGCTCTCCCCCCGCCCCTCCGCTCGCTAGGCTATTGACAGCTTAATAAATTTGCCTTGGAATCTGAAATTAGCTCGATCGTATCTGTCGCCGGTCCTTTGCAAGTATTGATTTTGGATATTAAGCCTGTCGGTGCGCATATGAAATGTGCCGTCTGCACGATATGGCAGGTTTGGCCATAATTTCTCGTTTCATATCCGTATTGGGGCAGATCAGAAAGTGTTGGGTTTTTCTTGCCGTTGTTGGTATTTGATGGCATGTGATGTTAATGGGTTTATTTACCCGTTCCTAACAGGCGCTGTTTGCTTAGTAGATCAGCATTTTTTCCTTTCCCCTAAGGCGATTTCTTTGACATTTTGTCTTCACATTTTCATATGGGATTTAAAATTTGGCAGCACTTAAATCTCCTGCATTTTAATCTCTTTCATGGTCTATTAAGTTATTTCAATCAACAAACTTGTAGAGTATGTTTTTAGGACTTCTTGCTGGATTTGTTTTCTCATCTTCGATGATGAACTGGCAAGGATTGAACATTTCAAATGTGATCATTTATTCAGCAGTCTTTCAGTTTAAGAATCGAAAGGAATTTAATGATTCCGCTTCTGAATCCTAACAGTTCCATTAACGATTCTTTTAAATGTGAAAAGGAAATATTTGGAAAGCAGAAACACAATTCTGTTGCCAAGTGCTTGGATCATTTTCATAGTAAATGTGTAACAACTAAGAACAAAAAAAATTGGTAATATTTCATTCAGTCCACTGACAGAATGTCATAATTATCATTATCATATGTCAGTAACTACACTAATTTAGGCCTTAAAGGGATACTGACCCCAACATTTTTTTTAGTCATTATTTACTCACATTCATGCCGTTCCAAACCTGTATGAGCTTTTTATTTTATTTTTTATTTTTGTGGGACAAAAAATATTTGAAAAATGAAAAGTTACTAGGGCCCAATTTCCATCTTTTTTTTGTCCCCAGAAGAAAAAAGTCAGACAGGTTTGTAACAAAAAGAGGATGAGAAAATGATGACAGAATTCAAATTTTTGCGTGAACTATCCATTTAGGCATATTTATGTTTTGATTCAAGAATTGGCCTTCACTGCTTGTATTGTATTTTTCACTCTGAACAGCAATGGAGGGAACAATTTCAGTCATATATTTAATCTATTGGAAGAATTTTAAAATCATTAACCATTTTGAATTTCGCAAAAACTCATTTGGATCTGTAAAAACGGAAGCGTTTCTCTGCTTTGAAGCCTAGTAAAGACCAAACCTGATTGAATCTGAATGCAAGTAAGTCTTCGGTTCTGACTGTTGCTGTTCACTGGAGAACATGTTCTTGAGGTCTCCTCTATGAGGAAATCTGCTAACTGAGGGCATCAGACTGCGAATGTTTATCCTGTTTTATTTTTATCCCTTCCCTTTTAGTCGAACACTCTACAATAGTTATGACAGTATTCCAAAGTGCAGCAAAAAGACTCTCTTAAACAGAGCAGTGACACTTTCGTCTCTGCCCAGACTGTGTTATGCCCTCCTTTTCTCCTACCCCATCATCATCTTCTATGTCTGTGTGAACTGGAGCATTGGGACTCCTCTGAAGTTTGTTTACAGCACTATCAATCAACCTAGTGCCACCTCCACCCCCTCAGGTAGCTGACGTACACACACACTCACACACTTCATTTGGCTCTGGTTTAACAGCGCTGCTCTGAGATGCATGAGATGACAGAGAGGCAAAGTGACTGAGAACAAAGTTGCATGTAGGATGCTCTTTCAAAATAATAATGGAAATGAACATTTGAAAAGGCTGAGGATTTGCGGAGCGTAAGTTCTCTCCTTGCATGTGTAATCGCAAGATAATTGGCCACATTTCCAAATGTGGATCGGCGGCCCCGGGGAAAACATTTGCAATAATCCTACTGATTTTCACAGCAGCTGTTTCCTAGTCCTGGTTCACATGCAGAGAGGTCTGTTTGACCTGAATGTAATGGAATCCCACAATGCCCAAAACAACCCTTTACATGTGTTATTCAGTGTTGGAGGTTCTGCTAGATGAGACGTGAGTATTGTGTGTTGTATTTTTCCCCCTACTTTAGTAGGAAAGCATTTGCAATTCACAAAGTAACATTTAAAATGTAAGGAGATTTGATGTTTTATGCTTATTTGTGAAAAGAGCTGATAAATAAATGAACCTCTGTAAGATTTCGATTGTGTGCAATTTATTTTTTTTTTTTCACATTCGCCTCCTGGCCATCAAATTTAACACACAGGGGACTTAATCAGGCATCGGTCACTTTTATTTTCTGTATCCTTGATGTTTGATTCAGCAGAGATCAGATAGCATCGCTCTCTTTCTCTCCCCACAGGGCATGAACATTTTTAGATGATTATTCATATGTGAGCCACGAACTGAAGCACCTTCATCCAGAGAGCGTGTTTCTCAATAGGCTTTTTTCTCCCTGCAAATCCAATCATGCCTCTTTGATAGATAACCTTCAAACTTCGATTCTAGTATAACGGGTGTCAACAAATCACCCGTCACCTCTTCATTCACTTCAACAAGATGTTCCTGTCAATGTGTTGACTGGTTTTTCTGTTCATCCGTGTCTCTTTCATCCAATCCACAATGGGAGTTGCACTACTTCAGACTTTAAATGGACAGATTTTGCATAGTAGTAGTCTCCTGGGGTCCGTCTTTACCGAAACGTTCTCCCTGATTATCTTGTTTTCCTTTAATGAGTGTTTGTTCTCTGCTAATCAGTTTGGCAGGATGAAATGCAATGCATAGAAATGAAATATCATGTTTCAGTTAAGAGGCAGGTATTCATTTTGTTGTGTTTGAGATTTGACTAGGTAACGTAAACAATGTGCTCTATAAAACAAACGGTTTTCTCCAGCTCTCTCTGAAGCTTGACTCATAAAGCAAACACGCTTTCAGATGGAATTTATTAAGTGCCGCGGTCTGTTTACTTGTTTATTGCAGCGGCTGTAACAAATCTTGTGTCTCTTTCCTATTCTTCAGGCTCAGATCTGCAGGTGTGCCAGCCGAAAGGCCTGACCTGCTGTTCTCGCAAAATGGAGGAGCGCTACTTGCTCATTGCCAAACAGAATATGGAGTCCAGTCTCCAGGCCACCAGCGCTCAGCTCAAAGTTCTCATCATTCAGAATGCCGCCCTCTTTCAAGGTGAGTTTCTGCACCAACGCAATTAATAATACACACTGGGACTGATTCATGAAACTTTATGAAATTCCAGTTCAAGACATTTTTGCTTTGAGAACCAGTCTTTTTAGATCAACTGACAAAAGTGCAGTCACATTGTGATATTTTATGGGCCAAAAAGGTTCATTGTCAATGGTGTATCAATGTTTGAAACTCCCACAGAGGTCACTTTCAAACCAAGACACTTTTTGTTGGTTAACGTGGTGACTAATTAGTTGTGAAATGTGAAAAACCACACACACAGAATTCCTGGTCGCATGGATTCCTAATGAAAGAGACTGAAATTCACCTGCAAAAATTCGCAGAACAACGGTAAATGTGACCGCACATTCGGATGGCTGTGCAGTTTTGCTGTTTTTTTTGGTGATTCTTGCTAGTCATATTCTACAATATGTGACCCTGGACCACAAAACTAGTCTTAAGTCGCTGGGGTATATTTGTAGCAATAGCCAAAAACACATTGTATGGGTCAAAATTATCCATTTTTCTTTTATGCCAAAAATCATTAGGATATTAAGTAAAGATCATGTTCCATGAAGATATTTTGTAAATTTCTTACCGTAAATGTATCAAAACTTCATTTTTGATTAGTAATATGCATTGCTAAGAACTTCATTTGGACAATTTTAAAGGCGATTTTCTCAATATTTAGATTTTTTTGCTCCCTCAGATTCCAGATGTTCAAATAGTTGTATTAAATTGACACTTAAGACTGGTTTTGTCATCCAGGGTCACATTAAGGTGCAAGGCTGATTAGTCTATTATGTCTATTATATAAAAGATTAAGCAAAGTTAAGAAATAAGTGTTTGTGGAGTCAACAGTGAAGTGTTCGTTGATTGCGTCATCAGTTCGCTCCTTTTGGTTCCTCGTTAAACAGGCATCATAGGCTTATATTTATTGCAAAGACAATAAATAAAATGTCTGAGCATGACACTAAGCAGGATTTTTAACAGAAATTGAATATGCATGTCATAAAGCAAAGTCTTTCAAAGTGAATCCTATCTAGTGTTAGGTTGTAACTACACTTTCAGCAGTTTCTAAACACTGCTGCTTTTCCAGTAATGTAGTGGTGTTGCATAATAAATTGCTATATTGCTATTTTTTGTCATATGACCTACACTACAGCAATACACACTTTAATACAAACAGGAGTAGCATTTTATCTTCGTTTTGTAGCAGTATATTTAACAGTAAAATTCTGCTTTTCATCACTGTTTTTGACCTTATTACCATTCAAAAGTTTGGTGTCAGTAGTATTTTTATTTTTATTTTTTTTAAGAAATAAAAATTTTATTCAATAAGGATGCATTAAATTGGTCAAAAGTTACAGTAAAGAAATTGAAAATGATACACAGGATTTCTATTTCCAATAAATGTTGTTCTTTTGAACTTTCTGTTCATCAAAGAGTGCTGAAAATTTATCTTTACCATCACAGGAATAAATTTCATTTGAAATATATTAAAATACAGCTCAAAAATATTTCACAATATTACAGTACTGTTGATCAAATTGGCAGCCTTGGTAAGAGACTTCTTTTAGAAATATTAAAACGATTCCAAACATTTGAGTGGTAGTGTAGATTAGATTAGATTAGATTAGGTTTCTAGCAGGCCTATTATTGTTGTTGTAGGTAATTTGTCCCTTCTAACCTTTCTTTAATTTCAAAGTTGCTTCCCCAGCACTGATTACAAATGGACAGCCAATTACAAATAGAAAGTAGCATTCACGTTGATTGAAAAATGGATCTTCTTGATTGGTCAGTTTAATGAATCGTGTAATTTGGCATCAGTGGGTCGCCTCCACTAATTGTGTTGCACTAACAATGTTAGCATGGTGGATTTAGCAAGCCCCTGTCTGTTCGAGGAGGTGGTTCAATGCTAATTGCTTCAGCATTAGGCCTGAGAGAAATTCCCAAGCAGCCGGCAGAATTTCTGAAATGTGCTCTTGTCTCTCGTCGTGTTTTTCCCCGGCACGCTCCCGCGGGGAATTGCGAGCGGGCCTTGTTTGCAATCTTCTGTGCTGCTCTCCCCATTGCTTTTGATTCTTTTGTACTTTTCGCGGCTGACACAGATCAAAGGGCTCTGCTCTCCACTCCAGCATCCTCCATCCCTTCCCTTCACTCAACTCCCATCAGCCCCTGCTGCCCCTCCCCACGCAAGCCTGGCTTTCTCACACACCGCGAGCAGCGCCAAAGAATCGGCTCTTTGAAGTCAACTTTGCCAAACAATCATAAAAGTTAAGAGGCTCTGTCACAGGGATTTTTTCAGGGCATCTAGTGATGAGCACCGCTCGCCAGTTTTTCGGGTCCCCTCATCGGTCTCATATCGCATTTAGTCACAGCGTGTCTCTTTTGATTCATGTCAATGGCTTGGTTAAAAGCCTCTAAAATCTTAAACGCAATCAGCCTGTGGGTGATAAAAGAGAGACATGTGGCATGTGAGGAAGTTTTTTGAGACTTCACTTTGTGAATGATTCAGTCTGTTCTACAAATCAGGAGTTCTGAAACAATCTGAAAAATGAGACACAATATAACGGTGGCAGCATCTGCTATAAAATCTGTCACGGCGGTAGATTTTCAAAAGGTACTAATATGTACCTTTTCGGTACTAATTTGTACTTTTAAAATATTAATATGTTGCTTTAAGGTACTAATATGCGTCCTTTAAGGGTAAATAAGGTGCAAAAGTGGCCACAGTGACAGCTTTTGTACCTATTTTCTGAGAGAGTAGCACAATTTACACATATATACACACAGTACAATTTGATATCATACATGATCGAGTTGTTAACCTGAAAACATACAAATCATGTTTAAAATTATACAGAATGCCACTTGTGATACATTTTATGGGATAATAGTGATATTTTTTATGAATTAAGCTTGTTTAGGTCCATTAACAGTGTGTTTTGGTTTTTAGGGTTTTCTTGTCAGTGTTATTTTAGTATCATTGAGATACTATTATATAGTTTTTCTTAATATTTTGAAATTATATCTTTTTCGTTGTCCAAAGCATTCATCTAGCCCATATTTATCAAGAAAAACATTTAAAAAACAGTGCAGACAAACACCTTCCTTCGTGTGGATGATGAACCAGGGTCGGAAATTAATGGGGGCTTGTGGCAAAAATGCACCACAAATTCAAGATAAAGGGGTTAAAATTGCCCCTGCACAATTAAACAATCAATTACAGCTGTCGCGATTAAATAGAATTGTGAAAATGAATGAAAAGTGTCTATTCACAGAATTGCACATTACAACAGGTTGCTTTTACGCATTTGCTTTTTTTGGAGCGCAATCATACACGTTTCCGTTGAGCTTAGGAATGCAATGACCAATCAGAGAAGATTAGCCAGCCCTGAAAACTCTGGAGTTGTTGTTGAGTGTGCACGCTCAAAAATTGAATTCATTATAAACTGACTGACTTATCATAAACAACACTGTGCAGACACGAGGTAAATAAAAGATTAATTTCGTAGCTTCAGTGATTATGACAGGAGTTTTTGCACTAGACTAGACTAACATCATGGACCGACATGTTTCTCTGTGAGGACAGAGCTAGAATATTGCCATTTCCCCAAAATGCAGACGCAAAACACAAAGGTTTTATTGTGACCCTGGACGACAAAACCAGTCTTAAGTGTCAATTTTTCTGAATAAAAAAGCTTTCCATTGATGTATGGGTTGTTAGGATCGGACAATATTTGGCTGAGATACAACTATTTGAAAATCTGGAATCAGAGGGTGCAAAAAAATCAAAATATTGAGAAAAACTTCCAAATGAAGTTCTTAGCAATGCATATTACTAATCAAAAATTACGTTTTGATACATTTACGGTAAGAAATTTACAAAATATCTTCATGGAACATGATCTTTACTTAATATCCTAATGATTTTTGGCATATCGATAATTTTGAGTCATACAATGCATTTTTGGCTATTGCTACCAATAGACTTAAGACTGGTTTTGTGGTCCAGGGTCACATATGTATTGTATTAATCAACATTACTAATCATTATTACAATATTAAGAGCATTAAGACAATAATGATTTTTGTCATCATATTGCAGCCTAGCTCCTGTTTTAAACATATAATCCAGATACAATTTTAAACAGTCAGTTGTTATTAGCAGCAGTTTAAGAATTTTGATTGATTGAAGTATTTGGTTAAATTCAAGTATTTGAGATTAAAGAGAACACATATACAATTATTAAAGTGGAAATAAAAATTGCTCTCACAAATGTAAAAAAATAGATTTCCAGGGGGCAAAAATAGCCTCTTAATGGAAAAGTTAATTTCAGTGAACCTTATGAATTATGTGAATATGATTGAGCGTCACTGAATGAAATCTTGATATAGTAGACATTGTTCTTTATATGAAGTTAAGAAAGAACATTCATCTAGATCATGTTTGCTGGTTTCACAATATTTCTGCCAGCTGTTAAACTGAACTGGTGATTAATGAAAGGGATGGAGTGCTGGAAGGGATCATTTAGAGCTAAAGATGGACTCCAAACCCTGGTGGAAAACCAAGTCAGTGAGGTGTTTTGGTCTCACATGTCATTCAGATTGACAGACAACTCTAATTCCTGTTAGCAGGACAGAGCGAGATCTGCAGCGGCACACAGAGTTAAAAGCTCACTGCTTTTAACCGCTTTGGGAAGGTACACAGCATGTAAATGACACTGACTCTTTTTTTTATTCGGAAACAAATTAACAGGTAATCCCCATTTCAAAGACTGTAATATAAAAAGAGAGGCATGCTTAATTTATCCATTTTCTCATCCTCAGATCCACCCTTGAAAGACATGCTTTAGGTATTGATGTGTGTGAGCACAGAGAGCCAGAATGAGTTCTGTGTGAGTGTGTCTGCTGCATAACAAATTCTTCCCAAAATAAGATAAAAGTCAACTTTATTTGTAGTGCCTTTTCAAACCAATAACAGCTTATCATAAAACTGCAAACAATATAGAAGAGCAAATGAACGTGATGCAGACGCACAAACAGACACACATACACACACAAAATGATTGTTTTGTGTTCTGTGTTTATTGCTCTAGGACAGAGCTAGTAAAAAAGATATGGAAAACACAATGTAAATCTTTGTTTATGGTTTGAAATATCGTCGTATAATGGAGACTGAGCCTCAAAAGCAGTTTAGATCTGGGGTCTTCAACAGGGGGTCTGTGGCAGCATGGCAGGGGGTCTGCGAATTATTGTTTGATCTCGAACAAATGTTTGTGGAAAAAAAAAGAAAATGTGTACTAAATAAAAATACAATATTAATAGTTCAGCTGAATATTTCAATGCCCTTCCCACATTATATATTAGTCTGCACACTATATTATATATTAGTTTGCACGCTGTATTACATTAGTCTGTAGTCCATTGAAGAGTCTGGCATCAGTCGTTTTTTTTTTGTTTTTTTTTAAGAAATTAATACTTTTATTCAGCAAGTATAACAGTAAACACATTTATGCTACATAATATTTCTATTTCAAATAAATGCCATTTTTAAACGTTCTATTTATTGAAATTCCTGAAAAAAAAAATTATATTGTCAGAAAAATAATAATAATAAATAAATAAGCAGTTCAACTGTTTTCAACATTAAAATTAATAAGATTAGAATGATTTCTGAAGGATCATGTGACACTGAAGACTGGAGTAATGATGCTGGAAATTCATAACAGGAATAAATTATATAAAAAATATTAAAATAGAAAACAGTAATTGTAATATTGTTTCACTATATTACTGTTTGACATTATTTTTGATCAAATAAATGCAAGCTTGAATAACATAAGAGACTTCTTGCAAAAAAATCTTACCAACCTCAAACTTTTGAACAGTAGTAAATATCAGTGTTGATTATTTGTCATTGCAGTTTAAGCATCATACAGAGTGTAAATACACAAATATAGTACTATACATGACATTTTTATTTTGCTTGGTTTTTTTATTCTGCTCAGACTTTATCAGCAGCGTAACAGGGGAGTGTTCACCATCTCTTCATGTTCAGAAAATCACAGCTCATTTTGTTTTTATGTGCCGTTGAAGGCAAGATAGCCTCTCACACACACTTTCTGACAGCTCTAGACAAAACAGATGTTACTGGCTCTCTAGTTTTAACCCAATCAGATCTTTAGAGGAGCACAAGTACTTTAGACTTCACAGTAGAGGATCCATTAAGACTACATTTAGCTCAGACTCCATGCTCATTTAATGCCTAAAGTTCAGACTTATGGTTAAGCAAGTCATATTCAGTCAAGCATTTCATCATCCCTCATCATGCCAGCCTGTGGTTTGTTTGGTCCTGAGCAAAATTTTGCAATAGTCTCGCACAATTCAGTGCTTCTATACCTCAATGAGCCACTTTATCCAGTGCGACAGCAAGTAATCAAAGGTTATTTCAGTCGACGCTGCATGTCCAATTCTCGTCCCAACCTTGTTAGCGCTGCTCGATCTTAAGTGCTTTAGGCGTCTGGTCTTAGTTTCAATGTTTTATTTTTTCCCCGTCCCGCTTTTTCCCGGCATACTCCTCTCTAATGCTGCCCGCTCCGCTCTCTCTCCGGAGTCATTTAGCTCTTTGTCGAAGTTTCGCCATAACCCAATAACGGCCTGGCTGACAGAGAGCTGGACCGGCCGTGAAAGCCATCTGAAGTTGTTTACTCACCGCCTAGGGCGAATTTAATAACTTAATGATGGTTAGAAACGTCTGTGCCATCTCGTAAACAAGCCCTTTGTGCCTCGTTTGCCTGATGAGTGAAAATATACTTGCCATCACCGCATCTTTCTCTCGCAATTATAATTAGTTTCCTCTCGCAGGCTCTGTGGATATTTATGGGCTGGTGTCGTAGGGGTGTGCAGGCTCGTCGAGGTCTTTGGTGCTCGATTGAATATGCAGAGTCTAGTGGAGACTGATCCAGCCTGGTGTAATCCTCAAAGTGATCTCTCTCCCCAGACTCTGTGTGCTGTGGTAAAGAGACCAAAAGCTCGGAGGGTAAAGAACAGCTTAGAGAGTGACTTTGTCTCTGAAGAGTGACTCAGTGGAGACTCAGACTGCAGACCGCGCTGGGAGACACACACTTCAATAGAGTTTGCTTAGGATGAGCCTTAACTACAGTGCAGTTAGTGAAGCTCTGTGGAGCCTTATGCTGTCAGTTATCTATTGCTTTCCAAGTTAAGCACTGCTCTGTAACTGCCCAAGAGCTCTGAGGTGTTAAAACAAAGTGTTTTCCTTAAGCAGCAATGGTGAATTGAAAGTAAAGGGCATTATTTTCTCAGATAGCTTTGCATGTTCAGGCTCTTTCTGTAATTATTTAGTTTTGTAAAATGAAAATCATTACAAGCAACTGAATGGTATTCAACTATGTAGATTATTCAGGCAATTTGTCAGTTTTCAGAGCCATATATTATAGATTGCGATCAAATGTTTTTATTATATTTTTATATTATATTATATCATATTATTAGTTATTTTTGTAATATTTAAATTAAATGTTAGTATAATTCTATATTATAGTTTATATTTATTGTATAATATATTTATTATTTGGTCAAATCAGTTTAAAGAGCATTATATGTTATATTTATATAATATATTTTTAAATAAGTAAAAAGTATTTTACACTTAAATTAAATTATATATTGTGTTTAAATAAGTTTTATTATTTTTATGTTTTAATATTAGTTTTATAATATTATTTGGTCAAATCCATTTTAGGGACCTTATATATGTTATGTTATATAATATTTGTAAAAGAAATATATATATATATATATATATATTAGTATAATTCTATATTGTAGTTTAAATTAATTTTATAATGTATTTATTATTTGGTCAAATCAGTTTAAAGAGCATTATTATATTATATGCTATGTTATGTTATGTTACTGGATTATTTATATTTACTATAATGTTGTATTATTAGATTTTTTTTTTTTTTTAAATGTATTTTTTTTTTAATGTATTTTATCCAACTGTCTCTCTGTCCCTGTTTCTGCTGCTGTACTATTAAGAGATAAATGACCAGAGTTAGGATTGATCTGTGTAATGGTCATTATGACGTTCATCAGGCCAGGGCGACCAAGTTGTTGAATCATGGGCGAGTGCTGATATGCAAAAATGTACGGCCATATGTTACTGTGCTCAAGCTTGTGACATCAATTCCATGATGCTTTCCGAACAACCCAGGTTAATTTCCTTTCAAAAGAACAACAAAAATCCAATTTTCCATGATACTGCAGTTAAAGCAAATTTACATAATGTATCTAAACAAACAAGTATAAAACCATTTCACAACAAGTTCATCAGACATCATGACTCACTGTGCAGAAATGCGCGTCTGAACATTAACCATGATGACCGTGCCATTGAGGTCTAATTGTCGCTAATACATTAGCATGCATCTACATGAGTAAAGCTATGAGGTGGCAGTGCTCTCTTGATTATGACAGTAATTACATTGCGAGGTGGCAGACGGTTTGCCTGGTGTTTGTGAATGAGAGTGGTGCATTGGAGCAGGTGATTAGAATCTGGCCCTGAATTAGCAGATGGTGAGGAGGAGAAAGACCTCCTGAGTGTCCACGCGAGCTCCGGAGAGACAGCGAGCTGAGGGGAAAATCAGCGCTGGGGAGGAAGGGCGTCACAGGGCAACAGCTCATCATATATTCCTTCGTGCAGATTGTTTCTAATGCCCGCCCACACATTTCTGGCCCAGAAATGGCAAACATTACAACCTTACACCCAAGTTCCTTTGTGCCCCAGTTCTGTCACAAGCACATGTAGCACGTCTACTATAACAAATCCTTCTGCAACATGTTTAAAGCTCCCATTTACACCTTCGGCTCCTCCCTGACCAGCTTATTCCTGTCTGTCACCCGCTCCAGTGGCTTAACGTTGCGGTTGCATCCCCTGAGGTACGAGTATTTCCCCCTGCTTTGCTTTCAAGCATGCGCTTTGTCCTGTCGGGTTTGTGTGTTTCTAATCATTCTCCTGATGTGTGATTTGGACCACACTTTTGCCCAAATTCTGCGGCTGTCTCTTTGCTGATAGTGTGGCATCCTGTCTGCTCTGCATGGGGTGTATTTGCATTTTCATTGTGGCTGTGGCTCGGGAAAACTTCAATAGCGGCCGCATTATCGCCCTGGAAAGAAAAGCGCACCACTCTCCGAGAGTTCAATTTAGTGAGAAGTGTGGTATTTCTTTCTAGTGTCTTGCAGTGCTGGAGACAAAGGCTTATTTCTTTACTTTGATGAAGTGTTTTATTGTGACTTTTTATCGCTAGGAAGGCCGTCGAGTCGCTGTGGAGCGGGTATAAAGGAAATGGGACAAGTTGCAAATGACAAACAATGGGCTAAATGGACATGAATTATACATGTTCCGATTTCTCTCTCTCGTTCTCTGTTTTCCATTTGCGTTCTCACATAAACTTCGCCACCCACTCATAGATATGCACTACGGAGGGCATTAGCGCCAGTTTGCTCCTCCTGCCTCGTGACACTATATCAGTGTGGCAGTAGGTTATATGGGATTTGTTTGTCTCACCTCGTATTCCCTGAGAGCCGCTGTTAAATGCTGAATCTCACGGGCAGGGTTTGTGTACGCGTGCTAATACAGGCTTGTTTTCCCTGCGAATGATGAATGTGCGTAAGGCCTTTATATCTCGCTCACGATTCCTCAACTCAGCTCTATTCTGTTCTAATCATGCAAAACCGCAAAGTCATTTTCAGCACCGTAAGGTGTAAGATTGTGCTCTGTTTGTCTCAGTGATATTGAGAGCAAGAAACATTTAGTAATTATGCTTAATGATCTCTCACAAATGTACAATCTGCCGCCATAAATGTCACAGTTCAGTAGACTTGATGACAGGCGGGTTATTTGAGAGCGCGGTTTAGTGGATGTGAAGAAACAGCGGATTATATTAAGGAGTAATCCGTCACTATTTTCTGTCCCGTGCAGTGGCTGTTTACGCTATGCTAATGATCCAAATTCTTGCATGACTCCCGTGCTGAGATATTTCATCATGGAAAACAAACAAACAAGAGCTGTATTTGGATCAAAGAGCTTTCTGAAATAGTAGCATCAAAACCCCGTCAGTTGAGCACCACTTTCAACTCCCCGCCATCCTCCCCGAAAACAACGCTCCTTTACAGCACTCACTCTTTCACCACAGGAACCTCTCGAGTGGCTCAGACACATTAAAGCCACTTGGGTTTAGCGTTCACAATACACCAAAGATGTCGAACAAAATGGAGGCCTCAGAGAAGCTGATTTATTTATTTATTTATTTATGTTTACTAGAATAAAGTGCAAAATATCGGGAAATTTAACATAAGTGAAAGTGATCAATTTAAAAGCAAAGTAAAAAAGTTTCCATATTTAATTATACTTGATAATGATTGTTCAATGATTGGCATAATTAACTCACCCTTGTGTCATTCCAAACCCAGAAAATTTGGTTAATCTTCAAAATACAAATTAAGATATTTTTAATGAAACCTGAGAGGTTTTAATGAAATTCCAGGAAATCAAATGTTCCCAGAAGGTCATAAAGACATCTTAAGATGAATCTGATGTCTTTTAAAGAGATATGATTGCTTTATATCATGAACAGATTTAGTTTTCACTTTTTTTCACATAAACATGCATACATAGAGCATACAAATATGGTAAACATGGGAGCTCATGTATGTGTCGTTTGCATGTACATAAAGAAGCCTCACTGGGTGCGTCACTCATGCAAGTTTAAGCTTCTGTATATGATTCCATTTATGATCTTTTTGGGTCTTTTAAGTTTTGCTTACCAGGACTTTCAGTGGAGAGAGAGAGACTTCTCAGTTTCATTAAAAATATCTCAATTTGTTTATCAAATGTTAACCAAAACTGTATGTGTTTAGATTGACTTGAGAGTGAGTAAATTATAAAAGAATGTTTCATTTTGGGTGTATTCAAAAGTAAATAGTAAAAGCTTTTTTATCTTTGGAAAGTGTTCACTGAAATTAACCCTGGCCTTAATGCACAAGGTAAATTTTTCACAACGTTTTGTTTTGACAATGTAAGGCTCTAGAACAAACTATATATATATATATATATACAGTATCTCACAAAAGTGAGTACACCCCTCACATTTCAGCAACAATTTTAGTATATCTTCTCAAGGGACAATACTGCACAAATGAAACTTGCATATATTTTAGAGTAGGCAATGTGCAACTTGTATAGAAGTACAAATTTACTGTCCTCTAAAAATAACTCAACGTATAGCCATTATTGTCCAAATAACTGGCAACAAAATTGAGTACACCCTATGTGAACATGTCAAAACTGTCTAAAGTGTCAATATTTTGTAGGGGCACCATTGTTATCTAGCACTGCCTTAATCCTCCTGGGCTTGGAGTTCACCAGAGCTGCACAGGTTGTTTCTGGCATCGTCTTCCACTCCTCTATAATGACATTATGGAGCTGTTGGATGTTAGACACATGGCACTTCTCCACCTTCCGCTTGAGGATGTCCCACATGTGCTCCATAGGGTTCAGGTCTGGAGACATACTTGGCCACTCCATCACCTTCACCTTCAGCTTCATCAGCAAGGCAGTTGTCATCTTGGCGGTGTGTTTGGGGTCGTTATTATGTTGGGAAAACTGCCATTCGGCCCAGTTTCTGAAGGGAGAGCATCATGTTCTGCTTCAGAATGTCTCAGTACATGTTGGAATCCATGTTTCCCTCAATTAACCGCAGCTCCCCCGCACCAGCAGCACTCATGCAGCCCCAGACCATGATGCTACCACCACCATGCTTGACTGTAGGCAAGACACAATTTTCTTGGTACTCCTCACCAGGGCATCGCCACACATACTGGACACCATCTGAGCCTCATCAGACCACAGGACATGGGTCCAGTAATTCATGCTCTTGGACAGGTTGTCTTCAGCAAACTGTTTGCGGGCTTTCTTGTGAGCCAGCTTCAGAAGAGGCTTCCTTCTGGGACGAGGGCCATGCAAACCGACTTGTTGCAGTGTGCGGTGTATGGTCTGAGCACTGACAAGCTGACTTTCTGCTTCTGCAACCTCTAAAGCAGCACTGATGCGTCTGTTTTTTGAAGCCAGCTTCTGCACCTGATGCACAGCACAAGGACTCAACTTCTTTGATCGACCCTTGCGAGGCCTGTTCTGAGTGAAACCCGTCTTGGAAAAGCTCTGTATGACCCTGGCCACTGTACTGTAACTCAGTTTTAGGTTGTTACAAATCTTCTTATAGCCTCGGCCATCTTTGTGGAGAGCAACAATTCTAATTCTCAAATCTTCAGAGAGTTCTTTGCCATGAGGTGCCATGTTGAACATCCAGTGGTCCGTATGAGAGAATTGTACTCAAAGCACCAAATTTTAACTGCTCTAATACAAGATGCACAAATTTGTATGGTCCTGTCAAACAGACAAAACATGAACATGATGAATAGGACATGTGGCTTTGCATGGTTAAACGACGTACAGCTGTTATCACGTAGGGTGTACTCACTTTTGTTGCCAGATTTTTTGACAATAATGGCTGTATGTTGAGTTATTTTCAGAGGATAGTAAATATGTATTGCTATGCAAGTTGCACATTGACTACTCTAAAATATATCCAAGTTTAATTTCTATAGTATTGTCCCTTGAGAAGATACTAAAATGTTTGCCAAAATGTGAGGGGTGTACTAAATGAATGTTTCAAATATAATTTATTTGATTTATTATTATTTTTAATCTATTTATGACTTTTTATCCTTAATGAGCAGTTTATTTTAAATGAGCTTTTCCCACATCTCTTTTATATCTTTCTGCTCTTTCAGTGCTGCAACATTTGTGTGATGTCCTGTAAAATTGGTAAAAATTCTAGAAGGTGAGTGTGAGATTGAAAAATGTCTTTTGACTTGAATGTCAATGAAGCTTTGAATTCAAAGTCTTGTCACAATCTCAACCTTCATAACAGACTTGATCAGTTAAAAGCAGATTTGAAATTGTGGTGTACACAAAACCAGCCGTTAAATACATAAATCATTGTTTCTCTCCGCAACTGTCTCTCTTTAACCTCTCGTCCTTTTGCATGTAGGAGGTTGTGTTTGTCATCTTAAACCTGCCCTCATGAGGCTCTCTGCGCCCCACTAACGCCTGTGCATTCAAAGTCAAGGCCGATGTATTTTTCATTCAGTGCCTTGCATTATTGAGCAGCTTATGCAATACGTAACGTGTGCAACTCTGCCACGGCCATGTCAAAGACCTGAGAGCAGAGTGGAAGAGCTTGACTTATCTAACTCTCTAATTCACTGCTTTTCCATGTCTTCGTTTTAGGCTTCTTTTGCTCGGCCCATGTGGGAGTAAGATCGGCAGGTCAGACATACCAAATATCACCTGCAGACAAAGTCAATGCTTCTAAATGCGTTTACATTACCATTTAGTTTACTATTGCTTTAAACCATCCATCAAGGTCAGAAAGCCACGGAAACAAGACTTCGTGACTGCTAACCTGGGCAGACCACCAGTCTTTTAAACCTGAAGTGTCATTTTTTTTTTCTAATGGTAAAATACTTTCTCCTGTCCAAGTGTATTATGCGAAGACAACTATAAGAAAGGCATTTGTTGGTTGAGTTCCTGAAAAACACTCTTTTTTTGGGCATCCCTGACTAACAACATTGCCTTTTATTATAGCTGTGGAACACTGTCTGTTAGCATTTCCTATCATCTCAACACCACTTGCTGGGCTGGTGCGAGACACATCTATCTATCTATCTGTCTATCTATCTATCAGAAAACTTTTCAAACACTATTTCATTCTTTCTGTTTCACAATTTGTTTCATAACATGTTTAATTCATTGTTACTTTCCATTTATTTGTAATTTGTGAAATGTACTAGCAAAGTGAAAATTGTTTCACCCCAGTTTTTCAGTTTCAGTGACTGTTTTCAACTTTCTCTCCTGAGCCGTTATGTGAAACTGGTTTGCCACCTTCATTTTTCACAATTTACCAAATCAGGCACTGAAAAATCACATCTACTGTTCTACCGTTATATAATAAAATATTAGCAATATGTGTTGCTTGAAAAAAAGAAATGTATTCCATCACAATACACGGCTAATTCTGAGTGGCTGTCAATGGAGAAAATAGTTTTTTGATGTTGCTGCATCTATCAGCAGAAGCAAACGGGGCCATGCTAACCAGCCAAATCCTGACCCCTTAAAAACGTCATTATTTTTTCAATACCATTTCATAGTATTAGTGGCACAGAAATGAAACCCTTCAGCAGAAAGCCTTCAGCTTTAAAACAATGGTTGTTCCTGTTCGTCTATGGCAGGGTTTGTGAACCCTAGCAGTGTAGGTGAATAATTGAAGATGGGAACGTGTTGCGAGGATATGTCAGCCCAGCAGGAGCTTGTGAAGTGGGGACGGGATGCCCTGGAGATTGGGGCGGCTGGAACAGGAGGGTAAGTGAGGGTCTCTCTGCTTGGATGAGCTGATGTGAGGAGAAATGTTTGGGTGGGGAAAGAGAACAGAGGGACTTGGCGAGATTCTCATCAATCCCCCGTCTCGGCAGCATAGATCCCTGGGAGGAATTGTGAGGCTAAGTGGCATGATGAAGGAGGTTCTGCCACGCTCAATCACTCTCCCCTCCCACCCCTCTGTCCGACTGACAGCGCCGGCCACCCGTGCTGATAGATGGATCGCTGGAGGAGTGGAGGAGGAGGCATTTAATGCTCTCTCCATTCATTTACGAGCGTGAATGTTATTGCAGAGAAAAGCCGCATCGGTTGAAAAGCAATCCTCATTATCTGCTGAAAGGGCTCGGTTGCTGCCGGCCTGCTGATAGTTTGCATGCAAAGAGGGTGAGATGTCTCTGTAGACTGGATCAGTGTGTGTGTGTGTGCGGTGTGGTGGGATGGCAGACTGAGGGAAAGCACCGTGCCGGCACAGTTAACTTGGACCTTGTTAGTATTGATTTTGCCCAGATTGAGCACCCATTCATTTATAATTCATTCTTCTCTCAAAACAATCAGACAGGGAGGGTTATGACTGATAGACAGGCAGGAGTGAGACAGGGCATTTATTCTAATAAAAAGGAAAAGGGGCATTAGGAAATACATTCAGTGCGATCTAAAAGTCTGAGGCCTCTTTGAAAATCTGGGAAGGAGATTCTAATTTAAACACGCAAATAAATCGAATATTTTAGGGTAGTGACAAAATAAATAAAATATTTAAAGGAATAGTTTGCCCAAAAATGAAAATTTGCTAAAAATGTACTCACCTTCAGGCCATCCAAGATGAGTTTGTTTCTTCATCGGAACAGATTTGGAGAAATTGCAAAATTTAGCATTACATCACTTGTTCACAAGTGTATCCTCTACAGTGAATGGGTGCCATCAGAATGAGAATCCAAACAGCTGATAAAAACATCACAAGAATCCACTCCAGACCATCAATTAACGTCTTGTGAAGTCAAAAGTTGCATGTTTGCAATTAAACAATCCATCATTAATACTGTTAATGTTTTTTTCTGGCAAAAAAAAATGCGACATTTTTCATAACATTGCTTTTTTCAGTGAAAAACTCATCTTCTCTGAACCAGGAGAGAAATACGCACAGATCAAGCCCTGTTTACAATCAAAAACAGTTCTAAACAAATGGATTTTGATGTGAGAGGACAACAGGGGGTGAACTTTTTCTGTGGAGGAAGTGTTATTATGGAGTATAGACTATTTTGGCCCAGAAGCAGTGCTTTAAAGTTAGAAATACATTTTTTCTAACAAACACACAGATTTCACAAAATGTTAATTGATGGACTGGAGTGGTGTGGATTACTTGTGATGTAATACTAACTTTCTCCAAATCTGTTCTAATGAATCAAACTAATTTATATCTTGGATAGCCTGTGGAAGAGTAAGTTTTCAGTTTTGAGTAAACTACTCTTTAAGTTTATGTGCTATTTTGAAATCAAGTTTGTGACAGTCAAATTAGTGAAATTTTTATACAGACAGTCAGATGTTCTTCGTCAAATTCTGGAGAATATGATCATCATGTTTAACACGTACTGGTTGAGTTAATGCAGCTGGTGTGCTGCTATCATTAAGGAAAAATACAGAAAAATGAAATACAAAAACATTCTGAAGTTCATTAAATTCATTTAGATTCCACTATATATAGCACACAGCTTTGCAGCAATATAGGTCTACATCAATTTAGAAACAGATTCACAGCGCATAGCAGGGAGGCAGTGTTCTCCTTTGGGTCATTCCTGCTATAGTCTGTCACGGATAATCTTGTTGACAAGCATTAATATGGAAGTAAGGCTCCGAACTTTGAAAGCATGTATCAGTCTGTGAAACACAAGGCCGTCAGTCTACCCACTATGGCATTGTAAGAGGAATGAGGGGCTCTTGGTTGAAGCGTGTGGGCAGATGTCAGTGAGGGATAGTTGCTGTCAGGGTCAAGGGTGAGCTTCTGTGCATCGGATCCCCTGCTCTGACCAGCTGAGGAAATTGTCTTGTATTAATAATTGAGTAAGTCCAGCCATATCAACTGTTTACTCATGCTGAACACACGGTTGGAGTCCTCAGTCACACACACACACACACACTATTTTCACTGTCAAGCTGATGTGTTTGCTCTGTAGGTCGGCTTAAATCATGTGCTGTGTACCACTGTACCATTTTGACCAATTAATTTCTTTTTCATCTGTTTTTTCAGAAAAAAAAGTGATAGTGAAAGTGATGTTTTGTGGTGCTTGCTGTTTTAGCATATGTTGTTTGTACTTAGATTGTCAAGAAATAAGAAATACGCAACACATATTAAAGCTGTCTTTTTAGGCAAATAACAGATATGGGTGTCATGTCATAAAATATTAATTGTATTTAACATGATCACAATTTAATAAAAAATTCCTAATTAGTAATCAAAAAAATTATATAGAGAAAGTAAGCAAAGAACATTTAAGAACAATATCTACATTATTAAGTTTAAGCACACAAAAAAAGAAATCTCCCGTTATACAGTATTCAATGAAGCGGTCTACACTTACAGCATATGTACATCTGAACTTTGTTGTTTATGATGAGAGAGTGCAGAGAGAGTTCACGAGAGTGCAGAATTCAGTCAGCAACCACTGAACAAATCTCTGGCCTCTTATTCATAAATTCAAAAGAATCACGTGTGATTGGTTATAATGTGCAACATTGTAAAAACTTGTAAAAAGAAATAACATGAGCACATCTAAATTTTTCACTTTTCATTTAATTTTCACTTTATTCATGACAGTAATAATTTAGTTTAATTGTGCAGAGGTGGCATTTTACCTCCCATCACCCCCCATTTTTTCACATTTTTTGAAAATGTATCATAAAGGCATTTTATATATGACTAATGCACTATATTCCTTGTATTCTGAAGCCATATCATAACTTTGTGTGAGAAACAGATAGAAGTTGAAGTTATTCACTGAAAATCTTACTCACTGCTTTAGGTTTGTCCAATCTAGGGGTTGACCGATATGTGTTTTTCAGGGCCGATGCCAATACTGATGATTACAGATCAAGAAGACCGATAACCAATATTTTAAACCGATATATATGTCTGGTGTAATAATGAAAATTAATGTCAAAATAAGAATAACAAGGGCTTGGACAAAAACTTTCTTTAAATGCTTTTAAACTATTTTATCGTCAAATCGGTTTTGAAAATGGCTGATACCGATAACCATAAAAATTATTATGAAGTACAGCGCACAAGTCACATACTGTAGGCTGCATTTGGCGTCTTTTTTTTTTTTTTTGACAGCTTGCCTGCATTCATTTTATGATATGACATGAGAGTTCACTATTCCTTGAACATCTCTGGATGTGTATGAATGTGTTGGGTTGGCTCCCCAGCGGCCCTCTGGTCTCTCACATTCATGTACTGCTACATGGTGAGAAGTCAAAGGAAGGTCAGGAGTTCATGCAGTTTTAATTGTTGAACCTACTTCATCCTGGATTCTTTCCCTCCTGCTTCTTCTCTTTCCCTGTGCGTGTCTAGCACGTTTGATTCTTTTTCACACTTTTCGTGTTCCTTTTGCACTTTTGCTGTTCTATTTTCTACACGATTTCTCTCTCTATGGTATGTTACAGCTGTCACTGAATGTGAAGATGGAGTCCTCAGCTAATGGACGCTTACTCTTTTAACCTGTGGGGTGAATAATTCAGAGCCACATGGTGATCAGAGAGACCCTCAAGCATTCAGCACTGCCATGACCTAGTCCTCTTGCTCAGACACACCTCTCTCTCTCTCTCTCTCTCTCTCTCACAACCTCTTTCTTTGGTTTCCTCTTGCCATCATTTTTCTTTCCCTCTCTCATTTCTATTTTCTTGCCTGGCTCTCATTCTCACTCTCTCTGTCTCATGTTGAGAGGGGATCTGTTATGAGGCTGTTGCCATGTAGCCCCTAATTTATTTCCACCCTGTCTCCTGTCCCTCCCCCCTCTCACCTGCTCTCTGATTGGCTGAGAGTACTTTGGCCTCCTGTAGGTGTGAGGGAAAATCTCCGTGCCCCACAGCGTATCTGCTGTTTGAGTCAGCCGAGCTGCTCAGTCCATCCTGCTCCTGTGGCCTGTCCCCACCAGCCCCTCTCCATCTGTCACTGTACACACCTCTCACACCTCACACCTCACACACACACATACACACCTGTGCCCTCAGAGGGCATGCACTAAGTGCGTCAATGTGTGTGTAGTATAGTCTATGTTTGTGTCTGCTTTTAAACCCAGAGAGCGGGGGTTCCTAGGATTTGTTTTCAGCTGAAAAAGTTTACTAATTAATTTAAAAATTAATTGTTTAGTTGCGCTGAGATTAATGATGTTCTAACCTTTAAATTAATAATTAATCAGTTACTCTAATGACTTATTTTGTATAGATTTTTTTCTTTTTTTTTTATTGAATTTTCTTATTTATGACCCCACAACAACTAACCATACAGTAACAAAAGAACACCTGAACAGGTACACATGCACTCACCCTTACATACATACATATTAAACTTGCACTTACATAAATTAAATACTACTACTAATGACTTATTTTGTATAGATGATTAAAGTGTAATATTATAAGACATTTTGTTACAATTAACTTTAATTTAATTTAATGTTTTTTAAATGAATAATTAATGTAATGAATAATAAATAAGTAATAAAATAATAATAATATATATAACTTGGCTATATACACTACCATTTATTTTAAGTTTAAGTTTAGTATGGTCTTGTTTTATAAAGAAATGAATACTTTTAGTCAGCAATGAATTGCATTAAGTTCATCAGAAGTGACAGTAAAGACCTTTACATTGTTATAAAAAAGTTTTAAATAAATGCTCTATTCATCAAAGAATCCTGAAAAAATATCTTCACAAACTGTTTTTAATATTGATAAGAAGAAATGTTTCTTGAGCAGTAAATCAGCATATTAAAATGCTTTCTGAAGGATCACTGGAGTAATGATGATGAAAATGCAGCTTTGGCATCACAGGAATAAATTACATTTCAAAATATATTCAAATAGAAAACAGTTATTTTAAACTGTAATAATATTTCACAATATTTTGCTGTATTTTTGATCAAATAAATGCAGCCTTGGTGAGCATAAGAGACTTCTTTGAAAAACATTATACAATAAACAATTAAATTAAAAATTAAAAAAAGCTTTTGATATTATTTGTGCAGTACATAAACCATGTCTCAATGTGTCATCTGACGCTCAGACTAATAGTTAGTTGGAACTTGACCACTAGTGCAATATTCCCAGTGTGACTCATTTCTCAGTCATGTCTTTTTCTTCTCCCTCCATCATTGTTTCATCTCTTCTCTCTCTATCCACTCTACTCATCTGCGTCTTTGCCTAATTGGCTGTTGTTTGTACAGCAAAACAGCGGTTGAGAGCCTTTGTGTGTCTGCTTGTGTCCCTTGCTGGCATCTTCTGAGTGTTTTAATGACCTGACTGCTGGGCTGTGTGTGTGTGTGAGTGGAGATGAGTGTTGGGAGATGTTCAACCTATGGTCAAGTAAATAGTTGGCTCATGTTTGTCATCCTCATTAAGGACAGAGGCAGTACCGCAGGCAATATAATCAAAGCTCATTATGAGGTATCCATACAGCTGTCTGCCTATCATAAATGATCATACCACAAGTGCACTGTATTCCAGGTCTACTGATAAAATATGACAGACCTACCAAAACAAAAAAAAAAACAATAAAAATAATAATAATTACAGTAAAAAACAGCAGATGTGGTTGCCAGAACTTTACTGTAAAAATTGAGATTTTGAGGTTTTATGGATTGAACTTAAACTTAAAGTAAAACTTTTTCATTTCATTAACTGATATAATATTAATGTACCTACATGACAGAACACAATCATGATAACATACATGACATGAAAAGAATACAATAAACATTAATTTATCAAAATAAGATGTAACATAAAACCCAGATGTACCTAACTAATAAGAAAGAGCGAGAAAGAAACATTGCCATTTCATTAACAAAAAAATTTAATTCATGTTTTTCTTTTCAATGTAAAATATAAGATGACTTCCAAAAACTGTAAATTTAGGCCTACCAGTGCTTTAATGAAAGGTTGCTTTAGATTTATTTGTTTTTCAATTCAATTTCAATTCATTTAATTTCATTTACCATAGCTTTTTAAAGTCTTTTGTTTTTCAAATTATATTTATTTATTTACAGTGTATGGACTACTTATAAAATACCCTTATGGTACTTTTTATTGGCGTTTGTGGAGCTCGACAACCCCGATCACCATTTATTTTGGTTGTGTAGAGGAAAAGCAGGATCAACATTCTGCAAAATGTCTCTTTCTGAGTTCCATGGAGTAAAGAACGTCATACGGGTTTGGATGATGAGTAAATGATGTAGCGTGAGCACAAGATGACAGTATTTGTGATGGATCACCAGCACTCATCTCATGGAGAATGACTGCTCTCATATCTCTTAACTTCTCCAGTCTCTCTGTATGGGGCTCTGGGACTGTCTGTAACTTTTCAAAACATAAAGATGTGTCAGATGAGGTTTGATGGAGTGTTAAGAGAGAGTGTATGTTTGTTGTTAAAGCACACTGAGCATATACTGTTAATGAGAAATGCCTCATAGCCAACACAAGAGGAGACTGTCTTGCGTTGCATTAATTGGACCTGAAGAACATTTTCTCCTGTTGAAAATGTGAGGAATATTCCATTAAGAACTGGTCTGATGTTGTTTTAAGCTAAATTTGAGCTGAATCTCGGGTTTTAGTCATAATCCAAGTTGAGTGTGATATTTCTACAGCATTGAGATGTTTTCTTTGGACATGGAGATCGAAGGCATGGAGCTTGAGAGGAGAGGAGCATCAGTGATGTTCTGTTCCGTCTGTCCAAGGGTTTCTGTTTTCCTCTGCTCTGTTGCAATAACTTCAGGCTCGGTTCTGACTGAACACAATGCCGACACATATTATCTCACTGTACGTGTCTCTGAACCTCCTTGTGCTTTGGATCCCTGCTGTCTTTGAGAGACGGTTTTCTTTTTGTCTTCCTTCCTTCCCCTGTCTCTTCTTTCCCACCAGCTGTACCTGTTTCCTTTTTGTGTATTCTCTCTCTCTCTCTCTCGAGCTAAATCTCTGAGAGCTTCATACATATCTCTCTGTTACATGACTACATTCCTGCTCTCAGCTGGGTTGGGTGCTTAGTTTCACATCCTCAACGTTAAATCAATATTGTTTGAATCAATGCCTAAACACAGTAATATTAATTTCACTTGCATAATCTGTATTGCTTAAAGGCGTCATATCATGAAAAATCATGTTATTGCATACTGTAGTTTTAAGAAATAATTTACTGAAAATTAGCTAGAAAAGACTGTTTTAATTGCACTAACACTAAATCTGAGTCTGAAATCACATATTTTCAAAGTAAATCGTGCATTCAGTGAAGAAATTAACTCTCTTTTAAAATTATTTAATTAATGAATTAATTTATTGGGGTGGGGTGGGGTCACCCTGGCTGCAGTTATTAGATAAAAAAACAGTAATATTCTGAAATATTCTTACAATTTACACTAACTGTTTTCTAGTGAAATATATTATATGTATTATAATGTAATTTATTCCTGTGATGCAAAGCCATTATTCCAGGTTTAATGTGTTACATGATCCTTAAGAAAGCATTCTAATATGATGATTTGCTGCTCCAAAAATTTTTTTCTCAGTATCAATGTTGAAAACAGCTTAATATTTTGTACTTTGATAGAATTAAACATTCAGCTGTTGATGAGAAGGAGCAGAATGCAGGAAAAAAAATAGACATGACTCTTAAGAAAGAGTATGAAATGGCCATGAATATCTAAAATATGACTGTTTTTCACATTAAAAAAAGCTGTAATGGTGACATTATACTAAGAAATGAAATTACCTGCAATATTGGTTTATCCTTGTACACACAGAGGCCACAATTCAGCTCAGTTTTAGTTCAGTTAGAATATTTAATTTTGAAATCAGTTTTGATTCAACACCAAATTACTGACATCTTGCTATCTGGGTCATGTGCTCACTCGTGTTTATTCTTCTTCTCTCTGCACCCATCCCTATCAAGGTCTCGTTCCATATGTGTGAATCTTTATGTATAATGCATAATATACACATTTGTGTATATGCAAATCCATTTGTGCATTCTGGTTTTGATTCTGATTGACCTTGTGAATGTTATTTTGAAAGGAAGCACAAGCAAGAAAAACATTTGTGCGTTTGGATGTCTTTGAATTAGTGTGTCCCAGCCGAATGCCAAGATGCCAAGGTCCTGCTGTGACCAAGGACATCGGGCTCAGTGACAGTCGCACACAACTTATGCAGAAGGGCAAAAGTATCCTCGGATGTATCCTCGGATTTAGAGGATGACTCAACTCTCAGCGCCGCTGTACGCTGTGATATAGAGCCAGACGGCTGCTGCTGCTTAGACAGATGCAAGTACAGTGAGCATCTCAAATTAGTCTCGCCGTGCCAGAGCAAACAAACAGGTGCTGCTGGGCCCGTTTCCTGTGTGTGGTACGTTTGTGTGTTTGTTTTTGTGCGTGGATGAACCTGACAGTACCTTTTGCCTTCACGTGTGTGTTTTCTGTCTGTCTGCTTGAGCAGAGGCCGTTCCAGCCCGTCTAATTAACCTACCTCAGACGGCTCTGCACTCCAACAGGTGGCAAGATCAGGGAGGCCTGACTGACTGGATCAAAGCCAGCCAACATAATTACAAAAGCCTTTCTGCCATCCTCTCAGTGTCTTACGTAACACTATATTCCTCACATCTATTCGCACCACACAAACTACATTACCGAGCTTTGCCTTACCAAAGCACCAGCCGTAATAACATGCTCCAAGTGCCTCCGAAACATAATTGGTACCAAAATGGATGTGTGTTGAAGGCAGTATTGATCTGTTGATCTGCTGTTTTTCTTCAAAGTGTGAAACTGGGACAGCGAACATGGGAATGTGTTTGGTTCCATGCTGGGTTTGATATTTCATTGGCCTCATTAGAGCTCAGTTGGACAGGTGGGGAAAATGCAACGGACCTCTTGGATCTCTGTTGGGAGATATTGCTAAGACTGCCTGAGTATGTCATTAGAGAGCAATTAAATCTCTGATGCATAACATTTGCAGTTTGGACTGCAATGCTTTTTACTAATACTTTTATTGATACTTTTCATTTTGATTCAACATGTGGCAGTGAGTTTGAATTTTAGGACAGGCTGAATGGCTTTGTCCACTCCTGTTGCATTTTTCTTTTACAAATATGTGACAGCATGCATAGGAGGCATTGTTGGGAGTTTTCATGTTTGACCGTCTGGCAGACGTGTAGAACACAGTGTTGGCTGAAATTGTGCATCTGTAACAATAGTTCGGTATAATGTGTTCTGTCAGCTGTTCTATCTTACAGAGGTGGTCCTGATTTCTCTTTTCAACCAGAGACAAATGTCCTGCCAGGCACTACTGGAGGTTGTCATCAGAATTTCAGATATCATCAATTACGCTCATATCAGGTCCTCACTTTCCTAAAACCTCAGCTGTTCTGTTCCTCTCCCCTTCTCAACTTAAAGGGATAGTTCACCCAAAAATGAAAATTCTGTCATCATATACTCACCTTCCACTTGTTCCAAACCTGTATGAGTTTCTTTTTTCTGCTGAACACAAAAGAAGATATTTTGAAGAATGTTGGTGACCAAACAGTAGATGGTAGCCATTGACTTCAAGTGTTTGGTTACCAACATTCTTCAAAATATATTCTTTTGTCTTCAACAGCCGAAAGAAATTCATACAGGTTTGGAACAACTTGAGTGTGAGTAAATGACAGAAATATCCCTTTAAAGTCAACATGAACGTTTATGGATAAGTTAACATTAAATATTTATGGATATTTAAAAAGAAAAATATATGGCAGGACACACCTGAATTTTACAGTAGATTGTTATGGAATATTTGCCTCTGTGAAAAAACAATGTGACGTGGAGGCTGAAAATTGATAACAAAATATTACAATGGTAGAATTTCTTTTTCAAGTTCTTAACTTCATTTGTATCATTGCTGTAAACTTTCTAACACTAAAATCAATCAGCATTAAATTACTGTGTTAACTTTTAGCTAGATTGGCTCAGTAACATTAATCAGTTGCCCTCTTGCATCAAGCCAAAAAATAAAAGTATTTTCAAAGATGGATCATTTTTAATAAAAGATTCAAAAGACATTTTCTGAGACATAATTTGGGGTTGATAAAATGATTTAATGTTTTTAAAAGAAGTCTGCTATTAAGGCTAAATTTATTTGATAGAAAAATACAGTAAAAACAATAATATTGTGAAATTATTACAATTCTAAATGAATGTTTTCTATTTTAATGCATTTAATACATGCTGTTTTCTATTTTAATACATTTTAATACAAAGCTGAATTTTCAGCATCATTACTGCGGTTTTATATTATTCAATATTACTTAAATATTTATTATTATCAATGGTGGAAACAGTTGTCAACAGTGCTTTATTTTATTTATTTATTTTTTAAAAGCATAATATTTTTCCAGGATTCTTTGATTAATATAAGTTTCCAAAGAATAGTATTTATATGAAATATAATTTTTTTATATTATAAATGTATATAAAGTATTAATTTCTTAAAAAGAAGCAATAAAACGAAATTATAAATGTAAATAGTGTCAATTTAGATTTTGTGTTAAATTTAAATGAATCTGTCAGAGTTGCTTCTCCCTGTCGTCAGAAAACAATAATTGATTTATTTTCTAATGTTTTAAATACAGTGGGGCAAAAAAGTATTTAGTCAGCCACCAATTGTGCAAGTTCTCCCACTTAAAAGATGAGAGAGGCCTGTAATTTTCATCATAGGTATACCTCAACTATGAGAGACAAAATGAGGGGAAAAAATCCAGAAAATCACATTGTAGGATTTTTAAAGAATTTATTTGCAAATTATGGTGGAAAATAAGTATTTGGTCAATAACAAAATTTCATCTCAATACTTTGTTATATACCCTTTGTTGGCAATGACAGAGGTCAAACGTTTTCTGTAAGTCTTCACACACTGTTGCTGGTATTTTGGCCCATTCCTCCATGCAGATCTCCTCTAGAGCAGTAATGTTTTGGGGCTGTCGCTGGGCAACACGGACTTTCAACTCCCTCCAAAGATTTTCGATGGAGTTGAGATCTGGAGACTGGCTAGGCCACTCCAGGACCTTGAAATGCTTCTTACGAAGCCACTCCTTCGTTGCCCGGGCAGTGTGTTTGGGATCATTGTCATGCTGAAAGACCCAGCCACGTTTCATCTTCAATGCCCTTGCTGATGGAAGGACGTTTTCACTCCAAAATCTCACGATACATGGCCCCATTCATTCTTTCGTTTACACGGATCAGTCGTCCTGGTCCCTTTGCAGAAAAACAGCCCCAAAGCATGATGTTTCCACCCCCATGCTTCACAGTAGGTATGGTGTTCTTTGGATGCAACTCAGCATTCTTTCTCCTCCAAACACAACAAGTTGAGTTTTTACCAAAAAGTTCTATTTTGGTTTCATCTGACCATATGACATTCTCCCAATCCTCCTCTGGATCATCCAAATGCTCTCTAGCAAACTTCAGACGGCCCGGACATGTACTGGCTTAAGCAGTGGGACACGTCTGGCACTGCAGGATTTGAGTCCCTGGTGGCGCAGTGTGTTACTGATGGTAGCCTTTGTTACTTTTGGTGATCATTTTGACCCCACGGGGTGAGATCTTGCGTGGAGCCCCAGATCGAGGGAGATTATCAGTGGTCTTGTATGTCTTCCATTTTCTAATAATTGCTCCCACAGTTGATTTCTTCACACCAAGCTGCTTACCTATTGCAGATTCAGTCTTCCCAGCCTGGTGCAGGTCTACAATTTTGTTTCTGGTGTCCTTTGACAGCCCCTTATTCTTGGCCGTGGTGGAGTTTGGAGTTGGACTGTTTGAGGTTGTGGACAGATGTCTTTTATACTGATAACAAGTTCAAACAGATGGCATTAATACAGGTAACGAGTGGAGGACAGAGGAGCCTCTTAAAGAAGAAGTTACAGGTCTGTGAGAGCCAGAAATCTTGCTTGTTTGTAGGTGACCAAATACTTATTTTACCGAGGAATTTACCAATTAATTCTTTAAAAATCCTACAATGTGATTTTCTGGATTTTTTTTCCTCATTTTGTCTCTCATAGTTGAGGTATACCTATGATAAAAATTACAGGCCTCTCTCATATTTTTCAGTGGGAGAACTTGCACAATTGGTGGCTGACTAAATACTTTTTTGCCTCACTGTAGATCTTTACCAGGGTTAGTTTTTAACCCAACGAGTTATATGCAAGACATTTTTCATATTTGTGAACAACAACGCATCCACCTTGCCGCAGACCCTTTGTCACTTGCAAACTGTATTGGGTCAGTGCTACAGCTCTTCAGGAAAGAGCCTCCAGGCACTTCAAACATATTTTCACAGTATTGGCCCCCTGTGTCCAGCAGCGCCATCTCCCCTTGCCAAATGCAGTGCCTCAATGATCCCCCCTGAGGCAGCATTCGGTGAAGGAAGCCTGTTAGCTTAGCCTAGTGATGGCCTGCCTCTTGCTCGGCCTCGCTCTGTCTTTGGGATTCCCCTATAGGAGGTTAATGGCCCATTGTGACAGGCTGCAATTCTTGAGTCTGTTAGAGCGTGTTAGTGTCAGTGGCAGATGTGTAGCTAGAGCTGTAGGCGTAGATACTGCGGCATGCATGAGAGCGCATCCGTAGACAGAGCTGGGATGGTCTCCCGCTGGGTGCTGAACTTTTGGTTCCTCGACTCACTCGCAGCAGCGATCGTGTGTCGCTCAGGGCTCGGATGTAGGGCTTTTAGGTGGCACACATTCATACCGAGGGCCTGTCACTCACGAGGTTCAATGCCTTTAGCTGTGTCACCCACCCCTGTGTCCTTGGGGTCGTCAGTTTCACTTCACTGATATCTGCCATGTCGGTGGTGTTATGAAGACAGCAAGAGACAGCGCTGATTGTCAGCGTGCAATGATGTTTACTCTGTGATTCCCTCTCTCTCCATCACACACACACACACACACACATCTCTGTGGGAGGAGAGTGTTTGTGTGCTGGTGGTTTACTTGTCAAATGATTCAGCACCATGGACAGCTCCAGTGAACCTAAACATAGATTTAGGGGGTGGATGTGGCCTTCAGTTATGCACATTTTTATCAATATTGAAACACATTACCATGATCAGTTTTGAAGTTATCATTTTTAAAGTATTACATTTTGGTCACACTTAATTTTAAGGTCCAGTTCTCATTATTAACAAGCCATTAACTATGACTTTTGCCTCAAACTCCTAATTTGCTGCCTATTAGTATGGTAGTTATTAAGTTTAGGTATTGAGTAGGATTAGGGATATAGCATATGGTCATGCAGAATAATGTGCTTTATAAGTACTAATAAACAGCCAATATGTTAATAATAGGAATGCTAATAAGTAACTGCTTAATAGTGAGAATTGGATATACTATACTATACCCTATATACTAAAGTGTTACCTACATTTTTTATTTTAATATTTATTTATTATTTTCAGTTTCAATTTAGTTGTTAGTTATCCCTCTGTTGTTGTTAGTTTTAGTTCAATAAAAAATGTTCTAGAGTGTTATTTTATGTTGTTTCTATAATTTTTTTTAGCATTTTAGGGCTGTCAAAGTTAATATGCTAACCGGTAACATTTGAAAGAAATTGAATCTGGTTGCAATGCTGTTAAATGTCTTAACAGAGTCAATCTAGAGTTACTTCTCTTTATGTATATTTAGAAATCTTTTTTTTTTTTTTTTTTTGCACGCAGGTTGTAAAGGTTTCATGTTGTATAATATACAATGTACATACAATATACAATGATGGCACTGTTCCTGATAAGTTGTAGAAGACTTGGTGTTTCATAAAGAAAACATTCATGCAAGGCCATGGCTTATTGATTTTAGAAGATAATATAAATATGGGAAAAATACCAAAATACTATATGTATTTTGATACATATATTTATTATGTATAATAAATATATGTATTTATTCATTCAAATTTGTTATTCATAATTTTTACACTTTATTTCAATAGTCCAGTTCTACTCACTCGAAGTAACTTTGCATCTACATTTCAACTAATTCTCATTAGAATATTAGTAGACTGGTTAATAATAAGCTGACATGTACTTGCAAAGTTGCTTATAATCAGTAGAATGTCTGTTGGGAGGTCATCATAATAAATTGTTAGCAGATGTTTAGCATCCTCTGATTATCTACTAATAATCTAATTACCGGTAGTTGACGTGGTTATACTTATACTTAGTGGAATATCTAAAGTGAAACCTCCAAGTAATACAATTAGTTTTCCTAAATCAGGGGTGTCTAGTTCTGCTCCTGGAGGGAATGAACACACCTGAACCAATGTAATCAAGGTCTTCAGAATTACTAGAATCTTCCAGATATGTTGGCCAAGTTGGAGCTAAACTTAGCAGGACGTTGGCTCTCCAGGACCAGGATTGTAACCACATGGCAACTTTTCACATTAATATAAAACATGAGATCACAGCTGCTCTGAACATGTGTGTCTGTTTTATAAGGTTGGCTCAAACATATCCTTTTACATTGCACTGCTTTATACTTGCTTAGAGTCAATTCTAGGTTGTTTATTTTGTGTTCAGTTGAAATCTACTACACCTCTGGCTGCTCCCTACACGTTCTCCTGTGTCTCAGACTCTTCATTTAATGTATTTAATCTTTGAACATGCTCTCTTAACCTTCTCTTAACCTCTTTAAATGATTAAAGTCCATGTGTTCCTCTGCCTCTCCCTCGTTTCCTTTTCTCCCTGTCTTTACATTGATTTCTTACATTCCTCCCCACACTTCTCTCACCCCCACTGCTTCAGCATCATCAATGAAATCATATATACTTCACTCTCCCTTTTCTCGTTTCATCTCTCTATTCCACCTCCTGAGCTTTTAATGTCAGAGATGTATTCATCTTGACACAAACTGTTGCCTGGCATGATAAATATTTTATTAGCCATCTATTTTTTTCAAAGGGGAAATACAAAGAGGAAGGGATGGTGAAGATTTTTCCTAGTTTTTTTCTTGGCTCCCTTGTTTTTTTTTCTGTTAGACTCTTCCTATAGGGGGAGCTGAAGCCCTCATGCTCATCCTAATCAGCTGTTGCCCCATGTAAAAGATGAATGCTCCAACGACGACTTTAATAGTCATTTGTTTTATTGGTGAGACTGACTGATTCTAGCAAAATGACTAATGTAATTAGAAACCACAGACAATCATTATATTCATAGCAATGTTCTTTCTGTTATGGTATAAAAACTGGCGTATTATCATTGAGGCTTCTTGTAATGATACACCAGACAGGTTAATGTCCTAACAATGGTGAAGGATAATGATAATGTGGCTCTGGGTGAGAACAGAATCAATAGACAGAGCATTAAGTCAGTGTGAGAGCTCTGCAATAACCCACTGGAGCTGTGGGTGGACAGACACTCACTGTATATTTAGCTATAACTGATGAGTGTATTTCCTGTTTGGTAATACTCAGTTGGCCTCATGGGTCATATGTGTGTGCAGTTTCTGACACTCCTTGGCAGAGCCGTTGGGTCATGTCTGTGGTTCATGCACAAATGGGTCAGACTGAGATACTCACTGGGTGTGAGATTAAAGGATAGTTCACCCAAAAATAAAAATGCTGTCATTATTTACTCACCATTATGTTGTTCCAAACTCATAAGACTTTTGTTCATCTTTGTGTACTAAGTATTCACGTAGCTTCATAAAAGTACGGTGGAGCCACTGATGTGACATGGACTGTTTTAATGATGTTCTTAGTACCTTTCTGGGCCTTGAACGTGTCAGTTGTGTTTCCGTCTATATAGGGTCAGAAAGCTCTAGGATTTCATCAAAAATATCTTAATTTGTGTTCTGAAGATGAACGAAGGTCTTACAGGTTTGGAACGACATGAGGGTTAAAATCACCCTCCATCAATATCACTTGATAAAATGTAGTAACCATAAGATTCATGAGTTAATGTCTTTTTAAATATGTACTGTATGATATTTTGTAGATTAGTGGGTTGCTGCTCAGATCAGATGTCTGTCAGTTTTCTCTCTTATGGTGGGGACAACGGGTTACTTTTAACTTTGAAATAATATCAGATGTTTAAACTAAGAACGTCATAGTTTATACTTGCAATGCATTTTTCATATGAGAATATGATATACACCTTTTAAAAGTTTTGGGTCAGTGAGAGTTTTCTAAAGAAATTTATATTTTAATTAAGCAAGGATGCATTCAGTTAATCAAAATTTACTCTAAAGGCTTTTACTTTGTAACCCCCCAAAAAAAAGCTTCTTCAAAGAATTCTTCAAAGAATCCTAAAAAAAGTGTCATGGTTTCCACAACCGTTTTCAACATTAAAAATGATAAGATTAGCTTTTCCTTTTTGTGATTAGAGCTTTTCATCCTCCAAACCCATCCCTGTGTCTTCTTGATCTTATAGCAGAAAGCTATACTCTGATCCTGTGGGGTTCATGTGTTTTTCTGAGGCATCAAAGTATCATGGTGCATATTGGAAATTTGGATCTGTCAAATTTCCGCTCACTTCCTTATACTGCCAACATCAATAGTACATTGTTCTGCCTATTTCTTAGAAGGACTCAGCAACTTTTTTTCTTGGCTGTTCTTATGTGTTGCTTTTTATTTGCTTTTACGTGATGAAAAGTTCGGCTCAGACTCACAAAAGAATAAAGCAGATAAGTGAGCGGAGGAAAAATTGTACAATATAAAAAGAGTAAGACTTTGCCTTTGAATCGCAAATCCAATTATCCAGCGGCCGAGGCCTGAGGTGACCTATTCGGTGCAGTGTACTTGTCCTTGTTTTTTAAACTTAAGGTTTCATTTCATTTTTCATCAAGGCCACAGAGTCTGCAGATTTGAATTTTTGAAGCAAGGCTGCTTTTGTCCAAAAGATTCTTTGCTACATGATGTTGATTTGATCTTGAGTCTACCAATATAAATGACACCCTAATAAACCTGACTAGTTATACTCCAATATATAGAATGAGCATTTGCTGTAATAATTGAAAGTGATCATTAAAAGCGGCCTGTAAGTGCCTGTTATCAGAACCTTCATATGTGTAGTGTTATTGCATCAATACTTTAGATCCTTCTATCAACATTTTATTTATTTATTTATTTGAAAAGTATGAACTGACCTAACCAGTGTAAAATATATCTATTTATTTCCCCTCACAAGTCTATTTCATGCCTACCTGCCTGCAGTACTTCAGCTCTCTCTGTGGATCTTGTTTGATGATATGCCCAAGAGAAGACATGCAAAGAAGGAAGAACATCTCTCATCTTATCTGCCCTTTTCTTTCTGATGCACTCCTCCTCCTCTCCTTTCTTCCTCTACCCTGTTGCTATTCCCGTCCCCTCTATTTGGGTCACTGCACTCATCCATGAGGGTGGGAGACAGATGGGAATTTCCCTCCACTCCTGCCTCCGTTTTCCCCAGGTCCTCCTCTCCTTTGTGTCTCTTCCTGTGTCTCCAGAGAAGACGCTGTAGATTTATCTCTGTTGAACATTATAGCCTAGATTACAAGGCCTGTTCGCTGGACACTTTAGGGCTGCAGATGTGCTAGTGGTTTTCCAGCGATGTGCTGGTACCCTAATAGTTAATGATCTGAGCTGCTACTTGGTTGCTGGTTCAGTCTCATGTAAGATGACCCAGAAACTCAATAGTTCCTGTTAGATCACAGTCCCGCTCTATCAACATTGTGCCCTTGAGCAAGGCACTTAACCACAGGTGCTCCAATGAGACCGTCTGTGAAATTAGTCTAGAGTGAGTCTCATTGGATGAAAGCCATCTGCTAAATGACAAGTAAAAACACCAAATAGTATTTTTAGGGGTTAGGTTGTGAAGTCATATTTGAATTTGGTTTCATATCTGGATGTGAAAAATTGCACCTGCTAAGTAATAATAAGGGCCCTTATTTGTAGAGTCACTGTCATCCACAACAACAAAAACAAAAAGCAATGATACCAAATATTTTTAGATTGTGATATTGCATTAGTACTTAAGGTAATTTTATCAGTTTATTTATTTGAAAAGTACCAATCCTACCAATCGTATATCTGTATATTGTGATATTGCATTTATCCTTTAGACCTTTCAATCAATATTTATTTATTTATCAAATACAATATCAATACATATTTGAATAGCTATATCAGTCAATATCAATATTCATAGATCCTTCTTTCAATATTTATTTAAAAAGCATCATGGTTTTACCATTGTACATCTATATATTGTGATTTTGCAGCAATAATTCAGATCCCTCTATCAATATTTATTTAAAGTACCATGCTATTACCATCATATATTTCTATATTGTATCTTTGCCAATATTTATTTATTAAGTAATTAAGTACCATGATATTACCATTATTTAGCTCTATATATTGTGATATTGCATCAATAATTTTGATCCTACTATAAAGATCATTTACACATTCAAAAATTCATTCTAAAAGAGACAGTACACCTAAAAATTCAACTTCTGTTATCATTTGCCCTCATGTCACTCCAGAACCTGCATGACTTTCTTTCTTCTGTGAAACACAAAATAAGATATTTTGTAAAAGAAAGGTGTTATATATATATATTGTTTTGGAACCCACAAAAAATTACAATAATATACTGGACAAAAACAGCTTTTCACACTGAATAATTTGCCAGACCACAGATTTTTATCAAAAATATGTTTTATAACTTTTTGATTAGCATAGTAAAAAAGTGCAAAGTACATTAATTAAAACCAGACCAGTGAGCAGAGTTAGATGTTACCACATTAAACTTTTGGTTACCTGACTATCACATAGTGTACCATGATATTACCATGATGTTCTTTTACACTCTTTGGAGTTTCATGTATATATGTTAGATTCATTGAACACCATCACTGCAGTGCATGTTTAGGTTAAATAAGGACTCAATGCATTTTTTGTTGTTGTTGTAAAGAATGACATCTCCTAACATTACCACTCTGTCAGCGGCAGGTAAACAGGTCTGTTCAGCCGGTCTGAAGGACGCGGCAGCGGTCAGAATGATGACATCATTTACCTCCTCTGTACAGTATCATATGGCGTGGTAATGTAGGTGCACAGAGGCACGGTGTGCATTTAAGAGCAGACCCAGGCACATTACCCTCCCCCCAAAGTCTGGGCTGAAAATCAGCGGTGGACTGTGGGTTTGTGAGGCAGGAGTCTCTGAGGGAGCAGTTTGGGAGTGTGTGTGTGTGTTGGGAGGTCAAGGACGGTCTCATATGCCCTGCCTCTGGCTGCTCTGGTGTGTACCCTTGTGGCGTTTATTTAAAGAGCTCATCAGCCTCCGTGCACACACACAAACTCTATACCCAAAGTGTCCTGCCTCCCAGTCTGCCGGATTAATTAATCTCTTTTCCCCTCCTGATCCAGGAGAGCTGTTGAAAAGGGCCTTGCCTCTTGCTGGTGGGCATCAGATGCCAGCGCTGAACTATTCATCACTACGACTTCTGGGAGAGAGAGAGAGAGGAGGATGGATAGAACAAGAAAAAAGAAGAAACATGAGAAGGGAGGAGAGGGTGGAGGGGTGAAGGAGGCTCTCTCCCAGCTGGCTGGGGCTATGATTAAAAGTAGGGATGTTTCTATTGTGTAGCTGACAGAAGTCCTCATAATAATGTATGTATTGCTGAGGTGAGCACTCGGGGACGATGGGAAGGGCGTAATGAGGGACATTGGGGCATTCTATCAAGGAGAATTCCAGGGGATTTGAGGCCTACAGGGGACAAACCAACCTAGGCTCACTGGAAAAGCGTACCTGCTTTTTTACAAAACTCAAAAATCATACTTATGCATACAGTTCACTGTAGTTTCTAGCTGAAATAAACACTTGTGGAAATTACACACCAACAACTTTTATTCTTTCCAATTATGACTACAGGGGCAGATTGATTGCTTGCACAATACTGTTATGTTATGAGCTCAAAATGCTTTTAGTGCATGATTTGTGAAATAAATAAATTTTGATGTCTACATCACACAGCCAGCTCCATATATATGGCTTTTCTGACATAGTAAACTTGCTCGGTAGCTCACCTGGTAAAGACACGCAGAAGCAAGTTAAAATGGCGTGGTTTCTCCAGTAAATGCATTTTTTATATATCTCTAGCGCCACTCACCGGACATTTCATTTATGTTCATCTCACTGTAAAAAAATTAGTCCGTAAAATAACAGAAATAGTACTGGCTGCTTATTACACAGGACATTATCCATTCATTTTACGAACATTTCTGTTAACTCTAAAACACAATGCAATGTGGTGTAAAATTCAAAATACTGGGGAAAAATAAATGCAGAAAAATTAATATTATACAGTACATTGTGCCCTATTGTGTTTTGGATAACTGTGTAGTGTGTTTTAGATAAAACTGAAAACTGTTTTTAACAACACTGTTTCACAAAACTTGCAAGAAGCAATGCAAATATTATTTTGCAGAAATGATGCCACATGCAGGTTTGAGCCTGAGTTGGGTGAAGTTCCATTCACACCAAGAATGATAAATGGACCAAAAAATCATTCTACTTTTAAAAGAGTAGCAGAGTCCACACCACAACTGTAACAATAACAGCACCGAGAAAACTATATTATGGGAATCACTTTCGAAAAAAAATTCAGCCAATCAGAATTCACCTGACTTTAAATGCTCAAGCTCTTTAAAGCAACACACAATAACTGCATCATGGATGTATAGTTAACACTGTAGTTAACTTGACTTTTATTGTTCTTGGTGTGAGCAGGCCTTGAAGTCTGATGAATTCTGCTTGGCTGTCAATGTTTTTATAGTTCATAAGCTGAAAAAAAAAATCATTTTGAAAACAATTCCAACAATATCATTCCGTGTTCTCATAGATTTAGATTGATTATTTAAAACATTATAATGGTTATTATAGTTATCATCCCTGGTGTGAACAGGCCTGTAGTCGTTAGTTTTATAACCTCCTCAGCATGTGCTTTGCACCACCGCATTTGTTTATCCTTTCAAAGGCGACGTTTTCTCTTAAGAAGGGATTGGTCTGTGGAGAAAGGTAGGGGAAATAAGGTAAAATGGGAGTTAGAGGAGACCTGAAACGTAGTGCGTGTTTAAGAGAATAGGATGATGCAAATGAACAGACATAAGAAGAAAGGAATGAAAAGCAATCGTAAGAGAGGGAGAGGGAGGAGCACGGCATTCGCGTCAGCCTTTGATCAGTGCGGCACCTGATGCGGCGGAGGCTCCGGGGTGCTTCTGTGTGAAGCACATCAAGGACAGAGCTAACAAACTAGAGACAAAAACAAACCCAACTAACAGAGAGGTCCGTCGTCGAGCAGACACCGCAGCAGTGGGTGGCACACCTCTCTTATCTCTTTCCTCTGCACAAACACACTTGCAGTGACAGCGAAAGCAGAAGATGGGCTCTGAAAAGCTTTGAGTTCAGTATAAAGAGGAAATGTTTACATTTAGAGCTTTTCCTAAAATTTTCCCCAGGCCCGGCTGCTGGTATCACTGCTGAAAGACCTGCAGATGTTCACTAGATGAACTACTTTAGACAGTTTTATCATGAAGTCTATGCTGGTGGATTCACTGGTCCATTAGTAGAGAGCAATGATTTTGGAACAAATCATTATCAGTTGAACTGCTTCATGAAACTGAGCGATTTGTTTACGAATCAGACTGAATGGTTCTCAAGTCATCGAAGCTCTCTTTTGGTCATGTTTTCATTCCATGCAAGTTTAAATGTTCGGACCATTTCTCACTATTAAGCTTGTTTAGCATGCCTATTATTAACATATTGACTGTTTAGTAGTACTTGTAAAGCACATTTTCTGCATGACCAGATTCTACATCCCTAATCCTACCCAACGCTTAAACTTAACTACCTTAGTAACTATTAATAAGCAGCAAATTAGGAGTTTATTGAGGCAAAAGTTGTAGTTAATGGTTTGTTAAAAGTGAAAACTGGACCTTAAAATAAAGTGTGACCACAATTTTCATAAAACATAATAATATAGAATAATTTTAATGAAATAATTTAAATAATATATAAATTAAAAGTTATTAATGACTATAAAATAATGATTAAATTAAATGATTCTTCAGCCAAAAGAAGTAAATTAATATTTATATTATAATTAATGTGTTTCTTTACTGTTATATGTAGCTTCTGACTTTGTTTTAATGTGCTGAACTATGACAATAAAACGAGGAATGTAAGAAATTTCTATAATCACATTAAAAAACCATAACCAAAACTAAAATCAAACAACCGCTAAAAAGTTTGGGGTCTGTAAATTTTTTTTTTTTTTTTTTTGCTCACCAAGGCAGCATTTATTTGATTAAACAATAATACTGTGAAATTTTACTGCAATTTAAATAAGCTATTTTATATTTGAATCTACATTTGTGTAACACAATCCTTGTCTGATATTTGGTGCTTAAGGAACATTTCTTATTATCAGTGTTGAAAACAGCTGTTGCTGCATCATATTTTTGTGGAAATCATGATACATTTTTTCAGGGTTCTTTGATGAACAGAAAGTTCAAAATTTCAATTTAAGTTCAATGTAATGCTTCCTTGCTGAATAGAAATGTCAGGGACCAAATAATGACAGAAATGAGTCACTTCCCGTCATTATCAGCTAGATCAGCACCAAACCTGCTCTAACCCTTCGACACCTTTCTTAACCAGCATTGCAATTCACAGCAGTAGACTTTTTTTCTTTTTTTTTTCCCCTAAACAAGGATATCCATTCAAACAAAGCAGGTAACCTTTGACATTTTTTGGAGTTACAGAAATTAGATTCTCCCCTCAGCGTCAGACAGGATGAAGGGGAAAGAAGTGTGAACTCTTCCGCAGCATCATCTGTAAATAGCCGAGACTCACAGGGAGAACATGTCATTTATTTCCCGCGTTTCTGCCAAGAGGTGAAAATTGCGCTTTGCTTCCACAGGCCCATCAGCATAAACCTTGAAAATGTACCACATTGTTTGGCTAAAGGGATTGTGGCGGAATGACCTTTAGAAAGGTAAACGACACATTGCAAACAGCTGACTGAAGCTGTAGGATTAGACATGCTGATTACAAGGATGCAAATACAGAAGAATATGCTGATGTTATGATGATTGAGACCAAGGAGGTCTAACATTGTTCCCCCATCTACGCTAAAACACCTCACCGCTAGCAATCTCGCTCTTTAACAGTGAGTTATAACTCCTTGTGAGATCTTATATCAGATCCTGATAGTCACAGCCCGCAGCCTTTTCCAGCACTGCTATCTAGCCAAAAAAGACACGGTTTGATCCCAGCTCTGCCACTGAGCTCCTGTAAAGTTAATTGAAGTAGAAAAAAGTGGGCCTCTTGATCTACAGCCACACCTGCGAAGAGTCTCTGTGCTTCACATTTAGGTCTGTCAAAGACGTGTTTACTGATACTGATCTCACCTGTCTGGACATCATTACCCAGTGCTGCTCCACAGAGCAGAATTAACGTCTGGCCTGGCTGATGGTCGGACTCCCGCTGCGCTGTGTGAGCGAGCGGTGAATCAGAGCTGATATAGCAACACTGATCCATATATCTCAGCACAGAGTCCTGAGACAAAATGAGGCACAAGCTGCTCCGTATATCTAACCTTTACCGTAAGGCAGTTTTAGAGTTTGCTGAAGCGATCATATTTCAGTTGATCTATCTGTAGTTTAGAGATTAATGGATGCCTCAGAAAGAAATCTGATTAGATCGTGGAAAGCGGTGGGAATTGATTGCCACATGTGTTTGCGGTGTCTCTTGAAGCCGTGCCAAAGCCGAGCGGTGGGGGTGTGAGCTGCGCACACAGCAGAGGAAGTTTCCAAACCAGTCATTTTAGACTATTGTGTTGCTTTTCCAGTTCCTCATGGCGTTCAGTCACCATCACGGAAACGGCGTATTAGCTGCTCGAATGTTGATTATTGATTCATGTGCACAGCGAACCAAAAACAAGACACATGCTGACTGACATGACAGAGTGGTGGTGTAAAGATGCCTCGGGAGCCTTTGCCAGTCCAACTGCTTTACTTTGATGTGAAGGACAGTTTTTAGCTTGGAGTTTCATTCTGGAGTAATAGAGTTAGTTCCCTCTCATTTATGTCACTCATTGTTTGGTTAAAATCTTCTGAGGTACACCTGCTGTAGCTCACCAGATTTATGCTTCCTAAATGACAGAAGCTGCACGCATGCAATATTTTGTACTGAATTTTTAAAAATAAATAGAAAAAGGGAATTAAAAAAGTAATAAACATCCTTTGAGAATATGTTGAAAAAGTAATGAAACTTTCAAAATTGTTGCACTTTGAAAGGGGCAATAAACTCCATAATGCCCAGCTAATCAAATTCAAAAGCAATATTTTTCCATGCTGCACATTTTAATAATTCTAAATTGATCTTAAATTCATTGCACACACTGCATTTATTTTTGTTTTTAATTTCTTTTACCAAGATTTTAATATCTATCTTTTATATACTGTACATTACAATGATTTTAAATTTATTTTAAATTCACTTGGTGGAATATCATTTAATTTCTTTTTTATTTTTACAAAATATTTATCTTTTATTATAATTTGTATTATAATTATATAAGAAATAAGACTGATCTTTGTGTAATATTATAACTTTTAGAATACTACCTTTTTATTGTTTTAATTTAAAAAAAATATATTTCTTTCATTATTGTATTACTTTATTTATTTATTTATTTATTTTCTTGAAGCACCACCTGGTGCTCTTTGGAGACATAATTAGTGATTTTCTTTTTGTTCCTAAAAAAAGCCTAAATATACTCCTAAATATATATTTAGGGTCCAAGCACAAAAGGTGCTTAAGCACCTATTGTAACCGCTGTTTTCTTCTTCTTCTTCTTCTTTCTCTGCTCTGGAAGTCTATGGCAGCACATAGAACCACTTGCGAGAATATTATGAAATTTGGCGTATTTAACTCAAACTCTCTAGCACCACCAATAGGCCGAATTTGCACTCCTATTTCTGCTAATAACCTTTGAACTGTAAGGTCTAGAAGCAAAATTCATTTTTCTCTCTTTTTCCTATTTTTCTTTGATTCCGAGTCAAATGCATACCAAAATTTAAATTTCTACAGGTCAAGATTTTTCACAATTTTTAATTTTGCGGTCTGTCTGATTTTAACCAAAATGGGCTCAGATCATCTTCAGATCATCTTCAGACAATGCTGGCAAAAAGTTTCAAAAATAACAAGAAATCTAAAGATTTCTGAGAGACCAAACTGTTCTCGTAAAGCGCTGACCAAACTTAATGCATGTTTTAACAAGCATAACCTGAGGGCACATGAGTAGTTTTGGCACAGCGCCACCTACTGGTCAAAGGATATTAAAAAATGACATAATTCTGCTTATAACTTCTGACCAGCTTGCACCCTGATACAAATGCCTGTGCATGACGTCAACATTTGTGGGCAGGACCTATCTCTTGCCTCACAGGCCTAAGATATGTAGTATGTCACTGTTTACTTGACATGAAGCAATCTGTACAAACACTCCCTAATTGAATTCTCAAGAGTGTATACTGCACCAGACACCTTTAATATGGAGATTATAGGGATAAAAGTTCAATTTACTGTCCATCAGAATGAGAATGAGAAGCTGTTAGTCAGCTGAAGGTATTATAATTCATCCCTGTGTAAAGAGTTCAGACTGAGAGACTCGTCTGAGGGTGTCTGGGACTCCTTTTAACACATTTAAAGTACAGATGACCCCAAAGTGTCTCTCCCAGTCTCTGTGCACCGCTCACTCTCTTCTCTTTCCTCTCACCGTCTATCACTCCCTCGCTCGCGCTCACATCTGGAACAAGAACTTCAAACCACATCTCTATCCCCTCGCTGCTCTGCTTTAAAATTCAAACCCTCGCTCGTCTATCCGCTTTAAAACCTCACTTCAAAAAGGAACGAATTTTCCCCCTTCATTATCAGTGAAGAACTCTTATTAGGGTTCATTATTAATATGCATTCAGTGGCCAATATTTGTGTAAATTTCTGAATCAGACTGTGTAGGAATTGAGCAGGGAGGATAATTGGACAGAGGGAGGGATGTTTAGCAGGACAAAGGATGGGAAAGAGTATGAGAAAGGTGTGGAGTGACAGCGCTCTGTTTATTTGGAGCCACAGGTCATGCGTGGAGAGATGTTTCAGTGTGTTGGAGGGGAATCTTGATTGTGAGCGGATACCTGTTCCAGCTTGTCTGTTATTGATTCCTCTTTCAGTCATTCTCGTATTAATTTATCCTCCTTTGAGTTTTACTCTATTAAAACACGTGGATTGCTCTGAGCTTGTAATAACAGAGGGACAAGCGTCTGAGAGATATGTGTTGTGTACGATGTGTGCGTTTCATTCAGAGCTCTCAAATGGTTTTGTGTGGGAGTGTAACAGTGACCCTCATGTGTTGTTAAATTGAGAGATCTGTGTGTTTGTAACTCCAAGGTCTTGAGGAGCTTTAGCTGCAAGGTCTCGTCACAGTGGTGACTTCGGTGGATTTTCGCGAGGACGTGTTTCATGTGTCTGGTTTGCTGCCATCACTTGACTCCAGAAGCCTTTGATAGGAGCTTCAAAGATTAGGCTGTGAGTGTCTCTCTCCACATGAACTGGCACGTTCTCTGAGCGCTTCATTCACCTGCTCTCCTCTGCTCTCCTCCTCCAGATCACATACCGCCCATTTCCCCGCCCGCCTACGTGTGTCCCATCACCTCTCGCTTACACATTAACTTGTCATTTTGCATACATGTGAGCGAATATCTTGGTTTTGGGTCATATTTCACCTCAAAATCACAAAAGTATGTATTTTACAGAAATAAAATGCAAAATTGTTCACTAACTGTCCTGTAATCTATCTGTCTGTCTGTCTGTCTGTCGTCAGATTTGAGATTTTCAAAATAACTTGTTTTATTAATAATAAAATGCATAAAAGTAATTATTTTAATAAATAATTAAATAAGAAAAAATATTTAGATTTAGTTTAAAAATGCCTCCTCACGGCATGGGTATGATGCTTCTGATGCCTTTTTATGATTTGTTGCATTGTGATGTAATTGTGACATAATATTTTATTCAAATTGTGACCTAGAGTGAAACCTGGAAATGTCACCCATATGTATAAAGGCAGTGCTGTCTTATCTTCACCGGCTCACAGGGAGATTCTGAGATCCAGAAATCAATGCAGTCCATAACGAGACCTAGATTAAGTGGCGCCAGGTTGTTGTATAAAGCATAAATTTGTGTGTGTGCACCTATGGTATTAGCCATCTACTGTTAAAGAGTTTAGCAGCTGCAGTCCAGCTCAGAGGTTGTGGGTTTTTTTTCCTCTGGAGTCTGGACTCAACTTTGCCCCCTGTAAAGTCACAGAACAGGAAATCAATGTGATCCATTAAAAAAAAAAAGTCACTGTGGTCACTCTGTCCGTGTTCCTGGCGCCAAATGCTACATCCACCGACCCTTCTATAAACATTTAATAAACAATGAGGATTTATGCTCAGAACGGATTTATGAGTGAGAAATTAAGTTGATATAACATGCATGTGCACATGCTACATTATATAGCCTCTCATAATAAGATCTAGGAGCAAAGAAAGAGAGCAGTTCCTGTTCTATGGTTAGTCTTCGGTGTCTTCCCAGAAGTCCATTTATCAATGAGTGAGAGAGGTCTCTCAGGCAATGGAGATGGGTGAGGAGTGGAGAGAGAGGCAGAGGAGAGTGAGTGTGTTGGTAACCCAATGCCGTCCAGCCCGTGGCCAGAGCGATACTATCGGGACCTTACCAGAAATCCTTCTCCTCCCTTACGGGAAATATTATCCTCCTCTTACCACTCCACCATTGCACTTTTACAGCTTCCCGTACGCTACTTCATCACCCCCTGGCATCCAGACCCTGACCACCCATTTGAAACCTCTTCACAGGTGTGGCGCTCGAGTTACGCGGGCACTCTGAGTTATCGCACGCTCCCTCATCCTTCGTACGGCAAACAAACTCGGCCCTAATCAATGGAGCCGTTCTGAATGCACATAACTTACGGCTGATGTATGAAGCGCGCCTTGCGTCTGGCAGATAGAGACTTTATTAGCGTTGATGGTTCCAGGCTCCATGGCGGTCTGGCGGGGGAGGGGCCAGGTGGCACTGCTTTCCCCCCCATCACTCTCCCCGGCGGCTAGAGGTGACACTCCATCAGGGAAATTGATTGGGCTCGTTGCATGGCTAATTTATTGATGATCTGCGCCTGGCGGGGATAATGAGTGTATGGGCCTCTGATGGATGTCCGAGCGGAGCTTCTGAGCAGCTTGAATTACCGCAGCGGCCCTGCATATGTCAGAACACACAACTGGTTTAGAGCGAGCACTCGCTGGATTGATGTATTGATTAAAGTCTAATCTAAATTAATACTCTTCTATAAATGTTCACCTTTCAAACTGACTGCTTTGATAGCTGTAGGGCCTGCAGAAAGTGGAGCGGGAGCAGTGCAGTTCTGCTTCCTCTCTGAAGATAAAAACAGGGAGTAAAGGTTCCATCTATCTGTCTGTCTGTCTGTCCGTCCGTCGGTCCAGTACATTCATGTGATTGTAATCTGTCTGTCTATCTGTACATGTCTGTCTTTTTATCTACTCTGTCTGTCTCTGTCTGCCTGCCTGTCTATCTATATATCTGTCTTTCCGTCCGTCCGTTAGTCTATTTGACTGTCTGTCTGTCTGTCTGCCTGTCTGTCTGTTTATATATCTGTCTGTCTGTCCGTCCATCTGTCCATCCAACCATCCATCCAGTCCGGTCGGTTTTGAAAAAAAAAATTCTGATAATGTTAATGTTATGTTGTATTAATATTAATAATATCATAATTTATATATATATATATATATATATATATATATATATATATATATATATATATATATATATATATATTTTTTTTTTTTTTATTAAAGATCAGACAGGACCCCTGTAGACCACTTCATGTTAACATCAACAGTCGGGTCCAGGAATCTGAGACTACACTGAATTTTTAGAAATCTCATTTTAACCCAGAAATTAACCTGGGAGTTTTAGGATTTTATTATTTTTTTTTTTTGGAAAAATAATATAGAATAATGAAATGAATAAGAAAATAATAAAAAATTCTACACTAGTGCACTTCTTGGTTGATAATCAAATAACATTTGTGACACTGACCTTACTGTAAATGTTATTTTTGGTCATTCTTGCAAATGAAAATATGAAATTCCTCTAAAGTGCACAAAAGGAAGTGAGAAAAATGATGTCCTTGAAAGTAGGGAAGTCCATTATTGTAAAGGGTCATGAGGTGCAGGGTCACGTGGTCAGTGTCTTGATGGGAATGTCTCTCGGACCTTGAAAACACCTTGTGCTTGGTCTTGGTTTGATCCTGGAGAAGCACAATACTGCCTTTTTGCAATGCTACCTTCACATGCCCTTCAATGCGCACAGATCAAACTACCATAACAAACATAATCAAACACATTTATTGAAGGTAAACAAGCTTAACATACGAAGCTTTTACAGTTACTGAGTTTGCAGCATGTTTGTTTGATTTGTGTATTATCAAATGGCTTCTAGTAACTAGTGTTTAAGATACTCGCCAGCTTACAAATCATATACAGTGACTTAAATGTAATATCATACATATTTATGAATTTCTTAATTACTTTGCACTCATAAGTTTGGCCTCCTGCAATGTCATAACTCACCCTGCCCTCGTTGATGCACACTCCTTGCGCTATGACTGAACGGTTTTGGCTTGCGTTCATCTATCTGTTGGATCATAAATATAGCACCATCAGAGCTCCTTGGTTACACATCCATTGGCATTAATGATAAATCACCTGAGTGGTTGGAAATCAGATACCTGTGAAACATCCTAGAGCAGAGTAACTCTTATCTAACTCTTAACCATGATTGAAGAGGTGCTTAGTTTGTGAGCTGAAAGGATATATCATTTTCCTCTTTACAACACAGAACAGACGTGATGTATATGTAAAATTTAAACACAGCTTCATCCTTTGTCAATGTCGTGTATGTTCGGCAATAATGCTTTGCCTTAAAAAGCAGGACACAAGCAACTGGATTTTCTGTTGAAGTCTCAACCAAAAGTGAGTTTTACAGATACTGATAACAAACGTGGGAAGCAGCCTGAGAAATAATTAATTGGCAGATTGTTTTTAAATTCAATAATATGAATAAAACAGGATACAAGTATTTTGGACATATATACTGTAGTTTGAATGATCATATAATTTATTGTTTGCATTTATTTAATACTTAACAAGAAAATACATGTATTCTACAGTAAATTGATGTTTCAAAGATGTTTTTTTCATCTTCTTTCTGCTTTTTTCTTTCTATACAGTGAAAGTCAGTGAGATCTAGTGTTGTTTTAGTTCTTTGATTCTTTAAAATATATATTTTCTTTGTTCCACAGAAGAAAGGAACTGTAACAATTTGAAACAGCATGAGTAAACAATAAAAGGATTTTATTTTTTGGGTAAACTATCACTTTAAAAACTGTTATTTAGTTCATATTTTTGCATTATTTATGTGTGTTACCCTGTGTATGACCCTGTACACTATCTGTATATGATATTGGTCATGGTTTATGAATGGGCAACTTATGACGAATTATTTTACTCTTTGTATTATTATGGTAGTTATCGGCACAAAGCAGATTTTATTAGTTCAAGCATCGAATCAAACGATGGAACCGCTTGAACATCTTGTGAAGTTATAACCTTGATAAGAAACTCCTTGTCAGACGGCTTTCTCATCCAGTGGTGATTTTCTGTCAGCCTACTACTGGACCAGTCTACTAAACACAACCACCATATTCACCATTGCTCTGTTTTTTTTTTTTGTTAGACATTTATGCTCACCCCATTAGTGGACACCTGATACAAGACTCACCCGTGGACCCGAAGCCCAGATCAGACGCAGGAAACAAGAGCAGACTGAATTCAACTGTGATCTGTATGACCCCTCTGCTCAAATACAGCATTGCATTAAAAGAGCGAGCCACTCTCTCCCACTGTTAAAGCCCACTATGGCTTTGTAAGTGATACAGCGGCTTTTGTCTGCCTTACACAAGGCTTTCAGAGAGATTGATGAAGTAGAGGGAAAAGAAGCAGAGCTCTTTCTCTCATTCTCCATCTTTTGTTCTTGGTGGCTTGGGAGGAGACCCTCAAGACATTAGTAACACAGAGCTGCAGGATGTAGTCTTTGTGTATGCATGATTAAAAGTGCAATTGTGTCACTATGCATTTGATGGCTTGCGTTATGGTGTTCGAGGGCGGCAGTCATATAGATCAGTTAGAGATGGAGACATAATCTTGCAATCGTGGTTTTGAGATCTGTTAAGAACACTAAATCGAGGCCTTGTTCTGGGTCTCTAAATATAGACTCTTAGTCTGGATGTGGGGCTTAACCTGGGGTCTCAGACAAAAATGTAGTCCATTTACATTATACTAAATGTGATAATGACATTGTTGAACAATATCACTTAATTTACTTGAATAATTAATTGCATTTAAAGAATATGGTTTCTACGATTAACTAATGGTGAAAAATGTTGATTTCGTCATTCCATTTAGAACTGTTCATTTTATGTCAGAATTTCAATATTGTGTTTTTTGCAGAAGTAAGCATTGTAACCAATCACATACATGTTTGCTGAGCATGTAAATGCAGTGGCCAGTTTGATAGTTTTAATTTAATTTAATTTATCCACAATCAATAATAATGGTTGTGTAGTTTGATCCATAAATGCATGTTTCAGCATTGCATAAAAGAGTATGCTATATGGAATCCAACCAAAGTTTCATTTTTGATAGTGAAGGCACATATGCACTCAAACAGTCAATTGAAACCGTGTAAACTGAGTGAAGGATTTTGTTGTAATGGGGGCGTTCTAATATTGTCATGCTGCTCGCTTTCTGTGTATAATTTATTCAAGATTTGAACAACAATTTTTTGTTTTCATGCTGCTAAGAGGGCCAACGAGAAATTTACTGTTTTGTCTTGTTTTACTGATGTATAAACAGCAATGCATTAATTTAGCTTTAGATGTGTAGCCTATATAAAGAATACAGCATGCAATTACCCAAAACAAAAAAGGTATTTTACTGTAAATTATATTAATTAAAAATAAACAATCACAGAAAAGTTGTAATATATATGTACAGTGTATACACACACACTAGACACTACAAGCCTAGTATCCAATGTTCAGTAAAATCCTGAAAAAATCAAAGAAAAATCAAGTCATGGAACCAGGTTTTGGTCTAGATCTTGATTTTGAGAGATCTGGTTTTGGATTGGGTCTAGATCTGTATCTTAACTCCAACTCTGATATATATATATATATATATATATATAGACTGGTTTTAAGCTCATGTCATTGTGATTTCTCTTTACTTTTCGTCTATGTTTGTTCATATGAGCACTGTTGTCTGTCACATGATGAGTGTATAGGCTTGAGTTATTTATGCTTGTGCTTTTGCAAACAGCATGAGCTGGTGTGCTGTGATGAATGTGTTTGCATATGAATTGACGTGCGTGTGACAATTCTGTATGTGTGTCTGTTGTTATTCTTTAACGTGTGAGAATGTCTCCCTGAGCGTCCTGTTTGGCATTCAGTGCGTCTGAGAGCTCGTTGATCACAGAGAGAAGTGTGTGTGTGTGCATCTGTTCGGCGGGTAAACTCACAGTGAGCCGCAGACATACCCGCTTCTGTCCCCAGCGCAAGCACACACAGGCGAGACGCTGCGTTACTGCTAACATCAGCACAGAGCACTAGACACTGTCTCCCTAAACACCACATTACTCACCCTGCTATGGTAAATCTCAGCAAAACACACCCCAGCATCATTCACTGACTGTGTATGTCTGTGCTGGCCGATTTCTAAGCCGATTTGCTGTTGTTTGTCTCAAAATGGCATACAATTTTTGCAGTATGCAGTATGTATATTGCGCACAGTATGTAAATATGTTCCTGTAGGCTGTTGAATACCCGGGTGACCTGCTGTATTTGGCAAAACTTGCAGTGTGCAAGCAGAGCGCACAGCGTGAGATGCTGTATCCCACAATGCAATGCGCTCCACTTGACCTTCTATTTCCAGTGTGACAAATGAACCCGAGGCAATATTAACTGAGATATTTAACCTCCGTCTTGACTCATCATTTTATCAGACTGCCAAAAGGTTTCATTCTTTACACAAAATGGGATTAAAATGCGAAATAAACATTTGTTACTGAGCTGAGATTAATATGACTGGATTCCACTCACTGCTGAGGTCGTATAACAGCTATGTATTATAAATGTGTATTTGTTAAGTACTATATGCTCTCTCACTTACTTTTTGAGACAATTAGGTCAGTAAAACTTTTATATTAAAAGAAATTAATAATTTTATTTAGCAAGGATACATTACATTGATTAAAAGTGACAGTAAGAGCATTTCTAATGTTATTTCTATTTGTGACCCTGGGGTATATTTGCAGCAATAGCCAAAAATACATTGTATGGGTCAAAATTATACATTTTCCTTTTATGCCAAAAATCATTAGGATATTAAATAAAGATCATGTTCCATGAAGATATTTTGTAAATTTCTTACCGTAAATGTATAAAAACTTCATTTTTGATTAGTAATATGCATTGCTAATAATTTCATTTGGACAACTTTAAAGGCGATTTTCTCAATATTTCAATTTTTTTGCACCCTCAGATTCCAGATTTTCAAATAGTTGTATATCGGCCAAATATTGTCCGATCCTAACAAACCATACATCATTGGAAAGCTTATTCAGCTTTCAGATGATGTATAAATCTCAGTTTCGAAAAATTTACACTTAAGACTGGTTTTGTGGTCCACTTTCTGTTCATCAAAGCATTCTGAAAAAACGTATGACAGTTTCCACATATATTTGACACTGCTTTTAACAATGATATTAATATGAATAAGAAGAAGGATCATGTGACACATGTCACTTGCATCACAGGAATAAATTTCATATTAAAATATATTCAAACAGAAAACAGTTATTTTAAATTGTAATAATGTTTCACAATATTTTGGGTTTACTGTATTTTCATCAAATAAATGGGTGCAGCTTGGTTAGGGATAAAAGACTTCTTTTTAAAGCACAAAAATGTTACCAACCCCAAACTTTTGAACTGTAGTATATAGAGTTTTAATAATATTAATAATGCAGAATAAACATTTCAAATACTACTATTCTGAAATATAATGAGGCCATGAAGTAAATTGTAGAGTCCATTTTTCATCAAAAAAGTAAAAACTAAATATGAACTATATGACCTCAAACTCCTGATTTGCTGCTTATTAAGTGCACAGGTGTTCCTGTGGCTCAGTGGTAGAGCATTGCGTTAGCAGCGCAAAAGGTTGTGGGTTCAATTCCCAGGGAACACACATACTGATAAAACAAAATGTATAACCTGAATGCACTGTAAGTCGCTTTGGATAAAAGCGTCTGCTAAATGCATAAATGTAAATGTAAATGTAATTAGTAAGGTAGTTGTTACGTTTAGGTATGGCACAGGATTAAAGGAACCAAAATACTGTCATGCAGAATAAGGCACTGATATGTGCTTTGTAAGTACTAATAAACAGCCAATATGCTTGTAAAATGCATTCTAATAAGTAATTAGTTAATAGTTAGAACTGGTCCCTAAACTAAAGTGTTACCTTCTTTTATGTAAACTTAGAAAAAGCCTTTGGAAAAATGGTCCAGTTAAACACTGAGTGAAAGGTCGTCTGGTTATTCCATGCAAACTGTATACTGCAGATATCATGTGATTAAATATGAGTATGTAGTACATTATTCCGAGCATGGCCACTGAGATTGAATTTCCGGGTTGTCTAAAAGCACCTTGAGACTTTTAACTGCTCTGTGATATAGTGCTAAGTTATTTCTATCTCATCTCAATCAGTGCGATCCATAAAGTCCTCCAGCGTGTTGTGCTGATGTAATATCCTGTGCCCCTGAGAGCCGGACTCCCTGGGAGAGATGGATGGAGCTCTTCACGTATGTGGCTGTGAACAGTCTGCTCGGCAGCATGCTTATATCACAGCTCTGCAGACTCCCCACCTCTCGATCACCTTCACACTGTCTGGATGACAAACCCAAGGCCCTTCTCTCCTCTCTTTCACTCATATTTCTTTTCTCTTGTCATTCTTCCTTGCTCCCAGTAGCCTTCATTTTTCCTCTCCACATGCTCCCAAATCGCCTCAGCCTCCCGTCTCTGGTCTCCCCGGTAGTCTGGGTGGGTTCAGTAGCAATCCCTCTTTGCCTGCGTGCTGATAAGGCTTCACTGAGAGCTTTCAGATGTCACTGATTATGTCTCGTCGCTTTGTGCTCAGTTTTCTGGAGATCTCAGCATCTCTCTCACAGCATCCAGCACGGATGAATGAACGCCTTTTAAAGCTATAAGGCTCTTGAAAAGCACCCTTGTTGTTTTAAAAGGACATCGTGGTTTTCATCTAGAGGGGAAGCTTTAATTCCATCTGCCTTTTTTCTCACTGTTTATCGTCTTTCAGGGATTAGGATTGTGTGTGCATCTGTGAGGAAGAGATTCTGTGGATTATTGCGTATCCAGGGTTTTTTCTTTTCATTTTTTTGTCAGTGACCTCTCTGCATCAGTAAAATTTTAAGAGTGTCAATGAATAGGTTTGGTGCCTCAGTTCAGGGTTGTGCTGGAGGGCCACTTTCCTGCAGAGTTCAGTTTCAGCCTGCTCCAGCAAACCTGCTTGATGTTCCTAGTAATCATTAAAAGACTTGACTAGCTACTTCTGGTTAGAGTTGCACTAAGAGCTTAGGATCTAACTTAGTCTGTATTTAATTCAGTTGCACCTATAGTTCTTAAAACAGAACGTAGCTAGAAGGTCATAAGCCTATGTTATGTGTAGTTGCCTAATATGAAGTTTACTGTCTTTGAGCCTTCAAATTGCCTTCAAATTTGTAAACAAATAGCTTTGAGTGTCAGTTTGTCTTGTTAGGGCTAATGTTTCAAACTACACTACCTTTCAAAAGATTGGGGTCAGTAAGATTTTTTTTTTTTTTTTTTTAAGTTTTTGAAAGAAGCCTCTTGCTTAGTTTGCTCTCTTCTCTTAGTAATAAGGCTGCATTTATTTGATCGGAAACACAAAAATATAACTGTTTTCTGTTTTAATATTTTAAAATGTTATTTATTCCTGTTAGCTGAATTTTCAGCATCACTGCAGTCTCTTCATTTATGCTAAATTTAATGCTCTAAAAAATACATTTCTTCTTATTATCAGTGTTTGTGTAATATTTTTGTAGAAACCACAATACATTTTTTTCTTCAGGATTCTTTGGTGAATAGAAAGTTCAAAGCAGTAATGTATTGAGCAGTAATGTTTTTTTTATTCACATACTGTAACTTTCAACTTCTCATTGAAATATGATACCTAAATAATCATTAAATTATTATATTTAAATTTAAATTATATTAGAGTATAAATAGTATATGTAGAAATTGAAATAATGTATATTCTGGAGCTGCATCTAAGATAAGTCAGTGGCACAAGATAAACACTTAAACTGGAAATGTAGACATTTACTTATTTTAATTAGCATTATGGACACAGGAAAATATGTAGTTTAGACCAATTTCATGCTTAAGTCATTTATTCATATAAGGTTCTCTTTCTTAAAATGTAAACGAGCATAAATGTCAAAATCATTGTAAATGTCTAAAGGATTGAAGTCTGTCACACAAAACACAATATCATTGATATAATCCAATTGTCTGCTATTTTGGTCCAACCCTTATTTTCTGGTCTCTGTCTTTTGCAAACATTTTATTTATACTTAGGACTATTTTTCAACTGAGCTTAATGGTGCAAAATAAGTTGTCACCTCTTTTGAACCTCTGAAATGTGCATATTAATACCTTATTAGTGTGCATATTAGAACCTAAATGGTACATATTAGTATCTTTTGAAAGGGTACAGCCCCAGTGACAGCTTTTGTACCATTTTTATGAGAATTAGTGGACAGCCCTATAGACTCTGTCATCACTCTTCCATTCATCTCTTTGTTTCTGTTATATTTCAGAGGCTTTTGACATGGTCCTCCGTCTGGGGCGTAATTCCACTCTGACTCTGTTACGGGAGGAGTTTCCCGGTTTGGGGGCCGGAGCCAGCGGAGCCAGCGGAGCCGTCACACAGTTGTTCCTGGAAATGTCTCTCTACATCCTGGGCTCGGATGCTAACGTAAACGACATGGTCTCCACCTTCTTCTCCCGCCTTTTTCCTTTCACCTACCGGCGTCTGCTTGGAAATGGGGCAGTGACGGGCATCTCGGAAGAATGCCTCCGTGGGGCCTGGAGGGGAACCTCTGCGTTCGGGTCGTTTCCCAAGATGATGATGACCCGGTTGTCTCGCTCGCTCCTGGCCACTCGGGTCTTCCTGCAAGCGCTGAACCTGGGCATCGAAGTGGTCAACACCACCCAGCACCTTCGTGCGGGCAGGGACTGCGGGCGCTCGCTGCTGAAGCTTTGGTACTGCCCGCACTGTCAAGGCCTGCTGGAGGCCCGGCCGTGCCGCCCGCTGTGTGTCAGCACCATGGGGGCGTGTCTGGGGGGAGCGGCAGAGGTGCAGCCTCACTGGAGGGCGTACGTGGAGGAACTGGGGTCACTCGCCGCTGCCATGAAGGGGGAGCAGGACATCGAGGCCGTGGTGCTCAGACTGCATGTCATCATCAGACAGGCTCTCAAACAAGCCGTGGCGGCCAAAAGCAAAGTCAGCACACAGGTGAGTGACACTTGGTCTCAGAAACGGGGTGAGAATTTGAGCGCTGTAGGCGATTCCAGCTATTTTGCCAACTTCAGCCGTTTTGCTAACACCCTCGTTCTGAAACTTCAACCTCCAAAGACATGTCAGCAAACCCAGTGTCAGCGGACCAGAACGAGTAAAATGATTCACAGGGAAAGAGTGTTACTGATTGGCTAGTTTTCTGATTGGCTGTTAACAGAGCCTAGGGCTATAAAAATCCAAAAAGCTATCAAGATTTTTCAGGGCACCTCTTTCAGTATAGTTATATATAGTTATACATTTACATGCTTAAATATAGCCAAGCTCTTCATCTGTCTGTCTAACATGACACAATTCCAATTCTACTTAAAGATTCAGATTCCTTTATGATTTTAGTACTTTTAAGGAATAAATATTTGAAAATTGTAATATTTTAAATAAATACATTTAGAACAGTTATCGCTAAATATTTACACAGACTTTTTAATGACTTTTCAGTCTTTATAGACGCAGTTTAAATGCAGTCCTATAATTGGCCTTGAATTGACTATGCATTACTAATGTTTATTCATGTATATAAAGTATATAAAAAAGGAAGACTGATATTTTAATTGTGGAACTCCATAAAATTGGTTGGGGATCTTAGAATACATACATAATTATTTTTCAAAACTTTAAAACAGCTTTCAAAAAACTACGGAGCCCAGTAAGAATAATGGGAAAATTTACATGGGGGTGAAGATTATGTTTCAATGTTTTTACATTCACTTGTAAAACTTTTGTGTTTGCCCAAAAAACAGGCAAGTGCAAAACTGGTGATGAAGTTGAAAAGAAGAACTGCTTTTGTGAGAAAATGCAAAGTTTATCGGCAAAAATCAATACTTTTGTTTCCCCCAAAAAACATTTTGCAAGTTAATCTGCATTGTATAAAGCGGTATATAAATAAAGATGACTTGACTTGACCTAATGGAAAGTTTCTGGGGGAAGGCAGTACTTTTACAATACAGCGCAAACATTTTGAGAGGGAATGCAAAAGCATTGCGATATAATTTATGTACCGTATTGACCTGAATATAAGACAATGTTTTTTCCATGAAAATACATCTGAAAAAACGCGTTCGTCTTATATTCAGGGTCTAGACTTTGACATGTCAATAATACACCCACAACAATAGGTGGCGCCAAAAACGCATAAAACGAGTGTGCCATGAAATATGTAATGCAATGTGTGTTGCAAAGATCGCGAATGAAAACAAATGAAAAAGAAAAGCTTACAGCAGCATGATCGTGACTGTCATGTTAGCCTGATGGGACCAAACTTCCTCTGTAAGTGATTTTAAAACATAAGACAGTACCCAGATTTGAAGACTACAATAAGATTTCACGTCTACTGATAATAACATTTTGGTAGGCTACTATGAGTTGGATAGCCTAATTGTTATATAATTCAGATGGGCTACCTGTTATTTCAATGGTATATCAAAATGTTCCAATGTCATTGTTGGTACATTTTACCGGTATTTACCATACTTTCAAAACAAAAATTAGAATTGGAAAAATATGCAATATGAAAATAATTTAAGAATAAATGTGTTTTACAGAGAGAGAGAGAAAAAAAACCAAGATTTGGTTTTCAAAAAGCCTTTTTCCAACAGGTACATCTGGAAAAAGGGGGGGGGTCGTCTTATAATCAGGGTCGTCTTATATTCGGGACAATACGGTAATTTCACCAATCTCATATTTTCCCCATCACATTGTCTTTGTAAAAACATTTCAGTAACCACAAAAGTTGCAATATTACAAGTGAATCAGAGAAGGTTCGTCACAGGTTAGGTGTTTATTTGTGGAAGAGTGTTCAGTTCTCCCCTTATTTTCCTTCTGTAACCATTTCAGATGTTCATCTTGCGTAAGATCACTCTAAAACATTTTTAACCCAAACATTTACTCAGGAACCGATGAACCTTTCTCACTGATGGCCCTTTTGCAGGGGCAGTAGGAGTTTAAACAGCAATAACACACTCCAGTTGCGTACGTTAGTGAGATCAGGAGGGCAAGTGCTCATGAAATATTGAACATGAGCAATGGTGGAGCTTGTACTGCTTTTGCATGACGGGGACGACATGCTGAACTTTCCACTTTAACACTGAGTTTCCCATCTGCGTGAGACACTTACACACACGCTTACCGCACCGCAACGCATTCACATTATTCATCAAAGCTCCATCTCCACTTATCCCCTCCTCCGCAGTGTGTGAAATACTCCACCTTAGGTTTATGTCGGTACGGCGTGGGTGTGTGTGAGTGAGTGTGTGTTTATAACTGTGGTTGTGTTTGGTTCACGCAGTATTTGTGGAGATCAGAGAGGCCTTTGATAAGAGGAATACCAACGTGTTATTTATTCCTAAAGGGGTAATCGAGCTGCTTGATGGGGCTCCTGTGAAGTTTTAACAGCAGGGTCCTGGAGGAACTATTACCTCTTATACTTTTGGCCATGTAACCTCACATTAAAGCACTACAGTGTGATGCATATGTAAAAATAACCTCACTACACACTGCCATAAGCTGTAAATATATGCAATCACACAGAATGATAATATTTCCACATCTAAATGTCCACATCTCTCCTGCATATGTCTCTGTCTAGAAACGGTCGGTAAATCTATGCTCCGGATATGTGGGAGAGATGCGATATTAAAGTCTGTGTTTACTCAGAACAGGTGTTTGTATGTTCAGCCAGACCTCCATATATATGGTAATGCATCCTTCAGTGTAAAGTGCCGTTGACACTGATGCTTGTGAAACTGGTTCTGTACTTTATTGCTTAATAACAGGACAGAGCGTGCGACGGAGAGAGGGTTTCTCAAGTTTGAGTTTAGCACTAGTTGGGCATCCATGTATTATCTTCATCACATAAACAATAGTTTTCCAAAAATAAATAAATAAATAAATAAATTTAAAAAACTGCACTTACTTGAGGTGGTGAGATTTATTATTTAGCAAGAAGACGTGCACAAATATGAAGCTTTCCAGGAATAAAAACAATATTTTGTGGCAAAGATTTAGCTAAATTAAAATGAGGGGACAAATTAGAACACAGTGGCCTCAATTTACCTGAATTAGTCATATCTGGACCACAATTTAACTAAAATAATGAAGTAATGAATAAAATGTGGGCACAGATGAAGTTGCAGGAATCAGTTCTTAATGCATGGCCACAATATCTTCTTTTTTTTTTCTTTGCATGTCATGCATGAACTATCACACATTTTCCAAATAAATTCCTATTGATTTGCATCAAAAAGTCACTTTGCTTCACACTCAAGATGGAAACATGGTGTATATGAAGATACTTAGAAATGTAGCTAATTTACAGGTGCTGGTCATATAATTAGAATATCATCAGAAAGTTGATTTATTTCACTAATTCCATTCAAAAAGTGAAACTTGTATATTATATTCATTCATTACACACAGACTGATATATTTCAAATGTTTATTTCTTTTAATTTTGATGATTAGAGCTTACAGCTCATGAAAGTCAAAAATCAGTATCTCAAAATGTTAGAATATTTACATTTGAGTTTGAATAAATGACCATCCCTACAGTATAAATTCCGGGTCTCTCTTGTTCTTTGAAACCACAATAATGGGGAAGACTGCTGACTTGGCAATGATCCAGAAGACGAACATTGACAGCCTCCACAAAGAGGGTAAGTCACAGAGGGTCATTACTGAAAGGTGTGGCTGTTTACAGAGTGCTGTATCAAAGCATATTAAATGCAATGTTGACTGGAAGGAAGAATTTGGGTAGGAAAAGGTGCACCAGCAGCAGGGATGACCGCAAGCTTGAGAATACAGTCAAGCAAAGCTGATTCAAAAACTTAGGAGAGCTTCACAAGGAGTGAACTGAAGCTGGAGTCAGTGCATCAAGAGTCACCACGCTCAGACGTCTTCAGGAAAAGGGCTACCAAGCCACTTCTGAACCAGAGACAACGTCAGAAGCATCTTACCTGGGCTGTGGAGAAAAAGAACTGGACTGTTGCTCAGTGGTCCAAAGTCCTCTTTTCAGATGAAAGTAAATTTTACATTTCATTTGGAAATCAAGGTCCCAGAGTCTGGATGAAGAGTGGAGAGGCACAGAATCCATGTTGCTTGAAGTCCAGTGTGAAGTTTCCACAGTCAGTGATGATTTGGGCTGCCATGTCATCTGCTGGTGTTGGTCCACTGTGTTTTCTGATGTCCACAGTCAACGCAGCCATCTACCAGGAAATTTTAGAGCACTTCATGCTTCCTTCTTCTGCCTGCCCACACTGCCAAAGGTACCAAAAGCTGGTTCAATGACCATAGTGTTACTGTGCTTGATTGGCCAGCAAACTCGCCTGACCTGAACCCCATAGAGAATCTGAGAGAGAGGAAGATGAGAGACACCAGACCCAACAATGCAGATGAGCTGAAGGCCACTATCAGAGCAACCTGGGCTCTCATAACACCTGAGCAGTGCCACAGACTGATCGACTCCATGCCACGCCGCATTGCTGCAGTAATTCAGGCAAAAGGAGCCCCAACTAAGTATTGAGTGCTGTACATGCTCATACTTTTCATGTTCATACTTTTCAGTTGGCCAAGATTTCTAAAAATCCTTTCTTTGTATTGGTCTTAAGTAATATTCTAATTTTCTGAGATACTGAATTTGGGATTTTCCTTAGTTGTCAGTTATAATCATCAAAATGAAAAGAAATAAACATTTGAAATATATCAGTCTGTGTGTAATGAATGAATATAATATACAAGTTTCACTTTTTGAATGGAATTAGTGAAATAAATAAACTTTTTGATGATATTCTAATTATATGACCAGCACCTGTATTTATGATTTAATATTTAAACTGATACTATAAGGAGGTAGTATTTTAATGCATTAAATAGACAATATCATTTTTAATATAAAACTATCAGATGATATTTATTTTTACAGTCAGAGTAGTATTTATTTGGCATAAAAAGAATGTGGATTGGGTGACCGCATTGAACATGAATTGGTAAAGTGGTAAATATAGTAGTAAATCTAGAAACACCTGAAACTATTTAGCTCAAAAATACAGTGACAAACAGCAGAATTTAACTACTTGAAGTATTTTGCTACACTTTAATTAGTTTGCTACATTTTAGTGAATTATTTTGAACAGATTCATTTATGTAATACACTTGACTTCCCAAAATATTTTTTTGAATCAAACAAACTGATTCAGGACAGACGACATTTGATTACTGTAGGCATTCTATGTAACAAAAAGCAGCATTTATAATATTATAAAAATAACATTTTTTAATTTGTTACACTTCTACTTACTAGAAAAGTATTCTACAGTACTCTGAAAACAGCTGAAGTACCGACACGTTTGTGGCATTGATGCTTTTATCTGCACTCTCCAGCACTGATGGTTAGAGCACATGTGTAGGTATGTGACCTTTACACGCAGTTTTTGAGTTTTGAAAGCTAAAGCTTCACAAATAGTTAAGTCCTTGGTTGAGTTCAACAGCTATAGAGCTTAGCTTCTGTCAAGAATCGATCAGAAACTTGTGACATCCATGCCAGTCTTCAATCCGGTGTGTGATTATCTGTGTTTAAGCTCTTTCTGTTTGCGTTTTTCTTTTCAAGGGAACAATGCTGAAGAAAAGGGGTTTTGTACTCTTATTCTTTCCTTCGCTTATCCTTTTTTTTCTCCCTTCTCGAAGATCAAGATCTGCCGACCCAGATACAAAGGACATGTCACAGGGAGAATGGCCAATTAGGCTGAAGATGGTGTTTGTGCATGTGTTTGTCTGTCAGTTGGCTGTAAAGTGCCGTCTGCAGGCCTGATCCGAGCTGACTGACTGTGATTTTCCTCCCTAGACATAACCTGTGTTCAAGGATGGTCTGTGGAGGAGTGAATTCAAGGAAGACTGACATTTTAAATGTGTCAAAATGCCACTGCTAAGCCAAAGGTGCATGGGTGTAGATTTGTGTATGGACTATAGGGACACGTCTAAAGTTAAAAGACTGCTGAATAATCCCTCTGAATATTTCTAACAATCGCAGTTGCAGGAAAATGTATTTGTACCCTTCAGATACATTTATAATTTATCATAGACTTCTGAATAAAATTTGATCTGACCTTATATCACAACAAACAGGGTCTGTCTAAACAAATATCAACTGATGCATTTAAATTTTTTTGGACACACAGTGTAAACATTCACATTTTGTTCCTGCAACGATAATATACAGCAGGTATTAAAAGTAATAATTCTATTTTTATATTATATTTTAAAATGAAAGGTTTCATTTGTTCACACTAGTTAATTTTTTACAGCATTTTTAACCTTTGATGCTGTTAGTTGGTAAAATATTAACTGTGCATTAACTATTGCTTAAAAATGTATTAATGTTGAGATTAACATTAATAAAGATGAAAAATGCTGTAGAAATATTAATTGATAGTTCATGTTAACTAATTTAGTTAACAAATGAAGTTAACAAATAAGAAACCGTATTGTAACGCAAGTATTTCACTGTAAAAAAAAAAATCAAAAGTTGAGAAAACTTAAAAGTTTAAGGCAACCAGCTTCAGGAGATTTTTGAGTTTTCTCAACTTGTTGTTTTTAGTTTATGCAACAAAAAGTTGAGCAAACTCAAAAATCTCCTGAAGCTGGTTGCCTTAAACTTTTAAGTTTTCTCAACTTTTGATTTTTTCCAGTGTTGTTTGGACATTTCATTCAGTGTACAAATTAAATATTTAAATAAATATTAAATAGTTCAAAAATGTATAATTATTATTTATTAGTTTGAAATAAACAGCTACCTCAAGACTATTTATTTAATATTTATTTACAAATAACAAATAAGTAAATGACTTTTCCAAAATAAGAACAACTGATTAGGAGGACAAGTTATTTCACTTTCATCTGTGTAGTTTGATTAAAACTGAACTTACATCTTTTCAGTGGTGTCTGTTCTGGTGGCTGTTAACCATTTTTCATTCTGTTGGCTTTAGCACCTTCAGAAGATTCCAGATTGATTCTTGTTCTTACCTGAATCTAATTCTGCTGTAAAACAATGATATTACATTTCAGTGTGAAGAGCCCTGTGGCCATGTTCTATCTAGCAGTGTGACATCTCACTCATCAAACCTCTCATTGAATGTGCTCTTTCTTTCTCTCATTTCTCCTTTTAAAGTCTGCCCCCTCTCTCTTTGCTCTGGAAAAGAATGCATGATTTATGAAGCACTATTTTTACCAGTTACTGAGCAGGAGCGAGGGAGCAATGGCGACAAAAGAGAGAGAGAGAGGAAGAAAGAACAAGATTGAAAAGCATACTTTAAGGGTGCATGAAAGTGATGGAGTGAGCAGAAATATGTTTTCCGGAAGCCGATGTGTGCCCGAGGGACTGGAGCTTCTCCTCCTCTGACCTCGCAGCTGTAAACGAGGAGGTGCAGGCAGATTCTGCTGTAGTTACTTCTCACCTGACTCCGAGTACGAGGACGAGAACAGAACAGACCTGTGCTGTTTCACACCGACTCATAGCACCCCCAAACTCTCAGACTGAACACCTGGGGGAAATCTCTCTTTTCATGAGTGAGCCATGTGACGGCTCCCAATAGATCTGACATAGACATCTAAACTTATCAAAAACATTCACTATCTCTACACTGTTCAAATGTTTGGGGCTGGAAAGATTTCTTAAGCCCGGCTCACACTGTGCAATTTTGGCCACGATTTGGTCGTCTGGGACAAATTTTGAAAATCCTAAAAGATTCCTATAATCCTAGGCTAAAATCCGTAGTCTTTGATTGCTGGTTTGATGTTCACCGATAGCCGATTAATGGCTGTTGCAATCAAATTTCACCTCCGACGAAATTCCGGCAGTGTCAGAAGATTTGGCGCACAGTCCTGCAGTGTGACTACCCCTACGACGAATATTAAACTGTCTCCGTTTTTCAAGGCAAGCTATGAGCAGAATTAATGCTAGAGAATTATTCTATCAGCCATAAACTCCGGCGCTCCCGTCCTCCGCTCACGGAATTCATCTGATATGTTGCCTTTTCTATATAAACACTGGTTGTGCCGCTGTTTTCATATGGGTGTGTAGAGCTGCATACACTATTCTTCTTAAATACGCCGGTATTGCCGCCGTTCATATACTTTTCATGACGGCCAACATTTTCGTCCCACGTGCAATGCAGTTCGCAGTCACTGGACGTGTATGGGTTGATAATGTAAAACTCCGGACAAGTTTTCTTGCGCGCAGCTGTTTTTAACTCGTCTTGACTGTCATACAGTCTGACGTTAATGACAACTGAGATCCCATAGTGTGACATGATCATCATGTTCGTACAATCCTAAAGGACTTTTAAAAAATCGTACAGTGTGAGCCCGGCTTTCGACAAATCTCATGGTCAATTTATCTGATTAAAAATATAGTAAAAACATAAATATTGTGAAATCTTGTTACAATTTAAAATAACCCTTTTCTGTTTTAATATTTTTTTAAATGTCATTCTTGCGATGGCAAAAATGAATCTTCAGTGTCACATGATCCTTCAGAAATCAATCTACACTGAACAAAATTATAAACGCAACACTTTAGTTTTTGCCCCCATTTTTCCTGAGCTGAACTCAAAGATCTAAGACTTTTTCACATTTTAGGTGGCCTTTTATTGTGGCCAGCCTAAGGCACACCTCTGCAATAATCATACTGTCTAATCAGCATCTTGATATGCCACCTGTGAGGTGGATGGAGTATCTCGGCAAAGGAGAAGTGCTCACTAACACAGATTTAGACAGATTTGTGAACAATATTTGAGAGAAATAGGCCTTCTGTGTACACAGAAAAATTCTTAGATCTTTGAGTTCGGCTCATGAAAAATGGGGGCAAAAACAAAAGTGTTTTTTTTTTATATTAAATTTTTTATTATAAATACGAATAAAAACTCTTAACTGACCCCATACCTTTTCTAAAACGTCCAACAGCTCGGTTCAGGTATAAAAGCATATTCTGAGAATGAATCTGTTGGGATAATCAATCTAGAAAGGTCCTTGTTTTGCTTGATTATTATTAACAGTAAATTAATGTTAGAAAACAAATAGTTTGTTATAGGTATTTTGAAGATATGTTAAGTAACCAAACAGTTTCTGGTCCCTATCAATGAGGACCAGCAACTGTTTGGTTACTAACATTCTTCCAAATATCTTTTATGTTCAACAGAAGAAATAAACTCACACATGTTTGGAAGAACTTGAGGGTGAGTAAATAATGACAGAATTTTCAATTATGGGTGAACTGCCATGTATTATTCTTCTCACCATTCGGCAGTGTTTTCTACACGAAATTGCTAAATAAAATACAATCAAATATACCACTGTTACTGACATATATCTACTGACAAACAGTTGCTTTGTTAATGTATTTAAAAAATTGTTTAGTAGATCAAAATTCAAAGCTCTGGCATTTAAAACATATTCTCTAAGCCACTCTGCATCGTGAAAGACAGGTCCAGGAAATCGCTGTATTCTTACTTAATTTCAATCTGACATGGCTCTTTCTACACCTTCAAAATGCAGCTTACGCAGTACTGTACATCAAATGCTCTGTCAAAACGATTTCTGTTTTATAGACACCCAAAGCTAAATCTTTTATCCCTAGCTAAATCTCCGCTTATGGATCTTACTCCTGACATCTGATGAGATAAGCTGTATTCAGAACCATTGTAAAATAGCCCATACACACACACACACACACACACACACACACACACACACACCTGTTGCTGAATTTGGCAGCATTTTAATAAGCAATTTAGTGCTAGTAACTTTTGCACCACTCCCATTTTCTGTCTAAATCTGGCTATGATTATTATTAGTATTACACAATAGTGATGCCATACAATTATATTAACATTTGTGCGTTTTTCAGCACTCCTCTGTACTCTATCCTTTTTGACTCAGAGGCCCCCATTGTCCAACACAATATTACAACTGCATGTTCTTCAGTTATTTAATTGAATATGATTTAAGTCCACATGTTGATTTTGTGTTTTTCTTTGCATTTTAGAGTTACAAATGAAAATATTTATTGTCAAGCATGCAAGTGCTTGAATTTTTTTCCCTGTTGTTGATGGATTTAATATATCATTAATAATAATTAACTTAAATACTTTTAAATCATCCTGCAGCCCCCTTGGATGTTTCCTGAGGCCCCCTAGTGGGCCCTGGGCCCCTGTTCAAGAACCGCTAGCTCCTTAACCAATGTAAAATCACTGCATCATGTGGTCTTGAATGGCTTATTGCTTTAGTTTCTCAGCAGAAATCCCAGCATTGTCTTCTACTTGGGCCTCGTTTATCATTTAACCTTCACATATGATTCATTTTGTATTTTCAGCTGTGCTGATAAGCCATTGTTTCAGCTTAGGATGTACAGTATGTCTGTATTAAACATTGCGCACTGATGTCATGAAGTGTATGTGAGAGTGTATTTGTTTTATATTAATGAGTGTGTATGTGTGTGTGTCTGGTCCTAAAGCTCCTCTCAGGGGTGTGTGCGAGGTTCAGATAAAAGGCACTGGATATTTAAAGAGCCTCTCTGTGAGACGCCGCTTATCTCAGTGTTACTGTTAGCCAGCACATCCTCTGTCGCCTGCCTGATATTAATACCCCTCTAATGAGAGAAACAATCACACAGGCTCACATACACAAACCCGCTCTCTTGTGCCACAGCTTCCCAAGGGCCCTGGATACACACATACACTAACACAGAGACAAACACACACCCAATCACATTAATCAAGGCCGTAGGGACACAGACCCGCAACACAGAGTAAATTACAGCAGGAAAGAGCCATGTTTCAGATCGGCCACTAATGATTTCCCATGAGCACACACCACAGAGAGCATTAGGGAAGAATGTGTGGGTGTCTGGGATTAGAGTGGATAGTGTACATGCAGGTTTGCAATTGATAGTTAGAGTAGAATTCATTGTGATGAGTGTTTTAACATGAGCAGAGCAGAGTGTTTGATGTGTCCAGGTTTAAGCAGTACCATTGCTTAAAAGTGGCGATGCTGTTAGTTTAACTAAATTCACTTACCATTGCTGTTTTTTAAATAATGAAGTGTTTCAGCAGCCATGTTATTTTATATTAAATTTGAGCAAACAAGACTTATTCAGTATTCTGTTTTCGATTTATAGGCATGATCGATTTTACATACGATATGACTCAATAGGTCTGAATCATTGTAGTCACAATTCACCCATTTGAGTTTGAGCTGTTCCAGTTTAAATGATTTGCTGAGATCCTCAATGGTTATTTTAATCTGCACAGAGAAGTCTTTGTCTTTTCAGCCAAGTGCTACTGTATGTTGTTTATATTATACTAATGCTTGTCATATGCAGGAGGAGGGAGCATATTTGAATATATATTTTGCCGTCTGAAGATAAAGCTGCTTTTCTCATCACAGACATCCAACACAAATATTCAGGTGAGACAACAACAGGTTTACTGCTACGGTAACTAGTGTAAGCACTATATTAATATGATGAAGTTGCATTTATAGCTTACATCAGCGTTCAAAATGCACTGGAACTTTTACTTATTTTTATAGCTTGCCTGTTGCGTGTTTCAGAAAGACTGTAATTTACATCATTAGCAAGTGGAAGCAAGTCACAGAGTGAGGCAATTAATCATTCATTCAACCGATTTGTTCAAAAACAACATTCATTCAGCAACAAAGCAAGTGAATGTATTTAAAAGCAAGTCATTGAATCAATCATTCTACTGATTTGCTAAAAACGTTGATTCATACAGGATCTGCCTTCTGAAAGTAACTAAAATATAAGTTACTCAAGTCATGTTCTTGTTCATTGAATTACCTTAAATTTTAAAAATATGTTTTTTAAATGAGCATAATAATAAAATAAAAAATATTCCATTATATCACATGCTTTTTTTAACAGAGTAGCCTGAACATAGCTTGGCTATTTTTGTGTAAAGGAGTTTGTAACTTTGATACCTGCACTTTTAAATAGCTTGGGTTTGAGTGAGATATCATGTTACCTGAGGAACCACAGAAAAATACAGAAAAAAAGCAACGGTAGAAAGTGTTGCAGTGCTGGAATATGTTGCGTCAGGATTGCATTTGTGTCGAGACGCTCTGATCCAATCTTCGCCGTACCGCTTTTGTCTCTGTCTTGTTCTGTGTTTTGCTCTTTCTCTTAATCTCTTTCACACACACACACACACACACACACACATTCACGCACATCAACGGTATCTATTTACCCTCCCCTGGGCTGTTTGCTAGAAAGAGCTTCTATTGATCTACTCTGATAATCATGTCGTTTAGCTCAACAGCAGTTTGTTGCTGTATTTGTTGGTGTGTGTGCAAATTTTATGAATGACTGTAGGGTGAATCCGATCACCCCACCCACTGAGAACATGTTCGAAAGTTTATCATCTTGTTATGTTTAGCCACAGCGACCGATCCCGCAGTCCGCATGAAGATGTCCTTGTACTATTGATCTCCTGTCCCAGATCCCATCAGAATTCCAGAGCCTGTTTACCCAGACACACACATATTCATTCATGAACAAGCAGGCACAATATGCCACAAGCATTACATGGCAAAATTACGCCCTGGACCAGTCCCCATGGGAAATTAAACCACGGCAAATCATTAAACCACAAACTAAACATTAAGAGGCATTTGCATTTTTATTGCACCTGAAAGAATGGCAAGACTCCATTATCTCACACAGCCAGTGTGGGAGAGGGGTATTACTATTATTATGTTGTCCCGTATAAAAACAATAGCGTTTAGCACTCATGAGAAAGGGAATAAGAGGCTTGTTTACTTTCGCTACGTCTGCAAAGGGTTATGATTATTGAAAGAGCGCAGCCAGAGTGTCTGACAGACCCAACAATGCCTCGTTTTGTTATGTAAATCCTATTGTCATCGAACCCAAACAAACAAACAGGAGGAAAATGCGGCACCATCAGCCAGACAATTAGCTGAACGGGGAGGAAGTTTTGCAGGGACAGTTTGTCTCATTAATTGCTTTCTCAGCTGGACGTCTTCCAGGACTGTGTCCAAGAGTGATCACATTTAGCCCTCCAATCTTCTCCTGTTCACAGGTGAGCGGGATATGTGCACACGCACCCCCGCGGGTGTCTCGTGCCGTGGCACTGTCGGCAGAACACGCAGCTGCCTCGCCGGTGCCCCACAATCGTCCTACGGTGAACTTTGACCCAGATGAGACCCTCTTTGGAAGGCGCAGGTAATGTCATAATTCAGTATTCAAGAAGATTGTATGTGAATTGATTTAAAAAAAAAAAAAAAAAAAAAACAGCAGACAGTTAACATGAAAACTGTTTTCCTAGAGTAACAGTTCAAGTCCTAAAGATACTTTCTAAATGCATCTTATTGTGAATGATTCATCTGTGCATTTGTTGTATTTTTTTTGAGCTTGGAATTATTTTTAAATCACAAAATTATATCTTGAATTTGAGCTTGGATTAAAAGTAGTGGAGTAGAATGTTGAATTTTATTATATTAAAAAAATAATAATAATTTAAAAGTTGAAAAATGAAAGAAAAGGCCTATCACTCCTTCCCTTAGATTGCAAATTTAAATCAACCTAAAAATAAAGGGAAAAAATTAATTATACTATTATTTATATGAAACCGCCAGTAGGTGGCGGGAAGTCTTAATAAGTGAATCACAGAATCATTCATTTAATAATTCATTCAAACCACCTGATTCACTCATGAATGAAGCAAGTGACCACTGTATTTAAGAATTGGTCATTGAATCATTGACTTACCCGAGTCATTCAAAAACACTGAAACATTCCGAATGAAATGGCACTCAGTGTTGCTGTGAGATGCAGTTGTTCTGCTTGGTTTCAAACTATTTTCATTGGTGAAATAGTTTTTGCAAAAACAGCTAATCATCTCGTGATCTTGCATAATCAGAACTGAAATGCAGGCACATACTTGACAGCCACACACTTAATTGAGAATTGATACCATGGGCCAAATTTAATTTTTGATATAAAAAAAGTCAAAGACCATAAGGGCAGGTGTTTGTGCATCACTTTGGGGTTAGCTGTGCACATGCCTGTTTGCACTTCCAAATATTCTGATTTCAGACCTTGTGTGACAGCTCTTAACACCATATTTGACAGGCTGAACACAAACAGTGAATTAAATTCCAGTCTGTTTCTCACTCAAAGTTGACTTGAAATAAATGGACATTTTATGGCACTTACTGTGCTTTTGGAGCTCAGCTGCCTCACTGATTCTAATGGCTGACCTTGTTATTCAGCCATAATTAAACATGAGGATGACCTGACTACTCTTTGCCCTCAGCTCTTAAAAATGCCAATCAGCAGCTGAAAATACAAATGTTCTTGTTTTTATTGAATCTCTTGAGAGTCTTCAAATGCTTTAAACACTCCAAGGGGACTGCAAAGCATTGCTGCTATAGAATTGACAGCAAGTCAATTCAGTGAAAATCTAACGAGTGTATAATAAATCTGAGAAATAGGAATTGCAGTCAACCATAATGCTTTGCTCATGCATCTCTTCATACAGCTCACATCTTCTGATGCTGTTTGTGTGGAGTGCATTGAGATGCTGTAATAGACTCTCCACTTCAGCACTCACACTCTCTCTAGCTCTGGCTCTCTCTCTTCCTTCATGTTTTCTCTGTATAGATCTTCACTGACCTTTTTAGGGGTCTTACAACCAAATCAAACAGTCTATTCTGTGCTTTTGAGTATTTGAGAGATGCTGTGTTCAGGGGCGACATGAACCTTTTTTCTATTTCTGTAGCCTACTTTTCTTCTACTTCTTTCAACATCAAAGATAAGAAATTAGAATTTTTTTTTTTACTTGAGTGTGTTTGAGTTCAAATTTTGACTTGATTTATGTATAATGCATTGTATTTATTAATATGTAAATTCTAAATGTAAAAATATAGTAAATAACTGTTTTCTATTTGAAAATATAATTTATTCCTGTGATGCCAAGCTGAATTTTCTTTTCAGTCTTTCACATGATCCTTCAGAAATCATTCTAATATGCTAATTTGCCGCTCAAGAAACATTTCTTATTATTATCAATGTTGAAAACAGTTGTGCCGCTTAATATTTTTGTAGAAACCATTTTTTTTCAAGATTCTTTGATTAATAGAAAGTTTGAAAAAACAAAATCATTTATTTGTAATTAAAAAAATTTATGTAACATAAATGTCTTTACTGTCGCTTTTGAACAATTTAATGCACCACTGCTGAATAAAAGTATGAATTAAAAGAACAAATAAAAATTCAAATAATCTTTTACTGATCCCAACATTTTGAATGATATAGTCTACATAAAGTAGTAATTAATTAAGGTATTTACATAAGTTGTTTTCAAAATCAGTTTTCAAAATCTGGCATGTGAGTCATTGAGGGTGGAGGTATGTACACAAGTTGAGAAATGCAGTGTGTGTTTGTGCTGTTAGTTGCGGTGTGGTTGTGTGTTCAGGCTGATGGTGACAGAGAGATGCTCATTAACACAGGCTTTGTCTCCTGCCGTGTGAGTGACATTGAGCTGCCTTCTGCCCCCTCTGTCCTGTGCAGTTCCACTCTCCCTCGCTCTGCTGAACAGTTGAGAGCGGCCGAGCCAAACACAGTGGGCTGTTTCTTCTCCAGCATAATGCCAATTAACAGTCAAAGCATCTCAAATCAACTTAGCCTGACAGGAAATGACAAGTAATGGAGTAGATCACGTTTCACACTGCGTTTGACCCCAAGCCCATTTTCATTTTTCAGATTTTTCTCTCTTTTTTCTCCATGCCCCTCGATTTTCCCATAAATCCCTGTATCTTTGTTCCACGGATTCTTTTTAATCTTGCCTCTTTGTGCACACCATCTAATTGAATTTATCTTTCTTTGAGTCCACTTTCTCTCTCTTTCTTCTTTCTGCTGCTCTCTTACTTTCTCAATTTCCTCTCTGTCTGCCGCAGGGAGTTTATCTCGGGTCTGAGAGGCTTCAGTCAGTTCTACAGTGGCCTTGGAGAAGCTCTGTGCAGCAAAGAGCCGGCGGCTCTCAACAGCTCCCTCTGCTGGAACGGACAGGAGATGACAGACAAGTGAGTGCTTCGATCTGATGACCGTGTAACTACATACTAATACCGTGCTCTTCCATTTTAGACTATATATTCGCAATATAGTGTGTTTTAGCATATAATAAGGACATAAATGTTCATTAAAACATTAAGTAAATTCATTAAGTGGCATGGTTCTACTTGCAGATATAGTCTGTGACATGTAAAGTAAGATTAATAGTTGGTGCTGTGCTGCAGAACAAGTGTTTTGCATCATTGCGGTTACTATGGACCCTTGCCAGGGTAGACAGCATGTTTAATTTGATACGAATAAAAATGAGTGCACAAGGGAGCGAGTACAGCCTGATGAATGAGTTGTACTGTCTTAACGTTCCAGGTCATGTTTAATTTTCACAGCGCGTTTTCCCAGAGCATTTTGTCCACCGGAAACATTTTTTCATTGTTTTATCAGCCGAAAGATCAAGGGACCAACAGTACAACCGATTGAATGGACTGAACAGCTATTCCTTTGCAGCCTTGTTTTCCTTTGTGTCAGATTAAATATGGCGTCTCACCTCACTAAGGATTATTTTGTGTATTTTAGGATGGCTGGAATGCTATATTGACCAATCAGCATCCAGAGCTCCTTGAAATGTTGTATAATATATGTTATTTCAAAATGGAAGAGGCTTTTATCTCTCTACAACCCATGCACTCTCTCTATTAGTGTTTTTATTCTGACAGTTTTTGCTAAGTGGGTAAAAGTAGCATATATTACAATAGAATCATCCTCCTAAATGCTTTCCAATATTACTACAATCTCAAAATGGCCCCGAAGAGACATATTGCCCCTGAGCTTGTCACAAATCTTGAAGTCTAAAAAGCTTTCTGAATAAAACGGAGACAGCGTAAGTGGCTGGTAGCTGAGCGGATGATTTTGTGTGTGTATCTAATGAGTTTGGCCGACTCCAGTTCCATCTGACAGGGAACAAGGTGTGAATTGTGATGTGGTCTTTGTGGGGTAACTGATGTTGGGTGGTGGTGTGGTGGCTTCCCTGTGCTTGGCTAATTGCTCTTTTCCGTTGTTCGCTCTGTGACTGCCTGTGCCTGGCTCTCCATGCGCCCTTTGGAACCCAATTTAAAAATTGTCATATTTCAGTGCGCCATGTCCCACATGATTCTGTTCCATAACTCTTTCACTCTCTCACAGTCCAAATCAAGTTAAGGTTGGCAAATGACAATAAATCAGTGCATCCCTGACCCAAACAGAAAAGCTTTAAGAGCTGCAGTATCTCATCCTAATGACTTGGAAATATCAGCTCAAAACTGAAGTGATCATTAAAGTCAACATGAAATCAAAATGGATTCTGTTTACTGTCTTAATGCTTGTTCCTGGTCTTATTGTGTGGGAATGATTTATCAGTGCACATTATTCAAAAGAAATCTGAATCTTTAATCGAAATGTAATAACTTCCTCTGAAACTACATTCCTTTTTCGTTGATTGTCTATTGGATAATGTTAACCAACAGCCAAATAGCTATTTAGCCGTTGTTTTAGCAAACTCTCATTTAGTCCGGCTCCATTCTAATATCAAATGTCCACTATTCACAGTCAAATTGATTCCCACCCCACATTTTCTCAATGAATATTTTTTTTTGCTTTGAAATGCATCACATTATAGAACAAAAATGAGTTGTTTCAAGGAAGTTTAGATGTTCACATACAGTATAATTTTTTTTATTAGAATTTCTTGGTAAAGAATTACGCATACAACTCGGCACTATTAAAGGACTAGTTCACACAAAAGTGAAAATTTGCTAAAAATGTACTCAAGTGTGGCTAGTGCCAATAAGTGAATTACATAATCATTCATTTAATTATTAATTCAAACCAGCTGTAGCAAGTAACCCCTGTGCTTAAGAACTGGTCATTGAATCAAAAAAAAAAAAGAAACCCCACTCAGTCAGTGTTGCTGTGAGACGCAACTGTTCTGCTTTGTTTGGAACTATTTTCATAGGCAAATTATTTTTTGAAAAAACTTAAAAATCTTGTGGTCTTGCATCAGAACCTAAATGCAATTGTCAGGCACACGCTTAATTGAGAATTGATGCCATGGGCCAAATTAAATTAAAAACTAAAACATAAAATAATAATAAAAGAAAAGTCTCTCCCTCAGGCCATCCAAGATGCAGATGAGTTTGTTTGTCAGAACAGATTAGGAGAAAAATAGCATTACATCACTTGTTCACCACTGAATCCTCTGCAGTGAATGGGTGCCGTCAGAATGAGAATTGAAACAGCTGATAAAAACATCATGATAATCCAGAAGTAATCCACATGACTTCAGTCCATCAACTAATGTCTTAAGCAAAAAATAAATAAATAAAATCCAATCAGTCAGTTACTAAACAGGCAGTGCTTTATGCATGAAGGTACTTACTAAAGAAAAAGGTTTTCAGGCACACTTCCAAGACACCGTAGCATCAAATCTAAAGAGTTCAAATTAAATCAAGTGAGCAATAGCAATGTAAATTATTTATGGATCTTATATGCGTTTTTTGTAAGTGTTTTTAATTTCATACAGAGCTGAGTACAGGTGAGCACCTGAGTGTTGGTAATGTGAGTATTTAATTCATATCCCCCTATTTTCCATTCTTGCCCTGTCTGTTTAGTGTATCTGTTTTGTAATTGCTGAAGGTGTGTGTCCGTGAGCGTATGCATCAACATTACTGCATTATGCACTGTTAGCTGCAGCTGTTTGCTCTCCAGTAAGTGCAGTTGAGGAGTAAATGGGGGTGAAATGGCCTGGTCACAACAGCATAGTGAACAGTTGGCCTTAGGGGACAGACAGCTGTGTCAGAGGGATCTCAGGCCCTCAGGAGTTAATTAGGACCCAAGAGAGAAATAGATAGGGGAAGAGAGAACGAGAATAACGATGCTGTGCCAGAAATGTCCGTCGAATCCCAATGTCATTCCTTGGCTTCTAGTGAAATATCATGATTAATTCTGGAATGCGTTCAGACTCATTTCATGTGATGTATTGAAGACGAAGTGATCCTTCACATTCTGTGCTGGGAAGGAAGCCATCTTGATTGTGCCAAAGAATGTCACTGTTTATGTGGCCCTGATAGATTAAATAGTCGACTCAAAAATGTCAAAGCATAAAGAAAATTCATTAAATGCCACCGTCACATAAACACACTGAGCAGCTACAACTACATTTCTGCTCATTCTTTCATACAAAATACAAACTGTGCCGAAATGTTACTTCATGAACAATTACTGCAAAAGATGATTTGACTGTAAAGTTCTTTCTATCCCTGGTGTTTGCTAGAAATGAGTTTTTCTCCTGTGCTGGATGGAGAGCAGAGGAGCCCTCAATGTCAAGGATCAAGTCACCAAAACTCTGGCACAGATTTCTGCCTTCTAGAGAATCAATTTTGGCATCCTGAATATCTGCCTTCTTCATTAGTTTTTGTCTTATGCTCCCACAGGCCCTTCAGTTCGACTCAAGTAGCCCCTCATCGACTCCAAACCAGAATCATGCTCCTCATATTATACTAGATATTATTTTGTGTTATAAGTAATATTTTTAAAGTGTCATGAATACAATAATTCACTAGTAAACTAAAAAAATCCAAACAAACAATCGATTCTGTGGGTGAAAAACTATGACAGCGTTTTAGTGGCACTTAAAAATAAATAAATAAGATAATTAGATGAAAGTCATAAGATTTTGAGAAAAAAAGTTACGAGAATAAAGTTGTAGCATTATGAGAATAAAGTCAAAATAATGAGAATAAAGTCATTATACGAGAATAAAGTCGTATAAAGTCGTAAAAATTACGAGAATAAAGTCAAAATATATATATATATATAAAAAAAAGTCAAATTTACGACAATAAAGTTGCAATATTTTGAAAAAAAAAGTCAAACTTACGACAATAAAGTTGAAATATTTTGGGAAAAAGATGATTGATTCACATGCCGCATAAACTGAGGTGAATACAGCGATCTGTAGCACCACATTAAATAAATATTTTGAATATTCTCAAAATATTTAAACTTTATTCTAGTAATTTTGACTTTATTATCAAAATATTTCATCTTTATTCTCAAAATATTTAGACTTTATTCTCAAAATATTTAGACTTTATTCTCAAAATAATTCGACATTATTCTTGTAATTTTGACTTTATTCTCAAAATATTTTGATTTAATTCTCGTAATTTCAACTTTATTCCCAAAATATTTTTACTTTAATCTCGTAATCTTAGATTTTTATTTTATTAATTTTTTTTAACATGCCCCTAACAGGTTTTTAACATAAACCTAAAACTTATATTAGCTTGATTGACTGAGCCTGATACATTTTATGGGAAGAAAATAGGATGAAGTGTTATACTCATGCATGTGAGTGAGATTAAACAGCAGTCACAGAAATCATCTGCTGTTTTTACACATGCTCTTATGTTGTACAGTAAGTGTGATCCACACAAATTGACTAAACATAGGCCTGTTATTTTGTTTTCTTTCCTTAAAAAGTAGCAGAATGTATGAAGCAGTTAATTAACTGCTTAACAATATTTTGACAATCCTAATAATATAAAAACTCTTAATTTATATAAGTACTCCAAGTGGTCAGGAATCACTGTTATTGCCTACACCACCTCACCTCTTCATCTTTATTTTTGAAGGGAGGTTGTGGCAGACAGGCTTGTTTAATAATTAATTTAACTTCGAGAAGTCTTTAACTTTAGGTCAAGATTGGTGGATATTTGGGATGTTTTGCAAACCTTCCTCCGAGTCCCAGAATGCTTCTCCTCCTGCTCCTCCTCACGCTCAATAACCCCCTCTCCTTCAGTCAGCTCATGATGCTGAAGATACTCGTGATTGATTCTCGCCGTCTCCAGCGGGTTTGGGCAGTGGGGCATGTTGGATCTCTGAGGGGTGCGCAGTAGGGCCATGAGTCTGAGCAGGTTCAGCATGAGTAGCTGGTCCAGACTGTACATCCACAGGGTGTTTAGTCATTTCCTGTAGTAGCAGTTGGGTTGCCTGCGCTCCCGCTGTACCATAATGCCTGTGGTGTGTTGTTTTTGTTTTTTTAGGAATCATAATGTTGATGTCATAAAGAGGCAGATACAATGAAGTCAATTTTACTTCATAACAAGCAGAAAAAGCCAACAGCGTTCTGTCCACTTTGAATAATTTTTACATATGCAATATGACAGTGAACTCAACATTAATGCAGTTCTTGCACTCAAATGATTTCTGATCATGTGACACTGAAGACTGGAGTAATGGCTACTGAAAATTCAGCTTTGCATCACAGGAATAAATTACATTTTAAAATATATTCAAATTGAATACATTTATTTTAAATTGAAATAATCTTTTACAATACTGCTACTTTTGACTATAGATTTTAATCAAATAAATGCAGCCTTACTGGGCATAAGAGACTTCTTTCAAAAACATTCAAATCTTACTGGCCCCAAACTTTTTGTATAGTAGTGTATTTCCTTTTGTGCATTAATTTTAAAGTCTCCCACAAAAATAACTTATAATGGTCTGAATGGTATGCAGAGTATGTCTCTAGTTATTATAAATGTCAAATAGGAGCTATATTGCGTGATGCTTACATATTAATATGTCAAGCTTTCAGTTCTTTCCTATAACATGAACCTCTTTATATACATCTTTAAATACTAAAATCAGCTTCAGAATCCACGAGCCACAAGAACAGACTACACTGTACTTGATTTATTTATTTCCCAATTTGCATAAAACAAAGATACAAGGGCATTTTAAATAATTTGTGTAAATGAAGAAAATATGTGTTGCATATTCAATTGAAAGTTTCAAATAATATTTCTTGTATATTGGGCAGTATTTCAATGCTGCAGTGTGATTAGCCAAATAGAATGTTTTATAGTTATATTTTCTTTCATTTAAAACCTGTCTAATTAAAGTGCATAAGATGTTTTTTGTGCTGAAAGAATTCTCACTTCAGCTACCCATTACGTTTCTGCATTAAAGTATGATTAATTTTGTATCTTCCCACTGTTTCCCCACAAATGGCCACCATCCTAACGAGAACAAAGCTGAGTTTTTCAGGCACGCAGGATTGAGCTGACCTGATACTGCTCGACCCTGGTCAGCACACAGGTGGGCGCTTCATGCGTGAAGCTCCAGCTAATCTCATCCTCCATTAAATGCTGCCCATGTCTTCTGATCTCCTCCTTCTAATGGAGCTCATGTCTGTATTATTAATGTGATAATTAAAAGCGGGAGGTGAGCTGCCATCGGGAGTAATAAGGAGAATAAATAAGTATGGAAATGTAATTTGGCTTAATGAATAAGCAGTGCATGTAAAATAAGGCACTGTGAAAGATGATTGGATAGAATTGTTCGGGATTATGTCATCGCTAAGAATGGAGCATGAGGTCATATCTTTGGCTCATACATCTAAAAGCTCACAGTACTGCAAAAAGTTTTTCTTAATTTATTTTTAGTAAAAGGCCCTTAAAAGTGCTAAAAACAACATATAATAATGCATGGTGATATAATAAATATAATACCGAAGAGTTAATTAAATTTTATTTAGTTTCAAGAAGTTTTTTAGTTTAATTTCTTTTTAAAAATTCTTATTTTTATTTTTATATGCATAATTACTGAAAAACAACACAGAAAGTACAGTGTATGTTCTTGGTGAGCATGGGCTTCAGTGGATAAGTTGAGGTTGGTGTCGTGACCGTATCGGATCTGTCACTCACTGTCTCTCTGTCGCCTCAGTGCTTGCACCAATGTGCCCGTGTGCATCAACACTAATTAGCTTTTAATAGGGAGTAATTAACTGGAACATGAGTCCAAGGGGCCCGGGGGGATCGGGGGAACACTTGGGCGCAGACACACACACACACATTTTTAGCAGTTGATGATGCCCAACATATGCTCCAGTTGCTCAGAAACATTCAGATGCCAGCACATGTCTGACCCAGTTGTGCGGTTTTACTGTTGGGTTACATGTGTGTATCTGTGCTCTAATAAGAGCTACAACAAAACTGGAATTTGGGGGGAGGAAAGCATAATGCAGAATTAGACTAACTATTAGATACCACTCATATTTATGCTCTGTTTTTTTTTAAGCCTTGAACAATTTTGAACAATTGAAAACAAAAGTAACATCTTCAAAAAGCCCTTGGTATCTACAAATAGGTGATTTTTTTTAAAGTCGTGAAGTGCATTTGAAATCTTTGAATGTCCTTGTGCAGCGTGATTGAAAGAGTGTGCTGAATGGGAAAAAAAAAATCGATTTAAAGGTTTATTATTTTTAATCTTTGCTCAAATGAAATTCCTATGGTCACATGTTTGCCTCTAGGTGGCAGTAGAGGCCAATTTTAGTGCTCCTATTCTTGTGGCTGTTCACAGCAGCTTTGGTCAAATAGCTTTGCTGCTGAATAGTGAATAATATGAAATGATAAGTTATTAAGATGAGATCATTCATTTGAATGAAATTTCTTTCTCATATACAGGAGACTGGGGCTAGTTGTCACATGGGAAAGGTCACTATCAGGTTTCAAGTCAAAAGTCCAGTTACACAATTGTATGTTTTCTCTAGCAATGGTTTTGTATGTTGCTTTCTGACACCCATGTGATTCAAAATTGTCCTAATTCAGTTCAGTCCTAATGTTAATTGCTTTTGAAGTCAAGGCCTGAATGTGTGTACTTACATAGAAATTGCCTTTTAAAATTGAAAACACCCCAAGAAATATTTACTGTAGTAAAGGTGCGACAACTAGCCCCAATCTCCATATATCACTTTCAATTCATGGACAGAGTGCATTAAAACCAGTCATTTTGTTTTTAATATGACTGATGGACATTTGTGTGTATACTTTGCAGGTTTCCAGGTCCAGGGCTGAAGAAAGTCCATCCACACGGCTCAGAATCCAGACAAAAACCACCTGAACCCGTCATCAGCCAGATCATCGACAAACTCAAACACATCAATCAGGTGAGTTACTTTTTATCAGAAAACATGCACAGGCTATTTTACATGTGAGCTTCACAGTGCACATCTGTGAATAATCATACGCTGCCATGCTGTCAGTCAGCACACAGACATACAGCCGTACATAAACTCATCACCTCTGCTTTAACTCCGTCACAACCGTCTGCCTGTCATCACACACACAGATGTACATGTCTGCACACTGTTTTATGGCAGCGCAGTCTTGTAGATTATCAGGATGTGTGATAGGGGCTGCCGGTATCTGTACGCTAATGCAGACAAAGCAGAGGCTTTCATTCACTTTCTTCCTGCCTGCCTTTAAAAAACAACAGCTGCGTGTCGTATCACCTTGATTGTGTGTGTGTGTGTGTGTGTGTGAGTCAGGGTGTGTCTGCTTATATTTCATGTACAGATTGCTCCCTATTGTGACCGAGATCCCACAGTGATATTTGACCCTTAGGGTTTTCTGTGTATATACTCTGGTAATCCTGAGAGAACAGCATCTGGCTCATCCACAGGAAGTTCAGCGGGCGATCTAAAGGACACCTCTTTCTGTGCTTCCTCTGTACCTGCAGGATGTGTGTTTTTGGCTGGGTTTAAATGTATGCTGCAATGCAACCTCATTGTGAATGGCTATAGGTTACAGTTAGTAAAGCTCAATCCAAGTGTGTGTGTGTGTGTGTGTGTGTGTGTGTGTGTGTGTGTGTGTGTATGTGTGTTATAGAAACCCACAGCGGCCTCATGCTCAATGGCCCCATCTGAGCAGATTAGCGCAGCGCTCTTGTTTAAACAGACCACAGAGACATCAGAGCGGCTCAGATGAGTCGTGGGTCTCGTCTGCCCTCAGGCTGTGGAGAAGAGCAGTGTGATCACGCCTGCTTATTTTCTCAGTTACTCTACAAACAGATCTCTTCTCTTCTCTTCTCTTCTCTTCTCTTCTCTTCTCTTCTCTTCTCTTCTCTTCTCTTCTCTTCTCTTCTCTTCTCTTCTCTTCTCTTCTCTTCTCTTCTCTTCTCTTCTCTTCTCTTCTCTTCTCTTCTCCATCTGTGAAAGACTCACTGTGACCTTCTTCCCATCTGTTTCTTCCTCCTGCGCAGCTCCTGTGAAGTGTCCAGCTGTTGTTTCAAGACACACGTCACATAATTTATGTACATGACAATAATTCACATACAGTCAAAATGAAAATGTACCCTAGACTTCTATTGTTTTCTGTCATGTGTATTAGAAAGAGAGGAAGAAAACATAATTAAGCAATGTCACACTTAAAATTGTGCAGCTGATCTGAATAGCAGCATGGTTGTGAACCTCATGCTGATGTATGTAGTGTTTACACACACACACACACACACACACACACACACACACACAGACAGACACAGAGATAATATAGATCTGGTGACTGTATGATGTCAATGCTGTTCATGTCTGGTGGGCAAATGGCAAGTGCATTTCAAAAGACCTCTATGTATATACACACATCTGCAGCTCCTATAAACACATAAACGAATGCGTAGATGCATGTTTATTCCACTGTATTATGTCATAGACTTCCATTGTTTTCTTTAGGTTAGTGATATATACAGGTTTTGACCAATTAATTTCTAAGCTTTTTTAACTAGCGAGGTCAAACAGGTTCAGCTGTGTTCAACAGGTTTCATTTATTAATGAACAGTGAGGACCTCACAAGTACAGTCATGTAGGATAAGATGTTTGTGTGGGTTGTTGATTAAACTGTGTGCATGTATGAGATGTCTTTACTATGTCAGTCTCTGACAAACATGAGAATAGTACTGCAGTCAAATCAGTGCACAATGTCCTTAATGAGACAGAACGGGACAAGACGCAACAATTTCCAACGGCGTAAGCAACAGTGCTAGCCGATTTCACAGAAATCAAAAACATACCTAATTAAGCCCCTTTCACCATGACAGAGACTGTTTAAATCATTCATAAATGATTCATTATTTAATAATTCATGTTCAGTTAGAGTTCCGGCTGATGGAGATGGAGCTCCAGTGAGTCTACAAAGTTGAGAAAAGTTTAACTTCATGCAAAGAAGCAGCTTCTACCAATGGTTTTTGGTTCATGCATTGATAATCCCTCTCATGCTGCTGCTATTTATATTCAAAACTTTCCCCTACAAAACATTCATTTAACATGAAGAAAACTGATTCCTTGTGAAAACAGAGTGACATGCTATCTACTAACTCTCAATGACATGTCTGTCTCTTGACCTCCCTCGATTATGTCAATGTGATTGAGGCTTTAGTGCGACTGGTAGTGTTTCCTTTACTTCACCAGCAGAAACTCAAACATGTTTTAATCAAATTTTCAGTTTAACTTAACCCTGTGATAATAGTTTACATCTGGTGTTATCTGGCACCGTGCTAATGTGTGTTCTCATTTGTTTCCAATAGCCGGGGTTTGAGTTATTTCCCAGAACGGACAGACAGAACACTCATATCAGACTTTTCCTTGAATTTCAGAAAGCCAAGATCTCATCTTCTAGCCTGGGAGGCTTGTTACTTTTAGTATGTGCTACATTTTCTAAGTGTTCTCCAGCAGTTGTAGTTCTATAAAACATTTTGGGTGTGGACCCATTTGATTTTATGGAGCAGTAAGGTTTTTGGAAGCTCTTAACAGGGTTTGAAATATTTCTGTTCTCGGGGTATATAGCGTGACAAGCCTGTGTCCCAAAGAGCGTTAGTGTAGCGGCGCTAGAGATGGCTTGTTGGCTCAGATTTGGGCCTCTTCTGAAAGAGAGACACCGGGGAGCGCACTGAACACCAAAAGACAAAACTTTACCCTCCCTCAGCTCTGCAGACCCCGATTTCTCACGCCTAATGCAGCTGATGTAATGGCTGCGCGGGGCCAAGTTTAGAGTAAGCTCGTCTCTATAAATGAAAAAAATGACTTAGCGCTCAAGCTATTCCAACTGGGCAAGTGCTCAAAGAGTCTGTGTGTTCTTATCTGCATGCGTAAACATGACTCAGTCAGAGACAAATCTCTCAGGCCTAAATGTATGTGAGCTTCAGATATTTGATCAGGGGTTTCACATTTTTTTAACGCCAAGGACCCACAAATATGATGATTTGCAACAAACACATACATAAAGGAAAAAAATTTAAATTTGCAATAAAAACATGTTTATGTTCACAAGTATATGTGAAGTATTTTTAATAGTAATTGTCAATGTAATTTCAATAGTAATTAGCAAAGAATTTCAATAGTAATTATCGGTTATCAATGTTAAAACAGTTGTCTTTAATGAACAGAATCAGCATTTAAATCAAATAAAGCAATCGAAAAAAGCATTTATTTAAAATCATATATTAACGTTTTCACTGACCAGTTTGGCTACTGGCCATTCAAAACTTATACTAGCCAAAACCAAAATATCAAGACTAAACCGGATTATCAAAAACACCGCTTAGATTTAAATGTATTTATTATTAAATCTGATTCTGAATCAAGAAATGGTTTTCAATTTTACAACAGTCGATCACAGTTTGCGAATACCATAAAAAAAAAAAATAAAAATTCCCTATGGCTTATCTTATAAATCAGCATTTATTTCATTATAATTAAATTAACGTTTAATTGTACACACGTGTAAGATTAATGGCTGTCAATTCATTAAGTGTTCATGTATTGAATCTTTTCCTCCATTGACATCCATTGAAAAATATGTTACAAATATTTGTCTCAAATCATTGTTAATGCAGTTTAATAAAAAAAAGAAAGAAAAAAAAAGTGAGTTGTGCAGCAGGATTTTAAACAGCCTCTGGATTCGGGTTGGCAAGTGTTAAATTCAAACCCTACACTGTAAAAAATGACTGTGAATTTAACGGTAAAGAACTGTAAAAATGCTACAGTAAAAACCTGTTAAATGGTTAACGGTAAGTTACTGTAAAATTTACAGGGAATTCCCTGCGTTGCATTTCAAATTTTGTTTGAATTTGATGCTTTTTCTTTGAAATAACTATGTTTCTTCTTAGTTTTTTTCTTAGTCTTATCAGTTATGTTTATTAGGGTTGTATGTTACATCTAATGTTAAATTAAAGGAACACTCCACTTTTTTTGGAAATAGGCTCATTCTCCAACTCCCCCAGAGTTAATAAGTTGAGTTTTACCGTTTTGAATCCATTCAGCCGATCTCCGGGTCTGGCGATAGCACTTTTAGCATAGCTTAGCATAGATCATTGAATCCGATTAGACCAGTAGCATCGCGTTCAAAAATGACCAAAGAGTTTCGATATTTGTCCTATTTAAAACGGTAACTAGTTATAATATAGCTGGGGACTACTTTCAGGCGCTGCGTAATATCACTGCGCCTGCTGCGGCCATGGTACGGCAGCAAAGTTCCTTGATTATTACGCCGGAATGAGAGTATAGTTCCTAATCATATCAGCCTAGAAAATCGCAACTTTTGATTTTCCGCCGGTCTTAGTACACGATATAACTACAGAAGAGTCAAGTTTTAAATAGGACAAATATCGAAACTCTTTGGAGTTGGAGAATGAGCCTATTTCCAAAAAAAGTGGAGTGTTCCTTTAATGTTTATTGCATATTTCAGTTTAATGAGTCTCACCATGATACTGTTTAGTGCTTGTGTGAATGACACTGTGCACCTTCTATATATGTTATTATTTAAAAGCTGCTTGTGATGGACTTTGGTTCATCATGTGACTTTCTCATCACCACCTGCATTTGGTGGTTATCAAGTGTATTTCAAAGGTACAAAACAGATTTCAGTACTTTAATAGGTTGGTATATTAACATTATATCAGGTAATGAAATTACAGTATTTAACTGTAAATTTAAGTTAAAACCTAAAATGTTGTTACCGTATTTTTTATGGTACAATTCCGGCAACCACAGCTGCCAGTTTTTTACCGTAAATTTTATAGAATTTTTTTTTACAGTGTACATATACTGTATAGTGTTAGTGCATACATAATATGCTAGTGTTTATCAGCCATCTCTTTCTGCCTGGCGGAAATGGCAAAGATGTTCAGAGATGAAGCTCATAGCACACACCCTCCGTCTGTCTTCATGTGTGTTTGTGTTTGTTCCCATGACTGTCAAACATTCACTCGTGCTGATCTGTAAAGTCTGCGCGTCTCTTCGTGTTTATACAAGAATAGTGCGTCATTTGTGGACAGTTTACTTCTTTGAGGGGAGTTGTTAAACTACAAAACCTCCAATTTGTTCTTAAAAATTAACCTTAATAAATGTGTAAAATCTCCCTCAGATCAGTCTACGGCTAAAAATCCCCCTGCGTTAAACTTTTAAGGACTAACATGCTGAAACAAAGTTTCCACAGACAGACATAAGTAATTTGTCTGTCCAGAATGAAAACGAGCAAGCTGCACAATCAGAATATATTAGAGGTTTAAGGTTTATACGTTTATTGTAGACGACAGGCTATCTAGCATGAAATAGGAACCAAGCAGCTGACAAAAAAAACACGTTGAGCCTGGATAGGACATGGTGTAAGGCCAAACATATCAGTTTTTATTTCTTTGGATATTTCTAATGAATGAAGCCATAATAAGTTATCTGATATCTAGATATAATCTGACTGAAATAATGTACTTTTTGGTGAAATTATGGAGATAAACACAGTTTGGAGATTAACCCATATTGTTGGAGTACCAAGGACAGAGGTCTAGAAAATCGACCTCACATGTATAGTTTCATTTACGCATATTGCTAAATTAGATTTTCATATTTAGGAAAATATGTCTTTCCGCTATAGTGCCGTCATCAGGACCATCTGGACTTTCCAGGGTATTGAGTTACTGTTCAAAAAAGCCTGTTCCCAGCGGAGCTCAGGGGATAGTGGTGAAACACTGCAATTATCTGATTGGTCTTTGATTATAGAAGTTCCCTCCAGCGTTGAGATGTGTCTACCATGTGTAGGGCAGAGAGGTGAGCATATATTACATGTCACTTCTCATGTTGTCCTAGATTTGTGGAATGTTCTGTGAAAAATTAGATGCTTTGTTTTTTTCTTTTTTCACGTACTATGGGAAAGAACTCTAGGCTAGATCTTTCACGCACACTCACTTTTTCTCTCATTTCCTGACTGGAACTTTTCTCTGCATTTCTTTTCCCCCGCTTTATGCCCTCACTTTCTTCTTCTTCTTCTCTCTCTCTTTGAACTCCACCCTACATTTCTTACGCTTTTTCTCCCATGTTAATCCCACTTTCTTTCCCGCTCTCCTTCCTGACTGTGTTGAGTTGTATGTGACACACTCCAGTCCCGCAGCCCTCCTTCGCTCTAATTAGATCCAGCGGCAGAGATGGAGAGAGAGGGAGGGCCGCAGGTAAGGCAGGAGAGTAGACAGCAAAACAAACCAGAGCTCCACATTCCAGCACGCAGCCTCACGTCCTGCTGCCGCTGACTCCACCAGGAGCTGTACACTCCACACCTTATCTACTCGAGTAAAAAGTACAAAAAAGTACCAAGCTCCAAAGGCCTCTTCACATATGAACTAAAAAAGGGAACAGTTGCAGATGAATGTCTGTGCACTCTAAAGGTCTATCTGAATGAAAACCAAGTTTACTCCAGGACAAAAAGATGGCAGTGGCTGACAAATTTACTCTGTACAATGCAGTAGGTTTTATGTGAATTTGGGCATGGTAACAATTATTATTATTTTTTTAGTAATATCAAAATAATATTCCAAAATCTGTGGATGGAGATTTTTTTTAATAATCAGAAAGGATGCATCAACATTAATCAAAAGTGATATTTATAATATTACAAAAAATGCTTATTAAATAATGTTCTTTTGAATGAATTTGATTGATTTCTGAAGGATCGTGTGACACTGAAGACTGGGTAATGACTGCTGAAAATTCAAATTTGCTATCACAGGAATAAATTACATTTTGCAATATATTAAATTAGAAAACAGTTCTTTTAAATTATAATAACATTTCACAATATTACTGATTTTACTGTATTTTTAATCAAATAAATGCAGCCTTGGTCAGCTTGGTCAGACTTCTTTTAAAAATCAGCCAACCTCCAAATGTATCTATATTGTACTATATATAATATGAAATTTACTGGTTTAATCTGAGTCCCTGAACGTCTGTGATGGTTTGTGGGTGATAGTTTGAAGGTTATTAAACGAATCCCGCCATGGTCGCTTGAGTCTAAGTACACACAAACACATATTTAGGCAAATTATCTACACACGTACACACACACACACACTTCAAATAGCAGCTTAATGTGTTTCAGTGGATGCTGGTCTTTTTGAAGGTGCGTGACTATGAGGGTTTCTCAAATAAACTGTGACACCTGACATTAAAGCAGTCTAGAAAGACCTCCATAAATCCAGAGTAGAGTGGGGGCTGCGTTTGACCCCGATCCCAGCACCGCTCCTGATGGCCTTTGCATGTCTCTGTTCTCAACAGCTTGGTTTGCTGTGGCCCTCGCACCAAAAACTCCCATATAGATAACTTTCCTTTTAGAAAATATGTCCTTCTAATGCAGTCTTCTTTTTCTGACAACCTTAATGTGTCTCACGTGGTCTCTCTCCAGCTTTTTCTCTCTTATGCTTTTTTGCTCTCAAACACTTCACCTTTTATGTTTCATTGCTTCATTCTCAACTTTAGTTTTCTTATTCCCACTCTGATTTTCATTCATTAGTAAGAATAGCCATAAATGATAATATTTTGATTGTTTCTCCTAAACAATGAAAATAAATGGAGAGCAAAATTATTTTAAGATGTTTACTTCTAAGAAAAAGACTTAATGTTTCTAGAAGAATGTTTAGAAGAGATCTCAACAATGTCATATACTGTGCTCAGATTGGTCATTATCTGTATATCAAAATATTTCAGGTTTATGCCATTCATCCTTGTGTGGGCACGTCATATCCATAAATAGAGAAAAAAAGGTCTGTGGCAGCTACTTGATTTCTGTAATGATGTAGGTTTATTTTATCCCTGCACTCTTAAAAATTAAGGTTCTTTACAGGCAACTTTAAACATCAGTGGAACCTTTTCATTCCACAAAAGGTTCTTTAGATTATAAAATGCTCTTCACACTAAGAAAAAATGGTTCTTTTAAGAACTGTTGAATGAAAGGTTCTTTGAGGAACCTAAAATGGTCCTATGGCATCACTGCAAAAATCTCCTTGATTTTTAAGAGTGTTGTAGGACTTTCCTGTTAGCAGGTCTTGAATCAGAATAACAAATCTGTTCCAGTATGTTGATCACAGGGAAACAACTACAATAACTAAAACCATCAGATTCATTCACACACAAATCAGCACTTAAACACTTTTGAAGTATCGTGCATTTTCATGTCTCAACCACAGATGGCGATAGAGAGGCCAAAGTTCTGTAAAGTACAGTTAAATTTAATTTGAGAGACAGTTTGATTCATTTTAGAGATTGTGCTGCCTTAAAAGCTTAGTTAACTGTAGTTACCCACTTTTTATTAGTAGCATGCAGTGTAGTTAAAGTTAAACTACTTTTCAAAAGGGTAGTTTGAAAACTAATTTCAAAGTAGTTTCTGATTGTCTCATTGATGTCTATTTTCATTTCCACTAAGGAATTTTAAAAGAAACATCTGAGACAAAATTGATAGTTAAATAAAACCCCATGAAGTCTCCTGAGCTATGAAATGGGCAACCTCTGGGCACTTTCTTACATCTCTCCACTGCTGTTCCCTCTATAGTAGGTTCTCACATTCCCTCCTTCTCCTCCATCCCCCTCTCTTTTTCATCTATCTGTTCCTCTCTCCCCTGCTGTCTAGGAGGTCAGACGGAGCACATGAGAGGTCTTTTCCTTCCAATTAGTTAGCTGCTAATGAGGCTGAAGCCCCCAGACCCTCCTCCCAGCAGTGCTCTCAGCAAAGCCCCCTCATCCCGCGGGCCAGAAGTTTCGTGCCCCCTACTGCCACCAATCTACCCCCACCCACTTCAGCTGCCCCACTGGCTACAATTACCACACAGCCAGCCAACAACAGCACTATAGCCAGAGCTCATCTGTTCTGAAGGAAACGGGCTATACCTTACACGGTCACCGGCAAACCTGTTTACTAACAGGACATATTTGTTATCCTGATTTGCTGGAAAGACTTCCTGTGACATGGAAATGTTACAGAAGGCACTTCCTAAGCCACTGACTGACCAGAAATACGGTACTTACTATAATAGGGATGCAAAATAAACAAAAGTGCATGTATTGGCTGAAGTGTTCCCAAACACCTGTATCACCTCATCTACAGCTGTGCAGATTGACAGATAGTCTCACGCCATTGGTTGAGCTAGAAGATGTAATGTTGAACTGCTCAAACAAACTCTTCAGCAAATGAAACTTATCGTAACATTTATTATCATTCTCCATGTCTCCTCCCTGATTGTAGTTTTGAATTTCTTGATATTGTTTTAAAATTTGTTTTAAATTGCAGTTTAATTTTAGATTCATTAATGGTTTGTTTATATATTTGAATTTTAGCAGTTTTACTTGAGGAATTACCAGAATACTTCCAGAGTCATTTAAATCTAAAATAAGCAAGACGTTTTTTTTTTTTTTTAAGGCAAGCAATTCAATGCATTTAAAGTAAGAGGGAAAGTTGAATAGTTATTATATATACTGCCATTTAAGAAATTAATACCTGTATTCAGAAAGGATGCAGTAAATTGGTCAAAAGTAACAATTAAGACATTTATAATGCTGCAAAATATTTCTGTTTCAGATAGTATAATATAATATAATATAATATCATAATATAGTTCTATTTAAAAAATCCTGAAAAAGTATATCACATATCAAATGTATAAAATGTTTCTACAAAATATTAAGCAGCACAACTTTTCAACATTGATAATAATAAGAAAGCTTTCTTCACAAGAAAGTATCATGTGACACTGAAGATTGGAGTAATGATGCTGAAAATACAGCTTTGCATCACATTAAAATATATTAATGAAAACAGTTTAAAATTTTTATAAAATTTCACAATGTTACAGTTTTACTGTATTTTGATTAAATAAATGAAGCTTTGGTGAGCATAAGAGGTTTCTTTCAAAAACATAAAAATAAAACTGTTACAGACCATTTAAACGGTTGTGTATATTGAATGTTTTGAGTAAGCAGTGGAAATTTAGCAAAGCATGCTTAATTTGGTTAGACGGGAAATGACAAAAGCATGCAGAGATTCCCAAAAGTTCTGATTATTCTGTTATATGATGAGTGCTTAATGACTATGAAAACCTTGACTTTTTTTTAAACATTATTTTTGATGATGATGATTATTATTATTGTGTGTGTGTGTGTGTGTGTGTGGTTTAACTAACTACAGTTTAACTAAGTGTTGTTAGTTTTATGTAATTTTAGTTTTTCGTTTAATTTATTTTTTTAAGCTTGGTTTTACATGAGTAGTTTTGGTTTAGGAAAGTATCCCTGGTCTATGCTCTGTCGCACCCCACCAGGAGCCGTGCTGGGGGTCTGGAGGTCAGTGTTCCTGACAAACATGATTCTTGTTGCCTTATGAGCGCTGTAGACTGAACACATTGAGATGTGATTGTGTTTGAGGGAGAGAGGCTTACAGGTGGAAGGGTTATGGCCGTGTTGTTTCTCAGGCTGTAGTGAAACTCAAGCCTCCCCTGGGCTCTCTGTGAGATTTGCCTCTATGTGCTGTTTCTCATGACTCGTCCGTATCTCCCAGCGTGAGTCGAGAGAGGAACCTCAGAGAAACGCGGCGCTCCATCAGCAGCCTCGCTGGAAAACACAACAGGAGCCTCTCGGGGGGTCAGAGGTCTCACTTCCTGTTTCCTCTCCGTGCAGGGTCATCATAGGGTCTCCTCTGTCTCCCTTTCCTTTTGTTACAGGGGCCTCACAGCACAAATCAATGTCTCTACAATGTAGCAGTTATATTATGCGAGAAAGACATAAGAGGAAGGAGGCAGCGCTGACACATGTGGCGTACTGCTCAGTGTCAGTGCTTAAGATAAGCCTTCAGCGAGACCTGGGACGTTTCTGAAAATACACACACACACACACATTTATAGACTGCATGTATGGATCTTTTCAAGCTGCTTGTATAGATCATATTAACTCTTACATCTGTCTGCATAAATGTGAAAAAGAGGTGAGGTTATAGATCAGAGTTGTCAGACTCATTTTAAAACCAAAGGGAGCTTGAGGATTTATGCGATACACAAGAGGATTTTAGATAACATGGGGCCTAATACTGTACATATGAAATTAATAATACAGAGTGCTTTTTGGAAATAGGAAGGTGTTGTACTAAAAGACATTTAATGGGAAATCACTGACTATTATGGTATTAGAATTAATCAAACAGGAATATTGACAAGCAAAAATCACACACTTCTTTTGGCTAGATAACTGAAGCAGTCTAAAATCATACATACATAATTTGAGCTAAAAAAAACTTTATTTTCATTTAAAATCTAACTGAATTAGTATTAATGTGTTATGTATAATCAGTCAGTAATTAAAATTATGAAACTGACTGTTTTTTTTTTCATAGAATTCAGCTCACTAATAGGGAAAATTATGATGAAATAAGGACTTAAATGTCAGTTTAATTCTCACACAAACCTATTGTGTGGCTCTTGTGCATATACATGTAGCACTTGAATCACATGGACTACTTTTTGCATTTTTGCACATTGTATTGGAAAAGACCAGCCAGCACATTCTTCAAAATATCTTCTTTTGTGTTCCGCAGAATAAAGAAATGCATACAGATTTAGTGCAAATTCATCCTCAGACATGAGGATGACACACACACACACACACACATATATAGGCCTATGGAACACAAGTGGAACACAAAAGAAGATATATATTTTACACTCAGTTTCTACATTCATGAAATATTGCAGTGCTTGTCATAACTAGATTTTCTTTTTTTCTTTTTTATAAAAGTGTCCATGGAGTTATACTATTTTATTCATTTATTTTCTATATGCATTTAAATCACACTTTTAAAATTAGTCTACCTCAGGGAGGCAGGCTGGGAACCCTAGTTCTTTAAAGAAAAATAAAAGATTTTTGAGGGGATGAATTAAAATAAGTTGTTTTAATGATTGTTTTGTCTTGTTTTAAATCATTTTAAGTCTTCTTGGAAGTTTGCTGAGGCCCCCTAGTGGGCCCCGGCTCCCTAGTTGAGAACCAGTGCTTTAAAGCACACTGTGTGTCCATGAGAGAATGCTGAGCTGGGAATCAGATGGTGATATCAGATGCACTGCTTTCAGACCACATGACTCTGGGAACGATGGTGATAACATGTCAAGCCCTGGAGCAGAAGACAAGCAAAGCCTGTGCTCAGACACTAATTAGATTTAGCCAGCAGCCCTCGTATCCGAAACTCTTTTAGCTCCCACTGCTCTGTCAAACAATCGCATGCATTTACTGCAAACATGCCAACATTAACACTGCTAGATAAAAGAACTGTGAATTCTTTTCTCTTTCTTTGACTTCAATTAAAAAAAAATTTTATTATTGTGAACAGTGCAGGATAAATAATATATACATTTAATTTCATCACAGCTCTCGCAGACATATTTTTATACAAACATTAACAACAATGAAGCCCACCTTTCTGAATCTGTGTAGCTTTGCTAAAAATCTGTAGCATTTTTTTCTTCAAATGATCAATTCTTCAACAGATATCTTTGTTCAAAGGCTAACAAATCTGTAATTTGTTTTGCTTTTTTTGATAAATGGCTTTGTTACAGCACTGGGGAAGCTACTACAGAGACTTGTTTAGATTGCAAAGGAACTGATTCAGATGAATGTGGTAAAACACTCATAAATCATCTTTGGAGAAGCCCACACCCAGGCCGCTAGAGGAGGCCTGCACTTTGTGCTCCTGTCCCAACAGGTATTAGTTCTAGAAAATGAATCTGTCTCTTTCATCTGTCTCAGACGTACTGTGTCTTGCGTGACTGCCTCTGCTTCAGACAGGTGAGAAGGGATGCCGGGACAGAGAAAGGGAATAAAGGTCCACAAAACCCCCCTCTTCATCACCTCAAATTCAATAAATGTTGAGTAATGCATGAAACGTGCGCGCATACGGGATTGTATTGAAGTTTCCATGACTCACACAGTGAAAATGTACCAGTTTTATCCCTTCTTTCCTCAAGTATGAACCACAACAACTAAAGTGGCTGTAAGGTCCTCACACACTCATTGTGGCTGTTTTTGTGTGTGTGTGACATTTGGTTGTTTTCATATAAATGAGGAAATTCAAAAGCGCTGTATGTAGGGCAGAGGTCATAATGTAATCATTTTAAGAATGCAGGAAATTACAATTCAAACGAAATTACACTGAGGTTAAGCTCCAGGCTTATTCGATTATTTAGATTCTTCTCTAAAGAACGATGTGCGCTGCAAGCATTTGAGAGTGTTCATAGTGCTCCAGATTAAAATGCAGCAGTGCTGTTCATTAAGTTTGGGATCAGTAAGATTTTTTAATGTTTTTGAAATTTATGCTTACCTAGGCTGCAGGTATTTGAGCAAAAAATACAGTAAAAATGGTAATATTGTGAAATATTTTTACAATGTCAAATAACTGATTTGTGTCACACGATCCTTCAGAAATCATTCTTAGATGTTGATTTGCTGCTCAAGAAACATTATTGTCAATGTTGAAAACAGCTGTGCTGCTTAATATTTTTGTGGAAACTGTGATAGATTTTCTTCCAAGATTCTTTGATGAATAGAAAATTCAGAAGACTTTTGTAATACGCATTTTTTGTAACATTATAATTGTCTTTACTGTCACTTTTGATCAGTTTAATGCATCCTTGCTGAATAAAAGTAATTTATCTCTCCAGGAAAAAATCTTACCGCAAACTTCTGAACTGTAGGGCATGTAAGTGGAGCTGTTTCATATATAGTACTGCAGCACGCAGAGCACCATATGAACAGACCACAAGCTACGGCACAAGATCAGACATGCTCGTTTTTCCTCTTGAACAGGCACAATACATGGTATGATGCTAATCAAGAGGTAGGATGGAAAAAAAGTCTTCGCTACATCTCATCCGGTTTTCTCGGTTTCTCTCTCTCGCAAACACATAAACATGTAGGCTGCTGTAAAGGGAAGCCGTGTCCCTGTACTGACCCTGTTTGGGTTTCACTTCAGAGCGGTGACACGCTGGATATGGTGCTGCAGCGCGAGGGCCAAACCACAGGCTTTATCTCCGTCCCCTCTGGGGTCTTTATACCCCGGCCATACACAACCCTCAGCTGCTCACTGCCGCCCCACAGCGTGTGTTGTGGTTACCAAAAAGAGAGACGGAGAAAAAAAGTCTTGTCCTCTCATGTTTTCTCCACAGTAGGTGGATTTGTTTTTTGTCAGTGTTGGAGATGTATTGTAGGACTGACTAAGGGAAGAGATCAAAAGAGAACGTTTGCTGCAAAACTTTTTTTAAAGAGGAAATGGAAAGGGATGGAATACAAGCCACATTTCCAAAAAAGAATAAAAATTCTGACTTTTTGCATGAAACTGTAAGAATTAATTCTGATTTTTGCACTTATGAGCTTATATCTCACAATTTTGAGTTTGCCTCTCGCAATTCTGTTTTTGTGTTTCCATCATGGAATCAAAAATAAAAGGTAATTGCAACCTTTTATCTTACAATTCTGACATTTTTGTCTCACAATTTTGAATTCATATTATTAGGGCCCGAGCAGCGATGGTGTGAGGAGCCTATTGGAATTGCTCCGTTTATTATGCAGTTTTGAGTTTATATCTCGCAATTCTGAAAAAAGTCAGAAACCTGCATTGTGAGATAAAAAGTCACATTTTCTACTTGGTGGTGGAAACAGGCTTTCATAAAATGGGTGCATATTTGAGGTGCTTTTTAATACAAGAATAACTATTACAGTTGTTCAAAAATCAGTTTAAAGATTGAACTTTAAGTTCACACTTTCAAAAACTGTATAACATACTCTTCTTGTTTATGCTACAAATACATGAATATCTCAAATCAGGGGCTTTCAAGGGGTTGCAAGGGAATGTAGAAAAACGTGATATATATTTATTTACAGAATCTTAGCAACCCCAAAGCAACACTCACCCACAAGACCATATCATCGTGGCAGCAGGTTTTCTGGATGAGATCTGCGCTGGGCTAATCATTGTTTAGTCATGGTCTTATAATTTCCAGAAACCCGTCTGTGAGTTTTCTCCTCTTATACGCTCCATTGCTTGTCTGCTTGATTAAACAGTAAACTGCCATGTGGCATTACTATATTGCTCTGAGTGCTGACCCTGAGCAGAGTTCAGGCCTGGTGTGGGGCTCAGCGACAGGTCTGTGGTCACTGTCTCTCTCTCACCACTGAGCACTTTGCCATGTGTTGGCCTTTTGTGAGTTTGTGAGCTGAGTTTTCCTTTGCTTTCTATGCAGTAAGGGAAAGAAGGGATCGCATGGCTGAACAGACACTAATTGCATTTTTTGCATTGAGCTCCGCTGCATTCCATGAGCTCTGTGTTCCCGAAGCCTCTGGACCGCAGAGAGAAAGAGGAGGAGGGGAGTCCTCAAGTATGAGGCTTGTTCTTGATTTATCAAGCATATTTTGTTTTATTTGTGTTCTCTGTGCTTCCTTGAGGCTCTCCAGTACGCGCCAGGCTTGTTTAACAGCAGCAGCGTTACTGCATCTGACACATAGCATTGTGTCCTCACACTGACAGTATTGATCTAAGAAAATAAAAGTGATATCTGGGTTAATATATTGAGTAACTGAAAATATTTATCAGTGTTTATCATGAGTTGGCCATTGGGAATTGTTACCGCAGTTATTACATATTGGTTTGATAGGGCACATGGCTTTATTAGGTCAGCTGAAAGACACACTGTATGTTATGCAAATTTCTATATGTGTCCCTGGATCACAAAACCAGTCATAAGTGGCACGGGTATATTTGTAGCAATAGCTAATAATACATTGTATGGGTCAAAATTATCGATTTTTCTTTTATGCCAAAGATCATTAGGATAAAAGATCATGTTCCATGAAGATATTTTGTACATTTCCTACTGTAAATATATCAAAACTTAATTTTTGATTAGTAATATGCATTGCTAAGAACTTAATTTGGACAACTTTAAAGGCGATTTTCTCAATATTTTTTTGCACCCTCAGATTCTAGATTTTCAAAAAGTTGTATCTCGGCCAAATATTGTCCGATCCTATTTTGTGGTCCAGGGTCACGTATATTCTACATTTGATGAGCAAAGGCATACTTTTAATTATTTGATTATAGATAAATCTTGACTGGAGTAATGATGCTGAAAATTCAGCTTTGCATCACATGAATATCACATTTTAATTATATTTAAAAATATATATTTAAATAGAAAGCAGTTATTCTAAACAATATTACTGTATTTTTGATCAAATAAATCCAGTCTTGGTGAGCATAAGAGACTTCTTTCGAAAATCTTACGAACACAAACCTTTGAAAGCTATTTTAACCGACCATCGTCCAGCATTCAGTATTGATCCATGTTATCTGTCAAACACAGCTCCATCTCTGATTATTACAAATTTGCTCTTAATAAAATCTCATCTACACAAGGAGGGGGGCACATTTACCAAGGAACCAAACCCAATGTTTAGAGCATAGACTACACACTGCTTAAGCTGTCTGACTTGCTGAATAGACAGTGTTTGTGCGCCTGTCACCGTGTAACAGATGTCTTTTTTCAAACAATGGGTGAGTAATTCACTCCATTATTTTATATAGCTTCATAAAAGCCTATATTGCAAAACACTGAGTTGTTAAATAGGTTTATAGTGCATTTTCATAGTGTTCCTGCTGAATTCAGCACACAATGTGTGACAAAAATAGACTCCAAAATACTAGTCGGCAGTCGCACATGCTCTTCTGTTACACAGCATTGTGTTCAGTGTGAATGCTGTAATCTGTTAACACGGTAAGCAAAATAAATGCGTACTGCCTTTGCATGCAATGTGAGTTTATTGCTTTAAAGCATGAATAAATTCCCCTTTTCCTTCACTGTAACACAGTGGCACCAGAAATGTACTCTGACCAGCCAAACCAAAGCATCCTATGCTACCTCAGCTGGCCACGGCACGTATGTGTGTGTGTGTGGGGGGGGGATGGGGGCAAGTGGCTGTGTTCCATCCATTCGGCCTACTCTCCATACACCCAGTGCCAAACGGGCAGCCAAACAGTTGTCCTTAAGCTTTTCTCTTTTCTTTTCTCCCTCTACCTTTTTTAGAGTTTGTTTTAAAATACCCTCGACCGCATTTCTCTCTCTCTCTTTTTCTCTTTACGACTGTTTGCTTTCAGAGTTTAAATGGTTTGTGGGGACGGCCCGTCTCGCGTCGTTACTGGGCAACGGTCTTCAGGAAGGAATTCAGAGCCCTCAGTAAATGTGCTTAGGGCTTAGACTCATGCAGCTCTCCAAAAACATGCTGTTGAAACAAGAGAGCCGAGTGCATTAAAGGCCCATTCCTCACACAGGGAAAACAGGCGCGTTTGTTGTTATTTCAGCTTCATGAACAGCACAAGTCATTGAGGGAGTGCGGTTTCACTAGGTGGCGCTATCCCAAGCTCATTTTCACACTGTTATCAGGCGTCTTTTGTCCGTTTTATGCTTTTTGGTGTCATTGCCGGTGGGCAAACTGCATAAATGAATCAGTTTCTCTGTCACTGCAATAACCGGCCCTGCGGACTTGTTCAAACAGAGGCGGTCTGTGCCTCCCGTGTTTCAGGCCTGAATGGAGGCCTGTGTGAATATCTGGTGGAATATGTTGTATGACTTTCCCTGCTGACCTCCTGAGAATGTGCTGACATTAAATCACAGATGGAGGGGTTTGTATATTTTGTAAGGCCTGTTTATCTTCTGAGGGTTATAATATAATAATTATCCATTTTTTAGAAAGATAGAGCTGTGTGCTGGTCAGAAGCTGTTGTCCTATGATTTGTTTCGGCGCGAAGCCATCCATACGCTCTTAAAAATAAAGGTGCTTCAAAAGGTTCTTCAAGCGATGCCATAGAAGAACCATTTTTGGTTCCACAAAGAACCATTCAGTCAAAGGTTCTTTAAAGAACCATCTCTTCCTTACCTTTTCATAATCCGAAGAACCTTCTTTCACCACAAAGAAACTTTTGTGAAACAGAAAGGTTCTTCAGATGTTAAAGGTTCTTTATGGAACCATTTAGACAAAAAGGTTCTTCTATGGCATCATGAAGCACCTTTATATTTAAGAGTGTAGCCAGACCCATCTGATCTCAATTTTCTGCTGTAGACAAAAACAACAACAGCGACGAAAAAAACCCAACAACAACAAGCACATGCTTGTGTCCGCACATCGGAAGGAAATCAATAAAAGAGGGAGACAGAGTAGAAAGATTAAAGGAAAAGCAGAAGACGGAGGGGGACGATGGAATTTTCAGCAATTATAGTTTGGCAAAACACAACAGCGGTCGATGTAGGAATCAACTCATTTAATGTTTATCCTTTTATGCCTGACTCTATTTCAATGCAGTACTGTTTAAAAAGAAAGACATGAAAAAGTATTTTGGAAATGAATGGCTTGATGAGATGATTTAACTTTATATATTTAACCGTATCATGCTCAAAATCAATCCTCAATGTGAAGTTTTATACATACCACATATGCCGCATACCACACATAATGCATATGAAGCAATTTATGAAATTTCATTTTTGTCAGGAAGCAGCTAATCTGTTTAACCCCAAATTAAATCTAAATAACTGGTGGATGCATACTTATCAACATCAACGTTTTATGTTAAAAATAATACTGAAAGTGTAGGTTCTTCATCTGGTCTGAATTGTTTTATTTTATTTTATTTTTTATTTTTATTTTTTTTAAACAAATTTTCACTTTTTAAAATGGTCCTGCAGAGTGTCAAATGAATTTTTAAAAGTATAAATTTAACTTGTATTTATTTTATTTTTTTATAGAATCATATCAGCTCAGATGTTATGCATAATAATTATAAAATAATTCACAAAATGCTATTCAAAATAGTTTCTTACTGTAAAAAGAAAAGAGTGTTAACTACAAATAAAATTAAAAACCAAATTCTGTTGTTATTTGTACTGCAATTAAAATATTTTGGTTTTTATCTTCCACAGTCATCTCTCAGATATGGCCAACAAGATGGTTGAAAGCTAGTTAGATTTGCTGGATAGACTCTGAGTAATATCTGAGAGATGACTGTTATTGATGACTGCATTTATTTTTCTCAGTATTCTGAAATCACTGTGAAAAAATATTTGACTTCTAGCACTAACAAATTAATTTCACCATGACTTTGTTTGACAGTTTTCACCTACAGTGTGATTGTGATCTGAACACAAATCTTAATCTCATACTGATATACGATACATGTTCTAGAGCAGGGATTCCAAAACTTTTTTCAACTGAACCTCTTTGACCAAAAATATTTACTTGAAGTGTCCCTTGAGTTTTCAAGTTAATATTTAAAAAATGTAGCACATTTCCACACCCCAGTTTGGGAAACCCTGTCCTAGAGTAGCATCCAATAGCGGTTATAGCATATCTGTTCATTAGAAATGTAATGGGGTTTTTTTCTATTTTCCCACCACACTCAATGCTAACGGTCTTTTCTCTGTAGCTTTTGCGGAGGGTGACTTTGCCTGAAAAGCGATGGAGGGCTCGACCAGGAGGGGGCGCTGCAAGGAGAGACCCAGCCGGACAAGGCCAGGCAGACGAGGATGAGGAGGGTCTAGAAAGTGGGGATTGTGATGATGAAGATGAGTGTACTGGTGTTTCTGGACTCGGGCCGCCTCCGAGACGCAAACGCCTGCGCATCTTTGCAGGTCAGTGATATAGCACCCATTGGAACTCATTTTTAGTGTCAGTGAGTTTTTAACTGGTGCTGCTGTAAATTTTGTTGGCCAATCTATGTTAAAAGGTTTATATCACCCAAAATGAACATTCTGTCATTAAGTACTAACCCTCATGTTGTTCTTTGGAACACAAATTAAAGGGGTCATCGGATGCCCATTTTCCACAAGTTGATATGATTCTAGGGTCTTAATGAAAAGTCTATAACATACTTTGGTAGTGTAAAAACACAATTTTTACCATGTCAAAATCAGCTCTGTTTACAGCAACCCGTTCTGTTGAATGTCCCTTTAAATGCTAATGAGCTCTGCTCACCCCGCCCCTCTCTTCTATGGGGTGACGAGCCGTTCTCTGAGACTGTAAACTTTAGCCGCATTTAGCCGCAAAACTTGCTAACTAGCACATTATTAGGAAAGGAAATTTGCAAAGATTCATAAAAAAAAAAACCTTATACTCACTTCTTCTGTAGATGAAGCTGGATTCGCGCGAACATAGATGCATTTAGGTAGATCAGGGAGCGCATTCCTTTCAAAAACATACGTAATCCACTGTGTCTTCAGCGGCTCAGATTTCGGGAGTAAATGATGACTGCTATGTTCATTATTACATCCAACAACAGAACACCTCAATCGCTTAATTGGAGACATTCTTGTCTTGCCCTGCACCGGAGTCGACACAATGGCGGACAGCTCTCAGCTCACTCAGGGCGGGTCTAAGGTAAGACGACCTTGTCAATGAACTATCGTGAGAGCGGTCTGTGCAGAACTACGTCATTCTGACAGGAATCTCAGAACAGCCTGATTTGAGAAAGGGGATTTTAAAATAGGTATTTAAAAAAAAAAAAAAAACACTGGGTGGATTTTTATCATTATAGGGTGGATGTGCACACACACTTCCAACACACATTTATGTTCAAACAACATGTAAAGTGAATTTTGCATCCGATGACCCCTTTACAGTTTTTCTCAATCGATTTGACACTTTTCTCCAATGCAATGTACTTGTTCTCAAAACAATTAGCACAGCCATCCAAACACAAAATAATCTTAACCAAACAGTTCAACTTTACTGCAAAATGAAGCACTGCAGTTTTTTCTAGTAATGCATTTATTAAAAGTAAATATTGTCATCAAATCTACAGGTTTGTTCTCTAATGATTAAAACACATTCAGCTGTAGATGCACAAATACACTAATGAAAATACATGTTTATTGCAATTCTTCAACAGGGAGATTTGTTATACAGTGAGGAAAATAAGTATTTGAACACCCTGCTATTTTGCAAGTTCTCCCACTTAGAAATCATGGAGGGGTCTGAAATTGTCATCGTAGGTGCATGTCTACTGTGAGAGACATAATCTAAAAAAAAAAATCCAGAAATCACAATGTATGATTTTTTAACTATTTATTTGTATGATACAGCTGCAAATAAGTATTTGAACACCTGAGAAAATCAATGTTAATATTTGGTACAGTAGCCTTTGTTTGCAATTACAGAGGTCAAACGTTTCCTGTAGTTTTCACCAGGTTTGCACACACTGCAGGAGGGATTTTGGCCCACTCCTCCACACAGATCTCCTGTAGATCAGTCAGGTTTCTGGCCTGTCGCTGAGAAACACGGAGTTTGAGCTCCCTCAAAGATTCTCTATTGGGTTTAGGTCTGGAGACTGGCTAGGCCACGCCAGAACCTTGATATGCTTCTTACAGAGCCACTCCTTGGTTATCCTGGCTGTGTGCTTGGTCATTGTCATGTTGGAAGACCCAGCCTCGACCCATCTTCAATGCTCTAACTGAGGGAAGGAGGTTGTTCCCAAAATCTCGCAATACATGGCCCCGGTCATCCTCTCCTTAATACAGTGCAGTCGCCCTGTCCCATGTGCAGAAAAACACCCCAAAGCATGATGCTACCACCCCATGCTTCACAGTAGGGATGGTGTTCTTGGGATGGTACTCATCATTCTTCTTCCTCCAAACACGTTTAGTGGAATTATGACCAAAAGTTCTATTTTGGTCTCATCTGACCACATGACTTTCTCCCATGACTCCTCTGGATCATCCAAATGGTCATTGGCAAACTTAAGTCGGGCCTGGACATGTGCTGGTTTAAGCAGGGGAACCTTCCGTGCCATGCATGATTTCAAAAGATGACGTCTTAGTGTATTACCAACAGTAACCTTGGAAACGGTGGTCCCAGCTCTTTTCAGGTCATTGACCAGCTCCTCCCGTGTAGTTCTGGGCTGATTTCTCACCTTTCTTAGGATCATTGAGACCCCACGGTGAGATCTTGCATGGAGCCCCAGTCCGAGGGAGATTGACAGTCATGTTTAGCTTCTTCCATTTTCTAATGATTGCTCCAACAGTGGACCTTTTTCACCAAGCTGCTTGGCAATTTCCCGTAGCCCTTTCCAGGCTTGTGGAGGTGTACAATTTTGTCTCTAGTGTCTTTGGACAGCTCTTTGGTCTTGGCCATGTTAGTAGTTGGATTCTTACTGATTGTATGGGGTGGACAGGTGTCTTTATGCAGCTAACGACCTCAAACAGGTGCATCTAATTTAGGATAATAAATGGAGTGGAGGTGGACATTTTAAAGGCAGACTAACAGGTCTTTGAGGGTCAGAATTGTAGCTGATAGACAGGTGTTCAAATACATATTTGCAGCTGTATCATACAAATAAATAGTTAAAAATCATACATTGTGATTTCTGGATTTTTTTTAGATTATGTCTCTCACAGTGGACATGCACCTCGATGACAATTTCAGACCCTCCATGATTTCTAAGTGGGAGAACTTGCAAAATAGCAGGGTGTTCAAATACTTATTTTCCTCACTGTATATATATATATATATATATATATATATATATATATTGTGTATATCTAAACAAACAAACAAAAAAAGTTGTAAAAATGTACAAAATAGTTCTCCAACTCCTATCACCCATCTGAAAATCTAATTGCCCTTTAAAATTAAAATCTGTTTGTGCCAACTTTAGCAGCAAGAACTGCAAGCAAACATTTCTGATAACTACAGCTCAGTCTTTTACAGCACAGTGGTGGATATATATATATATATATATATATATATATATATATATATTAGGGGTGTGCGATACTGCAAATTTTGGTATCGATCCGATACCAAGTAAATACAGGGCAAATATCGCCCGATATTGATACCGATACCGATACCGATACTTTTCCCTTTTTAATAACATACATTTAAATGACCAATTACACTTTGAAAATGAACAATAACTTATGTTGATATGACTAAAGTATTTAATTCACCTTAAAGCTATGTGGATATTATTTGCCTTTCTAAAAGGAGTTTGCAAGCAGAGGAGCCCAGAATATGAAAGCAATGCGTAAAGTTTTGTGTTAAGCATTTTCTTCCCATAGAAAAGAGTTATAACGAAAAAAAAAACTTAACGTGGCTTAATGCATTAAGAAAGTAATATTGAAAGGCCAACTCAGTATACTGATTATGCAAACTATATGCAGGCAAGCAGCCCAGGATATGAACGCAAAGTGCATGCATGTTAAGTGTTTTCCTCTGATAGAAAACCTTTATAAAGAAAAAACAACAACGTGGCTTAATGGTTGTATAAAAAGGCCAAATTCTGTCAATTTAATGGGTCTGGCTTCCAGTCTCATCCGCTTCCAGCAATTTTTAACTGTACAAAACAGCTCGTTTTGCTGCTTGCTTGGTATTGCAAACTGGTGTTTCTTACCATATTATTTTAATGAAGTGTCTAAATTATAAACACACACGGTGGATAGCACAAACAATTTTACCATTTATTACACTGTTATTTTTCTCATGATTTCCCTACCGTGCCTAATGAAGTGGAAGTCTCGCACATTCAGTCTATGAAAAAAGCTTACTTCCACATTGAAAAAGGTGAATAAGTTTGGTGTTGTTGCCACAGCAGCGAATTTCTACCGTTCCATCTCTCGCTGTAGCCAATAATATCCGCTTGTTCTTGGAGCCGCTGAGTCACATAATGGCATAACAAAACACTAACGCAGGGGAGGAGCAGTAATGTTTGCATACGAAATGTGAAAAGAGCGGTATATAAACACACAGATATGTCTATTCTTTGTTGAATGTATTAAGCAATATATTAAGTGTAGAGGAGAGAAAATTAACCTAAAGTATCGATCTAATCAGGTTAGTATCGATCCGATACCGATACCAACGTTGGTATCGATATTATCGATATTAGGATCGATCCGCCCACCCCTAATATATATATATCATTAGGGATGGGTATCGTTTACATTTTATCGATACTGATACCGATACTGCTTATCGATACCGGTACTTATCGATACTCTTATCGATATTATTTGGTCCAAAAAGATATGATGTGAAAAGTTGTTGAAAATTTCAGGTTATTTTATTACTGCTGAACTTTAGCAACTGTATTAAAGTTTTTCAGTCAAGAGCAGTGAGTTATTTTTCTCTTTGTGTTTTATTTTATTAACATTAAAGGAATGGTTCACACTATTTCATAAATGAAAATTGTGTCATCATTTACTCACTCTCAAGTTGTTTAAAACCTGAATGAGTTGCTTTCTTCTGTTGAACATAAAAGTTATTTTGAAGAATGTGGGAAACCAACTGGTCCCCAGTGACTTCTATATTTTTTTTCCTATATTTTTCCTGGTCAGTGGGGACCAGCAATTGTTTGGTTACCCACATTCTTCAAAATATCTTCTTTGGTGTTCAGCACAAGAATAAAAATTAATACAGGTTTGGTACAACATGACGGTGAGTAAATAATGACAGAATATAAATTTTGGGTGAACTATCCCTTTAATGACAATCGGCAGCATGTTTAGTTCTGTCCCTTTAAGAGAACGCATTCGTTTCTCCCTCAACTGTTTACTTTCACTTTAGACATAACTGTGTTTGTACGTAAACTTTGTGTGTTTTTGACAGTATTAGCGAAATCAGACAATAACTAAGTAATCATGTGCCGTTTGACCGGTCTTTTAATGTACGAACGCTTCTGTGTACGCACTCTAAATAAGCGTATTGACCCAATTACGTACCGGTCCAAAAAAATACCGGTTCTCGGTACCCATCCATCCCTATATATCATAGGAGAAAAAGTATAATAAGTAGGGATGGGCGATACCTCTTATTTTATTTGCGAACCGATAACGATATTTTCAAGCCCAATATCGTCGATACTGATACCGATACCAATACCTCTAAACTAAACTGATCTTTTAAATTATTAAAATAATATAATCAGCAATTATACTCTCATGATTTTTTTTCTTTTCTTTTTTTTTTACATTTCATAGGCCTTTTTTGATTATACTGTCAGAAATAAAATATACTAAAATTGTATTTTAGCCGTTTACTGGGGCAGTAATCTCAAAGGTGCACCTATACCCCTAAAAGGGAGCATATTAGTACCATACTTATTAGTACCATACTTATGCTTGCTTTAAGCTTGGATAAGGTATACCTTTGAGGATACCTCAAGAAAAATAAACATGTTGTTACATAAGTACTAAAATGTATTATTATTATTATTATTACCATGGTAAATTTGTGGTTACTGCAGTTTTACTACAAATGCTGTGGTAAACTGTGGTTACTCTAATAAAACCATAGTTAATTTTTGTAAAAGGTTGCCAGGCTGTTGTACCCCTAAAGGTGAAACTTTAGCATATTGTTTTCTGTCAGATTTATTAACAGCAATTACAGAACATAACACAATCTATTTTAACTTTCAACAACCAGTTTAAATAAATTTACTTGCACAAACCAGCCTATTTAAAATAAATATTACATGTACACAAAAGTTTGAGGTTATTAAGATTTTGTAATAGTTTTTAAATAAGTCTCATGCTCACCAATGCTGCACTTATTTAAAAAAAAACAAAAAAAAAACAGCAACATTGTGAAATATAATTAATAATAACTACTTTCTATTTTAATATATTTTAAAATATAGTTTAAAATGCATCTGTGATCAAAGCTGAATTTTTGCGTCAGCAGCGAACGCTGTCTGTGATTAATTGGTTCTGTCTTTCAGCATTTGCGTGTGTTCCGATGAGCAGGAGAAATATCTCTATCCAACACAATTATTCGCTAATATAGTCTATTTTTCCACTTAGAAGCTTATTTTATGCACCAAGTTTCTTGATAAATAAAATTAGTGGTTAAAAAAAAGTATCGATACTTTAGGATCGATCCGCCCATCCTTAGTAAGAAGGTTGAATCCATGCTTGACAAGCTGCTGTCTCAACATCTCCACATGCCTCTTCCTTTGTGACTGGTGATGTTATTGTGGACCACCATGTCAACAATGCTCCTGTTCCATTCAAAATAATCTTGATTGTCCACCTGACTGATCTCAAACTTAAATTCTGAAAAATGTTTGGACATTTACAGTAAATAACAGAAGTTGCGTGATTTGTAATTTGTATGAAATTAATGAAAACGTACAATCTGTTTAGGACAATTACAAAGTGTTCAGATCACTGTGTTAACTGTTTTGAGAACAGTAAGATATTCTTAAAGAGCTTTCTGACTCTCCATATAGACATCAACGCAACTACCACGTTCAGGGCCCAGAAAGGTAGTAAGAACTAAATTAAAATTGCCCATCTGATGTCAGCAGCACTGCATGCATATGTTGTCGTATTCTTGTGAACATGCATCGAAGACTGATGCGGAAGAGAAGACATTGTTGAATACATGATGTCACATGGACTATTTTACCGATGTCCTTAATACCTTTCTGGGCCTTGAACATGTCAGTTGTGTTGCTGTCTATGCAGGGTCGGAAAGCTCTCGTATTTAATCAAAAATAAGGTCTTACAGATTTGAAACAACATGAGGGTGAGTAATTAATGACAGAATTTTCATTTTTGGGTGAACTAACCCTTTAAAGTTGCCCCAACTTCACAGGTTACAGGTAGCTGTGTATTATCAGTGACCTCACGACCCTATCATTGTCCAAGGGAACAAACAGGGTACATGGGAGATGTTCCCTTTGATGCAAAACAAAGCACAAAAGAACCAACAAACCATGTTAGTGCAAAGAAACTAAACAGAGGCAAAGAATAACAGTAGAAGGGCAGGAACAAGGAGTTTGATACTGACTGACAAAGCCGGACCAGCTGAGCAAACACAACAGAGGGAGTTGTCGTCCTGGTTGTGTTGTTGTGGCAGAGATTTGGGCTCTCAGGATAGCGCCGCAAGGGGCCCAGGGTTACACTGAGAATCCCACTTATAAAACACATGTGGAAGGACAGGATAACGCACATATCAGCACTCAAATTTACACCGAGGAAGTGAAGCGGTGATAAAAAGTCCAGCATCAAGCGCTGAGGTCTGAACTTCTGAGCCGGTGGTGTTTATGTGTGCATCCTCCCTCCCTCTTGCAAAAGATTTACTGCTTTAATTATTAAGAATGAAGAGAATGTGTTTTGGGTGCTGGGATGAACAGTTGGCAATATATCTTTCCTGTCTTGGAATTTTATATCCCGCTCCTCTTCTCCAGTCCTCTCTCATTCTCTGTTTGTTTGTGTGTGTGTGTGTGTGTGTGTGTGTGTTAGGTCGGTGGGTCGCGACCGAAGAATGAATCACAGGATTGTTCTGATAGTGTTGTGGACAGCAGGGAAAAACAATGCTAAATGCTAATAATAAAAAAACAACCATACAATAAATCATTCAGGTTAAGACACTTGGAAGGGAAGAGAAATCACTTCAGATATCTCTTATTGTTGATGTCAAAGGCTGTGCAAACTTTGAGGTTTTGGCACAAGTTAATCTGCTAATGTGGCTAATGCTAATACAGTATTTTTAGCCCTGTGTTGATTCTGTGTGTTAACTAGCTACATTTTGGCAACATTATGCAGGCAAAAAGGTCTGTTGTCAATTGTCAATAGTGTAGCGATGTAATGAAGCACAGCTGAAAAGTCACTTTTGATCTAAACAGCTTTCCTTTGGTTACTTTGGCAGTGTTGAGTGACCAACCTGAACCTGTTGCGAAATCTGCGTGGGGAAATCTTTCGTCTTCATGCAAAATTCCTGGGTGTTGTGTTTTCCTATTTAAATGACTGAACTGAGGCTGCACAAATTGCATACAATGGTAAAATTGACACACATTTAAGGTTGGTTCATGCAGAACATCTTTTTGTATTAAACTGCTCTGCTTTCCATTGTAATCAGAAAAAAAAGGTTACACTTTACTTTAAGGACCTATTCTTGCTATTAACTAGTTGCTTATTAGCATGCATATTACAAGCACACTGGCTATTTAGTAACCGCATATTAATGCCTTATTCTGCATGACCATATTTTGGATCCCTTAATCCGACCCCATACCTAAACCTAACAACTACCTTACTAACTATTAATAAGCAGCAAATGAGGAGTTTATTGAGGGAAAAGTCATAGTTAATATTGAATATGTGTTCCCTATTCTAAGTGTTACCAAAAACATTTCTTGCTGCTTTTTCAGCATAAAGGCATGTGTGCTACATTTTTGAAAACATTAAAGACAAGCGATTAAAGGGATAGTTCACTCAAAAATGAAAATTACCCCATGATTTACTCACCCTCAAGCCATCCTAGGTGTATATGACTTTCTTTTTCAGACAAATACAATCGGAGTTATATTAAAAATGTCCTCGCTTTTCCAAGCTTTGTAATGACTGTGAATGGTGCTCGAGATTTTGAAGCAAATTAAAGTGCATCCATCATAAAAAGTGCTCCACACGGCTCCGGGGGGTTAACATAGTAAACCATAATCTCTAGCTTCTGCTAACGTATGCATGTTCCTGAGAAGGTAATTAACCCCCCAGAGCGTGTGGAGCACTTTTTATGATAGATAGATGCACTTTTTTGGGTTTCAAAATCTCGACACCCATTCACTGCCATTATAAAGTTTGGAAGAGCCAGGACATTTTTTTTTAAATATAACTCTGATTGTATTCCAATGAAAGAAGAACCCCAAGTAAATAATGGGGTAATTTAAATGCTTTGGTGAACTATTCCTTTAACTTTCAAAAACAGTAGTGATCAATTCTGCTGTTTATGCATTTACAAAATTAGCAGTTTTCCTGTTCGGCTAATATTATGTTCAAAGATTTACATTTTGTCATACCTATGCAGTTTACAGTCATACCTATATGTTGTTCAATATTTGACCAATATTCTTGCTCAAGTATTGTTCAAACACATCTGTTTGTTTTAGCGTAGACCTTTAGGCCTCTGATGAAACAGGTACACAGATAACAGCAGATAGCTGCAGATGACCCAGTAAAACACGCTTCAGCCCTGCTGTCTATTAATCCCATTTTGGTCGTTTGGGGAGGGGTCAGGAAGCCAGAATGCTGAAGGTCATCCATAGGCAGGTTTACTAATGGAAGTCCTGTCTGTGCCTGGTGCACTGAGATGGACGATGTAGATCTGGTTTCTCAAAAGAGACGCAGTTTCAGTGCTGCACAGGGGCCTGGGGTATGTGACGGACAGAACAACAACTAGGTGCAGACAGGCTGCACCTCGGGCCCAGACCCCTCTGTAAATCAAAGCTGTCAGCTGGACAGTAATTTCGTGGATGTTCTGAATGATCCGGATTGATTGATAAATCGTCATTCGCTCTGAGCAGAGATTCTAGGCCTCCTCGCCCCCCAGGACTGCCCCCAACCCCCATACCGACCCACGCATTCCAGGCCAGCAGAGCTATTCCAGGACACAGGCTGTGTGTGTCCTGTGCACACACCCCGAGATACACACAGCCAGCGCTGAGGTCGTGTCATCTGCCTCACCACACTCACTTTAATGTCAGCTGCCCGCTTTGGACAAGATTATGTGAGCTGCGGTGCAGTCCAGCGTTAATCAAACATGCTGTATCACATATTTAATGCTGCTTCATGAGAAAGGGTTCATATGAGATACTGCAGTTGTTTAAAACTGAAATATTGATGTCGGTATTGCTTAAACTATTTGTAAAATAAGTGTATACATCACAATAAGTGTATAACAGAATCGGAATCCATCCTGTCCTCTGCGGTCAGTGCCTGATAGTTTGGCCAGTCATGTGATCTCAAAGTGGTTTCATGTTAGTGTGCATGATTTTAAACATATGTTTTTAAAAAAGTTCTGTTTATATCTTTGTGTGCAATTGACTGATTTTCGCCTTTGTACAACAGACCTGTTCCAAATGTGATATATATTTTATACAGCAGTTCTATAAACAAGACATTAATAATGAATAACTGGCTAGTTATTAAGTTTATTTTTTCGCTGCCAACATAAATAGTTGCAAAAAAAGCAAAAGCGGAGTCAAGTGTTCTCAAAGAACAACACAGAGACTGAAATGCCACGAACACAAACAGTTAGAGTGATACAAAGTGAAACGGCTCAATACTTCACAATATGTTTGGTTTGTTAACATTAGTTCATGCAGTTGGTATTATAAACTAACAATAAACAGTGACTTTTTTATTTTACATTTTATTAATCTTGGTTGATGTTCATTTCTACATACATACTAGAACATGTTTAACCCTTTAAAGCTGGATATAATTACAATAATGTATTATATTTTTACATTAATGTATTGTGAATGAATATGAAATATAATAAACAACATATCAATAGTATATATATAAATTAACATTAAGCTAGGTTAATTATTAAAATAAAAATTTAAATTAATTTAAAATTAATTATCTTTCAAAAAACTATATGATTTTAATTATATATCATTTTATTATATATATATATATATATATATATATATACATACTGTATAGATAGATAGATTAAAAGTATTATCAGCATTAAAAGTAATATCAGAACTCTTGAAATGGTGCTTTGGCAATCAAACAAGATGAATGGATAACATATTTATTTAATTTATGATATTGTATTTAAAATGTAATTATTATAAAATAATGATCAGTAGAATGAATGAAAAATTCTACAATTCTAATTATACTGTATAACATTATAATATATATTATATATAGAATTATTAATATATTATTGTAATTTAAAAAATATTATGCAAATTGTTCATAATTAGTTCATAATAACAAATATACTTTCATGTTAATCAGTTGAAGTGTTAAAAAAAACATGAAAAGTAATATCAGCACTCTTGAAATGGTGCTTGGCCAATCAAATAAGAGGAATGGATTTCATATTTATTTTCTAAAATTGTATTCGATGAGTGGAATTGAAAACTGCCGTGCGTAGCGGTCGGTGTTTGAGAGAGATACCAGACATAAACCTGCTCTCTCAGTCTCATCACTTTTAGTTAGGACAGCACGCCAAACCATAAACCTTGTGCCCAGCTGTCATCATTCTTTATGAGCTTCCGCCCCTTTCTATCACACTTTCTCATCTTTTTCTCCATCCAGACCCTGAATGATCACCACATTGTGTATCTCCAAACAAAGTATCTCATTCAGCCTATCTGATGCAAGTGCTTAGCTTTCCTGACATTTCCCACCCTCTGTGCGCTTCTTGGTTCCCTTCTCATTTTATCAAGGAGGAGCCCAGGAGGAGTTGATGAATGTAGCTATCACTGAAAGGCCAAACCCCTGGAGTCGGGGGATTTTGGAGAGGGCCGGTCGAAGTGTGCAGCCTTGACCACTCCACCGCACAGCATGGGCCCTGTCAAGAGAGCTCTTGTTATTTTCCAGTGCTCAGCAGACGTTTGGTCACTGTAAGTGCTGAGGAGCATTTTTTCTTTGAAGCTCTTTGGCCCTTTATCAGCAGGCGAGGGTTAGCAAAATACAATGTGGAAATATGCCTGTAATGTGAAACACGCAGCTCGCTGTGAGAGCCTGGGCTGGGCTCGAGTCTCAGGTCTGCTACAGATTTACTTAAGATATGGAGAGCGTAAGAGAGATGGAGAGGAGAGGAAATTTTATGATGGATGGTGTGAATTTGTGAGGCGAAACGACAGGCACATGCATTCAAACGCAAGCGCACTTTTCTCACAGCATAAATAGTTTCATCCTTCCTCTGATGTTGAGGCTGGAATGCTAACAGGCTCCATCTGTCACCTCTGACCTCTAGCACCTGATAGGTGAGGAGCAAAGCACACGTTTTCCATTACAGCACAGGCTTTCTGCAGCCGCTCTGTGCCGCCGCCGTAAACAAGCTGCATATGAGGCCGGCCTGCCTAGTGTTTGTAGCATGCGCTGTCGATCTGTGTGTGTGTGTGAACTCGTGTGAGTTTGTCTTTATGTGAGGAAGTATACGTTTATGTGAATGTGTGTGAGTGCGTGGGTTTAATTAGCTCTGCTTTGAGGAGAAATCTATCACTAGAAGCTAGTTAAATATGAAAACATCTCCCTTTAAAAATGATTCATAAATAAACTAAATTAAAGTTTGTGATAACACTTTACTGTGAGGTTCAATTAGTTAACATGAGGTATAAACTAATAATGAACAACTTTTTTTACAGCATTTATTCATAGTTAATATTAATATATAAATAAATGGTAACACTTTTTTTAAGGTGTCCTTGTTACACGTTACTTACTATTATAACAACAAAAAATGATGCATAATTTAATACAAGTAAGCCTAATCCGTTAATTAATATTACTCAGTACTGTATAATTACACTGTAACAAGAACACCTTAAAATAAAGTGTTACCAAATATATTTTTAATTCCTATATGTTTTTAATATATTCATGTTAATTAATACAACTTTATGCAACAATGTATATTGTATATAACATTAGTTATCTACATTAGTTAACATGGACTAACAATGAAAAAAAATATTAATCTTAGTTAATTTACATTTCCTGATATTTACTAATTTACATTATTAAAATCAAATTTGCATCTGTTTATATTATTTATTAGACCTGAACTATGAACTAATATTGAACAGTTGTATATTTATTACCTAAATTAAGATTTATTAAATACTGTAATAAATGTTTTGCCTGTTTTTATTTAATGTAATTTAATGCATTAGCTAATGATAACTAATTGTTTAGTTTATTGTAAAATGCTACTGTTATTTTTCATTAATTCATGTTAGCTCTTGATTTAACTAATGCTAAGTGAACCTTAACTTTAAAGTGTTACCAAAAACATTAATCTGATTAAATTTACATGGTTACATTAAGTTATTTCACTTTATTAAATAAAAAATACCACCATTTAAATGTATTTATTTATTTATTTAATTAATTAATTTTTAAGATAGATTTAGAGTTTGAGTTAATCTGCAATATTTATGTTTTTAATTTTATATAAGAACAACAGAAGTCTGCGGTGCGTCCTCATTTAGATAAACAGTGTGTACGTGTGTGAATGTGCGTGTGCTGCTGTTGTATGGGAGTTTGTATGCAGGTATGAGAATGCATGTCATGTTTATGTGTGTAAGGGCATATTCAGTGGTGTTTGGACTGCAGATGTTTGGCTGCAGTGGCCCAGGTGCTTGGAGCTACAGACAACACAGATGTCTGCTCAGTGTAATGTGGAAATCAACTTGAAACACACCTGGAAATGAACAGGGCCAAAATGTACAGGAAATGAGCAAGAGTAAAGTCATTTCTCAGTTATCTTTAGCTTCCCCTTATATATGGTGAATGTCAACCCAGTAAGACCAAAACCAATAAGACTGAGAATGTTTCTCTCTGCTCACCAAGGCTGCATTTATTTGATCGAAAATACATTATTTGAAATATTAATTGTATTAAATATTTAAAAATGCAAATTATTCATGTGATGCAAAGCTGAGTTTTCAGCATCATTACTCCAGTCTTCAGTGCCACATGATTTTTTCAGAAATCATTGCAATACGCTGATTTTCTGCTCAAGAAACATTTATCACTATTAATAATATTGAAAACAGTTGTGCTGCTTACCATTTTTTCAGTATTCTTTTATGAATAGAAAGTTAAAAAGAACTGCATTTAACATCTTTTATATTACAAATGTTTATAAATGTCAGTGTTCTTGCCACTTTTTATCAATTTAATGCATTCTTAATTGCAAACTTTTTAATGTCAGAGTAACATTGTGGTTGTTTATGGAAAATATGTGACCCTGGACCACAAACCAGTCTTAAGTGTCAATTTTTCGAAATTGAGATTTATACATCATCTGAAAGCTGAATAAATAAGCTTTCCATTGATTTATGGTTTGTTAGGATCGGACAATATTTGGCCGAGATACAACTATTTGAAAATCTGGAATCTGAGGATGCAAAAAAAAATCCAAATATTAAGAAAATCGCCTTTAAAGTTGTCCAAATGAAGTTCTTATCAATGCATATTACTAATCAAAAATGAAGTTTTTATACATTTAAGGTAAGAAATTTACTAAATATCTTCATGGAAAATGATCTTTACTTAATATCCTAATGATTTTTGGCATAAAAGAAAAATCAATCATTTTGACCCATATTTTTGGCTATTGCTACAAATATACCCCAGCGACTTAAGACTGGTTTTGTGGTCCAGGGTCACACATGTTTTCTAGCATTCTCTAACATCCTAATGCAGTTTTAGAACCATCTGGTGTACCGGTGTACCACTTCCTGTTTCTATTTCTTTGCTCTCGTTCCTAATTTGTTAATTGTTTTGCATTAAGTATAGCTTTAGAAATGATTATATCTTAGGTTGCTCTTTGAGCACACAACTCTTAAAGGGATAGTTCACCCAAAAATGAAAAATCTTTTCATTCCAGTCAGTAGAACACAATAGGAGAAATTATGAAGAATGTACCAGCAGAACGAATGGGCACTGAAGCGTTCAAGCTTCAAAATGAATTCAAGGATGTTAAGATTTCTCACCTACCAACAGAAAATGGTAAAATCTCAGCACTTATGACCTGTAGAGTTAGATTAAGGCTGTTTCCAACATGAGAAAAGTGAGATCAGTAAACGGAAAAGAGAGCAGATGGTGGTTTTTTTCCTCTTTGAGAAAGAAGCAATGGCACCATCGCATCTGCAAATAATCCTGATCACAGAGAGAGGAAGTTTGCCATGAGAAACAGCCCAGTGGATCTGGCTCCTTCTACAAGGGGTCCTTATTTCTTCCTCTGTATATAAACAACAATCCTTCCCCACACACACTCAACCGTATGCACTTAACAGATAACCACATACACAGAGAAATAATGATACCTAACCAGCATTTGTGTAAACAGTGCCTGACTCGATATGCACAAGAGCTGGATGGATTACATCTACAGTCATTCCCATTGTGGAAGGCTTAACATGGTGGCTGGGAGTTTATGGCGTCTCACCAAACATTGTTGTATGCGGTAGGCTGGCTTCAAAGACTGACAAAGGTGATGTTGTCACATTAAAGCAAGAGGATAGTGAAGGAAGCCTGACAGTTGTGTTACAAAAACCAAAAAAAAACAATTAGAATCAAATTTCACACCTTTTTTCTCAGTCCAATACATTTTTGTGCTTGAGAGTTCCCAAAAGAAAGTGTTTGTTTGTGTAAGAGTTTTATTTACATTAGCAGGAGCTTTTGACGTCCAGAATTGATTCCAGACATCTTCCTGCGTCATGTCTGTCAGCCACCACAACGTCTGGAAACACAAACTGTCTCACCTACTGTGGGTCATCCGTAAACCGGGAGGCACAGAAAGAGCCGTGAGGATACTTTTGAGGTTAATAGGGAGTTACTTGGTGACAGTTATTTCTGTTCAGTGCATTTATGGAAAATAGTTACAAAATATCATCATAGTAACCATAGTTTTCACCAAAATACCATAGTTAGCGGTGTTTGCTATGACTAGCATCACTATAGACTATAACAGTCTGGTAATGAAAGTAAAAATCCCATTCATTTACTCCATAGAGAAATTGTTTAATGATGACAACATATAAGTCCGTTGGTATTTCTGTAATTTTCCTGGCCTTAAGCAGGCGAGTATGAAGGCACAGAGAACCCAAGTGTAGGTTTATTTAAAATTATAATGATCCAAAAACAAACCATGAGCTTAATCCAAGACATGAAACAAATCGATGAGCTATGAGCTTGACAATAAACAATGACCTAACACGTGGATACAGAATAGGCGTAAATCCCGGGGGGGACGGGGGGGACAGGACCCCCCCTATCTGAGGCTTGTCCCCGCTAAAAATATCATTACAAGCGACTCTGTGTATTGAAAATAATATAATGGACATATACTTAAAATAATTGTGTGATTAGTAAAATAAACGCAATAAAACGTTTTAAGTTCAGAAATGTTTTGATTCCCCCCTCCCTTTCGTCATAGTGGTTTGGTCCACTGCCTTCTTTCCTTCTTTACCGATACACACACACGAGTCCGGTGAGAGAGAGCAAGTTAGTTATGTGTAAGTAGGCTGTCAAGGCTGTTTTATTCTCTTTAAACATCGGGTGAAATGATTCTTTCTCTTTAATACAGATGATGGATCATTAATAAATTAGTCATGACAAAAAAATTATGACATCTGATGTATTTTCTATGAGCGATTATAAGGTTAACAAGCTTAATACCGTTGCTCACCCACTACAACTAACACGGCGATAAACCTGTGTGTGAACTGATATTAGGCTAATATTGTAGACCTACGTGTTGGGTTTTGCTCAATATGATGTTAAGTGGCAGATCAGTGGGTTTAATGCAGTCGAATTAATGCGAAAGAGACATACTAGGTTTCAGACGAAACCTTAAATACTACGGATGACGCAAAATAATAATTATAATATGACCGCGTGGTGAACCATGAACTCATATTTAAACACGGTCTCCATGCTATGTATACATGCTGTGTACACACATCTATCCTTACAAGTACAATTTTGGCTGTATTATTTGTGTCCCCTTCAAAAATTGCTCTTGAGAAATTTTACGTTTATTGTCCCCCCCTACTGTCAGATGAAATTTACGCCCCTAAAAACAGCATAACTTTCTTCAATACATGACAAGGCAAACATGAGGGCTTAAATCGCCAGGGAACACATGACAAAACCACCAATGACAGATTAGAAAAAGATATCAAGAAAATGACTGTGAACCAGTGAGAACATGACCCAGGAAACAAACGGGATACAGATCATACGACGTGAAACCATGAACGAAACTATGATGATGAGGAATTACAAAATAAAAGACATGACTAAGCTTATCATTCACAATGCTTCATGGGCTGTTTCTCAGAGTTCCAAATTATTTGCTTGAAAACTAAGTTTGTAACTTTATGATATTCATCTCAGAGATGGTTAGTTTGGTTCATGGTTTAGAACTCTTTATTGAATTTTTTTCAATCCCTATGGAAGAAATGAATGGGAAACAATACTAACCAAGACTGACAAAAGTGGACAGTGATTGTTGCACTGATACATAAAGTTGTAAACTTTGCGGTATGAGCATTAATGATACCTTAATTCAGGTGGCTTGTTGAAGAGCTGTGCGCTAGCAAGCATCAAATAGTGCCTTAGCAACCACATAGCCACACCCTGGCAACCACGCACAACGCATTATTGTGATGATACACGCAAGCACAACTTGCATATTCATGGTATTAGTCATCAAAATTAAATGACAGAGGGACTCACAGTTGGAGTAATCTCCCATATCCCATTTTTGTAAAGACCTGCCATCCTCGTTTCAGGTTCTACTGGTCCATCTTTTAATCTCAGTCAGCATGTTCGCAGCCTCTCTGGTGCTAACGGTAGCTGAAGCATTTACAAGCATTTCTGAACATTGAGTTCATGTATGCCATCAGCTCAGCTCATTGAAATGGCCTTTGCACCATGCACAACTAAGGCCTACACCATCTCACAGGAAATCATATTCCCACTGTGGTAAGATCTGCCTCTGAATCTCGTTGATCCCTCTTTGTTTTGTGCTTGTCCATTTCTTTCTGTGTCTAATCTGAACTTTAGAGCTAAAAATAAGTTTGAGAAGATCTAATTATGTGCAGATTTAGTGAGAGGAGCACTATAGCTGACACCAGTGGCCTCGCTCACACTGGGTTTGTGCTAATTAATATGTGTTGACTTGAATTTGCCCCACAATGGCACCCATTGAAGAGTTGATGGGGAATGCTGACATGGGGTTAGGACGGTTCACAAAGAAAAAGAATCAGTTATCTTCAAACATACATTTTTATACTGTGTTAGTCTGTTCTTGCTAAAGAGTTTTTACTACTTTACCTCCCAGAAATCCACCTTTTTCCCACCTTTTGACTTCCTCAGCCATATATTGATGAAATACTTCTCAATGCAAACTAAGATTTCATGCTTAAGTCTTTTATGCTTACCAAGGCTGCATTTATTGAATAAAAATACAGTAAAAACAGTAATATTGTGAAATATTATTATATTTTTAAATAGTTTATTCCTGTTATAAACAGTTGTGCTGCTTAAATCTTTTAGGATTCTTCAGGATGATGAAGAGAAAATTTAAAAGAACCGCATTTGGTCACACTTTATTTTAAGGTCCAATTCTGGCCATTAACAAACCATTAACTACAACTTTTGCCTTAATAAACTCCTGATTTGCTGCTTATTAATAGTTACTAAGGTAGTTGTTAATTTAGGTATTGGGGATGTAGATTATGGTCATGCAGAATATGTGAAATAAAAACATTTGTAAAATTATATATATAAAATTACTGTTTCTTTTGATTTAATGCATCTTTGCCGATTTTTTTGTTAATGGTACTGTAAAAGTTATTTTGATAAGTGCCTTTTTTTGTCCAAATAAGTCAGTGGTCACCAAATCAATTCCATATGAAGTTAATCGAAAATGTTTAATAACAGAACAAATAAACAGTTTTTTATTTATTTATTTTTAATGTCTTTTTTTTTTTTTTTTTTTGGATAGGACAGTAAGTTGACAGGCAGTGAAGCGGGAAAGAGAGAGGGGGGACAGGATCAGGAAAGGTCCGCGAGCCAGGACTCGAACTCGGGATGCCCAGAGCGCAATAGCGCTGTTGCTATTGGCGCCGACAGAACAAATATACTGTTGAGAAAATCTAAATATACCAATCGTGATTGGTCGTCTTACATGTCAGCCAGAAAACCCTTTCTTAACGATATCCCAAGCATATCTCAGCATAACAGCATTGCTGTTGCTCAGTGTGCAGTAGCGGCGTCTCTGTGTACTGTAGTTGTGTCTGGATGTGCTTCAGCTGTGTCTCAGAGCTCTGTAACTGTGTCTTGGCCTTCTCATGGCTGGCTAGTTTTTCTTGGCTAGCTGCTAGCTGCCTGCTGGAGTGGGCCTGTGGTCAGGGTGATGGGTGTGGAGACATACGCTCACATTCCTCCCTCTGTCCTCACCAGAAGCAGCAGCAGCATCAGCCCGAGACTCTGTGCTGTATGTGGGAGCGTAGAGTGAGCTTACAGAGGGTCTTACATGTGTTGACATCTTGTCTTGTATATACAGAGGTGTGGAAGCTACTGAAATGCTATATTTTATATATGATATACACTACTGATTTTAAAATGTAATTCATTCCTGTGATGCAAGCTGAATTTTCAGCATCATTACTCCAGTCTTTAGTGTCACACGATCCTTCAGAAATCATTCTAATATGCTGATGTGCTGCTCAGGAAATGTTTCTTACTATTATCACAGTGTTGTGTTACTTAATATTTTTTTCTGAAAAAGGATTCTTTGATGAATCAACAGTTCAAATGAACAAAAACGTAACATTGGTCAAATCTTTTGTAACTTTTGATCAATTTAATGTACTCGTGAAAAATACTAATCCCCCCGCCCACTTTTTTAAAACATTTTTACTACCAGCATTTTGAATGGTAGTATATATACTCCTAACAGTTAACAAAAATCAACCATTAGCAATATTAGCATTCTCTTTCTTCTAGGAAAACACTTTTGCACAGATTTTTGTCCAATAAAATGCTCTCTAGAATGAGATGTCCTTTCTCCTAATACTACCTGCAGTATAGCAAATACCAAATCACTCTCAATGATTCAAGAGGAAATAAAGAAAGACAAATCTTGTGGCTTTTTGAAGAAAAAAGTTAAATTACTTACTTATTTTTACCTGGTGGACAATAAATGGCGGGGAAACATTAAGAAAATGTACATTGAGAAAGTACATTGAGAAAATAACCTTCAATGTCCTACACTTCGAGGTGGGCTCATTTGACTTGGGCAAGTAGGCAACCACCTATCAACTAACCAAAGTATCCTAGCAACCAATCAAAACACTTTGGCAACTGCTTAGCAAGTTTGTAGCAACTTTCAGCAGCTAGCAAACAACTACTCAGCAACAACATAGTAACATCCTGCAAACCAGCCACAAAAAATTAGCATCAATGCACTAGTGGACAGTCACATTTTCTTCATTAAATGTAATATAACTAGATTTCTAAACTAAGAGCTCATTTGGCACCAAAGTGTACACATATAAGCTCAGTCCTTATAGAATTATGGTTCTGTTGAAATACTCACAAAAAGAAAACATGCCTCTCATCAGTCTGGCCTACATAGTTAACAATGTATACAGCCTCCATGCAGGACATTCATCAAAATCTAATAGCTCTTTAGAGAGATTCAAAAAGATTTGAAATGCAGTTCATCAGACAGCACAGGATCTCTGCCAACTTCCAGACAGACCTCCACCTGGACATACAGTTGCCGTGTTTATTCTGGAGCTCTCGTCCTCCTTACAGGTGTTCTTCAGGACTAGATAAGTAGACGGAATGTCAGTCTCCAAACACAGGTGTTCCTTATGAAAGTGGCCAATACTGCTTTACATTGCTGCTACATTTGTGGAGCCGAGGTTATGAAAACACACAAAACGGCAAAAATGTAATAGAGCATTCCTTCAATATAAATGTCCTTTAGATATCAGACATCTGATTATTAATCTTTCCAGATATCTTTTTATTTTTATAGCAGTTTAAGTATCATATATAAAGACACTTTATTATAAATCACAAAATATCATTAGACTGTGCTACTGACTTGGCTTTTATGGGTGATTATGGTGATTTAGATGTGCTGTCTGGAACCAATAAAGCATGTTTTGTGCTGCACAGGTGTCAAATGGGACATTTTCATTTCCAAATGTTTCATATCAATATCCTTTCCCGACAGACATTAAGATACAAAGTAAACAGAGTCTTATTGTCCAGCCCAGAGTATTGCTCTAGGGTTACACTCAATGCACATAAAAGTGATTTTATTGCAAAAAGCAGAAATACACACAAATGTTCAAAGATATTTTTAAAGAAAATAATGCTTTTATAAGGCTAGGACAAAAGTGACCGTATTAAGACTTTATAATATTACAAAAGATTTCTGTTTCAAATAAAAACTATTCTTTTGAATTTTCAAATCATCAAATGTTTTGAGCACCAAACCAGTGTATTAGAATGATTTCTGAAGGATCATGTGACACTGAAGACCGAAGAAATGATGCTGAAAATTCAGCTTTGCATCACCGGAATGAATTAAATTTGAAAATATATTACCACAGGATCTTTTAGTTTAATTTGTAATAATATTTCACAATTTTACTTTTTTTTTTTAATCAAATAAATGCAGCCTTAGAGACTATTAGAAACTTCTGCCAAAAGCATTGAAAAAAGCAACCCCAAACTTTGACTGGTAGTGTACGTGGCAAAGCTAATAGACATAAACTAAAATCAACAAAATGTCAAAAGTTGTTTGAGATATACGGCTAAGTTGTTAAAATCTCTAAGCAGTACAACCTGAATTCCGGAAAAGTTGGGACGTTTTTTTAAATTTGAATAAAATGAAAACTAAAAGACTTTCAAATCACATGAGACAATATTTTATTCACAATAGAACATAGAGAACATAGCAAATGTTTAAACGGAGAAATTTTACACTTTTATACGCTAAATGAGCTCATTTCAAATTTGATGCCTGCTACGGGTCTCAAAGTAGGCACGGGGGCAACAAAGGGCTGAAAAAGCAAGAAATTTTGAAAAGATTCAGCTGGGAGAATGTTTAGCAACTAATTAAGTTAATTGACATCAGGTCTGTAACATGATTAGCTATAAAAGGGATGTCTTAGAGAGGCAGAGTCTCTCAGAAGTAAAGATGGGCAGAGGCTCTCTAATCTGTGAAAGAGTGCGTAAAAAGATGGTGGAATACTTTAAAAACAACGTTCCTCAGTGTCACATTGTAAAGGCTTTGCAAATCTCATCATCTACAGTGCATAACATCATCAAAAGATTCAGAGAAACTGGAGAAGTCTTTGTGCGTAATACTTCCAGAAACCACTGTCGGTAAACACAATCCGCCGTGCCATCTGCAGATGCCAACTAAAGCTCTATATCATGCAAAAAGTAAGCCATATGTGAACATGGTCCAGAAGCGCCGTCGCGTCCTGTGGGCCAATGCTCATTTAAAATGGACTGTTTCAAAGTGGACAAGTGTTCTATGGTCAGACGAGTCCAAATTTGACATTCTTGTTGGAAATCACGGACGTCGTGTTCTCCGGGCTGAAGAGGAGGGATACCTTCCAGCATGTTATCAGCGTTCAGTTCAAAAGCCAGCATCTCTGATGGTATGGGGGTGCTTAAGTGCATACGGTATGGGCAGCTTGCATGTTTTGGAAGGCACTATGAATGCTGAAAGGTAAATAAAGGTTTTAGAGCAACATATGGTCCCCTCCAGATGACGTCTATTTCAGGGAAGGCCTTGTGTATTTCAGCAGGACAATGCAAAACCACATACTGCAGCTATTACAACAGCATGGCTTTGTAGTAGAAGAGTCCGGGTGTTGAATTGGCCTGCCTGCAGTCCAGATCTTTCACCTATAGAGAACATTTGGCGCATTATTAAATGAAAAATACGTCAAAGACAACCACGAATTCTTCAGCAGCTGGAAACTTTTATCAGGCAAGAACGGGACCAAATTCCAACACCAAAACTCCAGAAACTCATAACCTCGATGACCAGACGTCTTCAAACTGTTTTGAAAAGAAGAGGAAATGCTACACCATGGTAAACATGCCCCCGTCCCAACTATTTTGAGACCTGTAGCAGGCATCAAATTTGAAATGAGCTTATTTTGTGCATAAAATCGCAAGTGTTTTTGCTAGTTTCAGCCTGACGCAGTTCTCATTTTCCCATCCTGCACTGCATTGTTTAAATATTAAATGCATTTGCGCCCATTTGTGCGCCCATGGGCGTGCTGGTCTAAAAAAGAGGTGTGTTCAGGCGCATTGTTGGCGGGTTGCTATTTTGAGGAACTGAAAATAGACTGTGCCATACACCAACTCAAACCTAGTCTAAAGTCAATGGGGCAATATTTATTTTTTTTGTTATTTAAAGAGCGCGTTAGTAGAAAATGTGCCTCTGGGCGGGTCCACAACGCACATTCACTTTGCTCATTACACACAGGGACGCGCAGCAGCACACAAACATGCCAAATATTAAAAATTAAAGGATTGCAGTGTTAAAGAATATTATTGTGTAGGCTACATAAATATAAAAATGTCATACATGTCATAATGGATAGTCATTGCGTGTATCAGAATTAGCCTACCTATTTGCTCTCTGGAGACGCATTCAGTCTGTGCGCCTTAAAATTCCGCCGTTTAAATAGCGAATCCACCATGGCGCGAGCGCAACTTGCTCTTAAAGGGAATGGGAGATGAGACTCTGATTGGTTTATTGCACGTTACGCCCAAAAAACACCCATTACTCATTAAGAGAATAGGGACAACCCGTTTAGACCATGCACCCGGGCGCGCCGTGTAGCATAGTTTGTTTGTTGTTTAGAAGTTGTTTGGAAGAACAGAGATTATCCTCTTGAGTTTAGATGAGCAAAGCATATAGTATGAGGCACTTAAACACCCTCATCGCCTCTATTTAAACCCTAAGAGCTTATAAATCTTCTTTTACCAGGTCTTGAAACAAACTAGTCTTCTAAAGCAGTCAGCTCTAGTGTCTTATTCTTACCATGGAGGGCTGCAATAAATATTTAAAACTTGTTTCTGTGTTCCTGTTTGCCGTTCCTGTGATGCACTGCACTGCGGGCATTGAGCCGGTCCAAGCCCACCATTACCAATCAATGGCTGACTGTTGACCTCTGACCCGTGTCGTAACTGGAGCTCGTAACTCTGTGATAAAGCCAGTCAGAGCTCCGCTTGCATGGCAGAGACCCCTGGAGACTGATATTGCTGAAAACTGATAGGCTTTGGAGCCTTTGTGCTATTGGTCAGGCTATCCCATGCTCATTCGTTGTCGGTTGGATTGTCTGTTTTCTAAATTTAGCATGCCAACCTCCACACATCCATCCCACTAATTGCCATTGTGTGGATCCGGACCGTCAGCCATTCTGTGGATCCCGTCACTCACATCCTTATTTGCACGTGTTCGCGGCTCATTATTACTGGATATTATTAGTCACATTGTGGAGCTGGGTTATACATGGTTTGCACTTGGTGTCATTTCCATACCTTCCAATCCTCTTATTTTTATGAACATTTCAGGTTTTACTCGCGCCTCTCTGTACTCATACAGCAAACAATAACCTCACACACACACGATCCTCACTTTCCTGCCTATACCCACTAACACATCTCGTCTGATTTAAGGTGTAGTGTGTATAAAAGCTGTATTGAATTACACCTCTGCTTTAATTGGACTAGTGGTACAGTGTGCCGCTGTCACAATGAAAAATCGGCCTTTCAGGGCCCGTGGAATGTCTAACCGCTGGCTTGTCAGTGGACGGAGGGAAAGAAGTTAATTGTTCTCTGGCGCGCGTTCAAGCTCTGTCGTAATTGCACAGAAATCTCGAGGAGGTTTCAGCGCCGAGGCTTTATTTATTTGCCTCCTTCCTCTGTTTTAAAGTCAACTGTGCTGAAATGGGCCCCCGGGCATCCAGGGGACCCCCTGAGAGAAGGCCTCCATCTCTTTTCCTGCTCTTGGCCTGGTTCTCACTGGCTGGCATGCTGAGTTCAGGGCCTAGAATTAATTAAGTCGCATGCCTTCCTGTTGATCCCACCACTACGCAGCCGCTGGCCCAAATGGTGGACTTCCTCCCTGTTGGGTTAAAATTCCCCTCAAACGAAGGACGCAATGTGAAAACGCTGGTATGGAGGGTATTAAATATGGCATTTGATCTTAGTAGATGAGATTAAATACATCTTTCCTGTCAATTTAATTCAAGATGCAGATGATAGTAACATATGGATGGGACCAAGTGTCTATAATTAAAAATCTCCCACTATGTTGGGTAAACATATTTCTACAGACCCTTTAAGTGCTCACAGCCTTCCACCACTGTTGAGTTAATCGCTATATGATAAACACAGATTGCATTTATGTGTGGTGAAAATGCATGTCTCATCCTGGAGTAAATGAGCTCAAAAGAATTCAGATAATTGGCAATTCAGATTCGATTACCAGAGGTGGGTAGTAACGAGTAACGTTACATTTACTTGAGTAAATTTTTGGGTAACTAATACTTTTAGAGTATATTTAAAAATGGGTACTTTTACTCTTACTCAAGTACATTTTTAGTGAAAAAACGGTACTTTTACTTCGTTACTGTGGGCGACGCTCCTCTCGTTACTTTATCTTAATGCAATACAAGTTAAAAATCCTTCAATTTATTCCAAACAATACACGATACCACTATGACATTACCAGTTTGTTGTACATGTACCTTACACATTAAATACATTGTATAATTGATTCATTAAATAAGCTGTGACAGAGTATGAAATAAGCACCCGCCAAACCCGCGTTAGTTCCAGGAGGAATGCCTTTGCCTAGACACAATTAATATTGATATTTTCACAATATACGCTTGCAGAAATAAAGGCTACATTTGTTTACATTTTGCAGAACAGACGGAAGAAGATCCGCCAATGTGCATTTGTTTCGATATGTTCAGATGTTCTGTAGCGGTCATGTGAGGAGTTTTCACTCTTCTCCGTGTCAGAGGTTATATACATTTATAATACATAATTAAACTTTTCAAATATAATTTAATTCAACTCAGTGATGAAAATCAGAATTTGTATCAGCTGTTACTCCAGTTTTCAGAGTCATATGATCTTCAGAAATCATTCAAATATATTGATTTATTACCAGTGTTGTTGAAAAAAACAAAAAAACAGCATATGCTGGTTAGATATGTTTTGAAGCTGGGATGCTGGTTTATGCTGGTCATGTGCTGGTCTTGAGCTGGTCGGCCAGCTTAGGACCAGCACATGACCAGCTTAGACCAGCTAAGGACCAGCTTAAATCAGCTCAAACCAGCATCCCATGCTTCAAAACATACCATACCAGCATATGCTGGTTTTTTCAACAGGGAACAGTTTTGCTGCTTAATATTTTTTGGAACCTGTGACATTTTGTTCAGGGTTCTTTTATGAATAGAAAGCTAAAAAAGAACAGCATTGATAATAAATCAGGCTGATAAAAATTCGGATTTGCATCACTGAAATAAATTACATTAAAAAAAACATTAAAAGTATTTTGAACGACAGTGTGTGTGTGTGTGTGTGTGTATATATATATATATATGTATGTATATATGTGTGTGTATATGTATGTATGTATATAAAATTTTATCTAAATATCTATATGTCTAAATAAAAATATATTATATTCAGTATATGATCCAAAGTAACTAGTAACTAACTACTTGAGTAGTTTTTTTATCCGATACTTTTTTACTCTTACTCAAGTAACTATTCAGACTATTACTTTTACTTTTACTGGATAAATATTTCTTCAAGTACTTTTACTTTTACTTGAGTACAGTTTTTGGGTACTCTACCCACCTCTGTCTATTACAGAAAAAAATGACAAAAATAGATGTATGAAAAAATACAACATTTAAAAAAATATTTGAAAAAAGTATAAGGACAATCTAGAAAAAGATGTACTGTGTTTTATGCATTTTATTTTCTCATTTTTGTAGTTCTGTTTTAGGTATGACTTTTTAAAAGGTGATATATATATATTTTAAAAATCAATGTCTAATTTAATAGTTTTTTTAGCATGATTTGGGTGAAACGTTGAACTGAGAAAAAAACGAATGTGAGTTTAAGAATGTATCTTATTTGTTTTGATCCCCAGCAGCGTTCAAGTTGACATGCACTTCCTGAGTTTGTGTAAATTCTGATAATCATGTTCTCTAGCATGATTTGAAAATTAACCAAAGAGCATGTTTAGCACTTTGAGATCATCTGAACATTTGTACATTTCAGTGACCTTGATGTCTTTTTTGTTCTTTTTATGTCTGTTTTACATTTAAACGTTTTCTCAATTTGAAGATTTTTTTATTTCCATTTTTATACAGTTTTCTCTGTATATTGCCTGTATGGTTTAGTTATGTCAGACCGAGAACAGGAATTTAAGGTATGAGCTACATAAGGCAGGGGAGCATGTGTGTATATACATGCAATAGCTCATCTGTGTGTTGAACGAATTCGATTCTCCTCAGTTTAGATGGACACTTCACAGGGGACACATAGCTGGCGTGCCTCTCCATACTTGACTTTATTACTGATATCCGCTTTCCTTTTTCATAATTTTCACCTCATAGTTCTGTCTCCCTCATGGCTGACATTGGCCAGACAGTACACCTCATCTGTAGATGCTGAGATAAATGAAATGATGTTTTAGTTTTAGTGAAGAAAAAAAGATTGTTAAATGGTGTTAAGTTGGAATGCTGCCATATTCCTCACTCGCTCCAGCAAGATGACAACATAACACAACTAATGACTGGTTTTAGACAATGAAAGTAGTTATTTTTCCAGACTGAGTAAGCACATATAAGTCGCCAAGATGACTGGAAATGTTCATGTTCACTCTTAAAAATAAAGGTGCTTCACGATGCCATAGAAGAACCTTTTTGTCTAAATCGTTCCATAAAGAAACTTTAACATCTGAAGAACCTTCTTCAGATTATAAAAAGGTAAGAAAGCGATGGTTCTTTAAAGAACCTTTGACTGAATGGTTCTTTGTGGAACCAAAAATGGTTCTTCTTTGGCATCGCTGTGAAGAACCTTTTGAAGCACCTTTATTTTTAAGAGTGTTCATGTTATAATGAGTTAGAAACATATTAAAAAGCATATTCACATACATTCTATTTAATAAATGTCACAAAAATATCTACTGAACATTTTAATGACATATTGCAGCTGAGTAAACTGTAAAAATGTATTTATTTGTTTATTTCAGAAAACAAACATTAAATAGTAGATAAGTGAATTAAAGAATTAAATTTTGCAGTAGTTTTAATCTGAATGTGTTTGATTCAAAAAGAACGACTCATTAAAGTCATTCATTCTGGATTCAGGTTACATTGATTGTGCTGCATGTGTTTGATTCACTCAAAAGAACTGACTCATTAGAGTCACTATTTCAGGAATTGGGCTACAGTGATTGTTCGGACAGTGTTTGATTCACTAAAAAGTCATTAAGAGTCATTAAAATTAGTAATTTGTTTGGAAATCAGTCTACACTAGTTGCACTGTACTATATGTGTTTGCTTTGCTAGAAAGAACGGACTCATTATTCATTCAGGAACTGGACTACACTGATTGTTCAGAGTGTGTTTGATTCACTAAAAAGAACCAAGTCATTAAGAGTCATTAATTCAGGAATTGGACTACACTGATTGTTTGAAATGTGTTTGATTCACTAAAAAGAACAGACTCATTAGAGCCAGACTTTTCATCTGAAGCCATATAATAGCTTTATTTAACCAACATTATTATTATTACAGAGCTTTGATACAGTTGTATGTTCTGCATGTCTGTTCACATAATTTTTTTCTCCCTCTCTTTTTCTTTTAAGACTTGGCGGATAACTTGGCAATTGACGACTTGACGCTTCACGAGTTGCTCCTGACTCCCAGACTGGCCACAGACACCCACGGCGGCGCATCCGTGCCTGGATCGGCACGGGCGGCACATGTTCCTAGTGCAACCTTCATCTTTACCATCATCATCTTCATAATGTTGGGACTCCAGTGATTGCACCTGTTTGAAGAGAAACGCTACTGATGCCCATGTGTACATATAGCTCCATGATTTTGGCCAAGGACAAGAACCTTTCCTCTTCTCAGCCTCAAGTCTTACTATATGAACCTCTTCTTTTCTATATTTTGTGTGGACCTGAGGATCAATACGCTCAGACTATGAACTCATTCTTCTACAGCATGAAGAGCATTACTTATACATACAAGAATCATGTTCTTTCCTTCCGAACTCGTATGCCACACAACAGCCATGTGTTTTACATTGAGCATCGCCTCCCCTCTGCTATACACATGCAGTTTTACACAAAGGCCAAAGCCTTCTGGAGGAAAAGGAGCTAAATCGCTTTTGAAAAGACAAAGAGGCTCAGCTTTTGCGAGTGAATGGGCACACTTAAGGAGAAGGAAGCGTGACTGACAGAGTCTGAGAACACGTAGGATCGCTCTAGTGGTGCAGGCTGTCTCTCATACATACACTGCAGTGAGCTTCTCCTCTGCCGCTCATTTCCTGTGCAGTAAATGACCCTTGGAGTGGAGGACATCAAGGCATCGGCATGTCGTTGTGAAACCCTCTCCTTACAGGACGACACAGCTGTACTTCATTTACAAAAAAATGCTTTTAAACTGTTTTATTAGAATGCTGACTTTCCCTTTTCAGAAATTGTGGTATTTTATAATCTCTCTTTGATTTCGTCGCTCATTATCTCTCTTCCTTTTTCTTTCATTTCCTCTATTCTTGTATTATAATCGTGTGATTAAAGCGTTCTCTTAAATGGACACCCACAAAACTTCCTGTTTTTTCCTCCCTCCTTTCGCAGGTCACTGTAGCATTTGCATTCAAGGAAAGATGGCTGGATGTGTGCATCTGTAAAGTTTTCTGTTTCTGGACATTTTCATATACAAAGGGCTAAAGCTGTCATTTCAGATCAGAATTGGAAAACTAGTGTTTACAAATGGACACTGATTTCTTTTCACAACTTGTGACGTAATTCATTACTGATCTCTGTACAGCGCTCAAAGGCATGTCATCATCTGCTACATGTGTTTTAAACAAACTGAAAGAATCAGCTTCATTGTGTTAAACATCCCCCAATGACACAAAGTGTCCTGCAAGTTTTCAGACGATTACCAATTTCAAATCATACCTTTTTTTTCTTATGTTATTGTATTATTTCAAAGCACAAAGCACTCAAAAGTCATTTTGAAGATGAAGAGTGTAATGTATTTATTTATTTATTGTGTGTTTGTGCCTCCTTTCCCAGCTTCCCAGAAAACTATCCAAATCCATTTGTAGATTGACTTCCTCAAAGATTGTAAACACTGGGCTTTTTCAAAACACTGTTTGTTTGAGTGGTCATGTCAACCTTTGATTCAACCAGAGACTCCAGTTTGGATCAAAACTGTCTGTTTGTTCAAAGTGTTTTGGGAACCTGTTTGGCTTTTTTTGGCTATTCCATTTCGTACCACTAGTGGCAAAAAATATACAGTTAGTTAAGTATTGTCGTGATGTATTGTCAAGTATGGTGACCCATACTCGAAATGGTGCTCTGCATTTAACCCATCCAAGTGCACACACACAGCAGTGAGTAGTGAACAAATGCACACACACACCCAGAGCAGTGGGCAGCCATTGCTCCAGCACCCGGGGAGCAATTAGGGGTTCGGTGCCTTGCTCAAGGGCACCTTAGTCATGGTATCGAAGGTGGAGAGAGTGCTGTTCATTCACAATCCCCACCTTCAATTCCTGCCGACACGAGAATCTAACCAGCAACCTTCATGTTACAAGCCCGACTCCCTAACCATTAGGTCACAACTACCCCTAGTTCAGCTAGACCGTTTAAAAATTGACTCACCCTCAGGCCATCCAAGAGGTAAAAGAGTTTTTTCTTCATTAGAACAGATTTTGAGAAATGTAGCATTACATCACTTGCTCACCAATGGATCCTCTGCAGTGAATGGGTGCCGTCAGAATGAGAGTCCAAACTGCTGATAAAAACATCTCAATAATCCACTTCAGCCCATCAGTTAACATCTTGTGAAGTGAAAAGTTGTGTTTGTAAGAAACAAATCCATCATCAAGGTGTTCAATTCCGGATGAAACACAAGTCCATAATCAATAGTAATGTTTACTCCAATGATAAAGTCCATCCCCTGTTGTTGTGTAACATCAAATCCACCAACATATTTATTTAGAACTATTTTGGACTGTTTTTGCTTATTTGTGCTTGATTTGTGCGTATTTTTCTCCTGATTCAGACAGGGTGACTTTTTCACTGGAAAAAACTATATTAAATGTCTTAATGATGGATTTGTTTCTTGCAAACATGCAGCTTTTAAGATGTTAACTGATGGACTGGAGTGGTGTGGATTACTTATGGATTATTGTAATGTTTTTATCAGCTGTTTGGACTCTCATTCTGACGCCATCCATTCACTGCAGAGGATGCATTGGTGAGCAAGTTATGTAATGCTAAATTTCAACAAAACTGTTCCCATGAAGAAACAGATTCATCCACATCAATTGGATGCCCTGGGGATGAGTCAATTCTAAGCGCACATTTTAATTTTGGGGGTGAATTATTACTTAAATGCATTAAATTTCCATAATATTTTTATATTCCCACCTAAGGGCACTTGGATCAGCACCATTGGAGCAGCACCAAAATCAAAAATGAATTGAATGAAATGAAGTTTTTGCCAAAAAGGAAAGTCACTGCTATTTGTCTCTAGTCATGTAGCACAGATTTCCGAAAATGTTTCGCTAAGTTTTATTAAAGACCCATCTTGCCAGTTGTAAATTACCCCTTTAAATATTGAATATTGTCTATACTAATACATTTAAAAAAATCAAATGGCTGAAATTCAAAGTTTTCTGCAGAGTGGAGTATGCATCACCATGATATATCATTCAACCATGTGTTCCTGTTCTGCTGTTTGTTGTTTTCTTGCTTTACTTCTCTGTATTCTCCAACATCAATTCTTTTAGTTTAACAAGATGTCCCGGACTTAACAGCATTACTAGTCTTTGAATGGTATTTTCTTTGTGATTTACACCACACATATCATGCCACATACAGTATGTTAGTCCCACTTGACTAAGAAATCTTTTCACACATTGCAGCTCAGTAAATATTATGCTTTTTGCCAGGCTGCAGCTATGCTTTTATGTGATTCTTTAGAAGTAATGGGAGCTTTTGTGCCCCTCTCCCCAACAGGCCAGTGATACGCAGAGCTCTTGATATGGTTGACTGGTGCACCTTCACTGATCACTGGCCTCTCTGTAGCTCACCTCACAGCTCTCTTGTTCATGCACAGAGCCTTGAGGGACAATCATTTTGGGGCAATGTCTGGAGGGTTGGATTTAGCCCCAACTTACTGATACTGGACATCCAGGCCCTTGGTTAATGTTTTGTGGCGATTTCCTAATTCAAACATTTGTTTTACTCCAGCTCAAATTTCTCCGTAATGCTCTTTTGTCTTCATTTTCACAGCTGTCCTTCACATTCACAGCCTAGATAATGATCACTTAACTGTGGGGTTTTATCCAGAAAATGTGGTGGTTATTTTAATGAGTGACAGGTAGAGACCAATTGTGAGGCAATGGTTGCAGCAATTGCTTTGCATCTGTGTAAACTCAGAGCTTCTGCTTATTTGAGCTTTTATTTCACAGCATATAAAATAAATATGTATTTGAGTTTAAGTGCTTGCAAATAAAAATACCACAATTTATTCAAAAATAGATTCGGTTAAGGGTGTTTTGCAAGGCACTGGATATTTACGGTAGTATGCTTTATGTAAAATTGTAAGTAATATAAACCCTCGGCTGCAAGGAGGCATAATGCATTCAGTTTGAAAGAAGAAAAAAACTTTTGAAAACAAACTATGGCTAAATGATTGATATAAAAAAAATCTCAGTTTAATTGAAACAAATAGCTTATTGTCATACAGTATGCATTAAATGAAGGATGTGCTTCTGCCAGTAATGGAATGTGTTGAGTGCCGTAATTAAACTCTGAATTTTGCAATACTGTTTATACTGGTACTGATTGCACAGTGGGGGTGCATTCAGGGGCCATTTGGCACATTTGAGTACTTGAGCTTGGCTTGAGCCGTTCAATAACCAGAGCGACGGGGGAGGGGGATAAAATGAAGCCCTTCATTCACGCCAGGGTACAGTTACTCAGACCTTAAATTAATGGAGAAACTGTCCTGTCTGTACCTGCTCTTCTGGCTAACCCAGTGTACAGAATGTTTGGTGGTCAATACTGCAAATGCTGTTTATTTGTGACAATAAAGTACATGTGTTATAATTTTAAAAGTTTCCATGTAAATGATAATCAAATAAAATATTAAAGTTGCAGTTGTGATGTTGTTCTAACAGTTTGTTGGTGAAATACTGGAGTCTTAATGGGACTAAAAAGTGTGTTTTTGATGTTACGAACTAGTGTGTGAGGTGTATATGTTTTCAAGTCTGTATGCAGTTCTCATTCCAACCAGTCGAGGGGTGTCTTTTCGAAATCCAGTGTCTCAGTAGTATCAAAAAATGCATGCTGACCTAATTACAGAAAGTGAAGGCAAATGAATAGCATATAATCAACTCCACTCATCTCCATTTTGTCTTGATGAGCTTCTCTCAGCTGACTAAAGCTGTCAGACACACCTGTGGTGCCTCACACCTACAGTTGCAAATTAAACCTTATTTAGTCTGTGTTTATATTCTGTCACCCCTCCCCACCCACCCCAAAAAACACACACACACACACAACAATCCCCCTGGTGTGTTTAACACCAGACTTTATCTCGTTACTAACCTAATCTGACTTCAAGGCTGCTATGCTCTTATTTTCACACTCATGTTTTTCACAGATTCAGATCCTCTGGTCTTTTCTCTCCTAAAGCGGTGAAGGGAGGCTGGTTATCAGGCGAGAGAGCAGCAGAGGGGCTGAGCAGGGCTGTTGGTTACACTCTGAATGTTAATGGACGAGTAAGAATGGGCAAACAGGCCCATTGAAATGCGCAGGTTGAATGTTTTCTTAGGGTAATAAAGTGCCTATACAGGGATCCCCCAATTTTAGGACCAACTGGTCTTCTTTGTTTAGGGTGGCACAGTTAGTCAGACTAATTGCGTTCTGCAGAAATTGTTACTAGTTTATTGCTGTTTTTGTGATTCTGTGGGTGAAAATCATCTCCATACTAATGGACCACTATGGTAATGCATTCAAATAAATGGATTTTCGTTAATTAAAACAAGCTAGAGCAACACAGATCTTGAACAATTTATCACAATTTCATTGTGTGCAATCAATTTAGGTTTGTAAAATGGAAATGTGCTTAATCTATGTTCATTCGGAATTCATAAAAAATTTTTTTTGGCCATAGCAAAATGTAAAGGAAATCAAATCCAGACCGAAACTATATATGAAAAAATAATTTAAGCATTATATTTATTTTTAAATCTAATAAATTAATTATTGAATTACCTTGTACACCACTAAATTAAAATATAGTTATTTGCTTATTTATATTTTTATGCCAGAAAAAAATATCCAACCAATAGACAATGGCTGGTAAAAGCCAAAAGTTAAAAAACAAATGTGTTTATGAAATAACCAATCATTTTAAAAAAAATTACAGTATTTAGTGAATTAATCACATTTAATAAACTAAAATAATTCAAATGTATATTTCAGTAATATAATGTACTAATCATTTAAAAGTAAAACATTTCAAAATATTAATTTAGTGACTTCAAATCTATATTTAAACACAGATACCCAGATTTAGTTGTTCATTCTTTTTTAAGTGTGGTTCACTGCGGTTTATTTAAAATTTATTATATCTCACATCATGCAAAATGTTTAATACAAGGAGTTTTACATGTAATCAATTAGCAACTGATGAACGGTCAGGAATATGAAATAGATTAGTATAATCTTAACTGCACAGTAGCTTCGCATAGCTGTGGGTCTGTCCGTTACTCAGTATTCTGGGAAAAAGTGCTCTCACCTTTTGTTTTCTATTGAGTATAACACCGGTCCACTCTCTCATATCCACAATCAACGGACCCCAGAACCCCTTCGCAGGTTCTCATTGGCCACTGGCTTTCTCAGCTTTGGTCACACAGCATGAATGGGGTAGGCTGAGGAATGTGGGGACACAATAGTTGGAATGTCAGTTTGCTAAGGGCTCCCCCCAGACCATACACACACACACACACACACACACACACAGCCACAACAACACACACGGAAACATACACATACTCCAGCACATCCAGACATGTCAAAGTGTGCTCTCTGTGCACACGCACTTCAAGGTTAGCAATGAACGGAAAACAATTAGAAATGTGAATGAGATTAAGGAAAAAGCACTGCGTATAATAAAGACCTCATTTCCACGTGAAAAGCATTAGAGAACATCAGGCATCATTGCAGACAGCAATGATACAGAACAATCTGAACCATCTATGACTTTCTAATCTATTATATAAAGATTGCATAAAACATATTATTTGTATGCATTATACTCAGATAGAAGGCAGAAAAATATCTGTGGTTTAACATCTTTAGTTTCCGAAAGAGCTCAAGTCTCAGGAGTTTCAAAACAACCACACTTATGCACAGTTCAAAACCGCTCTAATTATGGCCTGTGTCATTGTTGGAGAGACGGGCTGCTGTCCCTGAGGACTGTCATAATCTAAGTGAGATGTTTTGGTTATGTTGCTCGTCATGGGAGCAGAGCTGAGATTCCACCGTGTGTCTCTCTCACTCTCTCTCTCTCTCTGTTTCTTTTGGCCTCTCTCTCCCATTCCTCCTGACCGTCATTGGGACTTTAGCCACACCACAGCTCTTACAGATCTGTGTCACATTTCATGACATGCAGGCATATCTGAGGTTAAGTTCTCACCTATGTTTAGAGACCTTCTTGTGAGCTGTGATTGATGATTGTAGTACAAAGAGACTGACATTATCTATCTATCTATCTATCTATCTATCTATCTATCTATCTATCTATCTATCTATCTATCTATCTATCTATCTATCTATCTATCTATCTATCTATATCTATTTGCCTAATGGAGAATCGGACTCGTAATCCAAAGGTGTAGGTGGGAGGAGTGATGTCCAGTGCTCTCTCACCCTCAATACCACGACTGAGGTGCTCTTGAGCAAGGCACCGAACCCCCAACTGCTCCCCGGGTGCCGCAGCATAAATGACTGCCCACTGCTCCGGGTGTGTGTTCACGGTGTGTGTGTGTTCACTGCTGTGTGTGTGCACTTTGGATGGGTTAAATGCAGAGCACGAATTCCGAGTATGGATCACCATACTTGGCTGTATGTCACTTCACTTTCATCTATCTATCTATCTATGCTCTTAAAGGGTTAGTTCATCCTTCGCTCATCTTCAGAACACAAATTAAGATATTTGTGATGAAATCTGGGAGCTCTCTGACCCTATACACTGTAAAAAAAAAAAAAAAAAAAAGTTTCACTTTAAACTTAAAATTTTAAGGCAACCAGCTTCAGCAAATTTTTGAGTTTGCTCAACTTATTTTTGTGGGAAATTCTCAAATTTTTGTTGTATAAACTTAAAACGACAAGTTGAGAAAACTCAAAAATCTGCAGAAGCTGGTTGCCTTAAAATCTTAAATTGGCTCAATTTTTTTTTTTTTTTTTTTACAGTGTAGACAGCAACGCAACTGTAATGTTCCCAGGTCCAGACACATAGCAAGGACATCAGTAAAACAGCCAATGTGACATCAGTGGCTAAACTTCAGTTTTGCAAAGCTACGAGAATCATTTTTGTGCACAAAGAAAAAACAAAAACAGTTTCATTGCGCACAAAAAGTATTCTCGTAGCTTCACACAATTGAAGTTGAGACACTGATGTCCTTGCTACGTTTCTGTGACTGGGAACATTTCAGTTGCTTTGCTGTCTATGAAGGGTCAGAGAGCTCTCAGACTGAATCAAAAATAGGCTTATCTTAATTTGTGTTCTGTAGATGAATGAAGGTTTGGAAGGACATGAGGGTGAGTAATTAATAACATAATTTTCATTTAGGGGTGAACTATCCCTTTAACTGTCAATTAAAGTGGCAAAAACTCCTATAAAATGTCAACAATATATTTACTCAGTTCAAGAATGATTTGAACAATATGTACTAGCAGACTGCAAATGTTGATATTCTAAGAAGTCAGTGTAACCTCCTGCGCGCGTCATGCTCCACCCCGTGTGTTTCGCGTGGCCAGCTCTCTTTGTCCGGAACTCACCCGCGTGCACGCGCAGTCCTGACTCTGAGATCTCGCCGCGCGCACAAGCGACTCCTCGATTTCCAATCTGCGTCCAGACTGCACACCAGCGCAAGAGGGGAAAACTTTCCTAAAACTTTTTTATCGCAGTTTTCTCGCTTCTCCCCCTACAGAGCAAACTGCTTCGCGGAACTCTTCAACCGAAGAAGAAACTGGTCAAGAAGTGCCTTACCTTTACAGCATTGAACATGTGTGCGCGTGCATAGCGCTGGACGTAGCGCAGATTTGCTTTTGTTTTTCGTTAAAAAAAAGTCACAGCGAAGAACGCAAAGTCTTGAGCACTTCACTGTTTGTTGTCGTTTTTGGTGGCTTTTTATTCGTTACACACTGCGGGATTGTTTCGCTCGTTGTTCTTCAGAGGCCCGGTTTTATTGCTCCAGAAAATCCAGTTCGCGAGATCCGAGCGCTTAGAAGAAGTTAAACAGAGACGCCGCATCTCCATGAGGAAACCAGAAGCGCGAATCGAAGAGATTTCGTGACTTGACTTTTTGTTTTATTTTCTTTTACTTTTTTTCTCTTTTGCTCAAGCAGTCCGAGATGAAGATGTTCGTTGTGTTCGCTGTATGCATGTCGGTGGTGGTTTTGGCGTCGGCTCAAGCTGCTGATCAGAAGGTAAAGAACTGCAATGAAGTCAGAACTGCCTACAGCTCGAAAGGTTTCAACGTCAACGATGTCCCCAACAAAGGAGTTCATGGTGAGTTGCGCTGATTTTATTAACCCAAAATAGTTTGTGACACTTGGAAACCAAATGTTTCTGAAAAATCGGAACACCGAGGCTCTTGTACTAAAAAGCTGCAAGTTATTCGAAGGACCTAATTCAGCCAGGCTGAAAATGTCTTTTTTACTTTTTCAAAGAAAGTGTTTAAATATTATAGTTTTTCTTTACACCATATTGATTTTCTGTTGTTGTTTTTTTTTGAACATGTGCATTTCTAATATTTTCTTTACTCATCGTATTGTCCTTCAAAAGAATTGCCTTCAGTAGGTCATTAATGTGACTAACATATAACTTACAAATATGATGCAAATATACTGTCTACACGTCCTCTTTTTTTTCTGTACTTGTATTATTTTCTTTCTTTTGTGGAACTAGGTGATATTATGGAGAATGACAATCTCCGTCACCATCCTCTTGCATTAAATGCATAAAATGAATGCAATTATAGTGAATGGTAAGACTGTCATCTTACCTACATAATCTTTTATGGTCCACAGAAAAGTTATAGAGGTTTGGAATTTTTTTTTTTTTTTTTTTTTTATAAGTATGAACTGTCCCTTTAAGTCGCGTTCTCCGGCTAACTTGTACGTTACCGCACTTCTGATTGTAAGCAGGCATTACTGCATCTTTTAAACGAAATGCAGCTTGTGATTTAATTTCTATAGTTACAAGTGTTCAGTCGTTCCTCCCCTCCGCACCCCCAGCTGCTGGCTTTGTTTCAAAGTGTCGTGCTTTGTCATTGTAAGCGAGAGTCAGTCATCGGACAGTGATTGTCATTCTGAAGCGCTAATGCTCATGTAAATGCAGTGATTTTATCTGGAGCGGGAATGGGGGCGGGGGAGTGTTACAAGTTGCAGTTTTTAGATCCTCTTCAAGGTCTGAACGAGGAGGGGAAACTAGCCTCAGGACACAGTTTGGCTATAACCATTGCCTTATTTCCCTGTAAATAAAAGAGAAAGTTTTCCTGACTTGAACAGCGGTCAGAATAGTTCATCAAGGCGACCTTCCTCTATGTTCTGTATTTAAGGCATTGAATCTACATGGAGTTGTGCAAATTCATAAACCAATGCAAAGATATGAAGGAAAGTCACTAGATAACTTGCATCTGAAATCTGAAACTGACATGCTCAGTGTATGCTTTATAAAGTGTTAAGCAATATCTAATTAGCAAGAGTGCTGTTGTTGTCATGAGACCACAGGTAATCACAGCCGTGCTGATATTCAGGGCAACAGCACAACTGCATACAGCAGTTTACAGGTATTTACAGTATACAAGTAGTTATTAAAGACCAACTCAGATAAAAAAAAATAGTTGGTATATTTCTTCTCCACCAGTGAAAATATCCCTAAAGAAGCTAAAGTATTATGAAGCAGTTCAGGGCTGAGTCCATGTGTGGAGCACAGTGACAGCTTTCTCCTCACTAGGGGTGTAAATCGAACAGTTTATCACAATACAATCTGACAGTTCAATATAGCATTTGCAAATACTTTATGTACCAAAGCGTGTCACAATACAATTACAATTTGATTATATTCTGGGGCCTGCAAACAGTATTATGTGCATGTTTTACATTTTTATGAACTGAAAATTGCAAATGCTGTATCCCTATAAAGGTTTCAAAAGGGGCTTTTCACAGTGATGGCATAGAAGAACCATTTTTGGTGGTTTCAGTGAACAGTTCTTAAAATAACAAATTTTTCTTAATGTGAATGACATTTTAATAAACCTTTTTTACTATAAAGAGCCTTTCGTGCGATTGAAAGGTTCCATAGAATGTTAAAGGTTCTACATGGAACCTTAGATGCTAATGAAGAACCTTTATTTTTAAAAGTGCAATGAGGAAAAAAACATAAATCTTAAATATTGACTGTTAAATGCTGTGCATCGATGCATCATATGATTTGATCAATCTGAGCTCATCACTGCTCTGTGCTTTGTAGTCAATCCTTTTTAGCCACATACTGCACACATACTATTATCTATAATGCAGGGAACACATGCGAGCTTGATGTAAACTAAATATCTGTACCCTTGAAACTTTGTTCAATCAATAAGGACAAGAATGAATTGTTGCATAATATCTAGTGTATTCCTGTAATTCTTAATTGAACAGGCTGCTTGCATGACTAGGTGAAGGGGAACAACTGAGCTTTAATTTTCCCTGTATTTTACACCAGCCCAACAGGTCCATTGTCTTCCCAGAGGTGTCATTGTGAAGCGGACTTTAAGTGTTCTCCAACATGCCTGCATTTGTCATGTTTTATTGTGTCAAATCTCTAGTTTTGTTGTGATGGCTTTAAAGAATGAATTATAAAGGCTCGTTTAGAGGGTAGGTTTGGGTGCAATGCGCGTGTGCCTCTCACAATGGTGCACAATATACGTCGGGACCCTGCGCAAGGCTAACCTTAGTTAGCATGTCTTTGTCAATAAGAGACTGAGATAATTGATACAGAGAAAGTGACAAGGTCTGCTGTCGCTGAGGGGTGGAGGTCCTTAGAAAGCAAAAAAAGGAAGCACAAAAAGCCCTGCTTTGGCTTAACAATGTCTCCTGTTGCTAGGGAGAAAATGGTCCACAGGAGAACTGGTAATGGCCCCCTGGTTCTGGCTTTCAGAGCTGGCCCTCTTCACCTTGTAGTCAAAACATGTCTTCTTTATTCTTCTGTAGTCCTGAAGCCCAGTTCCATCCAGCCCTACACATAGCACTAATCAGGAAAATTGTCAAAATGACATCCCATGCATGATGCTTTTTCTGCGTCTCAGGAAAGATGTTCTATTATCTATACACAGAGGCGTTTTTCGTGTGACTCATGCTAGTCAAGAAAGGCCATTCGAACCAGCAGTTTCATTCAAATACCTGTTCGCTTGAATGTTGTTTTGCTTTTGTTAGTATCATAAATCAGAAGTTAAGAATGTTATGGCTTTTGCAGGCACGGCATCCAACACGGCAAGATTTCCTGCAGCTGCGAGTATCTTTTGCAGTGGAAAGACGATTAAAATTTCTAACTTGAGATCTCATGGTTAAAGGCTTTTTGCACATTATATGGAAGTAAACCTAAAATGAGATATTAATTTGGTTGCTTTTATCACACATTTCCACCAAAAATTCCTTCTTTTAATGCTATTTGTGTCTTTAAATGTTAGTCAGAAGTTCTCAGAAGAAACCCTTTTATAAAAGGGGTAATTCACTTTATTTTATGCAATAATATATGTTGAGGGATGTTCTTTGATTTTCACTGTATTGTCAACTTTAATGAAAAAAAAATCGTTATATATATATAGAAGTGTACAAAGGTTTGGAATGATCCCTTTAAAATGTTGCTGCTTATAGCCTCTAGCTATTTTTTCAACAAATGTGGTTAATGAATGATGATGAGTTACTTAAATACTTCACTACAACCCTTGACCCTTGAAGCTAAATGTTTTAAAAGCTAATTGTGTCTTTAAAAGCAAGTGGGATGCCAGGTAGAAGTTTATGGCACTTTTTTTTTTTTTATTATTGAAAGTTTATGGTTTTAATGAGTTATAGTATCATATTTTGGACCCCTAGCAAATAAGTTAGCTGAGATCTACACTTGTGACCATTTCAACCAAGCTGTACTCAGGTGGAGTTTGCGGTGTGAAATTGGTGTTAGAAACTTTCTGTGTGTTTCTCTGCTGGATAAGCATGGTTTTATAAGGAGATTTTGAGAGCAGGGAGCATTTGGTTAAGCAGAGGTAAGATCATTCTTCACGGTCAGAGTGCCTTTCTGGATCCTCTCAGTTTGAGAGGGCTGTGGATTATTGCACCTTAGGAAGCTTCATAGTTCTTTAAGCCGTGAAGTACATGGATCCCTGCTGAGGACTAACCTGCCCGTATCCTCCAATCCCCAGCTAAACTGAAAGTACTGCCTGGCCTCCTTATAAAAAGCCTCACTGCTTGTGATGGTTTGATTGGCCTGGATGTCGTAAAACACGTGTGTCAAGTGCCTCTCGCCCAGTGGCAGGCGGCCCATCTTCAAAAGTTTCAGAGGAGGGGTGGTTAATACTGACCAGATCGGTATCTCGCCTTGTCAACATCTCCTCATAGCAATCTAGCAGAATGCTTTTCCCTGCTCTGGAGAAATCTGCTTTGCTTTACTTTGGCAGTTTGCTCTTATGTCATGCCTCAGGTATGGACAATGGCAAAGATCAAGCATGTTTCCTCCCCTTTCTCCTGAAAGATTCATCCCACTCTTAATTACTTCAGTACATTATGAGACTCGGAAAGGCAATGACTTCACCTCGCTGGCCTCTTGATATTGTACAGATCGGATCTGAATTGGACATACTTAATCTTTGGCCTGTAGCTTGGATGCATCAACTTAATAGATTTATTTTTACAGGCCAGTTTTTTTTTTTTTATTGTTGCTTGCCTTGTATTTTCACTTTGATAAAGAGTTGAAAGATTGTCACGGCGTCGATAAGCAGGTCAACACTGAATCTGTGAGCACAGAACTTTGCAGGAAGTAGTTCTGCTCTTTTCTAGTCCCTTGTGTGTTTATTAACTACTTCAGCTAATTTGATAATGTTTTCGGCTACTGATAGAATTGCTGAACTCTTAACTGTTGTTTTTTTTTTTTTACCATGACTAAATCCATTATGGAGATTTAGGTATGCAGTCAGTGCATTACAGATAAGATTGTAAATTAGCTGTAAAATGCAAATAAATGACTGTTTCCACCGATAGTCAGATAGGATGACAGTCACAAGATGTTGATCATGCCAGTAAGAAGTTCATTTATGCCGTGTTAATGAGACCCTTGTATGCCGCTGTGTCAGATCAGAGCTTGCGAGCCCCCTCCCCACTGCTCCAGCTAATCAGAGGATAATCGCTCAAGTGTGATAAAGAACAAATCATGTTTGTTGTCACTATTGACAGCTGTTTGTACTATAATCAGAGCAGATGTCACTCATTAAATTAGACATTACTGTAATATTAAAGTAAAAATGCTTCATTATTTTATGAATTAATAGATTTACAATGATTATGCACATTAATGTAACACATAACCTTCTACTTGAGATATTACAATTTAAAATAACTGCTCTGTTAATGTATTGTAAAATGTAATTTATTCCTGTGATGCAAAGCTGAATTTTCAGCATCATAACTCCAGACTTCAGTGTCACGTGATCCTTCAGAAATTGTTCTAATGTGCTGATTTGCTTCTCAAGAAACATTTGATTATCAATGTTGAAAACAGTTGTGCTACTTAATATTTTTGTGGAAACATATAATACAATTTGTTTTCCCAGGACCCTTTGATTCATAAAAAGTTCAAAAGAACAGCATTTATTCGAAATAGAAATCTTTACATTATAAATAATGTTATAAATGTCTTGACTGTCACTTCTGCTCAATTTAATGCATCTAAGTACTAGTATTAATATTTCTTTAAATCCAGGTAGTGAAAATGTAATTTTAAATGTAATATCAATGTGAGATCTTAAAATTGCTTCTATAATAATTCTACTAAAATTATCAAATGTTTTTAAAATAGTTTTTGTCCTATGTCATTGACTCTGCTGTTTGAAATGTCAACTGTTAAACTGTCTGTAGATGTGTTTGCAGTGCATGTTTGCCCTGCTGTGGGAGAGACTGAAGCTGAGCTGATCTGTGCGCTGTGCTCTCAGTGACCTGAGCCCAGTGGATAACTGCCTGTAATTGAGTTTGGCTATCAGGAGGAAGTGGTCTAGTGAATGAGACCCGAGCAGTGTTTGGTAAAGAGCAGGCAGGAGGAGATCGTAGTAGTGCCATGCGACCGGGCCAACACGCTCTCATGATGATTCATAACTATTTTAGGTTTTGGCAAATTGTTGGCTGATTCATATGATCTGCTTATGCCCCACTGACAGTTAGCTTTAGGGATGTAACGTCATGCTTATGATGGGTTTTTTTTCTGAAAATCATACTTTACCCGAATTTATATGAAATTGCTACTAAGTTAAATTTTTTCATAAGATCAGGTTGGACCAGAATAATTCCTGGATTCAGTACTGATCCTGGGTTACATCCATGTTCTTTTCAAGATTTTTATGATCTGTGACTTTTATCATGGTCTAAGTAAGGAAAAGGTATGGAGAAGGTCTTTTTCACTCTTCCTCTGCTTCCTCTCAATCCCCCTCCAAAAAAACCCCGAGAGCGACAGCCTGGTGGGGGGTAAGTGCAATGTGTGGGAACAATGGGACGCCCCCTTTTAGCCCAAGTCTGCCCCCTCCTTAGCACATTCCACAGGGGACCACCAAGACCTCCTCACTGGGACCCTAGAGCCAGGAGCGGCAACAAAGACTCAGCCGGAGGATCTTCAACAGAGGATTGACTGACCGGTGAATGAAAGAGGAGGGAGTTTTGACTGACAGAAGAAGGGCGGCAGTGAGAGGCAACTTAACATGTTACTAAGAGGAGCTGCCACCGTGTTTGAGCAAGAGCGTGTGACCCGCTAGCGGAGAATGTGTGGAACGCTTCGAAACGTGGCCCAGGGCGGGATTTGTGGGCTCTGACTCACCCTGAGTCATCTGTGCACTCCGAATGGGGCAGATGTGCACAAACATGAAGAAAAACCCCACACTTCCTCGGCCCAAGACGTGTGTCTCTTGTGACATTGTTAGTGTAGTTTGTGGTTTTCCCTGAGTAAATCTGGCACTGTACAGAGTGATGTCGGATGGGTGCTGTGTAAAATCTGGCCCTGTGTTTGTGGCTTTCCACACTTGAAGGCAGATACAGGCTGCCACTGAAGTTCCTTGTTAACACTTCCCATTTGCATGCTGTTAAATCGACACTCCCTGGGCCCCCAAACTTGGCCAGTGGGTCTGTTCCTGTTCCCTCGCATCCCGCTGGATAGGGACGGCTTTGTAGGAAGTGTTTGTGCCGAAGCAGCTTTTCTACACTTTTTATTTTTTATTTTTTTCGCTTTCCCTATCCTTGTGCCGTTTCATCCATCCTGGATTTCTACATAGTCTTGTCCAAGTGTTATTCCCCACCGCTCCTTTCATTTGTCCCACTCTTTTCACCTCCCTATCTGCTCTGTGTGTGGGAAGCCTTCCAGATGATTTTAATACCAAAACAGACTGCTACAGCAAAGGCTGCTGTTTGCTCAAACCCTTCCTCCCGTGGCTTTGTTATCAGGCATTAGCATGGATGATATGTGCTGGAGTATTTGAGCAGATACTGACTCGAGTCTTGAGCTCTGGATACAGTTCTCCTCTGGGACGTTCCCCTAACCTCATTCCTCGCCAAAACTCCTTGTGTGTGTTATTTGAGAGGTGGTGTGTCTTTTTTTTCTTTCGCTGGTTTCAGTCACATTGGTGTTGGTCCTCCAGCCGTGAGCAGTGCTCAGAGATCTTCTCCCAAAGTGTGTTCCTCACTTCATAAATTCTGCATAAAGCTGCATAAACACAACCAAATGAGAAATGCTAGAGGTTTACCATAGATGTGCTCTGATTTCTCTTCTTGTGTTTTGTGTCTCACAAACATGCATGTAAAACAAACTACTTGGTGCATGTAAGTACATCACAATATGTCAACTATTGCTGAAAAGTATAGGGTCAGTAAGATTTATTTTTGAAAGAAATTAATACTTTTATTCAGCAAGGAGGCTTTAAATTGATCAAAAGTGACAGTAAAGACTTTTAAAATATTACAAAAGATTTGTTTCAAACAAATGCTGTTCTTTTCTATTCAAAGTATCCTGAAAAAAATGTTTTGTGGATCCTCAAAAATATTAAGCAGCACAACTGTTTTCCACATTGATAATAAAAAATGTTTCTTAAGCAAATCAGCATATTAGAATGATTTCTGGAGGATCATGTGACACTGAAGACTGGAGATATGATGCTGAAAATTCAGCTTTGCCACCAAGAATAAATTAGATTTTAAAAAAATATTCCAATAGAAAAGTTATTTTAAATTGTAAAAATATTTAACAATATTACTGTTTTACTATATTATTGATCAAATAAATGCAGCCTTGGTGAACAGAGGTTTCTTTCAAAGACATAAAAAAAAAAAAACCTTCCCGAACTACCCTAAATTTTTTTTTTTAAAGGGTAGTATATGTCATCATGACACAAAACAATATGAATGCCCATACAAATAAATTTTTGCTTGGTGACACTTTAGAATAAAGTTCAAATCATTAGTTAATGCATTGTCCTGAACTAACAATGAACAATTTTTAAAAGCTATTTTGAGCATTTCGTGTTCACTCATAATACTTTAATGTCAATTTACGCAATTTAATGTTTAAAATCTATTAGTATGTAAAAATATTTATAAATACAGTGAAAGTAGTGAATCATCAACTAACAGTGCAAATGCATTAACTAATGTTAACAAATTGAACCTCAGTTGAAAAGTGTTACAGAAATGTGATATGATTGTATCATAACAGCCTTAATGTAAAGCAGTAATGATAATTATGACTATATTATGTCTGTGGTTTTTCTCCCGCCTCTCACAATCATTTGCGGTTGTTTTGAGAGCCGAGAGATGTAGGCCAGGGGCTCATCTGGGTTTTGGGCAGAAGCCCTCCACTCTGGGAATGTTCCAGATTTCCTGTAATCCCTGCTAATTACTCCCACGGCCAACATCAAGACTCCCCCTGATGAGCCTCTCTCAGTCCGGGGCTCGTTTCAGCCCGTTCGATTACCTAATTCTGCACTTCATACACATGTAAAAAAAAAAAAAAGAGAGAGAATTGAGGTGGTGTGTGTTTGGGCAGACGGGCGGAGGTGGTTAAAGAGCTCCCTCCCAGACCTCCGTCAATTGAACTGACGAGGTGATGGGAGCTCTTAAAACGGTCATCAAAACCAAATGCCTCGGCTCCGGTCCCACCTCTGGCTCTGATGTTTAAGTGTTTTTTTTTTTTTTCCTACTCTACTATGACTATTCAGTTTGCCGCAAGTCACTCAGACAGACCCTGGATGAACGTTTTTGAGGTGGGGCAAAGTCATAGCGATGATTTCACAAAAACAAAATGGAGGACCGGCCTGAAAACCTCAAAATGGCCACATTTGATCTCCTTTCACTCTTTGAGAGCAGAAGATCCTCTTATTGGTTGATTTATTGACATTCCTGTCCATATATAATATCCTAGATGGGTCGAGATGTCAGTCAAAAGCATAGTAAGTTTATCCCGGTGTAGGTTTACTCCCGCTACAATCGCTTATTGCCTTCACTCTTCCCACCAACTTCACGGCTATCCAGTTTCCTAAGCCCAACAGGTATATCAGAATCATTGTTGCAGTGTTGTAGCTTTGAGGACTTGGAAATATGATCTTTGGCCTGACCTCATCCTGCCCGTGGGCCCCTCTTTTTCTCTCTCTTTCACCATCCCCTCTTCTTTCTTTCTAACACACAGCTTGCGCATTACCTCGATGCTTGTCCGTCAGTTTCGACATCTGGTGGATTTCAGCCACTCTTAGATGTCGGTTATAAACACTGTCAGAGAACGGCTTGGGCTTCCGCTGCTTTGCTTTACCAAAGGGGATAAGATGCGTTAAAACCTTTCATATGCTGAAGGTTAAGTAGATGTTTTGTTTTTAAAGGGCGGATTTTGAGAGTCAGGAAGAATATAAGTGTGAAAATGAAGGGGATCTAGATTTGGAGAGCCATGCAGTGAGGGTGTTTGTGGTTTCGTTCATATGCGGCTTATGGTGGGCTTTCAAAATTTCCAAACAAGACGTGCTTTGACCTAGATATAGCCCCCTTTTGAACCCCCCTTTTGTTTGTGTGGATCTTCTATGGCTGTTTGAAGTTAAAGAGCTCTCTTCGCTCCGTTCTGTACTGTATGAGACACAGACAGAGAGAAATATACAGAGAGTTGAGTTGTGTGGGAAATATCCTTCTGGTGACTATTTTTATACATGTTATGATGTACATATGCGCTCAACTCAAACTTCATGTGGTTTGAATGTTAAAAGAAATTTGAAAGAAGCGGAGGCTTTTTAATAGGTTTGTGTGTGGAATATATTCAGAGCAATCATAATCGATTTTTTTAATTAACAGCCAGTCACCACTCTATTCATGCAAAATATTTATATTATTTGCTAATATATTCAGTTAAGCTTTAATCACTCTCAGTAGACGTTTGAAGCGCATCAAGCAGTGAAAGCACGCTTATGCTGTTTGTTTTTGTTACATGGCAACTAATCTAAAGCTCTTTCATTTATTCCATATTGTCATGAATTACAAGAAAAGATGTGCTTGGGAGGGGCAGCAAGCATTGTTATATATTACATTTTGATGATGTGCATCATTCTGTGTTTACCTCTTAGCATAACTGTTACTTTACAGCAGGGCTTTGGTTTGGGACTGTTGCTGTTTGAGGGGAAAAGTGAGTTTCCTGCAATCCCCAGAGCGTTTGTTACCATTTGACTGATTATTTTAGGTGATGTATGCATTGTCACTGCTCAGCCAGGCCTGCAGTTTCTCACGTTGGATCTTCCCACCCCCTGCTAACCTCTCCGCTGTCATCCATCTGTGTGTGTTCTCATGCAAACATGTGCACAGATGTTCATTTTTGGAGAGGGTTTGAGGATTCCTTCATTGTAGCATCAGAGTGAGCTGTGTCATCAGCTTTTGGTGTGTTGTTTTTTCTTCTCTTTTTCAACCCCCTCTTCCTTCTCGTCTCTTCCTGGCTTGTACCTTTTGCCCCCTTTTTCCTCATGGGTAAATAAACGGTGCATTCCAGGCTGTCAGTGTCTCTGCTTGCGCACAGGCTCATTGTAATTTGTCTTTTATTGTATCTCTGGCTGGAGGTGTGTAATTGCTTCCAACTGAACTTTGCTCCATTTTGTGGAGCCGGTGTGTCCACTCCTTCACCACGTCCCGTGCTCGGCTCCATAAGCGGATGAATTAACTATATTCTCTGGTATTTCATGCACTGTTATGGAAAATTTTATCGATAGCTAATGTTATAATGTTGCCTGTTTTTCCAACAAAAATGCACCAATTAAAATCACGAGTCATTAGGATCAGCCAATAAATGTGATCTTGTAAAGTTTATTCTCTAATGTTATCGTATTTGATCGATATATTTGAGTCTAAGTTATTTCTAGTTGAACTTTTTTTTTTTTTCTTTTAAATTCTCTCAATCTTTTTTATACTTAAAAAAAGCTACAAAATTTAAGGATATGGGTGTATATCTTCATTCCAATGAGTCGTAGTGTTTGTTAAATGATTGTGGGATAACAAAGACTGAAGGGTTGTGGGATAAGACTGTATTGTGAACTTTTAAGTGACTAAAAAATAGATTGGTATGTGATATCGGTCAATAAATTAGTTATCTACTTCAAAACATGAAGAATTATTGACCATTGGTCTCGGCCATATCAGTGCATCCATAGAAATTGGGCATCAAAACATTTTAATGTGCAGTCAAACCAATGTTTAATACTTTTATGAAATCATGTATTGAGCTTGATCTTTTCATCGCCATGTTGCGCTTGTCTAGTTTCGTCCATGAGATCTGACCCTGTTTGGTCATTAACTGACTTCCATGAAGTTTGAATGAGAAACGTCACACTCCGGCATTCATGAAAGGACTATATCAGTAATGAACAACAGAGATCCGTCGATTCCTCTGTTAAACTCCAAACATGCAGTGTCCTGACTTTTAATGTGTCTGTGAAAGAGTCAGTCCAAGTTAAATGATTCACAATGAGGTGACCTGGGAAGTGGTGTAGGCAGGGAGCTTTTGTGAGTGGAGACAAAGCCGGAGACGGCACGCTGGGGCGGGAGAGGGAGACAGACACGGAGTGAGAGGCCGGAGCGATGTTGTGGAATCTCCCCAGGGACTTCTGGGTAAATGTTCATGGATGGCAGCCTTTTGGAATGCTTACCAGTGGGGAGTTTTAATTGGCCAGAGGCCCTGCTCTGGTTTAGCAATCAGAGATTGACTGATACAAAAGGATGAGAGCTTGTGGGTGATCGCTCAAGTGTGTACATCAATCTAACATGTGTGTCTCACTGCACCGATTCAGGGTTTTTGAGGATTTACGTGGTATTAAGGCTCCCTGCCCGGCATCATATTTTACATCTGGTTTGTGTTTTGTGTAGTCTTGATGTTGCTTTGTGCCTATAAGTGCACCACAGAAGACCAGGAGATGGTTTAACTGCTGAGCTCTTACCCTGGTTAATGATCACACAAACGTCTAGACTCATATGTGATTAAAAAGTCAAGCGTTACGACTTGGTAGGATACGGTCGGGACCTTGACTTTTGGTGAAAACAGCCGTATTGATTTGTTATTTGCACATTTATTTCCTCTTCATTAACCCACGTGCCATCTGAAAAGAAAATGTTGTTGGTTTGGTGTTTTGACAGCTGAGTGTGTGAGATTTTAATCCCTTATTAATTTAAGGAAGCATCATTTCGCACACATGCTTTTCTTGGACTTGTGGCAGACTGCCACGTGTCTTCAACTTTAATTCTCCTCGGCTGAAATTCCTGATCTCTGAACCATTTCAAAGCGAACTTTGAGTGCTTGTTTTATGATTTGAATGAAGAGATCAGCAAGAAGTGGATTTAAACATTTCTGTGGGTCTAAATCTTTTTTGGATGTGATTTATGCGAGTTCAGAGTGCAACCAGATGTAGGTAGCACTGACTGTAACTCTTTCTAGGATGTTTCTACTGACACAAGGGTAGTTGACATGAAATACTTTTTTGGTATGTTAGCACATCCGTCAATGCAACATAATGTAGTTCATCTCAAACTATTTATGCATAATTCTAATGCTGTTTTTATGAGTTTATATTAAATGAGAGACTGTAAGGAATATTAATATTTTAAAGTTGCAATGTAACAGAAATGGAAGACTTTTTTTGTCCATCAGTTGTTGATTATATTCATGGCTGAACGCAAGCTTAAAGTCCATTGCAATAAAGGGCCAGGGTTAAAATACACTAAATAATTGGCGAACAAGGTCAAAAAATAAACACATGCAGTCATTCACAATGAGATCAGTAACATACTTTTAGAAAACAGATCATGCCAACTTTAAAAATGTATTGTATACTGCAAGGCCATTTAAAATGAAGGTAGAATCGTAAAAAAGTAAATAATTAGTACTTAATGGGATAGTTCAACCAAAAGTGAAAATTGTCATTAATTACTCACCCTCATGTCGTTCCAAACCCGTAAGACCTTTGTTCATCTTTGTAATACAAAATTAAGATAATTTTGATAAATTCTGAGAGCTTTCTGACCCTCCATAGACAGTAACTGATCTGAAACGTTCAAGGCCCAGAAAAGTACTGAGGACATTGTTAAAATAGTAAAATAGGTAAAATAGTAAAAAAATAGGAAAAGTCTGCCTAGTCTAAACTTGTTGTCCTGTCATGAATTTGAATTGAATTTTTTTGGCCAAACAGTAATCTGGCAGTAGTTTTGTTTCGTCTAATCACTCTGTGTGTTGCTTCCTTTATTTCGGCCTTACCGGACACAAGGGCCATAGTTTGCAGAATGAGTCCGTGTGTCCCCGCTTGGCTGGACTGTACCGTATTGTAACAGGGTTTCCTGCCCTGCACGAGTGTCAGTTGGGCCACTTGGCGTGGGATATCCTGCTTGTTAACTCAGTTCCTCATTAATATGACACTTGCCCCATGGGGCTGCAGAGAGATGTGTCGCTCATAACTCCAGATTAAATAGCAAAAGAGATTAGCAGTGCTCATTCCAAACGAGGTCTGATTCGTGACACCTGCGGATGGATCAACCAGATGGAGCAAGTAAACAACCTACTATAGAAAATGCCCAGCTTTGGATCAGCATTGTATCCTGTGACTGTGGCCTCGGAGGATCAGGGAATAGTTGGTGCTCTCTGTGTAGCAGGAGGAGGATATATCAGGAATGGAAAGGGGGGCTGGATTAGAAAAACATCACTCTAATTGTAGGTCAACAGACCTGTGAAGTGAGTTTTTTGCTAATGTTTTCATAATGTTAGACCTGAGGAATGTGTCCTTGAGCACAGTCTCTGAGCTTTTTGAATCGCCTCCTTCACATTACCCCTACAGTCAGGCCTGTTAGGGCCGCTAACAGCTTCAACAGAACACGCATGAGTGCATTGGTCTGTTCGGGGGAAAATAGGATTTTCTTTGCTCTTTTGAATCAGAGATTGATCTCCTATGTAGACAAATTCTAAGGTTCATCAACCTCATTTTTTGAAAATAAGTGGAAAAAGTGGGTCATTCTGAATGAATAATTATTAATTCTGGTTTCAGAGAACTGAGAACATGCAAATTGAAGTATTAACATAATTAACAGGTGTTATAATAATAATAATATTAATAACAATAATGATATTGTTTATTATTATTGGCAACAGAGAACTGTGAACATGCAAGTTATTGAATAATTGACCCTAAAATATCAGGGGGTATTTCAAGTAAATATTTTTCGTTTAAATGGTTTGGCTGTCAAAAATTTTCAAATTTATCCATATTAGCTAATCATAACAAATGTCACTTACATATTGAAATTTACCACTTACCGGTTTCTCAAACGGTTATGTCTCACATGCATGGCATTGGCTGACCCTGGTCTTAAAACTGCAACAAACCTGATTTGATCATGCCTTAGTGTTTGGGGGAATCTTTTCCAGGGAATCGGCCTATAAATTGCTTGCTTTTAGTTGAGTATTTTATTTTAACATACAACAATAATCATACACTTCAGCTTTAATTGCAGGTACAATAGCAAAAACTGCCTGTGTTGCAGTGAAAGCAAAAATAGTCATTAAAAAAAGTACATCATTGTTTATGGTGCCCTGAAAAAAAAGAAAACTTGACAAATGTTATTAAAATGCAAAAGTGTCGAATGTTTAAAAAGGGGAAAAAGGTAGTCATTTAGACTGACATTGAGCGAATAAAAGCTTGTCTCATTAAATCTAGTGAATGTTACAGGACAATATGGCCTACATGTAAGCGTTAAGTGCCTCCTTACCGAGTCCTGATTTTCTCAGTGCTTCACTCCAAGTGCTATAAAACGACCCCCTTGACATCATCCACCATTTTGTTTAGTGATCGTACGCACCGGCCAGCTCTGCTGTCATTTCCATTTAGCCGTCCTACATTTATTGCAAGTCTCTGAAAGGCATCATTGTGCTGGCAATAGTGTTGTAAACTTGTCATGGCAGTGTTTGAGAGATGCTGGATTGGATTTGGAGAGAAAGAGAAAGTAATTCCCCTCTTTATTACCGCCATATGAGCAGTTGCTCTGTAATAATGGGTTCCTGTTACAGTTTTCCCATTTGAATACTCTCCCATTGCGGTGGGAACCGCACAATGAAAACCTGAGGAGTTGTATCTTTACCTTATGTACAACTCTATTAATAGAGAGCGCCAGCTGTTTCCTCATGAACAAGACGCCAGTTGTGGCCTCACATACAAGTATTTAGATTAAGGCTCGATTTTAATAAATAATCAGTGCTAATGGTGACCGAGACCAGCTGATATAACAAAAAAACAACAAAAAAAAAGGTCTAGTTTGGTCCCTATGTATTTTTTCCCTTTTTGTTTTTTTCATCCAAGTAAACTCAAAATAATTTTAAGTGAAATACTGGAAGCTTAGTTTACAATTTATACGAATAAATTTGCTAATTTTTTTTTTTTATTTAACTATTTATCCATGCATCAATTTTAACTTTTTTTTCCACTTGTTTTAATATAAAAAGTGCCTCTCAGGCACTTCTGTAAAAAAAAAAAATTAGTTTAATGCAAACAAATAGTTGAGTCAGAGTATTGAAATGGGCTGTTTCAATTTCCCAGCTCATTCTGGCTTTTGGAATTTAAATCAAAAGACAATATCAAACCATTTTGTTGTAGATTGTGACACAAGGAAAGATTGTCTATTCTTAAATAGCATTTCATTCATTGCATCAGACTTGTGCAATAAAATGCACTTTTGGAAACTTAATGGTAAAATAAAAGTGCATGAGGCATCATGATACTCATAATATTGCTTTAATTTTATGTTGCCAGCAAATATATTGTGGAAACCCAATATCACCCAACGCTGGTGATTACCAAGAGTGCCTCTAGAAATATAAAACTCTTTTTCTGTCTCGTTGTTTTTGTAAAGCCCTGTAACTCTTAGTGAATGTTATGTATGCTTCATAAATGCTTTAGAGCTGTTGCACGATTTCCTACTTGTTGATATCAAGGCGTTTGTCCATTCAGGCCATTAGACAGAATTCAGCGAAGGAGACATTGTGAAAGATCTCCTTCCTCCACCCTGTATTCATGAGTCTGTAAATGAAGGATGGACAGTCCAAAGATAGCCTCAGGCCACACAAAGAGAGGAGTGCTGAGATCTGTCTTCATGCAGATGGTGTGAAAGCAGGAGAGTGCATCAGCAGGGACATGTCTGAACATGCAGGGCACATTTTGGAGGAGACAACCATATAATAGAAAGGCTATGATTTAGAAATCAAATATCTAGCTCTTATCTGTCTGCAATGCCTACGCTCATTTTCGCTCTGCCTTTTATCCCATTAAACCGCTCTCATTTCAAAGCTAATAGCAATGCTTGAGCGTCGTCTGCCAAAAGGAGGGAGTGTACTCATTAAACGCTCATTCCACAAAGGTTTCAAGCAATACTCATTTGGATCATTTCCCCTCAGGGGTTGATGTTTTATCACCATCTGCAAGTTGTTGTTGTTATCTCTTATGAAATCTAGCCAAAACAACACATCTGATTTAGTTGGGTCAGGCCGTCTCGAACCCCAGGCCACATCTGAGAAAAAAACTTCTTGTCAAATAGTAGTTCCCCTCCTTCTGTGGTTACTGCAGCTTGTGCTTGTGTAAAGATGGCTCTGGTGTTGGGATGTCGGCCATGTTATTTTGTAGTTAACTCTCACAGGAGTGTGTGAATCATGTTGTCACTTCCATTTTGAATGTCTCCCATCACTGTGAGGAATTGTCTTTTTTGCACCTCAAAACTGAAGTTCAAACAAGCTAAATGGATTTTCTTCAGTTTTCTACAGTTTAACTAGCTTAAACTTCTTAACATTCAAGTTTTGACATTTTCAAGATTAAAGTCAGAAAATCTTCCACTGATTGACATTTTTCATCTTAATTCAAATTATAATGGACAGTGATGTTATTGAAACTACTAAAATTGAAACTTTTGAGAAAAAATTGAAACTTATTTGGGAATTGACATTTAAAAATGAGAAATGTTGCCTTGGCAACTAACTGAAAATAAGATTAAGTACTGCAATTAATAAAAAAAAAAAATACTAATAAAAAAAATAAAAAAAGTAATATATTATTAATAGTAATATAACACCGAGGTAGGCATGTTTTCTTTGTTAAAAACAAAGCTGTGAGGGACAGACATCCATTCAGTTTAAATGGATTCTATGTCACAATTTTCACAACGCATTTTCCTTTTTTTTTTCACCAATATTTTCCATTGTTGCATCAGCTACATATTACAGCCCTTTGAAGTGTACTTCTATGCCTCAGCCTTGTTTTTATTCATGTAAATTAAATATGCCGTTTACCTAAGGTTGTTTGTCCAATACAATTCACTATGCAAATAAATGCATGAAAGACCAATCACAGTTAATTATGTAAATATTAAAAGACTGTTATATTTTGAGTGACAAACATCAACAATGTCATTACAAAGTATTGTGTATTTGGTTTCTCTTCTTTTTTTTCTATCATTTTGACTTGAATGCGTTTCAATCTATTCTACTGAGGAAAAGGGTAGCTGCGAAATGGCTATAAAAATAGGATTTTATGTTTCATATTAGAAGCCGAATGATGATTCTCCACGGCTCATATCCACCTGATGTGATGGTTGTGCGCAGAAGCGATTGTGTTGATGACACTCGTGCAGGCATGTGGAAGTTGCCGCATGTGTCTTATTAGGCAGACAACAGGGAAGCATTACTCTGTTTCTTTTGGCAACAGCATGTTGATGTGGTGGCCAGAGCGATTTATAGTGACGGCCGGCCCGAAATAATCCCCCAGAGAATTTATGACTTCTGACTCAGAGGGTCCTGCCTGTGATTGAGAGTGTGTGTGTGTGTGTGTGTGTGTAGTATGTGTGGGTGGTGGGTCTGCTGGTCAGTCCCTAGCAGGGTCACAGTGCATGGCCTGTCTCAGAGGAGTGGCTGTTAACCTTTGACTCCTGTGGTTAAGCCTGCTGGCTAGCGGCATGGGGTTATGGGGGCTGAAGTCTGTCTGGGGCTGGGGGCACGTCGTGGCCAGGGAAGAAGGAGAGAGGGGAATGGGGGGGCGTCAGGACTAATCTGGGTTTTGTCCACAGGGCAATTTCCATCCCCTCATCCGTCAGCAAAACAGAATGTTCTTGGGACTGTAGAACAGCAACAGGAAGTGACTTATTCGAGACAGCAATAACAAATCTCTTTTTCAGATTTATAGTCAGGTGGTTTACTCCTAAGGATCACATGGAAATGGATCTTATTGCTGTCAAAACGTTTGGCCTTGCGTTAAAGCAATGTGAAATCACAGAAGCCTCCCTTTTGCATGTGTCTGCCAAGATTAGCTTGTGCATGCAGGCGTATTGACTTGGATTCTTAAAACATTGATTATAAACCCATCGAGTAAAACGTGAAATACAGTGACTGTTTGTTTTAGCAGGCTGATGTGTCAACTTTTGGCTCAGCCAATGACGTTTAGTGCAGCTAGTGACCCAGCAATCATACACTTTTACATTTGAAGGCTGTCTTTTTATGCATAGCTGAAAAATCATTACTAAAATCACGTTTTCCCCTGCGTTGATTGTTTTGATTAGTTAATGGTCTGTATTGAAATGGTCAAAGGTTCAGAATTGTTTTCCCCGTTCAGTAATTTGCGCGACCTTTAAATTTGGTTCCATTTTCTGTGTTTTTACTAGAATATTTGCTTTGCTTTTTCAGGTTAGGTTCTCTCTCTCCAAATGCCCATATACAAAGAGCTGTCTGTTGGGCTGAGATATGATGTACAGGTCTTGTATGTACCTGATGCCAAGTGTGTGAAAGTGAGTGAGTGATTTGGACAGGGTCCCAGTGGAGTTGAGGGGTACAGCTGCTCTGGGGCCGTGGAAGGGTGAAGGTGCTGCTCTTTCTCAAATTTATAGACCAGATCCTTCAGACGCCTAATGTATGAAGCCATAACTTCTCTTTATATTTTTTTGCAAATCTTTTGCAAAGGATTGATTAAGGCTTTTGACACCCCAGTCAATACCACTGATATTTATTAAAAAAAAAGAGCAGATCATATCCATGCACATTAACACACACTGCCTCTCCTTCCTGCTCCGCCTGTGTAAAACAAGCCCTGGCAATGGTCAGTGACAATTCCTCTTGGATATTTTGTGAGATGGTGATTATTTGTAAGCTCTCAACAGCTCCTCACTTTTCACCCATGACGATGTGTTCAACAGATGCTCCGATATGAGTCGTGTCACAGATATCGTAGTGCACATGGCAGAATGCACTGCTCCCATTACAGACACTGAGCAGTGTGCATGAGTAAACCCAAGTTTGTCAACCATTAGAACCACTTTTAGAAATGTATTTTTTGGTCAAAAATCGAATTAAAGGTTTTGCTTGATCATTTTGTGAAGAGAAAATATTTCAAATCTTTAAAACATCACTATACTGTTTAGATCGGTGCTTTCATCCATTAGATCAGTCTATTGAATGGTCCTAATCTGTTTTACAATAAGTCACTTACTACCATTGGATGAGCATTATGTCACCTAATTAATATTCATGAGATATGCTGATGAAGGTTGCAATCTTTTCAGATTGTTTTTGTACCCCGATCCTTCACAGAAACACGGTGTCCTTCAAAATCCTCTAAATTTCAATGAATAGATATGAAATGCATGGAGCTAAATGTATATTCACATTGAGAAATGGCCTGAGAGTGAGGATCTCTCATCGGTGTGCAGTGCGCTATCCTGAGTGGCCAGTCTCGCTGAACAGCAGCATGGGTAGCCAAACCGCCGGTCGGAGTCCAGTCCACTGAAAGGACCCTTGTGTTCTCTTGAATTCCAACAACCACATTAAAAAAAGAAAGAAAAACAAAACATTATTGCAGCTGCGACTTCGCAGTCCGCCCTGCTCACACTCCCCATGTTAATGTGACGCCTTGTTTAATCCAGCCGCTCGCTGTCCATCTGTGCCGTTCACTCGACGACCGCAGCGCAGACTTGTTTTCTGATGGGGCGAATCACGAAGAAAGCCCAGGTTCCCTTAGAACTACTGAAACATGCATCCACAGGGTCTTGAATATTCATTTTTTGCTTTTTATCTTGGATGCCTGTGGCTTGTCAGCTCACTTTATACTGTAAGCACATTGTGTTCAGCTCTTTTCTTTGTTTGATTTGTCTTGGAAATGAGTTTGACGTTAGGTTTTCAGCTTTCGGGTCGCCAAACGTCTAGACAATTCATCTGTTGAAGAATGAGTGAATAAAATGACTTGCTCTTTAACATTTAAAATGCAAGGGCTTTATTGGCATTGTAAAACAGCTTTATGCTGTCAGAGCGTTATATTACATTATAAAGTGGGGTCCAAAAAGTCTGAGACCATTACTGAAAATGCCTTTTCATTTACAAATTACATAGCATAGCAGTGAAAAGCTGGTTTACATCTAATAAAATACAATTTTGTTAAACAATATATCTTTGGATTTTTTTTACTCCATTTGCACTTCTTACAATTCTCTGTCTTTTTCAGGAAATCATCTGAAGGTGTGTCCTCAAGGTTTCTCCTGCTGTACTTTGGAGATGGAGGAGAAACTGAGTCAGCAGAGCCGCACAGACCTGAAAGCCCCCGTTCATCAGCTCAGCTCCAACATGCAAAACACCTTCACCCAGAGACATCGTCACTTTGACCGTCAGTACAGCTCTTGCACACGTTCAAGCATGCAAATCTACCAAATCCGAACTCTTTGCTTGTCATTTGCATCATAATGTGTTGCGATATTGTCGGTTAATCAGTTGTTGATCCGCTCATGCTGCCCTTCCATACACTGTTACAGTTAGTTTGACAGACACCCCCGGCTGCCAGACACACAGTCTATACATCCATTTCTCCACCTGTCCCTCAATATCCCACAGTCATCTGCCACACACACACTCACGCACACACACACTCTCAGGCTTGCAGACAGACCACACACACACACACACATATGCAGAGGCCTGGCTTCCTCTCTGCAGTGCATGTGGCAGTGAATATCAGGCTGGGAGAGCGGGATCAGGTTTCCCCAGTGCAGGGCAGAGGGGTGCATGGGAACATGCATCGACACTGCTGACTCATTCAGGAGGGGAAAACCCCACAGACGCTCTGCCGGCTAACACACACACACACACTCTCGCGTGGTTTATAATGCATGTTTTATGTGTTTGTTTCTCTTCATGCCATAAGGAGTGTGTCAAATGAGGAAAAGTGAGACTAACCTAAGGCCTGGTCACACGCATCCAGCTCGAGTTCATCAAGGGTACATTTTAAAGAAAACATCTCTCTGGGTAGCTAGAGTCGAGCCAGGACTGTAAAGGACTGTAGCCTCTGAAATGAAATGGTGAGATGGTGTTTGGATTGATTGGTCAATGACTGGACAGACAAGGAAGGATATATGAAGTGCTGATGGCACATCTCCCTCCACTCACACATGATTCGTCACCCATCCGCTCTGAGCCACAGCTATTTCTAAATGAGACCCATGTTAACTCACATGTGGCCATCCAGCTTTACCAAAGCTCTGTTTCTCTGGCAGAGCAGGCGAGTGGTTTTAAATGGACTCAACACAGACGGTTTTCTGGCAAGTTTTGCGAGAGCTGGGGTGTGTTGTGATGTTCTGGGTTGTTTGAAGCAAACTCCTTAATGATGTGTAACAACATCTGATGATAATGTGAGTATTTGTGTGGACTAGTGTTGTCACAATACTACATTTTCAATAGTCAAAAGCAATACCAGTGACATTTTCACAGTTGTCTATTAATCAAAAATGAATATGCTATTGAATATGCTTATTTTATATATTAAATGAATAAATAAAAGGCAGTGTTTTCTTTTTCTTGCTATTGATGTTGTTTAATTAATAATAATTGTTATTGTTCCATCAAAATGAATTAATATTGATATTAAACAACATTTTTAGCAAGAAAAGCCGTGGTTTACAGTGAATTTATAACAGCTAAGGGGTGTTGTTAGGCACGACGCGAAGCAGGGCTTCATGGGGCTTATTGCCTTTTTATAAAACGGATAGTTTGGTCCTTGATTCTGATTGGTTGAGACACATTCGAAACCGTTGTAAATTACACTACAAACCTACACCTTTGTTTACTTTTGTGTGTTGCTTCGCTTCGCGTCGTGCCTAACAACGCCTCTTAGCTGTTATAAATTCACTGTAAACCACGGGTTCTTGGGGCTTACTGCTTTAATAAAACAGTTATTCCATATACTTGGTAAGGTTTCACAAAATAAAACGCAGCAAATAAGTGTAATGAGATTAATAAAAACAGTATTCTTCCACCAAAAAATTTAGTTCCTCAGAAACAGTTGTGGTTGGAACAAAGTGGTTGCCAAGCAAGACACAAAGTAAACAAAGGTGTAGGTTTGTAGTGCAATTTACAACGGCTTCGAACGTGTCTCAACCAACCTGAATTAAGGACCGGAACTATCCTTTTTATAATGGTTTATTAGACATTTATTACATTTGTTTTAATGGAATCGTGGTACTGAAGTAACACGTTTTTACATCCGTGTTGCGGAGGAAGGGAACCAAATCAGAGGTGATGGCTTGCAGGGAACACTGATGGAAGTGAGAGGTGACCTGGTCGGCTCTCAAGATTGCCTGTTTGTGTGAATGTAAAAAGAAAGTGAGACTTCAGGGAGTGAATGGTAACAGGGATCGTGTGTATTGCAGCCAGATGTGAGCAGGAATGTGACGTGTCGGAATGCGGCGGTGGCCAGATCCCGCCCGCCTCCTCCTCTGCTCTTTCTCTCTGCTGCCTTTTGTCCCCGTTCTCCCCCTTTTCTCTCTGCCATAAGTCTGTTATGCCTTTCATTTCTCCTCCATCTCCAGGTTCTCAGGTCTTTTGAACTCTTACCGTGGGAATATGCTCTGAATCGCCAGTCTGCGTAAAATGTGCACTAGACCCTGGCATGTGACTTAATGAGCTAAACGGCCTTAAAATACCAGTAGCTTTTATGCTTGCAAACAAAGACACCCTCAATGCGTTCTTTCATTGAAACATAAGTATTTTCTTCACTTTGGAAATGTCTAAGGTGTAAATGAGATGCTTGAGTGTCTTTGAGAGTGTTTTTGCTGTAGAAGAAACACATTTTTCTCGTTTACGCACAAACAAGACGTTTCCTCTGCGCTTGTCAGGCCTACAGGATGCAGAGGTGAATGTATTTATAGTAGGTAATGAAGACTAAATGGTTACACAACTTGTTCTGCAGGAAATGCAGTAGAACATGTTCGCTATCAGCACAGCGGCTAGATGTCATTAAGATGAAATAAATTTAAGCGCACACACTCTTAAGTGAGTTTGGGTGCGTGTTCACTGGAAGCAGCCTCTGCTTTCAAAGCCTCGAGGTTGGAGTCACGGGCAATTAAGTCCCCTACCAGAAATAGTTTTCCTCTAGAGCGCTGTGTGTTTGTTCCTCCCCGTGCGTCCGGTCTGGGTCTAGGTGACCCCGTCTGGAGGAGTTGCGATTGCACTGTAAGAATTAGGATTAACCCCCTACCAAATTCTCATCCTCGACGCCTCTGCAGGGGGGTTTGAAATCCCACAAGGAAAGAAAGAAGCTGAGCAACTAATTGGCACAAATGGGGAACAATTACTGCCTGGGATAAAGAAGAGTTATCAAAGGGGGATGAGTAGAGGAATAAGCTGGTGTTGAGGGCGGGACAGTGAATAAGGAATTTTCCCCCCTCTGGATGTCTGAGGAACATGTTTGAGCGCTCAGAGATTTGGGACCCGTGTTGAGGCATTTGTTGAGTCCAAACAGCCCTTTCCATTCCTCCTCATAGATATTGTAATATGGTTCTGCAGTTCACCCTCCCGGATAACCTTTCACACACATTTCTAAACCGATGCGGGAAGGTCGTTTTAATGGAAAAATCAGAAGGGAGGTCCGCAGTCCGCTTGTTGGCAGACTCCCGTGTATCATAAAGTGTCTTTTAATGACGAAGTAGGATGCCTGAGTAACGCCCCTCCAACTGTAACGCTTACAACGCTGGGTCCCAAAATCTCAGCAGTTATGTTGGGAAGGATGTGGAGAGGAAAGGGTGTGGGGGGATGGTGGATGTTGAGTGGCTGACTTTGCTTTATGCACAACTTGGTGTCCACGATAAAGAAAAAGGAAAGTCTTTTAAACTCATTTAAAACAAATGTGTTGTGTTGTGCTGGATTATTTATTTTTCTTAAAAAATGGTTTAAAAGTTAAAAAATATCATGTTGTAACAAGACAAAACGTGAACATTTTCAACACACCTTGAAAACGTGTGAATGTAAGGCTTAATTTTTTTAAACACTTTTTTCAATTTTTTTTCCAATAAAAATTCAGTAATTTTAAGTTTTAGCAGACATGTCTTTTTCCCTTGACAATTTACAAACTAAACTAACCTTGCCTTCTCTTCTCATCGAAAGGTCAGTTTATCTGATATTTTATGAGACTTATTGACCTTGACACACAGTCATACGGATCTGCAGATAGTCTCAAAGATAATTTATTTATTTAGTTTTTTTTAATACTAATACTTTAAAAATGTGCTTCACTGCTTTTTTTCTTGTAATCGCTACATGCATGATTCGCATTTTTAAAGTATTTTTAAGTAATTTATTACATTTAAAAAAAATAAATAAAAATGGTCACACTTTAAGTCCAGTTCTCACCATTAACTACGACTTTTGCCTCAAACTCCTAATTTGCTGCTTATTAGTAGTTAGTAAGGTAGTTAAGTTTAGGTATTGGGTAGGATTAGGGATATACAACACGGTAATGTAGAAAATGTGATTTATAATCACTAATAAACTGCCAATATGTTTATAACAGGCATGCTAATAAGCAACTAGTTAATAGAGAGAATTGGTCCCTATACTAAAGTGTCATGCCATCGATAAGCAGTTTCACAAACGTTTTTTGTATCTAGCTGGGGTATAATTATTGTCTCCAGTCGTGCCTTGATGCGTATGCACAAAAATCTTCCAAGAACTACAGAAATTAATTTCACTTGACTGTGATTTAGCATGCACTTCCTTGAAGTGGTTTTCTGACAAGTGGCTCATGTAAATTCGTGTTTTCTTTGGTAATGGCACACTGACTTGCAAACCTGGAAAATCTTCTCCTCCTCATCCTCACCTCGTTCTTTCCTCCCCCTGACTTTAAACTTGTGACAGCTCTGGCATTCCTGGGGATCTGGAGGAAGGCGGGTGCGGTGGCCCTTAAGGTTTAATCTGTCAATGGAGCGTGGAGCTGGGTGCCTTCTATCTCTCTCCCTGTGTGGGGCCAGGGGCTGAGGGCCACTCGTGGGAGGGGAGCTAAATGCGAGGGCTGCGATGTTTCCGGTATCCGTGGTTACACAGCAGGATGGGGGCTTTTAGAAAAGCCCTCAAATACACTCGCATTCCCCTGTCCGTCTCTCTCACACACACCTCTTGTCATTCAGCTGGCTGTGTGTTCGCTTGAGGTGGAATTGACAGCAGCACAGCGTGCTTTGTTTGTTTATAAACCCGAGGTGTCTTGTTTGTGTCGACGAAGCCTATGGGTGGTGAAAGACGGTTTACGAGAACACAGATGCATGGCCACTTAACACTTCAAAGTCTCACTCATTATGTGCAGGGCATCTGTGCTGCGGCCCGGCGGGCTTTTAGCGAGAGGAGAAAGGTGATACAAAGGCGGAAAACAAATGGCGCGCTTTGCGGGGCGAGTGCGTGTGAGCGCGGGAAGAGAGGTGAAGCATTTCTTTGGAATTCTCATTTTGTTCAGATTAAGAAAATAGGGTTTGCCGGCCCAGGAGAGAGAGAGAGAGGGTTTCATGGGAGAGAGGGGCTGGATTATTTGGGGAGGCTGGGAGGGGAAGGGGGTCTGACATTCCTCAGGATGAAGTAGGGCATTGTTCCCCGTCTCCAATGAAGAGAGCCTTCTGAAGCCACTGATGAACTGAAAGCAGGAGAGAGTCAGCGAGTGCGAGGGGTTTTGGGGGGGGGTACAGGTCCGTTTTCGGGGAGGGGGGTCAGCATTATTCAGTAATCCTATTGAAAAGCCTTCTGAAGGACGGAGCGGTGCGGAGAGAAAGAAAAGCGAATGGAATGTGACAACAGGAAAATGCCATTGATAGCGGTCAGCCTCAGCCGGCTTGATGGGCGAGACGTTAGCTGCCCTTCATCCTTTCTGCGCTCTCAGCTCTTTCTCCTTAGACACAAAAGTTATTTTCCTGGAACGTAGCGAGTGAAAACCTTGCGTTGGGTCAAATGGAATATGCATTAATCTGTTTAGATAATAACCGTGTGCTTTTCTGGCCTCCCTTGTGGTTCTGGTAGGTTTTCCAGTCAGTGAGAGCAAGTTAGGCTGAGGGCTCTGCGGAGCACTAAATCGCTGTCTCTCGAGCGTCATTGTAATGACAAAGTCACGGACATGCTGCCAGCTGACGTTCCAAAGTTAATAGCAATTCTTTTTATACGTGTTGAAGTTGACAGTCTGTGTGCTTTTTCTGAAGTGAAGTCTTTCTGAGTGCATACTCTGTTCCATGTTACGCATATGCTCTGATTCATATCTGTTATGTTTGTGTTCATGGCCAGTAAGTGCACATTCTTTTTAAGATGAGATGTAGAGATCTCATTTCTTATCTTGTCTTATTTCTCATGTAAGAATACTTTAAAAATGAGGGCTTGCCAAAAATACCCATTTGCAAAAGCTTCTTAATATACAACTAATGAATGTTAAAACAAATTACCATCATTTAGCTACTCCCTGCCATGTTGTTCCAAATGAAAAGAAAGATCTTTTCTGACAGTTCGTTGTGCTCACATCTGTCACATTTCAAAAATGGTCCCACTTTATATTAGGTGGTCTTAACTATGTACTTATATCAAAAAAATAAGTACAATGTACTTATTGTGGTCATTGTATTGCAAAACACTTTTGCTGCTATTGAGGTGGAATATGGGTAAGGATAGGGACAGGTTTGGTGGTATGGGTAGGTGTAAGGGATGGGTCAACAATGTAATTATAAATTTAATTGCAGAAATTAATTACAGATGTCATTACATATAGGTATTTTTAAAAAAATGTAAGAATATAAGTACAATGTAAAACCATGTATGTACACAATAAGTGCATTGTATCAAATGATTCATTTAAATGTAAGTACATAGTAGTTAAGGCCATCTTATATAAAGTTGGACCTAAAACTTTTAATTTGACATGATTACAAAGTGCATTTTTGTTAAGTGTGTTAAGAAACAATCATGAAAGTGCACTCTTTAAGTACACTTAACACGTCCTTTTTTTCATTGATAATTACTCAGAAGTACATTTAATATATATATATATATATATATATATATAATATGCATTTAAGATTTGAAGTAAACTACAAATGCACACTCAACGCATCTTATCAGAACATTCACTCCAGTAGGTGAAAGGAACGCACTTGAAAACCTTCATCACCTTTGACATTTACAACTAACTAACTCTCTCGTTATTGTTTTTTCTTTTCAGAGTTCTTCAGAGAGCTGTTGAGCAATGCAGAGAAATCTCTCAATGACATGTTCGTGCGGACCTATGGTTTGATGTATGTGAAGAACGCTGAGCTCTTCGAGCATTTCTTCCGTGAGCTACGCCGCTACTACAGCCACGGGAGCAGCGCCGTCAACCTGGACGACATGCTAACAGATTTCTGGACAGAGCTTTTGGAGCGCATGTTCCGACTGGTCAACGTGCAGTATGAGTTCAGCGACTCGTACATGGAGTGCGTCAGCAGGCACATGGAGCAGCTCAAACCCTTCGGCGACGTTCCACGCAAGCTCCGCCTGCAGTTGACCCGGTCCTTCATCGCAGTTCGCACGTTCACCCACGGCCTGGCGCTAACGCCTGAGGTGGTGGGCAAAGTCTCCACGGTGAGAAGCTGTCTTTGTTTTTTGTTTTTGTTACGTTGACCAGGAAGAGGTAAAAATGTAAATTTTCCAAAAGAAATCATTGAATGTGATTCAATACTGAGACAAAATAATGGCAAGAAATGTGATTTGTCCTCAAGGGCTGCATGCAAAAAAAAAAAAAAAAATTACAATTAGCTACCAATGTAGTCTGATACATAAACGAGTGACTTATGATTATTTCTTGTAGTGAATTAAAAACCTGAAATAAAAAGCATGACTAATGTAGTTTGATTCATGAAGATGCAAGTCGGTTCTTTTAGGGAATTAAAAACATACATCGCAATCAGTGTAGCCTTATTTGTGAAATGAACGACTCTTATGAACAATGTTATTTTAGTTTTTTTTTTTTTTTTTCATATTTTGATTTGGCATTTAGTTTATAAATTTTTATTTTCATTTAAATTTGACTTAAATTTTTAGCAATTCTATGAGCTTTTTTATTTATACATTATTATATATGTGTATGTGTGTGTATATAAAGAAACTTTTATTGTAGTTAAATTATTTCCAGCAGCTAACTGAAAACTTGCGTTTTTCATCTTTTCTAATATATTTTTTTCACTTATTTCAATAAACAGAAATGTTTTACTTTTTGTATTAGTTGAAGATAACTATGCTTATGAACGGATTATTTTATATAATAGTTCAAAAAGGTCAGTTTAATTAAGTTTGAATCAGTCTGAAACACTGGCCTGATTAAAACATTAGCAAACAGAATGTCTTTATGTAAGCAAAATCATAACTGACGTATACCCCAGCGAATCAGAATAAAATGAAATGCAACAGAACCAAATCAAGAGTTTGTTAATCAGAAACGAATTGGAAATCTTCATCGATACTCAGCCCTAGAGTTGACTGTGGATAGCATGGCGACTTGGCGACTTATGTTTATTAAGCAAGCCAGAGATCAGGGACAGCAGAGATCGAAAGTATAGGTTTTCTATAGGGTTTATCAGTATGTGAAGGTGGACACCTGGATGGACCAATCGGGGCTTATCTTCCAGCATTAAAAGATCAGAGGCCAAGGCTTCTCAGTGTGTGTAGTGAGTTAGAAGCAATTGAACCTGCAATGACAAATTGAGCAAACACAACTTCAGCAGTGACCTTATAAAAGGTGGCGGGGTCGCTGATGCTCTTTTTGTTGCTGAGTTTTATCAGCAACATCAGGCATATGAATTAGGTTACGGACTCATTAACCTTTTCCTCCTGTGTCTGTTTTGCTGACTCTGCTCAATCTTCTTGTTCGTCCTCTAATTCAGGTAAGCGCCTCTCCAAGTTGTGTGCGTGCAGCTATGAAGATGTTATACTGCCCGTACTGTACCGGCCAGGTGGCGCTGAAGCCCTGCAAGAACTACTGTCTCAATGTCATGCGAGGCTGCCTGGCCAATCAGGCCGATCTGGACACAGAGTGGAATAACTTCCTTGGTAAGAGAGTGTTAAATGGCTCAAGTAATTGATTTATTACTCAACCATTACTAAATGTAATGGAGCCAGTTTTCCACACTAAGCAGAGGAGTATCATAAGCACAGATTAAAAATGAAGGGGTCACATTGAAATGGTTTCCACTTGCTCTGAGGCCAAAACAATTTATGTGAAGCCTCAGCTTGAAACCAGAATTGGAATTGACTTGGATTAGGAGTGAACACTGGGGACCGGCTGTGTTTTTATCCTTGCATGCGTTTCATGAAGTGTTTTGGGCCTCTTGTGACTCTGAAGGCCGTGTGGTCTCAGGTCCCGTCACACATTCTCGTGCATTCTTGCAAAGTGTTCCTGGCTCGTGGGACTCTAGGACTGGCTTTGCTCACCCTGCCTGTCAGCTTTGAGGGGAACCTTAATTGGGGCGCCTTGTTCAGGCCTCTGACTGTTTAATAAGCTGTTCGCACAACAGGCTACAGTTCCTTACGAGCTTAGCCTGGACCGGTGACTGTATGCTGCCCTCTAGTGGTGGAAATGACCGCATTTTTTGGGGCATGGGTAATTGAAAGCATTAATGACATGAATTGCTTTAAGGGTGTTCCCTTTATTAATGCATTTATTTTGGATTTTATGAATTTTAGATGCCATGTTGGGTCTTGCTGAGAGACTAGAGGGACCATTTAACTTTGAGTCAGTCATGGATCCCATAGACGTGAAGATTTCAGATGCCATCATGAACATGCAGGAAAACAGCATACAGGTCTCACAGAAGGTATGTTTTTAATTTCTTTTCAAAATTTCACATGCATGTTTTATTTGATTTGATTTTGGTGCATATATTGACAGTTACTTGTCTGTTTCAGGTGTTTCAGGGATGCGGGCAGCCCAAACCCAACATGGCTTTCCGCACCCGGCGCTCTCCTAAAGACTCAGGCTTCCCCGGGCGTTTCCGACCCTACAGTCCTGATGCCAGACCCACCACCGCCGCTGGCACTAGTCTGGACCGACTTGTAAGGATAATGGGCTCCCTTGCTACCACTCATATCACTTCTGTTTTCTTTAAAATGATGTCAATTGATTCTGCCAGATCAGAATGTATTGTTTGTAACACACACTGTTTGTTTTCTAGTTGACTGATGTTAAAAAGAAACTGAAGCATGCCAAGAAATTCTGGTCCACCCTGCCTGACACTGTGTGTGTTGGAGAGCGAATTTCTGTTGGCGATGAATGCTGGAATGGTACAGCCAAAAGCAGGTGGGTCAATGAGATGATTCTCCTATTTTTGAACACCTATAAAGTTATTTGAAATTTTTTTTTTTTTTGGCCCACAGAATCAAATAACATTAACAGTATCACATCATATATTCATGTTACAAAATGTACAAAAACCCTAATAAGTAAAAATCACACTGTTTTAGAGCAGTATTTGAATAAGAATTAAAGGAAAATAAAAACAGTCTTGTATGTACATCATTTTATGTATTCCCAAAGGGGAGACCATATCAGTCAGAACTGGTCAGATTTTTGTATCATAAGTGAGCTTTTCAAGTGGCAACCATGTAGCAATCTGTTATATCCACATTTTGAAAGATGGAGCTTGTGATGCAGACCAAAGTAATAAAATGCATTTTTTAGCTAAATATACCAGTACAATAAATAAATGTATTGCATCTTTTTTAAACAAACTGTTCACATTAAGATTCAATAAATACAAAGCTGGGGTCATATCAAAATTTAGTTCAAGGAGATCTTTCATTACCCTATGTATTTTCTTAAAGTATGGCAAAATCTTGTCACAGTACCAAAAACAATGAATGAATGTACCTTTATCTTTTTTACACTTGAAACGCAGGCCTGTGGTCAAAATTGCTTTTAAATGCAGTTTGTACTTGCTTGTCATATGCAAGGTATGTTCAAGTCATTACATGTTTTTAATTACCAGATTAAAATGTGTAAAGTCAGAAACTTCAGAGCGCTAAATCGGTTATATCATTATGCCTCAATTTTAAGAATGAAATTTTCAAAGTAGTTTGACAATCTTTTATTATTTCTTAGAAAAGCAGTAAAAATAACCAGTGTAGCAACATTTTGGAAAACTTTTGTTCGCCAAATCAAAATCATGTGGTGCAACAAATCGGCAGGGGAAAAAATAAGTATTAAAAGGAAATGATGTCATCATGATAACGACATATAGCGCCGCTTCGGGCGTCCCGAGTTCGAGTCCAGGCTCGCATACCTTTCCCAATCCTGTCCCTCCTCTTTCTCTCTCACTTCGCTTCCTGTCTCATATATTGTCCTATCCTAATAAAAAAAAAAGGCAAAAATGCCAAAAATGAATCTTTAAAAAAAAAAAAGAAATGTCAGTAAGTCTCTTAAAATAATTTGATCTTTTTATGACAAAGGTCATGTGCAACTCACTTCAAATTTTATTTTAACTCAACTTTATTAAAAAGAAAAAAAATTTGCTTTGAAAATTAAGGTGTGAACACTTGTAGTGTAAGGAAAATAAGGTGTTACTTTTTTACTTGTTAAACCACGTGGCATTATTTTGAAATATTTCTTAAATGATATTTATAGTTTTTCAAAATCATGTGAAACCAACATAAATACAAAGAGTACATTTCTAAGAGCTCTCTAAGAGTTTTTAAAAGACACTGTTATTGGTCACTAACCCAGATACAGTAAAATCCATTTCATTCCTCACTCAAGCTGCAACATCAGCCGTCCTCTCAAATTTTCCTTCCTTTCTTCACATGCAGGTACGAATCTGTCGTCATAGGCAATGGCTTAGCCAATCAGGTGTCTAATCCAGATGTGGAAGTTGACATCACCAAACCAGACATGGTGATTCGGCGGCAGATAGCAGTGCTGAAGGAAATGACCAGTCGGCTTAAGGCTGCTTACACTGGCACTGACATCTCATTTGTCAATGGTACGAGGCATCACTTGTGGTTCAATTCAGTATGAAATGTCAAGATGACATCATACAAGCCTGTTTTTAACATTTGTCCCTATTTTTTTTTTTTTTTTTTTCCTTCAGAGGATGCTGGCAGTGGAGAGGAAAGCGGAAGCGGCTGTGACTCGCCCCCTTGCGACAGTGACGGGGACATCTACTTCTCCACCCCAGCGCCCGCTAAACCTCGCATTATCAAGATTCAACCTGACAAAAAGCCCTCTAGTGGTACACGGTTGGCACCTTTCAGCCTGACACTGGCTGTGACGGCACTCCTGCTCGCCCTGCTCACCCCACACACGAGATAAGACCGGCCCAGAAGAAGAGGAAGAGGATGTGTGTTTGTACGAATTTGAACAAGAGAGCAGAAAACTGCCATAGGACATTAAAGACACTGCTTTCAGGATCTCCGTCTGCCTGCCATCTGGGGAAGACACTCAAGTTATTAATCCTCAAATAACTTCCCTTCAGTGTATTTTTTGTGTTTATAAGAACAGACTTCATTTATGTACAGCTATACGTTTCCACGCCGCATTTCACGTCAGCTGGGTTTTATTCCTCCGTGTCTATAGTGTCCAGAATCGTTGACGACTCATCATGATTTTTTCGGTTATGGTTTAAATAAGTGTTAGTTTGAAAGTAAGTCAGATTGAGTGTGTGTTTGGGTGGATGGTGTGTACGATTGGCTGTATATATCATCCGAGTGCTTTTTATAAAAGGTAAACAATTAATTAACCCATATAACACGTATGATTTAAGCAAAGCCGTATGAAGTTCTCGGATTTTGTTTTATACATTTGGTGTGCATGGAGGCTTTGGTTGGCTGCAGATCATATATATATATATATGTTCCTGAATTTTAGAGCATGATTTAAAAACTTCATGATGCCTTAAATAATTCATAAATGGGCCCTTTAATAGGGTTGCAACAAAGAAAAATGTATGCAATGCTGCCTTTTGAGTGAAGTCAAAACTAGAGGATCCCAGACACAAAGCGTTTTTTTCTGTAGGTTTTCCTGTAACTTTCACAGCCCCTGTATCATCATCCCAAGTATTCTTGGCAGTATAATATATAACTTGAGAATATAGTCTTCAGTAATAACTTAATAGTGTGTGATGAAGAAGGAGTTTTGGTTAGGTAAGGTCTGTCTGAAAGTTGATGCATTGAATAGGCCTCGATGGCTCCCTCAAAGATGATCGTGTATTCTGCATGATGTGGACTGTGTGGCCTGAGTAAAGTTGTTTTTTACTGGACCATCTGGATACGAGCGTACGCTGAAGATGGCTTAAGACTGAGCTGTCTGGAGGAATTTAACACAGGGTTTTATGTGGAGGTGTTTATTTTGCTAGAAGTGTATTGTAAGGTATAAAACTGTATGATAGGTACTGCTACAGATTTCACTACACAGTGACAAACGGTGCCGATTTGAGAGGTTGGGTGGCCTCTTTTGGTTTTTCTTACTTTAATTTCTGTTTGTAACAAAATGTCTAGCCTTTTCCCCATTCCCGATTGATATCCATAGAAGTCGGTACACATTTTAAAACCATTCCTCATATAGAGCAATAGACAGCGTGTGGGGTGCGTTCCAACACTAGTTTCAAAAGTGGCTATGTATGCGATTTTCCCATTCAGATGTCTGACAAGTGCTTGTTGGTTTAAAAGAAAATCTCTCGATCGTCAAGGGCTTTTCACCCACCTCTCAGAAAAACTAGCTCCACTCACTCTTGTACAGTAAGTTATTTAACCACATGTCTCTTTAAAAGGCATTCGCAAGCATCGCTTTCCTAGGTATCTTGATTTCAGTATTCAAAATATTTATGTCTGTAGATGAATGCGTTCTAATGAATTCACAATTTAACTGATGGTTTTATATTGGCTTCAAATTTCATGTTACATAATATTTAGATTTTGTAAACCGAGCTACCGTAAGCATTTTTGTCGTTATAGATTTATGTAAGGGGATTGTGAAAATTGTACAAGCTGATGCAAGGACAGGGCTGGCCATCGGTCCTTGATCGTTCCTGATGTCACATGCACTTTTAATTGGCATTCAAATACCTCACGGCAAGAGAGTTTTAAATGATGCTTTTAATCGTATCTGCAACATGCATACTTTTTACGTTCATTTTTATTAATTCGTTTGGAGGTTCATTCAGTATCTATGGATGAATGGCCAGTCCTCAGACATTGTCAGGGTTTCATGAGCCTGATCTCTACAGCAATGCTACACACCTCAGATCAGTTATGTATTTTTCTAGTCTGATGTGCTGCCACGAATAGAAAGCAATGTGTGTGTTTTCTATACCTTTGACCCAAAGCTTCCCACTGTCACATGTTAAGATGGCTCTGATGTAATGACCAGGAAAGGAAGTGTCTTGTGCTTAGTATGTCAAGCTACTCCGAGTCAGTGTGAAGATGACATGGACTCTTGAATGAACCTCTGCAATGTCATCTTTAGGCTGAATGTTGACCTTCAGGTGGACAGATCGCAGGGCCTGCAGCCCTGTTCATCAGTGGAGTCATCTGCGATGAGGAGTGAGAGAGACTGAAGAAAGAAAAGAAAAAAATTGTAAATAATGAGCAGTCGTTTTAGTGGTCTCTGAGAGATGTTCATCAGATTTTACCCATTCAGAGTATGTGCTTAAAATGGGCGAAACAAGAGATAGATGCTAAAAATGTAAGAGAAAAGTTATATTAAACATTTCTTAGTCTTGTTGAAATAAAGACTGCAGATATTTAAATTTGATGTGTCGTGTGTCATTTCTGCTTTACCAGTATTAGTTTTACTGAAATGCTTTGAGAGACCAATTAGTAAAACACAAAGGATGAGTTGAAACAATCATGAACATTGATTAATCACAGCCATTACTTAAGCTGCAGTGTTAAATCTTCCTTTAGTCCTCATGTGTGTTAAGTCAACCAGACTATTAATGTATATTGGATAAGCATCTCAAAAATAACCAGCCCTTGTTGTTTTCTTCCAATAGTACAGAAAATAAATGTGATGGAGACCATGTATGAAGAATGCTACACCACAGACTTATTACACAAAATATAAAAATGGTCAATTCTAAGTGAAATATGAATCAATGTTAGCTTAGATTCTCGATGTTGAAATATTCTCACATTAAAGAAAACCATATCCAGTATGGGACATTAATAACCTGAAATTTATATCTGGTAGTTAATCAATGTTAGCTAAGATTTATGTATGTTATTTTGAATATATTTTTATTATAGCACTATATATATGTATGTATATGTATGTATATATATATATATATATATATATGTGTGTATATATATGTATGTGTATATATATATGTATGTGTATATATATACCTAGCGCTTTACAAATATAAGAGCCTATAGGACAATATCAACCAGTAAAAATAACATTGGTTTGCCTGTAAAGAGTATTCTGTAATTCAATTAAAGATGTGTGTGTGTGGTCCTGATATTCCCTACGTTATGGAGACCAAATGTAGTAATATACTAGTAAATATTAACCTTGTGGGACCTTTATTATTATTATTTGTATTTATTTATTTATGTCTTCGTGAAAGTATTGTGTGAGGGGTAGGTTTAGGGCAAAGTGAGGGCCTTTCACTGAGGGCCACTTCAACATTATGGCTGCCATCAAAGGGCCGGTTGTAACTGTAAGACTGTACAACTGTTACTACTCCTAAATAACTGTCTATTTATTTTATTATTACTTATTTAAGTTATAAAATATTGTATAAGCATTTGCATAGATGTAAAAAATAGATGTTATTGCTCTGTGTTATTTTAACACAAATACTTTTAATTTATCAGGTTAAGAAATCCACATTACTCCATAAATCAGTACATTACATTAACTTTGTTAAAATCTTTTTTGTAAAATTTATGGTACAACAAGTAATTGTGAGCTGCTACGTGTGACAGATATGGCATTTTAAAAAACAAACAAATGAGCTCGGGCTCGTGAAAAATGCGTATCAATAGCACGTTTCTATTTGGCGTGCGATTTATACGCAGAAATTGACATCGGCGTGCATATGGTAAGCAATCAATGCTTGAACTAGAAAAAAAGAAGTGTAGAATTTGTAAAATATCTCAGTTGTGATTTTCAAAATAGCGGTCCTAAAGGGGGCTTTTATTGTGAAGAGGGAAATGTGAATGGGGCGGTGTGGACTACTGGGAAAACGAGGAACGGGGAAGAGCGAGTACGAAATTGTGGCAGAGGTAAACAGCAGAAGTTATCTGAAGATCTTAAAGCAATACGAAGCTAGTACGAGCAGGAAAGCCTCGTGGAAACATGTAGACATCAGCTACGTTTAACACGAGCAGACAAACACCCAGAAAGAGCGCTGGGCGTGTTCATGTTTTGATGTGCTTAGGCTCGAGTCTCAGGTTTTGTTCAACATTGCTCCTGGCCGACGCGACGCGACGCGACGCGGTGGGGGAACCGCGCAACTGAGTAATGCTTTCACTTTTCCAGCGAGAAGATGGATGAAAAATCCTACTACAGCCGGCTCCTCATCGCACTCCTGATGGTCCTGTGTTTCGGCGTTATTGTATTACAATACGTCTGCCCTACGTCCGATTGCCAGTTGCTCCACCTGGCATCATTGTCCTCGAGACTGGGAAGTCGCGCACGCGGGGATCGCATGAACGGAGCCGGTGCGGGAGATCCGTACAGCTCCGAGGACGGTGCTTTGGTTCGATTCGTGCCTCGCTTTAATTTCACCACCAAAGACCTTAATCGCGCTGTAGATTTCAACATCAAGGGGGACGATGTTATAGTGTTCCTCCACATTCAGAAAACCGGGGGGACCACGTTTGGCCGTCACCTTGTTCGCAACATCCAGCTGGAGAGGCCTTGCGAGTGCCATGCGGGTCAGAAGAAGTGTACCTGTTACCGGCCGGGCAAACGGGACACCTGGCTGTTCTCCCGGTTCTCCACCGGCTGGAGCTGCGGGCTGCACGCGGACTGGACTGAGCTCACCAGCTGCGTGCCTTCCTTCATGAGCAACCGGGAGTCTCAGGAGAGGCGCAGGACTCCCAGGTGAGAGTTTAATTGGTTTTTATCAGTAACGTTGTATCAAATTAATTTTAGTGTCTATATGGACTGAAACGCGTCTTGATAAACAAACATATTTCTTTTGTTATGGTGTTGTGTGGTGCCACGGTGCGCTTTGCCACTCCTTCCCTTCATATTGTTCTCGTTCAGTTCAGCGCTGAAGCCTCTTGGCAAGTCAATTATGCGGAGACAAAAGCCTCCAACAGGTCAGGCTCAACCCCGGAGAGTCTGCTTTCATTCAGCGCATTCCTCCAACAGGGGACCCATCATCATAATCATTCACCCTTTCAGACACCCTGGAGGGCAGACAGCCTGCTGGCACCAGAACATCTGCCATTCTCTCAGGCTTGTCCTTTAAATAAACGCCCAGTAGCATGGGATCAACAGTGTTTGATAATGTTTGCATTGGGAGGCATCGGATTTGATGAATAAGTGTTGGGTGTTTCGAGTGTAGTAGGTTGGTAGTGTTTTAAAATGTAAGAAATGAATACTTCTATTTAGCAATTGTCAAAAATGACAGTAAAAATTGATTCTAATTAATGTCCTTTTGGACTTTTTATTCATTGAAAAAATGAATCAAGGTTTCCACAAAACTGTTAAGCAACACAACTGATTTCAAAATTAGTAATAAGAAATTATTCTTAAACAGCAACTCAGCATTTTAGTAAGATTTCTGAAGGATCACTCAACACTGAAGACTGGAGTAATTTAGCTTTGCCATCACAGGGACAAGTAACATTTGAAAAAAATTTACAATAGAAAAAAAATTGTTTTAAATAGTAATATTTCATAATGTTACTGTTTTTACTGTACTTTTTGTTCAGATAAATGCAATACACTTTCAAAAACATTAAGAAGCTAAGCCCAATCTTTTGAATGCTGATGTCCATCCTTTTTGAATGAATGCATTTAAGCATTAACCATTAATCATCTTTAGTTTACCCCGAGCCCTGCTTGATGGTTTCTTTTTTTAATGGTGAGGCTTTGAATGAGTTGGGATTCTGATTTGGCAAGTTCCCGAAGTTATATTAGTTCATTCTGTTGTGGTTTATAGCCAATGAATGACAGAGAGTAAAAATCTATGCTTTATCTAATTAAATTACAAATTAAACTAAAACTGTTTTACAAGTGAATTTGGGCATCACCACTTAACAATATAAAGTATGGATATTAATTTTGAGATCTGCTTAACAATGTTTTAAAATTATTAGTGTTTTTTTAATATTTTCTTTTATATTAACATTAGGTGAGAATATAGTATAAATGAGGGAAATGAGCATGCACAGTTAAATATGCAGACTGATGTATACAGATATAAACCATGAAAGGCCTGCTTTTCAAATGGACACAATTAGATCAAATCAAAATCCCATGGGCTCATCTTTGGCTTGTAAGTAAAGGAAAAGTTGAGGCTCTCCAGAGACTTTCTCTCCGCTGTTGTTGAATGCATTTGTCCAGACAGTCTTAATTGATATTCATATGGAAAGTGTTCTGGATGTGAGCTGAAAGATGATTCTTCTCATTCGCTCATTATGCCCATAATTACAGTCAACCAGCAATAATTCATTCCGTTTTCCATCAAGATTGCTCCCCTGACACACTCCAACCGAAACTACACCATGAATAATTCTGTCGAAGTGAACATGCACAAAATATGACAGCTTTACCCAACTTAATGATTCATACGTGATATTACATTTCATTTTGTTTCAAGTCAATTTTGACTACTTTAGTTTGAGCTCTTTTTCTTATACTCTTCTCTTTCCTGTCTCCTATAGCAGGAACTACTACTACATCACGATCTTGAGGGATCCAGTGTGGCGGTACCTGAGCGAATGGAGACATGTTCAGCGCGGTGCCACCTGGAAGGCCTCTAAACACATGTGTGATGGCCATTTACCCACCCTGTCTGAGCTGCCCAGCTGTTACAATGGTGACGACTGGTCGGGTTGTTCGTTAGAGGAATTCATGGCTTGCCCTTACAACCTGGCCAACAACAGACAGACCCGTATGCTGGCCGACCTCAGCCTGGTGGGCTGCTATAACCTCTCCATCATGAGTGAGAGCCAGCGCTGGGTCATGCTATTGGAAAGTGCCAAACGCAACTTGCGAAACATGGCCTTTTTTGGTCTGACCGAATATCAGCGAAAGACGCAGTACCTCTTCGAGCACACGTTCCGCCTGTCCTTCATCGCACCGTTCACGCAGCTCAATGGCACGCGTGCTGCGAGCGTAGAGGTGGAACTGGAGACCCAGCGCAGGATTCGAGAGCTTAACCAGTGGGACGTTGAGCTGTACGAATACGCACGGGACCTTTTCCTCCAGCGCTTCCAGTACGCCAGACAGCAGGAGCGCAGGGAGGCCCGGCAGCGACGTTTGCAGGAGAGGCGCAAGTTACGTGCCAAGGTGAAGCCTTGGTGGGGGGTCACTGGAAAAGCTGTTTTAAAACCCACCAAGGAGTCACCAATGACAGAACAATCTCCCGTTTTTTCGGAAGAAAAACAAGCAGATGCTGGACAACCGCTGGAGAGCGAGACAGAAGGACAGGTAGAGGACAACTGGTTAGAGGAGGATGACAGTGAAACCATATTGGACTATTTAGAAAACGTAGAGCAGTGGCGGTAGCCACCAGCTATTTGGGAAGAGGGTTGAACTCAATACCGAACTAGAAAATGGTGATTCCATTTGATTAATTTGGGGTACCTATAATCCTTTAAGCCCAAATCACTGCTAAATATTAGCATATACGGGTTGTTAATTGCGGGTTGCTCTTTCTGTGACAAATGCATTTTGTGGAGCGCACATCAAAATTCTCATGTATATTGATTCTTAGCACCAGTTCTCTGTCAGATATCATATTTGAATTATCGTCTTGCAGCCTGACTTGTGTATTGTGATTCGTGAACTGAAAAGATGATAAAATTCACTGCCCCATCACCACTCTGCCCTTGAGAGAGGGCATTATGACTCCAGGTTGCACCAGGGAAATAGTCCCTGCAATTAATGTACTGAAAATTACTATGGATGAAAAGCATATGCTTATCGTGAAAGCCAAAGATTGGAATGTTTTTGAAATGCCATTTTCTGACCTTGCTGTTCTGAGGAAAAATCTGGTGGCAGCACATTTTTATTTACATTCCTGTAATGTAAGATTTCAAATATTGCCTAAGGTTTTTTTTTTTTTTTTCTTTCCAAGTGTCCTCAGCCGTTACAATCCCATGCACATCACAAGTCAGCCTTATGTTGAAGTCCAACACTTGTCTTTGGATTATGTTTTGATTTAAGATGTTTTTGTAGATTCTTCTTTCTTTCTCATACCTTTTATTTATATGTTTGCTCATGGAATCACATGTTATGGGTTGGCTCATAATATTTTGTTACTTGAAAATAAAAAGCCATTGTAAATCACCTCATCTGCTGAATTTATACCACACCATAGGTTGTACTGAGGAGCACTGATTGCTCTACTGGAAAATGAACAAAATTTGTGAGTACTAATAAATACAATTTTTGTAATACAAGTTGCTTGTGGCTGGTTAAATTATCTCCAAGTGGCTGAGTCTTAGTTTTTGCTTTATTTTCTTTCTACAGCAGATGGAGCCAAAGTAACACTCAACTCCCTTGATCTGTAGAATAAAATGTTCATTTTGTTTTGGGGTTGGATCATTTTGTTTGGCCATTTAATCCCACTGGTAACATTTGTGACAAATGTATTTTTCGGGTTTGTAGGTTCTGAACGTTTTCAGTTGTCAATTCTGGACCAGTAGGAAAACCTAGAGCTCCATTGTATTAAAGCTAAAAATAAATACACTACTTACTAGATTATCATTCCCTTTCCCTCAAAATTGTATGTATGGGCCTTATAGAGCAAGGACAACTACTTAAAATTGTGAATGAAACGTTTTTTCAAAAAGGCATGTAGTTTGTTTAATTTCCCAACCTAAGTAAAATGCATGTGCTGAAATTTTTTTTTTGTTTTAGTTCCTGTTTGCCCCCAAAGGTTTTGAAGTTGGACGGTTTTGCAATAAAGTAAATTATTTATTTTTAATAATAATTAGAGCAGACAATTGTGTGACGCGTCGGGTCATGTGATGTGATCATGGCTGCGTCCACGAGAGGGCGACCCGCTCCGTGTAGAGTAAAACAGTATTTTCTAGAAGAATAATATGTCTGGGCTTCATCATCTCATGTGAGTATACATATTTTAATAATATTTAGATTCAATTATTTAATGTGTAAAGTTTTCTCGTTTTAAAAAATGCTAAGTGCACCTTTAAAACACCATTTACGCATAAGCAAATTATAGTTTATAGAGTGAGGACGTATCTTCTTGTCTAAATATTTACATAGGCGCTGAACTGTACGATATTTATTGAATGCATTTAAATCCTAATATATATATATATATAGTAGTAATATATTAAAGCCATATATCTCATCATAGGTGTCCTCATCTATGAGGCGCAGTTTGCGCTGAGGTCGAGTGGGAATCCCCCTAAAATGGAGGCAATACATGGGAATGCACGTAGTGCCGTGCACACTTTAGCTCTACTCCTCCCTTCTGCCCTCCCTCGTCTCGTCTTCTGCCTAGCAGCAGCTAGCAAGTTCGCTTCACGCTTCCCCATCGCTCGCTTCGTCGTTCAACTCGAAACACCCCGCAGCCGCTGGTCATTGTCCGAAGCTTTACGCAGCAAACCGCGCGATCAAAAGCTCTCGGTTCAACGCGGGAACTTTTGCAACCAAAGCGCGCGCCTCACATCAGCCAGTGATCGTGACGTAGTTATTGACAAATCTTTATTTCGCTTTGCGCTGCATTTGATGTCACCCGAGCTCTAGTCGCGCGCTGGCTGCACAGGTGAGTCATCTGCTTTCGTAAAGACCAATATTTCATATTCTGTAGCCAATCTTGCCGCACACATGTTATTGCAAATGTGATTGTTGTAATGCATTGCTCGCTGTCACGACTGACGCTCGCTCGTTTATGGGTCTCCATCTCTAACCTTGCTTTTGCGCACATGGCCTCTTCGCACCGTGACGCATAAGTCTAGAATTTTTAATTTCTCTATATGCTTAGTAGCAAAGTCTCTCATTTGACCTCAACGCACAAGCCGTCACTTATAATTAAACGCCAGTAACGTAGTTGGGTGTCACGCATTGATCATACACTTGCTGACAGCTGTTGAGTTTCCCATCAATGCTGTGGTGCCCTGAGCAGCGCCTAGTTTGTAAACAGGTTGGATGGAGCTCAAACTCTCTCACATGGCATGAGCCCCTGTTATAATCAGGTGCAGTGGGCTGTATATCTTTTCTGATGCTGTATTTTTGTGTCTGGCATCTAAAACTAGTAATGCTGTCACGCTGACATTTTAATTTTCATGGCCAGGGCTGGGTGCAGTCCCAACCATAAGGTGTTCACCCACGATAGGAGCTGAATTTGTCCTTGGGCTCTTGGAACATGTAAGAAGTTGGTACTGGAAAAGTGGGTGTGGGTGGTTTTGTATCTTGGTGTGTTGAAGTTAAATGTCCTTTGTCCCACTAACCCTTAACATCATCGGACATTTGCCAGCACAGACAACTGTCTAAAGCTGAACCCTTTAGTTTATTTTGTCATCCACGTCTGAGTTGTTGCATAAAAATCGATAGTCATGTGTGCATTCCTTTATATAAAAAAAAAAAAAATTGAGTCTGATAACCTTTATTTTGCACTGTCAGGCTTGTTTATGTTACCTTTTTAGTAAGAGGGTTCCTACAGTCATGGATATTAACAAGTTATTAATTAAAAGTCACAGACATTTGTGCAGTGAATTTATATTAATGCTTTACAATAAGGTTCTACGTGTTGGCATTAGCTAATGCAATAGCAATTTTACCATTTTTTACATACACAAATATTTATTTTTATCATTTCAAGTTGCATTAATTTTCAGTAGTTAATGTGTTAAGATCAAATATGAATTAAAATTCAATAATAGTATAGTTATTAACTTGAACCTAAATGAATAAATGCACAAAAATGTTTATTGTTAGTTAATTATACATTAATAGCTGATAACATTATTTTAAGTGTTACCATTGTTGTAGTAAAATATTTCATTGGCTGGATATATTGTTCATTTTTGCCGTGTTCAAATTTCAAGATGTTTTCTCAGGAACAGACATTTGAATGCTAAAAAGTATAATTTGTATATTCCATCTGACATTGAAAATCTGCACCAGCTTTTATTTCTGAAGAACCATATTGAAATTCGCTATCTGAAGAGATGTGAACCCTGAGTATGTTTTATTTAACTGTACACAAATTAAAACCGTAGAACTATTGAGGTCTGGACAGTCACGTCCCTGAACCTGCCAGTTGTTGCATTGGACTTAGAAATTGCTTCATATTAAAAATGTAATTCATTTTTATCTTGTTTGGTTACAGGCCATAGGTTTTGTGCAAAGAATATCACAATTTATATGCACACAACAATGCATTTGCTTTCAAGTCAAGTGCATAACATAGACCCTACAGTCGTGGTGCGAGAGCACCTGCAGTCGTGTGAGTGGCAGTTGGCATTCTGTTTGATTTCACACCTTATGATGTGCGCTGTCAAAGGTCAGGTCACAGGAGTCCTGCTGCTTTAGAGGCCTGGTGTCTGTCAGACTTCAGTGGCATTGCTGCCCTTTAGTTATGTCTGCGATTTAAAGGTCCTCACATGGCTGACAAGTCATACATCTTGATGGCAATACCAGGGCAATACTCAGCACGTACCCTGCTTCTCCCCGAGGGGTCTGTTTATCCTTCACTTCCTGATTTAAACTAGAACTAGACCTACATACGGTGAGACAGAACGCTTTTGGACGACAAGCTCCATTAGTTCCCGGTGGTCACGACTGGTCAGGCAGTCGCAGACGTGAGAAAATGAAAGCTGTTCTTGTCGAACCTGTGGGGTTAAATCAGGTGAGCTGCTAAGACGGCAGTAACCCTTCACCACACAGAGAACAGATAGGGAATAAGATATTAGGAAGCCCCTTGGCGGTCCCACGTGCACACGCTCGCACCTCACATCCGCATATTGCCGCATGTGCTGAAACTGCACCACAGGTTCAGGCACGTTTGCCACCGCCGTTGTGGACTTTGCTCTTGCTTTCATTCACCCTATAAAATTAATGATAAGAACAGAGAGTGAGGTTACTGTATACACAAAGCACATGTCCTCATTTCCCCTCTCCTGCTTTGCTGGACCAAATATGGTACGTTATGCCGTATGCTTTGAAATGGCAATAAAACGTGGTGCTGGGTTGATAAAGCAACACCATTTACAAATGATCAAACACTGAGCGTCTAGAGTATATCGATTGAGCTGTCATATTTAGCTAGCTTGCTGTAAATAGGGGTTCTCTACCGAATCTATAAGAACTAGACTATTGAGTTCTATAAATATGGCCACTGCCCTCTTTTTTCGCAAGTAGGTTATGACACGCTTGGATTGTGTTACTCACAAATGAGCTTTTAACCACTATTCTGTAAAGTGCAATGCACCATTTGTCCGAGTAAATATCATTTAGGGCACATTTGCACAAACTCAAATGAGGATTTGCCAAGTCTGTGCTTCATTTAAAGCAGTCATCGGGCTGTTTATAATTGCATAAAAAGATGTAGTTGCCATCTTTGATGTAATGTCTTGTTTCTCCACACTAAAAAATGATATGATATGAAATTCAACTTGATTTTTTTTAGTCAGTTTGACTTGCACAACAAAGTTGATTATACTTGAAAATTTAAGGCAGCAACTGAACTTTAACTTGAAATATGTGAACATATATGTTAACGTTATGCAGTTATGTAACGAGTTGAAGCAGTAGCTAATATGAATTTTTAGCCATTTTGCATTATTAATCTAAGTTATTGTTTTACATACACTAATCTACGGTCACACTTTAGTTTGGGGATCAAACTAACTATGACTTTTGCCTCCATAAACTCCTAATTTGCTGCATTTTTATAGCTACTGTAGTATGGTATTTGTTGAGTTGTATGGGATTTAAAATATGGTCATGCAGAATAAGGCATTAATATATGCTTAATAAACAGCCAATATGTTAATAATATGCAGAAAGTTAATTGTGAGAATTGGTCCCCAAACTAAAGTTTTAAGTTGCATTAACATTAGTTAATGTATTATGAACAAATATGAATTAACAGTGAACAATAGCATAGTTATAAATTAACATGAACCTAGATGAATAAATGCTTTCGAAATGGTTATTGATAGTTCATTATACCTGATACATTAGCAAATGTTAACCAGTTGAACGTAATTGTAAAGCGTTACCTTTCTTTTGTTATACTCTAAAATATTTCACCGTTTAGATATAGTTTTAGTGTATTTCACTGTTATGTCGCATTCAAATTTCATGATGTTTTCTCAAGACAGGAGTTGAAATGAAACTATTCCATAGATTGCTATCTGACACCAGTTAAAAAAAGTACATAAAAATATCATCTTTGATAGTGCACTTGCTCCTCACAGTTGTCTTGTTTCACCAGTTTGTTGCTGCAACATTACACTGAGCTGGGCAGAGGGGAAGAGGCTCAGCCTGTTGTAATGTGTCATGTAGCTCTAAGCCTATGATTTTAGAGTTTGTTTGTGCTCTGCAGAGCTCCGTACGCGTCTCTGTCCTTGCTGTGAGTTTGTGAGCGAGCTCAGGCAGCTGCATGTTTTTATGAATGGAGGCAGTGGGGCTGTAATAGGCTGAAAGGATTATATATACTTAACCTAATTATTTTTCCCTGTGGCTGGGGGCTTTTCTCCTCTGCCAGTCCTGTCTCACAAGCTCTTCAGTCTCAAAACCTCTCTCCATCTTAGGCCCTGCACGTCTCCAACTTAAGCTGTACGAACTGTCCATTTCTTTTGGATTTTCTTTAGTGAACTTGCCGTTTTGGCTATGGGGAACAGAGAACTATGTGTCCATGTATTTTTGCATTGCTTCCTTTCATTAAGGGAAGTGCACACATGGCTTAATATCGGTTACATTTGGGTCGTACTTCTGCATGAGATTCTCTGCACTGATCAGCCTTGTCCTTTAAATGTCATTCAGACAGTTTGTTCCCTGTAATGGCCAGGACAGTGTTTCTATTCATAAGATTCAAACTTTTAAAGAAGTATGCCGCCATCTTATACTGACTGAAACTCTTCTTGAAGGAAGAAACTAAAAAAGTGATTTTTTTGAAAGAAAAATAAAGCTGTCGATCTCCAAAATTGATAAAAGCTTCCTTTGAAGTAGTCTATATGACTAAAGTATTATAATTCAATTAAGCCATTTGATATCTTTGTGTGACAGCAAAATTTCTGTATTATTACTCTAAGATGCCGGTGGATTATGAACTATTGCCGCCAGGACATCAAATCTTGAGAAGTGGATCAGTCTGATTAATGAACGAATCGTTTTTTGATGAGCTGTTCATTTAAGAAAAGTAAAAGATTCAAACATTTAAAGAAGCATGCATCTTTTTGTTAAAACTCTTCTTAAAGGAACAGTCCACCCAAACATGAAATGCTGCCATCATTTACTCACCCTCATTTCGTTACAAACCTGTACACATACAGTGAAATTCTGCTTAGCTGAGGCTGTCATGCTCCAATTTTCCAAAATGCAAATTTTTAAAGTACCGAGTAGTCCATGTGACTTGCACACTACAATAATTGAGTGACAGGGTGAAATTTAAGTTGTTATTTACTGATATTTTTCCACTCCAGTGCACTGTGAACCAGATCAGAGTCTTGAGAGTGGCTTTGTAACTAGTCCAGTTTTGTGAACCGAATCAGTCAAATTAGTTGAGAAGATCTGACTCGTAAGAATAATTTGCTTATGAATCAGGCATCGCTACTTCGCTCATGAACACCAAGGACACCTAGGGTGGATGTGAAGATTTCCCATGAATAATTAATAATAATTTTAGTCTGTTCCTCACACAAAGTCATTGACTTCGTATGACTTCAAAAGATTTACAGAATATAGTGCACAAGTTTTATGGACCTCTTTTATGATACTTTATGATGCTTTTTGCTGTTTAGAAGCTTTGACAGCCTAAGTCTTCATTCACTTTTGAAAAGAGTGACCAGGAGAATCAGGTTTGAATGGCATGAGGTTGAGAAAATAATGCCATAACTGGATGTTCTGTCACTTTAAATAAAGTAAATGATGAATAAACAACTATTTGAAATCATAGTAAAATGCCAAAGCTTGTTAAAATCTCAAATGTCTCATTGCATGACTCTGTTTCTGAGAATAAGTGTAGATTCAGTTTCATTTCTCCTTCTACTTTAGATCTGTTTGCCTACGGTTTCACCTCAGCAGGATAAGCGGCGCACATGAGACATTTAAAGAGACATTTCACCCAAAAATAAAAAGCCTGTCACCATTTACTCACCCTCTTGCCGTTCCAAACCTGTATAACTTTTTATCTTCTGCAGAACACAAAAGAAGATACTGACTTCAATTGTGTAGACAAAAGATATTTCTCAAAATATCTTCATTTATGTTCCACAGAAGAAAAAACGTCGTGCAGGTTTGGAACGACACGAAGGTGAGTATATAACGTAAATGATTACTGTCACTAAGAAGCAATGCAAAGGTTAACTGTGAGCTACTGAACTCTCTCCTAGCCGCGAGAAATGCTGCAGTACAAGCTGCAGCAAGCAGAATGCATGTGGGGAGCATGTGCTGTGCTGGTGGAGCTGCAGTGTGTGCTGGTCATGCTGGGCTCGCCTGCATGCGTCAGCTCTGTGGTATGAAGGTTATGTTGTGGCGCTCCAGTGCTGCTGAGCGCTGCAGTGCGTTGGAACAGCAGACTCCTCTCTTTCCTGCCCTGACCTCTGCCAACTGACCCTCACACTCCCACTGGCGTCTCTGCGGACGAGTGGCAGAGGCAGAGGACCAGATTCAATCATGCGTTGGTTCTGCATGTCATTCCAATGTAGTTACTTCACTTGCTTTTCTGGGCTTATTTGGGAACTCGGTGCCACATACTGTCGGAGTGGCAGCCCGTATTGAAAATGCTTGGCGTTTGAATGCAGCGACTGTTTGCCTGTCGTCATCTTCCCAGCAATTCAAGGTCAGCTTTATGATTATGTGCATGGACGTGCCGCATTGTTCCGTTTTCCCCATTCACACATGAGTCATGTCCCAAAGATTGTGAGCTTCCATGAAAATAAAACATACGAAAGGCCCCGTGGCCTTTGGTTTATTTACATAAGCAAAATGTTGCACTCCGTTGGGACCTGAAAAAAGGCACGTCTGCAGAATGTTGCTTTATCAAGACACTAGTTTTGCATTGGCTATGAAATTATATTGGTCAGCAAGTTTTTACTGTATTGTAGTCTGTTTGTTTACATCAATTTAATTAATATTCCTCCTATTACACGCAAATGATTGATTCTGTCGATTCGGGACATGAGTTACAGTAAAAGACTTCTTGAAAATGGTTAAAATAGACCTCAAATGAACACTAAATGGTGTTTACTGTAGTGATCACTGTAATTATTACACCTAGGGCAGCTGTTGTCATATTGATCTGTATAATCGATAATTCCGAGATGTAAGATTAGCTCATTCAGCAAGTGTGTCTCGAATAGACAACAAACTCTGGAGACTGCTTTTCTAGATTTAAAGGTATAGTTCACCCAAAAATGAGGATGGGTAAATGATTTTTGTGTCTTTTCGTGACTTTCTTTGTTCTGTGGAACACAACAGAAGATAATTTGAGAAATGTCTCCGTGCAATAAAAGTCAAAGGGATCTGATGTTGTTTTGGACACTGATGACTTTTAACACGTTTTCTTCAATACTTATTTTACGTTAAACAGAAGAAAGTAAGTCACATATAGGTTTGGAATAACATGAGGGTGAATAAATTGACAATATTTTTATTTTTGAATAAACTGTTTCTTTAATGTCGCGATGAAACTGAAGTAGCAACATAGATTTTCTTTTGTATTGTGATGTACAAACGAGTAAAACAAATTAGCAAGAGAGGGAAAAAAATGTAGGGTTTAATCAAAATTATTAAATACAATGAGGTCAAAACGATTATAAAAAATGAAACGTGCACAGAAGTAGGGCTGCAACAAACAATTAATAATTGATTATTGGTTAATCAAACTATTATTAGAACAATTAATCGACTAATCGTTGATTACTTCACTTATTAATCAGTAGACTTTGATTATTCAGCTTTTGTAATTAGTTAAAATATTTAGTTATACATATTCTGACAATTAAATAAAGGTAATCACTTCAGCTTCTTAAAATGATGTAATTACAATTAATTTATACAAATAAATATATTTGGCACAGAAAATTAGATGACAGACAGAGAACCACTGCATTCACCATTTAATTAGCTACATGAAAAGGTAACTGAATGAAGGGAAGCGATGACGTTTTATTTTTGGATAAACTATTTTATTCCCAACATAATCTGTCTTAAAATACCTTATAGGGTTATGATAATCAAAACAGTCCTGAGCTACATCAACCTTCGATCTCTGCAAACCAAGCTATCACTTTAATAAAATAATATTTTTCTCCCACTAATAAGATTTTTTTATCATTAGAGCTGCTTTATAACATAAAATTAAATTGTAGCCTAATTCTAACTAAAAGTGACACTGACTCTTAATTTTTAATCTTTAATACTGCTTGATTTAAAGCTATCTATTACATTCAGTACTATATAAATAAATGTGACGTGACTGGATTGCTGTAATCAGATGCATTCTTAACTGCTACTTTCTCACCACTTGTGTGTTTATTGCATTATTGAGAGGAAAGTGCGCAGCATATATTTACATATTCATCCAAACGCCGCTCAGCAGTTTCAGGTTCGGCAGTGGCCCTGTCGCAAATGGCACCCTAAACCCTACGTGGCGACCATTGTAAGTCCAGTGTTTGCTCTGGAGCGCTGTGCCTTCTTCTCTTGAATTGCATCCAGGAGGGCTGAATTACAGTCTTGCGCTACAGTGCCGCACTGGTTAAACCACATTATTGCAGGCTCTTACATTAGGTCATTTCAGATCGAACGACTACTCGACAACAAAAATATTTGTAAACTATTTTTTATTGACTAATCATTTCAGCCCTACCCAGAAGAATCTTTTACAATAAGATCAATAACATACATTTACAAAATAGACCCAATTCCTTGCCAACTTCAGTCATATTGAATATATCATTAATTTCTCACAGACTGACAGTAGGTATGATTTTTGTTGACTTTTCAAACTGAGACGGCCCTGAACAGCACACTAGTGTCTACAAACCACAGCCAAGTGCTGTTAAAAGATATTTGTTTCTCAGATGCCTTGTCTTCTGCAATACATTCCAGTTATTGACTTTCTCCTTGATTCTTGTGCATACACATGTGGCGCCTGAAGGACACTGCTACAAGTGCAATGTGTATTCAGCTCAGTGACCTTGTAGAAACAATACACACTCGCCACCTCCACACTTCTGATATTTACAGCCTCCTTTGTAGATCTGCGCCAGAAACACGCACACACGTATGCCGTGCTGTATATCCTCCGCCCAGCCACCTTCCTGCTGTAGAACATCAAAGTAAACACAACCAGCACTTAACACTAGCCTGTATAACAATTGTACTACATGTAGCTGACGTTATTAGCATTGAGCACAAGGTTATTTGTCTTCTTGTCTGTGCATTAGAGATATTCATTCTCTCTGAAGTCTTTCAGGTTTTCAGGGTTTTTTGAGATTTTTCTACCATTATTTTTTCATCTCTTTCCAGGTTTAGTGCAAGTTTTGCTTTGTCTAATCTAGCCTGTAAATTTTTCAGTAGTGTGTTAGTAGCTCTTTTCAAAATAGTGTGGCTTTTCCATTAACAAGCTAGTTTTTCCATTACATGCATTAAAAACGCTGCATTGCTGTTTTTAATGTCATAGTGTATTGCATGCTCAGCCTGAGCAAGCTGAGGGAATTAAAATTCTGATTCATTCTTGCATCGTTCAGATGGTTTATGAAAGCATGAATACACTGATTACAGTCCCTGGTATCATTGTATTTCTTTGTTAGAGTAAAATATTGGGGTGCATGATATATCAGTAACATATCAATTATCACCCGACATTAGTGTTTCTTTTTTTATATTGGTATTGGCTGATATTACATTTTAATTGTAAATGCTAATTTCCCCTATTTTTACTTTTAGATTACCTTTACCTATCTAATGATCACTTAAAATTAAAATAATCTATTTTTCAATTTTAAAAATGGTGGAAATGAGCATCAATAATTAAAGTTGGCTTAAAATGAAAATTCACCCTACCTGTTTTCTAAACGCATGCTACAGATCACATTGTGAACAATTCATCCATGCATGTTTCGTTAAAAAAATTGACCTTGTAATTTTTAATTAAGATGTCATAAATCTATCTTCCGGTGAACTGACAGGCTTTTATCTGGTGATGTATGCTGGACTTCCCCAATCAATTAGTTTGCACCTTTCTTGCAATCGATTGCAAGCTTGCATTCAGATCAGCCTCCAACCAAACAAAAACCATTGGAAAGTCCACAGCCTACACATTTCTGTCTTTTACAATAATCCATTTCACTCTTGTTAATGAATTTCACATTACACAAGAAAAAAAATCCCTGCTTCAGTTTCATTGTGACTGTAAATATCCAAAAATGTAAATATAAGCCAATAACCCATGTGGTCCCAATATATTGTGCACCCTTATTTTATTTTTATAAGCTATTGCCCCTTTGCACCTAGAAGTAATTTGATTGTAGTTAGCTTGTTTTTAGTCACTTGTAGTATAAATAACTAACTTTTCAATAAAATATCTTGGCTGTATTTTAACCAGTTATAAGTAAACTTGGCCAAGTGTCAAAGTGCTTTGCTTTTTCACTTTTCATTCAGCCATCCTTCTAGATGAAACAATACACCTTTCTTCTAGCGTTATCTGCTTTTATGCCTGTACAGTAACTACAGCTTGTAATAACTAGGCCAGACGTACACCAACTAGTCAGGTTGTGTTTCGTCGGTCTACTTTGCATTAATAATTTACTTAATCACGTTGGGAAATCAGTTTGAGACATCTATTTATAACCGGTCCCATTGTTTCGGGCAGTGTGCGATCGTTAGCTCTACAAGCCGCCGAGATAAAAATCATCCAATTTTGGAAATAACAATGATTATCATCTCGGGGAGTGGGGGATTAGCAGTCGTCAGGCGGGCGACGCTTGTACTACACATTAGGGTAATAGCGGCGTCTGCGGAGGGACTCAGACGCAGCTGCTGACGTCACAGCCACATGTTCTCTTCACGGATCACCTCTCCGTTCACCTGCCTACATATAAATGAGATAATTGGCCTTTCACTTTGCGTGCAGGAAGCAGGTGTGGCTGAGGTACCGTGCTGCTCGGCTCTGCTCAGCTCTGAGAGAGATGTGCTAACTTCAGTGCTGACGAACAGCTCAATGCAGGTCCGCGTTCCCCGGGGGGGCGTCTTCATCGATCTTACTGTAGGGCTGATATTGGGGGAGGGTGCATACGTCAGCCTGCTGTAAAACCTACTTTCTGCTTTGCGCGGTGTTAGGTTGCGCTGCATTTAGTGCCTTTGTTCTTGTATTTGGAGGTGGGTGTCATTAATTCAATTTCCATCTTCTCTCCCTCATTTTCTCTCCCAATCTCCCTCACCGCATTGCTCTCCTTCTGGACCGTCTGTCTGCACGCTCCGATCACGCGCTCACCAAACCCTCCCACCCCGTCCACCTGCCTCCTCCTCCGTCTGTGTCTGTCGCTGTGAGACGCGGGGACAGATAATATCTGCCTTAACCTCTCCTCTAATCCCCTCACTGTCTGCTCATTCACCTCTGCTTTATTTGTTTTCATTTTCCTGTCCTTTTATTCATTTATCTGTCCCTCCCTCCCTCCCTCCCGCATCGGTTCAAGTGTGCTTGGTCATCACGCCATTGATTATTCTTCACTGTTCTGTCTCCCTCTCTCTCAAGGGATGGCATATCAGCTGACAGACCCACCCAAGACACCCACTCACATCCCCTTGTGGCACCGCACCCCCCCCCCCCCACCCCCATGTTTAATGTCTCCACCCCGCACACCTCCCCGTGTAAAACGAATGCGATAACCATCCATTCACTTCTCCTTTCTTTTCCCACCCGTGATCGCATGTACCCCGATAACACTCCGGGAAAGCTAGAGAGCCACTCTCCTTCGGATTCAGCCAAGGAGCAATGCAATGACAAAGAGGGTGGGGAGACTAACGATCGATATATTAGGCTCCTCCCGATTGGCTGATCCACATTGCCCGGTTGCATCGCAGCTGCTGATTGGCTGTTGCAGTGTTCCGTGCTCAGCAGCTGCAGCTATGGGGATTTGCCCTTCCTGTCGGCTGCTCTACTTCCTTTTTCAATCACAAAAGCCTCGTTTAGATCCTAAACTCTGGGAGCGTGCGATCGGCGCGTAGTTTATGGCCTCGCTGTTTTGTTTTGAGCTGACTTTGTCGCCCCAGAATCGTAAAGTGACGTTGCTGTCTCCCATGTGCTCTCTCTCTCTCTCTCTCTCTGTGTCCCTTTTCCTGCCTCCTCCCTCTTTTCCCTCCCTCCCTGTATCTCTTAATCAAGACACAGCCTGCCCTTTCCTTTGCATTGCTGCCTGCCTTCCGTCTGCACTCCTCCTCTACCTCTCTTGCACTCTCTCACTCGCGCTTTCTGCCATGCGCTTTCAGCCTCTCTCTGTTTGTCGCTCACCTCTGTATTCCCCAGTTACAGGTTTGCAACATAAACAGCTGCGGCTTCAGGCATTTCCTTTATTGTTTTGAACTTTTATCACTTGTGTTTTATCACTTGTATGTGTTTCGAACGGGACAAGCGTTTTAACTGAGTTTGTTGCTTTTGTTTTTGTGTCTTTTCGCAAAGACAGGTCTCCTGCCGCAAAGGACTCTCTTAGAAGTGCGCGAGGACACGTCACAGTGCGATGAAAGGGACGCAGGGAGAGCAGGAGGGATGAGAAAGCGATTCAAGTGAAAGAAGTCTCGCATCACCATAAAGTGCCTCATCTGGATGCTGCGGAAGCCCTTCTCTGTGTCCGCTTCGGAGCGATCTCTTCCCCGCTGACTTGAGCGTGTGCGTGTGCGTGTGCGCTTGGCCTTGGCTCGGGCTATATTTCACCCTGACAGTCAATCAACCCATTTGCCTGTTCCTCGGTTCCAGCTCCACCTGCTCGCCATTTCACCTTTTAATACAAGGACGCCAGTCGATTAGTTTCCCTTTTGGGTTCTCAAAGTGTCTCTCCCTTCACTTCTGCAGTCTCTCCATCCCTGGCGACCCAGACATGCTAGTATCTTTAGGGACTGCTGCACCTATGGCAACAGGGCAGGGGGTTTCAGAAGCCTAAATTTAGAGAAAGTCCGTTTTACATCAATGCAAGAGGGCTATTTTAATCCCCGAGCTCCGGAGAGTGAGTCTAGACAGTGGGGCGACCACTGCAGACAAATACAAAGTGCCGCTCTACTCTACTTTTAATGCCTCGTTTTCCTGGACGGCAGCCGAAGATGCACCGCAGCATGTCACATTGACCTACTCCACCTCAGCACGCTCGATTCATCGCTCTCTCTGCCTGACTTTAAACTGATCTCATATTCCCGTCATACTTCCTCACTGGCTGATCAGCAGACTATGCCCCCTTCCTGTCCATAAGAGAGTTTGGTTTTCATTTCTAGACTGGCAGTCTGACGATCTTCTTGCCACTGTGCTCATTTTTTGCGGCTTTTTTGCTTCATCACGCCTGGCTGCCCCACCCCAGCCCTCCGCTCACCCGCCGCTCGCTGAGGGACCGCCATGGCCGTCAATGTGACCATGGGTCGCGACACCAAGTGGCTGACGCTGGAGGTGTGCAGAGAATTCCAGCGAGGAACCTGTTCGCGTTCGGACACCGAATGCAAGTTCGCTCACCCATCTCGCACCTGCCACGTGGAGAACGGCCGCGTCATCGCCTGTTTTGACTCACTCAAGGTAACCCGGATACACGTGCACACAGACACTTGAGTTTGTGTTACTATTGCACTGTGATATATTAACCATTAGAGCATTATTTGATATTTTATTACAGATTTCATCATTCACACATGGTGCTTGGTCATTTTGTCAGATATCACTAACACCTCCTGGCTGTTTTGCTGAGTAGTGATCTTTGTCAGCCTTAGAATGTATTTTTCTGTCAGATTCAGCCTAAGACACTGCAACCTCTGGTCATGGATTGGTCAATTAGGATAAAAAGTACTGTGATGGCACTATGGGACAGTTAACAAATGTTCAAGATGAGGTTAGGGATAGCAAATGTCAAAGTTTACGAATATGTCATTGAAAAAAGCATATTGAATTCTGGGAGTGTTTTATGGTATATCCAAAAAAACATGCTAATGCCATGGGATTATCTACAAAACCATGCATGGTCATTTTTGTACTTTTTGTGTTTAAATGCTGCTTTTCTTTGGAAGCATGATGAAGTCATTTTAGAGGGAACAGGAACAGTTTACTCAAAAATTCCATTGTCATTAACCCCTTGTGTCACTCAACTTTTATGACTTTCTTCTGAAAGGAGGAATTTTGAAGAATTTAGTGGAATTTACCTTTTTATGCCATGCAATGTAATGGGAACTGGAGGTTTGATGCATCAAATAGTGACTTCATACAGTATATACTACCATTAAAAGTTTTTTTTTTTTTTTTTAATTCTTACTTTTATTTGACAGATATGCATCAAAAGTTACTGTACATACATTTACAGTATGTTACGAAAGATTTCTGTTTCAAATAAATGCTGTTCTTTTGAACTTTGTATTAATCAAAAATGCTGAAAAATATATATCATGCAAATATTAAATAGCACACTTGTTTTCAACATTAATAATGATTTATTGAGCAGAAAATCAGCTAATTAGAATGATTTCTGAAGGATCATGTGACACGGAAGACTGCAATGATGCTGAAGATTCAGCTTTGCATCACAGGAATAACTTCTATTTTCAAATAGAAAACTGACTTTAAATTGTAATAATATTTCACTAGATTACTAACTGTATTTTTGATCAAGTTAGTGCAGCCTTGGTGAGCAGTGAGTAGGACCTACATCAGTCTGATTCATAAATGAAATTCATTGAAAAGATCTAACTCAAATGACTGATTAATTAATAAATTGAACATCATTAGTGGTTCTAAAAAACTTAAAATTAATTTTGTCTCTTCCACAAAGCCATTGTACGACAATAGAAAACTTGAAATATGGCACACAAGTCATATTAATTACTTTTATGATGCATTTATGGTGTTTTTATATGCTTTTGGAGCTTGCAGTCCACAGTGCCCATTCACTGTAATTGCATGAAAAGTAACAGAACATCAGATAACATCTCTTTTGCGTATATTGTGAACAGAGTTTTAAATGAGACCCTCATTCTAAATAAGATTTAGAACATCAATGAGTAAATTACTACAGAATTTTCATTTTTGGATGAATAGTCTTAAATTTGAGTGATCTATCGATTTATAAGCTCACATTTGTTGTATCCTTTTATTTTCTGATTTGTCCATGTTAAAGACTCAGGACTCACATTAACTGTGGCGCTGAGCATTGAGCTATGAGCACAACAAATGTGTTTGTGTGTTTATGTCTCTGCGTATGTGTTTATGTGCAGCGAAAGAGCCAGACAAGGCCCTCTCTGTCTGAGTGCAGCAGCTGTCTCCTCCTTTATTGAGCTAGAATGTATTATTTGGCCATTTTTTGGCTGTGTGCAGCATGTGTGGGGGAGCTCAGGAGGAGGAGGAGTGAGAGAGAAAGCTACATGAGGCCTAGCAACAGCACCGACCGACAGGATACAGTAATCCCTCTGAATCGTGTTACAGTTGTTAGCACTGGGCGCCAGTGACCTGTGTAGATTACTTGCTCATCCAATTGTTTGATTGTTTTTATCAGAACAGTAAACGCAGCCAGCCGCCACTATCTAAAAACTCAGGGTTAGATTGCCGTTATGACTGAGAGAGGGAGGGAGATCAAATAAAGCTAGAGAAAATAAATGAGAGAAATCCTTTGTAATGTTTGTATGTGTCTTTCTGAGGAGTTTTAATGGTGCCTGCTGAAGTGCTAAGGAGAGGTGTGCTTAAAGTCAGCATGAAATGGGAATTATGATCATCTTTTATCCTTTGTGACAAATCTGAGTGAAAAGAAAAAACGTAGGGTGGAACTTGATTTTGTCTGTTCCAATCAAATTGATTGGATTTTTGTTGTTTGCTAACACATGAATAAAATATGATAGGTAGCACTTTATTTTACAATGCTGTTCCGCATGTACATACTGTTTACGTACAGTAATTACAATAACTGGGCAATAACTAGGTACTAACCCTTAAACTGAATCTTAATCATTTAGTTACCTTGTATTACACTGTAAGTACACGTAAGTGCACATACTGTAAAAAAAAAAAATGTGCATGGATAAATGTTTTACAATGGGTACGGAAAGTATTCAGACCCCCTTAAATTTTTCACTCTTTGTTATATTGCAGCCATTTGCTAAAATCATTTAAGTTCATTTTTTTTCCTCATTAATGTACACACAGCACCCCATATTGACAGAAAAACACAGAATTGTTGACATTTTTGCAGATTTATTAAAAAAGAAAAACTGAAATATCACATGGTCCTAAGTATTCAGACCCTTTGCTGTGACACTCATATATTTAACTCAAGGGGTCATCTGATGCCCATTTTCCACAAGTTGATATGATTCTTTAGGGTCTCAGTGAAAAGTCTATAACATACTTTGGTTAAAATTTCTCAGTGATAGTGTAAAACAACACCCTTTTTACCTTGTCAAAAACAGCTCTGTTCACAGCGAGCCGTTTCGGTGCATGTCCCTTTAAATGCTAATTTTTAAATGCTACACATTTAGGTAGACCACACTCCCTTCAAAAATAAAAGTAATCCTCTGCGTCTTCAGATGTCGGAGTAAATGACGATTGTTATGTTCATTATTACATCCAACAACAAAAGACCTAAATTTTTGGGGATTTAAAAAAAAACACTGGGTGGATTTTTATCATTATTGGGTGGTTGTGTTCACACAGGCAAGACACATTTCAGTTCAAACAACATGTAAAAGTGAATTTTGCATCCGATGACCCCTTTAACATTTATATTTATGTCTTGTGTAATATCTCAGGTGTTAAGTGTAGCCCCCTTCAGTCATGATTGTTGGGGGTTTTTTTATGTTAAAATATCTTCAACGTTTATCTCCAGACCCAATCTCATCCCCCAGGCATCTCTTTCCTCTGCGCCCCCTCCGCAGCTCCATATCTCTGCTAATTTATCGACTTCCCCTAATGGCTGCTACTGTGTCCTTCCTTCCATCAGCCCCTGCTCTTGCGTTTTTGCTGTTCATTGACCATTAATCTGGTTTGATTTGCTTGAAAAAGTATCTGAGATGCATGAATTAGGCAGTCAGCTAGTCTATGTAAATGTGATTCGGTTATTGACGGTGTACTGGTGCTGGCACAGGCTTCTGTCTGAAAAACTAAATCAGCAGGTACCGTCATTGGTGGCGTCTAATTCACATGAACATGAGTTGAAAAGCTATTTTTAGGAAATAGGACAACTAAATGGACACTGAGAGACACTGTTCCAGGAAGTACATTTAATGGGGACATATCATGGAAAACAGGATACTTTTAGCCCTTTTGCAATAACAAAATTGATGTACCATGTGAATATTAAAGTACACTACTGTTCAAAAATGTGGGGTCGCATTTAAGGCTCTTTATGCTTACCAGAACTGCATTCATTTTATACAGTAAAAACAGTAATATTTGAAAACTGCTTTTTATTTGAATATATTTTCAAATGTAATTTATTCCTGTGATGACACAGCTGAATGACTCCAGCATCCCTGTGATCCTTTATTTTATAAATTAATAGTACTTTTAAAACATTTTTAAATGATGCAACCCTGACATCAGACAGACTCCACTTGTGTTACTAGTCAAATAAAAGCAAAGTATTATTATAAGTAGTCTTACATAGTCTGACAGCAGAAGGTCTGGGAACCTTGGCTCCTTTGAATGGCCAAGGCCCGCCCAAGAGGCCATATGACTGACAGGTAAAGCAACCAATCATGTTTTGTTTTGTGCCGCGTCATGTTTAGGTGTGTGGAAATGTCCCCATCATAACAGACCGGTGTATAAAACTCTTCTACGTATTTTAAATAGTCTAGGCTGCGAACTTTACATATTTCACATTCTTTGTAAATCCAGCATAAAGTTGATCCTGATAAGCTCTCATTGTTACAGTTGGAAACACAACGTCTTTCTTCTTCCATTAGTGGGTTTGGCGCCACGGCATCTTTGTTTTCAGGCAGAACGTTAAAGAATGCGTCACACACATCTTCCGGACGTCAATCAGATGACAACTTCAAATCTTCTGAAGTGTTTCCAATTTTGTGTGTCATATGCAGGCTGAGACTATATTATACGTGGAGTGGGTTGTCTTATGGGCGCCGTCATGTTGAAATCACATGACCAGTTAAATGCTACTCGCTTAGTGGTTCCTCTTGCTACAAGTCCTAGAAAACCACCACATTGTCACAATCACTACGTAAACAAAAAGTACTGAGTGCGCCTTTAAACGACGTTAAAAATTTAAATGAAAAATGTGATGTTGTTTTTGGGCACTAAGATTGTTAGTTGACAATCTAACAATCCGGAAAGGAAAAATAAAATTCTGAGGAATAAATCTCTTTAAGAATTTGCTTTTTGTACATGAAGATTCACCATGAAAAGGTTCAGTGATTTTAATCTAAGGATATTGTAGTTTAATCAGATATGCAGTCTGCTTTCTTCATTTGTGTCTTCTCTCTTTTTCTTCCTCCCTCTCCCTTTCTTCCTCTCTGGCCAATCGGTAGTGAGGAGACAGTATGAGGCAAAACTTACTCTCGGTTGCCGGGTGTGTTACCATGACTACACAAAGGAGATCCCTGACCTAGTCCATCCTACATGACATGACTTACAGCTTTTCATCTCTCGCGTTTCTCGGCTCGTGGGGACTCTGTCAGAGCCCTCAGTATATTTCCCGCATCTCTCTGTGGTGACGACCCATGTTTTTTTGGTTCGCTGTGTACTATTGAAATGAGCGGCGTGTTCTTACTGTCTTCCAGAATGTTAAAGCTTGGCTGTGAGGCTGCTTCTCATGTGTGCTTTGGCAGGATCACCTGTCTGCTCCTTGGAGATGGTCTGCTCATTACCCACACACTCCCACAACACAAGCCGCTGATGCAATTGCTCTCAATGTCAGTGTGTGAACACGTCGTACGAGTGTCAGGGCACACAATTAACAATGTTGCACATATCTATGACATCTCTGCATGCAAGTGCCTGTGATTGTTTTATTAAGAAGAATTGTAGCGATGTGTTGTGTATGGCTTCAGCCTCAGACGGCACACCCACCGACCGTCCCATTAAGCACTACAGCAGTCTGTTGGTAGACTGTCTGATGCATATTGCCCACAAAAGTACTTTTTTGACTTGGCAAGCTCTAATCTGATTAAAAGAAAGGTTTCTGAGTTATTTCTGTGCTTTTTTTTTTCAGAAAGAAACAATGAAATGAATATTGTATAAATATAGAATTTATACAAATTTTCCTATTTATCTTGTGGATGTTTTCTGTTTAAATGTTCATACATTGTAGAAATGTATATTTTAAGAAATTGTTATAATTGTCATTTCAAATATGCCATCAAGTAAATAATTAATCGCTAACATTAATACAGCCAAATGCATGAGGAAAAAATGGATAATTGTCATTTTTTATATATATATTATTTTAAAACATTATTTAAAATTTATTTACAATTTAAAAACATTTACATGTTTAATGGTAGTTTAAAGTTACATAAATATGGTTATAGCACTACCATTTAAAAAACGTTTATTCAACAAGGATACATTAAATTGATCAAAAGTGACAGTGAAGATATTTTTTGTTACAAAAGATTTATGTTTCAAAGAAACGCTATTCTGTTTCCATAAAAATATTAAGCAGCATTTCTCTATATCATCAAATCAGCATGAACAACTTCTGAAGGATCATGTGACACTGAAGACTAGGGATGCACCAAATGTTCGGCAGCCAAAATTATTTGAATAAGCAAAAAGACAGAATACATTGTACCGAACAATGTCGTGACTCGATCAAATAGAGGCGCGCACTAATGCAGCAAACACGCCGGCAGTGTGGAAGCATTTAAAACTGTCCAAGAAAGACACAAAGATCATTTCAAGCACTGATAGCGAGAGACTATTTAGCACTGCATCGCATGTCTTCAATGAGAAGAGGAAGAGGTGGTTGTTGCTGGTTACTCTATGATGATTGAAATCACGAAATGGCCTTAAACAATTAGTAAATAAACTGCAAAATGTTATGTTTTCTAATACACGCACAAATTGCATGTATTCAAACAGCGCTGCACAAACTCGTTAGCCAGGGTTAAAAAAAAACAATGCATGAGGAAAATCTGCGCTGAAACAGTAACATTTTTATGAATTTTTACAAGGCATGTAATAATGCCATACATGCGTCAAACATCTTCCCAAATTCATATTGAGAATCATTTATATATTTGCTGTTGTCAACAAAAAGATGCACTGAGATCTTCTGGCGGGTTTCTGACAAAATAAAAGCTGAGAAAAAGCAAGAAGTCCATCAACATTCATAAATGTTAGTATTGTAATTTTACTGTCCTGTAAAGTAAAATAAAAAAGTAAAACAATAATAATGATAATAATACTTACAACAGCTCTATTAACACATTTATTATAACATTCACAAAGTGTTCAAATTGGGAACTGTAATATTTTCCAATGTTTTCAAAAGAAGTCTCTTCTGCTCAGCAATGCTGCATTTATTTGTACAGTAAAAAATACATGCCTGATTCAAGAAGGGGGTCTCAGAAATGGCCAAAAATATTATTTTACTAACTTAATTTTAGTTAAATTGTGTTTTGTTGCTATAATGTCTGCTATAATGTTAAAAAATGTTCAGTGCTAAGTAAATATATTTAAATTGTTGTTTTGTAATTGATTTTTTCTTTGAAAAGCAAGACAAAACAGTAAAAAGCTCATTTTGGCTATTTAATTCATGCAATGGTGAAAAAATTGACAAAATACATGGGGATAACGCAACAAAAAAAAAACACGTGTTTTGTATTCGGCCTTCGGCTCAGTGTTTCATTTTATTCGCTTTCGGCTTTGGCCAAGAATTTTCCTTTCAGTGCATCCCTTACTGAAGACTGGAATAAATAATATTTTAAAATATATTAAACCAGAAAACAGTTCTATAAAATATTACTGATTTTACTGTATTTTAAATAAACACAGCCTTGTTGAGCATAATATATATTAACAAATTAAACAAATGATAATAATAAAATAACTTATTGACATTTGAAATGTAGGATATAATTACAAATTAATTTCAATCCACTATATTTTGCTACATTTAAACTAAGTTTAGTATGCATTTAGTTTGATTAAATAATTATTTAATACATTTAACAACAATGTTTGTGTATAAACAATATTCAAATGTTTAGACATTAGATTTTAAATTGAAGTTTAATGATACCAAACAGTGAGTACGTTTACATGGACAACAATAATCCAAAAGAGCTTCAACACCGCCGTCGTCTATATGCACTAACAAATAACTGCACTTGAAGCTTTTATAAAATTAAAAATGAAACACCCAAAACTGTATATGGCATCATCACGAAGACAAACTATATGTTTATACGTGAAATTCTGGAGCGGACGTCGGATGGCGTCATGTGGGGACGTAATGACGTGTGCCATTAATTATGTACTATATAACATGTAAATCGGGAACATGAAAGGAATATTCTAACTCATGTAAACACCTTAATCATAATATTGTCTTATTCAGAATAAGGAAATAATTAGATTACTGATGTCCAGTGCATATCATTGATCATACTGTTCCATTGAGCACTGGCATGAATCTCAAATGTGATGATACTGGGATGAACATTGCTTATTGTCATGTTGTACTTTAAAACACTATCACAGTGTTTGCGGTAAATGTTATCTTTATTACTCCAACTCTGATTATGTTAAGCCCACTTTATTAGGCAGTTCTTGGCCAGAACCGGCTGCAGTGTGGATCAGACTTTTTGCCATTTAGTCAAAGGTCTGGCTATGTGTGGCTAGGTGTCGTATGGAGCTGCATGTGTGGGAGTTGCATTGAATGATGCAGTTGGACGGTGGACCATCTCCAAGTCCACGACAACACACATTGATCACGCTGTCCCTGCACGCTGACACTCCAGACACCCACTTTCATCTCCATTAAGTGCACCACATCACACTGGTCAGCAAGGAGACACCCCCACACTCGCTCACTTCAAATTTAGTTAGGACTTCATCACTGTTAAAAGCTGCCCTGAGGCTGCTGAAGACACAGGCAAGTGTTTAAATTGCTGTAGCTGGTGGACGGTTACAGATCTGAGTCATATGGAGTGACACTTTGACATTCCGTCTGAACTGTTAGCATTGCACAGATACCACTGGGATTTAGTGTTTCCGCAAATTCCATTCAGAATGCGTTGGGATTCCATTCAGATTCCATTCTGTCAGAACCATGCGCTCCTTGATAAGCAGCTCAATCCGGTTTGTGAGCCCAACAACCCATTAAAGCTGCGATGACATAAGTAAAAATGATCCCACCAATAATCCAATCCCCCCAAAACAATAATTAAAAGTTTTAACAGCAAATCAAGTCATTGTTGCTTTTGCATGCCTGCTGATGCAGACAGTCGTAACTCTCCAGGCGATCAGGCAGATGACGTCTGCAAGAGCAATGTGAAGCATTTAGATGTGTTTTAGCTCTTCCTCCCTCAAAGATATAATTGCGTTAAAGGAAGACATTCAGTGCAGTTTTTGTGAGCACAGAAGAGTTGCATGAGGAGTACAAATCTTCTTTTAGAATAAATTGTCAACATTAAATCTGTTTTTTTCTTTCTTAATGGTAAATGAAAGGAACGTTTTGCCATCATTTTTTCACCTTCATGTCATTTCAAACCTGTAAGATTTTATTGCTTTTGTAAAACAAAAAAGGAGATATTTAGCAGAGTCCAAGCAGCTCTTTTCCATGCAGTCAGAGTGAATGTGGACATGAGCTGTCAAGCCCTTATAAGTAGTCAACATAACTTGCACACTCTATTCCATATGATAACTTTCTGTGTGGAGCAGACCAGAAGTTAGACCTGAAAATAAAAATAAATTTTGCTTTATTACCTTGGACACCATTCATTATCATTGAGTGTAAAAGAGAAGCAGGTCATGTCTTTTGTGTTCATAAAGAAAAACATTATGGAGACAATGATAATCATGATAGAGTTTTTATTTTTGCATGCACTGTCCATTTAAGAAAGAATGTGTGTGATTAATCTGTCAAAATCATTTGTCATTTTTTTCTAAATATATCTCACTCCAACTCTCAAACACTGTTCATTTTCAGCTGTCATCAGTGACTTTGACTTTTCCTAATCCCTGTACTTAAACTATTTAACTATTAAAAAACAGTTTAGATCATTTAAGCTTTAAAGGGATAGTTCACCCAAAAATGAAAATTCTGTCATTAATTACTCACCCTCATGTCGTTCCAAACCCGTAAGACCTTCGTCATCTTTGGAACACAAATTAAGATATTTTTGATGGAATCTTAGCTCTCTCTGACCCTCCATAGACAGCAATGATATTACCACGATCAAAGTCTACTGAACATAAACAACGCTCATTACATTGATTACGTTCTGGGGTACTCTCCAAAATGGTGGAAGACGGTAACTCAGGGAGAGGAATAAATTATGCTATTATTGTTTTCTTTGCGCACAAAAAGTATTCTCGTAGCTTTGTAAACATGTCACAAAAATATCTTAATTTGTGTTCCGAAGATGAACAAAGGTCTTACGGGTTTGGAACGACATGAGGGTGAGTAATTAATGACAGAATTTTCATTTTTGGTTGAACTATCCCTTTGAGTTTGATGGCTAATCGATTCATCAAAAATGCACTGTGCCTGACAAAGACCTGTTGGTTGAAACGTTGCAGTAAATTTTTTACGGAGCAGTTATATCAGTGTGCAGACATTACTTTTTTATTTTAATCGATTAATCAACCATTGTGACCATTCCCTAGTAGGGCCCTATGTTTTCTGTGAGGCGGAAAACACGAATGGAATCCCGGAATCCAGTCATAAAAATGAAATTTGTGTATAAGGCGGAATGTCACGTATATGGACTAGTGGAGTAGTGTTGATAGTGTTTGTGAATATTAAGCTGAAAAAATACAATTGAAATATGAATACTGCATGTTCTGCGTCTCTGTGGGAATGAATGGCGCCGATGCGCAGTTTCCGGTTTGGTTAATTAATTAGAAATGCTTTTGATTATTAAAATTTAATGAAACCATTCAAATGGAATCCAGAAAATTAATGGAAAACAGAATTTGGTAAAAATAAACCTGAATTTGAGAAAAATATGGGACTTAAAAATGTTATTTTTATTAAACTTTTAATAAATTTCTGTTAAATTGTGTAAGTTTTGTGATTTCAATTAATTAGACATGCTTTTTGATTAATATTTTTTTTGATTTAACCATTAAAACCTCTCCCAAGAGCTCCTTGACCTAAAAAAGGAATAAAATTGTCTAAAGGAACAAAATAAATGTGTGTTAAGAGAAATAGAAATGGTTTATCAACAGACCATCAGCAGAAATATGTAACTGCTGGACTGATAGAATGACATCTTTCCCCATTAGGTTATTACAGTACCTTACGCATTGCAGAACAAGTGGCGTTGCTTCATGGGTTCACTGAGTTTGTCTCGCAGCTAATCGACCCCGCTCATGAACGTTTGGTGTGTGTATTTAACCGTGTCTGCTGCTCGCTTTTCAACATGTTGCCCGGACAGCTGGGTGATAAACATAATGCTATATGTCTGACCCATATGTAGTATGAGCATGTACAACAGCCACAAGGGCTCTATAATCTGTCAGCTCCACAGACGGGTAGATTGTTGATGCGAACAGACAGACAGAAAGAGAAGGCTGTCACTGTCAATTCATTTGGAGGTAGTGAAAATTTTTCCGCCCATGTCTCGGTGCTGTCGTTTTGCCATTTCCTCTGATCGTTTGAAATTCAGACCTTCCAGCACTCCTGAGATTACGCTGTTTTCTTTTCATTTGATGGGATTTTGGATGTTTCTATTGTAGTGGAAAGTTGGAATCGGTAAGCTTGAATGTCTAGGGATTCCCGTTTAATTTATCCTCTCAATCACGGAGCCCTTATCTTCCTGTCACGCAGTCTTGGATCTTTTAGTAGCTGAGATTCAGTGTAATTCATCTCTCTGTCTCTCTCTCTGTGTCTCCCTCTTCAACCCCTCTAAGGGACGCTGTACACGTGATAACTGTAAGTACCTGCATCCTCCGCCTCATCTCAAGACCCAGCTGGAGATAAACGGCAGGAACAACCTGATCCAGCAGAAGACAGCAGCCGCCATGCTGGCCCAGCAGATGCAGTTCATGCTGCCTGGAGCTCAACTGCAGCCCATAGTGAGATCCCATTTTTAATAACCTATAACATCACGACTGTTTCTCTGGCCTTGAAAACGTTGCTTTATTATTATCCCTTGTTATCTTTGTGTCTCTGATCCAGACCTCGTTCCCAGTAACGCCTTCCTTGGCCAACAGTCCGAGCATGGCTTTCAGCCCGTACCTGAGCCACATGAGCCCGGGCATCAGTCTCATGCCCGAGCTTCTGCCCAGCGCCCCCGTGCTGGTCCCGGGGAGCCCCACCGGCATCGCCATGGGCAACGGAAATTCAACGCAGAAGCATGTTCGCACAGACAAGCTTGAGGTGTTAAACACAGTGAACAACTTGTTCTGTCTCTAGAAATATCTTGCTAAACATGTATTCGGCATGTAACTCATTCTAAACCGTTTGTGCTACAGACTTAAAAACATCAAATTGTGTGCTGTCACTTTTCTAGAGGTTGGAAATTCACTACATAACTTTTAGGAACAGAAACTGGGTATCGTACACTAAACGACTGAGGTTATTCCAAACGCAACAAACTTGTGCAGAAATTTGCCTCATTGCTTAAAGGGGTCATGAACTGCCTTTTTATTATTTTCTACTGTTCTCTAAGGCCAACTTATAATGTTATCAAGATTTTAACATTAAAAAACATCATAATTTAGAAGTAATAGGCGAGTTTCTGTTCTGTTTTGACCCCCCTCATCAGAACGCTCTGTTTGAATAGGCATGGCAGATTGTAGACTCGGAAGTAAACACCCGCTGCTATGATTAGCTAACACTTGTATATGTTATATACAGCCTACTGCCTTCCTAGATAGATGCTGCTGTGTTTTAGGTTCAAAACGCTTAAATTCTCAGTACATATCAAATGATCTGTTTAACAGACAAAGCAATAGTAATCACGTAATGAAAACAGTTACTCACACTTGTGATCCAATATAGCCGGCACAGCATCGTCTTTTAGTTTCAATCTTTATGAAAATCCTGCGTCGAATTGTGCTTTGTTTGTAAATGAATCTGCGGTAAAATTAAGTGAACAAAAGAGTTTTAACTGATGTGGTCTGGATCTTCGTTAAAAATAAAGTTCATCAAATAAAGTTTATCGTTTGGTTTCGGCGTAGACCTACATTTCACGCTCTTGTCATTTACCTATCATGTGCGCAAATGAGTGGGCGGGTCTAAACAGGCAGTGATGTAGAAGCAGGCGTTGATCTTCTTCTGTGGAGGTGCTGTTTAGCCACACTGTTACATCATGAAGTGGCATATTCCAAAACGCGTCATTTTGGCAGATTGGCTTCGGTATAAGCTGTTTTTAGACCAACAAGAAAGTTTTGAGTTCTAAAGCTTACAGAATATTTTTATAGCATAATGACCTCTTATATATTAAAAGATCAAGGGAATTTTTTTCATGACCCCTTTTAAGTCACATGACAAATGAATTCAGTGTGTTCTTAAATCAGCTCATAATATCAAACATGTTTGATATCCTCAGACTGTATGGAATCATTGTCTGAAGCTAAAAGAAATCTGTGCCCGTCATGCACGATGCAATTTTGTGTGAAATCTGTCATCTGACTGCCCAAAATCTGCAGTCCAGCTCTGACTTTTGGCATCTATCGTTGACTCTTCCAGACTGCCAATCAGGGCAAAAATCTGTGTGAAAGTCATAAAATGTATTTCAGATTTTAGCCATCAGACTTCAGTCCATAGTTACACCATGTTTGGCGATAAAACAAGCACAAATGTTGAACCAATCCGGTAAAACTTTACAGTAACAGTACATTAATAATCATATACCTAAATAAAATATTATTTTAATATAAACTGTTGACGAGTTATGGCATGTATAAATCAAGAACTAATCTTAAAGGTGCAAAGCGATTTTTGCCAAACAATGTTGATATTTGAAAGCACCAAAACAAACACGCCCATACCCCAACAGGACCTTGTCCCTATTTTGATATCTACACCCCACACGTACGTACACAACCATGGAAATGACGATCAAGTGAAGATGACACACAAGCATATTCAAACAAAAGCCAACATGAATAAGTTGTGTGAAACTAAGCAAAATCAACGTTACTTACCTATCAAGAAGAAACAATGCAACCTTGGTGTCCGATTCCAGGCCCCTCCCGCTCCTTGAGTTTCTCTCCTCCGCTGGAAAGCTGCTCTGATATTTACGCGGGTCCTACCTCTTGCCTGATTGTAACCCTTCTTTTTAATGTTTGTTTCTCTGATATTTTCCTCTTTTTTATCTGCCATCTCTCTCTATCTATAGTCGATCTGCTAATATCCGTCCTGTGCACTCAAATTGAGCACTCTCTTCATGACACGCCCCCTTACTGCTGATTGGCTACAAGTGTGTTTTGTGTGGTCAAAAGGGTTTTTCAAAAATCGCTTAGTGCACCTTTAACTACAACATGAGTCATATGAATTCATGTGTGAAATCTTATCCCAAAGTGTTAATTAATAAATTAACAAATATGTACTAGTCGTTACAATTAGTTTCTGATATTTAATTTAGATATTAGTATATGATTATTTATATACTGTTACTGTAAAGTGTTACCAAAAATCCTATAGGCTTGCATTAAATGAGTCAGAAATATAGGCCAGAGTATGATACAGACTTGGGGCCGGGTGTATTTTGTCCTGGGCCAATGAGCAGCAAACACCTAACAAACACCCTAGCAACTACAAAGCAGCATGCTAAAAGAATCTATAATGCTAATATAAACATCCTGGCAACCATTCATTCAACATGGAATTGGGCAAGGGTAACACTTCTTTTACCAAATGTAAAAGTCTAGTTTATAATGCTACTGGGCCATGATAAGAATGTAAATGACTGTCACTAAGTGTGATTTTCAGCGCGAGTAATGGGTGGTAGTAAATCTCTGCTGTCCTGCTCTCAGGTGTGTCGAGAATTCCAGCGGGGAAATTGCACACGCGGGGAGAACGACTGCCGCTATGCCCACCCTATGGAAGCCGCCATGGTGGACGGCAGCGAGAACTCCGTCATTGTTTGCATGGATTACATCAAGGGCCGATGCACCCGTGACAAATGCAAGTACTTTCACCCTCCGGCTCACTTACAGGCCCGGATAAAGGCGGCGCAGCACCAAGCCAGCCAGAATGCTGCTGCCATGGTGAGTTACTGAGACGATCCCATTACAGTGACATCACAAGCACTAATTCTCATGATTACAACAAACACACATCACAGTGCAGCAGATGATGCCTTCAGTAAAGACAATATGACAACAATATGGATGCTACATATTAATTTGTGAAAAATGCTTTATTTTATTCATCCATCTAAAACAAAATTATTTACAAATATATATCAAAGTCATTGCTGTTAATTGAATTTGTCACACATTTAAATAACTTCTGACCATATAATCAAAAGCAGCTTGTTGTGGCATAAATCAGACTTAATCAAAACATGACTTGCAAACTCAAGGCACTTTGTTTTAACATTAAATAATGAATGTTAAAATGAATAACGAGTGAGTGAATAATTAATTTATTATTATTATTAAATTCATGATTTCCATTCTTTATTCAATTATATTTTATCACACCATTCAAAATTTTGGGGTCGGTAAGTTTTTTGTGTGTGTGTTTTTGAAAGAGGTCTGTGATGCTCACCAAGTCTGCATTTATAGATCAAATATATAGTAAAATTCTAAAAAATAATATTATGAAATGTTACAATAGATTTTCAGCTTCATTACTCCAGTCTTCAGTGTCACATGATCCTTTAGAAATCATTCTAATATGCTGATTTGCTGCTGAAGAAACATTTATTATTATTGTTCTTATTATCACAAAGAAAACAGTTGTGCTGCTTAATATTTTTGTGAAACCCATGATACATTTTTTCTGGATTTTTTGATGAATAGGAAGTTCAAAAGCATTTGTGTGAAACAGAAATCTTTTATAACATTATGAATGTCTTAACAGTCACTTTTGATCAATTTAATGCGTGAATAAAAGTATTAATTTCTTACTGACCCCAAAATTTTGAACGATGCATTATTAGATTTCTTTGGATTTTATTCATTTTTATTTATTCCATTTTAACTTCTCATAGTTACATCAGCTTATGCGGCTCATGATCATAAACACTGAATTAAATTACTTGGGATGTTCACATTTGTTTTCAAACTCACAAGTCTCACAAACAAAGACCACAATGCACGGTGTTATGTAGTGAGTTACATCGCAGCACCATTTCGGTGGAAACAGAGTTAAATCTTTTTTGTTATATGTGGCTAGCAATTCATCACATCTCATGTCATACTTGGATAAAACCACATGCTAAAATGGCCAAGGCAATTTTCACTACACATATTACAGGAAGAGTCCCACTAGAGTAACCTAAGTGACCAGCAGCCAGTATGCCATTTTCAATAAGCTTTACTAGTGTCAGATGAAGGTGTGTGTATTTATAACTCACTTTCCACACACCTTCAATGTGAGGTTCAGGAGTGTATTAAATAATTCAGATCCCCGCAGGAGGGTTTGTGTGTGTGTGTGTGTGTGTGTGTGTGTGTGTGTCTGCAGGCGAGCTCTTTGTCTCCTGTGTGATGTATGAAGACCTGGGCTCACTGATCGGTTGCAAACAGTGTCTGCAGTGCAGGTGCAGGAGAGAAAAACGATAAGAAAGGAAAAAACAAGCAATTCATTCCCACGAAAATCTCCACTAGTTAGCAGCCTCCCACCCGAGAGTGTACTGCAGACAGTTTCCCTTTCATAATGTGTCATTTTTATCTCAGTCTCCCAAGTCTTATCATGTAACATTTTTACAAAGGTTTATTTACAGTGCACAGATGTGGGGACCTTATCCAAAAATCCTCCTCTGCTTCCTGCAGTCACCTGGTCTGCCTGAGGCTTTATCATATGTTGGCTTTATTTGACTCCCTCTCGGTTCATGCTGTCATTCTTTTTGAACACTGCTTGATTGTCTTTACATCCTCACAGCTCTCTTTGTTGTCCTACAAGCTTATTACCCAGCTCTCTCTCTAACCTCAGCTGCATCTGTTCCTTCACGGCTCATTCTCTTGTCTCGTGTTTATGTCCACTATCGTTGATTGGTTTGCCATCGTCATGTGGTCACTGCTCGCTTACCCAGCGTCCTCTGAAGCGCAGCCTGCAACCAACTTTCACTCTGGTACTTTAATCTTTCACCCAATTTTGTGTCTTTTTTCATTTTGTTTGCTGATTTGTTCATTTCTAATAGCTCAGGTTGTGTTTTGGATGAAAGAGAAACCAGCCACAATCTCTGTATAACCTAATCATTGTCTTAGAAGTGAAATTAAACTGAACACATTAGTAGTCTGGATTCTAGAAGTATATTTCTCAATACTTTTCTCCACAGGCACTTCATAAAATTGAAAATTTAAACTAAACCAACTAGCTCAGAGAGGAATCACTATCATTTGATTAGATTTTGAAAATCTGAAAAAACGACGCAAGAATGTATCTTTAATAGAGATGCAAAATATATTTATATGAGTACCATACTGCTTGTCATCCAATAATAGTTCTTAACATATTACTTAATATTGGATATTTAATTGTTCATGCTCATTTCTTCTATTTTTACATTTAGATTACCTTTGTCAAAATAAGCAAAAACAATAAATATCCATTTTCATACTGTACATTATAATGTGGTGCAAATTCAGATTGTAGCATTTAAAATGATTGGGTTACACTTTATTTTAAGGTGTCCATGTTACAGTGTAACTACATGTACTTACTATATGGTTAGGTTTAGGGTTACTTGCATGTAATTATGCATAATTAAGTGTTATAATAGTAAGTACATGTAACATGTGTAACAAGGACACCTTAAAATAAAGTGTTACCAATGATTGATTTTAGTTTTTAATATTTATTTGTAATTTATTTAGACAAACATTTTAACATCTGCATTTTAGAGGTTAAATATGCCATTACATGAAAATAGTTTTTATCTTATAAGCATTGATCAGGAATTTAGTATCGTGTCTTCTTTTTAATGAGGGATTAATGAATACTTGTTTCATTATGTACTGTTAAAGAAGATTTTGTTTTAAAGATATAGTTCACACAAAAATGAACATTCTGTCATCATTTACTCACACTCATGTCATTCCAAACTTGTATGGATTTATTTCTTCTGAATGTTGGAAACCAACCCGTATTGGTGACCATTGACTTTTATTGTATGGACAAAAACCACTGAGACATTTCTCCAAAAATGCTCCACAGAAGAAAGAAAATCATTCATGTTTGGAATGACATAAGTGTGCGTGATTAATGAACTTTCTTATTGGAAAACATGTTTTTTGCTCTTACATTACAACATATATTAATAACTAACCAGATAAGTAGCTGTGTAACAATAATATAATACAAAAAATCATTTTGTGGGGTTTGCAGTTCTCATTGCCATGGAAACAACAACTTCTGATTGGTGAATCTCGCTGCAGAATTGTGGGTAGTGCAATACCTCATCTGTAATTAATTCGGCAGTTAAGCAATTCAGTGAGGTTTAAATCACTGGCTTATGCAACCTACAGAAACATATACCACCGTCTTAATAACCTTAGAGCTCATAGGTGGTCTTTCTTGAAAGGTTTATGCATTATTGTTTAATATCAGTCTCACTGTGGAGAATTGGATTGAGATTTTTACTTCAGGAACCCGACTGTTGAGCTCTGTACAGTACTGCACATTATTATTGGGTCGTGGGATTGAGTTCACTCGTGTAAATCATGAGGTCGGACTGCTCCCCCATCATCCCTCGGTTAGTGAATCACAGATATCCTCTTTCCTGCTGACCTTGCTCTTATCATGTTGCGTATCAGTCTTCAGACAGAATTACACAGTGGAAGACAGCCGTACATCCTCCTCATTATGCCTTCATCTAGACTGAGCATTCTGTGTTTAATTATCAGAGGCCGATAAAGACTCCTCACCTCAGTTTCTCTTTCTGATATCGCTCTTCCTCACGCAAGGCTGCATGCTTCTGATGCCCCTTTGAGAAAAATGGAGAAGCACTCCCAGACATTTGTCAGAGAAGGAAGCACAGCATACCATTAATGAAAAAATCTTGGCTTTGCAATAAAACTACAGAATACAATGTAATTGATGAGCATACAAGTTATCAGCACAAATTAGCTGAGAAATGTCTACATAAAACCCTTTAGATTATTAAAAATACTATTAAATAATCCTAGGCACATAATTATTACATTTCTAAGAGAAAGTTAAATACTGTTACAGTTTATATAGCTGTTTTCTATTTGCATACATTTTCAAATGTAATTTAATCCTTTGATGGTAAAGCTGAATTTTCAGCATCATTACTCCAGTCTTCAGTGTCCTACAGAAATCATTCTAATATGCTGATTTGCTACTCAAGGACATTTCTTGTTATCGTTTAAAATAGTTACTACTAACATTTTTGTGGAAACCATGTATTAGAATATAAATGTACAGTTGTGGTCAGTGTGAATAAAAATGTTTTTCTCCAATAAACGTTGGCCACAATTATTAGCACCCCTTCATATTTAAATTTTTTAGCACACCAGGGTGACTACAAACATGATATTGTCCTGCCATGTCCGGCCAATTTCCCTTAATCATCCATTCAAATAAGCAAAGCCAAAGAATATAGTTTTGATGTTCAGCAAAATATTTTTTAGCTTCGCAAAATAGAAAGTGGCTGCAATAAAATTCCCATTACCACCATCATGGCAATAGTTAAGTTCCAATCAACAGGAAGTGTTACATATCTGTCTGGAAGAGGACGTGTCTATATCGTCCTAATGCACGGTGAGGAGAAGAGCTTGAGTGGCCAAAGACTCTCCAAGGATCACAGCTGGAGAACTGCAGAGATTAGTTGAGTCTTTAGGTCAGAAAGCCTAAAAAAATATTAAAAAGCGCCTACATCACCGTCAAGAGAAATCCTCTGCTCTCATCAAAAACAAACTCCAGCATAGTTAGCTGTCAGACACTGCTGGAACTTCAAAAATGACCAGCTTCTATGTTCAAATGAATCTTAAAAAAAAATCTTTTTGACACACATGATACACAATGTCCGCGGTTAAATATACTGCTGGATGTTTAATGTTGTGTGCTTATTTTTCTTGTTCAGATAGATGTCATCATGGATTCTATCAAATAGCAATAGATAAAAAATCAAGACCTGACTGTCTCTGCTAGAAATCTTATAATGGGTTCTGGTTAGATCATCCATCAGGACAGTGATCGAAAACAAAATAATGGTTTTGCCATGGCCACCAGTCCTCTGATCTGAACCCTATAGGAAATTAATGGTGTGAACTAAAGTGAAGAGTGTACTAAGATGAACACTGAAAGACAAGAATAGCTTTTGCCTATAAGAATGGTCTCTGATCTATTGCCAGGTATTCCTCAGGGCATTATAGGCTATTACCTTTCTTGTATCTCAGCAAATGGATGTTGCAAAAAATATTAAATAAATGTGGCCAAGATGTATTTGAGAAAAACATTTATTTCATAATGAAAGTGGTAACACTTTACAATAAGGTTCATTAGTTAACAACATTAGTAAACATGAACTAAGAATGAACAAAACTTCTACAACATTTATTAATCTTAGTTAATATTCATTTCAGCATTTACTAATGCATTATTAAAATCACAAGTTGTTTTTGTTAACATTAGTTAATGCATTGTGAACTAACATGAATAAACAATGAACAACTGTATTTTCATTAACTAACATTAACAAAGATTAATAAATAGTGTAATAAATGCATTGTTTATTGTTTGTTCATGTTAGTTAATACATTAACTAATGTTAACAAATGACACCTTATTGTAAAGTGTTACCATGAAAGTTTCCCCCACTTTCAATTGTTTTGCATCAATTAAAGGTTGGATTTTTGTGAGTATTTTGAATGAAAGATCAAAAGAATAAACAAGGCAGGTTTATTTTCACAAACGCCTTTGAGAATATTTATTAAGGGGGTCAATAACTCTGACTATAACTGTATACATGAGTATATATTGGTAGCAGTGTTGAGGAAAGTTACTTTTAAAAGTAATGCATTACAATATTGCGTTACTCCATAAAAACGTAACTAATTGTGTTACTAAGTTACTCTTTATGGAAAGTAATGGGTTACTTTTTGTCACCTGGGCTGGGATTGCTTACTTTTTTTAATAACTAAAACCTCAAAAGTTATACTTTTGATTTTAAAGTGAACTTAATAACACTTAAGTGCATCTCACTCACAATTTCACTGCAGGAGAGGTGTCAGTAATTAAATTGGAAAACAAAGTAAATTGCGTTACTTGTTTGAAAAAGTCATTTAGATATTTCATTGTAAATTTAAAATGAATGCGTTACTTTACTAGTTACTTGAAAAGGGTAATCTGATTACGTAACTCGTTTGTACCCCTAACACTGATTGTAAGTATGTATATACTCAGTACTGTTTAACACATGCACACACACACACACACACACACACACACGATAAAAACGATTGTTTATACATTTTTCTGTTGCATCCTAAAAGAAGTAGTCAAGTATGTCTCCATCAATGTTTAGAAAATGTTTTATTATTTATTTATAAAACATGGTTTGCAACACTTACAATGACAAACACACAGTACAAAGTTTCCTGTAGCTCAGTATCATGGCTATCTTTAACATTCCCTCTGCCCATCATCTTTCTTTTTGTTTTGTTTTTTCCCTCTTTCTTCTTTGTCATCCCGATCACTTCAGGCTTTGCCACCAGGAGCCATGCAACAGCTACCAAAGAGACCGACCCTGGAGAAGACTAACGGCGCGGCTGCCGTCTTCAACCCCAGCATGTTCCACTACCAGCAGGCTTTGGCCAGCATGCAGCTGCAGCAGCCAGCGTTCATTCCCACAGGTGAGCTCACGCAGACAGATGATTCCCCCTGAGCTGCGCTCTAATATCACTGTATTCCTGTAATAGTTTGGCTTGCATACATACAGCACTTTAAAGACAAAGTGCCTGGCTAGATGAGGACTTGAGCACTTTTTCTGCTTGCCATCTCTCTCCCTGTAAGCCCACTTGCTCTCTTTATCTTGTAGTAGTCCACCCTATGCACATGTCATGCTAATTAGTCCCATGATGCATACAGTCCTGCGTCTCCTCATGCACCTGCACCTGAGCATTAGCTACTCTTTTTCTGATGCTGCACTGCACTATGTTCACTGTTCTCACATAATCAGTAAAAAAGCTAGATTGTATTTTGCCTAAATGACTGTAGCAGCAACCCTTAGGCTCTGAGTGGATAGTTACAGTACGTTTACCACCCAGCAGAGAGTTTTAAAGACCCAGTGAAATCAAAATAGGAGTGCCGTGGCTTTTAGTCCAAATCTAGAGCACTGCAGTGATTGACATTTTTTTTCTAGGCCAACCCATAAGTTAGCATCACCCTGGTTCCCTTGACAAGAACCCAATAGGTTTTTTCATTTGGTTTCGTACAATTGCAGATAATAAGTTCTGTGACCAACTATGACATATAACCCTTACACATTTTGTTCATCATGACAATCTTCAGAAATGAACACAATTTATGAATTTTGAAGCGTAAATACAACTGCCAGAAGTAAAAGGCTAAATATAGGCTATAAATAAATTACACCCCAAAATAAGCTTGAATAGCTAGCGAGAGAGTGATTATTATTGAAATGAGGCTGTTTGGTGTGATGAAACAACCAACAACCAAACAACCTCTGTAGTCCAATTCAGCATATTTTATCATAGAGTTAAACTTAAAAGATCTTCAGCTTGTGTTGGTATTAAACCTTATTTAACTCACAAAAAACCCCATTAACTTCAGGATGATAGAACTGGACATACTAAAAATGCTAACTAGTTTTCGGGTTGTGGTCTACAAAAATATGTAACCCCTGCAGCACTTGATTACTTTTGAGATTAGCTATATGCTAGTGCTTCCTATATATGCTTTTAAAATGTACAATCTTTCTCTTCTGTGAAAATTATTTATTTTGTATTACACAGATTTTATTCCCAATAAGATGCTCCCTAGATTGAAAATGTCCCTCTAATTCCACCTGCCGCTGACTAACATTACCGAATAGCAAATAATGTTTCACAGCTGTGACGTAAACTACATTATATGGGCGGTATAAAAATACCCCACCCAAACATTTAGTTTCATTAGGAAATACATCAGCGCAGGAAAGAAAACTGCCATTTCATGAGGTATTTATAGGCAATATGAAATCAAAATGGGCCCTTTTAACTTTTTTAATAAATGATTTTTGCTTGATTATGCAGTGCATGTTATTTTAAAGCAAGAAAATAGTTTTCTCTGCTTGTAAAATTGCTTTTTTCTATTGACATAACAATGGCTGTATCATAGCCTAGCTAATATATTTTGCACCTTCCTGATTCAGTCAAATCCTGATGGATGAATTGAAGCTCAGTCCTAGATTTGATCCCACTGAATTTTCTGTTTAACTCCAATATAAGGCACATTTTGAAATGTAAATGTGCTGTGAATGCTGTTGCAAAAATCAAGCATTAAGCCCCGTTCACACCAAGAACGATAACTATAAAGATAGCGATATTAGCGTCCACACCAATGAACGATATCGTCGAGATAGGTATAAACGGAGGTCGGAGCCAGCTCCAAATGGGCGGGTCAGCTCCAAATGGGTTGGGCCTTGTTAATATGCCCTACACCAAACCCAACCCTAAACCTACCCTCCCACTTGGAGCTGTTCCAACCTACTTGTGGCATAAGTCCCTCCCACTTGGAGGTCTTACTTGATATCGTCTGTTTATTCTAAGTGCACACATGTCTGCCGCTTTAAATTCTCAAGCTCCTTATAGCAGGATGGATTCTGATTGGCTGTCAATGTTTGTATCGTTCATCAACTGGAAAAAAATAGTTCTGAAAGTGATTACAACGATATCGTTTCTCTGTGCCGTTATCGTTATAGTTGTGGTGTGGACTCTGCTATTCTTTAATATTGAGAACGATTTTTAGAACTATATCTTTATAGTTATCGTGCTTGGTGTAAACGAACCTTTAGGCTTGACTTGTTAGCATTAGGCTAATCAGCTGATGAGAGAAGAAAGCGTATCAGCACAACAACGGATTGGCAGCCAGGTTAACATCCCCCTCCTGATGAGGATCTTTCTACCAGCGTGATTCATTTCCTCTTGGTTTCTCCCTGCTTTGTGTCCTTGTCTCCATCTCGCCACCATGTCGCCCATAATGATGGTCATCGCTCTTTCGCTGTGTGTCACTAACTCTAAAGTTGTTTTGTCTTGTTCTCATGCTGCTTTCACTCCCCCTTCTCTGCATCTCTTCCACTCCTCCATCCTCCTCGGTCTCTCTTCTCCTGGGCTCTTTGTGCATGGTGTTGCAGGCTCCGTATTCTGCATGGCTCCATCTGGAGGCATTGGTAGGTCACTTCCCAGACTCTCTGGATCAGCGATTTCCTTACAGCAGCATCTCAGATCTGTGACAGACAGGAGGGTGATCCACTTCCAGCAGGCCCAGCAGTGTATCATGGGTGTTTCTTCAGCTGTGGGCACTTTTGTTTAGTTTTTTTTGTTTTATTTTTGTGTTTTGCTTTGTTTGGTTTTTCTTTGGTTTGGTGTTTTACTTTGGTTTGTTTTGTTTTGCTTTGTTTTGGTATTTTGCTTTGTTTTGTTTTTTGTTTTTTCTTTGGTTTGGTGTTTTGCTTTGTTTTGTTTTGTTTTGGTTTGTTTTGTTTTTTCTTTGTTTTGGTGTTTTGCTTTGTTTTGTTTTGTTTTGGTTTGGTTTGTTTTTTCTTTGTTTTGGTGTTTTGCTTTGTTTTGTTTTGGTTTGGTTTGTTTTTTCTTTGGTTTGGTGTTTTGCTTTGTTTTGTTAACTTATCATCCTTCATTTTTGCTACTTTTCACATGTCTGTTATATGTAGAATGGTTTGGTTTGGTTTGATTTATTTATTTTTTGGTTTGGTTTGGTTTGCTTTGCTTTGCTTTGGTTTTTCTTTGGTTTGGTGTTTTACTTTGTTTTGGTTTGTTTTGTTAAAACTTACCTGTGACGAGTGGGGCGGGGCCGAGAGCCATGGGAGCGGAGCGAGGCCGGTGGAGTTAAATAATAACGAGCGACACCTGCGCCACTCACCGGTCTCGAGTCCCACGGAGGAGCTCCAGAAGGATAAAAGGAGGAGCGACGAAAGTGCAAGACGAGAGAGGTCCACGGGTCTCGCTCTGCTCCCACGGCTCTCAGCCCCGCCCCACTCGTCACATTTCCATCCTTCATTTTTGCTACTTTTCACATGTCTATTATATGTAGATTACATTGTTTTACACTTGTCCCAGACCCAGACATTCAATCCAAATAATTAAATTTCATCATAAAATGAAACAATATGAATTACTACATTTCACATCTATGGTTAATCTAAACAAAGAAATATTATAAACCTTTATAAACAGAAATGACCATAAACCATTTCCATTTTAATTGTGAATATTTGCACACAAAAAAAAACAGTATTAAAATCTATATATATATATATATTTACACATTATGATTGTATTGTTCATAGCTACTAAAATATATCACTCATAAACAGAATATTTAATTTGTGATCTTTTTTTTTTTTTTTTTTTTTTAAGTATTTTTAATCTAGTAGTTCATTTCCGTCACCTTCATTTTTACCAAAGAATACTGTTAAACACAATATATGACTATTGACTTTGAGGAGAAAAGACAAAAAAAGTGCTCATAGTCAAAGAAACACCATATAACATCAATACAAGATATATGTAATGGTCAGTACTGACAATGACAAGGACAGCTTAACATGTGCACCTTACACAGTCATTTCCCTCATTAGGTCTCAAACTGGAGGCCCAACCCTGTCCCGTCTGTCACTGCGTTTACACCCAACCTGTCTGCTTTCACTGCTTCTTATCATTTGCTCATTATTTCGGCTTGTCGTATGTGTTTGTGCATGCATGTGTGCGTGTGATTTTGTGTGCAGCTGACAGCACAGTGCGGGCACAAACAAGCAAGGCCAAAGCCTTCAGAGTGACTCATTAAGACTGGTTCCTTTTTCTTTGTGCCCTTTCCTCCTCATCCTCTCCTCTCCCTCACCTCCTGAAATCTATTATAGGCTTTTTCAAACCCCCAGGCCCAATGATAGAGGGCCGCTGGGAGAGGCGGGACTGGACCGGCTGCAGGGCCCCCCAAAGCCGTTACCTGTCAGGGCCTGGACATACTGGTGAGGGTAGAGTCTAGGTCCCCTCCCCTCACAAACACACACACAAACTTACCATTTACCTGTTTAGAAAGGTAGAAATCAGCCCTGCTCACTTTCAGTGTTAAAAATCCCAAACAAAGCCTAGCAGAAATGCCGTTGCGCACACACTTCCATGCCCGTAGACGAACAATGATCTCTTTTTTTGTTTTTTAGCGGGCCAAGTTAAATTTGTCCTTAACAGTCGTTTAGCTGGTAACAATCCAGTTAAAACACTAGACCTGTGCTGAACCAGTGAGTGTGCCAGTGTGCCTGTGCGCATGCCTGTATTTTTATGACATTATTTGACATCTGTGATGCACTTGCTGTGTACATATCATGCTGTGTTAATTTGCAGTTTTCCTTATAATATGACCTTTATCTCTTTAACTTTAGCTGGTTTTATTAGATTCGATTCTTAATTCATATTTACAAGTGTTGTAGAACGTTTATTTCATTCATTATCAGGTTAACTCCAAACCAAAGAAGTAAAGTGTCATATTATTTTAAGGCAATTTGAATGGGAATGAACTGCATATTTACATTCCCCTTCTTTTCTCTATTGTATATTTATCCATTCTCTGGCCCCCATCAAAATATGACAGTCAGACGTTCTGTTTCAACGGTCTGTTTCAAATGTTTGTGATTTTGATGACGGCCATGTTTTTATTTTACCCTTAATAGTTTTATCTAAATGTAATGGTGATCAGATAAAACTCTCTAAGCTAAAAGGTAACGAAACAAAATGTTTTTAAGTTCTGTTTGCATGTTTGTACTTGAGTGAATACATCATCTTTGCAATACATGAAGACGTAGTTGCCATGACTCAGCCTATTCCTTTGGCATATTATGTCATGGTACTCATAACATTCCTCCTGCCCTCCACCTTCCCCCTTCCCTTGTTTCTTGTCTGACTCGCCTGAAAAAAGTTCCCATGATGCACGGTGCCACCACTTCCACTGTTTCGTCGGCTACGACCCCAGTCACCAATGTTCCTTTTGCTGAATCAGCCACCTCCAACCAGGTTTGCCCCTTCATTTTGGCCTCTCCTTTTTACAGCTGTAAGGCATCCAACTCTGGTCCATAGACAATAATGCTTTTGTCTTTATATATAGATTTGAAAATCTAAATGCAATCCAAGTAAAGATAATGTTACTGCAACTGTTCTCTGATTCCAAATGGCAGAACGTGACGACCTTGAGTTCTCTATGGACCAGTGAGGAGCCTCTTTACCTCTTTAGCACAATGTCCCAGTTCCACCATGTGTCTGTGTGTGTGTTCACATCTCTGTCTGTCTGTTTCAGTGTCTTCATTGTGTTAGAGAGCAAATAGCTACATTTAAAGGGATAGTTCACCCAAAATAACATTTCTGTCATTAATTACTCACCCTCATGTTGTTCCAAACCTGTATGCTGTTATTTTTTCCATGGAACACAACATTAGACATTAATAATGAATCATTAGCCAGCTCTTTCCATACAACAGCAGCTTATAGCTACCACATTAAGTGAAAAAATACAACAACAAAAAGGCACTGTACAATTATGTTTCAAGTCTTCTGAAGTTGAATGTTAGCTTATATGATAAAATAGTTTGATTAGATTCCCAGATTACTTAAATGATTCTTGAATTAATCTTTTTTTATGTTGATTCAGTTATTTTCAGTAAACTATTTGATCTCATTCTCAAATGACTTCATTTTGAATTAATTTTATTTTTGATTGCTTCTATTGTCCTAATTTGATAAAAGCTTCTGCTAAAAGTTTTTTTTTTTTGAGAATTGGACTGATGTGATTCTCAAGTTCAGTTCAAATGGTATGGATTTAATTTATCATTTATCAATAATGATACTTAAAAAAAAAAAAAAGAAAATTCAGAACAACATGAGGGCGAGTAAATGATGACAGAATGTTTATTTTTGAACAAACTATCCCTTTAAGTGATAAAGTTCAAAAGTTCATTGTCTTTACTTCCCCCTTCACCATGTTTTAAGAATTTTGCACTGGAGCAAGTTGTTTCTGTGGCTCACATTAGAGTGAGATGGTATTTGTGTCCTCTGCGTTTTTCTGTGAATAGGATGTGGGTGTCTGTTTTTAGATGACAGTTCTCAGAATTTTTGTTTGTACTTGTCTTAAATTTACCTTTAAGGGAAATTGAAAGTTCACCATTTAGTCTGTTTAGTTAATGTGTTCTGCAAAATCATAGGTAAGCCACAAGCTTGACCAGGCCAAACTTTCTGAAAAAGGGACATGTTTTGCTTGCCTCTTTATTTCTTAAAGAGCTACTTTGTGGATTGTTTACAGGGTTCCTACGCAGTTTGGAAAAGTATAGAATTTGATTTTAGTCATTTTCAGGTCTAGAAAAAAGTTTGTTTATAGACTATATTTTTAGCTCAGCAGAATTATGAATATTTCTATTCAGGTGCAACTGTTGCCTTTGTGCTTGGCGTATTTGTGAAGAGCGTCAAAGGTTTCGATTTACAATTGTTTTTGAAGCATTTAGCCAATTACAGATATGGCTGTTGAGCATATGAATGCAATGGCCAGACATGTTTATGTTGAGAATTTGTTTAATACTGCTCGAAATGCTAGAGTTGTTTGTCAGCGCATGCTTTAAAATTATGCACGCTCACAAATCCTTTTGTTGTAACCAACAAACTGTAAACACAATGTAAATAAGAGATTCATTGTGCAGACATCTTCAATTATTATAATGGGAGTTTTCACTAGAGTGCAGAACTCCTTGTAAAAGTATTATTTTTCATGCTGATTTGGAAAAAAGTTTCAGGGTTTTTTTACGCACTATTTTTTTAGGAGTGACAATCACATTTAAATGCCGGATTGAATCTGAAATTGTGATGATTGTCACAGTGATAACCATAGCAGCGGATGGGACAAAAAAAATTATTGAAGTGTAAATGAAAACTTTGAGTTTCGTCTTCATTTTATTAGTAGCTTTTTGCTTGAACTTTTTTGAACAATGTTTTCTTAATTGAAAAATATTTGAAGGCGACATGCTGTCAAATAGCTAAATAAAATAGTTAAATAGTTCCAATAGTTTTTGCTTTGTTACCAAGAACCAGGAAATTTTACTGCTTTTGGTACTGACTAGAGACATTTTGGTAACACTAGTTTTTGTGGGAGCATCAAATTGTAAATATAGTATTGGGAATTGAACTTTTAATCGTTAAACCCTTAACCGTTTATTTTTTACTATGAAGTATGGTCTGAAAAATCCATAGAGAAGTGTGTAATTTTGAAATGGAAAATGCGTAGGAACCCTGTGTTTAGCATTATGTAAGCTGTCGAAATGTTCGGTGTGGTTTTCAGCTCTAGTTTAGCATGTAATGGTAATTCTGGAGTTCAGGCATAGACCAATAACGCTGCACAGACCTGAGGTGTCAGCACTCATTTCCTGCTTCGCTTGCTTTTTTGCCGAAATACGTCTCGCAAAATTACGATTGTGGAATTGCAGGTCTGCGCCCGCTGTCTCAAGATAACTGATGCGTTATATGATCATATGGCACAATATTTATTCATACTCTTGTAATTCTTTTTCTCATTTTCGAAATGAACTGCGGATTTGATGTTGGAGTAGATAAGATAAGAATTGACTATATTCTCTTTGCATATTGCTTGCTTGACCGTAAGAGGTTCACCTCCTTATCTCTGGGCTGTTTGTACCTGTCTTCCAGTAGACGGCGCCGAGGTACTGAGCGCCGACCCCATCGACCTCCAGTGCGTTCCCATGGAGGCCCATTTCTGTCCCGTTCCTAAACTCCTGGTGGCTGCACCAATGACGCTGAATCCAGTAAGCCTCTCCCGCAATCCCACAACCTAATCAGGCCCATCTCTCATGCAACATGTGCCCAAACAACAGAAAAATGAATGCAACAAAACGTGTGCCTAATCAGTACGTCCTTAACGGGCAATACATTCATCCTCATATCAGAGATTCCCACTTCATTTGACGTCAACAGAGGTTTGTTGATATTGAAACAGGCAATACTTAAGCTTGGACCTACAACTGTTTAAGGAAGCATGCCATCTCGATGTAAGGAGACGCAAGGAGCGCACGGATGCTGAATCAGGAGATGGAGCGCTCTCGTAACTCACAGCCATACGAATACATGCAAACCAATTAGCTGAGAAGAGTGAATTCTCTGGAGGTGAACATTAGATTTCAGAGCCGACTCGTTTGATGTACGGTAAGAGGTGGAGTCGATGCAGATCATCAGCAGACAGAATGTTCCTCCGTCGTAGAATGTGAAAACCCAGAGTGTGTGAGAGCGGCACCTAATGAAATTTTACATAGTTGTGGTGGTAATTTCTTTCACATTTAATTATGATTAATGAACGTGGCACGTTTTATTTCATGTTTACATTTCAAAATGTCGAGAAAAAAAAAGGTTCTTTGAAAATGATTGATGCTTTTGTAAGATAATCTGATACTGATTCTCATGATACTGATTTAGGTTTTTCGTTAATTTAGGTTTTCAAAATGTCGTTTTTCGTGCCTTTGAGTTACAAGTGTGTGGACGTCTTTTTTTCCCCCAGTTCTTCTGTACTCAACTGACTTACATTTTATCATAGACTAAGAAAGTATACCTGTGTAGCCTTTCAGAATCAATGTGTCGTTCCTCCGTCTACTTAGGGATGTGTGTTGTTGTGAGTTTTTCTTGAAAGAGTATTATTTATTTAATGACTTTCCAACAGGCTAAAACTGGTCAACTGAGATAAGTGTTACTATTCATGCCTGAAGTATCTCACCTCGCATTTCAAGCTCCACATCGAGACGGTCAAACAGAAGATTGGTTCACATATTCATACCTCCATTTTAAAAATAGAACTGCCTTAAGCAGACTAAATATGAGCACTTCTTGTTACGCAGTGTGACGCACGCTGAAATGTAAGGTCTGATTGCAGGCCTTCTGGATGTATAAGATGTCTCATTGAGAAAATTTTAACTGGACTTTATTTTTATTCCAGCTGGTCTTTGTTCTTTAATGTTTCTTGCAAATATTTCTTATTGTCTGATGTCCTGCAAATTCAAATTCGCTTTTTAGATTATATATTGCATTTCTTCAATTACTTGGCGAAAGTCATATTTCATCCCAAAAGCAGAAGAAGAAAATATTTGCTGAAACAAATTTTTATGACAATTAAGCACTTCTATTGTTATTACCATAATGCAACAAATCTCACTTTTATCACTATAATGTGCAATAAAAAAATGTTTTAAGTATCGTGGTTATATTTGTTCTAATTCTGTTGTTAACAAAATATAATACTAAAAACAATTATATTATAATCGCTATATTGTACTAGTGAAAATCATAGAGGATTTCAAAATGCAATTGCTCCGGTGCAAAAACATACAATGCATTATGGAAATGTAGTTTAATTGTCATGAAAATCAGATTTTCTTTGTTTTGATTTTGGTGTGAAATGTGACATTTTCAGAAGATTCACCCTATTACCATGTCTATCTCTTGTAGACAAACCCCTTCTGATGGCTGGACTGTCTCTGCCAAAATCCATGCTCTGCCCCACCTGCTGTGTGACAGTCTGTTCGTCTTTTTGTTCAGCCATGTTTGGTGCATCCCTGAGTGTACAATAAGATGAGTTTTCAGTCTCCATTAGTTGCCAAAATTATTCTTTAACCTGCATGTTTAGTGGTTTACACACTCATTTATAACAGATTGGCACACATATGTTAAATCCCGATCATTAAAATCACAAGGAGATATGCAAAGTCCTTTGTAGAAGTCACAGACTGGTACCTGATTTGAATATCCAGCGTCTCTCCCATTAGTTTGCTGTATTCAGCAGCATATGCGCCCCCCGCACAGACATGTCAAGTGCACTGCTTTTGTGCCAATGACTCTCAGACAGGTCACCCTGTGCCAATCACTGGAGAACTCAGACTGCACAATCAGGCCTTGACATGCCAAGGTCATGAGCCAGATGGATTTAAATTGCAATATTGCAAATGTGCCCACCCAAGCGACAAATCTAAACCTATTGGAGCAAGCTATTATCTTGCGCTTTGTTTTGAAACATCTCAGTTATTGCTACCGTTCATTAGGCGAGTCCTACAGTTGGGAAACTGACAGTAGGGCGGTTTTCAGCAGCTGTTTTTATTACTGCATGAGTGTGCACCCGCTAATAGAGTTCCGGTCTCTGCCAACCAAGAGCTCTATTAGATTATTGCCGTAATACATTATTGATAGTTTATCCACGGAGGAAACATGAAAACTGTGTCAGACGGACAATACACAGAGGCCTGCAATCCATTAGGGGAGTTTCTTTGCCCATTTTGACTTTGAGATAGACGGCTGATTGAACTCTTTAAGTTGTTTTTGTGTTTGTTGTGTTCATGTGCGAACAGGTTGAAATCACTGACTGTGTCCTTACTTTCAAAAGTCGGCAGACTCTAAAATGCAAGGGCGTAGATGACCGTGTGACATCGGAATATTTTGGACTGTGAGCTGAAAGCTGCGGCTCTCGTGTAGACATGCTACAATTAAAAGAAATTTTGATTCTTTTCAGACTGGGTACTTAGAAAAGGCCCTCATCAGCCAAAGCTTCATTTACGAGCCCCTCCGCGGGCCTTTACATGCATATATGAATGTGACATTTAAGACAGAGAGAATGTCACGAGAGGTTTTGGATGCCTGTCTCACCATTTCTCTCGAACGAAACTACAACCTTTCTCAACATATCAAGGAAGTGAAAGCCTCCCAATGCCATCCACTGTTGATGTACAAAAAGCGTTTTTCGTCACTTATCTCAAAGACCCTTCTCTAAACTGTTGTCTCCTTTGGGACAGCCATGTTGTTTCAGCGGCGTAACCCCAAGAGAGAGCCATAAAGCTGATTTTATGACTTAAAAACATCATTGCAACTTTTTTGCTAATCAGCACACACACACACACACACACACTATCTAGGCCAAACACAAGTGAAACGATATCATACAGCGGTGGTCTAAACCAAGACAAAATCAGAGCGAGATGATACTATACTGTGTCATAACTGAAATAGTATCTGTATTGTAAACATCTCTGTATAATGTTCATGTGTTTTAAGGTTGTTTTAAGAAATACTGGGGCAAGTGCGTGTGGATTCGTTTAGGAACGATCTCTACTGTTTATTGATGTGTTGGATTGTGTTTTGTAATTCAGTTCCATTGCCCAGCCAAGGTGTAGAAGCTCCTTTCTCTCTGTCTCTGTCTCTCTCTCTCTCTCTCTCTCTCTCTCTCATATAAAGAATTATGCCTTCTCCAACTGCAATCCAGCTGGAATCAACGAAATACTTGATAAAGAAAAAACAATGTGCCTCATCGGGGGCTTTAGCATTTTAAGAACTCACTTTTTAAGAAGTGTGCATACCTGCATAAAGTAGTTAGCTAGAATAATCTATGTGTACGTATTACAAACGCATCGTCACCGTCATTCTAGTTTTTCACATTATTGACCTTCGTAACGGTACCTGTTTTAACTATACCCTCACGACTTCAGTCATGTTACGGTGTGTTGTTTTGACACAACTGTCAATGGTAGTTTGAGTTTGATCATTAGCGTTACTCGGTTTACCTTACCTTACATCGTAAAGTCTGTCATCGCATGAAATTAAAATAATCTGAATAATCTACATCATAGTTTGTGCAGTTAGTGGTTTAAGATTTAAAAAATTACTTAATCTATATATCTATATATCAATATACACATTTGTATGTATTACAATGATAGATTCATTGTTACCTATGATAGTAAGTTCTTGTTGCTATGGCAACAAAACTACAACATGGCTACCTTTGTATATCTTAATTGTGAATTTTTTCACACTTCAAGTGAAATAATGTACAACGTTAACTTATTCAGAAAGGGAATGTGTTCTTAAGTTGTCTTGGAAAAAAGAGATGATTGACTATTTTGTAAAATTATATATACAGTATATATAAACGTATATATATACAGACTTGTGAGATACTTTATGTCCAAAGGCCCTTTGGAGACATCATACGTTATTTCTGTTTTAATGATTATTATTTTTCTATTGGGGTTGCTGATCACTTTTAGATAAGATCCAGATCTTTACGTAAACAGCATCTGAGCTTTTGAACTGATCTGATGGATCAATTTGGGGGAAAGAGACTTTCTAGTCTCATATTTGGTCCGAAAAGGTTTGGCGGTTTTTATAAGCAACGCAGCCATGTGATGTCAGTAACGGGACGGTATCAGCCATACGTGAGCCCCTGATTTAAGTCTCTGTCCCCCTCTGGCCCACCCAGACTGCACCCCAGCTGTGCTGGGACCTGGTGACTCGTGTCACCCCATCGGTGTACGAATGTGTGTTATTCACCTTGTTTGCACTTATGTACATAACTGATTCAAAATATTCAGAATTTATTTTGAATATACATAGATGAATAAATATATATATATGTAGAAGAGCAGATTCAAATCAAATGTCTGTATCGTTCGGAATACAGGTAAACAGTTATCCTTTTAAAGGGTTGTCAAAGAGATAGATGCTGTTTCGCTGGGGTGTCGAGGAATTTGTTGTTTGTTCTGTTTGCTAATGCCCTCGTTCTCATCGTTAAGCATGATACTGCATTTTGCGGAGAAAATGATGTCAAAAAAGGCTTTGTAGTTTTGCGTAGCTTACAAAAGCGCAGCGACCTGAGCACTGTGCCCGCTCTCGTCTGATCCTGAGGTCCAGAAACCAAAGAACGGCCAGCTCGTTTCTCTTGTTACCTCTACGTCGTGCGGTTTTGTTTTCTGTGTAGTCCCGTGGGACGCGATGAAAAAGGGTGGGGGGGGGGGGTGTAATAACGCTCTGCCCCCTACAGGAAGACCAGGAGGGCAGCGTAAAGAGCACCTCAGGATCAGACCGCAGCTGGAACGCATTGCTGCAGGTTACACAAAATAACATATTTCACTTTTCCATTCTTGTGCACTCACCAAGACCAACAAATAACCTGAAAATCTCACAGGATATCCTCAATCAAAATTGCTCCAAAATCCAACGTGAAATCGCTAGACAGAACCCTCTGTTGAAGAAAACTTGTACATTCTGTGCTCTACAGTTGCTTTGGAAGCCAATAATTTTGTTGCCATGGCACTTGCCCTATTAGTGAGGGAGAGACTGAGTCTTTTGTAGGTTCTCGCATATAGACGCACCTTTGGACCAATCGATTATGGTCCTCAGCCTTTTGACTGTAAAGCTGAGGTAGCACTTAGGACTTAGCATAGACTAAGGGGTCCCGACTTGCATCCAGAAGCTGAATGCGAACATAGGGGTGCTCCTTTTACCACTGTGCTTGACAGAGAAAATCGACAAACACTCTTCTGCTGTCCATTATCCTGTGCCTAAACATTCGGTGTGATGTGAAAGGACTGGTCTGTCAAGAAAGCCATTGAGGTTAGACTTCCACCTAACTGTGCCCTGCATTCAGTCACGTCATTGTCATTTCTGTGACTGGAACCCTAACGTCAATGGTTCGTGTTTTAACCTGTAGAAGTCCCTGAGACCGGAGCATCACATTAATGTTGTACAAAGCTGTATAGTTTCGAATGAAATCGTTCATCGATGCAGAGGTTATGTCCCTTTAAAGGCATCGGCTGACGTTCGGTGACCAACGCCGATGCCTGTGTAAATGCTATTGTGTGTGTGGAACCGTTCAAAGAATGTCTACATTGTTTCAAAGCCATATGTAATTGATTCCTCTCTCTCCCACTGTAGGACAAGATAAAACTGAATGCTTTGACTCTTTATATGAAATGCTTCTCTTTCTATTTAGCTTATTGTGCTTGTATGTGCTTCAAGAACTGTGCTTCTTGTCAATCCCTTTGCGATATATAAATGTATGGAATATATACATACTTAAGACTTCTGTTCTTTTTGTTTGACATTTTAATAAAGCACTTAAAGGCAGTTTTGGACCGTGTTTGGTGTGTGTTTTTTCCTGGATGTATTCACAGACTGCTCTACAGAGATGTCAACAAAACAAATAATTGGATTTAAGTTCATTTTATTAACTGTACAAATACAAAACTATTCAAATCACAGGACATGCCAAGATAATTAGTTGTAACATTTTCCTGATGCCCAAGGTGAGTCCACTAATAGAGACCGCTCTTTGACCACTTCATGATTACACAAGCTTTAAATTGCCAGTGATATTCATATATAGTATGTTCATTGATTGCTCATTTTACATTATGATTGTGCCTTGGACATGTTTAGCTTAGGTTTCCTTCCAGCTATAGAGGCCTCAGATTATAAAATACTTAGGCCTAAATAGTTACACTTTATCTGTCTGTAAATAGGCCTATAGTCTCTGTGTAGAATATATTGGAGGGTTTTATATTTTTAAAAAGTCAATAAGAACAAAAATTACATTAAAAATACCGATATTATTATGAATTATATTAATTATTTAATACGTCGTGCAGTAATTAATTAGATTCAGGTAGTTAGCAAACATACTGATATACTAATTTCAAGTTTTTGCCACTAATTTCCTTTCAGATGACAGTGGAATGATTCACAAAAATCAAACTCATTTAAATTCTTTTAAAATTGCTATCCTCTAACTCACATTTTTGTTAGAGTGATGTGATTTCCGGCGGATGTTTATTGGTCAGTTTGAGGCGTGTGAGAAAGAGGAGCTCCTCGGCGGGGCCGCCTCATTTCCGCGAATCGGTTCTTTCGAACAGTTCATTTCAAAGAACCGGTTCAAAAACCTATCCTTTGGTGTTGGAGTGTAATGATGTTGCCTCTGACTAGCGTCCCCAAAACGAAAAAAGTTTTCTAATAGGAGTAGGATATTTCTTTCATGTGTGCCATTGCATTTTGTTGCATTCATTATTCAGTGTATGAAACAAAGTCATATAAAAGGTAATTGTACATTATAGTTTACATTAATCAGTACTAAATCTTTATCTGTTGGGAAAAAGTTTTAAATTAAGTTATTTTTCATAAACAACTATTTGCTGATAAGACCGCCATACAAGAATCGTAAACATATTTCCTTTGTAACATTTCTGCTAATTGGCTATTAAGTCAAAGCCAATCAAATCCTTGTTTCCAAATGCTCTTACAAATTGAAAATGTTTGAAATATACGGATCCCGGCTAAATTTACCCGAGAACCACTTGGGCCCAATTCTGTCCGATTCGTGTAATCCGTGAATCAATTCAACCGATTCACTGAAAAGATTCGACTCGGCCGAACAGTTCGTTCACGCTAGAGAGGAGAGAGGAGCTCCGCCGCCGCTGCTGCTGCTGTCTGGGGCCGATATGCAGAGGCGGGCCGGGGAAAAGAGGCACAAGAAGGGAAGGAAGTGCAGGATTCCGAGGCGGCGTGTATGAGTTAAGGATCTCAGAGCAAGAAACCTGAACCTGGTGATAATATTCGTCGCCCAGAAGCGGTATTAAAGCAGGAAAGGGCCGTTTTTATGTGAGTGCAGCCTCGCTCTCTTTGAAAACCACTAGCCAGCTAACGCTAGTCATGTAGCGCTCCATTCACACGAACGCCAAACATGGACACGACTGCACACAGTACTTGTGTTTTACATCGCCTTTGTGGCTAACAAACTCTCGGATGAACGGATCCCAATGGCGATAGAGCGCTAATGGAGGGGCGTTGTGGATTTAGCTAGACATTCACCCAGAGAAAACACTCTCGTCCGCTGTTGAATCTGTGGCTTTGAATTCCTCGAACCTGATAAAAGTGCTCCTCCGTTGTTGTTTTGGTCATAAAACGCTTCGATAAGAAGTGCTGTGGTATTTTTATGTTTTTATGGCCGTTGCTGAGCAGATAAAGTTAGCTGTAGCTTAAGCCTGGATCAGACCAAATGAAGGAGTATAAGGTGGTTGTGCTGGGCAGCGGCGGCGTGGGCAAGTCCGCACTCACGGTCCAGTTTGTGACCGGGACATTCATAGAGAAATATGACCCGACCATCGAGGACTTCTATAGGAAAGAGATCGAGGTGGACTCGTCCCCCTCGGTGCTGGAGATCCTGGACACCGCTGGGACCGAGCAGTTTGCGTCCATGCGAGATCTGTACATCAAAAATGGGCAAGGCTTCATTCTAGTCTACAGCCTTGTCAATCAGCAGTCTTTTCAGGTGAGTATTGCATCTCATGTCTGGCTCAGCTAGTACGACAAATTTACTTTTGAGGTTTAGATTAGGACATCCTTACCACTATTACCATACTACCACATTACCACAATTGAGGTCAGAAAATCACTCTGTCAAGGAAACTCCAGTGATTTAGGAGAGCACCAAACCTTAGCCCTCTTAGGCATATTGTAAATGACAGGAAATCAAAAATATGTCTCTTTTACAAAGTAGTTTATGGCATACATGCAACAGGTTGAAACTTCTTATATTCAAATACACTATTCCCAATCCTGGTGCTCTCACACCCGCTTGTTATCATTCTGTATTTGTTTTTTTTAACTTGACTTTATTATCCAACTCTTTCTCACAACACATTAACACATTGTTCACACAACATTTTGTAATACTTATACAAGAAAAGCATTTTATTCAAAAAAGAACAAACATTTGAAAAAGAAAAGCATCATGTATAGAACAACAGCACTGGAAGGGATCCTGATACGCAAAATAGTACAAAAATAAGATTATTATTATTAACAAGCGTTCTATTTGAAGCCAGATATAGTGCCAAAAAAAGTATATATATATACATTCTAAATGCATGTTATTGATCTTATTGTAAACATTTAATCTGTACATGTTTCATTTTTAAAAACGGTTTAATCAATCCCATCATTTAGTCCGCATAAACCCCGCCCCTACAAGTTCATTTGCCATCACTTGTATTTTTCAAAATCAAAGCACAGAACCAAGGCCCTGCCCTTTTGTCTTTTTCGTTAATCCGTTTCACTTGGATGTACGTCACAGTGTGGAAGAAAAGATGTGTCACCACTTCCATTTCATTGCAACTTTAAGAGCGTTCATTTTTCCATGAACTGACTTATTTAGAATCCTGAGTTTGAACTTTTTTTATGCATTATACATTACCTTCTCTCTGCTCCGCAGGACATCAGACCCATGCGGGACCAGATCGTTCGTGTGAAGCGATTCGAGAAGGTGCCTCTGATCTTGGTGGGGAATAAGGTGGACCTGGAGTCCGAGCGGGAGGTGGCGGGCTCTGACGGACGTGCCCTCGCACAAGAGTGGGGCTGCCCCTTCATAGAGACCTCGGCCAAGAGCAAGAGCATGGTTGATGAGCTGTTTGCTGAGATTGTGAGGCAGATGAACTACACCACTTTGCCCGAGAAGCAAGAGCAGTGCTGCACCGCCTGTGTTGTGCAATGAGCGTCCTGGCCTTACTTTCAGTCCAGGTATGAGAGAGCAAAACCATGAGGAAAAAAAACAATCCAACATTCAGGCTTTCTAGTCCATTCACATCTCATTGAGTGCATGATGGTTGATTTTTCCAAAATGTACACACAAACATTGAAATATTTTATATCTTTACATAAAATTGTGGCGTGTGTTTTTTTTTTTTTTTTTTTTATATATATATATATATATATATATATATATATATATATATATATATATATATATATATATATATATATATATATATATATATATATATATATATATATATATATATATATATATATATATATATAAAATACAATTTGAGGACAGCAGCTATCTAGGCTGACTCAGCTCTGCTATCATTGGATCGCACCAAGAATGTGGCGTGAAGAATAAAACTGCTTAATACCAATGAGATGAAGCATGAAAAGACTGCGCTGTCTGGACTAGCAGTCAGGCGCATGAGAGCAGGGACAATCCTTGTGAATAAAGAGGAAAACCGAACATCCTGAATGGAAAGTGATGTCGCAAAACAGGAAATGGTCTTCTGGAGAATTTTAGGATGACCCAGATGTGCCATTTTAGTGGTGTCTTTATGTAAACAACTTTTTAGTCTTATACAAATGTTTTGCTGATGTAAGATTATCCAAGTCAAACAGATCATCTTACATCAAACAGGTTCCTTTATTTGGAAGTTAAATTCCAAAGCCAATGCATAGTATCATATAATGCTATAGATATCATTTTCTCCACCTTTGTTTTTAACGCAAAAGCAAGCTATTTTTTGTTAATGTGCTTAACTTCCTATTCATTAGCTACTATGGATAAATAAATATAGAATACTAAAGTGCAGTAAATGGTAAACATATTTGTGCTACGAACCAGTGTGTTAAAGGAATGTTGAAGATGATATTTTGAAGAATGTTGGTAACCAAACAGTTGCTGGTAGCCATTGACTTCCATTGTATTTTTTCCCCCCATACAATGGAAGTTAATGACTACCAGCAACTGTTTGGTTACCAACATTTTTCAAAATATCATCTTTTGTTTTCAATAGGAGAAATAAACTCGTAGTTTCAAACTTAAGAGTGAGTAAATGACAATTTTCTTTTTCTTTTTTTGGGTGAACTATACCTTTAAGAATGATGACAAGAATTTAAAATAATAAGAAATACCAGCTTGCAATATCAAGAAGAATAACAAAGTGTTTTGTACAGCTAACGTAACGGGAAATGAATGAAGCCCAGGCACATTTAAGTTACATATGGCCACGCCCACTCTTGGATATGTTTTGTTTTGTTTTTCTTGTGACTTCAGCACATTTGTCATTTCTGTGTTTCTTAGACACAAGATCCAGATGGACGCTCTCTTGAACCAGTCTCTGATCGTATGACCCTCTGAGCCACACCTGTGCCACTGAGCCCCTTGAACTCTGACACTTAAGACATCTGGCCGAGGCTTGGCTTTGCTGTCCAGAAATAAATCATTGCAGGGTCTTCAAAACTCAAATCCACCGGGTCTGGATTGTAGAGCACATATACAATATCTTCAAGTTATGTTTTGGTTACCTGGAAACAAGTCAAGTCTGCGAATTGGAGCACAGAAAACTTTTGGGAATGGGGATATCTGTGACAGGGCTATTAATAGCTATTTTTCTTATATAGGGAAAAGGGTTATGACGAGCAGGTCAGCTCAGGGCTGTAATACCCCTGGAGATGCTCCGTTGAAAATGTTCCCTGTTTTTTTTCTTTTAACATATTAAGTTTGATATCTAATTATTAAGCTGTAACAGCCGTTATGCAGGTTCGAGACCTCAATATCTAACGTTTCTTTTTTTCCCCCTTTTGATTTTTTTTTAAACTACTGGTATGTATGCTTTCTCTCCTAATACTCTATTTATTAAAGTCTTTAATTACCGAGATAGATAAATATTGCATTTTTATATTCTGTTGGCTGTTTTAGCTTTTTGTGACTACAGTATGCATTGTTTCTGAAGTACAGCATTGATGATGCCTTAAATGATTACAGTCTGAAACCCCTGTTGAGTCGGTTTTTCTTTTCTTGTATTTTAATTTCATTTTTAGGATGTCTCTTGCATATCATTTGTGCCCAACAAGTTACAATATGTTTTGGACACGTTTCCAACTGCTTCATTATGAACTTAAATGATCAGCAGTCCATTCAGCACAGTATTGCGAATGTTACTTTTGGCTTTTAACACTGTAAGCACATCAAATGTACAAATGCCAAAGTTGGTTATCATTGACTTTTTTTTTTTGAGACATTTAAACCAAAACAACTAAATAAAGAACTTGAAATCAATGCATGCAATACCTCACAATAGGCTTTTGATAATGACCTTTAAATTGCCTGGAAATCAGCCATTATCAGTTCAACAATCTGTCTTATTGCGGGGGAAACCCAATGTCTGAAATGTGAGGATCTTGTGATGAGCTTGAAGAAGGAGGCTGTTTGCTTGCAGAGTTAAGTAGATGAGGGTGTTTTCCAACTAAAACATTCCATTTGCTTTTAAAAAGGTTACATTTTGACATGGATAGGGCTAATGCCATAAATGCATAATGTTTTGTCATGCACATCTGACTGAAGTTCAGGACTTTGTTGCAGATTTTTTTCGTAGTGGAGAGACAAAGAAATAAGATACAAAAGTATTTAAGACCGCATTAAATACAAAAAAAGATAGGGCCTTCAAGAACGTTCAACAATGTTAAACGACCAAGTTTCATCCTTTTGCCCGTCTGTGGTCTAGGAGATATGCAAGAACAAGATGACTAGTATGACAGCTGCAACATTCTGTGTGGAGATGGGAAAACCTGCTGGAATGATGAGCATCTGCAGCACTTGATCAGATAGCTGTGGCTGAATGACTTGACAGAAGCCACTTAAGGCTTGTGATCGTGAGTGTGGCTTCTGGAGTCTCTGAATGTCCATAGTTCACCCGGCCAGAGTTTACTATCCAGTCTGCCACTGATTTAGAGAATAAATTTATTAAAAGAAAAAAAGATGTTGAAGGGTTCAAATTCAGGTGTGCAAAGGAAATTTATGAACATTTGAAGCTGTAATCAACTGCTAAAAAAAAAGTTTTAAAGCTGTTTTTGACCCAAAGACTCCCACACCACAATTAATTTTGTGATTCCAGAAATGTCAAGCATTCAAAACAAAAAAAAATAATAATTAGATGTATTTACTGTACATCTTATGTTTTTAGTTATTTTAACATATTTATACAGTTTAATAAAACTTTTATTATTATTTATTAAAATAATTTTCAGTCATCTTGCCAACCGCTTGAAAATTTTCTGAGGAAATTGGAAATTGACTGAACCACTTAATTGCTCAATAGATTTTTAATATAAAATGTTCTAATAATTAAGTGGGTCATTGGAGTTATGCAGTACCATTTGAGCTTTTATATGCCTGAGTTTAAGGACATATTTCTATGAAAAATTTAATTTAAAGTAACCATGCTTACAATTCCCCATGTTCTCCTACAGTAATTGTGATTTCTATATATATATATATATTTTTTTTTTTTTTTTTTTGCGAAACTGCATAAACACTTTCCTATTAAAAAAAAAAAAAAAAAGGCGGGGGGGTTATTATAGAGATAAATGTAGGCTAATAGTAAATAATTTGATATACCACTATATTCTATTAAAATCATGCACATGACTCTAGTTAAGTAGGTCCATTTAAGCCAGTAGGACTTTTATTTTGAAATATGGAGTGTTAAGAGACCCTCATGTTTACATTTTCTTCACTGTTTCCTTGTTCATTTTTGTTCACGTCTGTTTTCTGTTACATTTAGCAAAGCCTGTCACTCTGATATAATGAAAACTGTATTCGTAACTGTCGGGACGACGAGTTTTGACGATCTGATTGGCGCCGTGACTTCAGATGAATCCGTGAAGGTAAGAATGTCATTCATAAATAACCTCGTGAGAACCGCAAAGGAAACGTAAGCCGAATGTCACAAATACTTATCGGTACTTGTGAGCTAGATTTATAAGCAATAAGCCGTGAGGTTTTAAATTCATCCTGGCTCACTTTAATGACTGTTTCCGTGTTTCTGAATGCAGGCATTAATCGACCGTGGCTACACAGACGTGGTGCTTCAGGTTGGCAGAGGCTCAGTTGTGCCTGAACCAGACAGCTGTCCAGGACTGACACTTCAAGTGTTTCGTTTCAAAGACTCGATCGCAGAGGACATGAAACACTCAGATCTGGTCATCAGTCATGCTGGTGGGTTAGAGCTAACTTTGGCCCAAACACAAATTCATTTTTGGGTTTTTGATGCAGGAAAATTAAGAAAACTCTTCATAATAATCATCAGATAACAGTTAACAATAATATGGAGGTCCAAGAGTGCCACTTAAAAATAAAATTTAATTTAATAATTCAAACATAAAAATGTATATAAATAAATCACTTTTAAATGGACAAATTAATTGACATATTTAAAGATGTTTATTTAATTCGTGTTTTTAAATGTATTTTAATAAAACAATCAATTTAAAAAATCATTTTTAAACCATCACGTGCAAGTTTTCGTCGGACTGTCCTTAGCGACACACCAATACATCTTGCCGTCTGTTCTGCTGGTACATCCAACGACTGGAGTTGTTCAAGAATGCTTGGAACTACAATCATTGCGTGACGACTGCTGCATTCCGAGGGACTGATTCGTTGAATGACACTCTGTGCCTCATCAAACTTAACCCAAATCCTTCCATTTACTGTACATCCACAATTATCCGCCGCATTTGTAACATCTTCCCTCAACTCTACAACTCTTCTGTATATAAAATGATAATCAAGAGGAGAATTTTTTTTCCGCAGAAATCAGCTAAAGCTAACCAATCATCAACAATTCCTCGCCAAGCACCTTCAGATTCCCCTGAAGTTTTACATCTTCAAACTACCACTGTAATGACGTATAGCTTTTCTAACTGTCCAATGAGAGTGCGTGTTACATATACAAGCGAAAGAGGGGTTGGCTCTTCAAATTGAGGCGAAAGTTGATTGGGTGCTCCCACGTGTGTACTGTCCAATGGCATTTTTTAACTCGATTGACAAATGGATAAAGAAAAGCATTTGGCAAAAAGACAAAGAAAAGCAATTGGCAAATAGAGAGAGAAAAGCGTTTGCCAAATGCTGTTTTAAAATGCTTAATGTACTTTTTATTATTTTATTAATCCACGTTTTAAAACATGAATTAAATAAACAGTTTTAAATTTTTATTTTTATTTACACATTTAAAAATGATTTTTAAATTGATTGTTTTATTGTTTTATTAAACTACATTTATTTAATTTATTTACGAATTAAATAAACATCTTTAAATGTCAATTAATTTGTCCATTTAAAAGTGATTTATTTATATACATTTTTATGTTTGAATTATTAAATCAATAAATTGATTCTTCATTTTATTTTTAAGTGGCACTCTTGGTCCTCCATACTAGTTTGACCAACCAGCAGTTACCCAAGGGGTAATGTGTGTTATTTTTCAAATTCCAAGTAGACCAATCTACCTTTTTATGTAACGGACTTTAAACAATTAGAAAAATCTTGAAGTAAAAATTTGAGTCTTAATTTTTAAGACTAGTCTTAAAATCGAAGTTTATGCAACCGGCCCCATATGTCATAATATCTGCTCTATCCTAATCAGGAGCGGGAAGCTGTTTGGAAGCACTCGGAGCAAATAAACCTCTCCTCGTTGTGGTCAATGATAAATTAATGGACAATCACCAGCTGGAGCTCGCAAAGCAGCTGCAGGCAGATTCACATCTCATCTACTGCACTTGCAGGTTTGTTGGCATGGGCATTCACTTTCTCAACTGTGTTAGTGCTCAAGTTTATTGTTATGGTTAAATTGATGTGCTGACTGCAAATGTTCATGTTCATGCTTTTAACCCTTCATCACAGTACTCTGCCTCAGACTTTGAGGGATATGGATCTGTCTGCCTTGACAACCTATGTGCCTGGTCAACCAGAGAACTTCGCCAACTTTTTAGATAAGGCTGTTGGACTTGTTTGAGAGCTCTCTCTTGAACCGGGACGGTTACTGATGAGAATTTGGGCACAGGCTGTTTCAATGAGAAAACCTGCACTGGACCCTCAGGAGTCAATTTTTTTTTAGAAGAACTGGTTCTTCCCAAACTGATAATTGACCTTTGATGATAAATGCACTGGAGTGTATAATAATGGTACGGACATAAGTGTGCAGCTGTATTATGCAGTGCTGTCTTTTTTGACACATTATTTGTGTTAAAAGATGAAAAAAGCTGTTATCTAACAGTAAATTACAGTATTTAATAAAAATGTTATTTTATACCTATTTTTGTTCCTTATGGCTTTGTTCTATGAAGTGACAATGGAAATGTCAGGTTGCTTATCAAGATATTTATTCTAAAAGAAGCGGAAGTTGTGAAGGAAACACGCAGTAGTGAACATCCTGTGTAGTATTAGACCTCAGTCATTTGTTACTCAGACGCTCAGAGGAGAGCATGACTTACATTCACACATCAAAACTATATATTGCGCTTTTGTTTTTATTTCTATCCTTTCAACAATGCTGTTCAACAGTTGATCTGAGTAAGTATATAATTACACACAATTTTGTGCTGAATAATGTTTTTATGGTTAATGGGGTTAAAAACTAAAGGTGAGCAAACAATTTATCACAAGATTGGGATTATAATTCTTAATAATAATGCTGTTTGTATTAGAGGATTCTGATTGTATGTTTGCATTTAGATTTGGTTTTCTAAAAGACAAAAATTTGAGAGATGCGTTTGGATGGCTTTAGTGGGGATTTCCATGGTATTTCTCTTGTAAGTCATTTGTGTGTGTGATGGTTGTGACGATGCTGATTAGTGGGTTGCGTGAAACTGAAATTCAAAAGTAAAGTAAAAAAAAAAAGTGAAGTGAAAAAAATTATTAAAGGGGTCATATGATGCAATTTCAAGTGTTTCTTTCTCTTTGGAGTGTTACAAGCTGTTTGTGCATAGATGAGATCCCCAAAGTTTCAAAGACTAAAGTTTCAAACACAAAGAGAGACTCTGCCACGCCCCCCTAAAACGGCTCATTCATTCGTGTGTGTGTGTGTGAGGGGAACAGGGTCACATCACAGTGGAGTGTACAGCCCGTGTTTGTGTACTGCAAATACATAGAAGCATCGTCACTGTGTCTGTCACGCGACTCTGTTCCCCTTTCGGGCTTGAACTGATAATTGTAAAACTAACTTGAAAGCTGAATCTCACGATTATGGTAAGGGGCCTTACATTTCCGACGCGTGCTTGTGGTGTTCGGGCAATCACAATGCACTGGGTCAGTTGACCAATCAGAGCAGACTGCTCTTGTTGGAAGGAGGGGTTTTGTAGAAAATGTTTGAGAGAGGCGGGGCATAGGGGAACTACAATAATGTACTATATTTGAAAAATAATGTGTTTTTTGAACATTAAAGCATGTCAACATGTTCTGTTACACCAAATACACAAAATAATGATCTTTAAAACAGCATCATATGACCCCTTTAATGATTTTTTTTACATGAATGACTTTGAATCATCTTGGCCCATGTAGGTGTGCAGTGTAAGATCATCAACCTTGAGTATGTGGAGTGCTTCTGGCACCCAAACATATCAACAATGAACTACACCTTCAGCAGTGCGTAAGTCACAGCCCATTTCACTCACCTTCCCTAATACATTAGTCCCAAATGTATATATGTGACACTGGACCCACAAAACCAGTCTTAAGTCGCTGGGGTATATTTGTAACAGTAGCCAAAAATACATTGTATGGGTCAAAAATACACATTTTTCTTTTATGCCAAAACTCATTAGGATATTAATTAAAGATCATGTTCGATGAAGATATTTTGTACATTTCTTACCGTAAATATATCAAAACTTAATTTTTGATTAGTAATATGCATTGCTAAGAACTTAATTTGGACAACTTTGAAGGTGGTTTTCTCAATATTTTGATATTTTTGCATCCTCAGATTCCAGATTTTCAAATAGTTGTATCTCGGCCAAATATTGGCAGATCCTAACAAACCATACATCAATGGAAAGCTTATTTATTCAGCTTTCAGATGATGCATAAATCTCAATTTCGAAAAATGTACACTTAAGACTGGTTTTGTGGTCCAGGGTCACATATACAGTGGAGATCAAAATTAGACAACAGTCTATAAATACTTAATTTTTTTTTCTGAAATAGTTGTTTTCATCACTTTGTGCTGGCCATTTCATTATTTTAATGTTCTTGGCTTCAAGGAACTGCTTTACCCACTTTGCAGTGTGACAAGGGCATTGTCTTGCATGAAAATTGTAGGCTGTACAACTGTCTTCCGGTTACATCTAGGATTGATTTTAAAGTACTTTTACTCATTTACAAATCACTCAATGGCCTAGGACCTAAATACATTGCAGATATGCTCACTGAATATAAACCTAACAGACCACTCAGATCATTAGGATCGAGTCAGTTAGAAATACCAAGGGTTCACACAAAACAAGGGGAGTCCGCTTTTAGCTATTATGCCGCCCGCAGTTGGAACCAGCTTCCAGAAGAGATCAGATGTGCTAAAACATTAGCCACATTTAAATCCAGACTCAAAACTCATCTGTTTAGCTGTGCATTTGTCAAATGAGCACTGTGCTACGTCCGAGCTGATTGCACTATGTATAATTTTCTATTCTTAACTGTTTTAAATTCTTTTTAAATACATTTTTATATCTTGTTTTTATTATTATTATTTTTTTAATTCCTTGTTTTTATTGTTGTGACTTTTTTTTTTTTAATGACTTTTTCACTTCCTTTTATGTAAAGCACTTTGAATTACCACTGTGTATGAAATGTGCTATATACATAAACTTGCCTTGCCTTGCCTAAGCTGATTTGGAGATTGCAGGGAAGGTATTGAATGTTGCTGAAGGAGGTTCTGATAAACATTTGCATTCACTCTGCCATGTATCTGTATAATTGTGTCTGTATAAGAGGCCCAACCCCTGCTGTAGAAAACTCCACCTTTCACTGACTTCTTTACGCACTTGGGCTTCAGTCAAAATGTTCAAAATGTTTCCCATTGGAGCCAAATAAATTAAACTTGCTCTCATTACTAAAGTGAACTTTGGACCAGTTCTCCTCTGTCCACACCACATGCTCCTCAGCAAAGGTTAGTCTAGCCTTTTGACTCTTTCTGCTGATGAGAGTTTTGGTCACTGGAGAGTGCGTTTGCAGTCCAACTTCTCTTAAACGTGCCGAGACGGATCCTTACCCTGTTCAGCACTGAAATGGCAAGCAATTCCAGCTGCAGTGTTGAACCGATTCTCCACTGAGAGTCTCCACATTATCCTGCTTTCTCTTGTATTTGTCTTCCATGGACGGCCAGCCTTTTGGGGGGACTTGAATGAATTATAGTGTCATTGTAAAGCTGCAGTTTATGAGAAATTACAGATTGGGAATGACAGTGCACTGGCCTTCATCTGGACAACCTCCTGTCGCACGGTTTCAGTCACTTTAGAGCAGCCCGCCATACTGCAATCAAAGTGAAAATTAGAGGAATGTTGCCAGTTAAATAGGTTTTGTCATAAAATTGTAACCCTGTCTGTGAAATCCAGGCTAAAGTCTCTAATTACAAGATAATAAGCATCAAAGTTTGATTTCAACCATTAATTTCAATATGATTTCAATCTTTGACATGGCCTTACTCAGTCAGTATTAAAGATATCAAGGTTACATTTTTACAGAATGTTCTTAACCTTATGAAGGATGATTTTATGTAGAAAATATCAAATCACAAAAAAATGACTTTAGCTGGGTTTTCACATCCAGTGTCACAATTGTAAAAAAAAAAAAAACAATTCTCTAATTGTGATCTCAACTGTGTGTGTGTGTATGTATGTGTGTATATATATATATATATATATATATATATATATCATTAATATTGATGATATGTTTATTTTGTTTTTGTGGGGGTTTTTTTGTTTGTTTGTTTTTTTTCATCAGATTTCTACATAATCCCACACAAGACTGTCCAGAATACATAATGGAGCACAGTTACACTGTAGGCTGCAGAATTCCTCTCAAAGACCCTGGTCTGAAGTTTAACAAATTTTATACAAATGTATCCACTGAAAGAAACCACACTTTTTCAAAAGAATTTGATTCCCTCCACAGAACAGGTAAGAAAACAAACAGATTTGCAACATTCCAATGGTCTTTCACAGAATGCTTGTGAATCTACACTACTGTTCAAAAAATTGGGATTAGTAAGCTTTTTTGATTTGTTTGTTGTTGTTCAGTAATAGTAAAATGTAATATTTGTAATATTAGAATATTAGAATAATTATAATACATATTTTAATTTCAAATAAATGCTGCTCTTGTGAGCCTTCTCCATATCAAAGAATCCTGACAAAATTGATAACCACAAAAATATTAAGCTGCACAACTGTTATCAATATCTATAATAACAATTAATGTTTCTTGAGCAGCAAATCAGCGTATTAGAATGATTTCTGAAGGATCATGTGACACTGAAGATTTTGCATCACAGAAATAAATTGCATTTTAAAATATATTAAAATAGAAAATGGTTCTATTAAATGTAGTATTTCATAATATAATTGCTTTCCTGTGTTTTTCCAATCAAATAAATGAACCCCCGGTGTGCATGAGAGACTTCTTTTCTTTTAAAGACTTTACCAAACAAACTTTTGAATAGTAGTGTAGTTAAATAATTTACATAATTTCTTCACCCTTCCAGTTGAATATTTCATTTTATTATTTTATTTCTCTCTTTATTTTTTTTTGATTATCGGTCAGTCACAGCACTCTTTTGCCCAATATTTTTCACATGACCAACAGACCATTATCCCAGGGATCAGATTTCAGCTTATGCTACAGTAGTTCTAGATGTCTTCTATCACTCCACAGTGTCTTTCTTCTTGCATAATAAAATAATTTAAACTCAAATCAATATTTTATTTCCACTTACTTATTTTGTAAATAACCATGTAATAATTGAGTACATTAAGTTCCTCATTACCCTATTATGATTTTTGTTATAATAACTGATGGTCCATTATCACATATTGAATTAGATATGTTTAATGAGTCTGTTGTAAATGATCTGAAATAATTCCATCCAAACCAGTGGCTCATGTGTTTGTGTTTGTACATATATTTGTTTAGTGCAGTTAAACCCACCCTATAACCTCTCCGTGGTGTGGAATGAGCAGGACGGAACACTTTCACTGCAGTGGAACAGCAGTTCCCCCCTCCAAAAAACCTGTGTAGTCTATATGGTGCGCAACCTGAAAGACACAAGACAGGTGAGACCAGAGATATCATATGATGATCATTTTGCATTCAAACTGCCAACTGTAGGCCTGTCACGATTATTTGATCTAACGATTATTGTGCTTTTTATACGGCACAAGGGGGAGTCATACACCTAAAGAAACAGAAGAGCACCAGTTTGGTTTTCATGTGAGGGACATAATTATATTTACATTGTTAAATTTAAAGCTGCAGTCCGTAACTTTTTTAGGTTAAAAATTATGCGAAATCAATGTTTGAGCAAGTACATAACCAGCTCACATAACTTACTTTAGCCTGATTCGCAACGGTTAGCTGATTATTATAAAACAGTGATTATTAGTTACACAAACACAGTATTGATATTTTGTAGTGGTGTAGAAAAAAAAAATAGCGCTGGTGTTGGATCTGTATTGGCCGATTCTTAGAATTTGGAATACTCTGTGTAATCTTACACTGCAAAATAATAACTAAAGAAAGATTAAATGATAATATCATAATTATTTACTGAACCCTTAAATTAATCACAATTATATAATGAAAGCCATAAAAAACAGACAATTAATCGCAATAACCGTGACTATTTTTAGACAATTAATCGTCAGCCAAATTTCATAATCGTGACAGCCCTAGCCAACCGTCTCATCTTCATCTCTCTTTTGCTCCCAGTTCGTAAACGTTACACGGACGTCATACAGTCTGTCTCACGTCTCACAGAACATGCCCTATGTTTTCCAAGTGCGGAGCACTGTTGCTGATGCCTGCGGTGGTTCAGATCTCTGGAGTGACTGGAGTACCCCGGTGGAGTCGGGCAACGGTGAGATGCTACTATCACAGAGTGAGGGACATGGATGGATTTGCTCTCATTTGTCGTCTTACAGTTTTTTCCCCATCATGTTTCTGTGTTATGTAGGGATCAGCAGAGAAGGCAGGTGGCAGGGGTTTTATGGTGTTCTGTCAGTCCTTCTGCTGTTTCTGCTGGGTTTGTTGTGTTATTGTGAGAGGTGAGAGATGTTTAAAAGACATAAGACATAAAATGTTTTATTTATATACTTGAGATGATATTAAAGATTATTTTATTGCAGTAATATAATGTAATCAGTGTATCTGCAGGTCTTAAAAAGACACCCTTCCACAATTAGGGTCTTAAAAAGCCTTAAAAAGTCATGGCATTAAATGTTGCATTCACTACAAAAGTGAATAATAGTCTCTGTATTTTTGTCTTGTTTTTTAGTTTAAATATCTAAACGTTCTTTAATCAAAATAAATTTATTTGAGATAGAAAATGAAGGTATGAAGTTGTGTTTTCACAAAACTTTCTTGTCATTTTGCTTCTCAAGTAAATGTATCATACAAAATGTTCAGTAAAATTAATTTCCATAAATATATATATATATATATTTGTAAAATTAATTCAATTTAAATTAATTAAAGAATTGGGTTAAAAGAGAAAAGGTCATTTAAAAGCTTTAAAAAGTTAAAAGATCTCATTGTGTTCTCCCTATACATTTACACTTGATGTATTGTGTTCCCTTCAGTTTTGTGCCTTAACTGTTCTTTACCTGGTCTTTAACAAATCTTACATTTCTCTTCAGAAAACCTGAGTAATAATAATTCTTATTATTGCAATAATTATTTATATACAGGAAAAAGATCATCTTACTTACAGTCGTGCCTGACCCTAGCAAGAACCTACAGGATTTGTTTCATAAACATGATGGAAATGTTGAGGTATCCACTCGTTTAATGCTCCTATACTGTGTTCCTATGAGGTCATTATCAGTAAATGTGCTCTTCAGATTTGGATGCGCTGTAACCCTCTCATTATATTCTCAGAGCTGGGTTCACATCTCCAGAGAGCTGAAGGAAGCCTTTGAGCCTGACTACACAGAGACGTCCTGTGACGTGTGTGAGGTGACACCCTCTTGTGACGCCGGTCCCACACCTGTGGCCAGTCCTGCTTCTCAAACTGACAACCGTGATGAACCAAGCACTGAAGAATTGCGTGCAGATGACCCAAGCACTGAAGAACACCCTACAGATGAACCAAGCACTGAAGAACACCCTGCAGACACTGAAGAACACCCTGCAGACACTGAAGAACACCCTACAGATGAACCAAGCACTGAAGAACACCCTGCAGACACTGAAGAACACCCTGCAGATGAATCAAGCACTGAAGAACACCCTGCAGACACTGAAGAACACCCTGCAGATGAACCAAGCACTGAAGAACACCCTGCAGACACTGAAGAACACCCTGCAGACACTGAAGAACACCCTACAGATGAACCAAGCACTGAAGAACACCCTACAGATGAACCAAGCACTGAAGAACACCCTGCAGACACTGAAGAACACCCTGCAGACACTGAAGAACACCCTGCAGACACTGAAGAACACCCTGCAGATGAACCAAGCACTGACAAAGAGCCCGCAGGACAGCAGAGCTCATAAGCCAAAGTGGTGCTAACCATTCACCTGCACTGTCGGCTCATTCTTACTGAACGTGTTCACATGCTACATTTTAATGTTTTTCTTTGCATGTTTATTTGACCTCATTCATATCTCATCTCACATCTGCAGAGTTTATGTATAAGAAGGATGAAAAATGTAATTGTTGACATTTCTCAATCAATCAGTGTACTCAAAAGTTTGGGGTTGTTATGTTGACCAAGGCTACTTTTATTTGATCAAAATACTGTAGAAACTGCTAATACTGTAAAATATAATTACAATAAAAAGTATTTTTATCTGAATATATTATAAAATGTAATTAATTCCTGTGATGGCTAAACTAATTTTTTTCAGCATCATTTCAGAATAACTCCAGTCTTCTGTATCACATGAAATCATTCTAACATGCTGATTTGCTTCTCAAGAAACATTTCTTATTATTATTAATGTTGAAATCAGTTGTTCTGCTTAATAATTTTGTGGAAGCCATGATTTTTTTCAGGATTCTTTTAATAAATAGAATCTAATCTAAATCTTTAGCACCATTATATAAGTGCCTTTACTGTAAGTCTTGATCAACTTAATGTGTCCTTGCTGATACAAAGTATGATTTAAAAAATAAATCAATAATTAAATTACTGACCCCAATCATTTGAACAGTAGTGTTGTAAGCCAACATTAAAAATACATGAATGTCTTATTTAAAAAATATCAAACCAATGGCATTTATTTTAAAGAAATACAGCACACTGTTACAAGTGTTTAACTTTTATAGTTTTGTTAGGTTTTTAATTATGAAACCATATATTTATACAAGTATTTGTACACTTTCTGACTTAACTAACTTTGTAAATCCACTAAGAATCACAAGTTGCTTAAAAATAACACAGAGTTTGATACAAATACTTTAGAAATCCACTTCAAAATGCTTGACAGCTTCCATTTGTAAGGTATGTACATGTAATGATTAATAAAACCGCTATTTCATTTTAGTAACGTTGAATGAGTAATAAAACGTTAGATTGTGCATATCATGCTATTATACTTTCTTGCTCTAGTTTAAATGTGTTTTTCCTCATCTCGCTCTGATTCCATCTCATTGTGACATCACAGTCCTGATGATTATGTTACTCTTTGTCTGCTGTGTCACTAATTTCTTACCCCGGCTTCAGCAGGCAGCATCTTAAAAAGCCAACAGCAGCCAGTGAGGTGTCAAGTTCTTCTCTGCCACAATGTTTATTTACATTAAACATGGAGGTAAGGATCTCAGTCATGTCTTCAATTTGAAAATGAATTACATTGCTTAAACATCAATGCAATACAAGCATTCTATGAATGGCTTAGTAACTGACAAAATGTGCTATCTGTATACTTAAACAAATTTCTCTATTTTATCTGTTTATGTAAATGACAAGAAGCTGATATCAATGTGATGTTTGTGTATTTAGATAATAACCAGTTCCTAGTTAACACCAACTGTCCAACTGTTGTCCTCATGAAATACATAAAAACCAGGTTGGGATTTGCTGAGTCAGGTATGTACAGCTTTCTCGAGGGTATGTTTCATACATCAGGAGGATATGTGGATAATCATAAGTACACAATCAGTCAAATTTAGTTATTTTCCAGCTTTCATTTACCAGTGTTGTTCATGTGCTTCTGTCATTTTGACATTGAGTTCAACGTCAAAGAAATGACTTTTATCACTGTAAGGTCTGGTTTACACAGAACGCGTTTTTCAGTTCCACACATGATAAAATACTATAGTGTAAAGTGTATTATACTGTGTATATTATGGTATTTACAACACTTTGTTAATGAATGCTACAGCATACTGTAGTATTAACTATAGTGAACTGATAAACTGTACTAAATACTGTAGTATCCTTTAGTTTTACTACTGTAAACTGTAGTGTATTGTAGTATAATATACCCTATAGTTGGAGAAAACTTAGTACAGTATTGGGTAAAGTAATTTTTTTTATATTACTAGAGTTGTTATATTGCCACAGCAACTGTAGAATTACCACAACAAATTAATTCAAGTGCTTTACTATGGTTCAAAAATTACTACTGTGTTTTTTCATGTGGGCCAGCGTTTTTCTGTGTAAACTCTCGCTAAAACGGGCGTGTTTGACCGATGCTCTCTCGTCTTTCGCAGTGTCTCGCTTATTACTTATTTCAAGACTTGGAGTTGTTTTTTTCCCCCCAATTCCAATCAAAAATGAGTTCTATGTGAATGGCCCCTAAGGATGTCTTTTAAAGTAGCTCAGGCGGGTTGTTGCATGCTCTAGAGATCTCAGGTCAGAGGAGAGCTCAGCGTGTCCCTCAAACCCGGCGTGACCTCGGCGCAGGAGGTCACGGATCTCAAGCGTTAATATTTCACACTCTCTCTTAGCACATACTCCTACAATGGTGTCCGATTACATCTGTGGCATGTAGTAAGGAACGTTACCTGGGATCAGCCCATCACTAATGGAGAACTCATTACCACTGTCATTAACACTGTCCTCCTCCCTAATGCGTCTGTGCGTGCAAAAATGTTGCAATGAGACAGTAAACACGTATTATATGACAGTTTTGACACGTGTTTGAAACGATATCACTGAATGTTAGTCTTCCAAATCTGTGTGTGTGTGCGTTTCAGAGCTTATAGACCTGTGTGATGAACGAGGAGTGCTGAAATTCCTCTTCCTGCCCCAGAATTCACAGGAATCTTCTCGTGGACTGCTAAAGGCTAAAGAGTCATTCATTGTTTGCACAATTAAGCGTGAGTTTGAGTTTGTCCCATGATATTTTTGAATAAGCTGAAGCTAATTGTTTCTATACAGTTTGACACAGTGCAAGGGTTTTTCTTGTGTGCGTTTACAGGTACATCTGATGGGGCTTATAACTCTGTCACATCACTGTTATCCAGTGTTGACCCTGCTGTATTAGGTGCCACTGCATGTACACTGCAATAAATTATTGTCTTAATTATTTGAAGAGGTTATTTGCAAAAACAGATAACTCCATTTTTTATTGTGATGTCATGTTTTTATTGAGTTTTATTGTGTTAGTTTGCTGTATTTTTAGTTATTTTTACTTAATCAAAATAACCCAACTGCAGTTTGATTGAGATTAATTGGTATGCAAAAACATGAGTTTTGAAAATTGTTCAAATTGGAGTTATCTGTTTTTTCAAATGAACTCTTCATTTTCTTCTTCATTATAATATCTGAACATAATTTAATTATGAAGAAAAAATCTGTTTTCAGATAATATTTTGTGAAAACAGTTTTGTTGTTACTGTTATTAAGTTATAAATATATATATAGTTTATTCTATATTGTATATGTAGTGAATTAATGTTTAGATATTTTTAATGGAAAATCAAATGAAATATTTATTTATTTCACTGTATACCACTCTTAGTTATAATTTGAGATAAATTGTTTGTAGCAGTTGCGTTGTATTGTATATTGCTTTTACACTGTTTTTACTATTTGTTAATGTGTGTTTGTAATGTCTATGTCTTCCAGAGACCCTGCAGACTCAGATTGACAATCTTGAGAAAACTCGTCTGAAGCAGCTTCATATTGTGGAGAGTCGTATGGCTACATCAGAGGAAATCAATGCTCAGGCTCTGTCCACTAAAACTGTGAGTCCTTTAGAGCCACATCTGAACTTTGCAGTTCTCTCTTATTTGTTCACCTGCTCTCACCTTTTATGTTATTCAACCTAAAATTCAGCTACAATGCACAACATACGAGTGACACCGTTTCATCCATTATGGGGGACACTGGTGCTTGTGATATGGTAATATAATTTTATGTGAACAACAATCTTGTGTTTTGTTTTCATGTGGCTCTGCAGACTAAAAAGCGCAAGAAAGTTACACATGCAAATGCCCCTGATGAAGAAGTCCAGCGCCACACAGGGGACAGGAAGAGCAGGAACTGAACAAAGGCCCTCACATCCGAGCATTCAGCATTCATGCTCATTCTTAATGATGAGTCCCAGCTTAGTTCATTCAAATTACAGACGTGTTCATCATAAATGCTGTATTATTTTTTTAAAACTATTTATTTTTTCACTTGGTGATTCAGGAAAGTTGCTACATTGATTTTATAACACATAAAACTCAGGGACTATTTCTTCCAAAAGAAGGATGGAAGACACATAGGAAGGAATTTAATAAAGCAATGTTTCAATACAAATGTATGTCCTCCATCTATCTGTCTGTCTGTCTGTCTGTCTGTCTGTCTGTCTGTCTGTCTGTCTGTCTGTCTGTCTGTCCGTCTGTCCGTCTGTCCGTCTGTCCGTCTGTCCGTCTGTCCGTCTGTCCGTCTGTCCGTCTATCTATCTATCTATCTATCTATCTATCTATCTGTCTGTCTGTCTGTCTGTCTGTCTGTCTGTCTGTCTGTCTGTCTGTCTGTCTGTCTGTCTGTCTATCTGT